>NC_083699.1:21255833-22497500 GCF_033118175.1 Dama dama
CATTACCGGAGAAGGCAATGGCACCCCACTCCAGTGCTCTTGCCTGGAAAATCCCATGGACAGAGGAGCCTGGTGGGCTGCAGTCCATGGGGTCCCTAAGAGTCGGACACGACTTCACTTTCACTTTTCACTTTCATGCATTGGAGAAGGAAATGGAAACCCACTCCAGTGTTCTTGCCTGGAGAATCCCAGGGACAGGGGAGCCTGGTGGGCTGCCGTCTATGGGGTCACAAAGAGTCGGACACGACTGAAGCGACTTAGCAGCAGCAGCAGCTTACATTACCTATCAAACAGCAGATAAGGTCATGTGCAAAGGTTTGGGGAGAGTCCCCAGTGAGGGCTACTGTGAAGACAAATGGTTAATGTCTGCTCTCCCAGCTGCTCAGTTAATTACTGTAATAGAAAACATCTTGAGGGAAAACACTGCATACAGTTATTAGCAATTAACCCACAACTCTAAAAATCACAATTCTTACTAATAATAGAACATTGCCCAGCCAGCCTAATTAGAATCTCTACACAAGAGTCTTGTATCTTCAGAAAATATAAAATCTTGTAGGTTACTACTATTTAAAATGCAAATAGGAAATTGGGGTGATGAAGATGACATTGAGAAACGCAGAATAGATAGAAATGGAGGGTGCGTGATTTATGTGGTGACAAGCTAATTTCAAGACAGGCAAATGACTCAGATATATTAGCCAAAAGAACTCCCCTCTGAGTATTTACTACAGTTACAGGGCCCGCTGGTAGTAATGGTTGATGGTGGTGGTGGTTGTTCCATCGCTCAGTTGTGTCTGACTCTTTGTGACCCCATGAACAATAGCATATCAGGCTTCCCTGTCCTTCATTATCTCCTCGAGTTTGCTCACACTCATGTCCATTGAGTCAGTGATGCCATCCAACCATCGCATCCTCTGTTGTCCCCTTCTCCTCCTGTCCTCAATCTTTTCCAGCATCAGGGTCAAAGTCCTCAGTCATGTCTGACTCTTTGAGACTCCATGGACTGTAGCCTACCAGGCTCCTCTGTCCACAGGATTCTTCAGGCAAGAATATTGGAGTGGGTTGCTGTGTCCTCCTCCAGGGGTAAAGAAGGTAAGATAAAATAATGCAGGGCAGGAGAAATCCATGAACGAGAGTAGACAGATGTGGCATTGCTTTGTTTTTCTTTGAATCATGAATTTTTCTTAGACACAGCAGGTCATGAAGCTCCAATGCTTTTTCTCCCATTTGGATATGTTTCATCTACTGTTCCCCCTTATTACTGACCTTGCTCAATGCTTACTACTCTTCTTTCCTTTCTAGAACACACTACATTTATTCTTGTCTCAAAATCTTAAAACTTGCTATCACTTTTGTCTGGAATATCGGTCCCTCGAATTTGATATGACTATCTCCTTCTAAGAATTCACATATATACTTAGAAAAGGTCTGATCACAATACACAATAGCCTGTTTCTTCTTTCTCTTTTTGTTCTGTAACATTCTCCTATTTTTCCTTACACACATCTCAATCTGATAGAGTAGCCAATTATTATTTTTTTTTAAGATTTATTTATTTATTTATTTTTGACTGTGGTGAGTCTTTGTTGCTGCACGTGGGCTTTTGCTTGGGCTTTTCATTGTGGTGGCTTCTCTTGTTGCAGAGCACAGGCTGTCGGTGTGAGGGTTTCCCAGCATGCGGGCCCAGTATTAGTGGGTCCCAGGCTCTGGAGCACAGCCTCAATAGTTGTGGCTAACAAGCTTAGTTGCTCCGAGAAATGTGGGCTCTTCCTGGACCAGGGATTGAACTAGCATCCCTTGCATTGCAAGGCAATTCTTAACCACTGGACCACCAGAGAAGCCCCTATTATTTCATAATTTATCACATTAGGCTGTATTTATTGACTTCCTTCCTGTTTTGGATCTGTTATACCCCCGATTCCCCCAAAGCTTCCTTTCCACTATACCTTCGGTAGCTGTTTCACAAATCTGCATCAGTATTTGCATTATTTTACATATGGCATATTGCTTGCAACGACACCAAATTACAAAGATCCATATAGTCAAAGCTTTGGTTTTTCCAGTAGTCATGTATGGATGTGAGAGCTGGACAGCAAAAAGAGCTGAGTGCTGAAGAATTGATGCCTTCAAACTGCGGTGTTGGAGAAGACTCTTGAGAGTCCCTTGGACTGCAAGGAGATCAAGCTGGTTAATCCTAAAAAAATCAACCCTGTATATTCATTGGAAGGACTGCTGCTAAAGCTGAAGTTCCAAAACTTTGGACATCTAATGCGAAGAGCCGACTCATTGGAAAAGACCCTGGTGCTGGGAAAGATTGAAGGCAGGGGGAGAAGGGGACAACAGAGGATGAGATGGCTGGATGGCATGACCAATTCAATGAACATGAGTTTGAGGAAAATCCAGGGGATGGTGAAGGACAGGGAAGCCTGGTGCTGCAGTCCATGGAGTTGCAAAGAGTTGGACATGACTGAGCAACTAAACAACAACAAGACACCAAATTATGTCTTAAGCTATTTACTTTTCTCAATAAACTTTTTTTTTCCCATTTAATAATTTTCTCATGTTTTTTCTCACTTATTAGTAGATCTTTTTTTTTTTCCTCAAGGGCTCTAATGCCTAGAAATAATTTCTATAACTCCCAAACACATTAAATGACCTTCCTTTCCTTTTATCTCCCACAGATTTTTTTCCTAGACTCTCTACTTCCAGACTATAGGATGTTTCTTAATTCTGGTTCACAGTTTGAGTTGTAAAACTTCCCTTTGTCACTTTCATGGAAATACTCTTTACCATACTTTCTGGTTTCTATATTTTCCTCTCTCAGTTCATGTCATTTTCCCGGACTATATCCTCCACTAGCTTCCTATGAAAGTATATGTGAGTGGTTAGTTTTTTTGATATTTTGTACGTTTGAAAGTTCTTTCTCTTAAACTTGATTGACAGTTTAGTTGAGTATGGAATTCTACATTGAAAACTTTGAAGTTGGGCTTCTCTGGTGGTTTAGTGGTTAAGAATCTACCTGTCAAAGCAGGGGACACGGGTTCAATCCCTGCTCAGGGAAGATCCCACATGCCACAAAGCAAGGAAGCCTGCGTGTCACAACTATTGAGCCTGTGCTCTAGAGTCCATGTGCCACAACTACTGAAGCCCACGCATCTAGAGCCTATTTGTGACTTCTATGTACCAATGTGGTTAATAACCCTGCATCAGGCTTCTGTCTTCCAAACTCTACTTGAAAGAGTTGATCATTTGTTTCCTCTCTCATTCATATTGGAGGATAACATCTTAAAACATTCTTTACTCTTCATTTAGTAAAGTGTGGGGAAGAAAAAGTATAAAACAGCATGATCAATTTACTGTATTAAACTGAAATGCTTTTTTTCAGGACACAGCATCTCTTTTTTAAACTGGTTGCTATATTTATCTGAAACATAGGTTCTCAGACTTTACTGTGCATCAGAGTCATTTGAAGGGCTTGTTAAATTGCTGTGCCCGACGTCCAGACTGGTTGTTTCAGTTGTTAGGGGATAGTCTGAGAACTGTTTTCGACAGGGTCCCAAACAATGCTGATGCTGCTGACTTGGGAACCACACTTTGACAAATACCAATTTACATGCATGGACTTTCACTTTAATTAACTCTGGTTCTAGTCTTTCATATGCAGAGGTATGTGCATGCCGAACTCCTATTCATCCTTTATCACCTACTTCATATACACCCTCTGGAAGGTTTTTCAGACCACATAGAAAACATACCAGAGAAGGCAATGGCACCCCACTCCAGTACTCTTGCCTGGAAAATCCCATGGATGGAGGAGCCTGGTAGGCTGCGGTCCATGGGGTCGCTAAGAGTCGGACACGACTGAGCGACTTCCCTTTCACTTTTCACTTTCATACATTGGAGAAGGAAATGGCAACCCACTCCAGTGTTCTTGCCTAGAGAATCCCAGGGATGTGGGAGCCTGGTGGGCTGCAGTCTATGGGGTTGCACAGAGTTGGACATGACTGAAGCGACTTAGCAGCAGCAGAGAACATACCCTGCCTTCATCCTCTATATTTTATTTCTACGTGTTATACTAATCACATTGGACAAGTCATATGTCTGACTTCCATAGAAAAGAGTAAAGTCTTTGTGCATGTAGCTCCTGTCTTATTATTTATTTACATTCTTCTTCCTCCTCCTCCACTTTCTCCTCTCACCTACTTCCCAGCCTCATCCTCTTACTCTTTCCCCTGCTCCTTCTTCTTCTTCAATTTTATTCCTGGACTTATTGCCTCACATATAGAGACACGATGAACTGGAGTTATGTCACCATATGTAGTCAATACATAGGACATAAGTTCAAAATAATTGGTCTCAGAAATTGGGAATGTCTTCATTCATTCATCAGCGTGTCATGTAACTGATGGCAGGCACGCTCTTGAAGTCAGACATGTAGATTACAGCAGCTTTACTCAAAGTAGCTGATCTATGAACTCTTCTTTACCTGGTCCCAAGGATGATAAGGAGCTTACCTCAGAAGGAAATCAATGGACTGGTTACTTCATTGGTAAAGTCTTGCCATTAAAAAATGTCAGCTGAACTAAGTGGTGTGCTCCGTGATGTTGTCTGCTTTCATTCTGGAAAAAACTTCTCGTCTAGTCAGTGACCAGTATGAAACACGCTGCAGCTTGGCACTGGTCAGCAAACTACATTGGAAAAATCTGGGATATAATTCACATGTCATAAAATTTTTACTTTTAATAAGTGTACAACTCAGTGCTTTTTTGGATTTTCACAAAGTTACGCAACCATCACCACGACCTCATTTCAGAGTGTTTTAATTATCTCACAAAGAAACCCTATACCCCTCAACTCCCCATTTCCCACTTTCTCCCAGCTCCTCTTAACCACTAATTTACTTTCTGTTTCTATGGATTTGTTTGTTCTGTACTTTTATGGAATCTTCTATGATTCCATAGAAATGGAATCATAAATAAATATGTGGGCTTTTGTATCTGGCTTCTTTCACTTAGTATAAGGTTTTTAAGGTTCATCCATATTTTAGCATGTATCAATACTTCATTCCTTTTTATGACTGAATAATATTATAATGTACTGACATGGCATATTTTGTTTATCTGTTCATCAATTAATGGTCATTTGGATTCTTTCCCTTTTGGGGCTTTTTATAAATAACACCGTTACAAATATTCTTGTACAAGTTTTTGTGTGGACATGTGTTTTTCATCCTTGTACAGTGTCATTGCTGGGTCCAACTCTTTGTGACCCCATGGACTATAGCCCACCAGGCTCCTCTGTCCATGGAATTCTCCAGGCAAGATTACTGGAGTGGGTTGTCAGGCCCTCCCCCATGGGATCTTCCTGACCCAGGGATCAGACTTGCATCTCCTATGTCTCCTGCATTGGCAGGCGAGTTCTTTACCATTAGTGTCAGCTAGGAAGCCAGGGTCATGTGGTTACTCTATGTTGAATGTTTGGAGGAACTATCAAACTATTTCCAAAGTGGCTTCATGATTTTACATTCCTACCAATAACGGGGTTTTAGTTTGTGGTGTGGGTTTTAGTTTCTTCACATCATTGTCAACCCTTCTTTGATTGTAACCATCTTAATAGGAGTGATGTTGTACCTCATTGTGGTTTTGAATTGCATTTCCCTAGTGGCTCATGATGCCGAGCATCTTTTTCACTGTGCTTATTAGATATTTATGTATCTTCTTTGACAAATGTCTGTACAAATCATTTTTCCATTTTTATTGTTGAGTGGTATTACTTATAAATATTGGACACTAGTCCTTATCAGATATTTGATTTGCAAATATTTTTTTCTCATTCTGTGAGTTGTCTTTTCACTTTATTGATAGTGTGCTGACTGCACTTTGGATATCATAGTGACATAACTGAATCTGCCTGACTCTTAAGCTACAGAAAACACATAGTCAAGGGACGTCCCTGGTGCTTTAGGGCCTAAACTCTGCGCTCCCAATGCAGGGAGCCTCAGTTTGATCCCTAATCAGGGATCTAGATCACAAGTGCTGCAAAGAAAGGTCATACAACCAAAAACAAACAAACACAAGACACACACACACACTGAAAGCTACAGAAAAGATTCCACGTGCAAGTGTGTACTTGTCTGTATGAAAATGGAGGATAACGAACTTTTAAATACACTAGCTTGGGGCTGGTGATTTGGACTCTCAGCTACAACTAGGGCTTATTCTTCCAAACAGCTGATGCTTTATATCTTCTTCAGGTGGGTTTTAAATGGATAGGACTAAGACCATATTTGGAGAAGGCAATGGCATCCCACTTTAGTACTCTTGCCTGGAAAATCCCATGGACAGAGGAGCCTGGTAGGCTGCGGTCCATGGGGTCGCTAAGAGTTGGACATGACTGAGTGACTTCATTTTCACTTTGCACTTTCATGCATTGGAGAAGGAAATGGCAACCCACTCCAGTGTTCCTGCCTGGAGGATCCCGGGGACAGGGGAGCCTGGTGGGATGCTGTCTATGGGGTTGCACAGAGTCGGACACGACTGAAACGACTTAGCAGCAGCAGCAGCAAGAAGACCATATTAGGTATGATAATTTTTCCTTAAGTGGATATTTTTCCTTATTTACACTGAGGTTCATTAGTTATTACTTTTCTCACTTATTCACTCTTGTGAAATCCCCCTCTTTTATCCATATTGAATTGGAAAGGGATGGTAAATTCTATACTATCAATACTTGATTTTGATCTTTCCTGGGTAAGAATGCTTCATTTATAAAATGTAAGCTAGTGGCACAGTATGAGTAGCTTATTGCAGTTGGAGCCAAAATAATTGGGTTCACTATGAAGCACACATCAGGCTGTGTTGCTCCATCTGTGTATCTTTAGGATCAGATATGTTCAACATTCTTAGCACTAGCTGTGCTTACAAGTAACTGTTGAAGAAGCATTGATAGTGGCTTTGTTAGGATTTGATCAGTTGCCCAAGACATTCAGACATAAAAAATAAGAATTCAGAATAAAAGTTACCAGGGAAGGAATTTTGGTGTTCACTTTTTCTTCTTTAGAGAAAAAAAAAAAAAAGTGGAAAAGTGGGCCTTATGCAAATAATAGCAAGGAACCTCTCTATGTACAAAAATTAGCTTTAATTCACCCCCAGATAGTCAAAGCCATCTTAAAAAAGAATAAAGATGGAGGCTTCACATTTCCTGATTTTAAAACATATTGCATAGCAACAATGATGAAGATGATATGGTTCTGGCAAAAAAAAAAAAAAAAAAAAAAACAGATACACAGACAAATAGAATAAGATAGAGAGAACCTAGATATAAACTTTTGCATAAATAGCCAAACAATTTTGACAAGGATGTCAAAGCTGCATAATGGGGAAAGGGCAGTCTCTTCAACAAATGCTGCTGGGAAAACTGAACATCCATATGCAAAAGACTGAAGCTGAACATTTAACCTTACATCATATACAAAAATTCATTCAAAATGGATTAAAGATCTAAACATAAGACCTAAAACTATAAAAGTCCATGAAGAAAACAAAGGAGAAAAGCTTTAGGACATTAGATTTGGCAATGATTTCTTGGGCATGATACCAACAGCACAGGCAACAAAAGTAGAAATAGATAAATGGGACTACATCAAGATTAAGAACATCTGTGCATCAAAGGAAACAATCTACAGAGTGAAAGGCAACCTATGGGATGCGAGGACATCTTTGCAAGTCATGTAACTAAGAAGAGGTTACTAGCTGAAATAAATAAGGAACGTCTACAATTCAACAGCAAAAGCCAAATTGCTAGATCAAAAAATGGACAAAGGAGTTAATAGACAATTCCTTAAAGAAGGTATACAAATGGCCAAAAAACACATGAAAAAATGCTGAGCATCACTAATTGTAAGAGAAATGGAATAAAACTTCTAATGAGGTGTCATCTCACACCCATTAGCGTAGTGACTATCAAAAGAATAGGAAATAACAAGTATTTAGATGGATGTAGAGAAATTGGAACTCTTGTGCACTGTTGGTGAAAGTATAAAATGTATAGAAATTATGTATAACAGTATAGTTTCCCTCAAAATAAAAAACAAAATTATCATATAATTCAGCAATCCCACTTCTGAGTATGTAGCTGGAAAGATTTAAAGCAGGTGCTTGTAGAGATATTTATACAACTATGTTCATTGCAACATTATTTATAATAACCAAGAGGTAGAAGCAACCCAAACGTCCATCAACATATAAACAAAATGTTGTATATACATACAATGGAATATTATGCAGCCTTATAAAGAAGGAAATTTGTCACATGCTACAGCATGGATGAACCCTGAAGACATTATACTAAATGAAATAAGCCAGTCATAAAAGATATGATTCTACTCATGAAGTGTTTATAGTAGTCAACATCATAGAGACAAGTATAAAGTTGTTTGGCAACTTCTAAGCAGAGAGAGGAAGGGGGAAATAATGTTTAATGGGAATAGAGTTTCAGTTTTGCAAGATGAAAAAGTTTTAGTGATATTGCATAAAAATGTGAATATACTTAACACTACTGAACTTTATATTTAAAAATGATTGACAGTAAATTTAATGTTACATACTTTAAAAAACACACACACACATGAATTAGCTGTGCAAAGCATGGTTTCCAAAAAAGTACAACTTAAATATGTCTTCTAATTGTGTCCTTTCTCATAAATATACATAATTCTGGAGTTGGTAATTCTATTCTAACTTACATCAAACTGGTCAAATCTTAATGGCCAATGTGTAGCACAGTACTAAGAAATTATGTATTAATCACTAGACAGAGATCTTAGCATTTTTATGCTAAATTTATCACTTTCCTAAAAAAGGGAGCTATTGGTATGTAGCGACAAAATTAGTGGCAGATGAAACCAAAGCAAGAATGATCATTTACATCTTGGTGTGACAATCCCAGTTGGTTCCTGGGTGAGTTTCATTCTATTTTGCCTGACGTCAACATTTCATTGTACATGGCTCATTAGTGCTTGTAGGCATTTCTGTAATGGCAATTTATTACACTTTTAGGTGACAGAATCTGTCCTTCGAAGAATTGCTTTCTGACTTCCTCTTCTTTCAGCCCACAACACCTGCCAGATGAAGTGGCCTGCTCTCTTTTCCTGTCCCCATACAGACATTGGAAGTTTCTGTGTGCAGGAGAGCAGGGCTGAAGAGCTTTGGCAGGAAGGTTTTTGCAGCAGCCTGCCTGTCGAATTGCATGGATCAACAATTTCTCAATTAGAAGAAGATAGACGAGAAGATAAAGTATGCAGTGACTGTAAGGCTTCAAGCAGCAGCTGAGGAAGATTTTGGAACATCTGGTTGGAATCTATTTCTTTTTAGGTAAGCATTCCTTTTTACAACCAGCATACATAAAGCATGAAATTGGCTTACTCCGCCTCCTCCTAACAAGGGAGAAGCTAGTTATATTTATTACTCCTTTGATGCAGCTCTGGAGAGAGTGGGGTAGCATGTGGCATTCCCACTGGAGGTCCCCTCAAATCCTTTGGACTCTTCTCAGAGAACATTTGTCTGCTTGATAAATCCATTTTTAGGAACCTATTCAGGATGACAATGTTAAAGACCATTCACAAAAATAAAACCCAGTTCATGATGTTTCTGTTTTTTCCTCCATGAAATTTATGTCTGAATAAGGGGTGACATCAACACAAAACTTCTCTCTCTTAATTAAAAAAAATGATGCTGTGTGTGTACCTCATTCTCTTGCTTTGTTTATTTTAAAATTTCTTTCACTTGGACAATAAATGCTGAATGAATTGTTTGTATCTGGCTTCATTTTGTTTATTCATGGCATCCCAAACCACCAAACTGCTTTGCTCTTTTACTATGTATGACTGTAACAACAGGTTTCATAATTCACCCTCTTTTTACAGAATAAAATAACCAACTAATCAAACTGAATCACGAATTATTTTTAACTTGTATGAATAGATTGCAAAAGGAGAGCTGGGTTCAATTTAGGGCTTCCTAGTTCATGGAAAGTTTTAAATCCTTTTGCTGGAAGAGTATATTTCATTTAATGATAATTGCTTACATGGCATCATGCTATATTGTTATCCATGCTAAAATAATTTGAAATCAATTTCACTTTATGAAATATGCACTAATCACATTTAGCATCCCATCCAAAGTGCTTTAAATGTTCATCTATAATAAACATGGCTTTAAATTAAGGTGCATAAAAGGAAACTTTCCTAATTTGGGATTTTCAATTTACTGATTCACTTCCCCCTTACCCAAACTAAACATGACCTTTACTAAACATCCACACAATCAGATAATTTACATATATCTCTGTATTTCCCCATTATTCTTTAGCTCTTAAAATAGTTCTGGGTTTCAGCTGTGGCTTACATAAAATTTAGCCTTGTAATAAAAGAGGTCTATTATTTATGCAAGGCCTTCTGTAACATAAAGAAAGAAAATGATTAGAAACTTTTTTCACTCCAGGAGGGAATGAGATTAGTTGAAGATAGAGCCCTGCAGTGTAAAAACTGGTCCAGAAGCAAAGAAAGGCTTTGCAAATCACAGACATTTCAGGGCACAGTTAATCTATACTGTCATCTGTAGGTGTGCTATCCATTTTCATTAAAACAATTAAGATCACACTGTATTGAAATAACCTGAACTCTTTGGGTTTCATCTAAAGACAGACTAGAAATTGAATCGATTGAAAGAATTAATCTTTTCACCTCCACTTACATCGAGAAGGGAAGAAGACAGTCTCACCTTCTGTAGTTAGTACACACAGTTCAGGAGTCACCATTACTGTGAATTGCGTTTCCTTTTCTTTCTTTCTGCTCTCACCCTGACCTGCTAGCCTTGGGTCATTTCACTGATCATTAGCACCTCACTAGAAGAGGGACAGGAAGAAGAAGAGGTGAAATTACACATTCAGCTTTGTTAGTTGGTAACAAAGATGACAAAGAGGTTTAGGAGAAGTTAAGACTTAGAGTTAAAAATAGATGTTAAAATTACCAGTGTGTTTCAGCGACCCATGCTGGGCAGCCATTATCAGAACTAATTAAGAGTTAGCCAAGTGACAATGCATTTGTACAACAGATGTCAGCACTTTCCCTAAGTCTGCTCTGTGATTGGAAAAGGTTTGATTCATACGTAACTAGTATTTAGGAACAAAAAAGAAAGCATGAATCCCTGTTTTATAAAGTAAAGGGGTTCCAATAAAGACTTCTATTGTGCAAATTGTCCCAAAATTCTGTTTGTTAAAGGCACCTGTCAAAGATACAGAAATCATCTAATTGCATATTTATGATTTTTCACTTTAAGTTAAACTTCAATAAAAGAAGTAAAAAAAAATGAATATATCTAAGAGAAACAGAAAAGTCTGCAGGGTAGTGTTAATTCCAATGCCACAAGTCAAGGAGGGCAAAGTCATAGAATGTGAAATAACTCAGGAGTGGAATGGTTCTATCCCACCCTCATTTTTTTTCTTTCTTTTCATAGAAACCCCAGAAGCTTGCTCCTCGGTCTCTCCTGTGTATGCCCAATTGCTTCTTTAGTTGCGGAAAAAGCAGAAGGAAAGAAGGGAGAACAAAGGCTCAGAAAACTGAATTGAAGAGCCAGATGGTTAACTCAACTATGAAGGGCAAAGGGAAACCCCAAACACCATTTGTGGGAGGATCTTTTTCGGACTCACAGGACCGAGAAAATCAGGTGGTACCACTTTAAATGTTTGACTATGAATGAGTCACCGGAGAGCCACTTTTGGTTAAGTTTAGGAATCAGAGAAATAAGTTCTCTCGCTGCAGATTGATCCGATTCCTGCAGTGCTAACTGCAGATTGTGGCTTCGGAGCCGGGCTGCCCTTGTTGGAGGGCACATTGCACCATAGATTTTTATTTTCTAGAAACAGACTCCAGAGGTTTGTGGCCTTCCAGACAGCAGCTGGCGCCGGGCAGAGGCATCGCTTCGGGCCGGAGCTGCTGGCGACCGCGCGGCGCTTGGCTGTGCGTCCCAGGCAGGCGGGCCAGCACCGCAGCCGGGGCGTCCGGTACCGAGCAGACGCTGTTCCGTTCTGGAAGGGCTCTGGGGGCTCGCAATGGACTGCTCCTCAGCACATCTCGGGGAAGAGGAGCTGGTTTGAGGGAAAGGTGGGGGTAGGTTTGGAAAAGGGTTGGCTTCTCCTTATAACTCTGGTGCCTGAAGGGGTGAGATAGATGGGGACCAAATAAAAGGAAGGGAGATGATCCCATTTGGAGTGACGAGGATTTTTGGATGAGCCGACGGTGTCCTGCAACTGTCAATTTGGCAGGAGATCTGACTCAATCAACCGCTGTTCGGTTCCCACTTCAAACACATCTCCCCCCTCCCCCCGACCCCCGCCCCTAGCCTGTGTTCTGACAGACTCGGGAGACTCGGGTTCCGAGCGGAGCGAGAAAGAGTCAAAAGTCAGCTTTCCTTTAGTCTCTGCTGGTGGCAGATTACATCTGGCTTGGTTCTGAGCAGGTTGGTTTGGGAGGGGTTCGAACCGCTTCGCGTCTTTGGCGAGGTCTGGGTGTGTGTCTTGGGTGTGTAGGTAGGAAGAGGTAGGGAGCGGGGTTAGGCGAGATGATTAAGCAGACCCCCCTAAATCTCGTTTCAACTGCGCCCCCAGCGTCCTGCCGCGCCCCGCGCCTCCTCCGGGCGGCACCGGGTGGAGACGAGGAGGAGGGCGCGGGGCGCAGGGCCGCCCAGCAGCAGTCTAGCCTAGGTGGCAGCGGGACTGTCTCTTTAAGCGCTCCGGAGGGGCCGGGCCCCGAGAGCGGCGAGCGCGTTTCCATGGCACCGAGGCTGCGGGGGCTGCGGGGCCGCTGGGCTCGCAGGTTGCCAGTCGCTCCCGTCCGAGCAAGGGCGCCTATCTCTGCGGCCCGAGCGCCACCCAGGCGTTCCGCCCGCGCGCTCCTCGTCGTCGGCGATGCCTAGTGGGGCCGAGCTGCTGCCGCGCCCTCCACAGGGAGACGCATCTCGCCGGCCCCGCGAGCCCCGCACACCAACTTCTGCCCCGCGAGCTCAACTTCTGCACGGGGCTCGGACTTGCGGAGCCGGAGTGGCGCGCGGCGCGCAGCCGGGGTGGCGGCTGGAGCCGCTCCGCCCCGCGGAGATGACCTGGCGACTGTGGCTCTGGTGCTTCTGCGCTTGGGTGGCCGCCGGCTGGCCGCCAGGCAGCGCCCTTCAGCTCCGGCCAGGCATGTAAGTGTAGCCCGCGCGCTCCGGGATGTGTGGGGAGAGTCGGCCCCGCGTGCCTCCGCCCACTCCTAACCTGCTGCGGCCCCTGTGGCTAGAGCAGTTCCCTCCGGTTAGGGGTGGAGGGCGCGAGTGGCGGGCAGGCACCGGCCGAGGTCGGAGAGCTGTCCCAGGCCGAGCGCGCCGGGAACGCTGTCCCCTGCGCGTCCTCGGGGCAGAGACCCGGACCCGGGCGCTTCCCACCTGACTTACTTTCTCAGCGCCAGACAGGATTTCTCCCTAGGGGTGTGTGTGTGTGTGAGAGAGAGAGAATTTCCTTTTTGGAAGAATAATTGGCTAATAACAAGTTCCACTTTTTGAATGGGTTTTGAACGAAATCCTGTTGAACAGCGCGTTACTTGACATGTCCTTCCTACAGACCAGAGTTTATGTAATATCTAGTCTTTTTTTCTTTTTTTTTTTTTTTTAAGAAGTATCTCCGAGTCCGAAGGAGTGGATTATTCCACAGGTTTGCTGAGAGGCGAGCCCTTTGATGGCGAATGACTTTCGCCAAAGTGAGGAGCTGGGGAGGCCAGTGTGTTAAGGGCTGAGTGAGCGGCCAACTTAGATGCTTGCGGGGTTAGGAGAGAACGAAAGAGTAGGAACGTGATTATAACTCATCCTCCTCTGCGGGTGGGGCATGGTTTCATTTCCAGAACAAAAGTGAAGGAGGCAGGAGATGCTCATTCTTGGTCACTGTGGCAAGTGTTGCCCGAAGCTCAGCGCAGGTGTGAATTGCCCTATCGCCAAGACTGGCTGGAGAAGTTTGCCCCGAATTCTGTTTTCTCCGGGGGGTGGACCATCATCAACTGTCTGAGAGAGAAGCCAAATCTAACTCTGCGTTTCCCTTCTACTCTTAAGCGGTTATGAATACACCTTTAATGTCTTTGCTACTTCTTTGCTTCATCTTTGATTTTCTGAAATGTGAATGCTTTATAGTGGAAAAATGATGAGTACACAAGGCCATCTGTACCTTTCTGGGTCTCGACTTTTTCTTCTCAGAAAGGTACTATTTTTGGATTCACTTTACATTTCCATATTTCATCCTTTTCCTGTGAGATTCGATTTGCTACCTGGTTACTGCGAATGTCACTAACTATAAATCTTGAGACATGACCAGTGTGCAGTGGCGTCGCAGAACAACTCCTTGTCTACATAGTTTGTAAATACATTTTGGCAGAAATGCAAGAAATTTCTGGGTAGGTGATTTCTCTTACATTGAGAAGATGGGTCTTGTTTATTTGAATAGGCGTTTCCTCTCCAGTTTATTTCAGAAAACACATCTTACTTTGGGTAGCTTGTGCATACATAAGCCTCCACTTTTTTGATACTGATTTTTTAGCTAGCTGGCTGGCTAGCCGTTCTCTTACTTTTACAAGTGCTGTTATTAAAGTGGACCCTGGCTGACTTATTAGGTAGCTACTGGTGCACATGAGGCAGAATAACCCCTTTTGGGGGGCACTGAAAAACAGAGATACCACATCACTTTTTATATTGCTTAGATATTTTACCTCATGTTTCAGTATTGGTACTTTTGTTGAAAAGGCTGGAAGGATGACATTGCATTTTTTTTTAAAAGGACACTGCTACTGCAGCTCATTCATTTATCAGGTGAGATGAGATCAGATATTAAAACCAATATAAATTCTTGGGTGTTTAATAGAGATGCTCTGTCTGGGAGTTATTGAGATCACTCTGATGACTCTTAGTACTTTCTGAAATCTGGATGGGAAAAATCCAATCAAATTTGTATTTAGTCCTCCCTGGTATTAGAGTTAATGGTTTCTTCAGCAGGAACCATGTTGGGATTTAGTGCTAGTTTTCTGCAGATGCCTTTGCAATTGTTGTAGGCATGTGGAATACAGCCACGCAAAGCACTTGGCTTCCACACACCTGTCCATCTATTAAATTAAAGAGAATTCTTCCTGAGATTTTTATTGACCTCTGAGGTCCATTATCAGTGAGAGCAGGCTTCTAATGAGATGAGGGCCACTAATGAGAAGGCATCATCCTACCGACTGGCACTTATAGGTCATTAACACAGGTAAAAGTTTTGTATAGCTGATCTTGTCCTTGAGCAGATTTTGGAGCTGGAATGACAACTGAAAAGAAGAAATGACTGTGCAGCTAAATAATGGTCAGCCTAAGTGTAATGAATTGTATTTATGGTATATTCTTCCACGGGTAAGCTCATTTTCAAAGGAAATTCTATCAATGAAACAAAAGATGACATATGGGTCCTCCAACTCTAATGATAATCGATCTTGCCGATGACCTTGTCATCACTTTTAGGAAACCTTTGGTTTCCTAAGGTTAGACAGATTTATAAAATCATTATTCCACAAAGAGTGGCTGTATACCTACTATGTGACTTGACTTTGGAAATCACAGGTAATGAATACTGAATCTTTTTTGAATTCTTAGTTAGATGTCAGGCAAATTTCTAACTACGTATATTATTTCATTTTAGCCTGGAAATAGCCCTACAAGTAAGGCAGTGTTATCGTCTCCATTTATGATGAAGAAAGAGACATAGTAAGGTTAAATTCACACTCCAAGAATTCATGAGATTTGGATACAGGTAGTTTGAATTCCAGTGCTGGAGTTCTTAACAAATATGATCCCTTTTAGAACACCCAAGCCCAGCCTGTGTTTCTAAGAAGTTTTTTGTAATCACTGCCTGGGGTTCTCAATGGGAATGCAGCTGGTATTTTCTGCCTAGTGGGAACCTGTGGGGCTTTTTTGACTGTTGTAAAAGCTGCAGGGTTCTATTGGCATTTGGGCTTGGTATGGAGGTGGGTTGGTGTGCTTTATCCCGCAGTGGTAAGATTGTTCCTCACAAGGAAGATCTGATCTCTCTCTTCCTCACCGAGACTCTTCATAAGAAATTCTCCTGCTCTGTTACAGCTGTAGACACTCAAGTATTAAAACAATGGGCTCGGCTTAAACTGGGAATTGTGGAATAGGGAAAGCTAGCCTTGGCAAGTACATTATGAATTGGAGAGTTGTAACTGATGATGGCATTTTGATAAAGGGATATTGAAGCGTTTACTTATGTTAATGGTACTCTGCAAATGTTTTCTCAAGGATTAAATAGACGGAAATAAACTCTACTCCAGATCTTTGAGACATCAAAGGAAAATGACTGGCTGTAATACACTCTATTAAAATTTATCCTTTGTAATACTGTCTTGTAAACACTTGCATAACTATTGTATACAACATGACAGAAGTAGTGAACATGGGTGTGTTGCAGATAGATACCATTCAGGCAGAGTGTGTATAAAGCCAGATGTGCCTATAAAGGCAGATCTGTCTATAAAGGCAGATCCAGTAGCTGAAGCTCCAGGGACTTGAGGTACTGGGCATTCTCTGACACGTAGTGGGGATTTTAGAAAGGTATGGCCACTTTGTGACTCAGTAGTCTCCTAAACTATTTCATCATGCGATCCCATGGACTGTAGCCTGCCAGGTTCCTCTGTCCATGGAGTTTTGCAGGTGGAAATACTGGAGTGGATAGCCAGTTCCTCCTCCAGAGGATCAGGACAGCTCACATTCATTCCCTAATGTAGGTCTCCAATGCAGGTTGATGTAGAAATCCGAAATGTGCCTGATAACAATACAGCTTACCCACCCAAATGCCACCCCCAACACATATGTGTAGAACTGTTTCCCCTCAGCCTGCTGTAGATGGTATAGAAACTTGTGGTCATCGTGGCAGAGATTTAGCTTTTTGAACAATCAATACATTTAGAAGTAGAAAAAGGGAAGAAGATATAATAATCCAGAATTGTGAAGGGGAATTGACAGCGGTGTCTTGTGAAACACACACCATGTTGGTATTTGTATTATTTGCTCTAGTTCTGTTTTTTTTTTTTCCACTTTTGATAAAGCCTGAAATTGAGCCAATTAGAGATGTCTGAGGCTAAGAACAGAGCAGGCCACTTTTAAATTCACAAATAATTTAAGCACGGCCTGTGGTCTGTCATTTACTCAGTGTAAATTAATTAAAAAATACTTTTCTTTTTTGTTGAGATCAGTCACACTGAGCATACTATAAAGTGGAGAAGACTATGTGCACCCTCCGTGGGCAAGGCATTATTTCTAGCATTTTGTGTTTATTGTTTTAAGAATAATCCTCTGAGGTTGGGAATACTGTCATCTCTATTTTTCAGATGAGGACACTGAGACAGAGGGAGAGATTAAGTAACTTGCTGTGGTTTCATAGCTGAGAAGCGGTGGGATGGGCTTTGAACCCACTGTAACTCAGGAGCCTTCTTCCTGTTCACTGTTACCTATGATGGTCCGTCTCCCCTTGACCTTTCCTTCCTAGGCTTCCTTGGCTTTCAAATTACCATCCTCCCAGGCCCTCCTGCTTATTTTCAGCAGTAGCTTACTCTTTCTCCTATTGCCCAAGTGGACCTGAACCTCACCTCTGCCGGGTAATTTTAGGAGCCAACTTCAACCCACACTTTGTTGATGACATTGACATTGCATTATTTAATATGTAATGTTTTGACAGACTCTCTGTCCTCAGCAGGGAATCCTCAACTTCTTGTCCTCAGTATTTTTTCTGTTTCTTTACTTCTTTCTTGGGTATCTTGTAGGAGTAACTTTCCAGCTTTTTCAAGGTAATTCCTTCCCTACATGTTCCACATCCTACCATGCAGTGTTCTTTATTAGTCATCTCTTTTCTTTCTTTTATTGCCAACTCTTTCCTTTCTGCTATTTTCGCCTCTCCTCCCCTATGTGTTCATGTCTTCCTGCCTACATCTCCCCCTGTTCTGTGTTTCTGATATGTTTGTGTCTAATGTGGATCTGTTTTGACCTTGCTTCTTCTCTCCTTCACCTTTAATTTCTCAAGAACAGTTCTTTGATGCATATCAATGATTTTATCATTGATCATTTAACCAACCCACTGCAATCTGGCCTCCTCTGCTAAAATTCCTTCTCAAGATGCTGCCTTCTTTCCAGAACTCACCCTACTCCCATTTTTCTACTGGCTACTCCTGTTTCCCACTTCACTTCTTCACTTGTGCATTTCCTTTGTACACTGAGTTTCATCTGGAGTTCTCCCGCACTAGCTGCTGCTTTCTCTCCCCTTCTATCTTTAATCCCCTTTCCACTCTATATATTTCCCCTGCTTTATCTATTTCTTTCCTTGGCTTCTAGCATGTGTTCTATTCTGGTGAAACCTAGATCTGTACATTTAGCCCCATTCTCTTCAGAGCTACAGGGTTGCATTTCAAATAATAGATTTATTATCACTGTGGGGTCAAGACTCAAAATGTCCTTAGATCATCTCTAGTTATCTTTGTGTCCCTAACATTTTCTCCCTCCAAAGTACTTGCCTCATCTTTTTTCCCTTCATATTTGAACTCAGATCTGTCACTTTTCTCCTAGTTTATCTTGTAGTTACATTATGAGCTTTAGGTAAGATGATCATGAACAAACCTTTGTATATGATGATTGGATAACTAGAAATAAATATTTATATTTCTCTCAGGTGTCAAATTTTAGAAACATGAGCAATGAAATCTCTTGAATTAGTTCTCTTTCCCATTGCCAACACTCAAGCCCAGCCATGCTATTTTTACTCCTAGATTGTTATGGTAGTCTCTTGGTTGGTCTTCCGCTTCATATTCTCTGGATCCTCTTTATTTTTATTATATATTCAATTTCATCAAAGTTTGTTTTTATTATATATACAGTTTCATCAAAGACCTATTAACATCATTTCCTTTTGTTAAAAACTAAGATTGTCCATGGAGTAAAGTTCAAGCATCAGAATATTATTCTTAAATAGCACTTATTAAATGCCGTGAACAGTATAAGTACTTTCCATATTTTAACTCATTTCATCCTCACAAAAACCCTATCAGAATATTAGTATCCACATTTTACAATGAGGCAATTGAGATCTAGAGAAGTTATGATTTTCTGAGAAATTGCATATAAGGCTATGGAGCTCAGGAGAATTTATGTAGTTAACAATTTTGAAAGCTAGGCTATGAACCCGGACTGTTTGACTGTAGAATCTGTGCTTTTAATTATTGCACTCTATTCAAGATTTTATCTTTCTGGTATTATTCAATTTCTTAAACTTTTATAGGACAATTTAAAAAATTTCCTTTAGTTCTTTTCTCCTCATCAAGAACTCTGATGAGGTGTTCTTGTGTCAGATTTTACTCTGCTTGCAGGGTAACAGGTTAGTCTGCCAGAGTTGACAGATGCTGACAGAAGACATGAGACTCCTGGATGATAGACAAAGGACTTTACTGATCAGTCAGGCCACAGCAGGTAATGCCAGCTTCATGTTTGCCTCAGTCACCCCCCACCAGTTCCTTGAGGCAACGAGGAGTGGCCCAAATGGATACTGTGTACACAGTGGGTTTATATCACAGATGAGGAACCCAGGCCTTATAAAAATCTCCCATACTGTAAGGGGGATGTTAGCAGCCTTGCTCAACATTTGGCCTCAGAGGGAGATACCATCTTTCTTATCCTGCTCAGGAAACAACTCTGCCCTCAGCCCTGGCAGGACATATCCTCTAAATCTTCCAAGGCTGTTGCTATACAAAAATCCTTCTAGGACAAAAGCCCTGAAAGCTTCTTCACAAGGTATGTAGAAATGAATCTCAACACCTCTAACATTCTCTTTCCCCATTTCACCAGCATGGGCTTTGCTAAAGCTTAAATCTAGTTTTGTTCTCTTGTTAAATCCGGTACTTATGTTTCCATTTCTTTTTCAATGGGTGGGAAGACTCTGGAACTAGATGAACACAGAGGTTTAATGAACGGACTCAAGGGGCTATGTTCAAATCCCAAGTATCTGTCTTCTCTCCACTGAAGCTGAAATTAAATCACTAACACAGAAACAGATCACCAGCCCAGGTTGGATGCGTGAGACAAGTGCTCGGGCCTGGTGCACTGGGAAGACCCAGAGGGATCAGGTGGAGACGGAGGTGGGAGGGGGGATCGGGATGGGGAATACATGTAAATCCATGGCTGATTCATGTAAATCCATGGCTGATTCATGTCAATGTATGGCAAAAACCACCACAATATTGTAAAGTAATTAGCCTCCAACTAATAAAAATAAATAGAAAAAAAAAATCACTAACCCAGCTGCTTAATATGTAGCTGATATCTTGTTATTTCCATTTAACAAATGTTTATTCATTGTCCAATGTTTTGCTTGGCTTTGGGGATACAAAGAGGATAAGTTGATTCTCTGTCATTGAGCAGCTCATAGACCTGGAGGGAGATCAATGAACAGATCAGAACCTATCAAAAAAAAAAAAGTTGTCAGAGATGGAACATATAACCTAGCTGGAGGGAAGAAAGAATCCAGGGCTTCAGTTGTAGGTTTTAAAGAGTGTATTTTTCTTAAGCTAATTCACTGAGTAAAGGTTAGATGGATGATAAAAGTGGAGGTGGGGTTCTAGTTGATGAGAAGAGCATGTGCAAGAAGAAGGAGGTCTTTTCTCATTTAGCAAAAACCATAAATCATTTTCTTAATGGTATGTCTGGAGGGGAGAATATGAAAGGAGCCACAGTAGAAGAGGAGTTTAGGGCAGTTAAGAGGTACTGACCCAGTGTGGGTCTTACAATCTGGAGGTGAGAGCTTTGAACTTCACGACACCAGTGAGGAACCCAGAAGAGAGTGACTGAAAGCAGAGGAGGAACCTAGTCAGATTTGTGTCTATTGAATGAAGAATGGGCTGCAGAGGGAAGAGGCCAGAGGTGGGGAGCCCAAGGAGGAGATTCCTTCAGTAGTAGGAGAAGTGGAGTGAGTCTTAAAAACAATGGACGTAGTGATGGCGATGAAAGGAAGGGTAGGCTTCAAAGGAATTGGTGCATATGTGGTGGAAAGGGAGTGACAGAGAGAGAAGGTGACAGCTGGGTAATAGAGAAAATCAGCAACACAGGAAAGGGGAGAAGAAGGGGAGCTCCGCTGGGACCCTGTCGGCGCTTAACGCATCTCTGGGCTCTCAGATGGGGACCTTCTGGGGAAGCACCATAGGAGTGTCTGAGGCCAGGAGATTGGTCTGGGCTAGCTCTATATTGGGGTATTGAAGTGTCAGGAGACAAGTATGTATAAAAAGTGAGAAAAGATTACTGAAGAAGGAAACCTGGGGTACTTTAGTATATGAGAGGAGGGCTTCCCAGGTGGCACTGGTGGTGAAGAACTTGCCTGCCAATGCCGGTAGATGTAAGAGACCCGGGTTCAGTCCTGGGTTGGGAAGATCCCCTGGGGGAGGGCATGGCAACCCACTCCAGTATTCTTGCCTGGAGAATCCCATCGATGGAGGAGCCTGGCGGGCTGCAGTCCTTAGGGTCACACAGAGTTGGACACGACTGAAGCGACTTAGCAGGTACACACGAGGAGGACAGATGAAAAGGACCCAAGGAAGAGATTAAGAATCTGCCTGAGAAGAAGGAAAGAGGGAGGGAGTGTAAATGCCATGAAAGGCATCAGGGACTTTAAATAAAAGAGGAGTATGGAAAGTGGAGGGTGTTGCTACTGAAAAGTAATTGACTTAGAGTTACCCCCAACAAACCCAATGGAAGAACCTTGTTTTAGTTGAGAAAACTCTGGTAGCCATCACTCTTGGTCATGGTGACGATAAGTGTAGACTCCTGGAGAGCAGCTGGAGGTGTCTGAGTTCCTATTGGACTCAGTTCATCATCACTGCCCCCGCCCCACATGCCCTTGCAGGGTCCCCCCTTGCTCTCTACACTTGACTCTCCGTGAACTTCCTGCCTCCTTGTCTCTGCCAGGTCAATCTCTTAAGACCCAGCACAAAAGTCATCTGTTTCACAGATAAGTTCTGGGTCCCTCACACAGGATTAGTTGACTGTCTGTCCCAGCAATCTGAACTGACATTTGAATTTTCATAGGTATGCAAAGATCTCTAGTTTTTTTTTTTAATTTTTATTTTAAAGAAATCTATTTGAAAACCATGTGATAATGATGAGAACATGTTTGGAATTAGTAAAGGCTTTCCCAGCCAACTGTTTGTAAAGTCAGCTCCTGGTATATAAATTATGTGGCTTGTCAACTGGTGATGAGGGAAATGTTTTTTGTCACTCTTCAGTAGACAGTTTTCAGTGGTGGTAAGTGTTCTCCTCACTGATATGGTTAATTAAGAATTGACAGTAATTCTGAGCTTTAGCGACTTTGGCTCTTTGAGAGAAGAGGCAGTCCCAGGAGACTTGAGGTTTGGTTTCTCTGAATTATTAAGAAAACCATTTTTCTGGTTTAGCATAGTAGATTCTGATCAGTATCAGGAGAAAGGCAACCTAATTTTGATTTTTTTTTTTTTCCTGGAGCTCAAGGCACTTATCTTCATTTGCAATACTTCCAAATTTTTGTTACACTATAAAGGGTTTGATTTATAGACAAGTGTGTGATAATAGAATAACAGTCAAATTGTATTACTTTTTTATTTATTGTGGAGTTTAAACAAATTTTGTCTATCCCAGCTTACAAAGTCCCAAAGATAAGAAAACTCTTCTCAGCGTGAATAAACTGGGAATGTATCTTGACATCAAAAATTTATTTTCTAATGCCTTTCACAGTTTGTTCATGCTGAGAACCACTTCTTATCTTTTGAACTTTTGAACTCTTTCTGTATTGGGATGAGCAAAAATGAGCACAGGTTTCCTTTCAATGTACTAAAATACCACATGTAAAATAAAACAAGTAGAAACTCAAGACACAGTGATACACACTGGCCAATTATGTGATAACAGAATAGTATTTGTACTGAGCTTTAGGCATGTTATATGCAATATGAAATGGATTTTGAAACAGGAAACACAACAGGCAGCAGCTATTAAAAGGTATGCCTTACATCTCTTGTTAAGCACATCTTGCTTAAATTCAACTGACAGTAATAAGTTAGGGCCAGGAAACGACTCAGTCAGCATTCCCTTTCATAAATCTATTTACAGTAGAAACCCCAGTAACATTTTAATTGTTTCACAGCTAAACTTGCTCAAAGTGCCACCTTTAAAAGGGCTCAGTTTCATTAAAATTTAAAGGACCAGAGAGTTCATAGTTTACTCTAATGACCTAGCAATGGTTGTAAAAGTTCTAAATATATTTTTTGGCTCACTGTACAACTGAGGGATTCTTTGTAGTGGTCACATATGCTCTCAGTAAGTTGTTGTATCTCCCCATTTCAATCCCACCAGAAAACTCTCTCCGCTTCTCCCTCATCTGAAACCCAGGGTCTCTCTTCTAAAGTCCCGTTGAACACCTTCTGTCCATTTTTATAGTTGCTCATGTTAATTCTGTAGCTAGATTTTAACTGCGTTGTGGGCAAAGTGTGAGCCCAATAATTGTTTGTTGAATTTAAACTAGTCACAGATAATCAACCTTCAACCCATGTTTCTGTGTCCCCTCTATTGCTCCCTTGATAAAAATGTACCCCAAACTTATATTATTTGTAAGCATTGGGAGTTCTTGTCCTGGCTGTGCTACAAATTAGCTCAGTAAGACTGGTAACCTCTCTGGTCTCTAGTTTCTCATGTATCTGTGACAACAAATGTTCCAAGAGATACACGTTCTTCAAGGATTAATCAGCCTTAAAATATATCCCTCATCTGATTTGTTATATACAGTTATTTAACATTGGTCACTTAAATGTAGGGAAATGTCTGCTTAAGACATTATTTTTGCTCTTTGGCTTTGTTCTGTGTTAAGCCCTCCTTGACAAGATGTGTTGGTAGTTTTTGTTGTTGTTATTTAGTTACTCAGTCGTGTCCCACTCCTTGTGACCCCATGGACTGTAACTCTCCAGGCTCTTCTGGAATTGTCCAGGTAAGAATACTGGAGTGGGTAGCCATTTCCTTCTCCACTTGGTAGTTTAAAAGATCGTTTTTCTCTAAAGACTGTTTCTGGCTATAATAATGAAACACGCTCATTTCTTACAGAGATAAAATAATTTTATTTTCTAAGGGAAAACTGAGATGGAGAGATATAAAGTCTTATATCAAAATGATCCAGCAGCTTTATACCATCAAAGTGCATTAAAAACAAGGAAGATCCAAGATCATCTCACTATAAATTATTATTTGGGGTGCTCAGGATCTATTCTTAATCCTGGGATTTGGCAGTGATATTAGGGTACAGATTATACAAAAGCAGCAGTGAGAGGGAGCATGGTTCTTGTATTCTTTTTACCGTGTAATTTTTGTGTGTTTATAGACCTATGTTTGTGTGATTGTCAGTTTCTGGATGTGTCTCCTGCGGGCTTTGCCCACACTGTTTGTTCAGTTTCCAAGCACTCTTTTTTGCCTTCGAAAAACAGTTTCAGGCTTATTGCCAGAAGATTGGGGTTAGTGGTAGTAAATAATGACCAGAGTAGATTTTAAGAAATCTTATGTCAATGTGGTGCTTTTGCAGGCCTGGTCTGCACTAGTAACTCTTGAAATTCTTTTGCTTTGGAAGGTACATGCTTCAGAGTCACCAATTCTTCTGTGTCTTATAGTTTTCATAAAAAGCATTTCTATTTCAAGTAGCATTTTGTCTCCATGATATCAGCACATAAGCTGCCCTTTTTATTTCTTAAATTACCCATCTTAAATTTACACATTGGACTGATCTGACTGTGTGTGTTCAAATCAAAAATAGTTTTATAATCCCTTATTCTTAATTTTGAAATCCCAAAAGCTCTAAAATACTGGCAGGTACTTTTCATTGTTGCTATTTGTCACAAATTAATTTGGTGGGAAAATCTACACTGAGCTGATGTGAGTCTAATTATAGACTTTATTTTATTCAATATGAAAATCCTTAAGTTTCTTTAAGTAAATGTTAATGGGTTTGGTTAGGGTGTGACTCTAGACACTTCTGGGCACATATGTGCCATATTGTCTTTGTAAAATCTGAAAAATTCTGAACTCCAAAGCAGTTGGGCCCCAAAGAATTCTAACCTGTATGGGTAAATAAGATATTTTAAGAACATGTTGATTTTCACAGAGTAATTTAAATTTTTAGACATTTGTTTTTTAGAATTTTTAGAACATTCTTTTATAAAATGAGGAATTGCCTTTTAGCAAAGAAATACCCACCTATTTTTGTTTGTTTAAATTCTGGATGTTGGTTTGTGTAAAGAAGGAAATTTCAGCTTCTTGTGTCCATCAAAATAAAATAAGACCATTATCAATATTAATGGATGTTTTTATATAAAATCCCAACATTTTATAATAAACCTTGTCAAAAGTAAAAAAAAAATAGCAGATTTTATCATTTAAAAACATTCTCATTTTAATAATCACCCACTCCAGTATTCTTGCCTCGAGAATCCCATGGACAGAGGAGCCTGGTGGGCTGCTGTCCATGGGGTCGCACAGAGTTGGACATGACTGAAGCGACTTAGCTTTCATGCATGCATTGGAGAGGAAAATGGCAACCCACTCCGGAGTTCTTGCCTGGAGAATCCCAGGGACAGAGGAGCCTGGTGGGCTGGCGTCCATGGGGTCACACAGAGTCGGACACTACTGAGCGACTTAGCAGCAGCATTTTAATAATCGGGGAATAGAGATTAGATAGTCCCTTAAGGGTAATGGGTGAAAATGAGTTCTGTTGTCCTTCTTTTAAGCCCATTGCTTCTGTATGAAAGGAGCAGAATCAGTGCTCTCCATTGAGCAGGATCTTCATGCCAGGCAACGTGGTAAGGGTTTCCTTTATTGTTTCATTTTATTTCATCTGATCAACAAACACTGTGCAGTTACACTAGGCCTCTAATGTTGAAAAATCATTATTTAGGGATTGCGATAAGGCCAAAAACCCTCTCATTTCTAAAATTTAGATATTTTATTCATTTCAATTTCATTCTCTGTGCAGAAAGGATAAAACTTCTTTGGTCCTACTCTTGGTTACTTTTTCTGATGTCTAATTCCAGAGGGTAAACTGGTCTTTTGAAGGGTAAGGCAGTCTGGTTAGGTTCAGTCTGAGGGACCCCTACTACCAGATTAATATTAATAGAAGTGGACTTTCAAGTCTTTTGCTCCCCCCTGCTTCATAAACTTTCCTGTCTCACTGTTTTCATATATTTTATTTTGTTTTGTGAAGTCCTTATTTTGACTCCAACAAGCTGTTACAGTTTTCAGATTGCATCTATGATAGCTCCATATCTGTTTAGAGTCTGGTAAGCTATTAGTTTCCAAAAAGAATCAGTCAAAATTCCTAACTCACTTTGCTGTAGTCCTTGCATTTCATGTTAAACATGCTTATGATATTCTTTTTCGTATGTGGCATCCTCATGACCACATGTTGCATTATTAATGGCCTCCCCAAGGCTTTGCTTCTTGCTGTGACTACTTCAATTATCTCAGGGTTTAAGCTCTTCATCAGGTAGCATAGGTGGGGCATTTATGTTTCTGACATGACTCTCTAGCATAGCAGGAAAGAGGCCTGTTCTAAAGAAAAGAAGAATCCTCTTAAGGTGGGGTGGAGTCCCTTGGTACGGCATTCTGGTCCCCATGGAGACAGACACTTCAAGAGAGCCGAATGACCCAGAAGCATAAGTTAATTTTAACGGACCTCAGAAGCCCAAGCAAGGCACTTTAACATCTGATAGCCTGGGCAAGAATTGAACATGAAGAAGTAAATTGTCTCACAAAGGAGGAGGGTTACACATGGGTAGGACTGCAGGTGACGCTTCCTGCCTCTGTTCAGTGTGGCAACAAGAGATAGTATGGCTTTTGACCTACAGACAAATTAAATGCCACCTGTCAAAAAAGTGAGCTTTATGGCTGAGTCTTTGCAGTTTTGAGAGATGGAAAACATTTGTGAGGAAGCAGCTACTAAGGGAAAGTCTGAATTAAAATGAATTATTGCTTGAAGGAAAGATAAATGACTATTCTGATCGAACCTGAGGCTAGCAGTGAATCTATTACATGAACATATCATCACTGTCTGTTTCATTGGGTACTTCATTTGCCCATGAAATAAAACTTGTTTTCTCTTGAAAACCATCTTTAAAATTTCTGTGTGTTTGCAAAAAAATTGGAAATGGCCTCAGTGTCCAACAGTGAGGAAACAGTACGTAAATTATGGTATATCCTTACGATGGAACATTTATGCTGCTATTAAAAATGATGTTTACAAAGAATTTTAATGCTCTGTAAAATGCTTATAATAAGTTGAAAAGGAAGCAGGATACAAATGTCTGTAATAGCATGGTTTTATGTAGAAATGAATAAATATAAAGGCAATAAGCACAAAAGGAGGGAAATGCATCAAAATGTTTTAATAGTGTTTATCTCTTGGTGGTGAATTATGGATAATTTTTAATCCCCTCAACTGTAGTTCTCAGTTTTTGCCAACTTTTCTATAATGAACATCTATTACTTTTTTATTTGGATAGATGCTTTAAAAAAAATTCAACTTGCTTTGGAAATAGTTTTCTGATCTGGCATATATCACTGGCCAGAGCCACTTGAAGACAACTTCGTAAGACTATTGTACCATTGAATTATTTCTGGTAAGAACTTTTATGGTTCATTTGTATTTTTCATTAAAAACATGGCATTGTGTGCTCTCTGTTTGGGTTGCTATGATTTATTCCAGTGATGGTCCAAAAAAAGACTAAAAAAGATACAGGCAAATGTCCTCTGCTTAAAGGTTTTGGAAGCATCCCAGAGCAGGGGGGAATAGGTAGCTTTACCACATGGGCTCCAATCTTGTAATCTGGTTTATAGTTAACAGACATAAGCATATTTAGAAACAAGTAGGCCATAAACATGGCTTCTTCAGATCTACAGTTAGTGACTCAGAGTTAGAGTCTTACATTTAATTTACTGACTCTAAATTGCTAAATTACGGTAACAAATGTATGACCTTTGTTCCTACTCCAAAGGGTGAGATTAACCTGCCTTGGCTTTTAGGTGACTCTTATCTCTGTAACCAGTTGAAACAGGTAGAAATATTTTGCTTACCTAGAACTCAATTTTCTGTCAGCCGTTCTACCTGTAAAATCACTGAGAATCAGAGGTAAATAATAATAGTAACATGAATTACAATGTTAAGTGTTAGTTGCTCAGTCGTGTCTGACTCTTGTGGTCCCGTGGACTGTAGCCCGCCAGGCTCCTCTGTCCATGGGATGTCCCAGGCAAGAACACTGGAGTGGGTAGCCATTCCCTTCTCCAGGGGATCTTCCCAACCCAGGGATCGAAGTGGGGTCTCCAGCATTGCAGGCAGATTCTTTACAGTCTGAACCACCAGGAACCCAATATAGATTAGCTATTAATAATAGCTGATTAATAATAGCTAACCTATATTGTATACCTGCTATGTTTTAAACATGTGGGTTCTTTACCTCATCATCTCATTTAATCTTTACAAAAATGGTGCAACTGTATGGCTCTCCCAAGTTACAGTATAGAAAACTGAGGCTCAAAAAAGTTGAGTAGCTCATCCAAGGTCACATAGCTAGTTGTTCTGGAGCTGGAAGCTGAACTATATTCCAAAGCCCAACATACACTTAACTGTTACAGTAAATAGAAAGTGCAAATGGATGTCACAGAATCTCTATTAAGAAAATGCTGGATTTTAAAACTTCAAGTTCCCAAGAAATGAGCACTCTATTTTTCAACATATTTGAAAAGAAAGAAAAGGGGACTTCTAGAAGTCAGAATCTATAGCAAGAAAAGAACATACAGTTTTAGACTGATAGTAAGAGGACCTGAAAAAACTATATTCTCAAAATCTCTGAAAGCATTATATTCTGGATTGGTCAGATAAGGTGTCGTGCTTACTTTATTGTGTACTGCTAAGTCACTTCATTCGTGTCCGACTCTGTGCGACCCCGTCCCTGGGATTTTCCAGGCAAGAACACTGGAGTGGGTTGCCATTTCCTTCTCCAATGCATAAAAGTGAAAAGTGAAAGTGAAGTCGCTCAGTCATGTCTGACTCTTCGGGACCCCATGGACTGCAGCCCGCCAGGCTCCTCCATCCATGGGATTTTCCAGGCAAGAATACTGGAGTGGGGTGCCATTGCCTTCTCCGACTTTATTGTGTAGCATTGAGTAAATATGGAACTTGATCATGGTAGATTTATTTTGTCAATAGCATGTTAAGTTCAATATAGTCCTAATTTTATTTACAAATCTCTAGTTTTATTATATAATATATACATTTTATTGTGGAAAGATTAGAATATCTAGATGTGGTAACAAAATAAACGCACAACCAGAGACTTCCATTGTTAACATTTTGAAAGAGTTACACAATATAAATACAAATATAAATATTGATGTAAATATGTATGTTTATGTTTTAACAAAATACTTTTTAATATTGCCTTCACTTATTATCTTGTGAGCATTTTTTAAAATGTTCTTTGATTATGAAAGTAGAGAGGTGTCTAATATATTTGAGAATGATTTTCTTCCAGAAAGGATTAAAAAAAAACCCACAAAACATTTATTTAATGCTTTAAGGAAAAATGAATATTAATCCAGAAAACTATTTCATGTGAATCAGTTCATTTCTTAATTATGCTATATCAATGAAGCACTGATGTACTTGAGTTATCTTCAGGCTACAGAGCCCTCATTGTTCTCCTCTATTTAGATTAAACCTTTTAAAGTAATCTTTTTTTTTTTTCAGTAGAGAAAAAAGGGTCAATAATGAGAGTGATAATTTAAGAGTGTTTTGAAAGGAAGAGTATATATTCCCTGGCTGGAGCTGATGTGATTTAAAGCCATCTGCTTCTTTCACTTGAAATGCATTCAGCTTTGTATTCATCAGCCTACTTAATTCAGGGGGAGGGGCAGGGCCAACTTTCAAAAGCTGTGTTTTCATTTGCTATTTCCTTTGACAAAGATTTATTGAGCATCTGCTTTGTTTGGGTCCTATGTTAGATGCTTATTTAATGCAAAGAGGTATAGGATATGTCCTCTGTACTCAGAGAAGCCCAATCTGATGATGAAAAAAACCCCAAAAGATTATTAGTGTTTAGTATAATAGGTGCAGAGAGAGAAGTGAGCTTAGAGGGCTGTAGTAAGACATGGGCAAGGTTCTTTGGCCATAGAGATGCCTGTGGAGAGAAGTGGTTTGAGAGTAAGAAGATAGGTGAGTGGTGAGGGGAAGGAGTGTGATGAAGTATGTTTCAGATAGAGGGACTGCCATGTATAAAAGGTTTTAGGGACTAGAGAACAAACAGGCTGTGTTTAGGGTCATGGAGATTAGACTCTAAGGTGGAACAAAGCTTGAGACATGATCATTATCTATCAAAGAGGCATTGTATGCTGTGCTGAGCAGTTGGAATTTTATCCTGAAGGAAAGAGTCTTTGAAGATATTGTCAGTGGAGCCTTGAGAAGAACAGCTGTGGTTCTGAGAAATCACTCTGGCAGTTGTATGAAGAAGCTCTCCGTGGTGGTGATAGGAAAAGATCAGAATCTGAACTAAGGTGGAAAAGTAGTTGAATTGATGAATTTGCTGATTGTTGGAGGTGGGAGGCAAGGGAGTGGGTGGGAAATAGGATGATGTCATCATTTCCAGGCTACGTCATTGGGTACACTTCTGCAAGGGGAGGAGTGTGCAGAATGAAGCAGATTGAGAGGACGGGTTGAAGGTGATGAGTCTGTTTAGAATGTGCTCAGCGGGCAGCTGGATGTGTACCGTCTTGAGATGAGAGGAAACTGTGGACTAGAACGCTGGGAATACCAGCATGAAACCAGGGAACAGAGCAGAATCACTCAGGAAGTATCTGTGGATTCAGAGGGGTCGTTGAGGACCACCATCATTGAAAGAAACAGCAGAGAGTAAGGGTGTATTCTCTGCTGTCTGGGTCCCAATCCTAGTTCTGCCAGTTACCAGGGAAAGTTACCTAATCTATGTCCTTTAGTTTCCTCATCCATAATGTGGAGATGACACATATTTCGGTTATGGGTAGTTGTGAACCATAAAGTGAGTTTATATATTAAAGTACATGTAGTAGGACTGGCTTGTAGTTTAAGAAAACGATAGATGTAGCTTTACTCTATAATGATTAAGAGAAATTTAGTCAAAAAAAAAAAAAAAAAACAATGAGTGAAGAATACAGAATAGGTACTGTCAAAAGGGTAAAGAAGGACATCCATGGGTAGGGGAATCATAAAAATGAAGGTGAGCCAGAAAGAAGATGAGGTGAGAAGGAAGATGAGCTTCCCAGGTGGTGCTGGTGGTAAAGAACTGCCTACAAATGCAGGAGACATAAGAGATGTGGTTCGATATCTGGGTTGGGAAGATTCCTTGGAGGAGGGCACAGCAACCCACTCCAGTATTTTTGCCTGGAGGAGGCTGGAGGGCTACAGCCCTTGGGATCACAAACTGAACACGGACATGACTGAAATGACTTAGCATGCACGCAGAAAGAAGATGAGTTGTATTAATGTTGCAAGAAAGACAAGCCACATAAGAGCTAGGAAGTGTCCTTTGTGTTTTGTTCCAAGAGTTTACTGGTAGCTTTGGTGGGTTGGGGCCAAGATCCTGATCCTGGTTTGAGGAATGAACAGAGGGTAAGAGTGGAGTGAGCAAGTGGAGACCATTTTTCCAAGGGGCTTGATTGAAGCCAAGGAGTTAGGATGGTGGTCAGTGGGGAGATGGAGAGTTGAGTGAATAGTTGTGGTTGCTTTAAAGTATGGGTGAAAATGGTAGTTGCTCAGTAATGTCTGACTCTTTTCGACCCAATAGACCGTAGCCCAACAGGCTCTTCTATCCATGGAATTCTCCAGGTAAGAATACTGGATTGGATAGCCATTCCCTTCTGCAGGGGATCTTCCCAACCCAGGGATAGAACCAGGGTCTCCTGCATTGCAGGCAGATTCTTTGCCATCTGAACCACCAGGGAAGCATGGGTGAATCTGAAGCATTTTAATATTTGTTAAGAAAGAACTAGGACAGGGGAGAGGATGGAGGGTTGGATTAAAGTAACCCCTCATTAATTCATCAGATTTCCCTCAGCATTTTCTGTGTCTGGCATGGGCCATAAGCTGAGTATTCTCTCAAGGAGGTATGGTCTGAAGGTGTGGATGAGGAGAGAGGCCAGGACTCTAACATCCTGTGTTCGGGCTGATGATGAAGTACGGCATTGAGAGGGACTTCGCTTCTGCATGGCTGAGGCCCTCTCCTGAGAGTATTTGTCTGGGTTAGAGGTGCTGGAATCACTGGGTGAATGGTAAGGCATGGTGTTGGCTTAAAGTATATGAGATCATCTCAGTAGTTTCTTCAGCAGGTCAGACCACCAGGCAGGAGCCTCCTGAGATGGGGGAAATCGCCTCCAAGCTTGGCTACTTTGCACTACACTGTTCATTGGAATACTTCCTTTTTCAAAGGCACAGCAGGGTACTGGAAAGAACATGAATCTAGATAACAGAAAAGGTATTAGTTTCATTCATTCATTCAAAACTCTATCGAGCACCTCCTGTGTGTCAGATGATAATTGATGGGCTAGAATTACAATGCGGTCAGGAGAGCTGGAGTGCTTGCCCCACAAAAGCTTTCATTCCAGTGAAGGAGACCAGCAATGAAACAAGTGATCAGGCTCCTCCAGGGAGAGCAGAGGCCCATAGTTCTCTGCAGAGAGGTCAGGGCATCTTCCCCAGGAAGTGCTGGCTCGACGGAGCTGGAAGATAGGTTGGGATTAGCCAGGTGAAGGGAACAAGGGGAGAGCTTTCTAAGTAGAGGAACCAGCATGCATGGAGATGGTGGATTTATGAAAGAGTCTGGTACTTTCTAAAATGGGAGAGAAGTTTGCTTAGGCTAGAATATGCTCTCCCTCCAACAAGTTAAGTGATATTGGCAACAATGACACCGATCTTCTATCTCCTGCTTTCTAAAGACGTAAATGGGAGAAGGATGCTCCGGGAGGCTGCTGTTGTCAGAAAGTACTGAGATTCCCTAGTGGCTCAGATGGTAAAGAATCTGCTTGCAATGTGGGAGACGTGGGTCTGGAAGATTCCCTGGAGGAGGGCATGACAACCCACTCCAATATTCTTGGAAAATTCCATGGACAGAGGAGTCTGTTGGGCTACAGTCCATGGGGTTGCCAAAAGAGGGACAGGACTGAGAGACTAACACTTTCACTTTCAGAGATAAAACAAGATTTGTGGGAAAGGTCCCAGAGGACCATGTGTAGGATGGACTAGAGCCCAGGGAAGGCAAGGAGGAAACCAGAATTAGGGTGGTCTGTTGGGAAGATACCTGTTGATGAGACTACTGGGCTGGATATGTAAGTGGAGAAAGGAGTGGACTGGAAGAAGAAATCAGTTTGCTAAAGAACAGGAGGTGCTGGGATGAGCAATTCCTTGGAAATTTCTGGAGGGAGGCTCATTTGAGAAGGATCATGGTGTTGCAGTGGAAATGAATTGCATTTTCAAAGGAATAAATTTTAGAGAACCGAGCAGAGGACGGAATCTGGGAAATCAGTGAAGAGACACAAAAGGGATTGGAATTAACTCAATTTGTGTCAAGGAATTTTAGAAGGGAGTGTTTTAAAAGAATTAGATTGAATTTCAACATTCCTTTGATGAATGCTCTTTTAAACCTGGTAAATTGGAGGAAATTTTAAGCTTAACAATAAAGAACTCCCAAGTGGTGTTTGCAGCCAGCAGAAGCAAACGGGACAGGCAAGTCCTAGACGCTGCTCTAGCAACTTTAGACCTGGGTTTTTTTTTTTTTTGTTGTTGTTGTTTTTTAGACCTGGTTTTGTCTGTTTCATTTTTATTGCCAGTTGGTGACTACTAGTTAAAATTTTCAATAGTCTTGTTTAGGGAGTAACATAGCAGGAGATATTCACATTCCTTAGTAGAGTTGTTTCGGAGCAAATCCAGAGACTCTGGAATTTTGTATGAAGGTTTTCTAGCAATTATTTGCAGTGAAGTGTGTGGAAATAGAGCTGTGTTGATGTGTGTCTGCATTCTGAAAGAGATGAAGGATACTGTGAAAATGCACTGCGCTGCGTTTGTTAGGGAACAGGATTGCCAGGAGCAGCATGGGCAAGTCTGGTCCAAGTTCACCGGGGATCCAGCGGGCGCTGACAGGAGGCGGGCGCACGCGGGTCGATAGGCAATCACCGAGCCGCGGGGAGGCTCCCTGGCGGCCAGCCAGGCGGCACCGCTCCGCGACGCGCGCTCCTTGGAATTCACAGATCTGCTTAGCGTGCGGATAGACGTCTGCCTGCTTTAGCATTAACACTGAAGAGGGAAGAAACGTGAGACCTTTAAAACAATGCCATCTTGGGTTGCTATGATTTGGCTCTGGTTTCATTTTTCTCACTGGTCAAAAAATGTTGTTTCCAGCCAGGAAAGCCTTCCTATGTGTCTTTCAGAAGACTGATTTATGGTTTCTATAGGAACTGGATAATCAAAATTTGAAAATTAATATATTTTAGGTCCCTGGACACTGTAACACTGTGTGTGTGTGTGTATGTGTGTGTGTATGCGTGTGTGTGTGTGCGCGCGTGTCCGCACGCACAAGCAAGCGCGGGCCTCTTCCATTTGGAGAAGGAAGGAATAGAATCTTTTTCATCTGTTATTATTAAGTGATGTGCACCTTTGTTGATGTGAATTGTGAAGTGTGTCGTGTAACATTTCATTCACTCATTCATTCACATTTACTGTATGTCTCCACTATATCATTCCCATAGGGACAAAGAAACTAAAATGCAGAGTCAGGGGGAAATTACTTTGATGGGATTATAACTCTATTCAGAGTTTACTTTTTCACCTCTTTTAGTGAAAAATGAAATATATATATGTGTATGTACATAACATACAACATTTTATGGGGACTTTTGATGATTTGATTAGATCTGATTTTACTTTCCTCCCCTCTGGAATATTATATGCTGGTATATGATATTTGAGGGTTGGGGGGAATACCAACTTCCCTGAGGTTCTCTTAAAAGCAGTTCAAGACCCCCTTTGCTTCCAGAATTCAGTCAGTGGTCACCTTTCCTAGGATGAGGACATTTTGCATTTCTTTACTGCTCTTCCTGCCCTTACTACCAAGGGACATTGTGTCCAGCAGCCTCAGGGAACTCTGCCTTCCATTTCTTTGATTGGGAGTATTCCTCCTTCCAGTTTTCCCTTCATTCTGCATCGCTTCTTCTGTCACCCTTGATCTTGGTTTTCATTTGAGTAGGAGTACCTTCTTACATCCTCTCCTAGGGATGTGAGATCACCAAACTCTACTGAACACACACTCCATTTTACAGTATCTTTTATGCTTTTAGACTGTGGGACTGTCATAGGGTTATTTCTTTGTAGTGATTGCTGTATTTTGCCTTAGGTCTTGGCCAGTACTCATCCTTGATTCTTCAGAAGTTGGCTCCTACAGTTTAATTTTTAGAACCTTGAATAACTCATGTTTCATTAAATTATTTAGACGTTAGTATTTAGACGTTAGTTTTTGACTCCTGTCTTGCACCCCATATCCAAAGCCATGAATTTTACCTTCCAAATAGACCTCCTGTTTTTTGGATGACAAAGCTCAACTTCAGTATGGTAACATAGATTTCCCAAGGCCGTACAACCTGAAGGTTAGAAGTAAGATTAGTTCTGTCTAGTCTTTTTCTTTTTCTCCTAAAACCATCTTCTTTTAGTGTTTTAAAACTCTCCAAGCTGTTTCTGTGCTGTTCCCCAGAGAGTGAGTTCTGACGTCGGTCTGCTCAGAGAACATTATAGGGTGAGATGGAAGTGTCACTTTATAGCATTGCAGAAGCATCTCAATATGGAACTTGCCTGTTCTGGTCTGTTCATTTTTCTCCTGGTGTATAATTACAGACAGTTCAAAAACGAAACCGAACTACAGAGCATAGGGATATATAATAAGCTGGTAAAACTAGAAAGATATACAAGGAAGTAATTAGCATAAAGTCAGGAAAACTGTTACTCTAGAGAGAGGGGAAGGGCTTATGAAATGGAATGAGGGGTCGGGGGTGGTTCTAGGGTGATATCAGTGACCTGGGTGGTGAGTACACAGGCTTGGTTTAGAATGGTTCATTAGGCTCTGTAGGTACTTTGCCCTCACTTGTCTCTCTGTGCATAATTGTTTATCACAAAATAACATATCACTGTGTATTTTATCCCTTTGCCTTTGAGAAGAAATGAAATGAGGGAGGGATGTAGGTGTGAGGTTTGATTGTGTGAGGTTTGATTGTGTGAGAAAAGGTGGTGCTTAAAAATCTGAGGTCAAAATTTAAAACCTGTGAAGAGAGAGAAAGGGGAAAAAAGTGGCTGTGTTTAGTCTGAAAGCCCAAGCTACAGATGTCACTTTGCCTCCTTTGGTGGAGGAGTGTTTGATATTGCTGTTTAGTCACTAACTTGTGTTGGGCTCTTTGTGACCCCATGAACTGTATGGGGCCGCCTGTCCATGGGATTCTCCAGGCAAGAATACTGGAGTGGGTTGCCATTTCCTCCTCTGGGGGATCTTCCTGACCCAGGGATCAAATCCATGTCCCCTGGATTGCAGGAGGACTCATCACTGAGCCACCAGAGAGTGCCCAGAGGAGTGTTTAACTTTATACAAATGTCTGTTGTGTCTTTTCTGGTAGTGCCAGGGCAGGTGGCAATGTGTGTTTTTAGGAGACTTAAGCACGAAGACCTTTTGCGTTTATGGGGTAGAGATTGTTTATATTCCCCTAATTATTTCTAATCATTAAATATTCTGAAATAGTGTGACAAGGCCTTTATGAATGGGAACATTAAAGACTCATTCTTTAAGGGTTTTCTTTGTGCAGCCTCTGAGACCTCTAGGTGAAGTTCAAGTGCTTTGTTCTCCAGGCACCTGTAGTACTTGCTTGCATACATATTCATTATCAGATTTGGGGGTAAATATACTTTTATGTAGATATCTCCATCAGATGGGAAAATGTCCTGAAGGTGGAGTTTTTATCTTATGTCTCTGTGCCTGGTGCTTTTGAAATGTTTAAGGAAAACAAATCCATAGAAAGAATCCACAGTTCAACCTATAAATCCTTATAAAGCATCCACCATGGGCTGAAACTGGTGTTTCTTAATCTCTGTCTAATAAAGCAGGAGTTGGGGACAAAAGAAAATTGTGTTATGTTTGTGAACCATCCACACTGGGCTGGACAGTGACAAGATGTAGGAACAATTGATTTCTAAAGTGGAAATGCTGTTGACATTAGGAGAAAATCAAAGAAACAAGGTTCATAATTAGAATAAATAAATGCGTTGCTTTATAATTGACCTAATGCTTTCACAAATGTTATTTGTCATCACAAAATTCAGTGAGATAGAGAGATATAATCCTGTTTTACAGACAAGGAATCTTCAAAGAGTTAGATAACTGTGAGCTTGACCAAGTCTACAGATAAATTATGGAGTCCACATAGAAACTCCCGATTCCAAATCCTGGACATCTCCCACCATACCATGTTCTTTCCAGAACAGGAGATTTTTGTGTCAGTAAGTATGTAGGACTCTGACTTAAGTACTCCATTCATCTTATTGCAAAAGGAGTTATATATTGTTTTTTCATATTTTCTTCTTCCAAAATGCTTTCATATATGGTTTAATAAGACTCAAATGCATGTTAAATCACATTTTATATTTTATCCTTCTTTCATCTGTTAAATGGAATTATACCTCTCCATCTCACTGAGTAACTTGAAGTGCTTTAAAGTAGATAATCTTAGGCAAAATCCAGATGGGCATACAGTTTTATAAATTCAGAAATTGATTTTATGTTCCTTTTATGATTTCTCTCTTGTATGTCATGAGCTTTCAAAGGTTTGTGGTTAAGCCCAGAGTAGCACACTCCCAATGTTATTTGCCTGAGAAGCTGTTAGTATGAGATTTATATATGTGACAGGAGGTAGATGTAATCCTTGCGTTTAACTACTAGTAATATGAAGGAGCAGATGTTAATATGAGAGTGACAGCTTCCTTAAAAATACCAAGTGAACTTTTGACTTAAAGTTAATCCAGCAGGGACCACACAGAATAGATGGGAGGTCGTGTTTCACACCCGCATACTTAAACATCCAAGTTTGATTTCCCTCCAGCATTACCAATTACACTGATTATAGTTTTTATTTTTCTTTGCACTTCAATTTGAGTTTCCAGACAATCCAAAGTATTCAGATGATTGATCTGTGTATATGTGCTGATTAATTGCATTTATTACAAACCACAATGGAAAAAGTTGCCATAAAGATCTCAAGTAAATAATATACAAGCTGCCATGGACAAACATCTCATAGTTGAATTTTGGCAGAATACACTGAACTGCAGTTTTTTACTTTATATTGATTGGGTAGCCTTGTGATTTTGCAGATAGGGGCTGTAAATAGCTCTCTAGAGAAAGTCAACCCATACTGTGTATGTACAAGTATGTTTATCTGTGAAGCTAGGGTGAGAATGCTGGGAAAGTTCATGAATTAACTATTGATCTGGAATCTGGAATTCACTCAAGAGAGTTTTGAGGAACATAGGAGCCTCTGTAAGGATAACAAAATGACATAAGTTGAAGCTGGTTACAAATCATAATAATTGGCAATATTAGTGTAATCAGACCCTCTAGTAAGAGCAGAACAAGGTTTCCACTTCTTTTTCTTGGTAAAGAACAATGTTTATACCCTTTGTTGAATTAGTGCTCTTTATAGAGAGTCTCTTCATCTTGACGGTCCATCACTTCATGGCAAATGGGTGGGGAAACAATGGAAACAGTGAGAGACTTTATTTTCTTGGGCTCCAAAATCACTGCAGGTGGTGACTGAAGTCATGAAGTTAAAAGACGCTTGTTCCTTGGAAGAAAAGCTATGACAAACCTAGACAGCATATTAACAAGCAGAGACATTACTTTGCCGACAAAGGTCCATCTAGTCAAAGCTATAGTTTTTCCAGTAGTCATGTATGGATGTGAGAGTTGGACCATAAAGAAGGTTGAGTGCCGAAGAATTGATACTTTTGAATTGTGGTGTTGGAGAAGACTCTTGCAAGTCCCCTGGATTGTGAGGAGATCAAACCAGTCAATCCTAAAGGAAATCAACTCTGACTATTCATTGGAAGGACTGATGCTGAAGCTGAAACTCCAATATTTGGGCCACCTGATGTGAAGAGCTGACTCTTTGGAAAAGACCCTGATGCTGGGAAAGATTGAAGGCAGGATGAGAAGAGGACGACAGAGGATGAGGTGGTTCGATGATATCACCAACTCAATGGGCATGAGTTTGAGAAAGCTCCGGGAAATGGTGAAGGACACGGAAGCCTGGCATGCTGCAGTCTGTGGGGTTGCAGAGAGTCGGACACGACTGAGTGACTGAACAACAATTTCTTCTCTAAATGAGTAACCCAAACTATGGGGAAACTGTGTCGGCATGAAGATAGTCTAACTACTTTGTTTATATTAATAGAAAGGAGAAGCTGAAAGAAGCCTATAGGACATGATGCATCCACTTGACAGTATTTGGGAGGCACTGAAAGTTATGTTTATGAGGTCTTAGCAACATGGAGACTGCTCTCATATAATGCTAGGTGAAAATTTATTTTACACACATTGTAGATAACTAACTATTGTATATTTTTACACACACACACATACATGAAAACAGACTTCTAGAAAATAGTAGTCACTTGATGATTATTATTATCAGCACTCTGTAAATTAGTGCTGCTAAGTAACTTGTCAGGGTCACACGGTGAGAGAGGCTGGACCTGAACCCAGCGTTGCCTGCCTCCCAAGACCACGCTTTAACATTATAGTCAACTTGTAACACTGCTTCTTTGACATGTAAAATATACATACCAGTTTTAAGGAAAATTAATGAGAAATCCAGAATGGTCCCATATACATGTTTTTCTTTGACTTAACTTGTTCAACTTTAATTTTATTTCTACCTTCATTTTTTTTTCCTGTACTCATTCATTTTTATCTTTCATTTCCTATTCTTTTCTCCTTCTCCATATTTTTGTAGAAGAGGAAAAGGTCTCCCTTGACTTTCTTAGGTTCCTTGACTGGGTCTGAAGATAAGATGAACAATGGTTAATAGGACTAAAGCATACACATTTATTTAATATCAGTTTTCCATGATATAGGAGCCTTCATAGGGAAATAAAGAACCTCCAAAATGGTAAACCCAGGTGTTTTTATGGAAAGTTTGATGAAGAATGGATAGTTGTGGAAAGGTATAAGTCAGAAGAGGAGATAAGTGTAAAAAAAATGTGGAAACTTAGGTTGCTTCCTTCAGGTTTTTCTCAAGGTCTCTCCAACTTGGCATGTTGGTATCTTAGATGTTCCTTTTCCCTCCAGATATAGGGAGGATACTCTCACAGGAGAGTCTTAAGACTTGCTTTAGGGAAGAAGGGCAAATGGGAGGCTAAGGTCAGAGAACGTTCTTGCTTCTACTGTTTTCTCACACTTCAGTTTAAAATATTCAATATGCCAAGATGCTATATTTTGGGACAATGTGTCCTGAACTTTCACTTCTCAACCAGCAAGAGCCATATTTCTGGTAAGACCATGGTTTGGTGAATAACTGAATCTCTGCCTCACCCAGTCTCCCTTCCCCTCCTCCTCTGTTCCTGACTCGTCTTCTCCATACGTTGGCCATTTCCTCTTGGATGCCTCCCACCTATCTTAGTTTATTCCTTCTCTTCCACTGGAAGTAGCCAAGTAAGTTTCCAGACCCTCTTTTTGGGGGTAGAGGGTGACACTCATTTAGCATCGTATATTTTAAATCTGAGCAACTAGAAATGTCTATTCCTGCTCTTTAATTCTCATTTTAGGAGCTCCCTTTCTTGGAGGTAATTATTTTGTGGAGCAAATGTTAACTGCTTCTAGAGAATTCATACAATTGATAATTTGGCCCTTTAAATGTTTTAAGCAGGAAGACTATTTTCCCTGGCCTCCCAAGGGTAGTGGGTAGAGGTGGAAGATGCCGGTGGTTATCTCGTGTTTTTAATTAACATGTTTGTTTTTCGGGTGTCTTTTCTTCTCTGACATTTCTCCCTCTGGACTCAGCAAGTTTTTGAATCGTTGGTTCTCCTGCCATGAGAACATCCTCTGAGAGAGGCCCTAGAGAAGTTAAGAGACCCTGGAGATCTCAAGAGATGTTAATTAGTAGGAGTAAATAAGTGGCTTGTTTATTTGTATGCGCATTTTAATGCTGTCCTTTCCTTTTTTAAATTAAGAAGTGGAAAATGTGCTTGTGCTTAAATGTAGTGTAAAGTTTCCCATATTCCTTTGGGTGTTGGTGTATTTTCCCTGGTTGCAGAAAATATTTTCAGGAAGAGTTTTCTCTCTTGAGAATGGCCTTCCCCCATTTTATTGCCTTTTATTGTCACCCCTACCCTTGCATAAAAATATCATCTGAATTGTAGCAGTATTAATATTTTATCATCTGCTACAAAACTAGACGGCATATTAAAAAACAGAGACATAACTTTGCTGACAAAGGTCCATATAGTCAAAGTTATGGTTTTTTCAGTAGTCATGTATGAATGGGGTTTCCCTGGTGGCTCAGATGGTAAAGAATCTGCCTGCAATGCAAAAGACCTGGGCTATCCCTGGGTCAGGAAGATTCCCTGGAGAAGGAAATGGCAACCCACTCCAGTATTCTTGCCTAGAAAATCCCATGAACAGAGGAGTCTGTTGGGCTACAGTCCCTGGGGCTGCAGAATTGGACATGACTGAATGATTGACATACTGTCCCATACATGAGTGTGAGAGTTGGATCATAAAGAATGCTGAGCACTGAAGAATCGGTACTTTTGAATTGTCTGAAAAAGACTGAAAAGTCTGAAAAAGACTCTTGAGAGCCCCTTGGACAGCAAGGAGATCAAACCAATTAATCATTAAGGAAATAAACCCTGAGTGTTCCTTGAAAGGAATGATGCTAAAGTTGAAGCTCCAATACTTTGGCCATTGATGCCAAGAGCCGACTCATTGGAAAGTTCCTGATGCTGGGCAAGATTGAAGGCAAGAGGAGAAGAAGGCAGCAGAGGATGAGATGGTTAGATAGTATAACTGACTCAATGGACATGGATTTGAGCAAACTGAGAGAGAGCGAAGGGCAGGGAAACCTGGCATGCTGCAGTCCAAGGGGTTGCAAAGAGTCAGACACGACTAAGCAACGGAACAGCAACTGTAACCACGTGTGCGTGCATGCATGGTCAGTTGCTCAGTAGTGTCTGATTGTTTGTGACGCCATGGACTGCCCATTGAATTTTCCAAGCAAGAATACTGAAGTGGGTTGCCATTTCTTCCTCCGTGGGATCTTCCTAACTCAGGGATCAAATCTGAATCCCTTAAATATCTGCATTGACCAGCAGATTCTTTCCACTACACCATCTGGGAAGCCCTATATTAACCATACTTACTTATTTTAAAAAATTACACAAGACTAGAGCTGAAGAAACAGAAGCTTGGAAATTGCCCATGCTTTGCATAAAACTCTTTTCATCCAAAAGTTAAAAAAAAAAAAGTTACAGTGACTGAGTAAGAAGGAACCTTTAGAATGTCTTCCCCATTCTTATCTTTAGGCAACCTCACCCTTAAGACAGCTCAAGAAAATGAAGTGCTGTCCTGTTTTGGAAGCTATTAAAATTATTTTCAGAACTTCTTCCTGGTATCTTCTTCTAAAATATAATAAGTCAAGCTATTGGAACTTTCTTATTAATACTTTACTTAATCTCTTACAGCAGAAATCAGATTTGTTATTTTATATCCTATTCAAGAGATGCAACATGAAATAGTGGTCAAGAGCATGAATTCTAGAATTAGACCACCTGGGTTCAAATCGTGGCTTGGCCACTTAGAGCTGTGTGATGTTGGGTAATATAGTTTATTTCACTTAAAACTGGGTATGACAATTTCGTGAAGTATTATATACAAGATACTTAGAACAGTGCCTGGTATACAATAGGCACTAAATGATCATTATTAGATTAGGCTTACCATTGAAAGAGGGCAGTGGTCTTCAAACTAGAAAGGGTAGAACAATAGTTGAAAGGGAATTGAGTCTCAAGATGTCAGGAGATAGTAAGAAAGTCCTAGTTTGAGGTTTTCAATCCTAGACTAATTATACTCGAGATTCTTAAGATAATGTGTGTAGGTTATAATAGGACCATTTTTGGTAATTATCTTGGAAGCTTGGAGATATATTTGAAGACAGATAGGAAATAAATTATATTTTCAGAAGCCATCCAACAAAACCTAATGATAATGTTGTGGCCATGATGGACTTGATTATAATCTGTTAGTTGAATTTGCAGATTTGTACTCATACAATTACAGTGTTAATGAATGGCTCATGAACATTTTTTATCCCTTCAAGAATTTGAAGGAGTTTTGATTAAAATACAAATAACGGAAGAAGTAAAATGTAAATAAAAGTAGAAAATTGACGCAATAGCACAGCAGAGCCCAAGCGTGGGACCTGAGATCTAACTTTGTATGTTACCCCTGAAGTTCACACTCAGCTTTGAGGTTCTCGGCAGCCAAGATGACAAGGAGACATGATCAGTTGTTTCACTGTCATTATCCCAAACTAGAAAGTAAATAGGTTCCTCCGGGGAGTTTTCCTAATAGTGATTTTTAGAAGAGATTTATCACATAAATAATGAGCATAAATAATAAGCACTGATTTAATAGGCAATTCCCTCAATAATATTTTTTGAAGCAACTGGGCTTTTTAAAGCAACTTTAGGAAAAAAGTCTAAAAGTTGTTATTAAGTGTCATTTCAACAAAGGCAGTATTTTGAAAGGCTAAACTAATTTTGTCTACATATGTGAACGTCACATGGTCTGAGATGATCCAAAGTTTGGTTTCAAGTTTGACTGTAAATCCTTGACAGTGTTTCTCAGGGCTCTTCTCTCAGCCAAACTTTGAGAGGAGCTGGATAATAGGTTCTAATTCAGAAAGGAACAGGGATAGGAATATTTTCAGTTGGGAGTTTTAGCAAGATCAGTATGCTTTAGAAATAAGCTAGGAAGCTGGTAAAATAAGTCTCCTAGAAGGAAAACCATAATTTATTTCTCCACCAACATGAATCTCTGAGCTCATTATAGAGCTGCTGGGGCACTGGGTTAGACGAGGGAGTGAAGGAAGAGAAAGACTTGAGAGGAAAGATAAAACAATACAGCTTTACTTATTTTTTTACATTGTTTAAAATGCTTCCCTTGTGGCTCAGCTGGTAAAGAATCCACCTGCAGTGCAGGAGACCTGGGTTTGATCCCTGGGTTGGGAAGATCCCCTGGAGAAGGGCAAGGCTACCCACTCCAGTATACTGGCCTGGAGAACTCCATGGACTCGATAGCCCATGGGATCACAAAGAGTCGGACATGACTGAGCAACTTTCAGTTCACTTCACTTCATACACTGTTTATGTATAAAAATATTTTTTACATTGTGTCTGCAAAAGAGTATGTGACTAATCATAAAAGAAATGATTTTGTTTAAAAATTTGGAAAGCTACTATCATATTGCATGGCCATAGTGGTATTGGTCTATCAGTGCTCAGTCACTGGTTGTGTTTGATTTTTTGTGACCCCAACTGCCAGGTTCCTCTGTCCATGGAATTTTCCAGGCAAGAATTCTGGAGTGAGTTGCCATTTCCTACTGTAGGGGATCTGCCCAATCCAGGGATTTAACCCATGTCTCTCGAGTCTCCTGCATTAGCAGGTAGGTTCTTTACCACTAGCACTGCAAGTTGGCAATAAAAAAAATCCAAAATAAATTCCCTTGGATTCGTTTACTTTAAGAAGAACTTTTCTGAAGATCTAGCCAAATGACTAGTTGCATAGAGTACCTCCTGGAAGGAGTGGAGAAAGGGGGAACAAACAAATAAATTCCAATAGCCTTTTGAATATATTTTTCTGCAGATACTGATTTTAGTCAGAGTAATTAATAATAATCTATGATCTATTAATTTTAACTTTGGCTAGAAGACAGAACAAAGTATATATTTCTAGACCAACCTAGGATTCTAGATTCCTAGATAAAGGATAATGAAAATAAAACCATGTATCAATATACAGGATCATAATTATTTTTCTAATTTCTATGGAAATAGAGACTGTGTGCCACGTACCTGATTATTTACAACAGTGTGTGTCTGATGGTGAAAGCAAAGTGTGATACTGTAAAGAACAGTATTTTGTGGGAACCTGAAATGTTAGGTCCATGAATCAACATAAATTGGCAGTGGTTTACAGGAAATGGCAAGAGTGAACATTGATGTTTTAAAAATCAGTTAACTAAAATGGATGGGAATGGGCTAATTTAATTCAGATGACCAATATACCTGCTACTTAGGCAAGAATCCCTTAGAAGAAATGAAGTTGCCCTCATTGTCAACAAAAGAGTCTGAAATGCAGCACTCGGGTGCAACAGGATGATCTGGGTTCATTTCCAAGGCAAACCATTCAGTATCACAGTAATCCAAGTCTATGCCCCAACCACTAATGCTGAAGAAGCTGAAGTTGAATGGTTCTATGAAGATTTACAAGAACTTCTAGAACTAAGATAAAAAAGAGATGTCCATTTCATCATAGGGGACTGGAACACTAAAGTAGCAAGTCAAGAGATACCTGGAGTAACAGGCAAATTTGGCGTTGGAGTACAAAATGAAGCAGGGCAAAGGCTAACAGAGTTTTGCCAAGAGAACACACTGGTCATAGCAAACATGCTCTTTCGACAATGTAAGAGACGACTCTATACAAGGACATCACCAGATAGTCAATACCAAAGTCAGATTGATTATATTCCTCACAGCCAAAGATGGAGAAGTTCTATACAGTCAGCAGAAACAAACCAGGAGCTGAATATGGCTAAGATCATGAGCTGCTTTTTGCAAAATTCAGACTTAAATTGAAGAAATTAGGGAAAACCACTAGATGATTCAGGTATGATCTAAATCAAATCTCTCACAATTATACAGTGAAAGTTATAATTATGCAGTGGAAGTGACATATAGATTCAAGGGATTAGATTCAAGAGGTTAGACAGAGTGCCTGAAGAACAGAGTGCCTATGGACAGAGGTTCATAACACTGTACAGGAAGTGGTAATCAAAACCATTCCCAAGGGGAAGAAAATGCAAAAAGGCAAAATGGTTGTCTAAGGAGGCCTTCCAAATAGCCGAGAAAAGAAGAGGTGCGAAAGGCAAAGGAGAAAAGGAAAGCTAAACATATCTGAATACAGAGTTCTGAAGAATAGCAAGGAGAGATAAGAAAGACTTCCTCAGTGATCAGTGCAAAGAAATAGAGGAAAACAATAGAATGGGAAAGACTAAAGATCTCTTCAAGAAAATTAGAGATACCAAGAGAACATTTCTTGCAAAGACGGGCACAATAAAGACAGAAATTATATGAACCTAACAGAAGCAGATGATATTAAGAAGAGGTGGTAAGAATACATAGAACAACTATACAAAAAAGATCTGCATGACCTGTATAACCACAGTGGTGGATCCCTCACCTAGAGCCGGACATCCTGGAGTGTAAAGTCAAGTAGGCCTCAGGAAACATCACCAGAAACAAAGCTAGTGGAGATGATGGGATTCTGGCTGAGTTATTTCAAATCCTAAAAGATGATGCTATGAAAGTGCTGCATTCGATATGCCAGCAAATTTGGAAAACTTAGCAGTGGCCACAGGACTGGAAAAGGTCAGTTTTCATCCAATCCCAAAGAAAGGCAGTGCCAGAGAATGATCAAACTACCCCAAAATTGCACTCATTTCACATTCTAGCAAATTAATACTCAAAATCCTTCAAGCTAGGCTTTGACAGATGTACAAGCTGGGTTTAGAAAAGGCAGAATAACCAGAGATTAAATTGCCGACTTCTTTTGGATCATAGATAAAGCAAAAGAATTCCAGAAAACACCTACTTCTGCTTCATTGAATACACTAAAGCCTTTGACTATGTGGATCACAACAAACTGTGGAAAGTCCTTAAAGAGATGGTAATACCAGACCACCTTACCTGCCTCCTCAGAAATCTGTATGTAGGTCCAGAAGTAGCAGTTAGAACCGGACATGAAACAATGGACTGGTTCAAAATTGGGAAAGGAGTGTGTCAAGGCTGTATATTGTCACCCTGCTTATTTAACTTATATGCAGAATACATCATGTGAAATGCTGGGCTAGATGAAACAAACTGGAATCAAGGTTGCTGGGAGAAATATCAATAACCTCAGATATGCAGATGTTACCACTGTAATGGCAGAAGGTGAAGAGAAAATAAAGAGTCTCTTGATGAAGGCAAAAGAGGAGAGCGAAAAAGCTGGCTTAAAACTCAACATTCTAAAGACAAAGATCATGGCATTCAGTCCCATCACTTCATGGCAAATAGATGGGGAAAATAATGAAAACAGTGACAGACTTCATTCCCTTGGGCTCCAAAATCACTGCTGATGGTGACTGCAGCCCTCAAATTAAAAGATGCTTGCTCCTTGGAAGAAATACAATGACAAACCTAGACAGTGTATTAAAAAGCAGAGCCATTACTTTGCCTACAATGGTCCATGTAGTCAAAGCTATGGTTTTTTTCCATTAGTCATGTATGAATGTGAGAATTGGACCATAAAGAAGGCTGAGTGCCAAAGAACTGATGCCCTTAAACTGTAGTGTTGGAGAAGACTCTTGAGAGTCCCTTGGACTGCAAGGAGATCAAAGCAGTCAATCCTAAAGGAAATCAATGCTGAATATTCATGGAAGGACTGATGTAGAAACTGAAACTCCAGTACTTTGACCCCCTGGTGTGAAGAGCCAACTCATTGGAAAAGACCCTGATTCTGGGAAGGATTGAAGGCAGGAGGAGAAGGGGATGACAGAGGATGAGATGGTTGGATGATATCACCGACTCAATGGACATGAGTTTCAGCAAGCTCCGGGAGATGGTGAAGGACAGGGAAGCCCGGCATGCTGCAGTCCATAGGGTTGGAAAGGGTCAGACACAACTGAGCTACTGAACAACAACCCAAAATTTACCACAAACTTAAGACACTAAAACACATCACCAGTGCTCCACACACCAATAGAGATTATTCATTCTACTTTGGAAACTCTTATTCTTGAATATAAAAAGATGCAGGTTTTGACTGAGTGTCAATAACTGGGTGTCCTTACTGATGTCATTCAGCTTACAGGACAGTTCAAGGTGAATAAAGGCTATGAGATAGACAGATGTAGATAAACAGAGATGAGTCCTCTCTCTCCCACCCTCTCCTCTGTACTTGGCATAGAGCTTTAGCACATCTTTAGACAGAAGAGTCGTTGTATATATTAGATTTTTTTACCCCTCCTCAAGCCTTTATATCCCTAATCCTGCAAATTCTGTTAAGATAGGGTCATCATTAATATATGATGTAAACCAGAACCCCTTTGAATATGGAAGTGTTAATGACAAGCAAAAATGGAAGGACCTTTTCTGAACAAGTTCCATATAGCGTCCCAAAGTCTAGGTATAAAGAGGTGTCAGAATCCTAGTGCGTGAAGGCTTAAGAAGGTATAGAAATAAGTTTGATTAAAATGAACAAAACATTCACTACTTACTAGAGGGAATATATAAAAACATAAATAAATCACCTGTAAACATACTCCACAGAGATTGCAACTGTTAATATTTAAGTGAATGACTTTCTACCTAGAATCTTCATACAGAGTGAAAAACACATATCTTTGTTTCTTTTTTAAAAAATCAGGATCCTATTTAATCAGTGCTTTGTATCTGTTACTTTACCGTAACTTCAACCACCAGCATTTCCCCAAGTCAAATATTATTTAAAATATATGTTTTAGGGTTGCTAGCTATTTTATCTTGTAGTTGTACCTATAGCATATTAATCTCTCCCTATCATTGGGTATTTTGAGATATTTCTGATTTTTTTACGATTATAAAATATGATGAATATCTTTATACTTCATCATTTGAGTGGAAGTCTCATAATTTCATGAGAATATATTTCTGAAAGTGGAATTCTTGAGTCAAATTTTTTGGAACTCTTGATATATGTGTATATATAAATTAAATTATCTTTTAGTCAGCCTATCAATCTGTCTAGTTCATATTGTTGTCCTGCAAACCTTAAAATGCTAGCAGTAATATATTCAGTTCAGTTCAGTTCAGTTCAGTCGCTCAGTCGTGTCCGACTCTTTGTGACCCCAGTAATATATTAGGTTGCCCCAAATGGTTGACTTTTTTCTTATAAAACATCTGTAAAACCAGTGCTTAAAATGGAAAAAAAAATTATCAGTAACTAAAATGGAAAAAAAAAATGTGTGTGTCTGTATGTTTCCCTAGACATCTCATAAATTGCTATGCAGCGAGTAAGTAGGAAATAATTACTTCATTGAGACGCCCTTTGCTTTATTAGCTTTGGAGAAATCATGAGATCCTTTATTTTTAATCTCTTAATGTTTTTATGACATGACAAGCAGTTTGTCTGCAGTTGGTTATGAAAATATAAAAATGTGTAGACATTTCTTACATGTCTGAGTAGCTTGAAAAATGAAGGGGGATTAGGCTGCTAAATAAGTGTTCAGTTGATACTTTAGCCTCTGAGTGATGTGGTGCAGTAAGTGAGTGGTGGTGTGGACATCAGGGCTTCTAACTTGAATGGACATTCCCGATGAGCTAGTGGACATTTTGGTGCATGAGAGCAACATTAACCTGGAGTGTGCCCTCTTTGCTTAGTTGCAGAAGCTAGGTTATTTTTTCAGAAGCTTAAGTCTATCAGACTGGCCTTGTTCTTTACTGGGAAGATGGATAAACAATGACAGGGCTCGTCCTTGACTGCTATTGTGATCTAGGCACATACCTGAATAGAACATGTAGTCCATTCTGTAACAGACCTCAGGAGCTGGACGCCGATCTTGACTGCCTGTGAGAGTTTTTATTGGTTTGTTTGTTTTCTAAGTTTATGGGTGTCATTAGCAAAGTCTCTTCTTACTCCATTCCAAATGATCTATTGGGAACAATTCCAGCTCTGGCTAACTTTTCCTTGTTTCTCAATTTGAGGGAAGAGAGTTGAATGAGCCACTGTTCCAAAAGGATCTTTATGTAACCATGTCATGTTCGAGGGAATAAGATGAGAAACCTTCTAAACCTGGTTGTAGGTCTTCCATGGTGCTCTTTAGAAACTTATCAGGGCGCATCCTCTGACTTTCTCCCCATCTTATGAGGACACTTCATGAGGCTGATACAATGTCCAGGGTTGTCTGGGACAGAATCTCTAGTCTCAGGTGAGTGAGACTTAGTAGAGTGTGGTTGGTATATCTCATGAGAACACAGTGTTAATCTTTAAATGTGCTACTAATACATGTAAATCCTCTTAGCTAATAAACTCTTCAGGATTTTTCCATTTCTTCATTAAGATGACATATATCCTAAGGAGAGTTGGCTATGTTGTGTGCCTTGTTGTGTGGTTGTTGGATTAGCGACCACAATCCACCAAGTTTAAATCTTTCATAGACTTTTGAAATAAGAGCCATCACCTTAGATAGGGTTAACTGTGCAGATCAGGATTAAAGAGGACAAAATATGACATATTCACTCTTTCTAACAAATAAATGATATAAAAGACAATATTGTCCAGGAGAAAACCAAAATAATATCAAAATATTTCTTGGGACATACTTTGAGCTCCCCCTCTGCCTATTATACAGAGGATTACTGCATTTTGCGCCTACCAAGATTAGAAAAGGAAGAGAAAGTGTCTTTAAACTGCAGAATACAGTGTAAGAGATTTAGATTGGATGCAAGGGATGATATTCTGGTAGGATAGTTAAACATTGGAAAGAGTTACACACGAGACATTGAAGGCCTAACAGTGGGGCAGAGGAGTTGCTGGCACACCTGACCCCTGAATGCATCATGGTAAAGAGTGTTTGAGAGCAGTCAGCAAAGTTATGTGAAAGAAGTACATATGTTATGGTTACAAAGAATTTTTGGAACTTGTTAGAAAGTAAGAGGAAGAGCAAAGAATCACTCCTAGGCTAAAAGAGCATCATCTCAGGGGCGGTGAATAGTGAGGGTGCTCTTGCCCATCAGAATATAAAGGAGGCACAGAAAGAACTGTCTAGACAAGCAAAACACACTGTGGAAAAAGGATCAAGAAAAAGGGAGAGGAATTAAAAAGCTAGCTTGCTGTATTTATAGGAAACAGTTATGTGCTTGTAGAAATGTTTTGGTTTGGTGTCTGGAAAATATGTATAAAATGTAAATATCTCTTTATTTGTTTGACTTACTTTCTTTGAAGAATATTAATTAGTGATAGATTCTGAATGGACTGGGATATTTATGTGTCTTCAAAGAGAAGGATAAAATTAATGGTCTCCTAGAATCAATTTTTAAATTATGATTTCTTCATCATTATTATGATTTTTGGTGCTGAGTGTGCTATGAGGTTCCAAGTGCTTGTGGCTATCATTAAACAAATATTTACTAAGCAAACTACCGAGGAGAACAGCATGGGATACAAAAATGTGATGCATCTTTCAAAAGGAGCTTGCAAGATCCTCAGGTAGATTTAACCACAACAGATGCCATAAGGGCCCCCAGGAGGTGCAAGGCATTTTCATAAGAGCCGAGAGCCAGCAGCAGTGAGTTTAGGCTCCAGGAGAACATACAAGGCTTTTCTGGGGGGGTGGCACTTGGGCTGAGCCTTTGAGACGAGATGGAGTTTTTGACTGATGGAGACGTGTGGGCAGAGGGAGGCAGGCATTCTAGGAGCAGAGAGCAGTGGGTAGTAGTACAGAGAAGTTGTATGCCTAATGTGTTGTGTTTTCTGAAAGCCAACAAGGCTTTTGAGGAGGAAAGAGTACCATAACCTTGAAGGAGAGATAAGACAAGAAGCCCAGTTAGCCAACTACTGAGTTAGTTTAGGCAAAGGAATAATTGCTTGTGCTAGGTAAGGAAATGAAAATGAGAATCCTGTGGGAGAATCTGTGAGAAAGACCTAAGGAGTGCAAAGAGAACCAAAGGTGGGAGGAGGCTTGGTGGGATATTGAGGCCACTGATAACTGGAGAGAAGGAAAGGATATTGACAAGCAAGTCCTTGAAATCAAAACTTGCTTCTCTTCTGGCTGCTTTCTTTTCTTCCTTTCCATCCTTCATTCCATACCTTTGCATGAAGCTTCTGCTTTGTGTCTGGCCCTGCTCACTGTAATGAAGGGAGATAAAAAGATGCTAAATACATCCCTTTGCCTTTTCATTGCTTGCAGTCTAGTTTGGGGAATAGGATCTATGCATACTTAGGAAATAATTAGCACCCAGTTAAAGATAATATAACTACTGTGTGAGTGCAAAAGAGGAAAATGGTGGGTTGAGGTCTCTGTTCTGGGGAAGCTAAGCTTAGACACAAATATGCAAAGTATGCTCTATTTCAGTTGCTCATCAGGTAATAAATGGGGTCAAGCTCATCGGTTCCAGTTCCAGTTTACTGTGAACAGGTTTCTCTTTCAGGTACCCTTGAAGATGCTTGTATGTCTCCATGTGTTGTCACCTTTATATTCAGAGATCAGAGGAATATTAAATAAGTTTATGACAAGCTATTCCTACCCTCTTGTTATTTATGGAGATTTCTCTCCCACAGGAATTACTTTGCAGATGCTTCGTTTTGAAAGCTTTTCTGTATTTCAAAAATATTTGTTGACTGAATGAACAGAATGACTTTTTAAATTAATTTAACCCCAACTTTCAAATAATAGCATTCCTAGATGAAGTAAGGCCTTCAAATCATTTCAGGGTTGGATTTATCATGCTCAAATCCTCACGTAGGATTCCAGCTTTGGATTTCACATCTGACAGCTGTGAACTAGAATTCTTAAATACCACACATCCATCCCCTATCTTTAAAGGACCTGTGACTTCACTAGAAACTCTGAGAATTAATTTTATCCCCAAATTTTAAAAGAATTCAAAATGGGCTAGTTATTTTGCACTTCCCTCTTAATAGCACCCAGGGATAAATACCGGTGTCTTTTGTTGCCATCTGTTTTCTAGTTTCTCAGTCTATTTTTGTGTCCCTTGTCTATTCTGTTAAAAATTCTTTTCTATTTATAAAAAAGTACATGTAGTTGGCAATATGAGGTTTCTTTTGCATCTTTGTGTATTTGATGAGACAAACTACTAGATCATTTTGGAAGACGTAGTGATTTGTGAAATTTGAATGTGAAAAACCAGTAGCAAAGAGAAGAAAAGCATTGGGGGTATTTGCCAGATGGGAGATGCCTCACTGCTCTTTCGAAGGCCAGGAGAGCCACTTGTTAGGAAAAGGCTCCCTGAATCTAAGCTTTGATATTCACTTGGGGAAACTGCAGACTTCAGAACAGGTACTGTCTCTAGGAGGAGCAGATAGTGATCCCTGTGGAGCACTGGAAGGCCTTTTTCCCCCACTCTTTTCTCCTCTTTCGGGTCTCTGTTCTCTAATTAAAATTGGTGTTTTGGAAAAAGAGAACATGAATTCTGAATACAGTAATAAATTATATCCTTGCCTCGGATGGAATTAAAATGACTGCAGACTTGAAATTTTCCTGCCTCTGAAAACTTAATTTGATATTTTCTGTTACACACCAAGTAGTGATTTGCAGAGGCACAGACTGTAAGATTAATTGAGGCAGCCATCTCTTCTGGCGCATCTAATCTTACATCTAATTATCTGATCATCTGAATCGCAAATACAGTAGTTAAAGGGTGTCTGCTTAAAGGGCAGCCACAAAATGTAAATATTAAAAAGGAGAGCTGTCTGGTTTTCAGGAAGCAGACATAGAGATTTATAATAGCCATTATGTTATTCGCGGTATTAGGTCAGCGGGTCACATAAAAATGTGGTTACGTTGTTCTCTCACTAAAATGTGAAGACCATTCTGACGTCTGTGCCCAGTTTGTTTTGACAATTAACCTCCATTAGTATTCTAGACCACATAAGAGCAAAACTCTTAAAAGGCTCTCTTTTTCATGAATGTACTGTCAAATTGACTTCATCATTTAAATAGGACTGTAGTCACAGTAAATGATGAGTTGATATTTATACAAAGCATAACCTTAATTAAAATATTATGAGCAATTAAACCCAGTGTTCACGGAATTATTGTACATTTATGTGTAATAGAGTAAAAACATTGCAAGGGACTGTTAAGCTTTTTGTGTGAATCTAATTAACTTTGACAGGCTCTGGGCTTTTCTCCCCCTTATTTTTAGAAGTGTTGGAGAATAAATGGTCTTGCATCTGGAAAACTTCAAACAGTTTTGATCAGCAATTCAGATCTGATTTAAAATGTACGTATCGAGACGCTGTTTTAAATACAGACTTGATAGACGTGCAGGGCTCCACTTCTTGTGGCAGGAAGGCAGATGTGGAAGGCAGAACAGCTGCGGACTGGTGCCGCCAGCGGGTATTGTTTTTGTCACAATTTAATGTCAGGCCACTAAGGCTGTGAGTAGGTCTTTGTATATTAGGCTCTGGTTAATGAAAAGGTGAACTTGAAGGGCTGATTCCCTGGAGGGCGATTAGGAGGGAGATGGTTCTCCTCGCTTTTATGCTTCTGTAGCCCTGAGGGAACAGAGGAACCAGGAGCAAATCCAAGTTCCCAGGGAGCCAAGGGACTTCCTATTTTGTAAGTGAGGGAAAGATGCCTTCCTGCAAACAGTGAATTAGAACATTGAGGATAATGCAGTTTTTGTTCTCCTGTTGATTCTCTAAAATCCCACTAAGGATCCCGCTAAGAAACTAGGAATTTCCATGTGGTTCAAGGTAATCACAGTAACAATGGTCATATTTTATTCAGCACCAGTTGTGTAGCAACTGATTGGCAAACATTATTTTTATTTTTAAAATTTTATTGAAGTATGGTTGATTTACACTTTGCACAGCAAAGTGATTCAGTTATACATATATATGCATGTTCTTTCATATTTGTTTCCATTATGGTTTATCATGGGATATTGAATATAGTTCCCTGTGCTGTATAGTAGGACCTTATTATTTATCCATCCTATGTACAGTAATTTACATCTACTCATCCCAAACTTCCAATTCTTCCTTCCCCCACCCCTCTCCCCCTTGACAGCCACAAGTCTTGCAAACATTAGGTGATTTAACCTTTACCCATTTCTTTGAAGATACTCTTTCCAATTTACTGATGCAGAAACTGAGACCCAGGGCATGTGTCATCCTTGTAAAGGCACATAACTGCAAAGTGTTAGTGCTATTAAAAGGCAAGATTAAAGTATACATATCTGGTCACTGAATATTGAAATAGATAAGAGTTATGTGAAAAATGTAACACAGCAATTATATTTAATATGAACCTATTTAGGAGCCTCCCTGGTGGCTCAGTGGTAAAAAAATCTGCCTGCCAATGCAGGAGACATGGGTTCAATCCCTGATCCAGAAAGATCCCACATGCGGCAGAGCAGCTAAGCCCGTGCACCATAACTATTGAAACTGTGCTCTAGAGCCTGGGACCCACAACTACTGAAGCGGGTGCACCCTAGAGCCGGTGCTCAGCAACAAGAGAAGCAGCGTCAGTGAGAAGCCCGTACTCTGCAGTTACAGAGTAGCTCCCACTCTCTGCCACTAGAGAAAAGCCTGAGCAGCATTGAAAATCTAGCATAGCCAAAAATAAATTTAAAAAATTATTAAAAAAATATGACCTCTTTATGTAAAAAATACGGAAGAAACTATGTGTAGATGTATGCACACGCACACAGAGATGTGTATATTAATGCAGATAAGAAGTATCAGAATTGAACACACTAGATGGCTGACAGTGGTTATTTGAAGTGGCTGAGAAGGGGGAGGAACAAATAGAACAATTTTTTTTTCAAGTTTTTTCATTAGTTTCTTGCATTGTTATAATCTTTAATTCATATATCACTTGGGTAATTCAAACTTAAAGATCTAGAAAGGATTTCTGCTGCCAAAGTGAACATTTGAAAATGAGAATGTTAAGAAAATGGTCACAGGTCTGATTTCAACCAGTGCTATCTAACCCCAACATTTGTGTTTCTTCTAAACTAACATGACTTTTACAAATTGACTAATGTTGGGGGTGGGGTGGGAATCCCATGAAAGGGTATAGTGGGTCTCCTGACCTCCCTTTGGTCCTCAGAAAGCCCTGCTTATCCACACCTGATTTAAGGATACATCAGAATTCCATCCTTAATCTATTTTAGCCAAGGAATATATATTGAGTCCCTCTGATGCATCAGTTGCACCGTAAAACCCAGAGGAGGCTACAGAGATGAGTAAGTCACTGACTCTGTCCTTAAGGTGTTTGAAGCATCATGAACTGACACACTCATATCCAAAAGCTTCGTGTCATATGGTGTGGTGACAGTGAGAGAAACAATGTGTCTCGGGGCATTTAGGAGGGGACAATTATAAGGCTAAGTCTCATGTGATAATTTATTAGGTACCTGGATGGATGTCATTGGAAAAGACCCTGAAGCTGGGAAAGACTGAAGGCAAAAGGAGAAGGGGGTGATCGAGAATGAGATAGTTAGATAGAATCACCTACTCAGTGGACATGAATTTGAATAAACTCCAGGAAATACTGAAGATCAGGGAAGCCTGGCATGCTATACAGTCCAGGAGGTCGCAAAGAGTTGGGCACAACTTAGTGATTGAATAACAACAAAGCGTCTTGGAGCTGGGTGTGATGGAAGATGCTAATAGATGGCCTCTGTCCTCAAAGACTATGTAATGTTGTAGGAAAGAATATTTTAACATGAGAAAATAATCAGTTCAGTTGCTCAGTTATGTTCAACTCTTTGCGACCCCATGGACCGCAGTACACCAGGCTTCCCTGTCCATCACCAACTCCTAGAGGTTACTGAAACTCATGTCCATAAAGTTGGTGATGCCATCCAACCATCTCATCTTGTGTCATCCGCTTCTTCTCCTGCCTTTAATCTTTCCCAGCATTAGGGTCTTTTCCAGTGAGTCAGTTCTTTGCATCAGGTAGTCAAAGTATTGGAGTTTCAGCTTCAGCAACAGTCCTTCCAATGAATATTCAGGACTGATTTCCTTTAGGATGAGCTGGTTGGATCTCCCACCAGTCCAAGGCGCTCTCAAAAGTCTTCTTCAACACCACAGTTCAAAAGCATCATTTCTTTGGCACTCAGCTTTCTTCATAGTCCAACTCTCACATTCATACATGACTACTGGAAAAACCATAGCCTTGACTAGACAGACCATTGTTTGAAAACTAATGTATCTGCTTTATAATATGCTGTCTAGGTTGGTCATAACCTCTTTTTCCAAGGAGCAAGCCTCTTTTAATTTCATGGGTGCAGTCACCATCTGCAGTGATTTTGGAGCCCCCCAAAATAAAGTCTGTCACTGTTTCCACTGTTTCCCCATCTATTTGCCATGAAGTGATGGGACCGGATGTCATGATCTTAGTTTTCTGAATGTTGAGTTTTAAGCCAACTTTTTCACTCTGCTCTTTAGCTTTCATCAAGAGGCTCTTTAAGAAAAGCCAGGAATAGTATGTAATTGACTACTTTGTAATGTAAGTTAGGCCCTAAATGAAGTAAGAATTCAGGAAAGCGGGTGATCACTCTAAGTAACAACTGTAGAAGAGGGTTTTATGAGGAAATAAAGTATAGCACCAGTATTTTTTTCTGCAAGTACCAGTATTTTAGCAATTGCTTGATGAAAGAGTAGTGGCCAGGGATACTAGTCTGCATGCTGAAATTGGCCTTTGAGTGGAGTCTCTCTTCATTCTCTAACCCTTGTTTAAAAAAGGACTGAATAACAATTCAATCCATTCACAGCCCATGAATTTAATTTATATATATATATACACACACACATACATATACATACATATATATATATATATACATGCACACATGCTGGGGTAGGAAATGACAACCTGCTTCATATTTGTGCCTGGAGAATCCCCATGGATAGAGGACCCTGGTGGATACTGTCCATGGGATCGCAAAGAGTTGGACATGAGTGAGCGACTGAGCACACGCATACACACATACACGCCTGCATTTATGTGCTGTTTCATATAATTCAGGATCACAGATGTTTCCCTTTCTCTCTTTTCCCTCCTTCCCTCATTCCTTTGCTCTCTCCACCCTTCTTCCTTCTCCTTCCCTCCCTTTTTTCCTTTTTCTTCTGCTAGTATTTCTAACATATTCGGCATAGAATCAGGCACACTTGGTTAAAAGAAGGGAGAGATATATCTGCCCTAGAAAACAGGAGACTGGAAGTGTAGAGGAGCTGGTTGTTTAGGGAGTTTCAACAGACATTAAACCTTTGTTCTGGATCCTTCCGGTAGCACTGTGATCATGTATATAAAGTTCCTAGTACAGCACTAGCACATTCTAGATGCTTAGTAAGCATTAGCTCTCTTCTCAGCCCACTTCTCCCACCCTTCTACAAGCCTTTCTCCCCAAATTCAGTCTGGGGAGAAGAGAGGAAAACCCAGGTGGGAGGGGCTGTAAAAAATAAGACCGGGAGTTGCATATTAAGAAGATGTCAATAGTCAGTTCCTGCCATTGTCTCAATATTAGAGTGATTGGGTCAATTATTACTGAGCAGCTCTGGACTTCTCAGGGCCTTCCCTGGTAGCTCAGCAGCAAAGAATCTGCCTGCCAAAGCAGGAGATGCAGGTTCAATACCTGGGTCAGGAAGATCCCCTAGAGGAGGAAATGGCAACCTACTTCATTATTCTTGCCTAGAAAACCCCACGGACAGAGGGCCTGTGGGGTCTCAAAGAGACATGACTGGGTGGCTGAGCACACACGTACGGACTTCTTAGAGTGAAGATAACAATGTAAGTGTGTTAAAAATGCATATGCATCTAGAGCAAGCCACAGATGCTGTTAAGTAATTGGGTTGGTTATTTTTGAAAGATATTTCTATCATATTAACTTTTTTCTATTTTTTTGTTTTTAATCTTTCCGAAACAGATAAAAATCTTTCACAGTCAGTATGATTCATACTTCTTTAATTAAAGATTGAACTTAAGACTCAACCCATCCAAGCATTTTTTTAAATGATAGTTTTTCAAATTATATAAGTATGCACTCTCCCCAAAGAGAATCTGTAAAATAAATAAAGTATAAAAAACAAACAAACAAAAAGACATATTCCTACAAGCTGGAGAAAACTATTATTGGTTCCAAGTTCTTCTAGTCTTTTTGATGCTTGTTTATAATATAGGTAAGGCTTACCTCGTGGCTCAGTGGTAAAGAATCTGCCCGCCAGGCAGGAGACGCAGCTTCAATCCCTGAGTTGGGAACATTCCGTGGAGAAGGCAATGACAGCCCACTCCAGTGTTCTTGCCTGGGAAATCCCATGGACAGAAGAAGCTGGCAGGCTACAGTCTGTGGGTCTCAAAAGAGGTAAACATGATTTAGCAACTAGGCAACAACAACAAATAAAACAACAAATAATAATATAGGTATTGCATGTATTTGGTTGCTATTATACTTTTAAAATTTGGCTGCAGAATTTTTTAGTGTGATTCAGTTTAAGATCATTTCTCATTTTCACAATAGTCCTGAGCAGGGCATAGAGAAGAGGCCTGTCATTGAAACTGATTGGGCTCCATGCCAAGCCTACTCTTTGCTCTAATGTCATGCCTTAGAGTGTGGACGGCCAGGGAGTGGCCTCGGAGGGCCTTCTGCTCTGTGCCTGGGGAGGGTAGGCAGACTGTGAGGGCAGTTGCTCAGTCTGGGGATGGAACGTGGCACCTGGCACGCACACAGGTACTTGGGCTGACTGGACAAGGTCAGAAACAGGAAACATGAGCTGATTAGCACATGTCCTGGGATTGGTGTTCAAGTAGAATGACAAGTTAGGAGCTATAGGACCTGAAGTTGGTGAATTTGTGTGGTTGGCACAGAGATGGAAGCAGAGGAGACATTCCAAGAGCATCATCTTTGGACAGACAGAAGACTTCTATATTCAGCAGTCTTTTCTGGGTCCTCTCTGAGTATTAAAGTGACTGAGTACATTGTTGCCAGACTATGATGGCTCAGAACTCAGGGGTATGAATAGTTAGGGTGTCAACATGTTTGAAAAAGAGACAAGGTATTTACCAATATCTTTCACTTATATATATGTTTATTTAGGAGAGTTTTGAAGCATCTTGTGGACATTGTGGGGGAAGGGAATGTTAATCTCCCTTCCTCAGATACCATTTAGTACCCTTACTGATTATTTCTTTGGAGCTCAAGAACTACCTTTAGCTCAGGAGAACTCTTGAATCCTTGTTTGAAAAAGATGTTTTTCATCTGAACAGACTAGGGATTTCTTGCAAAGTCCCTAGGTCCATGGTGGTCTAGAAAATCATATCCATCTATGTTGGGTGACTGATAGCAGATATTCCTAGATTTAATAAATATTTATTAAGCAACAACAATATATCAGAAGCTATTCAGAACACTGTGGATATAAAAGCTAATATAAGTGGTCCTTATACCCAGGAGACAATATACAGAGAGGTAGATTTGTAAGGAGATTGATATAAGCCTTGGACTTACTTAGAGGTGGGTGTATGCTTTTTGTCCAGTCCTGGGAGTTCAGTAGTGAATCCTAATGAATGATTATTGAATGGTTACATATTGTGTTTGTTGTCGCTGTTCAGTTGCTAATTTGTGTCTGACTCTGCGACTCCATGAACTGCAGCACACCAGGCTTCCCTGTCCTTCCCTGTCTCTCTGAGTTTGCTCAAACTTATGTCCATTGAGTCAGTGATGCCATCCAAATATGCAATAAAAGCTGGCTTAAAACTCAGCATTCAAAAAATGAAGATCATGGCATCCGGCCTCATTTCTTCATGGGAAATAGATGGGGAAAAAGTGGAAACTGTTGGATTTCATTTACTTGGGTTCCAAAATCACTGCAAACAGTGACTACAGCCATGAAATTAAAAGACGCTTGCTTTTTGGGAGAAAGGCTACGACAAACCTAGACAGTGTGTTAAAAAGCAGAGACATCATCACTTTGCTAGCAAAGGTCTACATAATAAAAGCTATGTTTGTTCCAGTAGTCATGTACAGATGTGAGAGCTGGACCATAAAGAAGACTTGAGTGCTGAAGAATTGATACCTTCAAACTGTGTTATTGGAGAAGATTCTTGAGAGTCCTTTGGACATCAAGGAGATCAAACCAGTCAGTCCTAAAGGGAATCAACCCTGAATATTCACTGGAAGAACTGATGCTGAAGCTCCAATACTTTGGCCACCTGGAGTTAGGAACTGACTCATTGGAAAAGACCCTGATGCTGGGAAAGACTGAAGGCAGAAGGAGAAGGGGGGAACAGAGGATGAGATGGTTGGATGGCATTGCATATACATATGGCATTTACCTACTGACTGTCACCTTTCATCAGAAGCAGAGTTTTGCACATAACTTCAGTTATGCAGAGCTTCTCATGCTATTACTTGTGTTTTGAAACCTGAGCAAATGCATGACTGTCATTTTTTCCCCTACTGTTTCTACAGTGTGATTTCTTTGGCCTGGTCCTCTTCATATACTGCTTTCTCCTCAATTCTACATTTTATTTCATTTATAAACAGTAAACCAGGAACGTGGGATGTTGTCAGTTTTATTATTTCTCTAACGATCTTTAGAGGCAGGTTTCAGTATTACAGTGGCAATTCCAGAGACTCTGAGGTGGGATAGATGCTCTGAGCCATGATTTTCCACTTTTGGTATTTGTCAGACTCCTGAGATGGTCAGATCTGTGTCACAGCTGGAGAATCTTTGGGGATGTGGAGCTACAACTGAGATTGTTGCTGAGTGTGTGTCAATAAAACATATATTTCATGACTGCAAATTGCATGACACTGTGAATCGGTCACTCTAGACAATTGGATCTGGCTTTTGACCTTTTTAGAGTAAAATAAAAATGTTTAGTTGATGGAAGTTAGCTAGTTTTCTTATGACCATAGGGAAAGTATGTGTGCTACTGATGGGGTTGATCTTTGGTAGGTCTGTAGGGTTGCAATTCTTAAGCTGTAGCCTCATACAAATCACATGGAGGGCTGGTTAAGACATAGAGTGCAGGGCTCCACCTTGAAACTTTCTAACTCATTATGTGGAGAAGAGGGCCATGGATGCAGAGTGCATCATGCAAAATGCCAGGCTGGATGAAGCACAGGCTGGAATCAAGATTGCTGGGAGAAATATCAATAACCTCAGATATGCAGATGACACCACCCTTATGGCAGAAAGTGGAGAAGAACTAAAGAGCCTCTTGATGAAAGTGAAAGAAGATAGTGAAAAGTTGGCTTAAAACTCAACATTCAGAAAACTAAGATCATGGCATCCAGTCCCATCACTTCATGGCAAATAGATGGGGAAACAGTGGAAACAGTGACAGACTTTATTTTGGGGGGCTCCAAAATCACTGCAGATGGTGACTGCACCCATGAAATTAACAAAATGCTTGCTCCTTGGAAGGAAAGCTATGCCCAACCTGGACAGCATATTAAAAAGCAGAGACATTACTTTGCCAACAAAGGTCCATCTAGTCAAAGCTATGGTTTTTCCAGTAGTCATGTATGGATGTGATAGTTGGACTATGAAGAAAGCTGAGTGCCGAAGAGTTGATGCTTTTGAACTGCGGTGTTGGAGAAGCCTTTTGAGATTCCCTTGGACTGCAGGGAGATCAAACTAGCCAATCTTTAAGGAAATCAGTTCTAAATACTCATTGGAAGGACTGATGCTGAAGCTCCAATACTTTGGCCACCGTATGCAAAGAGCTGATTCATTGGAAAAGACCTAATGCTGGGAAAATTGAAGGCAGGACGAGAAAGGGATGACAGAAGATAAGATGGTTAGATGGCATCACTGACTCGATGGACATGAGTTTGCACAAGCTCCGGGAAATGGTGATGGACAGTGAAGCCTGACGTGCTGCAGTCCATGGGGTCACAAAGAATTGGACTTAACTGAGCAACTGAACTGAACAGAACTGAACTGTGCAAGTCCCAGGTATTGCTGCTGCTGGTCCAGAGACCACGTGTTGAGAACCTCTAATCTAGGAGATTCCCTTACTGTGTGAAACTATGATTACTTTTTAAAAATATAAATGGGGGGAAAAAAAAACTATAGCAGATCAGGTTCTTTTTTGGAATAGTCATGATTCTGTGGAAGATCAGAAAATCTGCTGTGTTCAAGCATTTTTGGGAAGGGAGGCAATATCTTCCCTCATAACTTATTGAAATAGTGTTTTAGTGGAAAAAATCTATTATAAAACCTTTACCTGAAACTTTGCTCATCTTTGTCTTAGACTTTTTGACCTTAGAAAGGTGGCATCATTTATAATTAAAGGTCATTACCAGTCTTTTCTTTTTCCTCCCCTCCCACATCTTCAGTCTAAGTAATATATTGCTCTAGTACCCTAATACTGACCTTAATTTAATTGTTATAAACAAAAGGATGTTGAATAGTAAGACCAATTATCTTTGATTGGAGAAGGCTGAACTCTTTCAACCTGTTCAAGAAGGATTGTACGGAAGACATCCAAGTTCCTGAAAGGAAGTTTATCTGACTCAGACATGACAGGCAGAAGTGATTTCAATTTAGCTTGCCTCTTTCAAGTAAGGCTTTATAGCAGAGATTTATTTGGATGCACTTCAGTGCTATTTGTGTTTTCTAGTTAGCGAATGAATATCCGATGTAACACCTAGCCTGTGGAATAGTTGTGTAACTTTTCCTTGGATATCAGGGGTACATTTCAATTTTTATGTAGCCTGAGACTTATAAAATCCAGGAGGCCTTCTTAAAGAGTACACATATATCTTATATTTTCAAATTTTACAAAAACTTATGCCAAAATGAAAATACTGGTTTAACTTCTTCCAGAGCTGGTAACGTTTAAGGCTAATGAGGGACCCTGAAGTTTAAATTTCATTAGTTTCAAGGACAGTTCACTTCAGACTGTATTACAGGGCCCTGACACAATTGATAATACATTGTGGATGCTTAAGGAAATTTTGTGGAGTGAATTCATGAATTCTTCATCACAGTATCTTCAAAGCAGTGTGATTGCCATTATTTTTGAGGTATTGATGTCACTATCTATGACTTGATGTTGAAGATATATTAGCACTTTGTTGTTGTTTAGTCACTGTGTCCAACTCTTTTGGACCCCATGGACTGTAGGCTTCTCTTGTCCAGGTAAGAATATTGGAGTGGGTTGCTGTTTGCACTAGATTTTTTTTTTTTTTAAGAGATAAAGAAAACAGAGAATCTAAATCAATCAGTGTTTTTCTATGTAGAATCAATAGCATATTCATAAGGGACGTCCCATCTTAAGCTGAAGAGATTAGCAGTGAAGACAAAACAGTGGTGATGAATGGCTTAGGCCAGGGAGGATGTCGGCTGGATAGACCTGATAAATAGAACTTAAGGCTGGTCAGCTTGGAATTCTCAAGATGCTATTGCTTTGTCTTCTGATTTTTAGAGGAGACAGAGTGAAGTTTTAAATGGTGGAGAGTTTGCTGTAGTGAAGTCCATAATTTCTGGTTGATTTTAGTGGAGATTTGGCTACTGCAGTGGGCTTGGCAGGCCAGGTACAGGTGAGGCTGGACTGGCAGGAGGACAAGTGGTCCTGGAGTGTGGCCAGGACTGCTTGTCTTCTTTGCTCTCGAGGACGTCTCATCAGGTGAAGATTTATAAGTGTTTCTGCTTTGAGATGGAAGTAAAAAAATAAGTGGAGTATATAGTTGCAGCTTTTTCTTCATTAAGGTCAATAGGGTGGCTTAGGTCTTTGCAGAGGTTTTGAAAGGAAATATAGTAAAAGTAGAAGATTAAGGAATTAGCAAAACAATTTAAAGATAGTCGCACCCATTGACAAGGTTTTCCTTAATGACTGGATTTGGAGTTGTAAGGAGATCATTTAAAAGGAAGGAGGATGGAATTACTGGTCCATTATATTCCTGATCCATATTGACCACCCATTCCTTTTAAATAGTTTATGCATAATAGCTCATAGATTGCCCAGGGAAAGCAAAGTATTGTTTATAATTGCTATTTGAATATTTTATGTAAAAGTTAATCTTCTGAAGACTCGAAGAAATCATTGTAGATTAAAATAAGAAATAAAGATTTGCATTTATAAGAAATTAATGATAGTTCTGAAATTGAAGAACCATTTAGTGCTGGGGGAAATAAATACAAATTGTAACATCTATCTGATGGAGTTTTGTTTAGATTGCTTCTGGTGATAAACCATCTATAATAATATAAATCAAGGACTGGTGTTTGCCATAAATTTGCAATGTTTAGCATAATTTTCTTTTGCATTTCATACTAAAGTGACACCAAGAAATATGAGATTAATAGTTATTAAGTGAAAATGACTTTCATGTCTGTAGTCATTTTTAGAAACAGTTACATGTAATTCATTTAGGGAGCAGAGAAAATTAATTTGTGGCTGTGGTGGGATATAGCACATTAAAACAAAGAGGAAAGTGCCATATAGTAATACACTTTTGGAACATAAGGATAGATTCATTTTTAACTCCTCCTTTTGATTTCTCAGTAACTTCTTAATACCTTATGATGCCCTTCAGGTCACCACACTTTTGTTTGTTGAGACCAGAACATTGTATGAATAGCTTAAGGAACAGGAAAGTTGATACTAGTTCTCAAATTATGTCATAATATTGGAGAGCACAGGCTTAACCATACCCAGAGGGAATAGAGGGTCAGAAGGCAGCAGTAGCAGCATGGTGCCCTTTATTAATTTTAATTAGTGTTTTCATTAGAAAGTGTTATATTAGATTCTGATTTTTTTTTTTTTAAATTACACATTATCTACTTTCATTTGTTTCACAGAACTACATATTGACAATGCCGTTGAAGATCAAGTCTATAAGTTTGTTTTTTTTTTTTTCTAAATCTAGCCTCAGATTTTATGAGCTTAAAAATTACATATGTACTGTGGTAAGTGGCTTCAGTCCTGTCCAACTCTTTGAGACCCTTTGGACTGTAGCCAGCTAGGCACCTATGCCCATGAGATTCTCCAGGTGAGAATACTGGAGTGGGTTGCCATGCCCTCCTCCAGGGGATCTTCCTGACCTTAGGATTGAACCTGCATCTTTAATGTCTCCTACATTGGCAGGCAGGTTCTTTACTACTAACACCACCTGAGAAACCACATATAAATGCATTATATGAATATAAATAGATTATGGAGAAGAGAGAATATAGAAAGCATTTTCCATCCAAAAAACTTGAGTGAGTGAAAGAGAAAAAGAGTCAATACAAAAATGTAAGAATACGAAAGAGTAAAGACAGTTGTTTAAATGCTTTATATGTGTTCACTCATTTATATTATCTTGAGTACTGGAACCCTTTTTAGGCAATGTGATGCATTTACTCTTTCAGGTTCTGCTTACTAAATTCTGTGTCTGTGTCCACCTTGGAACTAGATTGGAAGCATAATATTTTAGTGGAATGTGGAGAACAGAGATCATATTTAAGTTTATAAAAAATAGGTCAAATCTGATTGATATGATGTTGTAAGTTCATATTTTGAGCACCCTCTGCTTAAAGTATATACCAAAGCTAGATAAAATATTTTAAAAACATAATAATAAAAAATGTAATGTGAAAATTTAATATTTGATCTCTAGGTGGACCAGAGAGGGGACAGAAATGCCAAGCAGTGGTGAATTGAAGTCCAGTGTGGGCTTTCTAATATCTTGGGCTAAAAGCAGATAGAGAGAGCTTAGGGACTGGAGGGGTTGAAGGAAAGGAAAGTGAAAGTGAAAGTTGCTCAGTCATATCCGACTTCTTTGCAGCCCCATGGACTATATGGTCCATGGAATTCTCCAGGCCCGAATACTGGAGTGGGTAGCCTTTTCCTTCTTCAGGGGATCTTCCCAACACAGGGATTGAACTCAGGTCTCCTGCGTTGCAGACAGATTATTTGCCAGCTGAGCCACAAGGGAAGGAGAATAAGAGAGCTACAAGGCCAGAATCAGAAAGCAACATGAAATTAGGAGCCATCCCTTCCTGACTGTCCCCTCCTCCCAACTGCTGCTGGGGACACTGGCTTCCTGGAGGCTGTGTGTCTAGCCCTCGGAGGACAAAATCAGCCTGTGACCAGGATTTGAGCCAGGCCACCTGCTGCCTTGGTTTATGGGTCTCTAGAAGGCCCAACCATCTCATGGGGCAATCACTCTGAACTAACAGGATAAGACACCTGACTGGACTGAGTGCCCAGGACGACAGGTGGGGAGCTACAGTCCAACCAGGGCGACTGGTATTGAAGACATCTCAGTGTGCTGGGCGGAGAAGGCAAGGGCACCCCACTCCAGTACTCTCGCCTGGAAAATCCCATGGACGGAGGATCCTGGTAGGCTGCAGTCCATGGGGTCGCTAAGAGTCGGACACGACTGAGTGACTTCCCTTTCACTTTTCACTTTCATGCATTGGAGAGGAAATGGCAACCCACTCCAGTGTTCTTGCCTGGAGAATCCCAGGGACGGGGGAGCCTGGTGGGCTGCTGTCTATGGGGTCGCATAGAGTCGGACACGACTGAAGTGACTTAGCAGTAGCAGCAGTGTGCTGGGGTATATGGGGTATATGGGACTGTTTTTATTTTTTTTCCAATTATTACTTTCAATTATGTTGTTTCCTCCTTTCCCATCCTTACAAGTAACTAGCAGACTCCAAAGTTTTCCAGTTACTTTCATGTATTACTATTAATTTAATCCAGCTCAGTGTAAAACTCAAATCTTCAAAATCTGCCTTCCTCTTTCTGCCATTACAAACTAGAACTGTAGCTCTGGGAACTTGAAGTAATCAACAAAAGCAGAGGCTGCTTATGGTCTGGCTCCAAGTCATGCTGTTTTTTTCCCTTGTCCCCCAACAGCTCTGTCTCCTGGTTTGGGAAGGCTAGGGAGAAAGAGTCAAGGGGGCTGATTTCCTGCTAGTCATGAAGGTGATGCCTGGTGTTACACTTGGATTTAGTGTGGTTCTGTCTGAAGTTGGAGCGCTCTATTTTAGGTGCCCTGTATTCTTGGAGAAAGTAATCATCTTCAACCCAGACTGTCTTCAAGAATCGTTGCAGAGAGGGGCTACATAATTTCCCTTTGGGTCCTTCCAATGGTCCACATGTCCAACAGCTTCTTTGCTGGGTGTGTGATCGCTTGACTCAGTAGCCACATGAAGCCTGATGACTTCTTCCCCTCCTCTCATTTCAGTCTCTTTGCATGAAATCAAAGTGACCTTCCAGGTTTGTGAAGGATTGTGATGGGGTGGGATATCTGCAGCTTGGTACTTGCAAGCCCTACTTTTTGAAATACTTTGCAGAGTCTCCCAGCTTTGGATCTCACATCTATGGACCAGAGTCAGGCTGTTATTTACATAAGACTCCTTAGCACCGATTACTTCCAAAAATGCACTTACCAATGTAAAGAAAACTATTAAAATAGTAGAAATATAATTTAGAACTAGGTCACATAGATTGTGGAGAACAGAGAATACAGAAAATATTTTCCATCCAACAACCATAAAGCAAGAGAGGAAAAGAGTAAATACAAATTGCTGGTATATAGAAGTCACAGAATGAAATAGTAAAAAATAAGTACCTTTGTAATAAAAATATATTAACTATATTTACCGTACCTATTAAAAGACAGAAACTAACAAATTGTTTTTTTAAAGGCAGCTAAAGTTGTAAAAGAATGCACAGCATGTTTTAAAATAAAGTAACAGAATAAGTTATGCCTAAAAAATGCAAACCAAATGAAATTTAGTATGCAAATGTTAACATCAGGCAATCAGATTTTAAGGTAAAACGAAACAATGAAAAACACATTATCATGGGTTAGAAGTCACAATGCTTGGTCGCTCAGTCGTGTCTGACTCTGCAACCCCATGGACTATAGCCCACTAGGCTTGTCTGACCATGGGCATTCTCCAGGCAAGAATACTGGAGTGGGTTGCCATGCCCTTCTCCAGGGGATCTTCCCCACCCAGGGATTAAACCCAGGTCTCCTTCATTGTAAGCAGATTCTTTACCATCTAAGCCACGAGGGAAGCCACAGTGTATAATGAAAAGGAATAATACACTAAGTATATCCAATACAGTTGACACCCGAACAACACAGATTTGAACTGCACAGGTCCATTTATATGTAGATTTTTTTCAAGAATAACTACTATGGTGTTGCAGAATATATGGTTGGTTGAATCCAGGGATGCAGAGGAACTGGCTATACTGAGTTGAGGGCTGTTTGGATTTTTGACTGCATGTAGGGTTGGTGCTCCTAACATGCATATTGTTCAGGGTCAATTGTCATCATCAACTTATGAACCCTTAACAACATAGCCTCAAAATATTTTAAGAACCAAACTGTCAAAATTACAAAGAATAATGTTCAAGGTAACTAATGAAAGATTTCAATATGCATCTTTCATGATCCAAAACCAGGCAGAGAAAAGTATTTACTAAGTATAGAGATTTCATCAATAAAATGCACAAGCTTGAATGTGTGTAGTGTGTGTACATATGTACATATCCATGTCCTTATTAACAAAGAATGCATATTATTGAGTATACATGTAATACATGTACAGAAAACTTTTAAACACAACTACAGAAGAATGGTAGATATTTTCATATTCATAGATTTTGAAGGATCACCATCAGCTGGATGATAATCTTTGACATCTCTATGATTTAATTAGATATCAACAGGAGTCAGTTCTTCCATGTATCAGGCGGGAAAAAATCTATTCTCTATCAACTTAGGTTTGGAGGTTTGGGGACCTGCAAATTAATTGACAGCAGACAGATTAACAGGAGAAGAGTTCATTATTCATGCATGCAGTAGTCCTCTGTAGGGAGTAGAGCACAGAACAGCTAGGGGTAAAGGTTTATATACCAGGTTAATAAGTGGGGAGGAGGGGCTTAAGGCTTCAAAGATGTAAGGCTCTGATGACATTGGTTTACACAAGTTTTTTTGGAATGTCCTGATGCCCAAGGTTAGTTGCATTCCTGATCACTCAGGAGTAAAGGCTGTGGGGTTTGTGGCAGATGTCTCTTTAAATCTTTGCTTTAGACAGATAGGGAAAGCTCATATAAGATTACTTTTTGCATCTGTAGCTCAGATGCATTCACTTTGAAGTAATCTTTGTATCATCATTTTAGTGGGTTGCTGATTGCTTCATTTCTCCCTTGTGACACTTCTTGGAGAGAAGCTGGGTTGATGGCTCAGGAGAGAAGACTCAGGTTAGAAGTTATGAAGTGAGAGATCTGTTGTTGTTGTTCAGTCACTAAGTCATGTCCAGCTCTTTGTGACCCCATGGGCTGCAGCACACTAGCCTTCCCTGTCCTTCACTATCTGAGTTTGCTCAAACTCATATCCATTGAGTCAGTGATGCCATCCAACCAACTCATCCTCTGTCGCCCCTTTCTCCTCTTGCCTTCAATACTTCCCAGCGTCAGGGGCTTTTCCAAAGAGCTGGCTTTTCATATCAGGTGGACAAAGTATTGGAGCTTCAGTTTCAGCATCAGTCCTTCCCAATGAATATTCAGGGTTGATTTCTTTCAGGATTTACTGGTTTGTAGAAGGAGAGAAATGCATAGATTACAATGAGAAAATGAAAGAAAATCAAAGATGATATCTAAAACAAACTATAAATCCAGTTTCTGAGTCTATGAGGCAGCTAGTCAATAAGATTATAAATATTAGGTTTGAAGTACTTTTAGGTAGTGGAGGGAGGATATCAATGGCAATCCGACGGATTTCCTGGCTTGAAGCTTGAATGTCTTTGGTGATGGCATAGGTGGCAGTGTGACAGTCATTGTTATTTCTTGAAGCAGAGCATGAGAGAATGAAAGTGTTTTGGTGAACTTCCTGAGCAGTCCCTACAGCAGAGCTCCAGCCGCAAAGGTTGCCAATACATGATCTGTTGTAGTGATGGGTCCTTTGAAGTTTATGTCACGTCATTCAGCTTTGGCTTACAGGGATTCTTTGGATCCTGTGGGAAGAGCACAGCTTTCTAGAATTGTCTGGGTTAGTCAGGCTTTGGTGGTGGTTGGTGGTGTAGTCACTAAATCAAGTCCAATTCTTTTGTGACCCCATGAACTGTAGCCTGCCAGGCTCCTCTGTCCATGGGATTACCCAGGCAAGAATAGTGAAGTGGGTTTCCATTTCCTTCTCCAGGGAATCTTCCCAACCCAGGGATCAAACCTGGGTCTCCTGCATTGCAGACAATCTCCTGTATTGCAGGCAGTCTCCTATATCGCAGCTGGTCTCCTGCATTGCAGGCGGATTCTTTACCTGCAAAGCCACTAGGGGAGGTCCTTATTTCTCAGTTTCCAGTCAGGAGGATGGGAGAAAAACTGGAAACGTTAACTAGGAGAGGTATAGCTAGACATTAAAGGGAACTAGAAGAATCCAGAATTTGGAAAGGATCGAAAGAATGTCCAAGTTAGCAGGATCCAGTCCAGTTGACCGATAGTAAAACTTCAAAGACAACAGGACTATAATATCATACAACTATAATATATAACTATAATATAACACACAAGGGTGGGTTATAGCTTTCCATTGAAACATAAAATTTTTTTCTATAATAATCTCAATCAGAAATGATAAAAGTAAGATTAGTCTTGGTTACAAAATGAGTCTGATCTTATTACATTTGGCCAGATTAATTACATAAGTGCTCCAAGAATGGTAATTGACCACATAGGCCTTTTTAGAATTTACTTTGCTGGAACTTTTATAAGGAATCTCACATTGGGCTTTAAAAGTCTCTCAAGGCTAGGAAACCAAGACAGAAACTTGTCACTAGACTTGATTTGCATTATATATGTGAGTAAATTCATCTGTTCTCAAGGTCCCCGTAATTCCAAGGCCTGTGAGGAAGTGAACTTCCTGATTTACCTGTATGGCTGGGAATACTCTAAGCCAGGTGACAGGCCAGTTTTTCCAACAGGGCTTTCAAACTTTGGTTCCATAAAGTCAGACTTATTAATACAGACTGTCTGGACATATGTGACTCTATGAATCTTTTTAAAATGTGAAATTCTAGTCAAAGCCTTGATTTTATAACCTGTATTTCCAATTATGTTTTGTTACAAGGAGGACAGATTCTTATCAAATTTGTGCAAGTAACTATATTGCCATGAAACTAAGAATACCTAATGACAGTTTCTAAAGTCTGGAAGGATCAGACAGAGAGAAAAAGATAAATGTTTCATTTTTGTTTACAAAAGTATAATTTAAAAATATGTAAGGTATAGCTGGCTTAAGAGAAAAGAGAAGGATGTTCTTTAAATCCAGAAGAAATATTCCAAACAAAAGCTGTAATCATCCTTTCTGAGTTCATTTCAGTTCAGTTCAGTTCAGTCGCTCAGTTGTGTCCGACTCTTTGCAACCCCATGAACTGCAGCACACCAGGCCTCCCTGTCCATCACCAACTCCCAGAGTCCACCCATTGCGTCAGTGATGCCATCCAACCATCTCATCTTCTGTCGTCCCCTTCTCCTCCTGCCCTCAGTCTTTCCCAGCATCAGGGTCTTTACCAATGAGTCAGCTCTTTGCATCAAGTGGCCAAAGTATTGGAGTTTCAGCTTCACCATCAGTCTGATGTTGATCAGTGAACACCCAGGACTGATCTCCTTTAGGATGGACTGGTTGGATCTCCTTGCAGTCCAAGGGACTCTCAAGAGTCTTCTCCAACACCACAGTTCAAAAGCATCAATTCCTCGGCACTCAGCTTTCTTTATAGTCCAACTCTCACATCCATACACGACCACTGGAAAAACCATAGCCTTGACGAGATGGACCTTTGTTGGCAAAGTAATGCTCTGCTTTTTAATATGCTGTCTAGGTTGGTCATAACTTTCCTTCCAAGAAGTAAGTGTCTTTTAATTTCATGGCTGCAATCACCATCTGCAGTGATTTTGGAGCCCAGAACAATAAAGTCAGCCACTGTTTCCACTGTTTCGCCATCTATTTGCCATGAAGTGATGGGACCGGATACCATGATCTTTGTTTTCTGAATGTTGAGCTTTAAGCCAACTTTTTCATTCTCCTCTTTCACTTTCATCGAGAGGTTCTTTAGTTCTTCTTCACTTTCTGCCATAAGGGTGGTGTCATCTGCATATCTGAGGTTATTGATATTTCTCCTAGCAATCTTGATTCCAGCTTGTGCTTCCTCCAGTCCAGTGTTTCTCATAATGTACTCTGCATATAAGTTAAATAAGCAGGGTGACAGTATACAGCCTTAACGTACTCCTTTTCCTATTTGGAACCAGTCTGTTTCATATCCAGTTCTAACTGTTGCTTCTTGACCTGCATACAGGTTTCTCAAGAAGCAGGTCAGGTGGTCTGGTATTCCCATCTCTTGAAGAATTTTCCACAGTTTATTGTGATCCACACAGTCAAAGGTTTTGGCATAGTCAATAAAGCAGAAATAGATGTTTTTCTGGAACTCTTTTGCTGTTTTGATGATCCAGCAGATGTTGGCAATTTGATCTCTGATTCCTCTGCCTTTTTTAAAACCAGCTTGAATATCTGGAAGTTCACTGTTCACATATTGCTGAGTTCATTTAGTCCTATGTAATTCTTGTGCTTGATCTTGGATTAGCAGTTTTATGAACTTATCAACTTTTCCACTAGAGTTCTAGAAATTGTGACTTAGTTCAGTGATATGATCTCATAGTTATTTAAGCAAAACTATTAAAGCCTGAATCCCAGGATACCTGGCATAGTCCTTTTCATGAGTATTTAAGAAAATTCCTTTTGTTAAACACTCTAGCCTATAGCTGATTGCAAGAGCTTTCAGGAAAGCATCAAAGTAAAACAATAACTATGTCTGAAAATGATTTAAAATAGCTGAGGTTAAAAAGATCTGTTGAGAATTCATTATAAAATTAATGCAGTTGGCAGAGAAACTTGGTTGTTTCCTCGACACACAATATTTTAAAATAAAAACTGGAAATTGATAACATTTACTGTTGTTTTCTAATATCTGGCTAAATATTACTAGGACATATCATGGGCAGTGAGGGCACTGATAAATCTCTAGGAAATTCATACAGTTTCTGAATACTTATATTAATACTATTTGCTTATATAAATATAACCTAAGGAAGGTTAAGTGTCTCTTATTTGACAATACTTTTCATGCAATTCAACATACCTAATTAATTTTTAACATCTCTCGTTTTACAAGGTGGAAGAGCAAACCCTTTGATATTATCTGGGTCCCTCTGGGACATTTCAAAGTCAGTTCAAGATCAAGATTTTATTTAGGAGTTGATTTTAAGAAAGTAAAATATCCAAATTAAAAAATGTCAAAAGGTTTGAACACTTGATTAATAATAGGATCATAGGGCACTGTTTAGCAATACTTAACCTATTCAACAAAGTGACAAAGAAAGATTGTAAAAATAATGATAGGAAGTTACATGATTATAAGATAAAGCTTAGCCCTTTCAATAGTGAAAAGACTTGGTTCTTTTAAGCAGTCAGGAATACAATGAAGACAACATAGGAAATTATTCTGAAAAGACACAGAATCTTTGTTTTCTAGGCAAAAAAGGGTACTTAAATAATCAAGAAAAACTTTGTACAATTCCTTATTAAGAGCAAACCAGTAGCCCAATGCAAAAACTAGAGTCTGGCTTTATTAGAGAGAAAAAAACCAAGCTCTTGTTTTGTATTCAGGTACTGTTAATAATAAATCTCATATTAGAAATGTATAAGTAAACCCATTCAACTGTAGGCAGATTTGACCATTCAACATAAAATTCCTTTTCTACAAACCTTGTACAACTTTCTGTTCTGTTCAGATTTTGTTCTATTCTTTTCTTCTTTATGGTTGTGGAACAACTGATCATCTTACTTTTAGGATAATATTACTCTCCTTTTTCTTTTAACAATAATGTGTCTTACATTCCTTGCATACTTTTCATAGAAAGTTGTTTTCTGTTTCTCTATTATTTCTATTCATATTTTTATTAAACTTTATTTTCATTACTAGCAACTGTTGTAGATTGAATTAGTAACTGTTATGCACCTTCCCTCCCTCAGATTCACGTGTTGAAGTTCTAACTCCCAACGTGAGTGTATCTGAAGATAGGATTTTTAGAGAAGTTACGAAGGTTAAATGAGGTTATAAGTGTAGTGTGTTAGTTGCTCAGTCGTGTCTGACTTTTTGTGACCCCATGGCCTGTGGCCGGCCAGGAATTCCATGGAATTCTCTAGTCCATGGAATTCTCTAGACAAGAATGCTGGAGTAGATTGCCATTCCCTTCTCCAGGGGATCTTCTCGATCCAGGGGTTTCCCGCATTGCAGGCGGGTTCTTTACATCTGAGCCATGAGGGAAGCCCCTAGGATATAAGGGTGGGGCCCTAATCTGATAGAACTAGTGTCCTTACAAGAAGAGAAAGAGACACCAAAGTCTTCTCTCTGTGTATACAGGGTAAAGTCTGTGTGAGGACATTGGAATAAGGCAGCTGTCTAAGCAAGGATGAGGGTTTTTACGAGAAACTAACCTTGCTGGGACCTTGATCTTGGACTTCTAGCCTCCAAAACTGCAACAAAATAGATGTCTGCCTTTTAAGATACCCACTTTGTGGACTTTTGTTATGACAGCCTGAACTAACTAACATAGAAGACTTTGTTTTATGAAGACATCTAGGAAGTAGACAGTTGTGAATTGTCTGTCATATACCAGCATTTTGTAGCAGATTAGTAAAATTTATGAATATACCATCTCACAATTTTAAATCTGTCTGCTTCTTTATAGTGTAATTTCTCAGTATGGTAAAAGATTATGTTTATAGATTCATATCTTAAGCTTCTTTAAGAGGCCTGTGAAAATAAAAAGGCAAAATTACGTAGAATTTATCTGATGTTAATAATGAATGTGTCAGCATTTTATCTTATTTAGAATTGATTTGTCTATTTAATAAATATCTGTTACTTATAACTTTAAGGCTATAAAGCAAAAATATTTTAGAAATTATTTTTAGGTATGCATGTTATAAATCATTATTATAATAAAATTTCAAAATATTGATTCAGTTTGATTAAAGTGAAATTCATTATACTTATAATTTTAAATATCTAGTAGATACTTAAAGCTAAAGCCACTTCAGTCGTGTCCAACTCTTTGAGACCCTATGGACCATAGCCAACTGGTCTTCTTTGTCCATGGGATTCTCCAGGCAAGAATACTGGAGTGGGTTGCCATGCCTTCCTTTGGGGGATCTTCCGGATGTTTCTTACATCTCCTGCATTGACAGGCAGGTTCTTTACCAGTAGTGCCATCTGGGAAGCCTCTCCTAGTAGGTATAATATTAGCTTACTTGACTAGTAAATGTGGTAAGATAAAATTCATGCTTATATTATAGTTAATGCTGATAACTCAGAAGACAAACTCATTCTTATTAAACTGATAATAATATTATACCAATCTTATTTACCAAAGATTTATCCAAATCACATGAATTTGACAAATATTTGGGATAATCTTTATACTTCTGGGAGTTTTAGAAATATTTTACTTATAAGAGAGCTTATTTTTCTCTAAGTCAGTTATAATAGAACTCTTTTAAGGGATTTTACAGATTGATAATATCATCCAGAGGTAGGATATCACCTGTACATAACATAAAACAAGCATAACTATAGAAACAGATGCAAATCGAGATCTTACGGCTTTCATTCTAAAATTTTAGCTGTGAGTCAGGCATGGTACAGTCATGCAAAATGCACTAATTTAGACAAGAGTTGGGTTCTTGTCTTTGACCCACTTTATGTTTTATTCTAATTACATTTCTGGCAGATGGGACCAATTGTTAACTGCTCAATATGAGAGCAGAATCTTTCTACTGATATTTAGAGAGGAGATTTTTAAGTTTTTTTTTTTTTTGCCTTGATCGATCTACAATATAATCTCATGGAGGTTGTAGACTAGAATTTGGACAAAGGATGGAGGAGATATCAAGAAGCTGTGTGGGTGTTTCCAGATTCTTCTAACTGGATAAAATAACCAGTCTGTTTCCAGTTGGCCCCCTTTCCTCCCACTTTCAGCTTCAGACTGTTGCTTTTGAGATTCCTTGAGTTCCTTAAGAATCCCTGTGCGGGGGAAGTAAGTAAAGTAAAGTCACTCAGTTGTGTCTGACACTTTGGGACCCCAGGGACTGTAGCCTACCAGGCTCCTCTGTCCATGGGATTTTCCAGGCAAGAGTACTGGAGTGGGTTGCCATTTCCTTCTCCAGGGGATCTTCCCGACCCAGGGATCGAACCCGGGTCTCCAGCATTGCAGACAGACACTTTACCATCTGAGCCACCAGGGAAGACGGGGGGAAAAGGGACCAAAATTAGTTTGAATGACTTCTGCCCTTTAATTTTGTTTAGCAGGTATTTTAGACTAGCTCTGATGCTTTTTGTGTTCTTTCCATTTCATCTTCTATAGGTAGTAATAGGACATTTGCTTAAAAAGAAAACCCTCCAAAATTTTTTTTAAATATAAAAGGTTTTCAGAAAAAGTCCATCATCTGGCTATTGACAATTAAGATCCACATAGGTATACCTATCCCAAATGTGACCCCAAGCAAGAAGCTCTTTTGTGGCTTAGGCACATTCATATGTGAACACAATAGGTGTCTTTGAAGAGGGCACAAGAGATGCATCCTCTATAATTCAAGATAACTCTCAACCAGAGGAAATGAAGGAAACCAAGTTGCCACTGGTGCTAAGAATGTTTAGTCCCAGTCCTCCCACAAAAGTGAGGCACATCTAATCACAGACCTTCAACTCTGTGATGCCAGATGGTGATACAGAGATGGGAAGTCTCAGTGCTATGAAGGCATTGGGAAGGAGGTGACAAGGGTCCTTATGAGTTGAGACCCTTAAGGATTTAGGCTTAGACAACCTCCCTGAGAGTCAGCAGTGATTGGCAGGAAGTTTTGCTAGTGTACCTCATGTCTCAGTTCTCTCTTTGGTTCCAAGTCAACCTCTTAGGACACAAAATTGAGATAGAAGGAAAGACTTATCTGGTTTTATTGGGTGACTCACAGCAAATTTGTCCAAGCAGATACTGCTCCAGTGAGAACTGCAAACTCACCAGTCTATGAGGTTGGCTCAAACAGGCTTATGGAACCTTTATCTGTGTTCTTTGCTGTGACTGTCCTTCTTAGGACAAGCAACACTTTAAAATGTGCATGTGTAAAAAAAAAAATTAAAAAAAAAAAAAAAGATGTGCATGTGTGCATGCTAAATCACTTCAGTTGTGTCCGACTCTTTGTCATGTTTTGGACTGTAGCCTGCCAGTCTCCTCTGTCCATGGGATTCTCCAGGCAAGAATACTGGAGTGGATTGCCATGTCCTTCTCCAAGGGATCTTCCCAACCCAGGGATCGAACCAGCTTCTCTTATGTCTCCTGCATTGGCAGGCAGATTCTTTACCACTAGCGTCACCTGGGAAGTCCCACACTTTAAGACAACAACACAAAAGGCAGTGACAAAAGACCCTTGGAAGATCCAAACCAAGAGTCACAATACCCAGAGAACAAATCTGTGTGTGTGTCTGTGTGCATGCGCCCATGTGCATGCACTCTCGGTTGTGTCTAACTCTGTTGTGACCCCATGGACTGTGGCCCTCTAGGCTTCTCTGTCCATGGGATTTCCCAGGCAAAAATACTGGAGTGGGTTTCCAGTATTCCATTTCCTTCTCCAGGGGATCTTCCCAACCCAGGGGTTGTACCTGCATCTTTTGCATCTTCTGCATTGCAGGTGGATTCTTTACTAGCTGAGCCACCAGGGAAGCAAAAGAACAAGAGTAATCCTAACCAAAACATTTTCTCTTGTGAATCTAAATTTGGAAAATTCCTTTCTAAAAAGATGAGAAACTCTTGTCACTTTTGCTCCCAAGAGTTCAACTGCAGAATCCAGAGTGACCAAGGATTTCTAACCATTCAATCCTTGTTGCAAAACTGTTGGGAGGAAAATCTTTTCCTTTATCATCTGAGCTTTGAACATTAATATCCTAGAAGATTAGCAGGAGAAAAATTCATTATTCCTGTATGCAAGAGTATACTATAGGGAGTAGCTCCTTGAACAACTTGGGATGCATACTAGTAAGGATTTACATAGTAGCTTATTAAGGCAGTTTAGGGCTTCAGATGGAGAAGGAAATGGCAGCCCACTCCAGTGTTCTTGCCTGGAGAATCCCAGGGACAGAGGAGCCTGCTGGGCTGCTGTCTATGGGGTCGCACAGAGTCGGACATGACTGACGCGACTTAGCAGCAGCAGCAGCAGGGCTTCAAAGGATGGAAGGTTCTGATGAAGTTTGTTTATACAGATTGGCTTTGAAATGTCCCCCTGCCCAAGATCAGTTGACCTCCTGACTGGAGACTTCCCCGGAGTGGTGGTGAGGAGGTTGGGAGGGGTACTTGGGGCAGGCGATTCTGGCATATCTCAGCTTTAGTCAGTTAGAAGTTCAGGAAAGATTTCTTTCTGAACCTGTAGGTCAGGTATTTTTACTTTGATGTAGTCTTTATGCCATTCTGACAGGTTGTTGGTCCTTTCACAGGGAATCCCGGAGAGGTTCAGCATTAAGCATTTAGAGTGGAGGTAAGCGGTGCACAGGGGACGATGTGTGGGGATGGGGGCAGAGAGTTGTTTGAAAGACTGAATGTAAATTCAGTCTGGCGGACCTGATGGAATTCCCAGGTTCCTTTCTCCAAACTGTAGAGCTGTATAAATACCATGCCCTACTCCCACTCACGAGGGAAAGAGAGAGAAAGGGAGAGACTGGAATCTCTCCAGTGAAGAAGACAAAGCAGAGAAGCTTCACTAGGGGTGCAGACTCATACTGCCTAAGGGTGGAGATGGGGTAAGAACAGCAGGGTTCCCTTCTGCTCTCTGGTCCTGAAGCAGAGCCATAGGCTGTCTGCTTCCATGGCAGGAAATTGGAGCTACTTTTCTGAAAAATGGAATGGCCCTAAAAAATCAGATTTCCATATAGGGACATCCATTAGGTTTACCCCTAATCATCTAACAGTGAGCTCACCAATTGTAAGCCCTTTCTATCACACAGAACTCCCAATCAGCTTCTAGTGCTTCATGCTTAAAATGTAGTCAAGCACTGATAACTGCTATTTGAGGAAGAGAGGTGGACTATAAGGAAAACTGAGCACCAAAGAATTGATGCTTTTGAACTGTGGTGTTGGAGAAGACTCTTGAGAGTCCCTTGGACTGCAAGGAGATCCAACTAGTCAATCTTAAAGGAAATCAGTCCTGAATATTCATTGGAAGGACTGATGCTGAAACTGAAATTCCAGTAATTTGGCCATCTGATACAAAGAATTGACTCATTGGAGAAAACCCTGATGCTGGGAAAGATTGAAGTTGGGAGGAAAAGGGGATGATAGAGGATGAGATGGTTGTATGGCATCACCGATGCAATGAATATGAGTTTGAGTAAGCTCTAGGAGTTGGTGATGGACAGGGAAGCCTGATGTTCTGCAGTCCATGGGGTTGCAGAGAGTCGGACATAACTGAGTGACTGAACTGAACTGAAAACACAGGAGAGACTAAAAAAATCCTGAACTGAAACAACTCAGAGAAAAACAAATATTTCATAGGGAGATATAAGAAAAAGATTAATCTTTAATTCAGTTGTTTCTATAGGGCAGCTGACATCAGAGTTGTTTATAGTCACAAACTATTAGAAACAACTGTATATCTATTAATAGGATGTTGGCTGAATTATTTCTCCTATATTATTCTAAGTTCATACTCTACAAAAAAAGGATTAAAGTAATGCTACAAACTTCAAAAAGGAAAAATATTCATACCATGTTATTTGCTAAGTTAAAACTATTTTTTACATAATTAAAAAAATAGTAGATTATGATTCCATTTATACGAAAATATGTTTGTATTCTCCCAGAAAGAATTGGATATGAATCTGTCATTTTACTAGCAGTGGTTACATCTGGTAGCATGTTCAGGGACAAACTTAACTTTCTGTATTTGTTCATTGTTCAGGCTTCTATACAGTTAGCGTTTATGACTTTTGTCCTTAAGAAAGGAGCATAATTTTTTCAAATTGAAATATACTCAGAACACCTGCAGGATAACCAAGTGACTGATTTTCTTAGAAAAATTATTTGTTTATTTATTTTGTTGCACTAGGAGGTCTTTGTTGCTGTGAGGACTTTCTCTAATTGCAGCAAGTGAGGGCACTTTATCGTTGCTGTGCAAGGGCTTCTCGTGGAGGTGGCTTCTTTTGCTGCAGACCACAGGCTCTATACTCTTGGGCTTCAGTAGTTGCAGCACACAGGCTTAAAAGTTGTGACTTTTGGGCTTAGTTGCTCAATGGCATGTGGAATCTTCCTAGACCAGGGATCAAACCTGTGTCCCTTGCACTGGCAGGAGAATTCTTACCCACTGCTCCACCAGGAAAGTCCCAAGTGACTGATTTTATTTAATCACATCTCTAGGGGCATCAGGAAATGATGTTGCTTTACCAAACATTCTCTACTATGAGTTAACCTAAAATAAAATTTCATCTCAACCAAAGGTATGTTGCTCTCTAGCTGTGACATGTGAAACTATATATAACGTGAAGTTCTGAAGTCACACTGATGTCTCTTATGATGTTAGAGAGGTTATTTGGTGACAACCTGAATAATTTTCTAGAAACTTTAGACTAATACATTTTCTTTGTGATGCATAAAGTTTGTGCTATGCCTTTTCTTGTTCACTGGTGCTGCTAGGTTTGGGTCTTCTGAAGGTACAGAGTTTCCTTGGGGGCTTCTTTGTGGGAATCAGGAAAACCTCAAGGAAGGTTTGGTAGATTACTGGGACTTGTGGGTCATTTGCTGGATTGGCCTGACTTGTTACTTGTAGTGCCCAAGAGCAGATATAACCTGAGTTATCAAAGAGGGGACCTGGGTGTCAGAGAGAATCACAGATCCATCTCCAGATCCTATCTGTAGTAAAAAAGAGACCAAAAATCAAAATTCTAAAAACTCTCTGTGGCTTCCAGTGCCCTGAGAATAAAATCAGAACCCCTCAGCCTGAAAGGCCCCATTTGCTCTACTGAACATCTCATCAATTGAGTCAATTTGGCCTCTTTTCAGATCTCTGGAGGCCAAGCATTTCCCCCTTTGAGAGTCACAGTTCATTCTCCTTCTTTCTGCCTGAATGGCATCCCCTGGTTGTCCTGGTGTCTCTTCACCCTTTCAGGCCACGGTGTCACCTCTTTAGTAGGCCTTTCCTAATCAATGAGTCTTAGTAAGAATTCCCTTCTCTTTTTCAGTCCCCTGATTGTTTCCATCTTAGCAGTCCACCGTTTGTATTTTTTTTTTTTAATTTTTTTATTATTATTATTATTATTTTTTTCCAGTGGGTTTTGTCATACATTGATATGAATCAGGCATGGATTTACATGTATTCCCAATCCCAATCCCCCCTCCCACCTCCCTCTCCACCCGATTCCTCTGAGTCTTCCCAGTGCACCAGGCCGGAGCACTTGTCTCATGCATCCCACCTGGGCTGGTGATCTGTTTCACCATAGATAGTATACATGCTGTTCTTTTGAAATATCCCACCCTCATATTCTCCCACAAAGTTCAAAAGTCTGTTCTGTATTTCTGTGTCTCTTTTTCTGTTTTGCATATAGGGTTATCGTTATCACCTTTCTAAATTCCATATATATGTGTTAGTATGCTGTAATGTTCTTTATCTTTCTGGCTTACTTCACTCTGTATAATGGGCTCCAGCTTCATCCATCTCATTAGGACTGGTTCAAATGAATTCTTTTTAATGGCTGAGTAATATTCCATGGTGTATATGTACCACAGCTTCCTTATCCATTCATCTGCTGATGGGCATCTAGGTTGCTTCCATGTCCTGGCTATTATAAACAGTGCTGCGATGAACATTGGGGTGCACGTGTCTCTTTCAGATCTGGTTTCCTCAGTGTGTATGCTCAGAAGTGGGATTGCTGGGTCATATGGCAGTTCTATTTCCAGTTTTTTAAGAAATCTCCACACTGTTTTCCATAGCGGCTGTACTAGTTTGCATTATGGAACTAGAAAAAACCTCGAATAGCCAAAGTAATCTTGAGAAAGAAGAATGGAACTGGAGGAATCAACCTGCCTGACTTCAGACTCTACTACAAAGCCACAATCATCAAGACAGTATGGTACTGGCACAAAGACAGAAATATAGATCAATGGAACAGAATAGAAAGCCCAGAGATAAATCCACGAACCTATGGACACCTTATCTTTGACAAAGGAGGCAAGGATATACAATGGAAAAAAGACAACCTCTTTAACAAGTGGTTCTGGGAAAACTGGTCAACCACTTGTAAAAGAATGAAACTAGAACACTTTCTAACACCATACACAAAAATAAACTCAAAATGGATTAAAGATCTAAATGTAAGACCAGAAACTATAAAACTCCTAGAGGAGAACATAGGCAAAACACTCTCCGACATAAATCACAGCAAGATCCTCTATGACCCACCTCCCAGAATATTGGAAATAAAAGCAAAACTAAACAAATGGGACCTAATGAAACTTAAAAGCTTTTGCACTACAAAGGAAACTATAAGTAAGGTGAAAAGACAGCCCTCAGATTGGGAGAAAATAATAGCAAATGAAGAAACAGACAAAGGATTAATCTCAAAAATATACAAGCAACTCCTGCAGCTCAATTCCAGAAAAATAAATGACCCAATCAAAAAATGGGCCAAAGAACTAAACAGACATTTCTCCAAAGAAGACATACAGATGGCTAACAAACACATGAAAAGATGCTCAACATCACTCATTATTAGAGAAATTCATATCAATGTATGACAAAACCCACTGGAAAAAAAAATAATAATAATAAAAATTAAAAAAAAAAAAAAACCACAATGAGGTACCATTACACGCCAGTCAGGATGGCTACTATCCAAAAGTCTACAAGCAATAAATGCTGGAGAGGGTGTGGAGAAAAGGGAACCCTCTTACACCGTTTGTATTTTTTAAGGGTTTTTATTTACTCTCCTTTCTACTTAGATGGTCAGTGCAGAGGGACCGTGGACTTTCTTTCATTTGTACCGCCTGCAGCTGAAAGTGTCCGTGCAGCACCCTTGTCCCTCTCCTTTATCATTGCATACCTGCCATGCCTCCAATGCCAGTATTTGCATTTCTGTGTCTGAAGAATTTGGCTTCTGGAAGCAGACCCTGCCTACCTGGGCTTCTGCCTGAAATGCTGGAGAAGATGTAGCTCTCAACCAAGCGCTGATAGGAATTTAGTGTATGAATACCCAGGCTCCTTCCTGCCTTGGGGAGCTCAGCAGCTAGTGTTGCCTGGCTTGACAATATATCTTTCTTTCTTGGCTAACTCTCCTTCCTTGTCTCATTTCATCACTTCTTCACTGGTGTTTTCTTCACTTTCCAAAGAAACTACTTATACTGAAATCCTTGGTGGTGGGCGGTGGGGGTTGGGTGGTGGAAGGGGGGAGGTTGGGGTGGGGCAATGCTTCTGGCACATGGAGGCTGCAGTATTTGTTGAATGGATGAGTGACTAGCTGGGTCGGGGGCTGGATGAATGGAATAATAGATTTAAAAAATAGGTTATAAAATAGAGTTCAAGACTGTATGAGGTGTAAAATTTCAAATTATGGACAGATTAAGTAAATGTTTGGTGAACTCATTCTAACGGGGCTAGTCTGCTCCCCTCAAACACATAAGTCCACATAAAGGTAAAGATATAGGACAATCTAATATGACATTCAAAATGATTTCTTTATTTACTTATTTCTGATTGTTCTGGGTATTCCTTGGTGTGCAGGCTTTTTTTCTGTAGGTGTGGCGAACGAGGGCTACACTTTAGTTGTGGTGGGTGGACTTATTGCGGTGACTCCTCTTGTTTTGGAGCACGTGCTCTAAGGCACTTGGGCTTCAGCAATTGCAGCACATGGCCTCAATAGTTGTAGTTCCCAGGCTTGAGCGTGGGCTCAATAGTTGTGGTGCTTGGGCTTAGTTGCTCCACGGTATATGGGATCTTCCCGGACAAGGGATCCGACGCGTGTCTACTGCATTGGCAGACAGATTCTTTACCACTGAGCCACCAGGGAAGGCCTAACATGGCATTTTTAAAAGCTAAGGTTTTCTTTAGTCCCACTGCCCAATTCTTGAGGATTTTATGGATGCCTCATTTATGTGTAGTTTTTACATTTATTGTTTTATTACAGATTTACCTAAAGCACTAAGATGTGCTATACAAACTCATAAATAATGTTCAACACAAATTTTATTTCATTTAAGTAATGTTAACAGTCCCCAAAATCACCTTTCAAAAGTATATCTGGAAGTGAGAATTGGACTGTAAGTGAAACCAGAAGGTGAGATTTAGTCAGAGCCCTGGAATGAAGTATTCACAAAAAGGGGCTGCAGCTGTGGAGGGAGAGGTAACTGATTTTAGTGCAGGCAGTATATTAGGTGTTGTTATCAGCATTATCACTAGACAGCTTCACAGAGCTGTTTAGAGACGCAGACTGGAGTCCCGAATTGGGAACCATTTCTATTTTTAGCAGATTATGAGTATGGAGAGTTGGCTAGACTATGAGTTTCATGACTCATAAAAAAGAACATCAAAGCCTGACCCTCGGGAGGTTCATGTATGGTGTACCGGTGATTTGAGTGCAGGAGAAGTATGAGTGTTTGGTCAGATGGCTGTTATAATTAGTATTGTTTTCAAAAGCCAAGCAATTGTTATGTACTAGTAAATCATTCGTCACTAAGTGAAGCATGCCTCAAATTACAAAAGAATTTGATTCTGGCCCTCTAGGTGATGAGTGTTATCTATGTGTTGTGCTCAGTCACCTCTGTCATGTCGGACTCTGTGACCCCATGGACTGCTGTCCTCCAGGCTCCTCTGTCCATGGGATTCTCCAGGCAAGAATACTGGAGTGGGCTGCCATGCCCTCCTCCAGGGGATCTTCCTGACTCAGGGATTGAACCCGCGTCTCTTATGTCTCCTGCATTGGCAGGCGGGTTCTTTACCACTAGTGCCACTTAGGAAGCCCTGAGTTTTATCTATCCCCAGACATTTAAAAATTAAAGATAATATGTCTGAAATCTTATATGTTTGTATAAGCTTTCTATAAGGAAATGCTGATATAATTGTGCTGGTTGAAAAGTATTTGCTTTAAAGAAGTATTGGGTTGGCCAAAAGTGTCGCTTGGGTTTTTCCCATACCATCTTATAGTAAAACCTGACTTTTTGGCCAACCCAATATTATGGGTGAAACTTAATTAACTAAGTATGCCGATGGAAAATAGTGCTCAAGAATAATTTCCAGGAAAAATTTAACTCCTTTTGTTGAATCAGCCTGTCTTTTTCTTCATGGATATTGAGAATCCTGGACTTTGTGTTTCTTTATACATTTTGGCTGCCAAAGAGCTTAGAACTTAATTTTCAGCTCAGTTTTCTCAAGTACATGGGAACTTAGGACTTTCACATTTGTCTTCTAAATTTCTCCTTGTTTTTTAAAATCTATTCTGATTTTTCTTTTTCTTGAGTCTGTTTTTTTTTTTTTTTCTACTTCGCCTGTATTTTTCTTTCTCACTTTATGTAAGTCACCACAAGCTTTTTGTGGAAAATGAAGGAACAAATGATTCATGAATAAAACATAAAGATGTAATCTATTTTTATTGCATTACTATTCTTTTTTTTTTCTCAAGGCCAAATGTTTGCGAAGAAGAGCAGCTGACTGTGGTGGGACTACGACAGCCGTGTGTCCAAGCATTCACACGCACCATCAAGATCTGGAAACAGCGTTGCACCAGCCCACGGTGGTGTGTGGGTTATGAAAGAAGGTAAAGGGGTTCCGCTATTTTGTCTTTGTTTCTAAAAGTCAAAGCCAAAGCCTCAACTGCATCTAAAGATTGCATCCAATAAATTTTAGAAAATAATTATATAAATAAACCAGCATAAGATATGCCCATGAGGAACTTTAAGGTTATATATTTTCCTTCAGAAACAGAATATATTATTACTTTAGTTCAAGCCTCATTTATGTGTGAGGTATTTAGGTTAGATGCCATTAATTTTACTTTTTGACAGGATAGACACTGAAAGCCGTGGACCAGAAGGCTGAAAGAAACAAGAAATATTGTGTTAGTTTGCTAAATTCAGTGTAACTTGGATCCAAGGCAGGTACGATTTTGAACTACCATCTGACCTGCCCCTGGTTCTCTTGTAACACTTTGAAACCTAGAACTTCTTTAACTTGGTCTTTGAATTAAGATTAACTCGGCTGCCTGGGGAGAGGAGAGAAAAAGCCGGTATGTGTTTTTTCTATGCGTGAAGACTTCATAGGGACTTTTTAAAGTAGATTTATAAAATATTTAAGCATTTCTCAGGTAGTTGCTAAGGGGTTCAAGTTTTACGTAAATGAATCAATTTTGTCTGAATTCAGGAAACAAAGTTAAAAAATATAACTTTAGATTAATGAATTTATTATTACTAATATCACTAGTGTTGCTTAAAGAAAATTGATGGCATATGTAAATAAGGGCATTTGCCACTGTACAGAAATGGCAGAACACTGGTAGCATAAGACTAGATTTAATAAGACTAAATCATTTATAATTGTGGATATTTACATATACATTGTGTGTGAATAGTGGTTTTTATTTTTTTGGTCTATACTCAGGACCTTTAAATTAATTTAAATCAGAAAAAGCTTCTGGCTTTTACTAGCTGTATGACACTGAAAAAGTTTCTACTTTTTCTGTTCTGTAGTCTGTAAAGTTAGAAAAATAATACTGTACATGGATATTACAAGGGTTAACTAAAAACGTATTTAACACATGTGTCACGATGCTTGGTACACAGTAGATATTTGAGTACCCGCTTTTGAAAATGGCTTTTCGGTTAGATATGTGGCATCCCTTCCATGAAGTTTATCTTCCCTGGGGGCTCAGACGGTAAAGAATCTGCCTGCAATGCAAGAGACCTGGGTTTGATCCCTGGGGTGGGAAGATCCTCTGAAGAAGGGAATGGCTACCAACGCCAATATTCTTGCCTATAGTATTCCATGGACAGAGGAGCCTGGCAGGCTACAGTTCATCAGGTCAAAAGGAGTCAGACAGGGCTGAGTGACTAAAACTTTCACTTTTTTTTCACTTCCATGAGGTTTAACTCTTGTTGATATTAGTCCAAACTGAAGAAAATCTGCTACCACATAGACATTCAGATTTGGGAAAGCAAACATGAATAAATAAAACATGTTTTATGTTTATTTTCAAGAGCTTAATAGTTTTATGCATTCCTTTATTCAGCAAGTATTTATGAAACTGAGTTTGGAGTTGTGGCATGCCAAACTAACATCCCTTTTGTTTGTATGTAAGTAAACAAATGTATACTTATATCCCTATAAGAGAGATGCACCTCCAAAAATATTAGGGGACACTTTAAGATGGTGACTAATCAAGTGTCATAAAAAGAAAGAAAGAAAGAAAGAAAGTAAAGTAAAGTGTCTGCCTGCAGTGCAGGAGACCTGGGTTCGATCCCTGGGTCGGGAAGATCCCCTGAAGAAGGGAATGACAACCCACTCTAGTATTCTTGCCTGGAAAATCCCATGGTCAGAGGAGCCTGATAGGTTACAGTCCATGGGGTCACAAAGAGTCGGATACGACTAAGCGACTTTACTTTCTTTCTTTCTATTCTTTCTTCAAGATGGTGAATAGTCAAGTATTATAAAAATGACATTAAATCCTATTTTCAAGAGAGGAGAAAGAACACTGTACATTGACATGATGCAAAAAGAGAAATTGGAGGAAGTGAAACTTGAAATTGGCTTTAAATATGAAGGGGATTGGGCTTCCTTAGTGGCTCAGTGGCAAAGAATCCATCTAAAATGCAGGAGACATGGGTTCGATCCTTGGGTTGGGAAGATCCCCTTAAGGAGAGTGTGGCAACCCACTCTAGTATTCTTGCCAGGAAAATCCCATGGACAGAGGAGCCTGGCGGGCTACAGCCCATGGGGCTGCAAAGAGTCAGACGTGAGTGAAGCAAATGAGCACACAGGTGCATGAAGGTGATTTGGGCTGGGGATATGAGGATAGGTAAGTGAGAGGAAGACAAGATAATACTTTGGGGATAAAGAATAAATAAGACATCAATTTGATAGGAAGGAAGTTATCTGGGTTAGTGATATTATGGTTCAGTTAGTTCGGTTCAGTGGCCCAATCATGATCGACTCTTTGCGACCCCAAGGACTGTAGCATGCCAGGCCTCCCTGTCCATCACCAATTGTGGTATAATGGTCTATTAAGAGGTCAGCAGAAATAGTGTAGTGTTTTGTTCATTATTTTGTTCATTGTTCAATCTTTTGTTCATTATTGCCCTCCCCCCGACCAGGAGACTTTGTAAACTTTTTCTTTTTATTTTAGTAATTGTCCCCCTTCCCAGTGAAGGTTCAATATCACAGATATGCTTGTTTCTGTTCTATGCTCACGTGGAGGACCACAGACCATTGCATTACTAAGATTTTTCTCACCCCTCCTACCCAAGAACCAATTATCCCCTGCTTGTGGGTGATGTCACCACTGGTCAGAATGCACACTATCATGGGACCCATGATGTGGGGACTTCACTGTCAAATTGAAAGCGTGTGACTTATTATCCTTCTGGATTTCATTATTCTCTTCATAGTCATGGGTTCCATTTTTGATAGCTTCAGTAACCCTTAGGGTAGTTTATACCACAGGACTTGCAGCCCCTCTTAATTTTCAATAACCTGTATCTACATTGAATCTTGGGTATGTATTTAGTGAGGTGTGTGTGTGTGTGCATGTATAATGCATACAAATTATATATGTGTGTATATGTGTGTGTGTGTGTCTGTGTGTGTGTGTATGTATAAATGTCAGGATTTGGATTGCAGGGAGAATTTGGTAGTGGGTTTAAGGTGACAGCTCTGGCCTTAAGACGAAGCATTACCTTAAGAGGAAAATAGGATCAATCTCGTTCTTATTCTTTAGGACCCGATACTACACCATCTACAGACAGGCATACAGCCTGGAGCAGCAAACCGTCTACAAGTGCTGCCCTGGTTGGAGCCGGTGGGACAATGAGCCTGGCTGCCTATGCTGTAAGTTATAATTCTTCCTGTCTAACTCTCTGTCACTAGAAGTAATGGTCTCACTCTGTTTTGGGCTTCAATCATATCATGGCTGTCAAGCTTTAGGCATCTTTAGACTCACCACAGATTCAGAGCATCTCTTTGGACTGAAGATGCAGACATGGCATGTACAGAAATGTGCGGAAAGCCTTTCTGTTAAGTGTTGCTAACGATAGGTCAGAACTCAGGACCCATAGAACTGCTTCTTTATATTCTGTCTGTTTATGTAAAAGGCAGTTTATTTAAAGCCAGACAGGTTACACCTAGTAAGCTTCCATCTCCCTTTGCTGTTTGCCCCTTTCCCATATCATCAAATTTGTAATCCATGGCTGATTCGAAAGTCCAGAGGGAAATCTAAATGGGATTTCTTGACTTGTACTTGTCATGATTAATTGCAGAACTAGGGAGGCAGTTTACTTTTTAAGATGAGGTATGCAGTCCTTTCACAAACCTCTGGTGAGGGTATTCCAGGACCTTTGGTATCTATCTGACAGCCCTTGGGCAGTGAAACTAGCAGCGTTATATAGTTCATTCACACTAGAGAAATGAATCTGTTTAGCAACTCCGTTACCTATGTGTTTATGGTTATTGCCAAGTCACTTAAAATGCTTCAGTGTGTTGCAATCAATGCAGACCACAGCACAACCATTCATCTCTTCTGTTATCCTGCACTTTTGGGAGTTTGTCGGCATCCTGCTCCCTTCCCCAGCATGCTTTCTGCTCTTGAACGATTTTGGTGAAGTTGCCTCAGGCTTCCCATATTAAGCAGGCTTAGGGTTGAGGGGTCCACTGGGGGTCATTGTATTTGCATGCAGTGCTAGGACACTGAAGATGAGTAGCTTAAGCTCAGTAAATATATCTGCCCACATGTCATCTCAACTATATTAGAGACTCCTGGAAATTAATGACTGTGAGATGAATTCTTTATCTTGTGTGGCACCTAGCACAGTCCTTTGCCTCTGGTAAGTATTTGTATTTCTTGTTTGTGTTTTAGATTTGCTTGGGTTACACAGCCATCTTCATGGAGTTCCTTTAGACTAGTGCTACTCTTTTTTTTTTTTTATTTAGTTTTTATTGGAGTGGAGTTGATTTACAATGCTGTGTTAGTTTTAGGTATACAGCAAACTGAATTAGTTATACATATACATATATCCACTCTTTAAAAAATTTGTTTCCCATAAAGGCCATTACTACTCAAACTTGAATCTGAATACAAATCAGCTAGTACCTTGTTAAGGTATGGATTCTGTTTCAGTAGGTCTGGGGTGGGGCATTTCTAGGAGCTTCAAAGTGATACAGATGTTACCATGTATAGAGTTCTACAAGGCCTCAGAAGGCAATGGCCTTAATTGGTAATGAAAAAACTGTTTTCGATGGAGAGGCTATGGAGGGGCTGGTAGAAATATCTAGATGGTGTCTATATTAGCAACTTGATGCTTACACTGAAGATTTTCTTTCCTTCCCTATACTCTGTTCTCTCCGGCCTTCTTGTCTACCTTTCTTTTAGCTGTCTCTGCAGTGGGGACTTGTGTCCATGGGAAGAGATGCTCAGAGGGTGAAGTCCAGCGGTGCCAGTGTTCGGAGGGTTTTCAGGGACCCCACTGTCAATATGGTGAGTTGCCAACAAGACCATTTTATTATGATTTGGAGCTGTCTGCCTTGCTTTTAGGGGCCAGCCAATTTTGTCGATTCAAACTAATGGCAGGGTTATCCCTCTGGGGATTGGTGAGCATTTGAAATCAGCCACTAAGCAAAAACCTACAACCTACAGTGTACTCAGCATTGAAAATTATGCTCTGCAGTTTAGTTTTAATTATTCACTATAAGAGTTCAAAGGGTAGCAGTAAGTACAAAATAGTCTATTTTGTAAAGGAAATGGCAGCTTAATAAGAAAACCTCTTTCTGACTTCAGATGTTAAATCTTTAATGGAGTCATGGTTTGAAAGTACTGGTACAGTATTCTGTGAGATTTATGTGATTTGTGAATGAAAAAAGTGAGGATTAAGACAAATTCAGCATGATGTGATATTTACTATTTTTAAATCCTTTGTTTTGTAAAAAAAAAAAAAAAAAAGCACAAAAAACCTGACACTTGCATGATTCTCAGTGTGTCAAAACTTGGTAACCTAGTTTTCAAGGTTGGAGCATAATCAACTGTCAATTTTGGACATGTGTGTTTAAGATGTTTCTTGGGCAGGAAATTCTCAAAATGGCCAATGATGTGTCTTTTACTGCATCTGCTATGAGATTGGATGCTTTCAGAAGGATTTGTTTTGACTTGATCATCTGATTCTAGTCTCTGGAGGATGTGAATGCATCTGCATTTATCTTTTCAAGGCAGGGAAAACAAAACCAAACCTATCATATAGAAGTTAAAGAAATAGGTATAAAAAGTGAACAAAAATGTTGTCTTCATTATCTTCTGCTGATACGTTTGCCTTCTCTTATCCATTACTTGAATCTTTGTCATTGAAGTTGGAAGGTTGCTGAGAGCTCGTCACTCATATTCATTTGTCTCCTCTGCCCTTGGCATAAGGTTCAGGCTCACATTTTTTCCTGGGCACCTCAAAGCTATTCTGCTTTTAAATTAATCTTGATATTCTTCTCTAGGTTGTTTCCTTATTCTTTAAAATTGCAAATTAAATAAAGCTGATTTTCTATCCCAATTTATTCTTTGACTATGGAACACTGATTTCAAAACAGAGGTCTGAGCTCTGGAGAGTGTCTTCAGTCATTTCCATTAATTTCAAGATGGTAACAGAAACTATACATTGTTCCATGAGACCAAATTATTTGCCCCTAAACACATTGCTTGAACTGTCTGTGCCACACTGGTTTCCTCATCTTGATCATTATCTGTGATGGGCAATTACACATGTCATTGATTCATTAAAAAATTTAAAAATCAATTATTACTTTATTAATTCATTTGTTTTGGTAGACTAAATTTTGCAAAACATCAAGTCCCTGAGGAGAAAGGTAATCAAAGGGACATATGGCAATGATAATAGCCTCAAAATTACACCTGGATTAATTTATTCTTTATTTTTCTACATTAGTACTTGAATATTTTGATTATTCCAATTTCTTAACAACTTTTATTTACCAAAGTAATTAAAATGCTTTTTGAAATTCAGATAGCTAGATTTTGTATTCTTTTGTTTGGAGTTGGTGAAAATACTGGATAATTTTAAACACATGCAGAATAAGTATATATTTTCACAAGTTTGTTTTTATACAGAAAGTTTCAGAAGTCATGAGGAAAGGTGGACCACACAAAATTCCATTTAGGACTCTGCATTGCTCTTTTAAGTACTGTTGTCCAAGTGTGTTTACCTATGGATTTTGACAGTGTTTCATCTCTCACTGTAGAACTCCTGTTGAATGCAAAAAGAAAAACTGATGAACCCCAAGGGATGTATATCCTGAAGTAGAAGTTCAGGAATCCCCTACATGATTTCACATTTCATCCAGCAAAATGAGATATCATGAAGTATAGAAATTTAGGGGTTTGATGGAGGAATTTTGAAGACTTTCTAGGAAATCAAATATTTGGTGAGACAAGTGGAGAATAAAGTTAAGAATACAGTTAAGAATACAGTTAGTACATTAGATGAATCTTGAGAGTAGATTAAAAATGAAAATTAGAAAAGATTGTTTTAAGAAGAGTATAATTGATAAGATATATATATATATATATATATATATATTCTCTCAATCAGGTGGATTTTAGTTTGGAAGTACTGCTTGAAGCCAGTCTCTTTATCCAGTGGCTGGATTTGAGTTCTGAATTATGAGTATATAAACCTTGGTCTGATAGGCATTACTCTCTCTCCCTCTAGATATATATATCAAAATGAAAGTTAATTTGATGTCTTTCAAATTATATAAATAGTGATTCAAATGATAAAAATAATTCAAATTTAAAATGTTTTAATTATTAAAAATTAGAAGTTTATACAATATAAGAAAGTAAAAATCTATAGTCCTGTTGCCCTCAGAAAATCATGTGGTTATCCTTTTATGTGTATTTAATCATATTCATATAACATAAGGAATTTTACACAGATGAGATCGTCTCTCATATAATGGTTTTATCACAAATGCCCCCCTTTTTTTCTTAATTACTTTTTCTTCTTTGCTCTTCTCATCCAGTATTCTCTCTCCTCCCTAGTAACAATCTTCTCAATACTCTTTTCTATATTTCTCTGCACATATGGAAACATATACAAACAGCTGCATAACATTCCATGGTATTGATATGCCGTAAAATTTCAACCACCCATGTATATTGATGGGCATTCATTTTGTTTCCAGCTTTTTGACACAACATCAGTGCTGCAATAGTATGATGCTTTTAATTCTGTGAAACAGATTCCCAGCAGTGGGATTGTTGGATTCCATGAATATGTGTTTTTTAAAATTATAATGTACTTAAGGATCAAAATATTCATTTAAATTATTCTGTGAAATGCTTTGTGGGCCATGGCAATGACTTTATAAGCTTATTTGGTTGGGATGGATTAAAACCTAGATGAATGATAATTATTTACTTATTTTTTGACATGGTAACAAAATGGACAATCATTTGCATCTTCATCTAAAACAAGATGTCTGATAAAATATCTAGGATCAGAGTTATTGTAAACATGGATTGCTCTCAGTATAGGATAAAGTAAAGTTGACTTTACTTGATATGTATGGGAAAAATAAGTCAATAAAATGAGCCAGATGGGCCTTTTAAAAATGGAGAAAAGAATCTAGTCCAGAGAGAGAAGGGACATGCTAATAACTGAGAGAAATGCTTGAAGTTGATAATGATTCTAAAATTGCTGATCTACTTAACTCATTTGAAAAATCTGCCTTTAATAAGGAAAAATGAAGAAAATGAATTTGGACAATTAGGAAGTAATGAAGAGCTTTCTAAAATAGCTATTGATTAAAGGAATCAAAGGGAATACTTTGAAGATTTGAACACATGCAAATCAAGCTAGATAGCTAGTGGTTAAATTTTCTCTTTTTTAATTCTATGGATCCAGGCAAAACAACTTGGAGCTTCATTAACTGATTAATATCACACACAGAGTCACTCCTTTTATTCCTCATCACTTATTCCATCTTCCCTTTCCCTGGTCAGAGGTCAAGTTAAATTATAATGTGCCTAATAGTGAGATGCTCAGAGATCTTCTTATTTCTTTCATTTATATATTCATTCATTCATTCTTCTAGCCAGTCTTTGAGTTAGTAGATATTAATGTCTCACGCCTAGTCTGCGTGCTAAGTGCTGCAGATTCCAAAACAAATGTGGTATCCTTAGTGTGATGGGAAGTAGAGACCAGGAAATCAGTGATTCTAATATAGCTTGTGAATGCTATGACAGAGGATAGTTCTGTCCTAAAGAAAACAAGAGAGGGTTGCTCAAGGTGATGCTCAGAAATAAAGGAAGTTTTATGAAAAGATTTGAAAACACAAAGTACAACTTATTCTTAAAGAGGAATAGAACAATAATATGAAATTTGGCATAGGAGATAGAATATTTCCCAGATATATTAAAAAAAGAGCAAGCTCAAGGGATAATAATAATAATACAAGTAGTTCTCTTGGCTTCAAGAAGAGCTGCACATGGGACATGGCAAAAACAGCTTTTCTTATGTCCAGGGCAGCAGTTCCTTAGCTTTTCTCTGTCCAGTCAAACTAGCTTTTCCAGAACCTCATACAGAGGTGGTTACTGATTCTTCAAGGACTTTGCCTTCCCTAAAACCAATCCCTGAGCAGGCAGTCCTTTAGGCAGAGTTTCTTGAACATACAACTCTACTGTTGGTACTTTATTCCTATACCAGAGTCCCCAGGCCTCTCATTTTCTTCGAAGTGTGATGTTTAGGCACTTTAAAAATAGAATGTTGCTGGAATGCTGTCTGTTGACATGGAAAACCGAGGAGTTCTGGGCTGGAGGTTGGGTCTTACCAATGACCATTTGCAATATCTTGGAGAAGATATTTTATAGCCCTACAGCTCATTGTTATCATTTGTAAAATAATGAGCTCTAATTTTCCTGTGCACCTTCCGTGTGCCAAGCACAGTTCTAAACAATTTGTATAGATCAAATTATTAATCCTTATAACAAGTCTATGAGGTGAACACTCTTGTTTGTCCATATTTGTACCCAACTGAAGCATACAAACCTGTCCGAGGTCAAACAGCTGGGAAGGAGGGCACCTGGAATCCATGTTCTAGTCCTGTTACCTTTAAGTCATGGTCCCTTTGTGATACTTGGCATAATCATGTCTCTGCCAGGTTGTTATTTGTGGTTCACATGAGATAATGCGTGTGATCTGTAAGTTGGCAGGCATTATCCAGGCAATGCTTCTTATTTTATTGGAATATAATTGCTTTACAATGTTGTCTTAGTTTTTGGTGTATAGTGAAGTGACTCAGCCATATGCATATGTATATCCCCTCCTTCTTGGTCATCCCTCCCACCCACCCCCCCATCCCCCCATCCCTATCCCTCTAGGTCATCACAGAGCACCAAGCTGAGCTTCCTGTGGTTTATAGCAGGTTTCCAAAGGGCTATCTGTTTTACAGACGGTAATGTATATATGTTTATCATAATCTCCCAATTTGTCCTGTTCTTTCCTTCCCCCGCTGCATCCACATGTCTTCTCCCTATGTCTGCATCTCTGTTCCTGTCTTGTTAATAGGTTCATCTGTATTATTTTTCTAGATTCCACATATATGTGTTAATATATGGTAATTAATGCATTACTTCTTTATATTGATTGTAGATTCCCTGAAAATCTGTAGAGGAAATGCACTAAGTGAAGGGGGAAAGGCACCTGTGGTTGCTTTCCTTCCCATTCTGTGGGAAATCTGAGCAAACTTTGGGTGTTGGGTCACAGGTATGATTTTCAGCCAACCAGTGGGTTCCAATCATGGAGCCCAGTGAACTCTATGCTGGATATATCTCTTCTATGCAGATAGGAGATCAGAACAAAGAGTCTCCTTAAAGTGGCTTGTGCCCAAGAGCATTTTTAATTTGACAAGTGGTGCAGGTTTGTATGTAAATTTGTATGTTGAAATTCTCATCCCCAGTAGCTCATAATGTGACCTTATTTAAAAATATGATTGTTGTAGGTTTAATTAGTTAAGATGTGATTGTATGAAAGTAAGGTGGACCCCTAATCCAATATATACTGATTAAAAGGGGAAATTTGGACATACAGGTATGCACACAGAGAGAATACCATGGAAAGATGAGGGCAGAAATCAGGGTGAGGCATTAATAATCCAAAGAATGCCAAGGATTGCTAGCCAACCACAAGAAGCTAGAAGAGAGTCATGGAAAGGATTTTTCCACCCAGCACTCAAATAGAAGCAACCCTGCTGACACTTTGATCTCAGGCTTCCAGCCTCTAGAACTGAGAGACAATACATTTCTGTTGTTTAAACTGCTCAGTTTGTGGTACTTTGTTACAGCAGCCCTGGTGATCTAATCTAGAAAGTTTAGAAAACATTTTCCATCTCCACAGCTTCATTTCAGCGGTAGGCCTACTGAAACAATGAAAATGGGGAAAAAGTGGCAGGGGGTTTATAAAGAGCAAATCATGCTAAGAAAACTTGATGGCTTATTTTAATTGAATTATAAAATTAGTGGGGGAAGAAGATTTAATTGGGAAAAAATGCAAAATCATTAATTGAACATGCCTATTAATCTGCAGTCCTAAATGAGCATTATTAGGAGATAGTCTGAGATGAAACACAGGTTATATTATGGAGATAAATTAATAGGCATTCTTAACATGAGCTGACAGTGTAAAATTCAGTATTATTTTGTTCACTGCATAAAGATGCACTGAGTTAGAGCCTTAAACCCTCGGCAGGGTTCTAGCAAGTCCATGTCAAGGCGATTGCATTCTGCTTTACATAACTTGACAGAAGGATATGGCAGTATTGACAAGGATTGAGGCAAGTACAGGAAAGGGACAGCTAGACCGTGTTATGAGGAAAGTAAAGCAATAATGTTTGACAACTTCCTGTGAGCATAATAAAGGGACATCTTATTAGGAATCCACACAGAAGGTTTACTACCCTGACATTGATTTAAAAATAGAAGCTTTGACAGTCCTTTTACTAAAATAGCCTTCCAGGTATGCTTTGCATCGCCGAGTGTTAGCAACCAGAAGGTAGATGCATTTAAAAAAAAGACTCCATCAGAATTGCCTAATATTGCAAGAATGGCAGCCTTAGAAGGGGATGACCTAGCACTATCCAGGGTTATTTGATTCTACAGGATATCCTTAGTGATGGGCTAGAAAAGTTTGAAGATGGGTAGTAATGACTATAAGAACTAACACAGAAATCATGCTTTCTACATGGTAGGTGCTGTCCTCAATGCTTTATGCATGTCAGTTCATTAATTACTCACAACAGTTTTCTAAGGTAGTTCCCATTTTGCAATAGCACACTGAAAGTGAGGAGAAATTAACTTACTTGAGGTCATGTGTGTAATAAATGCTAGAGCTAGGGTGTGAACTCAAGCAGTCTGGCTCCTGAGTCTGTTTTGAGTCACTATGTGATGTTGTTTCTTTAAAATTTAATAGATCTCTCGTTTATGAGAAATAATATTTATATCATTTCCCTGAAAGGGGCATAAAGGATTTATACTTTATTTTTAGTGTTTAAACCTGTTCAGTATGCCGAGAAAACAATATTCCTGCAAGAAGTTTGAGCTAAATGACTTTTTTTCACTTAAAGTTTTGCTTGCTTTACATGTATTGAGGGATTTTTAGAACCTGTGTAAGAAATACATAGCTTTGCTATTGAAAAGGCTGCATTCTCATTACAGAGATAGGAAGACAAATCATTATAATGTGATGAAGGGTGTTCTCAGAAATACACTAAAAGAAATCCAGGGACTAAGTCATAGTGGGGAGCAGGACTTGGGGGGTTATGGCAAGTAAGATGTGTATTAACTCCATGTCACTCATTATTGCCCAGTGAATAGTTTGGGTTTCAACTCCTTGGATATGTAATGCCATTGAAGATTTTAAGATGGGCATTTTATGTGTATATGTGTGTTTCAAAGATATAGCCATAATACAATGGAAAGAGGCTGAAAATCCAAATGAAAAGAAATGTTATGTCATTCAAATGGCCAAATCTTGCATGCACTCATTTGTCATTCTTTTTTGTTGCTTGCCGGGGCTTTCCTCATAGCTCAGTTGGTAAAGAATCCACCTGCAGTGCAGGAAACCCTGGTTTGATTTCTGTTTCTGGAAGATCCCCTGGAGAAGGAATAAGCTACCTCCTCCAGTGTTCTTGGGCTTCCCTTGTGGCTCAGCTAGTAAAGAATCCGCCTGCAATGCGGGAGGCCTGGGTACGATCCCTGGGTTGGGAAGATCCCCTGGAGAATGTAAAGGCTACCCACTCCAGTATTCTGGCCTGGAGAATTCCATGGGCTATACAGTCCATGGGGTTGCAAAGAGTTGGACACAACTGAGCGACTTTCACTTTCACTCACTTTCGTTGCTTGCTGCCAAAAGGTTTTGTTGCTGTTATTGTTTTTAAAATACCAGACTTCTCTTATTTTATCAGGTACATAATTTAAAATGTCCCTTTTAGTTTTTTGTTTATATAAAGTCCCATTTTTCTCTTAACAATTTTGATAAGAGTAATTTGAAAGAGGAAATCCTGGATTAAAAAATACATGACAAAAAACAATACCGTTCGGTATTTCTTGAAATAGTATAACTGGAATTTTTGCTTGCTATTTGAATTTTAAGTATATGCCTGTGTGTGTGAAGGGTAAATTTTTACTCAAAGTTATTTATATCTGGGCAAAGTGAGCTGGGCATACACCAATGGCATCACCACCAGTGATGGCCATTGGGACAGGTCAGTTGGTCTAGACAGTGCAGCTTCATTTCTTAGTCATTTTTGAAACCATAAGTTCCTTAATCTACTGTAAAATGAATGGAATGGAATGGAACTTTTCACACTTCTCTTTTAGAATTTACGATGGTCAGTGTTAGAAACTACCAGTATGATAGTCAACCACAAAAATACCCTATAGTGATTAGGGTGTTTTATGTTGAGAAAAGAAAAAATGAAATTTCTTTACAAGATTCTCTGCTCTCAGGCTAGTCCAGTAACACTGCCTGGATAGTAGGAGTGAGAGATGGAAGGAAGCATCTGGTGGGTCTGTTACCTCGGTGATGTTCACCAGACAGAATGGTCCTGGGGACCCAGTTAACCTGGTTGTGGGCGTTTTCGGGACTTATTTAAAGATACATTTCCTGAAAGAGGCAAAGTAGAAGACCGGAGGAAATATAGTCAGAAGTCAAATTCTATGTAAGATAAAAGGTAAAGAGTAGTGATAATCAAGAGAATTGAGAGACTAGATGACCCTGAAGCTGCAAATTTAGCTGCACAGATTTGGCTCTTTTCTCAACCTGGAGCACCTCGTGCAGGTTCCTCTTCCTTCTTGGCCAAGCTAGTATAAAGCTGGGTGTGCGGGATGTAATGCCTTATGTTTTTCAAAATCTGCCTGCCAGTGCGGGAGACACAGGAGGCTTGAGTTCGATCCCTGGTGTGGGGCGGGAAGATCCTTTGGAGTAGGAAATGGCAACCTACTCTAGTAGTCTTGCTTGAAAAATTCTGTGGACAGAGGAGCCTGATGGGCTACAGTCCATGGGGTCACAAAGAATCAGACATGACTGAGTGACTAAGCACACATGCACATGTATTTTTTAAACCTGAATAATATGAATTTCTTAAATGAATATTTCTTAAATGAATATTTCTTAAAATTTATTCTCTGGATCACTGTTTCCACTGGATTTTAAGAAGTGTTGTAGGAAATGAAGTTTTTGTGTTTAATAAGTTTAGGAAATTCTATGTCAAATAACCTCATATTGTGTTCATTCTTGTAGGATTTTTAGAGCGTGTGTGTGTGTGTGTGTGCGCGTGCACGTACGTGTGCGCTCAGTTGTGTTTGACTCTTGACCCCATAAACTGTAGCCCACCAGGCTTTTCTGTCCATGGAAATTTTCAGGCAAGAATACCGGAGTGGGTTGCCATTTCCTCTTTCAGGGGATCTTCCCGACCCAGGGATGGAACCCACGTCTCCTGTGTCTCCTGCGTTGGCAAGTGAATTCTTTACCACTGCATCACTGCGCTGTGCTGTGCTTGGTCACTCAGCCATGTCTGACTCTGCAACCCCAGGGACTGTAGCATTCTGCCCCCACCCAGTCTCCTCTGTCTGTGGAGTTTTTCAGGCAAGAATACTGGAGTGGGTTGCCATGCCCTCCTCCAGGACTGGGAAGCCCTTAATGTGTTCATTAGTGTACTGTAACTCTCTCAGAGGAGTATCTAGATTCCTGTGTTTTCCAAATGCATATGACCATATAGCCCTTTTATTGAGGTATCTTGAAGTATTTGTTTTTGATAATATTCTTCAAGTATTGTTTTTGTATTCTTTGTATTGTTATTGTATTCTTCAAGTATTCAGTTGCTTTGAAGGAGATATTACATATAGATATATATAAAACATATGTATATAACATGTAATATATATATTTCATGTTCAAAACCATTCAGTTTTATTAATTAACATATATTAAGTTCACAAATAGTCTAAATAAACCCTTTCATAATATACTGTATGACCCTAGATCAAAGTACAGATTACAAGAATTTAGAAGCATTCTTTTTTTTTTCCATTTATTTTTATTAGTTGGAGGCCAATTACATTACAATATTGTAGTGGTTTTTGTCATACATTGACATAGAAGCATTCTTGATTTTCTGATATAATGATCTGCCAATTGCAATTTCTATGGTTTACAAAATAGAGTCTAATTATTTAGTAAACACGGATGTACACTACTTTTATAACCTTTCAGGAAAAGTTTGTGTATGTTTTCCTTGAATATCTTTGAAGATATCTTTATTTCATCCATGTCACCTAATAATTTCTATTGCTTTTGTGAATATACATCAGGATTTTAATGAGCTGCCATCTTTTTATCCTGAAAAAGCAACTGGAACAACTATTTAAAATTTGGAGTCATCCTATGTCTTATTTTAATAGAATAATTTATATATACATTTATATAGATGGGCTTCCCCCCTGACTTAGCAGTAAAGAATCTGCCTGCAATACAGGAGACACAGGAAATGCAGGATGGATCACAGCACACGTGATGGAGGGGTAAAGAATTCATTTGCCAATGCAGGAGACATAGGAGACGTGGGTTCCATACCTGGGTCGGGAAGATCCCCTGGAAAAGGGTATGGCAACCCACTGCAGTATCCTTGCCTAGAAAATTCCGTGGACAAAGGAGCATGGCTGGCTACAGTCCCTGAGGTCGCAAAGAGTGGGACATGATGGTAGCTACTGAGCATGCATGCACTCACACATTATCAAAAATTGGAAATAAAAAGTTAAAAGCTATGTTTTCCAATCTACTCAACTGATAATAACGTATTTATATAATAGTTAAGAAAATGTACATTTAACACAAGCTTTCCCATATGTTATCTCATTTAAGCCTCAAACTACCCTTTGAGGGGGTTCATATTATTCCCAAATTAGAATTGAGGTAACAGGAACTCAGGAAGCTTTGTTGAGGTGCCCTAATCACAGAGTGTTAGTATCTGAGCCAGGTTTTTACCCAGATCTTTAACTCCAGTGTTTATGGTATTCTCTGTTCTTTATAGTTGCCTGAGGATAAGCAAGTAAGCAAGACTTGCCATGAGTCTTTTTTTGTTTTTTGAACCATACTATGAGCTCTGCTGGATTAACAAATAGAGGAGGCAAAGTGGGGTTGGGAATTCTTTCTCATCTTTTTCCATCAGGCCCTCATGGAGTTTTCATGATTTATATATTAATATTTCTCTTTTCTTCCCTTCATCTGTCAGAATTTAGTTCCATTGTTTCTCCTAAAAACAACTTCAGACTCCTGTCTAACATGCAATCAGCCCTCCATATCTGTGGGTTTTGCATCCACAGGTACAGAGGGCCAATTGGACCAAGCCATTTTATAAGTAACTTAAGTACCCATGGATTTTGGTAACTTTGGTGGAGTCCTGGAACCAATGCCCAGTAGAGATATGACTAGAGTGGCTTAACATAAGTGGTAACAGAATTCTGGAAGTCAGAAGGTAAGGTGATCTTGTTAGTTAGGAGAGCTTTGAAGAATACATTTGTATGTATTGTGTAGGCTACTGTTCATGCTCTTTTCATTCTGAGGTGCAGAACTAACTTACCCTCTTAGGCCAATAGTAGATCTTGGTGGCAATCTACTCCTTCAATATTGCCATCAAGTGAAAGAACTCCTGCAATGTTTGTTCTAAGCCATAATGCCAAGGCCTGGGTTTTTGACAAGCATCTAAAGGTCAGTTTTCATTTCAATCCCAAAGAAAGGCAATGCCAAAGAATGCTCAGACTAACACAAAATCGCTCTCATCTCACACGCTAGTAAAGTAATGCCTAAAATTCTCCAAGCCAGGCTTCAGCAATACATGAACTGTTATAAACTTCCAGATGTTCAAGCTGATTTTAGAAAAGGCAGAGGAACCAGAGATCAAATTGCCAGTATCCACTGGGTCATTGAAAAAGCAAGAGAGTTCCAGAAAAACATCTACTTCTCCTTTATTGACTATGCCAAAGCCTTTGACTGTGTGGGTCACAATAAACTGTGGAAAATTCTAAAAGAGATGGGAATACCAGACCACCTGACCTGCCTCTTGAGAAACCTGTATGCAGGTCAGGAAGCAACAGTTAGAACTGGATATGGAACAACAGACTGGTTCCAAATAGGAAAAGGAGTACGTCAAGGCTGTATATTGTCACCCTGCTTATTTAACTTATATGCAGAGTACATCATGAGAAACGCTGGGCTGGAGGAAGCACAAGCTGGAATCAAGATTGCCGGGAGAAATATCAATAACCTCAGATATCCAGATGACACCACCCTTATGGCAGAAAGTAAAGAAGAACTAAAGAGCCTCTTGATGAAAGTGAAAGAGGAGAGTGAAAAGTTGGCTTAAAGCTCAACATTCAGAAAACAAAGATCATGGCATCCGGTTCCATCACTTCATGGCAAATAGATGGGGAAACAGTGGAAACAGTGGCTGACTATTTTTCTGGGCTCCAAAATCACTGCGGATGGTGATTGCAGCCATGAAATTAAAGGACGCTTACTCATTGGAAAGAAAATTATGACCAACCTAGACAGCATATTAAAATGCAGAGACATTACTTTGCCAACAAGGGTCTGTCTATTCAAGACTATGGTTTTTCCAGTAGTTATATATGGATATGAGAGTTGGACACTAAAGAAAGCTGAGCACTGTAGAGTTGATGCTTTTGAACTGTGGTGTTGGAGAAGACTCTTGAGAGTCCCTTGGACTGTAAGGAGATCCAACCAGTCCATCCTAAAGGAGATCAGTCCTAGGTGTTCATTGGAAGAAATGATGCTGAAGTTGAAACTCCAATACTTTGGCCACTTCATGCGAAGAGTTGATACATTGGAAAAGACCCTAATGCTGGGAGGGATTGGGGGCAGGAGGAGAAGGGGATGACAGAGGATGAGATGGCTGGATGGCATCACCAACTCGATGGACATGGGTTTGAGTAAACTCTGGGAGTTGGTGATGGACAGGGAAGCCTGGCGTGCTGCAGTCCATGGGATGGCAAAGAGTCGGACACGACTGAGCAACTGAACTGAACTGACTGAACTGAATCTCTGTTGTATTACATACGTCTACCTTGAACCTCAGAAAGCCCAAGGGCATAGTTATAATCATAATGAGTATATTTACCATTGAAATAAATGACCCAAATCAAAGGCTTATGAGAAAAGGAAGATGAGTAGTAAATGGTTTAACCTTATGCAGAAAGACTTCTGCCCTTTGACCTTAGCTTCTGAAAGGTCATCTCTAACCTCTTGTAATATCATTTTCTTATAGGAGAATTTTATTTCCCTGGGTGCCTTAGGTCGCTGGATTGTCTGACAATAGAACTATCCCTGAATATCACTGGAGGGCTGGACACATGTAGATAGTCTTAGGTTGCCACTGGAGAAAGACCACCCACGTGATCTAGGGTAAGGGCTCCGGGTCACTTTTAGAGAGGCTGGAGACTGAAATCTAACAAGTGGGCAATTAGTAAGTAAATCAACAGGCCTATGTGATGGACTCTTAATAAAAACTCTGGACATAGAGCTCAACTGGACTTCCTTGACTGGCAGCCGTCCATGGGTATTGTTACCCACTGATGTTAGAAAGTTAATGCCTTCTAACTCTCCATGGAGGGGATGATGGAAGGTCCACTTTTGATACTTCCTGCCTTCACCCTATGTACTTCTTTCCTTGGCTGATTTTAATACAGTAGCTTTTAGTGATTTCTGTGAGTCCTTCTAACAAATAACTGAATGTTGAGAGTGATTTCGTGAACCCTCTGAACTTGAAGTTGGTGTCAGGAATGGGGATGATTCTTGTGGGGATTGCTCCCTCTAACTTCTCAGTTGGACTAAACTTTCTCAGAAGTGGAGTCTCTTCTCCCTTTTCTTCTTCTTCAAGAATGAAATGCGTTGAGTCTCTCTTCTTCCTAGCGTGTGGGGTGTACAGGGAAGATTATATAGCACTTGGTGGCTGCTCACTTGTGCAGCATGGTATTGGATGAGGGTTTTCCTCATCACTGGTGAAGAACAATAGTGTCTGGACTGCTTATGTGGGTTGGAAGTAATGATTTAATCCATCCGTTTATTGAATCAGATGGTAAACCACAGAAGGCAAGTGCAAAAATAACATTTTTATAATCTGTTAGTTCTGAACAACGCAGGAAACTGAGGGATGCGGAGGAGTAGGAGAATACAGTACAAGAGACCTGAAGTTTTAAGAACCTGCCAGCATTTTTAATGAACATTTGTTTAAGTCATTGTAATGGTTTAAAATGGCTTTAAAACTATCTGCTGAAGAATATTTAACAACTGGAGTTTAGTTATGTAACTTAAAAAAAAACTATTTTTTTTTTTTCATTCTGGCAAGAGATGATATGTTTTGTTCTGTTGTGAGTTCCAGTGACCCCTGCTTAGCTTTCATTTATCACAAATAATCTTCTCCAGGATACTGCAATTGCTGCATTGTTGAGTTGCTTATATTACATCTAACCTTGGTAAAGGGTCAAAATAAATCTGTGAATTAAGTAAGAATACATTATAGCTGGCTGAAGAGCGTGTCAGGAATACCTGAAGAGAAAATAGAAACTATTTTTTCCCTACAGCCTGTGTACGATTTGATGTGACTCTTTTTCTGTCTACTCAGAGTTTAATAGAGAAATCCTCTTCTTCATTTCAGCCCTAATGTGAGTAAGTGTCCATCACGGACAGAGCACTGTCCTAGAATAGGGAAGGCACATGGTTGCTGCCCTTGGCTTACTCACGTATATGGAGGAGGCGATTCTCAGAGCATCCTCACTAACCCAGAAATAAAAATACACAATGAGAAGCTCAAATGCCTTGACTACATAAATGTATAGTTGGCAGTGAGTTGGAGGAGGTCTGAATATCAGATAACCTCAATGGTAACCTCATTGTTAACTTAGAGCATTATCAATAAATACTGATGGCAGCTATAGAGGAAGCCATGTTATAGAAGAATACTGGAAGAGTGAGCAAGATGGAAATTAGACTTGAAAAGAAGCAAATCAAGGGACTTATATAGGAGGATATGGGAATTGACTAATATACTAATGTACTAATATATATTAGCATTAGTATAATATATACTATTATACTAATATATACTAATTTAGGGAATATATAATTGATGAGATGGTCAATACCAAATTAAGATTGATTATATTCTTTGCAGCCAAAGATGGAGAAGCTCTATACAGTCAGCAAAAACAAGACTGGAAGCTGACTGTGATTCAGATCATGAACTCCTTATTGCCAAATTCAGAGTTAAGTTGAAGAAAGTAGGGAAAACCACTAGACCATTCAGGTATGACCTAAATCAAATCCCTCATGATTATACAGTAGAAGTGACAAATAGATTCAAGGGTTTAGATTTGATAGACAGAGTGCCTGATGAACTATGGACAGACGTTTGTGACATTGTACAGGAGGCAGGGATCAAGACCATCCCCAAGAAAAAGAAATGCAAAAAGGCCAAATGGTTGTCTGAGGAGGCCTTATAAATAGCTGTGAAAAGAAGTGAAAGGCAAAGGAGAAAAGGAAAGAGATACCCAACTGAATGCAGAGTTCCAAAGAATAGCAAGGAGAGATAAGAGAGCTTTCCTCAGTGGTTGATACAAAGAAATAGAGGAAAATAATAGAATGGGAAAGATTAGAGATCTCTTCAAGAAAATTAGAGATACTAAGGGAATATTTCATGCAAGATGGGCACAATAAAGGACAGAAACTATATGGACCTAACAGAAACAGACAGTGTTAAGAAGAGGTGGCAAAAATACACAGAAGAACTACAAAAAAATATCTTCATGACCCAGATAACCACGATGGTGTAATCACTCACCTAGAACCAGAATTCCTGGAATGCAAAGTCAAGTGGGCCTTAAGAAGCATCACTATGAACAAAACTTGTGGAGGTAATGGATTTCCAGCTGAGCTATTTCAAATCCTAAAAGATGATGCTGTGAAAGTGCTGCAGTCAATATGCCAGCAAATTTGGAAAACCCAGCAGTGGCCACAGGACTGGAAAAGGTCAGTTTTCATTCCCATTGCTAAGAAAGGCAATGCCAAAGAATGCTCAAACTACTGCACAATTGCCCTTATCTCACATGCTAACAAAGTAATGCTCAAAATTCTCCAAGCCAGCCTTCAGCAGTATGTGAACCATGTACTTCCAGATGTTCAAGCTGGATTTAGAAAAGGCAGAGGAACCAGAGATCAAATTGCCAACATCTGCTGGATCATTGAAAAAGCAAGACAGTTCCAGAAAAACATCTACTTCTGCTTTTATGACTGTGCCAAAACCTTTGACTGTGTGTATCACAACAAACTGTGGAAAATTCTGTTAGAGATGGGAATATCAGATCACCTGACCTGCCTCCTGAGAAATCTGTATGCAGATCAGGAAGCAATAGTTAGTAGTGAACATGGAACAACAGACTGGTTCCAAATCGGGGAAGGAGTACGTCAAGGGTGTGTATTGTCACCCTTCTTATTTAACTTATATGCAGAGTACATCATGAGAAACATTGGACTGGATGGAACAAAAGCTGGGTTCAAGATTGCCGGGATAAATATCAATAATCTCAGATATAAAGATGACACCACACTTATGCCAGAAAGCAAAGAACTAAAGAGCCTCTTGATGAAAGAGGAGAGTGAAAAAGTTGGCTTAAAACTCAACATTCACAAAACAAAGATCATGGCATCCAGTTCTGTCACTTCATGGCAAATAGATGGGGAAACAATGGAAACAGTGGCTGACTTTATTTTTTTGAGCTCCAAAATCACTGCAGATGGTGACTGCAGCCATGAAATTAAAAGGTGCATACTCCTTGGAAGAAAAGTTATGACCAATCTAGACTGTGTATTAAAAAACAGACATTACTTTGCCAGTAAAGGTCCATCTAGTCAAAGCTATGGTTTTTCCAGTAGTCATGCATGGATGTGAGAGCTGGACTATAAAGAAAGCTGAAGGCCAAAGAATTGATGCTTTTGAACTCTGGTGTTGGAGAAGACTCTTGAGAGTCCCTTGGACTGCAAGGAGATCCAACCGTCCATCCTAAAGGTAATCAGTCCTGAATATTCACTGGAAGGATTGATGCTGAAGCTGAAACTCTAATACTTTGGCCACGTGATGTGAAGAACTGACTCATTGGAAAAGACCCTGATGCTGGGAAAGATTGGATGTGGGAGGAAGAGGGGTCGACAGAGGATGAGATGGTTGGATGGCATCACCAATTCAATGTACATGAGTTTGAGTAGGCTCTGAGATTTGCTGATGGACAGGGAAGCCTGGCATGGTGCAGTCCATGGGTCGCAAAGTTCGGACATGACTAAGCGACTGAACTGAACTGAAGGAATATAAAAGTTAATAGCATATCTTGAAAAATGTGTTCAAAGTTTCTTCTTTTTCAAGTTTTTTTCCTCATTTAGATAGCCCTACATTATGGCAACGGCACAATTAAAGAGGGAGAAAATGTGTTTTCTATGAGTGTCCGTTGAAAACTATTTTTTCATGACAGGCAGTGATTAAAAATGTATAATTACAGCAGGGCAAATACTGTCCTTGAGAGGTTTTTTCATAACCAACTTACAAGTAGGAAAAGTTAGGTAATAAGAAAATTAAAGCTGATCAAATATAATAGTTTAATAAACAGGAAGTGATAGCTGATATTTTGCATGATTCAAAGTCATTTTTTTGTACTGAAAAGGAATGAAGAAGTCTCATGAATCACTGACATAGTACCTAACAGGTGTTCTGCTACTGTGTTGAATATTTACATATTTATTCATTCAGCAAATCATTATGCTAGATATGTAGCTAAATCTTTTGTCCACAAGAGTTAAATACTCTTAGAGTTGAGAAATTTTCTTAGTGGTTAAGAGAAATGGTTCATTGCCTTTGGAAACTTTAAGCATAAACTAGTAGTCAATATTATATTGCCTTCTTAAACATTTTGAAATCCCTCTGAAATGTATGTAACCTTGTGCTCTGTGCTCAGACGCTCAGTCATGTCTGGCTCTTTGTGAATCCCTGGACTGTAGCCTGCCAAGTCTTCTCTGTCCCTGGGATTCTCCTGGCAAGTATGGTGGAGTGGGTTGCCATTTCTTCCTCCAGGGGAATCTTCCCAACCCAAGAAGCAAACTATAATCATATGCAACCTTAAGGTAATAATATTTGTCAGAGAATAAGAACAGTCTTCAACTATTCTGGATCAATTGTATTTTACTGTGATAAAATGGTAAAGATTATATTCAAGAAAAATAATGTCACAGTAGCAACTTGACGAGTTTCCCAGGAGGTGGCGCTAGCATTAAGAACCCTCCTGCAAGTTCAGGAGACATAAGAGATATGGGTTTGATCCCTGGGTCAGAAAGATCCTCTGGAGGAGGGCATGGCAACCCACTTTAGTATTCTTGCCTGGAGAATCCCATGGACATAGGAGCCTGGTGGGCTACAGTCCATAGCGTGGCAAAGAGTTGGACATGACTGAAGTGACTTAGCTCACATGCACAACAACCAAACAGACTTTCAAAAATCAGGAAAGTTGGTCCCCATCATACCCAAAGGTATACTGTGACTACGCTAAAAAATTTCCCCCTTTGTTTAAAAAGGTATTGTCTGATTTCCTTACTCTGTTGTGTAAAAATATAGTACATACTATTCTATGGACAGAGGAGCCTGGCAGACTAGAGTCCATGGGTTTGCAAAGAGTAGGATACAGCAGAGCTAATAACACTGCACTTTCATCCTGGCCCTGAGTCCTGGAAGAAGTAATCACAGTAGACAGAAAATAGACTTTCAGGAGATTTCTTTGTAACTTTAAGCTATGTTATGATCCTTCTGGCTTCAATTTATCTCTGTTGTGAAATGTTGCCCTTGAGAACCAGCTTGGGATCCGTAGGTGAGATTAAATATTGTGATTCTAAACAGCTTTTTATGTTAAAGACAGTTTTTTTAACGTGGTTATTGAGAGAATGTGTGTGTGCTATTTATTGAAGTACACAACATTTTTGCTAAGCAAAAAGAAAATGCATGAAATCCAATTGCAGAGGCTTAATTGAAGTGGCTACTTCAGTTTATTTATTTTTGGGTGTGTCATTGAGTCCTACTTAATTTTTTAGTAAAATGGAAGAACTTTCTTCCTAGGGAGGTAGTAAGTTTCCTCTCGTTGAAGCTGTACACCTAGATTATGAATGATCATGTGGTATGACTGGCATAGAGAAGACTGCAAAGTTAGAGAAAAAAAAATGACCTTTCAGTTCACTTCAAAGTCCAAGATTCTATGATCTTTACATGGTGATTTTGACACCAGGATTGAGTCTTTGCCACTTTATGTCTGGTCCCCAGCAAGGAGCCTGAAACGAACTGAGCTTTAAATGTGCTTTTTGAATGATTGAATTAATAGATTAGTAAGAATTTTATTTAGCTTGTTGTGTAGCTTTAACTTTAAGGCTGCAAAGTGAGGCTTAGAGACGGTTTCTTTTCCTTTGAGTCACTATGTCAGCCTTTGGGTCCTTGTGTCAGGATGAACAGTGCTGCCAGGCTGTGGCTGTCTCATCAGCCCCACTGGGCTTGTCTTAGCTTAGTCTCACTTTCATGACCCAATCAATAATGTTATCATTTGAGAAATAAACATTTTATTCAAATAAAACATTCCTATCCACCAATCACTAACACTGGCGTATGTTTTTAAAGATGTAAAAACTCTGGAACAAAACTGAGGTAAATATAAATATTTAGCTTGAAATTAAATGCTGTTATTTAATTTTAGAAGCAACTAAACACTACCTAATCTCATTCCTCTGTCCTCCCAGGGATTAAGTAGCCAATTCATTCCACAATTATTTTGGAGTTAACAATCTTTCCAGCTGCATTCATGGCTCCACAGCGCTTTGGGGCTACAGAGCAACTTGGGCATCAAAGCTTTTATTTCAGTCTTTGATCCTTCTCTTCAGGTTAGACCTTTTTCTGCCTGCTTGCAATTTCTCAAAGAGAAGGCATTAATAATTTGCCATCGGAAGACTTCCAATTTCATTCTCTTGTTTCTTTGTCTACTCTGCAACTTTTTTTTTTTTCTCCTCATAAGGAGAAATAGTCTTTTTTGACACTATGTGCTTGGCTTACCTAACATGGAGGAGGATTACAGAGGCATTCCTATGATTCTCTGTATTAGCATTCTCAGTCCATTTGACCAGTTTCTCTTGCCTTATTCCTAATCCTGTAGCCAGCAGTTGTGAAGTTACTATGCATTGAATTAATATTCCATTTTAACAACTCTTGCAGGATTACTGTAGTTGCCATGGATAATTTTAAGCTCAAGTCTTAAAAAAAAATCAGATCTTCCTTTTATCTGTAAACATTTAAGTAGAATAAGACTAACTTTTAATATGTAGATTGAGTGGATTACTAAACGAAAATTCTGGATGATTCCTCTCCCTCTGTAGAAACTCAGTATATATTTGTTCTTGAATCAGTGAGAGTGAGAATCTTAGGTACTTTCAGTATTTCTCTTTACTGATTTTAGAGTGAGACTGTTGGGTTAAAGGAAGAGAATATGCATTTATGGTTTATGTTTCTTTTTATATTTCTCTAGAGGTGATCTTGGTACTTAGATGAAATTGTAATGGACATTTGAAAATGAAATCTTTTTCCAAATTGGCTTATTTCAAACTGAAACTAGTTGGATGCAAATCTGCCTATCTAATCTTCTTAGTATAAATTTGCCTTTGATGTTGTGGTTTCATAGTCTAGCTCTGCCTCTTTCTCCTTATGTCTTCTGGCACACTGGTATTTGGGGAGACATTTTCATTTCTTGTGCTAGCTTGATTAGGGGTGAGTGGAGGGAGGGGGAGAAGGGACTGGTCTACCAGATGCCCCTGCCTGATTGTTGTTCACAAATGCCTGCACGCATTAAATGTGCATGTCTATATCCGTAGGCATAAGCCTTTGGAAAGCATCTCTGCCCATGCCACCCTAGTGGCATTCTTTATCTTCAGTTCTGCCCCTTTAGGGGCTTCTCTTCAAAGAGGCATAAGTACAATACATTCACTAGTTACTGTTGGCAATTTAAATTCATCCCACATTTCTGTAATTATTTTTCAAAATTTCTATTTATTGTTATATTTGCTGACAGTTTTCAGGTTAAAATGTGAATGCTGAAGACAGATGATAATTATTTAGATTCTGCTAAGACACCAGTTTAAAATAGCTGAAAACTTCAAGCCTTGCTACATGCTTTATCATAAAACGTGACTTTTCCAATATTGCAAATATACTTTTCTATTTCAGAATAAGAAAGAAACAGGCATATTTTGAAGGCAAAACATTTGAAATGAAAAGAATGAAACTGAGAGAGATTTAGTTGAAAAAGTCAAAGATGTGAGGGGGGAGATTCTGCCAGTTTTATTTGTAGGTCTTCAAAGGTATTTCTTCAGGCTGGTTGCAGTTGCAAGAGGATTGATTAATCACGCTGAGTGGCTTTATATTTTCTGTATTGAAATGGATGGGTTGAGGCATAAGCACATGATCAGATATAAAAAGGCCAGTCCACTACTGGAGTTCATTTTATTTATTTTTTAATTGGAAAATAGTTACTGTGTAGTATTGTGATGACTTTTGCCATACATCAACATGAATCAGCCATAGGTGTACATGCGTTTCTTGAAGAGAACCCCTCTCCCACCATCCTTCTCATCCCATCCCTCTAGGTTGTCACGGAGCACCAGCTTTGGGTTCACTGTGTCATACATCAAACTCCCACTGTCTATCTGTTTTATGATATGTTAATGTATATGTTTCAACGCTATTCTCTCAAATCATCCCTCCCTTTCTTCCCCCACTGTGTCCAAAAGTCTGTTCTTTGTCTCCTTTGTTGCCCTACATGTAGGATCATTGATACTATCTTTCTAGATTCCATATATATGCATTAATATACAGTATTTGCCTTTCTCTTTCTGACTTCACTCTGTATAATAGGCTCTAGGTTCATCCATGTCATTAGAAATATCTCAAATGTGTTTCTTTTTATAGCTGAGTCGTATCCCACTGTGTATATGCACCACAACTTCCTTATCCATTCATGTCAATGGACATCGAAGTTGCTTCCATGTCTTAGCTTAGAGTTCATTTTAATCTGAAACTCTAGGTGACCTCCAATTTCACAAATAAAAATTAAAATATACTTGGTGTTTACTGTGTGCCATACAATAGTATAAGTATTTTAGAATAGAGTAGTTTGCATTTTTCTCCTAATCAAAAGGGAAGAAGAGACAGGCTACTTACTCCCCATAGCAGCTCTATGCAAGAAACATTTTATTATCTATTTCAGAGCTGAGAAGATGGAGGCAAAGAGAAATGAAATAAATTGCTTGAGATCAGTGTATGTGTAGGTGATGGGGCTCAAACAAAGAGCCCATGATCTTAACATTATTCTGCTTCTTAGTCTTAGACTGAATGCTCCTGTGAATTCATGTTTGTGGTTGATACCCACCCTGTTTCTGGTCTCACAAAGCTCTTGTCATCTATCCTGTTAGAGATCCCATAGTTTAACTGGGCAATGCAAATTCTCTTGCCTCTGGCTTTTAACATGACTCCTGGGCAAAAGGAATATCTTCTATAGATTTGAAAAGATGTTCGAGAGTTTTTATCACATTATAAATCATAGTTAGTGCCATTTATCAGAAGTCATTTTATTATTCAAGAGTGCACTTGTCACAGATTTACATGTTTTATGGAGCCTATTTAAAATTGAGGATCTTCTGTCCCTTTTCACTATTTCTTAAAAGAAGACAGCAAAATGGTGATTGAAAAATCATCAGCTGGCTAAGTTCCGGTTGTAATAGTCCATCTTGAAGATGCACTCACAAGTTTCTGAAACTTGTGCAGCTGTTCATTCAAAGATGCAGGGAGATAGACTGTGTACAAAATAGCAAACAAAGGCCCTGCAGCCTGCCGGAGAATTGGGATTTCATTGTGTGTGTCAAAAGTAAATGAATTCAAGAATAACCACTTGAAAAGGAATTCTCCCTTAATGTCTTTGGTGCAAAAATGTGCTCAGATTGTACTGGCTCTGAAGAGTGAGACTCAAAGAGGTAAATTACTTTCTAGCTACTAGCTTTCAATTGCTACTGGCTCAAAGTGCTAGCTAACCTTGTGAAAGTGGAGCAGAGAAGAGAGTAGTTTGCATTTTTCTCCTAATCAAAATGGAAGAGAGAGGCTGAGTGAGATCCCATAGTGGCACCAAGATTTCTGATGGCAGAAGTTTATAAATAGGCATAAACATCCCATTGCAAGCCTCAACAAGAACCACTTAAATGTCCTGTATACATTTTTCAAGCAATTTTTCTTTGGAATAAAAGGTCTAGGAAATGGTTTTGAGGTGTGAAAACTGATGTTTATAGAGAGTAAACTGTTTCTTTGAAGGCTTTTCAAGTATGTATTCAGCAACTGTGTAATTATGTAAATTTTCCTGGGACAGTTACAGCAGTTAGAAACCAGTACTAATGAAATGATGGGTCATGGGTTTAACTGTGGTCTGGGCCAGTATGCATCAAGTGGAGAGAGCCTTTAGTACAGCCCAGAAAGCATCTCTGAGGCTGCCCTGCGATCTCTTGGAACTGAGGACTTATTAAAATCAAACTCCTTTTCCAGGAAACCTATCCCACCCTTCACCCCCAAACTGCATGATAGTTGCATCCTTTGTATCCTAATAGGTAGAACTGAATAAAATATATGTTCAGGAAGAGAGGAAGCTGTGCTTAGAAGCTGAACACAGTGGAATGCACATGGCATAAACAATGCTGGGCATCTTTATAATGTGGTTTCGTTTGAATTAGTTTAGGAAATCTGCTCACAAAATCACTCCCAAGTATTGCACACTTCTTGAATTGCTTCTGCCTTGTCCTCAGCTGTAAAATAGAGCTACTAATACCTAGTTTCAGGGTTGTTGAAGGATTAAATAAGATAATATGTGACAGCACCCACTTCAGTGGCAGGTAGTAAGTACCCAATAAATGGTGCCTATTATTAGTTTCAGAAATCTCCAACAAATGTCAGTGTTAACTAGATACCACAAACACCACTTTGAAGCATTGATATGGATTAATGAAAACAAGAATCGCTATTTATTTACAGAACATCAATACCTGGATTTTATGGGTCTCAGGAATTTAACATGTCCTTCCTTGGTGGTTCAGTGGTAAAGAACACGCGTGGCAATGCAGGAGATGGGAATTCGGCCCCAGGATTGGGAAGATCCTCTGGAGAAGGAAATGGCAACCCACTCTAGTATTCTTGCCTGAGAAATTCCGTTGACAGAGAATCCTGGCGGATTACAGGCCACGGGGTCACAAAAAAGTTGGACACAACTTATGACCAAATAGCGACAGCAACAATTTGTATGGTAGCAGGTAACAAGGCTTTAGTAAAGAATTCTTTGACTCTTAGTATAATCTGTTTCATTCTGAATGTTGCGGAGCAAAGAAGTAGGCACATAAAACATGGAACGCTTATATGAAAATATGTTAGTAAGTTAGAAAACATTCTGAGATAAACACCAGTAAATATTCAAGTGCATTGCAGGAGCTCTTGGGCAGACTGAGTGAAGGAGAGGGCAACCAGTGCAGGTTGGATAGACCAGAAAGGTGATACATTTTCTTTATCACTTGGTTTTGTTTGTGCTTGGAGAGGTGATGGGTGATTAGAGCAGTCCAAAAGAGCATATGTTTAGAACTTCTAAGCCTTAGCTCCATTTCTGTTATAAAATCTTTGTGTTTTCCTTGAGAAAGTGACTCGATTTCCTGGGCATGATTTATCCTCCTTCGTACAAAGAAGAAATTAAGCTTGACTTCTGAGGTTTCTTTCTGTTCTCACGTTCTGTGGAGTCTATGGATCTGAGAGAGGCAGGCAGTAGTACTGGCAATTTGCTGTGTCCGAATCAGCAACCTTCATGCCCTTCTCGTGTTGTTGAGTCTCTACCCTGAGTAAGCCTAAGTGGTGGTGTCATTGTGGTGATGATCATGATAAGCGGTTGAGTTTCCAAATTGCAAAACCAGGGCTGAGAAACTAGGTGCTTAACAGTACTGAGAAAATCTGGAGCTTCAGTTGGATAAGATATGGTGTTTAGTTGGTTCCCTAAGGGGAGAAAAGGTAGCTTTGTTGACTTGCTGGAAAGCACTAGGAATGACAGAAACTGAGGAAAGAGGAGGAAGCGAGGGAAGGAGACTAGTGGATAGTGGCCCCAAAAGAGGAGTAGGAGTAGGGAGCCAAGTGTGTGGAGGAAGCAGAGCTGGTCGGGAAAGGGCAGAGCTGGGCTCCCTTCACTTCCTCCTTCTTCTCCCAGTGTGTTAGTCTCTCAAGTCGTGTCTGACTCTGCAAATCCATGGGCTGTAGCCTGCCAGGCTTCTCCATGCATGGGATTTTCCAGGCAAGAACACTGAAGTGGTTGCCATTCCCTTCTCCAGGGGATCTTCCTGACCCAAAGATCAAATCCAGGTCTCCCGCATTGCAGTCAGACTCTTTGAGCCACCAGGGAAGCCCCTTTCTCTCCCAATAGCAGATGTTATTACCACTTACAGGATTCTTTCCCACTGAGTCCACATTTGGCTTCAGGATCCTTCTGAACACACAGTTCCACAAAGTCACTGTCAACAGGATGAGCACATTATGAAGAAATTGCCTTTTGGGATCAGGGAATGAGTTCAAGTTTCTAAGTTGTCAGTTTTTTAGGCATTAGTCCAGTTTTTCTATGACATTCACTCCAGTTTCACCAACTCATGGTTATTTTTCTGTTCTCTCAAATCCTATAGCACTTCCTGTCTGCCTGTTATTTGGCACTTACCGCCTTCTGTGGTCTGTAATCTATTTGTGGTCTGAGTCTTGTCCTTCCAACTGGATATAAACTCTTTAAGCCTGAGATCATGTCTTCCTCGTCTTTTCTCTCCTCACAGTATATACTTGACACTTGAAAGTTCATGGTTTATTTGTGACTGTATCTTTGCTGAAAGTGATGTAACTAATTTTGGTAAAGTCTGTGTAAATAGTTGAAGTAAAAGTTTTAGCACCAAAATGAAATGATCTACAATGTGTATTTCATTGACTGTTCTGAACAACAGACACATCACTACAGAATGCTAAGAACAGGCTAATCAACAAAGACACATGCTAATTTGTGAAATGTTCAGTCATTTACTAGTTTTCAGAAGGAGTACATTTGAGTGCTGGCAGTTAGTGACAGATGAGACTTGATCTCATATTGTTGAAATCCCAAATAAAGATGTGCTTCGATTTCCTTCTCTGCTGCTGAAATTTTCCAGTTGCTGAATTTGATGGAGAAAACTGTCCCCACAATATTGTGGCATGCGTTTTTTAAATGACAGAGTGTTTTCCTTATTAGTGCAGAAGAGACATTAATAACTCATTCACTGGACACATAATATTTTCCAGGCATTGTTTAAAATGTTTTGCATATAAACTGTGTATTTAGTCTTTGCAATGTCTGTAGAAAGTAAATACTCTATCAGTTCTTAAGCCTGAAACACAGAGTGGTTATGTAACTTATTAATAGTTGAAGTAAAAGTCAGCGATTAGTAAGGTCACACAGCTAGTAAGTAGAAAAGAGCCTGGATTCACAGGCCGCCTGTCCCCAGAGTCCAGGCTCCTCAATGACATAGTCTCTCCAGGTGAGTACAAGCCTCTGAGGGCTTGTCTTCGATTGGTTTCATTAGCTAATCGACATCAGCTAATGTTCTCTGCGCCTCTCAGTGTGGTGAACAGAAGACAACAGTGAATAAGTGAATTACTATCTGGAAGGTGAACATCCATATAAAGACTGCTTCATCTTTTAATTTGGGGCCTAGAGTGAAGTGGTTAGAATGGTGTCCTTAAATTAGACGGTATGAATTTTTAGTGTGTTCTGAGATTTTCTTTTAGTGACTTGGGAAGAGTTATTTATACTCTTGACCTTAATTTCTTCATCTATAAAATGGAAAAAGAGTTCATACCTGATAAGATTATTGAATAATTAAATGAAAGGATCTATATAAATTGCTTGATATAGTTCCTGACTATAGCAAGCACCCAGTAAATGCTACTATCATCATCGTTATTATCATCATCTCATTGCCATCATCACTGATTTGGCAGAAAGGTAACTGGACTGCAGCATCTGGCAGCCAGCCACATTCTTTGTTTGCCTTTATGTGAAAGGGACCAGTCTGTCTTAGAGTCCGTATAAATAAAGCAGCAGTTGTTGCACTTATGCTTTAAACATATTCCTTAGTACAGAAAAATTTTACTTCCTCACTAATAATGTCAAATACTAATTAAAAGGATTATATTAAGTGCATTTGGGGTACTCTTATGGTGCCATCACAAATTAAAAATCAGATGAATTTGAAATATCTGAACTGTGGCAGATTATTAAGTCAGTTGAAACCTCTTTCTTTTGCATGGTTCGTTCAGATGATGTGAAAGCATTTCGATATCATTTTAGTGGGTACGTTTCAATGTTTGACAAGTTGACTTTTTGCGTTGTGAACTGTCTTGTTTGCATATTCCAGAGTTGATTTTTCATGAGTGGTAAATGGTTGGTTAACATGAGAGCTTGCAAGTGAAATCTGAAACTACACCTATGGATTGAACGTAATGTGTGTTAGATCAAATGGTTAGACGCAAGTAAGTAATGTATTAGCGCCAGTTCTGTATCTTCATGATCCATCTGCATTCCTTTGCATGAGTAGTGTTCATAATAGTTTTAATTCATAGTATTCTTTAGCTCTGAGTTTTGTTTAATCTGAGAAGGCTAGTGAAGTTAATTATGTTGTCTAGAAATGGAAAAAGAAACCCACCAACAACCACTAAGATTGCTGCTAATGTTGATATGATTGAATTCATAGTAGAGGCAGCTGGATTTAATTATCAGCTTGCAGTGTTGTGGTTTCAGCAGCAATTGCTGAGGAATGGATAATGCAAGTAGCCTTCAAAGCCACTTACATTAGAGATAAAAACCTTGTCATTCAGGCAGACAGCTGACTGAACAAGTATTAAAATGAACACAGATTTCCCAAGGGAGGTTGCAGACCAAGGTTTGGTTTTGTCTCCTTGGCTTCGATTCAAATACGTCAGAGACACAGGATCTTATTCTTTCTAACTTAAAATGTTAGCCATTCTTTAGCACAAGAGGTGAATTGGGGGAGAGGTAGAGGGTGGGGGCATTGTGGCAATTACAAAAATTCTTAGTTAGCTAATGATTCCATCTCTTATTCGGCTCATTTATGGGAGAAAGGTAGAAAAGAATCCTTAGGTTCTAATTATCTTAGTAGCACTGTCTAAGTACCAACTTAAATTCTGTCACAAATGTGACAGAGCTGGCTAAGAGCAACGGTGGCTAGTGGCAGCAGAAATCCAATATTTTCCCTCTAAATCAGGGTTTTTCAACAGCAGCAGTATTGACATTTTGGGGCCAGATAATTCTTTGTTGTGGGGGACTATCCCTTGCCTTGTAGATGTTTCGCAGCATCCCTGGTTCCTATGCAAAGAATGCCATCAGCAGCCTCCCCCAATTGTCGAGACCAAAATGTCTCCAAATATTGCCAAAAGTGTCCTGGAGAACAAAACCACCCCCATTATGAATCACTACCATACATCTATGAGAGGGATACGGGTAAATTACTTTTGGACGGTATTACAAGTTTTTACACACACAAATATACCCACATCCCAGACCTCTATACATTAGCTCTGTTTGCTTTTATAAGTAATATCCTTAGAATATTCTCGACAGAGCTTTCAGAAGCATAATGTCTATCAACATAAATTCTATAGCTGGTGTTGCTTCTCTGCACAGCAGTCCTTCATTCTCTCAGAAGCAGCCCTTTAGCTACATAAGATATGAAACAGCAGGATGCAATAAGGAATGAATGAATCTTTAATGAATAGTTTTTAATAGAAGTCACATTGTTTTAATAATAGGGATGATAACATGTTATTAGTGCTGGCAATTAATTAAGGAATCCTTGCCAAGATAATTGGTAATCATTTTCTTAATTTCTTTCTGTGATTCAATAAATACATTTTTTTTAAAGTGTGATAACATTAGCTGACTGAATCACAGTTCCCTTTGCATGTAGCTTAGTTACCAGATTGAGGTTCAAAAATATTGAGGGAGTTTGTCCTGCATTGTGTGGATGAATAAATCAAAAGAATGATTGCAATAAAATGATTGCTTGTTTTTTAAAAGTATGATTTAAAGGAAAGGCCCTCATAAGCCCCACATGGATGTTTTTTGTTTGCTTTTGGTCAGATGTGTAATCCCTATTTATTTCAAAGTCTTTACCTAAGGAACATAGGTCCGGGGCAGTTTGAATGCAGGAGAGAGAACCCAGAAATCTGAGCAGTGATCTTGCTTTTCTTACCTGTCTGATCTTTAGCATTCTGGGGTTTGCTCTTCCTGTTTTCTTAGGTCTAAAGGAAGATAACTCCTCTTGCCTCAGCCAGCTGGTCCATAAATCTTGTTAGAATTAATTAGAAAATTCATATGAAGTGTTTTGAAAGCCTGGAAGAAAGGTACTCTCTCTAACACCAGACATTCCTTGGGTTTTTTCTCCCTCTTCCACTCTCTTCCAGGTGGCTCTGCTTCCCTGTCTATTTCCATCCATCCTTTTTGCTGCTGGGGGTTGATGAAACTGTTACTCACACTCTTTCCCAACTTGCGTTCAAGGAACAGTATTAGATTCATTTTGTTGAGAGATTTAAACCCTACCTTGTCTGACAGACTTTGAATTCACCTCTTAAATGCATTCCTACAGGCCCCAGTCAGAGGATCAACAAAGTTGAAAATACCAACTTTATTTTTTAGTCACCTTGAATAAAAATGATGCCATTTATTCTTTAACAAGTTTGGAATATTCTCTTACAAACACTATCAGTTCCGATGTACTTCAGTGATGGGAATAGAATCTGTGCTATTTTTTGTGTGGAAAACTTATTTCTAACAGTTTCCTTTTTTTGGTTTTTTTTTTTTTTTTTTTTTGTAAATCTAATTGCTTTTGGTTCACCAGGAATTCATGGGCAATTGCTTTTCTCACTATTACAGATATATTGCAAGTGGAGCTTTTATATTCAGGGTTGCTGACCTGAATCTCTTTTCCTTCTCAGTAATCTTGTGCTGTTTCCAAGTTTAGGAAAACTGACAGAGTTTGAAAAGACAATATGCATCAGTCAGACTAGGGGTGCTACTGTTGCACCCTTTATACATAATTGTCAAAAAATCCTATCAATACCCAAGTGTGGGCCAGTGCATGAAAATCTGATTGAAACATTGCAGAGATGATTCAGAGACAAACAGGAACCTTCATTTCCGACCCCAGTTTACTGCTGTCCCACACAGATTTTATGTTCTCCATTTCTGAAGAAATTATCTATATCAGACATGTAGACTCATGGTCCAGAGGTTATAGGAAACGTCACTTTATATTAAAAAAGGGCCCACCTCATACCTGGCTTTGTGCTTTACTCCTTGCATTAATAATGATGTCTTTCCAGCTTTAATTCTGCTTCTCAGTCCTGGGGGACACATATTTTAATTTTTTATTGGTTGTGGTACATTTTCAGCAGATTCATAGGAAGGCCTTCCCATATGCTTCCTGACCCATTCAAGCTGCGGAAAGATGTAAATGCTTCCGTGTATGCGTGTGTGTTTGTGTGCTTGTGTATGTGTTTGATGAGAAAGAAGGAAGTGGTAAAACTTGATTTCACCTGCAGGAGCACCTTTGTGTCCCTATTTAAAATGGATACGAATCAGAATTTTTTATGCGCTTAGTCATTTTTTTCCTCCTAGTGGACCTCAGCCTTTAAAATTTGATAGCAAATAGATTAGGAAGATGAAAATAATAAAGAAGTCAGCTTATCCATGATTTAATCAATATGGTAATCCACTGAAGTTCTAAAATTTATAAGGTCAAACTTTAGTAAAAATTTATGGTTCCTTATGTAGTCAGCTGGTTTCCACCATTTATCTGATGGCCTGGACTGATAGCATTTGGAAGGTAGGCTACTGTGCATGCATAGGCATAGAGTCTTAGTTTTTAACTCCCTAAAATCTTTATGTGCAACAATTTTTACATTTAAGTGCTTAAGACTAAAAATATATCTAGAGTTTTGAAAAAAAAAAAACCTCTAAAAACATAGATGTTTGGGAAAAGTAGAACATAACATATGTGTAACAACTTGCCCTTTGAAATGGCTGGGCTTTTCAAATAAGTAATTGTAAGGCCTGGCTCTTTAGGTGAGAACTGCTTTGTTGATTAACAGCCCGACAGACTGAGATCCTCCAAGGAGGCCATCTTGAATTCAGGTGTAAATTACTTGGTAGAGCAGAACTCAAGCCCAGAATATGTGGTACAAGTATTTACATCTGAATTCTAGTATTTATTCCTCTCCCAGGCTACAATGTGTTCTGGAAAAGGGTATCTGTGCTTGCTTCTTTGCCCCAAGGTATCACATTACTGGATGATAACATGTTAGAATTGTCCAAAAGGGTTTTTGTGAGCAGATTTGAGTCATATTTTCTACTGCAATGTTAATGATCTTTTTTTAAAAAATCTAAAGTGTTACTTTTCATGTCTATAACTGGAGGAGTTAACTAAAAATGCTTGTATCATTGAAGTTAGTGGTATCTTCCCTTCTCAGACATCCTAAAACTTATCTGTGCCATGTGTTTTGATAGTCAGTGCAGCACTTTATTTATTGAGCACTAGCCCTTAATTTTATTCTTAAGTCATTTTAACTGAAGTTTACTTCCTCTTAATATCATGGGAATGATAGTATGCCTGTAATAATTTCTTTAAAGATAGGGAACGTATGGTATTTAGAATTTTCTTGGGCATCAAAATTTTCAAAACTGCAATAGTCTTCACTGACCATTTCCCCTACACTTGGTTTTATAGAAAGGGCTGGTCATGACCCAAAGTAAGCTCCCCATCTTCCTCCTGAATTTGACTACTCCCAGGGGCTTCCTCTTTTCCTTGATGGTGACAACTTTCAGTGGCTCCAGCCAAACATATGGATGGCAGCCTTGACTTATCTCTTTCATATCTCCTGGCCAATCTTTGAAAAATATCCTTTTGATTCTATGCTCAACTTATGTCCAGAACCCATCACTTTTCTCCACCTGCATTGCTACTACCCTCCTCTAAACTGCAGTCATCTTGTGCTTTGATTACTGTAGTGGCTTCCTCCCTGGCTCCCTGCTTCCACCTTTGCTCTCCTTTCTCTTCTTACAAAGAAACTGGACTGTTCCTGGTGAAAGCGTAGCCAGAGCCTTCGACTCCTTTGATCAAGCTCTGCACTGCCTCCCCCCATCCCCCCGCCACTGCTCTGCTACATGTGAGGCTCTCCGTGATCTGCCCCCACCACCCTATTCTCTCTCTGAACTCTCCTCTCCTCTGACTTCCCTTCCCTCGCCCCTTTCCGACCACACCGGCCTCATTGCTGTGCTTCACAGAAGCCAGGCATGTTCCTGCCTCAGGCTGAGCAGTGGTTCTTGCTTCCACCTCCATGGCTCCTACATTCTTAGATGCTGCATGATGGGCTCCCCCATATAATGTCTCCTTGCCGTTAGGTTATCTTGACAATCTTAAAAATCACACCTGCTTCCTGGCACTCTCTGTCCTCCTTATTCGGCTCAATTGTTTTCTCTCTGTCACTTGCCACTGACTAGCAGGCTATATATATACAGTTTGCTGATTTTAGAGTTTCTGTCATCACTTAGCTAGAATGCAGACTAGATGAAGGCAGGGGTTTTTGTTGGCTTTTTTCAATGTCATGGGGGCTTCCCTGGTGTCTCAGATGGTAAAGAATTGTCTGCAATGCAGGAGACCCAAGTTCGATCCCTAGGTTAGGAAGATCCCCTGGAGAAGTGAATGGCAACCCCCTCCAGTATTCTTGCCTGGAGAATCCCTTGGATGATGGCGCCTAGAGGGCTATAGTCCATGGTGTCACAAAGAGTCACACTCCCAGCCTGAACAGTACTTGGCACATAGCATGTATTCATAGTATGCATTGCATATAAAAATAATCATCACTCTATTTACTCACTGCTCACTGTGGATAAATTTTCATTTTCATCCTTTAACTTAAGTCTGCTCTGTGTACCTAGCACCATTTGAACAAGAAGAGTTCGATCTTGACTTGCTTTGAACAGATAGAGTAAAAGAGGAGACATTCAGACAGTAGGAAGAGAGTTTGCAAGACAAGAAGCGAGAGAGCGGAGTGTGAAGATTTGGGCACGAAGGACTGTTACAATGTAGGGCAGCAATGGGAGGGTGACAGCAGACAGATTGTAAAGCACATGTATGTTGGGCCAACGTACCCAAGTTTATCCCAGAGGCAGCAGTGACTCATTAAAAGATTACACAGGGATTGACTTGCTCAGGTTAGCATTTTGGGAAAGAAAAATCACTGCAGTATACATTCCTTTGAAAACCTGCTAAATCTTCAAATGTATAGATGAAAACAGAGAACAATTTTCCTCACAACATAATTATCATGAAACAGTACCCTGGGAAGGTTTATAACTTAAATAAATTTGGATCAAAGTCACAGACACAACTACATTTGCACATCTGAGCATGAACAAGGGCTTGTGTGACCTATGTGAAATGAATGCCTTTGGACCTTATCACAGTTTTAGGAATTTTAAGAACTGATGTGATGTGCCTGTGTTACCATCACAACAGGCTGGTTATTACTGCACTTCATTATCGTTGAACATGCTTTGATATTATTTGCAGCTAAAGGGCAAATGATAACTTTCTTTTTAATTAGCAGTGTTTTCAATTACTTTTCATTCTACATCTGTAAAGAAAAACTGGCTAAAAGTTTTCGGTATGAAATCCTCTTGCTTTGTGAAAACAAAGACTTTTCTTAGTGGCAGAAAAATAGCCCCTGGAGGAAGAAATTTTATTTTTGGAGGAAGTGTTGGAGGATGGTATTTTAGAGATAATATGTTGGTTGCCAACCATGATTGCATTTTTTTCCAGGTAAAGAGAGCCTCTACCCGGTGGACAGTCTCTGGAAACGGCCACATGTTCAATTAAAATGTTTTAACAAATTTAGTGAGAGTCGAGTAGTTTTTCATCTTTATCTCAACTTCCAGCACATCAAAAGAATTTAGCTTTAATTGCCTCTTATAGGAATTAATCTGTATGGCAGCCTATCTCTAAATAGCCAGAAAGGCCATGCCCAAATGTGAAGCCAATCTTCTCTCCACACTCGCAAGTGCCCCAAAGAGATTTGCTCACATGTAAACAGACCCCCGTTGGGTTCCTATTAGTAGTGCTAACAGTAACTTATTTCAAGTTGAGAATTTTAGAAATTCTAATAACTTTTTGTCAGTTAGGATTCTTGGTTCCAAGCAAGAGAAACTGGCTGGTATTTTAAACCCAACAGGATTTCCCTGGATGGCTGGTCTGAGAGGAGAAGGCACACAAATTGATGGGGGAGGAGCAGAGTCTCGGAGGGAAAATTTGCAGAAGCCAAGGAGTTCCGGGGAAAGCAGGAAATACAGTCAGTGAGTGGAAGGTCTGTTTTGTGCATGATTCAACTGCTAGAAGCAAGTGCCTGATAGGCTACCAGGGAATGGGCGATGGAAAACTCTACCTTCTTAGAGAAAGGCCACAGTACAAAGTAGGTTCTACTGCTGAGACTATGACAAATGGATTGTTCTTGTTGCTTGGTTGCTGAGTGGTGTCCAACTCTTTGTGACCCCGTGGACGGTAGTCCACCAAGCTCCTCTGTCCCCGGGATTTCCCAAACAAGAATACTGCAATGGGTTGCCATTTCCTTCTCCAGCAGATATTCCTGACCCAGAGAACAAACCTGCATTTCCTGCACTGGCAGGTGGATTCTTTCCCACTGAGCTACCAAGGAAGCCCATGACAAATGGATAGTTTATCTTAAAAAGAGACCACAGTGTCCATTAGATATTGGGGACTGGGATGGAGAGGTTGAAATCTATCAAAATGACCTCCTATATATGCTACTTTTGGCTTTTTATTGTTTGTTGCTTTTTATTTATGTATTTATTTATTTTTGCTTTTGTTTTTCTGCTTTTTTTTTTAAGTGATTGATATGGTGAGGGGTGAGGAGGGCATGGCAACCTACTCCAATATTCCTGCATAGAGAATCCCCATGGACAGAGGTGCCTGGTGGGCTACAGTCCATGGGGTCACAAAGAGTTGGAAACCACTGAACATCTAAGCACAGCACAGCACACGGTGAGGGGTAAGGGTTCTTCCCTTTGTCAGTTGGTTTAAAATATCCATATACCTGTCCATATAGCATTTAGTTTTTTTTTTTTTTTTCTTGTGGAAAAAGAGTTGTGGGTTAGAATGAAAAATGAAGATACAGACCAAATTAACTGTCTGCCTGTAGTAACTCAGGATTATCTGTAGCACTACACACAAAATTGTTGTTTTGAATTATTCCTGAATGGCTCTACTTTTTCTTTGCCCACTGCTCCTAAATTACTAATGAAAAGGAAACTGGGAACACAAAAAAGTCTTTGTTTTTCTTAGTCAAATCAGATTGGGATCAAAGGGAAACATTGATTAAAATATAGGCAGGTGTATACATATGTATACAAACATATGTAGATATTTATATATTTTGTTTAACTTCTTTAATGAGATACAGGCCTGATGTCTTTAAACACTGAGTGTGTATTAATTAAGAACAAATAAATTATTTTATATAACCAAGAATGATTATCAAAATCAGGAAATTAACATGTATATGGTATTACAATCTGTAGATCTCATTCATTTTTCCAATGGCTAGATGTCCAACTGGCCAGATGTCCTTTATAGCATAAGGGAGCCTCTGATTCTATGCTCTGTTATCATATCTCTTTGGTCTTTGTAATATGGAATGCTCCTTCATTAATTTGAAAAGAAAATGTTTCTTTATATTTTAAGATTGATATTTTTGAACAATATAGGCCATCACATTGTAGAATACCCCTCATTTTGGCTTTCTCTTGTAGATTTCTTTATTAATGAATTTAGGTTACTTTGGGCAGGAGATTTGCAAAGTGATCTGTTCTCAGTACATCATCTCAGAAGGTTCATGAGGTCACTGCCCACTTCTGAATGTTAACTTTGACCAGTTGCTTCAGGTGGTGTCTGTCAAGTGTCACCACTATAAAGCCACTATATTGTTCCTTTGTGATTAGTAAGTATTTGGTTTGGAAGTATTTTGAAACAATGGAAATAATCCGTTGCTTCTCAAACTTTTGTCTGTTTTTACCTTCTATGGATAATTCTTGCCAAATACTGATTTTTTTAATTTGATTGTTCCTTATTGGGCTTCCCTGGTAGCTAAGATGGTACGGCATCTGCCTACAATGTGGGAGACCCGGGTTCGATCCCTGGGTTGGGAAGATCCCCTGCAGAAGGAAATAGCAACCCTCTCCAGTATTCATGCCTCGAAAATCCCATGGACCAAGGAGCCTGGTGGGCTACAGTCCATGAGGTCGCAAAGAGTGGGACATGACTGAGTGGATTCTCTTCTTCTACATTTATTAGTTGTACTTTTATTGTAAGGAAGAACTTTTTTGGGGGGTTTGCATAAGTAAGGTGGACTAACTGATATTTATTGTGTTATATAATCCTTTACTCTCATTTATTTATTTTGATGCTCAAAATCTCCCAGAGTAAAGAATCCACCTGCAATGCAGGAAACGTGGGTTCGATTCCTGGGTTGGGAAGATCCTCTGGAGAAGGAAATGGCAACATACTCCAGTATTCTTGCCTGGAGAATCCCTTGGATAGAGGAGCCTGGTGGGCTACAGTCCATGGGGTCACAGAGTTGGATACAACTGAGCGACTGACACACACACTCACACAGCTCTTTTTTTTTTCATTTATTTTTATTAGTTGGAGGCTAATTACTTTACAATATTGTAGTGGTTTTTGCCATACATTGACATGAATCAGTCATGGATTTACATGTATTCCCCATCCCGATCCCCCCTCCCACCTCCCTCTCCACCCGATCCCTCTGGGTCTTCCCAGTGCACCAGCCCCGAGCACTTGTCTCATGCCTCCAACCTGGGCTGGTGATCTGTTTCACCCTTGATAATATACATGTTTCGATGCTGTTCTCTCAAAACATCCCACCCTCACCTTCTCCCAGAGTCCAAAAGTCTGTTCTGTACATCTCTGTCTTTTTTTCTGTTTTGCATATAGGGTTATCGTTACCATCTTTCCAAATTCCATATATATGCGTTAGTGTACTGTATTGGACTTTATCTTTCTGGCTTACTTCACTCTGTATAATGGGCTCCAGTTTCATCCATCTCATTAGAACTGATTCAAATGAATTCGTTTTAATGGCTGAATAATATTCCATGGTGTATATGTACCACAGCTTCCTTATCCATTCGTCTGCTGATGGGCATCTAGGTTGCTTCCATGTCCTGGCTATTATAAACAGTGCTGCGATGAACATTGGGGTGCACGTGTCTCTTTCAGATCTGGTTTCCTTGGTGTGTATGCCCAGAAGTGGGATTGCTGGGTCATATGGCAGTTCTATTTCCAGTTTTTTAAGAAATCTCCACACTTCTCTCCATAGCAGCTGCACTAGTTTGCATTCTCACCAAGTGTAAGAGGGTTCCCTTTTCTCCACACCCTCTCCAGCATTTATTGCTTGTAGACTTTTGGATAGCAGCCATCCTGACTGGCGTGTAATGGTACCTCATTGTGGTTTTGATTTGCATTTCTCTGATAATGAGTGATGTTGAGCATCTTTTCATGTGTTTGTTAGCCATCTGTATGTCTTCTATGGAGAAATGTCTGTTTGGTTCTTTGGCCCATTTTTTGATTGGGTCATTTATTTTTCTGGAATTGAGCTGCAGGAGTTGCTTGTATATTTTTGAGATTGATCCTTTGTCTGTTTCTTCGTTTGCTATTATTTTCTCCCAATCTGAGGGCCGTCTTTTCACCTTGCTTATTGTTTCCTTGTTGTGCAAAAGCTTTTAAGTTTAATTAGGTCCCATTTGTTTATTTTTGCTTTTATTTCCAATATCCTGGGAGGTGGGTTATAGAGGATCCTGCTGTGATTTATGTCAGAGAGTGTTTTGCCTATGTTCTCCTCTAGGAGTTTTATAGTTTCTGGTCTTACATTTAGATCTTTAATCCATTTTGAGTTTATTTTTGTGTATGGTGTTAGAAAGTGTTCTAGTTTAATTCTTTTACAAGTGGTTGACCAGTTTTCCCAGCACCACTTGTTAAAGAGGTTGTCTTTTTTCCATTGTATATCCTTGCCTCCTTTGTCAAAGATAAGGTGTCCGTAGGTTTGTGGATTTATCTCTGGGCTTTCTATTCTGTTCCATTGATCTACATTTCTGTCTTTGTGCCAATACCATACTGTCTTGATGACTGTGGCTTTGTAGTAGAGCCTGAAGTCAGGCAGGTTGATTCCTCCAGTTCCATTCTTCTTTCTCAAGATTACTTTGGCTATTCGAGGATTTTCGTATTTCCATACAAATTGTGAAATTCTAATTCTGTGAAAAATACCGTTGGTAGCTTGATAGGGATTGCATTGAATCTATAGATTGCTTTGGGTAGTATAGTCATTTTGACAATATTGATTCTTCCAATCCATGAACACAGTATATTTCTCCATCTGTTTGTGTTCTCTTGAATTCTTTCATCAGTGTTTTATAGTTTTCTATGTATAGGTCTTTTGTTTCTTTAGGTAGATATACTCCTAAGTATTTTATTCTTTTTTTTTTTTTTTCAACTTCGTAAAGGTTTTTATTGAAAAAATTTTAGCAAGCTTACATCTTTCTGTGCATCAGATTTTTTGCATTTAAATAGTTTCAAATTTATTGAAATTTCATTTGAAATATTTAAATTAAGTAAAAATTCCATTTTCAAATTTTCTCGAGTATTATATGTGACATTAATTATAGGTGATATATTTATGAGATTTCCTGCAACAAAAATCACATAATAAGGTAAATATTTCCTACTACCTGTATTCAAAATGCCCTCTCCACAGCATGCACTTTTAAAGGTATTTGATTTCATGTTCCTTGTTCAAATAAATGAACCTTTAGTTTGAAAGGACATATTGAGTCCTGATTTACTTTTTTGAAACTATCAACATATTCCTGAAAGCCATTTTTCATTTCAAAAAGATCAGAAAATTTAAAACACTTTTTCAAAAATTATTTTAAAAATTCCTAACATCTTTAAATTAAACAGTCTTTTAAAAAGTATTTTGCCTTTGAGAGAACAGCATCAAAACATGTATACTATCAAGGGTGAAACAGATCACCAGCCCAGGTTGGATGCACGAGACAAGCGCTCGGGGCCGGTGCACTGGGAAGACCCAGAGGGATGGGATGGGGAGAGAGGCGGGAGGGGGGACCGGGACGGGGAACACATGCAAATCCATGGCTGATTCATGTCAATGCACGGCAAAAACTGCTACAATATTGTAAAGTAATTAGCCTCCAACTAATAAAAATAAATGGAAAAAAAATTTTTTTAAATAAAAAGTAAAAAAGTAAATAAATAAAAAGTATTTTGCCATTGTATACCACCAAAACCCATGCTTATTATAAAAGATGTTTATAGTCACTCTTTTTTTTTATTTTTTTTTTCTTATTTTTTTTTTCCAGTGGGTTTTGTCATACATTGATACGAATCAGCCATGGATCTACACGTACTCCCAATCCCGATCCCCCCTCCCACCTCCCCCCCCACCTGACTCCTCTGGGTCTTCCCAGTGCACCAGGCCGGAGCACCTGCCTCGTGCATCCCACCTGGGCCGGTGATCTGCTTCACCACAGACAGTACACATGCTGTTCTTTTGAAATATCCCACCCTCACATTCTCCCACAAAGTTCAAAAGTCTGTTCTGTATTTCTGTGACTCTTTTTCTGTTCTGCATATAGGGTTATCGTTATCACCTTTCTAAATTCCATATACATGTGTCAGTATGCTGTAATGTTCTTTATCTTTCTGGCTTACTTCACTCTGTATAATGGGTTCCAGCTTCATCCATCTCATTAGGACTGGTTCAAATGAATTCTTTTTCATGGCTGAGTAATATTCCATGGTGTATATGTACCACAGCTTCCTTATCCATTCATCTGCTGATGGGCATCTAGGTTGCTTCCATGTCCTGGCTATTATAAACAGTGCTGCAATGAACATTGGGGTGCACGTGTCTCTTTCAGATCTGGTTTCCTCAGTGTGTATGCCCAGAAGTGGGATTGCTGGGTCATATGGCAGTTCTATTTCCAGTTTTTTAAGAAATCTCCACACTTCTCTCCATAGCAGCTGCACTAGTTTGCATTCCCACCAACAGTGTAAGAGGGTTCCCTTTTCTCCACACCCTCTCCAGCATTTATTGCTTGTAGACTTTTGGATAGCAGCCATCCTGACTGGCGTGTAATGGTACCTCATTGTGGTTTTGATTTGCATTTCTCTGATAATGAGTGATGTTGAGCATCTTTTCATGTGTTTGTTAGCCATCTGTATGTCTTCTTTGGAGAAATGTCTGTTTAGTTCTTTGGCCCATTTTTTGATTGGGTCATTTATTTTTCTGGAATTGAGCTGCAGGAGTTGCTTGTATATTTTTGAGATTAATCCTTTGTCTGTTTCTTCATTTGCTATTATTTTCTCCCAATCTGAGGGCTGTCTTTTCACCTTACTTATAGTTTCCTTTGTAGTGCAAAAGCTTTTAAGTTTCATTAGGTCCCATTTGTTTAGTTTTGCTTTTATTTCCAATATTCTGGGAGGTGGGTCATAGAGGATCTTGCTTTGATTTATGTCGGAGAGTGTTTTGCCTATGTTTTCCTCTAAGAGTTTTATAGTTTCTGGTCTTACATTTAGATCTTTAATCCATTTTGTGTTTATTTTTGTGTATGGTGTTAGAAAGTGTTCTAGTTTCATTCTTTTACAAATGGTTGACCAGTTATCCCAGCACCACTTGTTAAAGAGGTTGTCTTTTTTCCATTGTATATCCTTGCCTCCTTTGTCAAAGATAAGGTGTCCATAGGTCCGTGGATTTATCTCTGGGCTTTCTATTCTGTTCCATTGATCTATATTTCTGTCTTTGTGCCAGTACCATACTGTCTTGATGACTGTGGCTTTGTAGTAGAGTCTGAAGTCAGGCAGGTTGATTCCTCCAGTTCCATTCTTCTTTCTCAAGATTACTTTGGCTATTCGAGGTTTTTTGTATTTCCATACAAATTGTGAAATTCTTTGGTCTAGTTCTGTGACAAATACCGTTGGTAACTTGATAGGGATTGCATTGAATCTATAGATTGCTTTGGGTAGAATAGCCATTTTGACAATATTGATTCTTCCAATCCATGAACACGGTATGTTTCTCCATCTGTTTGTGTCCTCTTTGATTTCTTTCATCAGTGTTTTATAGTTTTCTATGTATAGGTCTTTTGTTTCTTTAGGTAGGTATACTCCTAAGTATTTTATTCTTTTTGTTGCAATGGTGAATGGTATTGTTTCCTTAATTTCTCTTTCTGTTTTTTCATTGTTAGTATATAGGAATGCAAGGGATTTCTGTGTGTTAATTTTATATCCTGCAACTTTACTATATTCATTGATTAGCTCTAGTAATTTTCTGGTAGAGTCTTTAGGGTTTTCTATGTAGAGGATCATGTCATCTGCAAACAGTGAGAGTTTTACTTCTTTTCCTATCTGGATTCCTTTTACTTCTTTTTCTGCTCTGATTGCTGTGGCCAGAACTTCCAACACTATGTTGAATAGTAGTGGTGAGAGTGGGCACCCTTGTCTTGTTCCTGATTTCAGGGGAAATGCTTTCAATTTTTCACCATTGAGGGTGATGCTTGCTGTGGGTTTGTCATATATAGCTTTTATTATGTTGAGGTATGTTCCTTCTATTCCTGCTTTTTGGAGAGTTTTAATCATAAATGAGTGTTGAATTTTGTCAAAGGCTTTCTCTGCATCTATTGAGAGAATCATATGGTTTTTATCTTTCAATTTGTTAATGTGGTGTATTACATTGATTGATTTGTGGATATTAAAGAATCCTTGCATTCCTGGGATAAAGCCCACTTGGTCATGGTGTATGATTTTTTTAATATGTTGTTGGATTCTGTTTGCTAGAATTTTGTTAAGGATTTTTGCATCTATGTTCATCAGTGATATTGGCCTGTAGTTTTCTTTTTTTGTGACATCTTTGTCTGGTTTTGGAATTAGGGTGATGGTGGCCTCATAGAATGAGTTTGGAAGCTTACCTTCCTCTGCAATTTTCTGGAAGAGTTTGAGTAAGGTAGGTGTTAGCTCTTCTCTAAATTTTTGGTAGAATTCAGCTGTGAAGCCATCTGGTCCTGGGCTTTTGTTTGCTGGAAGATTTTTGATTACAGTTTCGATTTCCTTGCTTGTGATGGATCTGTTAAGATCTTCTATTTCTTCCTGGTTCAGTTTTGGAAAGTTATACTTTTCTAAGAATTTGTCCATTTCTTCCAAGTTGTCCATTTTATTGGCATAGAGCTGCTGGTAGTAGTCTCTTATGATCCTTTGTATTTCAGTGTTGTCTGTTGTGATCTCTCCATTTTCATTTCTAATTTTGTTAATTTGGTTCTTCTCTCTTTGTTTCTTAATGAGTCTTGCTAATGGCTTGTCAATTTTGTTTATTTTTTCAAAAAACCAGCTTTTAGCTTTGTTGATTTTTGCTATGGTCTCTTTAGTTTCTTTTGCATTTATTTCTGCCCTGATTTTTAAGATATCTTTCCTTCTGCTAACCCTGGGGTTCTTCATTTCTTCCTTCTCTAGTTGCTTTAGGTGTAGAGTTAGGTTATTTATTTGGTTTTTTTCTTGTTTCTTGATGTAAGCCTGTAATGCTAAGAACCTTCCCCTTAGCACTGCTTTTACAGTGTCCCATAGGTTTTGGGTTGTTGTGTTTTCATTTTCATTCATTTCTATACATATTTTGATTTCTTTTTTGACTTCTTCTATGATTTGTTGGTTATTCAGAAGCGTGTTATTTAGCCTCCATATGTTTGAATTTTTAACAATTTTTTTTCTTGTAATTGAGATCTAATCTTACTGCACTGTGGTCAGAAAAGATGACTGGAATGATTTCTATTTTTTTGAATTTTCCAAGACCAGATTTATGGCCCAGGATGTGATCTATTCTGGAGAAGGTTCCGTGTGCACTTGAGAAAAAGGTCAAGTTGATTGTTTTGGGGTGAAATGTCCTATAGATATCAATTAGGTCTAGCTGGTCCATTGTGTCATTTAAGGTTTGTGTTTCCTTGTTAATTTTCTGTTTAGTTGATCTATCCATAGTTGTGAGTGGGGTATTAAAGTCTCCCACTACTATTGTGTTACTATTAATTTCCTCTTTCATACTCGTTAGTGTTTGCCGCACATATTGCGGTGCTCCTATGTTGGGTGCATATATATTTATAATTGTTATATCTTCTTCTTGGATTGATCCTTTGATCATTACATAGTGTCCTTCTTTGTCTCTTTTCACATTCTTTATTTGAAAGTCTATTTTATCTGATATGAGTATTGCGACTCCTGCTTTCTTTTGGTCTCCGTTTGCATGAAATATTTTTTTCCAGCCCTTCACTTTTAGTCTGTATGTGTCTCTTGCTTTGAGGTGGGTCTCTTGTAGACAGCATATATAGGGGTCTTGTTTTTGTATCCATTCAGCCAATCTTTGTCTTTTGGTTGGGGCATTCAACCCATTTACATTTAGGGAAATTATTGATAGGTGTGGTCCCGTTGCCATTTACTTTGTTGTTTTGAGTTCACATTTATACAACCTTTCTGCATTTCCTGTCTAGAGAAGATCCTTTAGCATTTGTTGAAGAGCTGGTTTGGTGGTGCTGAATTCTCTCAGCTTTTGCTTGTCTGTAAAGCTTTTGAATTCTCCTTCATATCTGAATGAGATCCTTGCTGGATACAGTAATCTAGGTTGTAGGTTATTCTCTTTCATTACTTTCAGTACGTCCTGCCATTCCCTTCTGGCCTGGAGGGTTTCTATTGATAGATCAGCTGTTATCCTTATGGGGATCCCTTTGTGTGTTATTTGTTGTTTCTCCCTTGTTGCTTTTAATATTTGTTCTTTGTGTTTGATCTTTGTTAATTTGATTAATATGTGTCTTGGGGTGTTTCGCCTTGGGTTTATCCTGTTTGGGACTCTCTGGGCTTCTTGGACTTGGGTGGCTATTTCCTTCCCCATTTTAGGGAAGTTTTCAGCTATTATCTCCTCGAGTATTTTCTCATGGCCTTTCTTTTTGTCTTCTTCTTCTGGAATTCCTATGATTCGAATGTTGGGGCGTTTCACATTGTCCCAGAGGTCCCTGAGGTTGTCCTCATTTCTTTTGATCCTTTTTTCTTTTTTCCTCTCTGCTTCATTTATTTCCACCATTTTCTCTTCTATCTCACTTATCCTATCTTCTGCTTCCGTTAGTCTACTCTTGGTTCCCTCCAAAGTGTTTTTGATCTCATTTATTGCATTATTCATTTTTAATTGACTCTTTTTTATTTCTTCTAGGTCTTTATTAAACATTTCTTGTATCTTTTCAATCTTTGTCTCTAGGCTATTTATCTGTAACTCCATTTTGTTTTCAAGATTTTGGATCATTTTTATTATCATTATTCTAAATTCTTTTTCAGGTAGATTCCCTAGCTCCTCCTCTTTTGTTTGACTTGGTGGGCATTTTTCATGTTCCTTTACCTGTTGGGTATTTCTTTGCCTCTTCATCTTGTTTAGATTGCTGTGTCTGGGGTGGGCTTTCTGTATTCTGGAGGTCTGTGGTTCCTTTTTATTGTGGAGGATTTACCCCGTGGGTGGGGTTAGACGATTGGCTTGTCAAGGTTTCCTGGTTAGGGAAGCTTGCGTCAGTGTTCTGGTGCGTGGAATTTGATTTCTTCTCTTTGGAGAGCAATGGAGTGCCCAGTAATGAGTTTTGAGATGGGTCTATGTGTTAGGTGTGTCCTTGGGCAGCCTGTATGTTGACGTTCACGGCTATGTTCCTGCGTTGCTGGAGAATTTGCGTGGTATGTCTTGCTCTAAAACTTATTGGCTCTTGGGTGGTGGTTGGTTTCAGTGTAGGTATGGAGGCTTTTGGACAGTCACTTATTACTTAAAGTTCCTTGTAGTCAGGAGTTTTCTGGTGTTCTCAGGTTTTGGGCTTAAGTCTCCTGCCTCTGGATTTCAGTTTTATTCTTCCTGTAGTCTCAGGACTTCTCCAACTATACAGCCCTGATAAGAAATCTTCTAGGTTAATGGCTAAAAGATTCTCCCCCATTAGGGACACCCAGAGAGGTTCACAGAGTCACATGAAGAAGAGGAGAGGGAGGAGGGAGATAGACATGAACAGGAGGAGAAAAAGGGGGACTCAAGAGGAGAGAGACAGATCTACGCAGCTGTCTGTTCCCAGAGTGTTCTCCGTAGCCCAGTCACCTACAAAGATTCACAGAATTGGATTGGGAAGAGAAGGGGAAAGGTGGAAATAGAGGTGTTCTGAGGTAGAAAACAGAGAGTCAAGATTGGGAGAGAATAATCTTCGGTTTAAAAATAGGGCTTCTCTTCTTTTTTTTTTTTTTGTAAGGTTATAGTGTATTGAAAATGAAAATTAAGGAGTAGTAGAGGAGTACTAGAGGACTTTAAAAGAAATAAGAGAAAAAGAAAAATAGAAAATAGAAGAGAAAAAGGAAAGAAAAAAAAGAAAAAGAAAAGAAAAAAAAAAAAGAAAGAAAAAAAAAATTTTTCCCCCTAATTAAAAAAATTATAAAAATCTATGGAAATGAAAGTTAAGGAGTAATGGGGGAGTAATAGGGGATTTTAAAGGAAAATAAAAGAGAAAAAATAAAAAACAAAAAATAATAAAAAAGAAAAAATAAAAAAAAAAAGAGAAAAAAGTAAAATTATATCTAGGAGTTTCTCTGGAGCTGTTGTGGTCAGTGTGGGTTTGGCTCAGTTTCAGATAGCTCCTCGTTCCAGCTTACGCTTCTCGATATCTACAGGCCCCTTCCGGTGTAGTTGGTGTTTTCTAGAGGGATTTTAATCTGTTGCACCAGTCCCTTCTGAGGTGGTTCCCTTTGTTTATTTGGCTTCTGTTTGCCGGTCTCTTCAGAGCCTCATTTCCGCCCTGACACAGGCGGGCAGAGGTGGACTCTTATTCAGGTAGCTAGTTCCGTCGCTCTGCGCTGCAGGGAGGGGCTGGCGCCGCGGGGAGGGGCTGGCGCTGTGGGGACGGGCTTGCGCCGCGGGGAGGGGCTTGCGCTGCCGGGCAGGGCTGACGCTCCTCTCTCCGTCTGCGCTGCACAGGCTCCCGGCTGTTCTATATGAAGCGTGCCCTGCGCTGCGCGAGGTTCCAGCCCTCGGGTGTTCCACAAAAGCGCGGAACGAAACTGCGCCTGCTCCCTGTGCCTTCCCCGTCAGAGCGGTCCAGGCAGCCAGGGGCTTGGTGGGCGCACTCTCCCCAGGTGTGGCGCGCCCCCTCCCTTCCGCGGACCCAGTCTCAGTTTCCGCTGGTGCCAGTCGGGTGCGCGCGCCTTCTGCCCTCCGCGTCCCCAGCCCCAGTCCCCGCCCGCGCCGGTCGGGTGCCTGCGCCCTGTGTCTCGCCGCGACCTTCCCCTCCCCCCTGCCTCCTGCCTCCGGCGGGGCTGGGCCAGTCCGCAGCCTGCGAGCTCCTCTCTGGACCCTCTCGGTCTCTTTGTTCTGCGAACGGCCGGCAGTGTGTTCGGCCGGTTAATTTACTCTCTCTCCTTTGGTTCCCACAGTTCAAGTTGGCAACTCCTAGAAGCTCCCTCCGATTGTCCTCAGGGCACCCAGGCCCGGACCCTACCCCAAGCAATGCCGCCTAAGATTCCCTTCCCGGGACAGATCTCCGTCCTTAGCTCTTTTGTCTCACTTTTAATCTTTTATATTTTGTCCTACCTCCTTTCGAAGACAATGGGCTGCTTTTCTGGGCGCCTGATGACCTCAGCTAGCGATCAGAAGTTGTTTTGCGAAGTTTGCTCTGCGTTCAGTTATTCTTTTGATGAATTTGTAGGAGAGAAAGTGGTCTGCCCGTCCTACTCCTCCGCCATCTTGGCTCCTCCCTACCTTGATGCTTTTAAAAATAAGTGCAAATCAATGTGTCCAAGAAAGGAGAGATTTTTCTCCATACCTTTTTGAGTGGTTGAAGATTTGATAATTTATGTTAAAAGAGGCTATAGTTTATTTGAACAAATGTTCTGATATTTTAAATCATAACAGAGACTGTTATATAACCAGTGTTCTGAGTATGTGAACTTGTTCAGTCTGAAATATTTGTTCTTGTATAATAAGGTGACATAACAGTCATGTAAGTGAATGGAAGTAGTAACGGAAAGCTATCCAAAAGATTATAAAGACCTTTGAATACTTTTATATGCTATAATTGGAAGATTATGAATTTTTCATATTGAAGACTTGAAAAATACTGAGCCTGGTGGCTATGGCTCCCTTCAGATGGGCTAGGATAAACTTCATGAGTGTATGAAATCTTTTAAATTATAAGCTGCTTTTTTTGTGAATTCACATTTATGTATATTTTTCTCTCATAGAGTCTATAGCTTTTATTAGATTCTCAGTGACTTACTTGAATCCCTCTAAATTAAGAAGCATTTGTGAAGTGGTATGTTGAGTGTAGAATTAGACCACAATTATAGCCCTAGATTAGCTGTTCTCCATGCAATCTTAGACCAATAATTTAACGTTTCTAATCTTCAGTTTCTTCTTTTCTAAAATAAGAGTTTTAATTAATGTCAAGCCTCCTCAATAGACATATCTCAATCAACAAGGTTCTTAAAAAATTTTGCAGTCTAGGTAGATGCAGGTGAGGGTTTTTAGCCATTGCAGTATTGGCCCTCACAGTATATAATATAGGTTGATGCAAAGGTAATTGTGGTTTCAGACCATGAATTTTAAATCATTATAGCTGGGTTCCAACACATTTTTATGGATCAAAATAGGAACCATTACAATCAGCATATTTTTGCCAACAAGAAATACGTATGTTCATTTCTGTAGCATCAAAATCCATACTTCAGGATTCAACAAACTCTTGGAAAGCATTTTCTGCCTCCTACTGGTTGTGGAAGCATTTTCCCTGCAAAAAGTTGTCAAAATGCTTGAAGAAGTGCTAATCGGTTGGCGAGAGGTCAAGTGAATAATAGCAGATGAGGCAAAACTCCATAGCCCAATTCATTCAACTTCTGAAGCATTGGTTATGTAACATGCAGTCAGGCATTGTCATGGAACAAATTGGGCTCTTTCTGTTGCTGGTTGCAGACATTGGAGTTTTCAGTGCATCTCATCGATTTGCTGAGCATTACTTCTCAAATGTAATGGTTTTGCTGGGATTCAGAAAGCTGTAGTGGATTAGATGGGCAGCAGACCACCAAACATTGACCATGACCTTTTTTTGGGTGCAAGTTTGACTTTGGGAAGTGCTTTGGAGCTTCTTCCTGGTCCAACCACTGAGCTAGTCATTGCTGGTTGTTTTATACAGTCCACTTTTCATCGCATATCACAATCTGATTGAGAAATGGTTCGTTGTTGTGTAGAATAAGAGAAGATGACACTTCAAAATGATGATTTTTTTTATTTTTGGTCAGTTCAAGAGGCACCCACTTATCAAGCTTTTTCACCTTTCCAATTTGCTTCAAATGCTGAATGACCATAGTATGGTCAATGTTGAGTTCTTCAGCAACTTCTCATGTAGCTGTGAGAGAATCAATTTCAATGATCTTTTCAACTGGTCGTTGTCAATTTACGATGGCGCTAGCAACTACACTCCTCATCTTCAAGGCTCTTGTCTGCTTTGCAAAACTCCTTTCACCACCACTGCACTGTTCGTTCATTAGGAGCTCCTGGGCCAAATGCATTGTTGATGTTGCAAGTTGTCTTCACTGCTTTATGACCCATTTTGAACTCAAATAAGAAAATCACTTAAATTTGTTTTTTGTCTAACATCATTTCCCTAGTCTAAAATAAATGTAAAATAAACAGCAAGTAATAAGTTATTAGCAAAAAACATAAAGCAAGAAGTGCACATTAAAATGATGTATAAAATAAATCCATTTGGGCTTACCAGGTGGTACTAGTTGTAAAGAACCTGTCTGCCAATTCAGGAGACACAGGAGGCACAAGTTTGATCCCTTGGTTGGGAAGATCCCCTGGAGAAGGGCATGGCAACCCACTCCAATATTCTTGCCTGGAGAACCTCACGGACAGAAGAGCTTTGCAGGCTACAGTCAATAGGGTCACAAAGAGTAGGATACAACTGAAGTGACTTAGCATGCATAACCACATTTATAGAGTTCAACAATGCAAAATCACAATTAGTACTACTTTTGCACCAACCTAGTATTTAGAAATTTGAATCTTGATTTTCAGGTTTCCTTGAAAAATTCAAAGATCTGTTGGATTAACGCTCACACTGTGGCCCAGCAGTTAGTTGGAGATCAGTGCTAACATATTTGGACAGATGCATGAACTCAGGTCTGCCACGGTATTCATCCTGCTCTGCAGTCTCACACCAGCCTGCTCCACTCATTTATATTGATTTCCTGCCCTTGGAAGCATTTTATATGGTGTCCTCACAATATACTCTTTAGCTGGTGAAGGAGAACAGATTATAGAGAGGTGGCCAGTGTTAGGCCAGCATACCTCCTTGTGCCTTTACTGAGAGAATTCTGAAGTTCTCTGTGTTCCAAGGTATGTCCTGATTATGGAGGAAGACTTACTACTTTTTAACCTGCTTGGGGAAGATGCTAGAGACTGCTCATGAACTTTACTGCTCATATTGTATGACACTGTCAAGCATTTGCCATCCACCAGCATTTGAAGATGGGCTTCCCAGGTGATGCTAGTCATAAAAAATCCACCTGCCAATGCAGAAGACACAACAGATGCAGGCTCAATCCCTGGGTCAGGAAGATCCCCTGAAGAAGGGAATGGCAACCCTCTCCAGTATTCTTGCCTGGAGAATTCCATAGACAGAGGAGCCGGTGGGCTACAGTCCACGGGGCTGCAAAGAGTTGGACATGACTGAGCACACATACACAAACATTTTAAGATATTATTCTTGGTCAGTTTTAATAGATCCCAGATTAGGCCAGAGAGAGAGTCTGAAAAAGTTGGAAAGGATATGATAAATTTACTTATGCCCTGATTGTTCCCACATAAGATGAAACCTGAAGTAATTGTGCATTTTAAATAACTTCATTTGGGAAGGTCATGTACACATTGCTTTATTCAGAATGGATAACCAACAAGGACCTATTTTATAGCATATGGAACTCTATTCAATGTTATGTGGCAGCCTAGATGGGAGGGAGGTTTGGGGGAGAATGGATACATGTGTATGTATGACTGAGTCCCTTTTACCTGTTAATCAGCTATTTGTGTGTGCATGCAAAATCACTTCAGTCATGTCCGGCTCTTTGTGACCGTATGGACTGTAGATTGCCAGGCTCTTCTGTCCATGGGATTTTCCAGGCAAGAACACCGAAGTGGGTTGCCATTTCCTTCTCCAGGGGATTTTCCCAACTCAAGGGATTGAACCTGTGTCTCTTGCATCTCCTGCATTGCAGGCAGATTCTTTACCACTGAGCCACAAGGGAAGCCGCAATCAGATAGATCTCAATACAAAATGGAAAGTTTAAATTTTGAAAAAAAACAAGCCTCATTGACCAGATCAGGGACCCACACACTTCTGTAAAGGGCCAGAGAGTAAACACTTCTGGATTTGTAGGCCATACAGTCTCTGTTGTAAGCACATAAACCACTTTAGATAATACATACATATATAAATGAATGATCACGGCTGTGTTCTAATAAAACTTTATTTACAGAAATAGGCAGATTTGGCCCAGTGGTAGTTTGCCAGCCCCTGGCCTAGGTGCTTACTAGGATATGGAGTCTAGTCTTCAGAGGGGTTTAAAAATCTTGGAAAGTAATCACAAAGATTAAGACAGAATGCTAATACAGGGTGTATTAGAAAAGAAGACCCACAGGAAAAGTGATCTGGGATTGCTTAACTTCACCGAGAGGAGGCAGCTGGATGACATAATTTATGTTTGACAAAAGTAAATGAGAGTGGTTACATTTGAGAGTGAATTATTAAGGCAGTTTGTGGACTCTCCCTGAAAGATTGTGAAAATAGTGTACATTTTCATCTTTCTGAGATGGCTTTCTATAGAAATATGGACAAGGATAATCTGTAGTCATTGGGAGATGAACAACTTGGAATGTAGAACTTTCTTTGCAAATAAAGTTGGAACAGGATTGGACAGAAGCAGACCAACAATTCAGAATTCTGTTATATATATCAGTACTTGATGCATTTGTATTCTTAGGCAAGGAATTAGAAAAACATAAGTTTCCGGGGAACACGGTTGATTAACATCTATAAAACTATTACCAGTGTGTCTAATGATTGTAAAGTGCTACATAAGTTTTAAATATCAGATATAATATCTATGTAACAGATTTATTCTTAAATTCTTTTGAAATCTCTAGAGTACATTTACCTATTCTATTAAGTTACCTGTGCAGAAACTTGTGATTTTGTGAAGGGGGAAATCAAAGGTATGCACCTATATTTCATTTCTTATTTGGTCACATTATGTGTCACTAACTTAAGACAGTAATTGCAATAAATTTAATTGGTTTCAGGTTACTATCTCACTTATGTCAAATAGATTCATAGGAAAATATGATGACAGTGTTGGCACGGACTTTGGAGGATGTCTAGTTCAAACTGTTCATATTTAAAACAGGGAAACTATAAGCCTGTCTTGGGTTTCTCTGCACCTGAGAGAGAACTAAAATTTCAAATATATTGCTTATTCCCAAAAGCTAATTCAATTTGGCATTTTTTTGGGCCAAAATGTTTTTTAATCATAAGACAGTAATGTCAAGTTTCACAGATCTACTTAGCAAAAGAAATATATCATTGTATACAACCTGTTTAAGTTTAAATGCCCAGTTCTCTAACAGGACTGTGCTGTGGTCATTCTGGCAAGTTCTTCTTTTATTTTTTTAATGGATGTTTTGCATTATGAGAGTCTATGCTATCCATCCCAATAATAGAATAAAATAAGGTCTGATAGGAGAAACTACTATCCCATGTGATGAGTTAAAGATTCATTCTATCCTGCTACAGTCTTATTGAGGAGGAGGAATAATCCATGGCAGATGTGATCAATGTGTTATAGATAGTAGACAGTAAATAAAATTTAGTAGAGAAGACTGCTTCCCTGTCAGTAGGGATTAAATTGAGCATAATTGCAAATTGAAATTTTATTTGAGAATCTGTGTCTTTCAGATATTATATAATGAAAAAAGATGTGAGGTATTTCTTTTTTTAGTAGAGTACATCACAAAATAGGTATAATTAACTTATCATGGCAGTTATGTGCTATCATTGCTTCTGTGTGTGTTTAAAGTTGCCCTCTTTAAAGTAGTGCATCAGAGAGGTTTTGACACTTACATTCAGTATTCCACATTTAGTCAAAAAGTTTTGAGAATGCTTTAATTGAATTTACTATATCAGTTGGTTACAACTGTTTATGTTTTTGTGAGAGAAATCATCAGTGTGTGAGAAAAATCAGCCTCATTATATTAGTCAGTATCCCAGTGTGACAAACAGAAGTTTTCTTCTCTAGTTTAGTCACTTGGAGTGAACCGACTTGACCCTGAATGATGCTGGCTGTTTCTGAAAGTTAATTCCACTTTTATGAAGTTTGTGGCCATTGATGTCAAAGAAATGTGTTGTAGCCACTGAATGCAATTCCAAAAGAGGAGTTCCAGAAAGTCTGTTCTACAATAACATCCGAGTGGGAGGGGACTCATCTCCTTAAGATGAATTCTGTCTGGTAAATATTTACTTTTCAAAACTTGAGATGTAATTTACACACAGTAAAATGCACAGATAGTAAATATGAAGTTGAATGAGTTTTAAAAATGGCACGCCCCTGTGTAATCCACACCCCTATCAAAGTGTGGAACAGTCCCATCACCAGAGGTCTTTCCTGCGCCTTTCCTTCAGTCTCTGAATTGAACCTCACCACAACACAGGCAATGACTGTTTTGATATCTTTTATCATAGTCTTGTTATGCTGTCCCAGAATTTTACCTAGATGGCATCATTAAATCCTCCCTCTAAGGCTCCTGGTTCTTTCCCTTACTTTCAAGGTTCATCCATGATGCTGCATGTCTTGACAGTTTGTTCCTCTTAATTGCTGATTAAGAATGCTTTTGTTATGACTGCTTGTTTTATGATATAAGTTAAAACTATATGGGAAGACTAGACTATCTTCTTAGAATTTAGAGAACAAGGTGGTCACATTTAAGTATTTTCTTCTTCATGTAGACCAGTTCTAGTATAGTATATCTGTTATACAAAGTATTTCTCTCTAAATAGTTGAATAATGAAGGAATAATTTAGTAATGAATAATGAATTTAATAATGAATTGTGATTTAATAGTTTAATAATGTCAATTGCAAGGACAACTAATAGGTCACATGTTTTGCTATAAATATTTTAGGAAAAATTGTACCGGAGCCTTAGTGTTTTTATTAATTAATTAATTAATTTTAATTGGAGGCTAATTACTTTAAAATATTGTGGTGGTTTTTGCCATACCTTGACATGAATCAGCCATGGGTGTACATGTGGCCCCTGGTCCCGAACCCCTCTCCCACCTCCCCCCCCATCCCATCCCTCAGGGTCATCCCAGTACACCGGCTTTGAGTGCCCTGTTTCATGCATCAAACTTGGACTGGTCATCTATTTCATATATGGTAATATACATGTTTCAATGCTATTCTCTCAAATCATCCCACCCTCGCCTTCTCGCACAGAGTCCGAAAGTCTGTTCTTTATAGCTGTGTCTCTTTTGCTGTCTTGTATATAGCCTTAGTGTTTTTAAGTGATACCTATCTAATACTTACTAATTTAATTAAATGAATTCCTGTCAGGACCACACTGTGTGCCAGACATAATACTATATGAATTTTCTCACGTGTTTTGAAATTGTATGTAAAACCGCTAGAAGAAATGAAGCATCAGTAAGTGATCTAAGCCTATATACTTGTTTATAACCGATGATCATCAACTTTAGTACAAGTCTGTTCCTTTGTTAGCTGATGAAAATGAAAAAAAAATTGCTTGAGAAGATCCAAGATTTATTAGAAAGGTATGTTGTTGTTTAGTGGCTAAGTTGTGTGTCTGACTCTTTTGCAACTCTGTGGACTGGCTCTTCTGTCCATGGGAGTGCCCAGGCAAGAATACTAGAGTGGGTTGCCATTTCCTTCTTTAGGGGATCTTCCTCATCCAGGGATTGAACTGTGTCTTCTGCATTGGCCCGCGGATTTTTTAACACCGAGCCACCTAGAAAGGTATAGGTACTAAGAAAAGTGAGTACCTATACACCATTTTCAAAAAAATCATTTGTCCTGATGGCTTTCTTTGTTGCTTGCTATTGAAAAATGGACTCCATGGGGTTGAAGCATCATGGAAAACTTAATTAAGTTTTAATTAAATGTTTTCCATGGTTTTGCATAACAGAGATAATATCAAATCTAATTCCTGTAAACTCTAACATGAATCTGGGTAATCAACACAGGAAACTCTAAGGATCCACGTTGTTTTGTATTATATCTATTAAGAGTATTTTAAAAGGATGGTCTTACAATGTCTCTAAATGTGTTTATTAGAATCACTGAACTCAGAACTCTCCAGGGGAGAAATTTTTTAATTATTACTTCAAATTTCATTGGTTTACTGTAATGGCAATTTAATGATTTTAATGTCTCTGAAATTAGTGTGTTTTGGTGTTTACTAATTAAAAAAATCTTACATGAGTGCTTTTTCTGATTTTTGAAAGTTAAAGGGGTATAGAATCTAAAATGTTGCATCACTTTCAAATGCGTGAACAGGATGTGTGCATACGTGCTCCGTCGCTTCAGTCTTATTTGACTCTGCAACCCTGAGGACTGTAGCCTGCCAGGCTCCTCTGTCCATGGGATTCTCCAGGCGAGAATAATGGAGTGGGTTGCCATGCCTGGGGATTTTTCTCACCTAGGGCTCCAACCCATGTCTCCTCTGGCTTCTTCATTGCAGGCAGATTCTATACCACTGAGCCACTGGGAAGCCGTGAACAGGATTAGTTCAGTTCAGTTCAGTTGCTTAGTCATGTCTGACTCTTTGCGACCCCATGGACTGCAGCACGCCAGGTCTCCCTGTCCATCACCAACTCCTGGAGTTTACTCAAACTCATGTTCATTGAGTCGGTGATGTCATCCAACCATCTCATCTTCTGTTGTCCCCTTCTTCTCCCACCTTCAATCTTTACAGCGTCAGGGCCTTTTCAAATGAGTCAGTTCTTCGCATCAGGTGGCCAAAGTATTGGAGTTTCAGCTTCAGCATCAGTCCTTCCAATGAATATTCAGGACTGATTTCCTTTAGGATAGATTGGTTGGATCTCCTTGCAGTCCAAGGGACTCTCAAGAGTCTTCTCCAACACCACAGTTCAAAAGCATCAATTCTTTGGCCCTCAGCTTTCTTTATAGTCCAGCTCTCACATCCATGCATGACTACTGGAAAATACCATAGCTTTGACTAGATGGACTTTTGTTGGCAAAGTAATGTCTCTGCTTTTTAATATGCTGTCTAGTTTGGTCATAGCTTTTCTATGAACAGGCTAGAAGTTGCCTAAATTCTTTTTTGCTCTGTAATTGAAGGTCATGATGTATTAAGACAATAGGGGTGTTGTAAGGCTTATTTGAGATATTACCTCAGTATTTCATTGTCACACACACTAGAACTCATACATTTTAGGCCTTATGTCCAAATAAAGGTATAGGGATAATTACTAAAATGAATTAATAGAGCTGAACATTTAAAATATGGCACAGTTTTGTTACTTTTCCATCTTTCATATATTATAAGCTTTAAACAAATGAAAGTACCTCAAGCCTCTTGACATTTGGGAAACTCTAGTTTAAAAAATCTATAACATGTAATATAATCCAATTGACCAAACATATATTGAGTTTTCACTTGTTCCCAAGGGCTGTATTAAGTACTAAGAATACAAAGATGGATCATTCAAGATTCCTCACTTCCTTTTCTCTATTCAGTTTTTTTTTTTCCTGTGCTTCCTTTAGCTTTTCATTCAATCTGTATTTTTACCCCTAATGTAAAGGCCTACATTTTAACTGTAAATGAATAGGGTCAGACTAGGTGGTTTCTAAAATCTCTTCCATTTCTTTATTTCTATGTCTTTTAAATTTACTCTCTGAATACCAACATGGATCTTCACAAATATTGAAGCAAACTTTGTTGAGAAGTGCAGAAAACTTGAAATTATTTTATATCCAAACTAAAGAAACTAGGCTTTGGAGTCAGACAGGCCTAGATAAAAATCTTTACCACTTGAGTAAGCTACTGAATCTCCTTGAATTTATCTCTGTGGTGTAATCCCTAAAATAGGGATACAAATGCTATTTACCCTATAATGTGTTATGAAGATAAAATGATATAATGCATGTAAGGCACTGAAACAGATGTGTTCAGAGCTTAATATGCTCAAATAAATATTCATCTTTATTATTCAGGCCATATAAATATAGATAATTTACTTATTTGGAAAAATATTTGTAAATAGTCCCAAATTAAATAAAATGTACTTGTCTTTGTTTTGCAAGAACTTGGTGATAATGACAAACTAAATGTATTTTCTGTCTGTTTCAGCCGAGCTTTGAGATGCTTTGTTGGCTCTGTTGACAGAGGAAAATGGTTCAGTAGAAATATCTCATAATCTGGCTTCCTCATTGCTCAGCACAGTACTGAACTCAGCAGCTCTGCCATGTGTTCGCTGAATGAAGGAATGAATAATTGGCTGGAGGAGTGAATGAAAAGTATTCCATAAGATCAGCTGTCCTTTATACACTGGGAAAAAAAAAAAACAAATATCTTATTTGTGACAACATCAGTGAATAGTTGAGTAGGAACTAGAATCCAAATTTGCCCACTTGTTGACATTTTCCATAATTCCTTTAGCTTCTGTTTCTCACAGTGACCCAAATTCATGGACATGTTGCATTATGGTGACTTCATAAATCATGAGATAAAAATCACATTTTTGACTTATCTATAGCAAGAATCCAAAGTGCTGAGTGGGGCAGTTAGCATCAGTTTTTCTGTTTTATTTTCAGAAAATGTGAGACTAGGAAAAAAATAGATGACCTGGGGTTACAAACCAATTTTTAGTATCCAGAAAATGTGACTCTGTTCCAGAGGAGCTGACTCTCACCCAGAGTTTTAATGTTATTTCATCTATTGAAAGTCAGTGACGGACTGGTGACTTTGAGTTGGACTCTTCTTCAACAGTGCCCTGTGGCTCTTTGGCATTCCCCTGGGCCTGTTATGATTATGGAACCCCATTAAGAAGATTCCCTTTGAGATCTTGAGATAAAGACCCTGAATGTGTATCATTAAGAGTGTAATATTGGGCCAGAGTCATGCTTCCTTTTATCTATCTTTGATCTTAATGATCTGAGTTTGGGCCAGAATGGAGTTATGCTCTTAGAACAGCTGCTGGAGTATGAAAGAGCATTTTTGAGAGAGATGGAGATTGAGGAATATGAATTGAAATCAGGACTAGTAAAGGCATTCAGCAGCCTTGTATAAAGGAGCATTTTGAAATCTAGTGTGGCAATACACCAGTACTTGTGGGCCAGGTGTTTTTAATTAAACATATCTTAAGGTATTAAAAATTTGAAATTCATGCATCCTTCACACTTTTCCTGCATATTTTATGTGTGGAGTTAGATAGAAGGCAAAAATATAAGAAGGAACTAAAGAATCTGCCAGTAGGAAAATCAGTTGAAATAATTCAGAGGCTTCTACCATTTTTAAAGAACAAATTTGGTTTGCTCATAAAGCCCCGAGTAGGATGAGAGATGTTTAATAACTCTTGGAATTTGGTAGTAGAAGAAAAGTGATGAATTTACAGACCTTAAGCTCGGTTGCTTGGATTGTCACATTTTGCTATCTAAAAGAGGAAAAGATTTCTTCCAGCTGCAAAATTGTGGGTTAAAAGAAATGTCACACTAAGGTTTTTTTTTTTTTTCTTATTTAAATGAATATCCATATGCTCTGAATGTTATCAGATTTTCAGGCTTTAGAAACTGAAGGCTTTTTATTCATAGGACAGGCTTTGCAGGAACTACTATAGTGCAAATTCATCCCCAAAACTCTCCTAATGCACATAAATTTCTCTTTGGAAATATCAGCTCTTGGGTAGCAAGAATAATTTCATTATGGCCTTCCTCGCTTTTGGCTTTTGTCTGAAAGATCCAGAAAGTGCAGAGGTTATAATGTATCACTTCAGTGACAGGAACACTTGTCCCTTAGGATTAACATTTCAGGAGCTTCTTCATGTGTTACAGAGCCACCTGCAGAGAGTGTTTGAAAGTCACTGGATAGCTGACTTCACCCACAGGGAAAGTGACAGGGACCTGGAGTAGATAGAGGCTTTTCAGTGGAAACCTTTAGGCATAATTAGATTATTCTAGCAGGTAGTGGATTCATGTCAATCTAGCCATCTCCAGAGGATGGTGGGGGCTACCAGCACCACATGACAGCTTTTACTGGCTGGTTGCACTGAAGTGAGTCACCTTCAGGGACCTTTGAACTGAGCTTAGGGGATGGGGTAGGAATGCAGTAGGCTCAAGAGACTTTTTAAAGATTCACTCTTCATCTGAGTTGGCCCTAAGGATTCAGAGAGAACCTGGGATAGTGGAGATAATTCTAGGGTCCCCTGAAATGAGAGCCATCTATAAAAAACTGATATGACATATAGTAAGATGTTTCTATAATACTTTTATATATTATTCATAAAATAAGCCTAAAATATGGGCTGATATGTAGTAAAATACACATAAAATATTGGCATTGAAACATGGTTGATAGTGTGTCTCATGGTTAATTTTATGTGTCAGTTTGGACTTACGGATGTTCCAGATAGTTGGTGAAACGTTACTTCTAAGTGTGTTATTGATATTGGGTTTGAAAGAGATTAACATTTGAATCACCTAACTGAGTAGAGAATATCTCCCTCACCTGTGTAGGCAGGCATCATCCGATGCATTGAGGGCCTGCCTGAATAGGAAAAAAAAAACAAAACTGAGGACCAGTGAATTTTCTCTTTTTGCTTGAGCTGGTACATCCATCTTTCCCTGCCTTCAGAGGACATAGACATTCCTGGTTCTTGGGCCTTTGAATTTGGAATGGGATTTACGCCATTGGATCATCTGGTTCTTGGGTTCGCTGTTGTTGGACTGAATTAGACTTGAAAGACACTAATGGCTCTTTTTCTATTTAGTAAAGAGAGTGTGGATAGTCCATGATGTGAACTGCTCACAGAGATAGATAAAATATCTACATTGGTTACTCCTAACCAACCACTTATAAGAAGAGACAAGTGATTTTTATATTGATACTTTTGAACATTATTGAAAAACTTAGAAATATCATGAAATTGTTGATTGCTTCTAATGTCTCTGGACAAAGTGGTGAAAGAAAAGAATGAGCTCAGAAATTCAAATTCCCAGCTCAAGCACTAGTGGCATAGATGTGACCTAAGAGCTTCTAGGTGTGCCTTGAAGGGAGAACCTTATCTCCTATAGCTGTAGGGCTGAACCTTATCCTGTGGATGACTAAATGATAACACAAGTTTAACTTTCAGCCTCAAAGGGTGTCACTGTTAAAGTGAGGGTATTGATTGGAAAGAATGGTATTCTGTAGGTTGAGAAGAGTATGTATGGGAAGATTCTGATTAAGCTGGCTCAGACTGTAAAGAATCTGCTACAGTGTGGGAGACCTGGGTTTGATCCCTGAGTTGGGAAGATCCTCTGGAGGAGGGCATGGCAACCCACCCTAGTATTCTTGCCTGGAGAAGCTTCATGGACAAAGGGGGCTGGTGGGCTATAATCCATGGTGTCTCAAAGAATCGGACATGATTGAGTGACTGATACACACACACACACACACACACACACATTGACCCCTTAAATTCTGATGAGTCTTTTTTGTTTTAGAAGTTGCCTCTTTCATCACTGTGCTGCTTTCCTACTCCCAGGAGAAGAGATCTCTTTGCTGAGATCTGAATGAAGGGATCAGTCCTGCCTAGTCTAAGGACACTGTACTCACCTCCTCTAAAGCAGTTGCCTTGTAAAGCAATGCTAATTTTACTCAGGATCCACTCTTCCATGCTTCTAGACCTATATTTAGACTTGAAAAGTAAGGAACAAAGGGTGACCTATAAAAAGGTGTGCCACACTCCAAAAGAACCACTTGTTTTCTAATTTATACAATCAGAAACCCAAGGCAGGTATGTGGGAGTGAATGCTAAAGATGTAGGTTATGGGAGGAAGGTACATGAATTTGTATAGGGCTCCCTGAGCAGTTTCAGGAAAGGCTTTAACAGTTTGGTTGGTTGGACCAAAAAATGGCCCACTGGGAACAAGTGAAAACATGTTCAAATTTGAGAGGAGTGCCCCAGCATCCTTGAAGAACCCTGTGTTTACTCTTCTCTGTAGGTTAGACCTTACAGTGAGAACTACAGCCATTCAATTCGAAAGCAAAATGCAATGAGAGTTAATTGGATCCCAAGGAGATGGAGGCCAAGTGGCAGCAAGGTGGATGGTGGTTACCATAATGGACAGCAGATACATTGATAAATGCCTAACAAACAGAGAATATATTTGAGGTATTTAAGTGTCTATTTAAAGCCAATCCTATATTTTGAGGAAGACTTGACATGAAGTCTTAATGAATTTGAAATACCTCAGTAGACTATGGAAGAATTCATTTAAGAATGTCAAATTTTATATCTAATAAGCCATGTCCTAATGTCTAAAAAAATTCAGCCTGGTGTGTCAAAGTGAATTTCACATTCAGAGATGTCCAAGTGACTGTTTCATTATTTCAGCAGAACCTGGTGTGGGTGAAACGTTGCAAAATACCAACGGTGAGGAAATCTGGTTCTTTCAAGTCCGTGATTTTGGCTGAGGCTCCAGAGTTTCCCAGTGGTGTCTGTTATAAAGCAACATACAGGAGTTGGCAGCAAGTTAGAGATAACGACTTCCATCCCAAAGACTGTCCAAGCTGCATGTTAAATTTTCCCCATCTGTCACCAGTCTCTGCTGTCCCATGTCAGAGTCAGCTTTGGAACTGGTGACATTGGAGGTACTTGTTATGCCTGTCAAAACAAGACCCAGGGGTCTTATTGTTATGACAGTTTGGATATACTGGAACAGTAATTACCATTCGTATGGCCTTCCTGTGGTGTTCTCCTGTTTCATGCTCCCATCTCCCCTTACATGGGTCCCAGTGTACATGGCACTGATTAGTAGAATCAGCAAGAGATGGTACCACAGATGCTTTTTTAGGATATTATGTTGTGTGAAAGCCAAAGAATGCTAGTACCTAACATTTGATTGGACTATATTTGTTGCTTATTAACCAAGTTAGGTAACGATAAGTAATATAGGGCTATAACTATATTTCCAGATAAACTATGGTTTGAAACATTTAACTTTTATGAGTATATAATTGACAATGTCATGTTAAAACATATACATTTACATACAACAATATGGATGAATCTTAGAAACATTGTTGGATAAAAGAACCATATAAATGTAAGTAGTTGCAGTATGATTCCATTTACAGAAAGTTCATGTACAGGCAAAACTATTGTATGATCTAAGAAATCAGGTTAGTGGTGACTCTTGGGGTAGTATCTGAAAGTAGGGCAGAATGGGTCTTTGGAGATGCCAGTGATGTTCCCTTTTCTTGATCTCAGTTATAGTTACATGTTTCATGTTTAGAATTTATCAAGTTATATATTAACAGTACTTTATATACTTTTATGTTTGAATATCATTCTTCAATTTGAAAAGTGAAAAAGGAATTACCTTCTAAAGTAATATAAGTTATTATTTTTAAAAAGTTCACAAAACCATATAGCAAGAGAATTATTTTTCAACATCATTTCACTTTATTGTCAGTGATGATAAAAGTCACTTATGGAGTATATCTCCTATGCTAGAGTAGCTCTAAGTGTTTGAAGTAGGTTGCTATTTTAATGACTTCACCAGTTTTTGAGGTGCTTATTATCCCAGTTATTTGGTGTGCTAAGGAGGAATTGAGACTTGGAGAAATCAAGCAGCTTGCTCAAGGTCTTATAGCAGGTTGGTCATGTGTGAATTTGAATTCCGCTCTGTCAAAGTGGGAGGAGCTTCCAACTCACCATCACACTTGCGCATGGAGACAAGTTGTTGATTTCAAACTCTGGACTTAATTTCCATGTTGGGGACAGGTAGTTTTCTTTATGGATTTAACTTTCATTTCCCATGGTAATGAATGGTTGTCATTACTAGCATATTTTGCACTCAATCTGTACTCGGAGTTTATAGAACTCAGACAGCATCAAATAAAAGCAGCAAATTGCTTTAACCCAAAAGTTTAGAAAAGCTAAAGAGTTAGTACTATTTCACAGGCAAATCAAACAGGTAAACTTGGACATATTTATTTTTTATTTTAGGAACTTGCTTCTTAGTGTTGGCCTTTGTGCTTCTAAGCTTATGGTTGAGAGAAAGAAAAAGCGAGAGATGGTCACATAAAAAGCTCTGAATTTAAGAACAGGAGTTTTTATTTACTAGGGCAATATTGGATGATGGGATTTTGGAAAACTGGGTAGTCTAAGGAATCATGTTTATTTCTCATTAGAAAGTTGATTTCATCCCTTGGGCCACAAATGGTACTGGTGTAGGGAAAGAGTGAGGGGAAAACGGGTATTAGGAAGGTAGACCAATGCCTTGAGAGAGGAAGGCATTAACTTTCCTACAAGTCAGAATTAGGTAGATGTTTTAGTTCTTCTAAGCTGCTGTAACAGAAATGTCATTGACTTAAATAACAAGCATTTATTATCCAGTTCTGTAGGCTGGGAAGTCTAAAATCAAAGTTCTGGCACACACATAGAAGTAGAACATTAATATTATATAGTTATAAAAGCACTATCACATCTAATTTTACCCTCATGATTCTGAGAGATTGGGATCATTGGTATGTCAGTATTATGGTTACAAATGTAAGGCTCAAGGAACCTAAGTGGCACAAACACATTTCAGGGGTAAGCAACAGAGTGAGAAAATGGAGGAGGAGGAGCACTTAATCATGACTAGATAAATTCAGTCCATATCAGTTCAGCTGCTCAGTTGTGTCCAACTCTTTGCAACCCCATGGACTGCAGCATCCCAGTCTTTCCTGTCCATCACCAACTCCTAGAGTGTGCTCATACTCATGTCCATCAAGTTGGTGATGCCATCTGCCATCCAAACATCTCATCTGTCGTCCCCTTCTCCTCCTACCTTCAATCTTTCCCAGCATCAGGGTCTTTTCAAAGGAGTCAGTTCTTCGCATCAGGTGGCCACAGTATTGGAGTTTCAGCTTCAACATCAGTCCTTCCAATGAATATTCAGTACTGATTTCATTTAGGATTGACTAGGTTGATCTTGCAGGCCAAGGGACTCTCAAGAGTCTTCTCCAACACTGCAAAAAGCATCAGTTATTCAGTGCTTAGCTTTCTTTATAGTCAAACTCTCACATCCATACATGATTACTGGAAAAACCATAGCTTTGACTAGATGGACCTTTGTCAGCAAAGTAATGTCTCTGCTTTTTAACATGCTGTCTAGTAGGTCATAGCTTTTCTTCCAAGGAGTGTCTTTTAATTTCATGGCTGTAGTCACCATCTGCGGTGATTCTGGAACCCAAGAAAATAAAGTCTGTCACTGTTTCCATTGTTTCCCCATCTATTTGCCATGAAGTGATGGAACCGGATACCATGATCTTCATTTTTTGAATGTTGAGTTTTAAGTCAGCTTTTTCACTCTCCTCTTTCACTTTCATTGAGGCTCGTTAGTTCTTCACTTTCTGCCATAAGGGTGGTGTCATCTGCATATCTGAGGTTATTTATATTTCTCCCAGCAATCTTGATTCCAGCTTGTGCTTCCTCCAGCCCAGCATTTCACATGATGTACTCTGCATATAAGTTAAATAAGCAGGGTGACAATATACAGCCTTGACATACTCCTTCCCCAATTTGGAAACAATCTGTTGTTCCATGTCCAGTTCTAACTGTTGCTTCCTGACCTGCATACAGATTTCTCAAAAGGCAGGTCAGGTGGTCTGGTATTCCCATCTCTTTAAGAATTTTGAGAGTCTAGATAAATTGGGAAAGCTTTCATGAAGGAAATTTATGAATTAGCATTTGAGGAGTAAAGTGAGGTTTAAGCCCAAGATAGTAACGGGAGGACATTGTTGGTTTGATGAGCTGTGGAAACCAGAATCTCAAATGTAGAGAAACAAGGCTCTTTCGGTCTTGTGGTCAGCCATCCCCAGTGGGTGGAGATTGGATTGTAGAGTCATTTTAGTTTAGCCACCTTTAAAATTATTTTGTAGAGGAAACTTCGAGTGCATCCCAAGAAAGTTTAGTAAAATCAAGAATTACTTAAAGTAGTATTCAGGACGCTACTGGAGTCATTGAGTTTATTAAGATATATGCGATTGCCTGGAGAAATATCAATAACCTCAGATATGCAGATGACACCACCTTATGGCAGAAAGTGAAGAAGAACTAAAGAGCCTCTTGATGAAAGTGAAAGAGGAGAGTGAAAAAGTTGGCTTAAAGCTCAACATTCAGAAAACTAAGATCATGGCATCTGGTCCCATCACTTCACGGCAGATAGATAGGGAAACAGTGGAAACAGTGGCTGACTTTATTTTTCTGGGCTCCAAAATCACTGCAGATGGTGACTGCAGCCATGAAATTAAAAGATGCTTACTCCTTGAAAGGAAAGTTATGACCAACCTAGACAGCATATTGAAAAGAAGAGACATTACGTTGTCAACAAAGGTCTGTCTAGTCAAGGCTATGGTTTTTCCAGTGGTCATGTATGGATGTGAGCATTGGACTATAAAGAAAGCTGAGGGCCGAGGAATTGATGCTTTTGAACTGTGGTGGTGGAGAAGACTCTTGAGAGTCCCTTGGACTGCAAGGAGATCCAACCATCCTAAAGGTAATCAGTCCTGAATATTCATTGGAAGGACTGATGTTGAAGCTGAAACTCCAATACTTTGGCCACCTGATGCGAAGAGCTGACTCATTTGAAATGACCCTTATGCTGGGAAAGATTGAGGGCAGGAGGAGAAGGGGACGACAGAAGATGAGATGGTTGGTTGGCATCACCGACTCAATGGACATGGGTTTGGATGAACTCTGGGAGTTGGTGATGGGCAGGGAGGCCTGGCGTGCTGTGGTTCATCGGGCCGCAAAGAGCCAACATGATTGAGCGACTGAACTGAACTGAACTGATGCATATTTGTTTTGCTTTGGAGAGTTTTTGCCTGGCACTTTTACATCAAAATTTATTATAGCAAAGTTTACCCATGACCTTTTTTTATAATGAAGTTTGAAAGCTTCCTGTAGTCACTTTACTGAACTCAGGGACCTACAAGGTAGCAGATGTAATTGATAAGTCCTCTCCTACTTATTAGTAGGGCAGATGGTTCCCCAGGACTACTGAGAGATGTTCTTAGTAATAATAATTACAATTAAACATTTCTGCTTTATTAAGATGTGCTTCTAAGGGAAAGTCTTTCATTTTAAAAGATAAAGAACTTCTAGCATATACTGTTCACCAGAATCTGAAGTTCTTTTATGATCATGTGATTAGGTCCTGGCTCTGTAGGTTGAGGCGAAGAAATAACCCTCCTTTGTGTTTGGAAGCACTGCTATTATGGATGGGTACCAGAAGTGAAGAGGAGGAAGATAAGAGACCAGATAGTGAATTATTATACTAGTTCAAAGGGGTCTTGAGCCAGGATGAAATAGAATCAGCAAAGAGGGGGACTGGAGAGGATTCCAACTGTGACTGCTTCCCATTGAGGCCCAGATTCTCCTTGCTTTACCTCACTTTTTCTTTGGCTTCCGTCACAAAGGCTTCTTAGGGATCTTGTCAGAGAATTTTCATCGTAGCTCTGTTTACTCAGTGTTTTGAGAAACTATAGTTCTTTATAAATTTATGAAGATTATAGAAAAAGTAAATGTGGCACTTTGCATTTTATTAAATTATTTTTATCTTAACTAGATAAATTATGAAACAATAATTCAAAGCCTTGACTTTACAACTATCTGAGATAAATATGTACTCCTGTGACTTTCTGTCTTCATAACTTGCATACCTAGCACATTTGACACTAGTCAATACTAGAGTACACTAGTATTTTTTAACACTCTCTTTGATATATAACAAGATTATTTTCAGTAAGAATTGTGGGTTAATCAGTAATATAGTTATTTTCCTATTTGTACTTTAACTTTAAATATTTAAATTATAATATATTTTAACTTTAATGCAAATATTATCAAGTAGTTCACAAATGAAAATATTAAACCTTATTGTTTATACTGTTTCCCTGTTTTAAGCACAAAAATTCCAAGTCATTGCCTAGAAGGACAGAATTAAAGTTTTTCTTTTTTTCTAATTGCAAAGACTGATATTTTGATTACCAATTATATATAGAAATATATAATACCACATATACTGGAAAAATGAATTGCATCTGAAGGAGGCTCAAATGGTTCTGAACTTTTATAAAATTACACTTGACTGTGTATAGCTTGGGCTTCCCATGTGGTGCTAATGGTAAAGATTCCATCTGCCAATGCAGGAGACATAAGAGATGTGGGTTTGATCCCTGGGTTGGGAAGATCCCCTGGAAAAGGAAATGGCAACCCACTCCAGTATTCTTGCCTGAAGAATCCCATGGACAGAGGAGCCTAGCAGGCTACAGTCCTAAGGATCTCGGAGTCTGCCACGACTGAAGTGACTTAGCATGCACACATATATATATAGTTTAGCCCTTATCTATTAGGGGTTAGTTGTATGCTTGTAAGTTTTCCAAATTTCTGTGTGGAATCCAATGTTTATGAAAGAATCCATAACAAAAGTATGTGACTTTGAAACTTGCATGTGTCATTCAAAATCAACCATAAACATGCATTGTTTAGAAATTAGACTAATGAAATAATTTTTTCAGTGTATTTTTGTCACTGAGAGTTTTTAAATTGTAGATGCATGGGGGTAACAAGAAAAAAAAACTGAACTTGTTAAAATTTTTACAGTAACTACAGTTAGTGTACCCGCTAATTATCTGTGCCCAGGGTAAGCTGCTTCCCATCCCTCACCCTTGTATGCTGCTGCTTTGACTGGTATTTTTCTCCTTCGGAAATGACTGCTTTCCTGCTCATCCTGCCTCCTGCCATACACCTCATTGCCCTTTCCATCTCAGTCAGACACCACCTCCATTAACTGATTCCCGCAAGTAAATGCTATTAATATGTCTCCTTCCTTTGAACTCACAGTATACTATTATCATTATTCTATAGACCACCTTGTAATATTAATTTTGTGAATATTGTCATGTAAAGTAGAGCCTTACTTCACTTATTATTTGTTATTACCTAGCATTAAACACTTTTTCACTTAGTCAACCAGTCCTCAGACACATCTTATTGATTAAATACAAAGGAAATTGTTACAGTAACCAGACCACATTTTGTTTTATTTTATGATTTTTACATATACTATTTCTTTTTATTTCCATAAGTATTTTGAACATACTTGTTTACAAATCATTTTCAGATAATAGTTTTGTGTTTGGCATTCTTCCAAAATGAATTATTTCAAGATGTCTAGAATGTCAGCTGTCTTTTGTGGCATTTGCCTCATATGGTATGAAATTTTTGTTTGCTGGCTCATTTGGAGTAGAAATTTTATTGATGTTGCTGTTGGTTTATTTTTAATGCCCTTCTCTCTGGGCTTATATACCTTCCCTCCTGGTTTTTGCCATTACCTGTTTCTAGCTCCCTGGAGCTCTCTGTCCGTAACTAGGTCACATATTGGCATGTCTGGTCTCCAGTTCTGCAGAGTTATTGGTGTTACAAGTCTTGTTTCTGAGTCTGAAAAGGCTTGAACCGGGGTCGAAGTGGGAAGGAGTCTTGGCTCCCACTCATTTTCCTGAATGGAGTCTCAGCTCCTGGCCATGTTCACCATTTATTTGAAACTCCTTTCTCACAGGTCAGGGAAATTAAACCCAACTTCAGGTTTCGTAGCCAGAGTCTGGCCCTGGTCTGCTGACAGAAGAGGAGTGCTTTGGGCTCCTGTTAGTACCCCTCCCCATTTTGCAATATCTTAATTTTACCCAGGAACCTATTAGGTTACTTTTACTCTTTGTGTTTCTATTCCAAGATGTTTACCTTGTTCCTCACTCCAGTTTTGTGTTTCTCAATACTAAATATATAGTATATAACATAAAATTATCAACTTGTGTGTGTTTCTTTAATTACTATGGGTTCAAAGCAGAGGTAGTGAGTGTTTATACCTGAACTCACTATTTTGTCTTAATAAAAAGTCAGAGACTTTAATTTAAATGAGATTAAACTTCTGACTCATCATATGGTGATCCTTCTTTTATTACAAATTACAAAGATTTCATTTTGATTTAGTTCCTTCCCAGTGGTTTTCATTTGATTTTTAAAAAGATTCTCTGATAAAGAAGAAGGTTTTTTTTTTTTTTTTTTGGTGTGGGGCAGGGCAACTTATTGACTCCAAAAGGCCATCTGAGCAGCCGAGTCAGAATCATTAAATGTACTTTCCACTCAGCCTTCTCCTTTATTACAGGTGATGAGTGTGGGTTAACTAAGCTTTTCAGTCTGCCCATATTCGTTTTTCTTTTTACCCTTCATTCAATAGTAGAATTAATGATAACTTAAGTAAAAAAATAAATGAAAAGGCATGTGAACATCTAGAGTAAAATCACTTAATAAAATGTCAGTAGCAGCCAAGTGAAGAGGTTATGCTATTGTACATTCATTTTCTGTGTTACTGTGAGTGAGATGAAAATCAGACTCTTTCATTCAGCTTTGGTGAGCCTTCAGGTGCCAGATCTCTGAAGCTGATAGAATATAAAGTGCAATATTTTTCCACTCATGGAGATGGAACAATGTTTTACTTTTAAGATTAGGTTTTCTTTCATCCTTCTTTTGCTAAGTATTTACAATCACACATAAGAATATTTTTATAGGGAATCAAAACATTGAAAACAATTTCAGGGATAATTTTCCACATTATTATAGAAGCCTTTCCTTTATTAAAATACTTAAAATTAAGCTTCCCCAGTGCATTTACTTGTTTTTAAATAATTCTTTCTTTAAACAAAAAAAATATTTTACTTTACAGAAGATAATCATTTTGGTAGAATTGTTCTAAAATGCATGATGTAAATGTTACCTTCTGTACTGGGCACAGAAGTGCCAGTGTTCTTTCCAAAACTCATGTTCCGCTAGAACCTGTGAATGAGACTTTATTTGGAAATGGATCTTTGTAGATGTAATTAAGTTAAGGTGAGTTCATATTGTATTATGGTGGGCTACGATAATGGGAGAATATGATGTCCTTATGAGTAGAGAGAAATCTGGGCACCCACACCCAGAAAGAAGAACAACATGTAAAGACAGACAGAAGTTGGAGTGATCTATCTATAAGCTTAGAAATGCCAAGAATTGCCAGCAGTCACTGGAAGCTAGGAGAGGAGAGGTATGGAATAGGTTTTCCCTCACACCTCTAGAAGGAATTAACCCTCCTAATATCTTGATTTTGAACTTCTGTCTTCAAAAATGTGGGAGTGTAAACTATTGTTTTAAGCCACCCAGTTTATGGCACTTTTGTTCTAGAAACCCTAGGAAACTAATACATCTTTTTACATAGCATATTTTACTGAGCATAATGCAACTTTTATCTATGGGATAAACAGTGTGAGTTTGTTTTAATGACATGAGTGTTCCAAGGGACCTTTGAAGTGTCCTGGATTTACCTTGCCCCTCAAAGAATGTAGGTAGGCAATTTTGATATTCTTGCTGGTCTTTGTGACTTGTGGTCGTTGGCTATTATATTTATATATATAACTTGCCTTTTCCTCTTCCTCTCTGTGTCTATATAACTGTCATACTTTAAGAAGGATTTAAGATTTCCAGGAGAAAATCCAACCCATCTGTACATACAATTCTAAGTTTATAAGCTCAATTCTAAGAGTTCATAATTTCCCAAATTGTATTTGGTCATAAATACACTCTGGAGAAACCCTGGTGGTTTGTGGTAAAGAGTCTGCATGCAATGCAGGAGATGCAGGAGGACCTGCATTGGATCCCTGGGTTGGGAAGATCCTCTGGCAACCCACTTCAGTATTCTTACCAGGAAGATCCCAGGGACAGAAAAGCATGGTGGAATCAGTCCGTAGGGTTGCAAAGAGTTGGATACAACTGAAGCGACTGAGCACAGACGATCTCAAGTTTCTACAGAAATCACTTTGAGGAACACTGTCTTAAAGGGAAAAATTTCTGTTCCTTCATAAACAGTTTCACTTAAGCCTAGAGCTGACGTGTTCTTTGTGGGCCTTCAGCTCTGTGACTTTATTTTGAATATTTGAGGTTACTGAAAACTGGAATGTCAACAGACATGAGGAGTTGTTCTCATTTTTTCTTAGCAATAATCAATCTTCCTAAAGTACCAGTTATTTAGATAGGAGTTGATTTTTTGTTTGTTTGGTTTGTGGGGGCATTTATTTTCCTGTCATAATCTATGTGCTAAGAAAGATTAAGTGAATCTCTACTTGGAAAATTCTGCATAAAGTTGAAATTGAAGACAGGCAAACAACACTGCAGTTGAACTAGTTTTTTTTTTTTTTTTTCCCATGTCTGTATATTCAGTCTCTCACATCTTCCATGTTGTTCTAACTCTGAGGCTGCCTTTGAGTTAGTGGTGGTTTAGTCGCTAAGTCGTGTTTGACTCTTGCGACCCCATGGACTGTACCCTGCCAGGCTCCTCTGTCCATGGGATTTTCCAGGCAAGAATACTGGAATGGGTTGCCATTTCCTTCTCCAGGGGATCTTCCCAAACCAGGGATCGAACCCAGGTCAACTGCATTGCCGGCAGATTCTTTACCAGCTGAGCTACCGGGGAAAACCTATGTGGCATCCTATCTATATCTAATTATTTAAATTCAGTAACTTAACAGGGTTGCTGAAGGAATGTTGTTGCCAGCCTTGTGAGGAATCAATAACATGCCATGTATGTGTTCGGTCAATCAGTCTAATGAAATATCCTCATGTGCCAGGTATTGTTCTAGATGATAGTGGTCCAGGATCCTATAGAAGCACACATCCTATTGAAGAGAGACCAACAATGAACTGTACCTGGGTAATATTTCCAGTCGGTTAGTTGGCAATAAGTGTGATGGAGAAAACTCAAATAAGCCAGAGAGTAGGAATATGGGTTAGCGCAGGTGAAAGTGTGCATTTGGGATGATGGTGGTCAGAAATGGTATCACAGAGAGGGTGGAATTTGATACAAACATCCAAGAAGGTCAGGAGAGCATACTAGGCTAAAGAAATAACCAGAGCAAGGCCCAGAGCCAAGAAGATGTCTGAGGTCAGCACCAGCGGGGGCCAGTGTGTGAGAGCAGAGGGGACAGGACATAAGTAGGAGGGTGTGAGATCGGAGAAGGGTGGTGGTAGGCATTGCATGGAGGTCTTCTAGATCATTATAAAATATTCAGCTTCTCTGTTTAGTGGGATGGGAAGTCATTGGAGAAATTTGAGCAGAGAAATAACATGATCTAGCTTACATTTTTTAGGTTATATAAGAGTTTATTTTTATTTTGTATACAATTTTAAATGTTACATTCTGTTTATGGACTATATTCCTGATGTTTTACAATACATCCTTGAGCCTATCTTAAACCCAATAGTTTGTACTTCTCACTTGCCCACTCCTAGATTGCATCTCCCCTCTACCATTGCTAACAACTAGTTTGTTCTCTATATCTGAACTTGCTTATTTTTTTTGTTATATTCTCTAGATTATTGTATTTTCAGATTCCACATATAAGTAATAGCATACAGTATTTATCTTTCTCTGTCTGGTTTATTTCACTTAGCATAATGCCGTCCAAACTTATCCATGTTGCTTCAAATGGCAAAATTTCATTCTTTTATATGGCTTAGTAATATTCTATTGTGTACACACACACACACACACACACACACACACACACCACATCTTCTTTATCCATTAATCTGTTGATGGAACTTAGATTGCTTCCCTACCTTGGCAAGCCTAAATAATATTACTATGAACATTGGAGTGCACACCTGTCAGAATGACTATCATTAAAAAAGTACAAATAAGATATGTTGGCAAGAATGTAGAGAAAAGGGAACCCTCATACTGTTGTTGGGAATGTGAACTGGTGCAGCCATTGTGTAAAAGAGTGTGGAGATTTCTGAAAAAACTAAAAATCAAATTTCTGTATAACCTAGCAGTTCTACTACTAGGTATAAGAACAAAAACAACTGATAGATGCATTCTGATCTAGCCTATATTTTACATCATGCTTTTAGGAGCATGGTGACTGTAGGGATGTTGGCACCTAGGCTCATATATCAGCTCTCATAAAGACATTTTGAAATAGACTGAGGTAGTTTCTTACAGAGGGGAACTCATACTTTGAGTATGTCATAGAACGGATGTTGATCCACCTCCTCTATGACATAGGAGGCAGATGTCATAGAACTATAGGAATAAATTAAAATGTTTCATTTTCTTAGGGATATCAAAGTAGTCACACTAGTAGGAAAATGTTTTTAGAAAATCTGACTTGAAAGTTTGTATATTTTCTTTAGCTCTCCGGCAAGGACTGATCAGGCTAATATGTGTTTTTATGAGTTCTGAATTCATCATTTGTTTTGTTGCATTTAATACCACAAGAATAAAGAAAATCTTGTCATAAAAAGCCTTCAGTTATGGAGATTCTAGGTGGAAGTTAAAACCCAAGATATAAGCTTCTCAACCTTCAGTGTGTTTGAGTATGCCATTGTTAAATAGAATTTTGAAAACTGGTTAGCATATAGTATTTGTCTTTTTCTCTGACTTCACTTAGTGTGATAATCTCTAGGTCCATTCATGTTGCTGCAAATGGCATTATTTCATTCTTCTTTATGGCTGAGTAGTATTCCATTGTATATGTGCACTGTATCTCCTTTATCTATTCCTCTGTCAGTGGACATTTAGGTTGCTTCTACTTCTTGGCTATTGGATATAGTGCTACACTGAACACTGGGGAGGGAGCATGTGTATTTTTGAATTATGATTTTCTCTGAATATATGCTCAAGAGTGGGTTTGCTGGGTTATATGGTGGTTCTGTATTTAGTTTTTTAAAGAACATCCATACTATTCTCCATCGTGGTTATACTAATTTACATTCACATGATGTCATTTAAGTGGAATCTAAAAAAATGATCTAAATGAGCTTATTTACAAAACAGACTCACAGACATAGAAAACAAACTTATGGCTTCCAGAGGGGAAAAGTGGGATGGGAGGGATAAATAGGATTTTCAGATTAACGTATACACACTACTATATATAAAGTAGATAATCAGCAAGGACCTACTATTTAACACAGGGAACTCTACTCAATATTCTGTAATAACCTATTCAGAAAAATAATCTGAAAATTGATGGCTATTTGTATATGTACAACCAAATCACTTTGCTATACACCTGAAACTAGTACAATGTTGGAAATAAATTATACTCAAATTAAATTGAATTAAATTTAAATATAAAGCAGTAAAACATAAAGAAAACTGATTAGTAAACCAGTTATATCTTTGGATAACCAAATGGTTGACAAGAATGATGATCTTGATATAGAACTATGTCAGTTAATAAAGAAGAACAAGAGTCAAAATATGAACCATCTATTGATGAGCCAACCCCTCATAAAATGTACCCCCACTCAGATATCCCTTCCTGCAGATGTCTTCTTCTTCCATACCATTCTATCACCCTCTTTTCTAGTCAGTATATCTCATATTGGTAGATGTGGCTGTACTGAGCTGTAAAAGGTAAATCATTTCTAGGTGAAAATAGTCATCATTCAAAAAGATATGAGATTTCATGAAGTCCACAAAAACAGTTCTGCAGAACTCCTTAAACCACCCTCAAAATTATTAACAAACAAGGGTCTGGCAGAGTTATACTGGTTATCATTTGAAGGAGGAAAAAATCACTGTGGATGATCATAGGTGGTGCTCTTAAAGTCAAAGTGTTGAAATGACAAAAATTAATAAAAATAATAATACTTATCCACTATTAATGTATACTATATACTGAGACCTATTCCAAGTGCTTAACATATAGTCTTAGTTAGGCTATTAGTTTGGCTAAGTGTGGCACAGGGTCACACTAACCCTTTTTAGATAAGCTAGAAATTTTTCTTAGCCTGAACTGGCATAGTGGTTCTGCTCAGCAAAATTCTGGAGACCTGGTTCCTTCCATGCCGTTTCTCTATTTCCTTAGAGTTTTTAATGCCATGGGTGTAATCCTAGAAATCTCACTCTGTACATTTCTCCTAGTCACAGTTTTCTTCCCTTTCCCTTGTGGCTCAGCTGGTAAAGAATCCACCTGCAGTGTGGGAGACCTGGGTTCGACCCCTGGGTTGGGAAGATCCCATGGAGAAGGGAAAGGCTACCCAGTCCAGTATTCTGGCCTGGGGAATTCCATGGACTCTATAGTCCATGGAGTCGCAAAGAGTCCCACACAACTGAGTGACTGTCACTTTCACTTTCAAGTGTCCACACTAGAAGTTCATGTATCACCTTTGCTTTTATACACTGTTGAGTACTTAATCCCTTGGCCACCTCTGGATACAAGGATGGAGGCAAAGTGTAATATTTATGTTTGCTGGCCAGATGCCCAGGTGACCACTGGAAGGCTCTGCCCCTCTAGGGTTATTTTATTCCATCCTTGCAATAATTCTATGAAGTAGGTGCAATGGACAGAGGAGTCTGGCAGCCCATGGGGTCTCAAAGAGTCAGACTAGACCGAGTGAGCGCACACACACACAGGTGCCATTACCATTACTGTATTATAGATGAGGTTACTTTGGCATGGAAAGGCTTGACAGTTTCTCAAGTCAGGGAATTAAGTGTTTTTGAAAATATGACCCTTGTTATGATTTTGCTGTGAACATCAAAAGAAATGTTAGTGGTTCTCAAAGGACCACCTTTTTCTTTTTCTTTAAATAACACTTTTGTAAAATGCAAGAAAAATACCACCAATCACTGTAAAAGATTGTGAATTTCTACTCTCAATCCTGTATATATCTTGCTGTAGACCAGGAAAAGTAAAAGGTGATGAATTGGCACCAGTCCTCAATTTGTGTAGCCTTAAATTAGGTTCTATAGTTTAACGATCAATGTAACTGGAGAAAGTAACAGTGTTCTCTCACCCTTGACACATTTGATCTGGTCATTATTTGCTTTCAATAATAGTGCACAGTTGCAATTCCATATATGTATATATCTATGTATATGTATGTATGTATGTATATACATATATATTTATGTTTCTTACTGTAAAGAAGTATAAAGCTTTAGAAACTCATTTTATTTGTAATTATCCTGAGACCTTTTCATGTGCATTCACAAATTGACTCATAAGCTTTGTCAGTCATGAGAGTTAAGGAAGTTAATTTTGAAAAAGAATTTGGTTACACTTACAATGAAAGACATATGTCAATAAACCTATCAAATAAACACAGGAAAAATTTAAGAAATCACATGCAGGAGGAGTAGCAAATATAGTTATCATCTAGGCTAGTTGAAGACTTTTCACATCATGTATAAATTCTGCTCAATTGGTCAAGTACACCCAGAAAAAATATTGAGAAAGATTTTCAGCCCAAGTGGGTTCAGCTGTGAAAGCCTGTCATGGGTGATTAATGATGTCTGGAAGAGGAGCAGGTGGGATGGCAGGCATGCCATGTATTTTCCTCCATCAACTCTTATACTGGTTCTGAGTTTCCAGCAGCAACGGAAAAGCATTCTACATAGTGGGTTATATTCATTATTTAATGAAAAAGAAATGTTCATATTCATTAAGAGAAAGGACCTTTTCCTTGTTCTTAATTCTAAAATAATTTTGTTTTTCTAGATGGAAAGGCTATTGAAAAGTATGAAAGGTATCCTAACAATGATGTAATGATTTTTTTTCCAGTAGGTGTACAGGTATATGCCTTTTACAAATATATCAACTCTTGATAATCCAAGAGCATGTCAGAAAAAAGAAGCTTGTCTTATTTTTTATGAGAATATCTGCAAATATTGTACTGTACTTATAAAAAGCAGCAAGGAAGGCTACGATCATTTTCTGAAAGGTTAAACGATCAATCTGTTGGACCCTGTCTTCTCTCTATATAAAGTTATAGGTTTATATCTCTAAAAAAAATCTTTTCCCTTTTCCTCTGTGGCCAACAAATGACATGCCATTGCACTGAAGAGGAAGGAGTTCAGTAATGAGGAATGGATTGGACACGTCTGGGAGATGAGACAGCCCTGTTACAAACTTCCAGCTGTATCCGATGTCCTAACATTGGTTTTGACAACCTGTGACAATGGCAGAAGCAGCATGGAGGTGATTTTTAACAATGCACAGAGGCAGTAGATATAATTGTATACCCTGAGTGTCTTTCCGCTTTCTTCTCTAGGCACCTTTCCCACTTCCCTCCCCCTCTTTCCTTCTTCCACTTACCCATTTCTGTTACTTTGTTCCAAGTCCAGTGTTTTCTACCCAGTTCTTCCATTCCTGGCCTTCCCAAAGGATTAAATTATTGAATTTAATAGGAGACATTAAAGATCATCTCTAACCTAGTTATTAAGTTGACAGGACTGACTTTAAGTTGATAATTGTTTAAAGTATTACCTCTTACTAATAAAACCTAATATTGATTCTCTTTAGAGTTTTCTCTAATATTGCAATGCCTCAAGCTCCAACTAACATCTTATTTGATTTTCTTTAATCAAAATTAAAAACCCATCAGTGCTGTCCACACAGTAAGTAATACAATATTATAAATAACTCTCCTAATGGGTAAGTGACTTTTAAAGTACTTAAAAATGTTAATTGGAGAGACTTCCACTTCTGGTTAAGATAGAGTGGCGGTAACAAATGAGATCTCTGAGAACAATGAAGTTTAATGTAAAATCAGTAACAGAAAGATATTGGAGAAATCCACCCCCCCCAAACACTTGAAAAGCAATTGTAACACATTTTTAGGTAATCTAAAGGTCAAAGGAGAAATCAAAAGGGGAAATAAGAAGTAATTTGAACTGAATGTAAATAAGGATACAACACGGGCTTCGCAGGTGGCGTTGGTGGTAAAACATTCGCATGCCAGTGTGGGGTACAGAAGAGATGCTAGTTTGATCCCTGTGTTGGGAAGATCCCTTGGAGGAGGGCATGGCAACCCACTCCAGTATTCTTGCCTGGAGAATCCCATGGACGGAGGAGCCTGACAGGCTACAATCCATGGGGTCGCAAAGAGTCAGACAGGACTGAAACGACTTAGCAGCGCACACACATGAGTATACAACATGAGTAGAATTTGAGGGATGCTGTTATGGCAGTACTTAGGGGTAGAGGGTTAGCCCTCAGTGCCTACATTGACATGAAAAAAGGTCTCCAATCAATGACCTCAGCATTCAACTTAAGAAGCTAAAAAAAAAAAAAAAAAAAAATCACAAATTAAACTCCAAGTGAGCAGGGGAAAAGAAACACTAATGGTCAGAGAAGGAATCAATGAAATAGAAAAATAATAAGGGAAGTCAGTGAAACCAAAAAGGGAAAAAGAGTGAAGATGTAATTACCAATAGCAAAAATGAGAGAGGTAACATAACTACAAAAGTTACACATATTAAAAAAACAGGAATGGCATATTCTGAATAATTTTATGTTAGTATATTCAACAACTTAAATATAATGGGCATGTTACATTTGATCTTCATTGAAAGACCAAAGCTCAATCAGGAAGAAACAAATAAGCTACAGAGCTCTTTATGTATAAAGAAATTGTATTTGTAGTTCATAGCTTCCAGCAAAGAAAACTCTAGCTCCATAGAGCTTCTCTGGTAAATTCTGCCAAAGATTTAAAGAGGAAGTGATGCCAATTCTTCACAAATCATTTCATAAAACTTGAAAGACTACTTCCTGGCTCATTCTTTGTGGCTGGCATTGCCCAAATATCAAAACCAGACAAGGACATTCAAAGAAAAAAATACTTGAAAGAGTAATATCTTCATAAACATTGATACAAAAATTCTAAATAAAAATTTTAGAAAATCTAGATGCTTGCTCCTTAGAAGGAAAGTTATGACTAAACTAGACAGCATATTAAAAAGCAGAGACATTACTTTGCCAACAAAGGTCCATCTGGTCAAGGCTATGGTTTTTCCAATGGTCATGTTTGGATGTGAGAGTTGGACTATAAAGAAAGCTGAGCACAGAAGAATTGATGCTTTTGAACTGTGGTGTTGGAGAAGACTCTTGAGAGTCCCTTGGACTGCAGGGAGATCCAACCAGTCCATCCTAAAGGAGATCAGGTCTGGGTGTTCATTGGAAGGACTGATGCTGAAGCTGAAACTCCAGTCCTTTGGCCACCTCATGCGAAGAGTTGACTCATTGGAAAAGACCCTGATGCTGGGAGGGATTGGGGGCAGGAGGAGAAGGGGACAACAGAGGATGAGATGGTTGGATGGCATCACCGGCACAATGGACATGAGTTTGGGTGGACTCTGGGAGTTGGTGATGGACAGGGAGGCCTGGTGTGCTGCAGTTCATGAGGTCACAAAGAGCTGGACACGACTAAGTAGCTGAACTGAACTGAACTGAATCTAACAGTAAATTAAAAAGGTAATCTAAAATGCCAAATAGGATTGTAATATAATGCAGCTCACCACATGGATAAGTTTTTTAAAAGTCATCATTTATAAAGATATACTGAAAGCATTCGACAAATCCAAGATTCCTTTTAATAAAACTCTGAGCAAAGTAAGAATAGAAAAAAAAAATACCTTAACTTTGTAAATGACGTCTACAAAAAGCCTCCTACAGCTAATGTTATAATTAATGGTAAAAAACAAAAACAAAACCAAAAACTGAATGTTTTCCTGGAAAGTGAGTAACAAGAGAGGACTGTTCACCTCACCACTTTTGTTCAATATTATAGAGGTTGTAGCTAGCAAAATCAGGCAAGAAAAAGTGTCTTGATTGGAAAAGAAGTAAAACTTTATTTGCAGATGGTTTTATTATATAAGTAGAACATTTGATAAAAATCAGGGGAAAACAATACTAAAAGTAAAATATGAGCTTCATAAGCTTGCAGGAAATTAACCCTGAATATTCACTGGAAGGACTGATGCTGAAGCTGAGGCTCCAATACTTTGGCCACCTGATGTGAAGAGCCAAATCATTGGAAAAGACCCTGATGCTGGGAAAGATTGAAGGCAGGAGGAGAAAGGGGTGACAGAGGATGACATAGTTAGATAGCATCACCATCTCAATGGACATGAGTTTGAGCAAACTTTGGGAGATAGAGAAGCACATGGAAGCCTGATGTGCTGCAGTCCATGGGGTCACAAATCATCAAATATGACTTAGGAATGGAACAACAACAGTGAAGTGCTATGCTTTTTCTACCTCAGTGTCTTGAAACCTTTGCTTATCTGATTATCTGTAATAATAGAGACAGGATTGTGTTGGCACAAAGATTGCCTAATACATCAATGAAACAGAAGAAAGAACTCAAAAATGGCCTACACAAAGACAAAGCTGCAAAACCAATCCAGTGGATAAGGGATAAATCTTTTCCTTCTCCCAAAAAGGTGCTGGAAGTATTGGATATGCATAGGCAGTCCAAAAAGAACAGAAAGGAAAAGTAATTAATTGAAAAAGGATTATAGACCTCTATGTAAAGCAAAACCTATAACACTTCTTGAAAGAATCATAGGAGAAAATCTTTGTGATCTTGGGTTAGGCGGAGATTTCCAGATATGATACCAAAAGCACAATTGTTAAAAAGAATTGATAAATTAGACTTCACCACAATGAGAAACTTTAGCTATTGGAAAGACACTATGAAGATAAGAAAAGTCACAAAATGGGAGAATATTTTTACAAAGCATATACCGAATTAAAGGCTATGTATCCTGGAATCTGTTCATGGGGTTTTCATGGCAGGAATGCTGGAATGGTTTGCCATCCCTTCCTCCCCTGGACCATGTGTTGTCAGAGATGTCCCCTATGACCCTTCTGTCTTGGGTGTCCCTACTCATAGGTTCATTGAGTTACTCAAGCCCCTTTGGCCTGACAAAATTGTGATTCATGAAGGGATCAAGAAGACTTTTGAGAGCCCATTGGACAGCAGCGAGATCAAAACAGTCCATCCTAAAGGAAACCAACCCTCAATATTCACTGGAAGGATTGATACTGAAGCTGAAACTCCATACATTGGCCACCTGATGTGAAGAGCCTACTCATTGGAAAAGACCCTGATACTGGGAAAGATTGAAGGCAGAAGGAGAAGGTGGCAACAGAGTATGAGGTGGTTTAGATAGCATCACTGACTCCATGGACATGAATTTGAGCAAACTCCAGGAGATAGTGAAGGACAGGGAAGCCTAGCGTGCTGCAGTTCATGGGGTTGCAAAGAGTTGAACATGACTTAGTGATTGAACAATAAAATCCTGAGCACGTAAAGGACTCTCAAACAACAATAAGAAAACCTAATTTTAAAATTTGGCAAAAGATTTAAATAGAGACATCATGAAAGATGATATACAGATGGCAAATAAGCACATGAAAAGATGTCCAACATTATAAGTCATTCAAGAATTTCAAATTAAAACCACAAGGAAATATCACTACACACCTACTAGAATGTCTACAATTAAAAAAGCTGACAATGTTGGCAAGAGTGTGGAGGAACTGGAACTTTCATATGCTGTGAATGGAAATGTAAAATCATATAACCATTTTGCAAAGAATTTGGCAGTTTCTTAAAAATTTAAGCACACATCTGTTCTGTCACCCAGCCATTCTCCTGGACAGTTACCCAAGAGAAACGAAAGCATATGTTCATACAAAGATTTATACATTAATGTTAATGGCAGCTTTATTTATATTAGGCACAACTGGAGAAAACCTTTAAGCTTATCAATAGATGAGTGGACAAACTGGAATATATTCATACAATGCAACAGGACTCAGAAGTATAAAGGAATGAACTATTGATACACAACACAGATGAATCACAAAATAATTATGCTGAATGAAAGAAGCCAGGAAAAAAGAGAACATACTGCATGATTTCATTATGTAGAATGCAAATTGATATTTAATCACAGGAAGTAGATCAGTTTTTGCCTGGTAGGGCTAATAGGGTGGGAGAGCAAAGCTAAATGGATAAATTACAAAGAAGCAGTATAAAACTGTTGAGGGTAATGACTGTGTTCATTTTGCTGATATTGATGGTGATTTCAGAGGCATATACATATGTCAAAACTTATCAAATTGCATACTTTACATGCAGTTTGTTGCATATCTGTTATACGTCAGTAACACTGGTTAAAATGCTAATTGTAAGGGCTTTCCGCTATCTTTTGCCAGCTCTCTTAGGGAATATCTTTCCAAGCAGACAATTTTAGCTTTGAATAAAATGAATAAAGATGCATAATTGGTGTTGCTTAGTACCAAGCAGCCCTACTCTGTTGAATTATTTTTCATTTTTAGATGTGACTCTGTAATACAGTTTTTGTAATAAAAACTCTCCAAATTTCAGTTTCTAATCCCCGTGCACGAGACCTTAATGTCCTCACCAACCACTTTGCTAGGTTCTTTGTCATTCCAGCTATGCTTGAACAGGGAACTCACTCCTTAACAAGAGTATATAATAGCTTTGGACAGTTCTTGCTCTTAGAAACTTCTTGGGTATTTTGACAAGTTTCTACTTATATTTTGATAGATTGGGAGGAAAATACAAATTGTCAAAGAAAATCTTTGATATGTGAAAGCCCAAATCTGAGAATGAGATAAATCTTCTTAAAACCATCAGTGCAATATGCTGCAATGATCGGCTAATGGTGTCCCTCTTTAACTGACAACAAATAGAGAGGTTTGGTGTGGGGAGTGTCAGGGGAATGGCCCAGCCAATCTGGTGATGGGTTCCCGACTCTCACACTTGCTTAATTCAAAGCAGACTTGTTTTGATCTGTTTTAATACCCTGCTTTTGTGCAAGTTTTTTTTTTTTTCTCTCTTTTTAAGTAACTGGAGTGGTGAAAAGACCTTGTTCTTTGAGCAGAGAAAAATGAATTTATGTCTTTCTCACACATTACCTGGATATTTTACACATTAGTCATATCAGTAAGCCAGGTTAGGTGAAATAATCAGCTGTTAGAATTGAGAGTTATTACATCAACATTGTTTCTATATTAGTTTACTTTGGCTTGAAACATCTATTTCTGCCTTATTGACTATGCCAAAGCCTTTGACTATGTGGATCACAATAAACTGTGGAAAATTCTGAAAAAGATGGGAATACCAGACCACCTGACCTGCCTCTTGAGAAACTTGTATGCAGGTCAGAAAGCAACAGTTAGAACTGGACATGGAACAACAGACTGGTTCCAAATAGGAAAAGGAGTATGTCAAGGCTGTATATTGTCACTCTGCTTATTTAACTTATATGCAGAGTACATCATGAGAAACGCTGGGCTGGAGGAAGCACAAGCTGGAATCAAGATTGCTGGGAGAAATATCAATAACCTCAGATATGCAGATGATACCACTCTTATGGCAGGAAGTGATGAAGAACTAAAGAGCCTCTTGATGAAAGAGGAGAGTGAAAAATCTGGCTTAAAACTCAACATTCAGAAAACAAAGATCATGGCATCTGGTCCCATCACTTCATGGCAAATAGATGGGGAAACAGTGGAAATGGTGGCTGACTAATTTTCTGGGCTCCAAAATCACTGCAGATGGTGATTACAGCCATGAAATTAAAAGACACTTACTCCTTGGAAGGAAAGTTATGACCAACCAGGATAGAATATTAAAAATCAGAGACCAAAAAAAAAAAAAAAGAGCAGAGACATTACTTTGCCAACAAAGTTCCATCTAGTCAAGGCTATGGTTTTTCCAGTGGTCATGTATGGATGTGAGAGTTGGACTATAAAGAAAGCTGAGTGCTGAAGAATAAATGCTTTTGAACTGTGGTGTTGGAGAAGCTCTTGAGAGTCCCTTGGACTGCAGGGAGATCCAACCAGTCCATCCTAAAGGAGATCAGTCCTGGGTGTTCATTGGAAGGACTGATGTTGAGGCTGAAACTCCAATACTTTGGCCACCTGATCTGAAGAGGTGACTCATTGGAAAAGACCCTGATGCTGGGAAAGATTGAGGGCAGGAGGAGAAGGGGACAACAGAGGATGAGGTGGTTGGATGGCACTCTGGGAGTTGGTGATAGACAGGAAGGACTGGTGTGCTGCAGTTCATGGGACTGCAAGGAGTTGGACACGACTGAGTGATTGAACTGAGCTTACTTTGGCTGCCATGACAAAACACCGCAGTTGGATGGCTTCAACAACAGAAAATTATTGACTCCTATTTCTGGATGTGAGAAATTCAAGATCAGGTGTCAACAAGTTTGGTTTCTTCTGAAATTTCTCTTCTTGGCTTGCAGATGGCCATCCTTTCATGTATCTGCATGTAGTTATTCCACAGTTTGCATATTGTCTGTGTCCTAATTTCCTCTTCTTGTAAGGAGACTGGCTGTGCTGGCTTCAGGACCACCAGTATCCTCGTTTTACCTTAATTATCCCTTTAAAGTTCCTGTCTTCAAATACAGTCACATTTTAAGGTATTGGGGATTCGGACTTCAACATATAAATTTGGGGAGGCAACACAATTTATTCCATAGCAATTTAATTTCTTATAAAATGAAGACTTGCTTTTCAAGATTCTTTTCAACAATGATAAGCTAATCCATATAAAGCAATAGTAAAGCATTGGGCACATTTTAGCTACTTAGTAGATGATGGTGATGATTGTAATTGTGAAATAAATGTTCAAATTTGGGCTTATATAGAGAAAATATTATTTAGACCATTGATATCCTGATCGTAAAATGTACTGAGAGGTAAAAGGAATCTATAAAGACATCATGGAAAATGTTATTCAGGTTACAGTGCATGTTTATTGTTATTTTTAGCAGGCTGAATTCAATGACAATGGCACGACTCAACTTTTAACACAGCTCTTTGCTCAACTGAAGAGGAACAATAGCACACAGTGCTCTAGAGCACTCCAATTACGATGCCCAATGAGGAGCACGGGGTGTGCAGAATGCATAGAGTGGGTGGGTGGCAACTGGCACAGCCTTCAGTTTCATTCATGTTTACCTCCATTCCAGAGGAGAAATGAGAATTTGCTCAACTGCATTTTAAGCTGGGGTCATAGGAACAGTTATTTTTGTTTCTTTCCCTAGTGAGAAATTTAAGAAGTTGGAAATTCAAATACATTTGCGAAAGGCAAATAGTTTTATTTATTAATGGCCACTAATGGTCTGTAATCATCACAGCTGACTATGTAAATAAATCATTTATGAGAAGAGTTTGCATAGTTGAAGTCACAGATTTTCTAATTGTTTTCCCTTCATATAGGTTTAGCTGTATCTGATCTTGAATTGAGTTAAGGGACCAAGCTTCAAAAGAATACAATTTGAGGAAGCAGAGGAGTATCTTGTAATTACAAAACATCATGATACTCTTTAAAATTCTATATGTTACTCATAATTTCTAAGCTCAATGATCTGTGCTGTTATATTAATTAACTCTCAAAATTCTAATAGCTGAGCAGATCACTTGATTTTGCTTGCCTACACTACTTTATGTTAATTAATGAAAACCATAAATTCAGAGCCTTTGCAAATTGTGCTGCTTCATTGCATTTAGTGCTCTTGTAATTCCTACTCTTAATTAAATAATGAGCCTCCAGAGCACATTCCTAGCTGTGAGTTACACTATGTTGTGGATATAGCTGGAATTCCCACTAGCCAGTCAGGCTAGTATGTCTTTTCTAACAGGTAGAAGAGTTTATTTTTCAGCTTCAGTGCCTGATGTGGGGAGAGACATATTATGGCAAAATCCACCTTTGTTTTGAACAGGTTGCCAGGATTGGGTTTTCATTTGCTCTTTCCTGTTGAGGCCACTCATACTGGAAGTGGTGAATTCTTTTCTTTCCTTGTGATTGGGGCAAGTCACACTATTCTAGAGACAGAGCAATTAGGGTATGTGTGCTCTTTTCTTTCTTTGAAGACACCACTTTTGTAATTCATTCAGGAGTCAACAAATATGAATTGTGCAAACAAGTAGTACCCTGGGGGGTGGGTGGATACAGCAGTGAATTAGGCTGTTCCTTTGAGAAAACAGTTACATCTCCATTTACATCAGTTCCAAATTCTGAACCTTTTCAATGGGAAAAGGTGTACAGTATTTTGAGAGTCTCTGCATACAAAGGAATTTGAAAAACACCATATTCATAAGAAGTTGTCATAGTAAAAATGCATAATAGGGGAAGAATAATTTAAACTGTAAGATCTTACAACTAATGACAGGCTTGGGTTTTGTCTATGTTTATGGCATTACTCCCCTCATTTCCTAAATACATTTCCTGACTAGTTTGTCATATTTTACTTTTTTACTTGCAGGATCTTTCATTTTTTATGTGGTTTAGCACAGAGTGAGATAAGGCATATTTTGTTCTTTTTATGGCATAAGTTATTCAGCTTTACTGTTAGGAACTAAACATCAGTTACAGTTTATTTTTAATGAGTGACCGAATCATTTTTCACATGTAAGTTTTACTGCAGAATAGAAGCAAGTGATCCATCCACCAGTGATAAGATAACTCAAGGACCAAAATAACCAAAAATAGCAGGAGTTACTAAATGACTGCACTTGCAAGTCAGAAATACTTAATTTAACTGATACAGCTAATTCTTGATTATTCATGAACCATGTTTCAAATTGGTGGATTAACCAATACTCTTTCTTTCTTCTTGACCCCTGCCCTCAGCCATTTAATTCATTTGGCAAAGAAAGTGAAATAGTTGGTTATACTACTTGTCCCAATTTAAGAAAATATGTTGATAATCTTGATTAAAAATTGTGTGTAATAAAATACTGATTACAAAAGATTCAAAATTATATGCAATAAACTTTAGTTATGTCAATATTTCATTGACTCCTAACACAGTGCTACTTAAAAATGTGGTTCACACACTGTTAAACATGCATTAGAAGAATTTGAGAGAAGCATTTAGAAGTGTTAATAGCAATTTGCCTTTTTCAAATACTCGCATGCATGTTGTTGTTCAGTCACTCAGTTGTGTCCAAATCTTTGTGACCCCATGGACTGCAGCACACCAGGCTTCCTTGTCCTTCAGTATTTCCTGGACTTTGCTCAAACTCATGTTCATTGAGTCAGTGATGCCATCCAACCATTTCTTCCTCTGTTGCCTTCTTCTCCTGCCTTCCTTGTTTCCCAACATCAGGGTCTTTTCCAGTGAGTCAGTTATTCACATTAGGTGGCCAAAGTATCAGAGCTTCAGCTTCAGCATCAGTCCCTCCAATGAATAGTCAGGGTTGATTTTCTTTAGGATTGACTCGTTTGATCTCCTTTTTGTCCAAGGGACTCTTAAGGGTCTTCTCCAGCACCACAGTTCAAAAGCAAGTGGACTCATATCGAACAGCGTAGAGCCATATAAGGATTGTGCATGCCTGCTTAGTCCTGTCTGACTCTTAGCGACCCTATGGACTGTAGCCTGCCAGGCTCCTCTGTGCATGGGATTCTCCAGGCAAGAAAACTGGAGTGGGTTGCCATTTCCTCCTCCAGGTAGTTTGCCAAGTACTAATGTAAGTTGTCCTTGATTGGTAAATGCTCCACCAATTTTAAGATGTATGTCAACTTTAGAGATGTTAAAATGTGAGGAAACTGTTATCTTGGAATTGTTGATGTGGTAGCTTTCCATTATTAATTTATGCCTTCATTTCTCCATAGGGAATTTCCTTTTGGGGATATATCCTAATGGTGATTATTCGTATTTTTTGCAGTAATTCAGTGGTTTTATGATGTAGTAGAAAGTGAGTTCCCTTTGACTGCATTTCCTGAATTTATGACCCTGGACAAGGTTCACATTCCTTACTGATTAAGAGGAATAAGAAATACATCTCAAGGTTGTTCAGATTGTTTTCTTATCTCAACTTCACTCATGGAAGAGGGTGGTCAAACATATTTTCTTTCATTTATAATTTTAAAAATATGTGTACACATAAATAATTTTGAATATAAATTAAGTTTCAAAATGTAGCTATATTTTAAATATTTATTATACAAAAAATTAGACTATATGAATACTGTGGTCAAGTTTTAAAAATGAAGTCAAGAATTACCTCTCTCAGTTTTGATTCTTTTGACTCCCATTATAAGTGATAGCTCACTGAATAAATATTGTAAATAAATTGTTTGATTATTCTCTTAATCTTAGCTAATTTTAAATTTATTCATGAGTTGAACCAAAAAGCTTGAAATACATCTTCTACATAAATAATATTTTGTAACTCTATATTTTACATTTTTAAAAATAATTGTATGATCCCAATTTCTTATTTTTTTTTAGTTAGAGTCTTATTTTAAAAATTTCAACGCTAACTGTTAGCTAATGAAGATTTCTTAGGAGTGTGCAGTATTTTCTCCAAAAGAATATAATACTAACAAATTTTCCATAAGAAAATAAAGCTATCTAAATAATCTTTACCATCACACTTTATAAGCATCCCATGTTTAGATAGCTGTTATTTTGAACTCTCTGATTTTATCACCAGAATTGTATGCTAACATCTGAGTTAGTTAAATGACTAGAGTCATATTATATTTACCTTATGCTAGATAGGTAGTAATGGTTTACTGTCTCAAATTGAAATATTGGAATAATGGAACTGATTCCTTCTAGATTGTTAAGAAACTTGAATTTATATTTGGAAATGAAACGAACTGAAGAAAATAGACTTTCTTATTTACCTTAATCTTTATTCAAGTATTTAATTAGCATATATTTTGGTAGCATATTCTGATGTACAAAGTATTCTCCATATATTTTAAATACTTTTCCAGTTATAGAAAAATGTATTTATTTTGGAAAAGTATAAAACAAAATTATTATTTTATGTTGAATGTGACATTTATGTATTTTCCCAGTTTTATTAGAAGATGATTACGTAATAACTATTAGTGTCCACTGATAGCTACTGTTAACATTATGGTGTGTTTTCTTTCGGGATTAAGAAAAAAATTTTTTTACCTTAAAAGATAATATTTTATCCTTTAAAAATAATATTATATATTTCTTCAGTGTGATGAAAGTCTCTTAATAAATATCATCCATCATCCAAATATATTAACATTTAGAAAACCATACACCTTTTATTGAATATTTAGGTTCGTTTCAATTTTTAAGCACTATAAATAATGTTCTGCTCACATCTTTAGGTATGCGTCACGTGGCCTCTTTTGATCATCACAACAACTCTGTGGGGTAGGCAAGGACTGGTCTATAAGATTTTTACCATTGCTGCCAGGGAATTGAGAGGTCAAAATTCAGACTCACTGAATATCTCACAAATAGAAACTTTAGGTGCAAGTTGATAAACCCAGATGTTTAATGTTTTAAATAATTGCTTGTTCTCTTAAAATGCCTTCTCTTTGAAAGGGTTTAAAATAGAGGTGGTGCCCATAAAACATCTATAACAGCTGTGTAGCTGCTGCTTCTGCATAGGATTGGTGGCCATGTCATGAATTATGTAGCATTGTTTAGATGAGGTCTCAGTGTTGATGGAGATTGTGACCTGTTGAAGGATGAGATGTCATGTATCATAAAATTAATAAATATATAGAATAGAATCTTTGACAGAATAATGATGTCTCTGTACCACCAGGGAAAATAAAAGGAGGTTCTGTTTAATCCACCCAGGTCAGATGAAATCTGGTAATTAAGAAGTGAACAGATGTGTGGGCAAAGCTAACCTCATACATGATTAACCAGAAGCATAGAAAATATATGACTCAAGAATTGATAAATGTACAGATTTAACAGTTTATATTCCACATAAGCATTTCACATTAAACTACAAAATTATAACTCAGAGCATATATCTTTTAGAAAAATCAAACATATTTTACCCCTTGTTAGGCTAGCATTGTTATTTTCCCTAATGTTCAGTAAAAGGTATACTGGTGCTATTTCCCCATAATGGTATGGATTTCATCCTGTCATCTGGTGCTCTTTAATTTTTACTGGTGCTCTTTAATTGAATCATGGGAGTTATTTGTGTTTCACACAAAGAAAGTTGGCACATGTCATGGGCTATGGACAAGCAGGTAGGGCTATAAAGAGTGTACATTTAGCCCTGAGCAAAAAGGTAACTGGCTCATTGGGACCTTTCACTTCTCAAAATGCTGAGGGCAGCTGAGAAGATAACCATATAGAGAAGAATGATTTACAGTACTTATTGATGAGAAGTGCTGGTGTGCAGTTGGGTCCTACCTTGACTCTCACATGAAAAAGCTACATCACAATACAAGTTCACATAAGCATCTCCTTGAGCCCATCCTTGCTTGGCCCCTGCTGTGAGGTGAGCGCTCTTTGCTTTTTTTGCTTTCTAAAATAAGAATTCTGACTTGATTTTTCATATCTCCAATTCTCCATAATAATGTTGTTCTTCAAAGGTATTTCAAGGCAGATTTCACACTTAACTATCTGGCCAAGTCACAGACATAGTGATTTGAAGCAATGTACATTTTTTTTGTACTTTCATGAATTGTTAATACACCTAAAATTTTCTGAGCCTCAATTTCCTTTCTGCACAATGGGAAAACTAAATCTATCTAGCAGATAGAAAATCAACTAGCAGTTGTGAAAATCAACTATGATCATATGGTTAAAGTATAGTGAATACTCAGTATTCTTAGCTCTTGTTATTTATACCAAAGTAATCAAAATAATAACAGAAAGAATATAGGTTTTGGTATTAGTTAAATTCATTTGGAAGTTTTATTTTTGCCTTACTAGCTATATGACCTTGGGCAAATACTTAGTCACTGTGCTCAAATATTATATTACTTGAGGTTTCACTTGAGTTCTTTAGATAACAGAGAAATTGGGCACACATATTTTGGAGAATGCTTACAGTGTCAGAACTCTAATGAAATTATTTAGGAGCAAATTGAGAATAATTTTATAGTAGCTATTGGTTTGGGGGAAATACATGGTTGAATTTGGTTGTCAATATTTTGTGATGAAGGAATGTATCATGAATGGTTGACATTCACTGTTGCAATAATAATTTAAGCCCATATAATGAATCAGTTCAAATCACTGAGCATATTTACGAAGCTGTACACATAATTGACATTTTAATTCCCCCGAATATCTTATCTCATTATCCACACTGCTTAGGAAAATATATTAAAATAGGCTCTGGCAACCTGGAAACTTAAGCTCTTTTAGACCTTAAAAGGACATTGCTTTTCTACTAGTGACCAAGTGGGTTTTCGTTAACTTTTGAAATGAAATTAGAGAAAGTTGCACATGTTTTTATGATTACACTCACTAACCAGAGCTTTGAAATAATGGGGGTTGGAATTTGGACTGGGTGGGTAAGATTTGGAAGTGGGCAGTTTTGTTAAGAAATGTCAATTTGTTCTAGTAGAAATTAAACATTTTCCAGGGCAACAAACTGGTAATTTTACCAATGTCTTTCCCTCCCATGTTCATCCCATTCATAAATCTACTTCTGCTCCTATTTTTCATAGTTGAAGTGCCTTCAGATTCTGAGGTTTTATTTCCTTTGCTTGGTATTTCTTATTTTCTATGTTATTTCTTTTTCTGAAGATTATTTTCAAAAGAAAAAACTGAATGTTCAGCAATGTGATCAATTGTCAAGTAAGAAGAAAATATTCAAGTTATTGAGGGAAAATGTGAGCAGTTCCTGAATTTCCATTAAAATTCCCATTAGGACATAGTGGGGAAAAAAAGCCAATTTGGAACAGTGAAAGCCAAGATTTATAGTCAGTCTATTGCCAGAATATGGGAACAATTTGTGATAATTACTAAAGTGAAAAAATAAACAGATTTCACTTGGATAGGGCTCTTTGCAATTCACAAAATTGTTGAGATATGTAAATCTAGCTATTCACTAGTAAAAATTTTGGAAAGATAAATAGAAATTACTGTTTTGAAAAATTTAATCACTTTAAGGAATACTTCTGCCAGTTGAAATGACCTAAAATCAAGATGTTAAAAATGAGGAAATCTGGTTTTTTTTTTTAGGACTTAAATTTGAGTTAGGGTTTCATTAAAAGCTTAAATCTAAAAAAAATAATGATTTTTAAAAATTTGATAACAAAGTTCAGTGGAAAAGCTGAAGTATCTTAGAAGTGCTGTGGACAATGTAAACATAGCAATTTAATTGAAACTAGATTAAACCAAGAGATTATATTAACTAAGACCTGAATGGAGAGAGTAGAGGAATAAAGAGAGGTAAACATGTTTTCAATTCCTTATCTTGTGTGGTGAAGTGTGTAAAACTACACATCTTTAGATTACTGGAAATTTGGGATTTTTCAGTTCAGTTGGTCAGTTGTGTCCAACTCTTTGCAACCCCAGGGACTGCAGCATACCAGGCCTCCCTGTCCATCACCAACTCCCAGAGTTTGCTCAAACTCAGGTTCATTGAGTCGGTGATGCCATCCAACCATCTCATTCTCTGTCGTCCCCTTCCCCTCCTGCCTTCAGTCTTTCCCAGCATCAGGGTCTTTTCAGATGAGTCAGTTCTTCGCATCAGGTGGCCAAAGTACTGGAGTTTCAGCTTCAGCATCAGTCCTTCCAGTGAATATTCAGGACTGATCCCCTTTAGGATGGACTGGTTGGATCTCCTTGCAGTCGAAGGGACTCCCAAGAGTCTTCTCCAACACCACAGTTCAAAAGCATCAATTCTTCATAGTTTAAGTATAAACACTATCGTATAAGTATAAATAAAGATAATCATTAGTGGAGTTACATAAATATTTAGTCCAATTCACAGGTTACTGGAGAATATAAAAAGTATTACGAGTTGTAAATAAAAGTAAGCATTTAGAAACAGCATATGACGAAAAAATGGAAGTTTCAATATAATAGTTAAAATATAAGACTTGCACATTTGGTTGAAAACTAAACTGTGATGCTTTCCTACTTGCCCAAGGAAAGAGAATTTTAAAGAGAAACAATAGTTAGCGTAATATCCTAATAAATACAAACAGAAAGAGAATGGAGGTGGCTAAATTAATTTCTGACAAATTTATTTTCCAAGAAGACTTTATTTCTTTTTGGTTTAGAGAAAAATTGCAATCTCTGTGAAGCTATATTTACTAGTGTTTTATTTTTTAGTTTTTACATGTAAGTTTTATCATACTGTTTGTATTCTTCTATCTGACTTATTTCACTTAGTGTAATACCTTCCGGGTCCATTAATTTTGCTGCAAATGGCAGAATTTCATTCTTTTTTATGATTGATATTCTATGTATATTGTGTGTGTGTGTAGATATATGTATATTGTGTGTGTGTGTAGATATATACATGTATCGATCTATAGATCTATATGGATTTCTATATAGATCTATATATCTGCCCATATCTACCTATCTATATATCTCACATCATCTTTAGCCATTGATGGACATTTAGATTGCTTCTGTATCTTCACAATTGTAAATAATGCTGCTATGGACATTGGGGTGCATGTATCTTTTCAAATTAGTGTTTTTGTGTCTTCTCAGGAGTGGAATTACTGGGTCATATGGTAGTTCTATTTTTAGGTTTTTGAGAAAATTCCATACTGTTTTCCACAGTAGCTACATCAGTTTACATTCCTACCAATAGTATTCCCTTTTCTTTACATCATTGCCAGCATTTGTTATTTGTGTTTTTTGGATGATAGCCATTCTGATAGGTGTGAGATAATATCTCATTGTGATCTTGATTTGCATTTCCCTGATGATTAGCAGTGTTGTACATCTTTTCATGTGCCTTTTGGCCATCTGCATGTCATCTTTGCAAAAGATGTCTCTTTAGATCTTCTGCCTAATATTTGGGTTGTTTCTTTCTTTTGATGTTTTTTTGAGAAAACAGCAATTCTTCAGTACTAGAAAGCTATACCCTAGGTAAGGAAAATGGGAACTAGAAGTATTTTAATTTAAACTATGTAGCCAAAACTGAATGTAAGGGAACTATCTTAGCTTTAGATCTTTTCATTATTAAATAGGAATTAATAATATAATTAATTAAGGATTAAAATCACAAATTTAGAAACAGTAAAACAAAGTAAGCCGAAAGAAATTAAGTACAAAATAATGAAACTCAAGGCAGATACCAATGAATTATTGAAAAGGAAAATAAAACATTCAAAAACTTGTTCTTTAGAAAATAACAATACATTCAGAAACTTATTTGATTAAAAATCAGGAAGTAGCATACCTATTTCTATTAGCGGGAGCATACATATATTGTAAATATAAAATTTTTTTGGTAATAGCATATTAAACTCCAAGCTTAATACTTGAAAACATAAATGAAGCATTTCTGAAAACATACCAATTATCAAAGTTTACTCTAGCAGAAATCAAAGATTAAATAGACCAATAATCTTAACAAATTGTACAAATAACAGGTTATTCCTCCACAAAAGTTTCTAGAATCAGATGATTTTACCTTAGTTCTGGCAACATCCTTGTGCGTATCACTGCAGAACATGGAATATTTAGAATACTGAACATTGCATTTTAGGAAATCAGCATTAATTTTGATTATTGAAAATGATAAATTCAGTACAAAAAAAGTATGGATTTGACTCACAAAAATTGAATAGGGAGAGTGGCAGACATATTATTAATTTTATGTTGAACCATCTTCATTCCATCTCTTTCCTTGCGAATAGAATCCGTATTTTCTGTGTGCTGTGATTTTTCCAACCCAAGGTGATTAATTATGATTGGTCTAACTCTAAACTAAAGATGACAATTATGTTCCTCTTTGCCAGCAGTTCACTTTCCCAGCCCTCCTTAGAGCATGAGTATGGCTGACTGATTCAGTTCTAGCTAATGGAACTTAAGAGGACTTTTGCTGGTGAGCATCTGGAATATCTAGATTAATGTCCTAATAGTAGGATCAAATGGAAGGGGAAGGCTTGCTAGTGTTGTCTGGAATGGCAGCAGACATTTTGCAAACATGAGGTGTCTAGTGTGAAAACAAATACCTTTGACTGTTGTTAAAGATGGTAGAGGAGAGAAGGATATAAAACTTAGATCACTGATGACATAATTGACCTACTGAAGCAACTTGAAGTCACCTCTGTTTTTCCTATTAACTGAGTTAGCATATATATACACAGGCACATGCTCACACACACACACAGACACACACCACATGCCACTTGTCAATGTGATAAGTATTTTTGTTCTTACAGCTGGAAGTGTTCATCTGAAATAAAGGCCAAAATCCAAGCTAAAATACTGACAAAGAAAAATAAAACAATAATTCTTGCAAAGAATCATTCATTATACTTTAATAAAATGATTGAAAACTGAAAAGTTATTTTAAGATACAATTATGGTCCAATATTAGGAACTCTATTAAGGTTATAGCACATCACTAAATCTGATGATGCTACAGAAACTAACACCCATTACCAATTTTTAAAAATGTAAATAAATTTGAAATAAATGTGATAAGTTTCAAGAGTAAGATTCTACATCCATTAGATGTAATTGGGGCAAGTTCAGGGTGCTCAGTATCATTATGATAATTTAAATACTGTTCTGTAGTTTCTAGTCAATGGTATGTGCTGAAATAGAAATACAATTATAAATTTTGAAAAGGAAAATAGTACAGTTATTTGAAACATGATCATGTTTCAAATGACCATGTTATTTGAACATGATCATGTTCCTATAAATCCCAAGAAAATGCACTGAATTGATAAGGATGCTCATGGAAGTGTCCCAGGAGAAATAGATATTGTCTCATCTGAGGGGATTAATAGAGTATACACAGATCCCATAGAACATAGTGATGATAACACTGAAACATCTAACATTGAAGTTAATCCAGAGACAAAAGCTGTAATGAGCATCTATTTCTCTCTGGGGGAGTGATTCAGTCACTATGAAGGTCTGTTGAGCTATGTTGTAAGGCTATTTTATCATCTTCCATCAAGAGTCAGATGAAATATCCTTAAGAACATTTATCATCCTTCATCCTGATTTCATTTGCACCTAGCAACATTCTGATGAATTATTTGACTTCTCATATATCTTGGTCCTGGAAAGGTATGAATGTGTGTGTCCTGTGAATAAAGTCTTTGAGTATTTTCATTACTGATAAAGGTTTAGTTCCGAAAATACACTAAAAAATTGGAATTCTAGTTAACCCCAATAGAACAGGAAAGATATAATTTGTTCAATAAATGGCATCTTGAAAATTGGTTCTCTGGAGAAAAGTCAAGATAGTCTATTCACCTTTGTATGTATACATGTCAACATGAATTCTATATGAATTAAGTGGAAAATTTTAAGAGAAATAGATAAATAAAAAGAATTTTTTTAAATCTATAAAGAGTATATACATGAAGATTTAACTTATATCCCAGGTTTAGGAAGAATCTTCCAATTGGGAAATGATGTCAAGTGTGATGAGACCTTTCCTAGATTAGTATTCAACAGATAATATTCACCAGAAATATATTTGAAATTGAAATACCCTAAAGTAGTCCAGTAGGCCCACTTATTTGAGGGAGGAATGTCTCCTCTTGTGAAGCCAAAAAAAATGATAAAATTCCCAGGATGGTTTCTGCACTGCCTGGCCCTCTTGGAGCCAGGAAATCTGGAGGATTTCTGAGATCTTCCAAGGACTTATAAGAACTTTTTACAAGCAGTGGGATTCTTTGGCTGCTGCTTTTAAGTTCTGTAATCAATTTTTTTTAAATCTAGAATTTAAGTCAGACAAACATCCCCTTTTCCTGTCCATGACTGTCCCCACATCTCTTCACAGTCAGAAAAGAATAACAGGAGGAGAAGGGGTAAGAAAGTTGAATCTCCTGGGTATGACTGGTGATCCTGCCTGAGTAAGCTAGCTGGAAGACCCAGATATCCAGAGGCTTTGTGAAAGACCACTGCCCTGTCATCTAAGCTTAGCCTGAGAGACAGTCTGGATGAAATTCTGTCCATATTTAATGTCACAAAAGCAAGCCTTCCCTGTCCTGCTCTGGCATTCCAGATGCCATGTTGGGTACCTAGAACTGGTATTGCAGATCTATTGAATGGTTCAGAAGCATCCTTCAGCACTTAATGTGTAAAATGCAGATTCAGGTATAGGAAAGGCATTTTAACGGTACACGCCTGCATGCTAAATTGTTTCATTCTCATCCGACTCTTTGCGATCCTATGGACCATAGCCCACCAGGCTTCTCTGTTTATGGGATTCTGCAGGGAAGAATACTAGAATGGATTGCCATGCCCTCCTCCAGGGGATTATCCTGACCTAGGGATTGAACCCGTGTTTCAGGTATCTCCTGCAATGGCAGGCAGCTTCTTTATCACTACCACAACCTGGGAAGTCCATTTTAACAGTATCAACATGTAATTATGAAAGTGTAGGGTGTCTGAAAATTGTCCATATCTTTATCCACTTTAGACTAAAAATCAGCAAACATGATTGAAAGTGTTATGGTATTTCAATTATATCTGCTGCTTTTTAGTTTTTAGAATCAATCTATAGGCAAAACACAAAATAAATACAGAGGATAATATAATGCAAATATTATAAAACTTGACAATATAGTAATAATAATAATGTAGTAAATTTTAGAAAATGAAGGATGAAAGGGGAAAGTAATGAAGATAAATCATATTTTTAGATTATAATAAATTATATATATGTATAAAATAAATCAAGAGACCTAGAAGAATGGAAAATAATAAGAGTTTACAAAGATTGGCAGGAAGTTTGGGTGTTTTGAACCTCTCATTTTTCATATGGGTGGTGATAAATACTGTCTAAAATTAAGGGTTTGAGGGCATTAAGATTTTAATAGTAGTCGCCTAAAAACTATAAATACTGATAATAGTGATTATCTCTAGTAAGTAGGACTTGGGAAAAAAAAAAAAAAGAAAATAGAGAAAAAAAAAATCTTTCATTTTTTTTCTTCTATACTATTTGGGTTTTTTAACCGTATGTAAGTGTATGTATGTGCTGCGCTGTGCCCAGTCATGTCCAACTCTTTGTGACCCCATGGACTGTAGCCCACCAGGCTCCTCTGTCCATGGGATGCTCCAGGCAAGAATACTGGAGTGGATTGCATGTCCTTCTGCAGGGAATCTTCCTGACCCAGGAATCAAACCTACATCTCTTATGTCTCCTGCATCGGCAGGTGGGGGTCTTTACCATTAGTGCCACCTGGGAAGCCTCAAGTATATGTATGTATGTGTGTGTATATATATATATATTTTTTTTTTCTTTTTTTAAAGAAAAAGATGGATGTCGTGCCTCTTGGATTTTTGTTATCTGTGACTCTTACTTATTACTCTTTTTATCCATTTCTTTGCTTTTTATTCTTTGACATGTTCTTACTTGACTTTTATCCTATAGACTAATCCCTTATTTTAAGTTGTTTTTTTTGTATTCTATAATTATACCAACTGTTTTAAAACCCTGATCACAACACACCAATAAATCACAAGTCTTTCTGACAAAATATATAGAATTATCATACATGAAATAATGGCTGGATGTAATATATACATACATATAAACAATGTGTCATAATGGTAAATGTATTTATTGGTCAAGAAAGCTTTAAAACCACTGATTTAGCATGCAATTAATTAGTTGTGCTAAAGAATTTTCAAATCTTACCTTGTTTGCCCTTGAATAGCTTCCTAGTCATGCAAAATTCTTCTTTTTTTTCTTTTTTTTAGTTCTACCAGTTTATTGCTACCAACCCATCTCCCTCCACCCTCGTGCACACATGCTCAGTCATGTAATCCATGGACTGCAGCCCGCCAGGCTCTTCTGTCCATGGACTTTTCCAGGCAAGAATACTGGAGTGGGTTGCCCAAAATTCTTCTTAAATTATGGATGTATATAATATCCTCTTGTATCTCTCTGAAGACATTAATATTTTTGAAGAAGTATTTTTTCTCCAATTTGATTCAGTTTTATCCCAGATTTACTAGTTTATTTCTTTGTTTTGCTTCCTTATTTCCATGCTTTTAATATTCCTCTAATATTTGATGACCCTTGTTTGACTGTTTGGATTTCGGAATAAAGAACTAATTTAATTAGTAGAGTTAGCTTGCATGGGATTATTATGCAGTTTTATAGGTCTTTGTTCCCAACAGCCCTCGAGTGTGAGATTCTCATTTAAAACTCTCAAAGCACAGTCTGGGTGATACCCTTATGGTCCAGTGGTTAGGACTCGATGCTTTCACTGCCAGGGCCCCAGGTTCAGCCCCTGTTCAGGAAACTAAGGTCCTGCAAGCCATGTGGTGTGCCAAAATAATAAAATAATATAACATAAAAATGAAAGCACTGTGTGACAGGAGCTACCACACAAGTGTTGTTGGGCAGTGTGTACTGTCCTGTGACATTCTCCATTGTCAAGAGAGTTACTTTGGGAGAAGCAATCTTAGTGAATCTTATTTCTGAGTCAGTATATTCTTTCTTGCTGTATGTTATAGAGCTCTGACATGACCTTAAGCCAGGTTCTTTCTCTCAGATGTTGACACCCACATGCAGAACCGTCCTCTGGGAGATGACCCATTTTCTTCGGAGAAAGGTTCTCTGGGTGTAGTCCTGAGGGAAAGGACACTAGCCTCTGTCTGCAAAGGAACAGAAAGGGCTTTCTGGTCCCTTCTCTTAAATAAATACAAGAAATGCTTTAATTAATCTACTCCTATCATGTATCCTAGCTCCTTTCTGTTTTTGTACTCACTGACTTTGAACTCGACAGAGCTCCCTTGAGGAGAATCCTGCTAACAGAAGTGTTTTATGCTGTGGTTTTCTCTTCTCTGTACATCCTATAATCAGATTGTACCTGATTTTTATGTTTCAGGAATTTCTCAAATATATGGAGTAAATTGACACCCCTTTCTTCCATTTTCAAAAACAACCTATTGAATGAAGAAGCAGATATAAGAAAACAACTGTCTTCTATTAAGTCAGAACGGTCAAGATATTGACAAAATATCAATATAAACATGATATTATTCTTACATTTTTGGACAATATATTTGTTTTTTTTTTTTTTACATGTGTCATAATATGTAATGGGCTTATTATTTTTATATTTAAATAAAGACTAAATAGTGTTTTTTAAACCTCAAGTTAAATTTCTAGAATGGTGAATATTGGACTTCCCAGGTGGCAGAGTGTTAATGAATCTGCCTGACGGTGCAAGAGATGCAGGAGACGTGGGTTCAATTCCTGGATCAGAACGATCCCCTGGAGTAGAAGCTGGTGACTTGCTCCAGTATTCTTGCCTGGAAAATTCCATGAACCGAGGAACCTGGTGGGCTACGGTTCATGGGGTCTCAAAGAGTCAGTCTGAGCAACTGAGCACACATATATCCATAGAATGAAACTCTTTGGGTTCTTTAATATTTAAAATGTAAAGAAGTATTCAATATATCCACAGCTTCTTTTGACTTGTAACATTGTATAATATTATGTGACTTTCCCAAAACAGCATGCTACTAAAGGGCAGAGACAGGCCTTGAACTAATATCTGATTGCTCCAAAGTTCTTCTTCTTAAATATTTCTGCATTCAGTTTGAGAACTAATGTTTTTTTTTTCAGATGTCTGTCAATATCTCATCCTGAATAATTGCTTGCTTGATTGTCACTTTCATCAGTCTGGCAACCAGCAGGTTCTGAGAAGTGATGGAATGTGTTTATGAATAGAACTTTTGAAGAATCTTGTATACATTTCTGAAATATCCTTGACATCCCCAGCAGTTGTCAACCATTTTTTCTTTGGATAGGGCTGACTTTCGGTTATCACACCTGTGCCTATTCAAGCTTTCAGACTCTCTACAAACTTTTCTTTTTTTTCATTTCTTTGTCTCTTCCAGGTTTGAATGCTCTGAGTTCTTAGCATATTGTTATCACAGTTGTTGTTAATGACTGCTATTGTAGGTTACAAGTAAAACAGATATTGTTAAGTGGCTTCTATAATTTGCTTCCAATCACTGTTATAATATATCTCATGCAATATTAACAATTGGGATTGAAATTTCAATATTCCTATACAGCATTCATTTGACAGTTCAGTCTCCAGTGTAATAGCTCTCCCTTACGCATAGTTTCAGTTTTCATTTAAGAATATGCCAAATTATAGTACCCACCAATATGGCCTCCTTCCCAAGCCATGAATTATTCAGCTCTGCAGCTACTGCTGGCTCTTCTGGGAATTTATTGTCTGTAGCTTCTCCATCCCAGGTGGATCGCTTGCTTTCTTCCTGCCAAACCCTTCTCTCTGCCTGGACTCTGACTCAGTTCTCTCTTTGTGGCCCCCAGAACTCTGCCAGCTTTTTAGAGCATTTGTAATAATAAGAAAATGGCACCCCTTCCTCCAGGCACATATGATCCTGAAACAGAGACCCATGAACCCCTCATGCCATCTGCCAGGTCACTGTGGCAACCACACTCCTTGAGTCTGAACCCCTCTGGGAGGTCATACTGGGAAATCGGTGAAGTTTAATGACACTGACACTGATTTTTGAACATCATCATTTCAAAAGCCTTATGGGTGGTCTCCCACTTTCTATGCAAGAACACAAACCATACTCTAATTTTCCAAAGAAAATGCATCTCTGGTCTCTGTAGAAAAAGATGTGATACTTCAGTACAGAATAACTGTGTATTTTAAGCATTCAATCCCTTTGACTTGAGTCTCAAATTGCCTGCTTTCCAGAATGTTACAAAAAAGTCTAGATATCATTTTGTCAGTTTATAGATACTGTGGAGCTTAAATGGAATGAATGTCCTCGGGGGTTAACCATCATTTGTGTCCTCTCTGTCCTGTTTCTCTGCTGATGTATTGCTTGTTTCTCAGTGTCAGCCGTTGCTTGCTCAGACCCTTCCCAATTGGTTATGCCGATCCTGACAGTTTCTTCTATGCTTCTGGCCTCCTGATCTTGGATTTCTCCACCTGGCAAATTTATGTGGAGATTTCTGTTGGCAACCTTACCCTCATGCAGAAGGTCTGATGTCTTTCCCTCAGAAATACTTCCTGGTAGGCAGCCTGCTATCAGGATAGCTCCTATATGTGAATGTAGAGGTGCCAAATCTCTATTCTTCTGGATTCTCAAGCCTGGGTAAAGTCAGACTTCCAAGTAGCCATATATTTGGACCTCATGTAAATGGTTTTACTCTGCTTTAACATAATGCTTTTGACTTCACTGAGAGTTAGATTAAGATATGTTCACATGAAGAAGATTCTTAGAGCTTTTATTGATATCATGTGGGGTCTTCCCTATAGCTCAAATGGTAAAGAATCTGCCTGCAACACAGTTTGATACCTGGGTCGGGAAGATCCTCTGGAGAAGAGAATGGCAATCCACTCCAGTATTCTTGCCTGGAGAATTCCATGAGCCTGGTGGGCTACATTCCATGGGATCGCAAAGAGTCGGACACGACTGAGTGACTACCACTCCCACTACTGTGAGAACACCTGACCCACTGTAATTATTATTATTTTTTTGGTCATCTTTCTATAAACATCCACATGATAATTTAATCTTAACATATTTTGCTGGGTGAGGTATGTCTTCCATAATGAAATGGTACTTGCAAATTATTACATAATTAATGGCAACTAATCTGTCATATACCATGTTTTGCATTGTCTTCTAAGAAGCATAGAGCTGTATGTTAGTATCATTTTTCTGTACGTGTATTTAGCTTAGGTTTATTGATACTCACCTTTATGTTTTATGTTTCTGAGATTCCTTAATTCAAGCTGATGACTTACTCTTATGATTTTATGCTTTGCCTCATTCCTAAAGTCACCTAAAAGCACAGAAATATTAAAAAAAAAATCAGAACAGGAGCTATGCAACGAAAAGAGAATATAGTTATAGAGACCCTACAGGGTTCAGAGAAATTAAAGGAAATTAGAGATACTAAAATAAGCTAATTTTATCTGGGCCAGTAATAATCAGTATGACTGCAAATCATCTTGTCGGCAACACATGAAGTGTTTCCACCAGCCTGACTTCCCCCTCAGTGTCACTACAGGCCTCTTGTCTGGACTCTTGAGGAGTACGCTAAGATGGTGGCTTTCCCTTGAAGTCTTTTCCTTCTGCCCTAAACTGCTTGGCCATTAGAGGGAATGTCACAGAAGGAAGAAGTGGTAGGAAACAGCTCTTGCAAAGTCACAGGCCTAGTGGAGATTGCTGAGGCATTAGAGTGTATCAGTTCAGTTCAGTCGCTCAGTCGTGTCTGACTCTTAGCGACCCCATGGACTGCACACACCAGGCCTCCCTGTCCATCACCAACTCCTGGAGTGTATAAAGATGTATATACAGTCACCAGCATCAGTATGAGAATATTTTCATACATTATTTAAATCTCTTTCTAAAAGCATCTCAAAAAAAACTGTATATGATGGTTAGTGGAGGGGATTAGATCTTGTCAGTACTAACTGTCTTATTGCGTAGGGAGTTTATAGACTGCACCTATTTTCTCTCTGCCATATTTTAATTCACCTGTATGAATCGCTTTACAGTTGTAGAAGAAACTACTCCTTTTTCTCTTTTCCTCTTCCACCACATCTTACAAGGCCCAGGGACTTTATCTGAGGCCACAGCTCTTAGGTAATTTGTCCTGTGATCTTTATGCCACAGTTTATATGATTTTTTTAGAAGTTGATTGTTATTTTCTGTGAAGTAAAATGGGGGGAATTTTTTTTTTTTCGAACATTAAACTTTTCCTTTTGTATTGGGGTATAGCAGATTAACAAGATTGAGGTAGTTTCAGGTTAGCAGCAAAGGGCCTCAGCCATACATACACATGTATCCATTCTGGGGGAAATTTATTTATAAAATATAAAAACCAGGGTGCATAAGAGTTAAGTGTGTATCAGAGCTTCCTAGCAAGGAGAGCAGAGTGAGAAGTCACAGCTGTGAGCGATGAGCCTGCCGCTTACCTCTGGGGACAAGTGGTACAGGCTTCTGGCCTGTTTCTTGACGTTTCTGTGGACTGATTTGTAACCTTGGTAGTCACAGTGTGGGAGGGGGAGGGAAGAGGCGAGCTAAGTAAAGAACCATCTAATACATACTCCCTTTCTCTTCCTAGAGGACATTTTATGATCTTTAATGTATTTCTACAAAAGGAAATAAAATTTTTAGCAATTCACATAGAAGTTCAGAGAATCACCATATGCAATGTTAGCTTTTAAATCTCATATATATGCATGTATATGGAGAGATGTACGTTTTTCTTTTTCTCCATCCTCACATCCTTCCTGACGAAACTCAGATTTGTATTTTTAAGTATTCTCTGCTTGGTTGTGGCTGCTGCCATTTTCAGAAAACTTTTCACTAAATACTTTTTTCAAAATTTGTCACTTGGAAAAGTGTTCCCCCTGGCCCCTACCAGGGTTATGTAAGGTGGAGGTCTACACAATTATTATCTGCTCTCAGCAAAACTGAATAGCTGGGAGGGAATAATTCTACACTCCCTGGTGCCAAAAGCCACTTCTGAACATATTGCAATATATACTGGATTCATTTTAAAGTGGTTGTACCTAAACAAATCACAACCTTTTGGGGATAGGTTAATAATATATTAAGACTGTGTATAGTCTATGACTAGTCAGTATATTAAAATCTGTCAGAAAAGGTCATCATTGACTATGGGTTAATATCTGCAGCCAGTACCTTGAATAGTGCCAATATGTGTTGGCCCTTATCTTTCCCAGGGTTCAAGTCAGGAAATGAGATCTGAAACTTTAGCTGAAGGGGTGTGAGCCAGATTGCCAAACTTCTTAGTGGAGAGAAGTTTCTGGGTTTTTTTGTTTGCTTGTTTTTTGTTGTTGTTTAATGATTCTGAGTATTTTAGAGTTGAAGAGTTGATTTTAGTCTTTGGCCTTTTGGATCCAGGGAGAGAAAGGATATACCCTTTTCCTCTCACCCTACCCCCAACCAATTACCTTTGGAGAGGTATCAGCTGTGTTTTGCTAATGAGCATTGCCGGAGGATGTTCTGGAAGCTCACTGAACACAGAGACTTGTGAGCCTCCTCACAGTGGAATCAGGCAGCCTGTCAGTCTGTTTATACGTGTGCTGGTGTTTTCTTTGCAAGGCATACAAACCAATTAGAGTGTGGCTCTCTTAGAACATTTCTGAGGAGGTGGATACTTCTTTTCATGTTTGGCGTGGGCATCTGTTGTATTGGGGAGAGTGAGATCAAGAACTGTACGATCAATTTCAGGAGGAAAATTAGGATGAAGGGAAGAACCAAGTTTGTTTTAGTAGATTTAGTAGAGATTTAGTAGAGGATTTAGTAGAGAAAATGATCTGAGTTCCATATATCTGTACAGTTTGAAAGTTCAAAAGAGTGAGGACAGACATGTTTCCTTGACCGCCTTTCATTAAGTGCCTATTGTTTTGATAATTAGTTCATTATAGAGGAGAGATGTGAATGGTGACCTCTGTCCAGTCTGGCTCATGAAAAACAAATGGACTGATTTCCTCTGGGCAGTGTGATCAATTACCAGTAATGAAGCTGAAATGAATGATCCTGATATGCCTTTGTGCATTTTATTTTGCAAGGAAATCAGTATCTTATGCAGCTTGGGAGATGGCTCCGACTTTATATTAGCAATGTAGTGTTCAGCCTTCCTACCCTCTCCTCCCCAAATCAAGACTTACTGTCAGATAAATTCAACTAGTGCCTTAAGGAGAAATCAAGTGAATATGGGGCAAAGATGCAGAGTTACATTTCGACGGTTTCCCACTATGTGAATAGCAGTCATCTATAGAATAGGTAACCATCAGCAATTTTATTTTAATTCTTTGCTATATGGAACCTCAGGGAGGAAATGTTCTTGTGTAGAGGTGAAAAGTTCTTTTTTTTTTCTAAATGGTAAAATGATTGAAAATTGTGGCTACCATTACTTGTAGTTTTACTATTTGCACTTATAATAAAGTGATGGCGATGCTATTTAGAAGTTGATGCTGAGGATCTATAAATGTCTATTATAAAAGCTAGTATTTAGCATCCACATTCTAGAATTACTGCCAGTGAATCCCATTGAAAAACTGTTAAGGATCTCTAACAATGGATGGTGTCTGGGTATTGTCATCTCATTCTTTTTCTCTTCTGGCTGTAAATATTGGAGCTAGTAATTGTAACTCTATAAGAGATGTGGGACTAATGAGATAAATTTTAATCTCCCTCTTGTTTTGTGTGTCCTGTTTGCTGCTTGGACCAAAGTCTAATTTTAAAATATACATATGTTCTTTGTTATAGCAGTGATGCAAAAATAAGAGGTCTATAAAGACTTAAACTCATTATTTGCTTCTAATAGTTGGAGAAAGAAAATTTGGGGGTCTTTCAGTTCCTGGTCCATATTACTGCAGGATGAGGGAGTAATACATGCATTGATTTAATATCCTTATTTATAGGAAAAGCTTATTAAAATTGTGAGTTTCAATGTAGCAGCCCTTAGTGTTTTAAAGGGGAAAGAACTGATTAACTGTCATCAGTAGACCGAGTCTGAGTCTTTGTGGTCCTGTCACTTACTAGCTATGTGATCATGAGAGAGTTGTCTAACTTGTGGAATAGAGTCTCCTGATGTATTCCATAACATTTTTGTGTTAAATAATCTTTACTATCACTTCTAACTCTAATATTCTATGTTTTAGTGACCATTAACTGTAATCATTTGTTAATATGTTCAGTAGACAATATTTAGAGTCACCTGGGTATGAGAACTTTACTACGTAGTACTATCTGTGGTGGTGTTTAGTCACTAAGTCGTGTCCAACTCTTGTGACCCCATGGACTGTAGCCCGCCAGGCTCCTGTCCATGGGATTTCCCAGGCAAGAATACTGTCGTGGGTTGCCATTTTCTTCTCCAGGGGATCTTCCTGACCCGTGGATCGAACTTGGGTCTCCCGCATTGCAGGAGGATTCTTTACTGACTGAGCCACTAGGGAAGTCTGTAGTACTATCTACTAGTGCTGATTAAGAAGGTTATAAATAAATAGCAATATACTCTCCCTTTCAGAAGCTTATAGCCTAGAGGAGAAGACAGACAAACAGTGTGTGGCAGATACTGGTAAGACCTATCTGCTTGTCTACTTCTGAGATAAGTATTTAAGGAGGTTTCTTAGCCTGTGGACCTCACACATCTTTGGGGAAGACAGATGAAAAGACTTAGGGTCTGACCCTCTGGCTGTAGGATTCTTCTTGATAGGAGTTTTCAAAAAAAGGCAAGGAGCTCATCCTGGGATAAAATAGATGCCTGCTCTTTATCTTAAAAAGCATGTCAGTTTTTAGAATTGGCAGATATTTTGGTGTGTGACTCTGGATGCTGCCCCTCAAAATGTCCTCTAACCTAGCTCTGAAGAGATAAGCTCAGTTTATCAAAAGAGAGAGAGAGAGAACTGGGAAAAAAAAAAAAAAAGCGTCAGCAGTGGAAGAGCTGCTGCACTGGTGGAAAGGGAGAGTTTCCTTTTCTGTGAGGGCAGCATTAATGAATACAGAAGTGGCATGATGGGATTACTAGCTATGAAGACAACACCCCACAAATGAGATCAAGGCCAGTGAAGCTTCTGTGGGAGCCCTCGGGTACTATACCAGCTGAGATAAAACAAAAAATTTAAATTTAGTGATCTTAAAGATTTTAATGTGTGTCACAGCCCATTTAAGAGGGCCAAAACATCCTTTGCTCCGTCCTTCCCAAGGATTCAACTTGCCTACCATGTATAAAATTTACCACTACTGCCTATTTTTTAATCAGAAATAAATGTCATTAAATGTAGGATATGTCATTATTTTAGGTATCACCAAAAAAGCAAACTATGCCAAGTAAACTAAGGTTTGGTTATCACTTTATTTTCTATGTACTGAAAGAGCTCTTTAGAAGGCATGTGCCAGCTTTACTGAACTTAAAGAAGAGTCTCTGGCTTCCCCAGTGGTTCAGCAGGTAAAGAATCTGCCTGCAATGCAGTAGACACTGGGTTTTGATACTTGGGTCAGGAAGATCCCCTGGAGAAGGAAATGGCAATCCACTCCTGGACGAAAGAGCCGGGTGGGTTCAGTCCGGGGGTCCCAAAGACTCTAACACTACAAGCGTTCACACACATTAGCTGGCAGATTCAAAACCCAGCAATGGTGTGGAGAAATCTGCCCATTCCTGCAGTGTGTTTGCTTGGCACACAACTCCCAAGTTTATAGTCCAGTGGTTCAGAAAGGGAAGGATAGAAAAAGGAACAGCTCTAATCTCACAGGGGGAAATAGGAGGAAAGTAGTATTAGAGCAATTTGCAGTTGTCCCCAAAGGCTACCTTGATTTCAGAGATATTAAAATGTTTAGAAAACTGCATTTTTGAATAGAGAAAATAGGATATATGTGTGTGTGGTGCAGTAAGTTGGAGCTATGCAATGTCACCAAGTAGAAGACTAAAAGGCAGCTAGACCCCAGAGAAAAGTGAAAATTGATAGAATGGCTCATTCCTCTCTGTAAATGAAAGAGGGAAGAGAAAAGGACACCAAAGATAAGGACTGATTATTTTCTCCATTGAGGACAAGCTTCCTGGACTGATGTTCAAACATTTATGGAGCCTAATACTGGGTCTTCCTGGTGGCTCAAATGTTAAGAATCATAGGGTGCAGTGCAGAACACCCAGGTTTGAACCCTGGGTCAGGAAGATACCCTGGAGAAGGAAATGGCAACTCACTCCATTATTTCTGCCTGGTGAATTCCATGGACAGAAGAACCTGGTAGGCTGTAGCCCATGGGGTCGCAGAGTCAGACATGAGTGAGCAACTAACAGCTTACAAAGAGAAAAGAGTAGTGGTCAAGGATCTGACTTTGAAAATCATTTGGTGGTTTAAAAGACCACTGCTGTGCCTAAGAGCCACCTGCAGCTATTGAGAAAAGAGACATAGGATCTGAGTGGTGTGGCAGATGAAGGACCTAAGTTAAAGGAATTATTATTATTTGTGCTTTTGTTGGAATTTGTGTACTTTATAGCTTTATCTCAGATTTTCCTGGGCTTTAGAATCATGGATGATATGATAGAAAAAGATGATAATGTATATTCCTCTCATGCCCTCCATTCCCCTTTGAATAAACCTTTTGTGTGCTTTTAAACTAGGTGGGCAATTGGGAAAAAAGCTATTAACAAACATTTTTTTGCATAGAAATATATTTCTTGCTAGACATTTTTAGATTTCACATTGTAGAGGCAAGCTCAGTACCTCAAAATACTTCTCATTATTCACTGCATCCAGGCACTGCTGGGCTGCCCAATTGCAAACATCATTCTAATATGCAATGCTCCTTAGCTTTGAAGGCTACCAAAGCGCATTCAGTCTTTTCTGAAAAAATAACAGAAGATACATTCATGTGTTAAATTTGCTTGGTAATACATTCAGAGGGAAGAAAACATACAATGACATTGTTAATTGGGTGATACAAATGTTTGTGATAATGAGCACATTGTGCAGAGTATCTAAGGTGGATGGTTGTGTGGTGTGGATGAAAGCATGTCAGCTGGCTTCCAGCCTACTGGTGAAAGGTTTGGACCCATTTGTGTTGGGTAATTTTATGGTGGATTTAAGAGAATTTGTTTTTCTTCAAGAAGGAAATGGTGCATGCAGTATTCCATATGTAATTCCTTGAGTAAGAGATAATTGCATTGCATATTAACCAACTATTTGCATTTAATTAGCAACAGTTTCTGCTACTGTAATTTTTCTTTTAAGTAAATGTTTGGAAATGTGTTTGTCTTATTTAGTAACTTTTAAAATATGTTGCCATACCTCAGTGCTTGTCAAAGTTTATCTAAATGTTCTACTCAAGGAAAGCATTTTTCAATTACTCAGCATCGTAGGCTTCAGTTTCCTCATCTGCCCTGGGTAATGTGTAGTAGTCTTACCAGAAGAGTCATGCAATTGCAGTTATGTATGTGGTGTCATGGGGCTTCCCTGGCTCAGACGGTAAAGAATCTGCCTGCAATGCAGGAGACCCGGGTTCAATCCCTGGGTCAGGAAGATCTCCTGGAGAAGGGAATGGCAACCCCCTCCAGAATTCTTGCCTAGAGAATCCCATGGCCAGAGGAGCCTGGCAGGCTACAATCCATGGGGTCAAAAAGAGTCAGACATGACTGAGTGACTAGTACTTTCACTTTCACAGATGGTGTTATAGAATATGTCTTAGAGTTGCAATTGGTGACAAGTTTGTTTTCCTTTTAGGAATAATGTGTGGGAATAGGTTCTAAAGCAGGACCTCTCAAAGCCAGGTGCTTAGACTACTTGCCTCAGACTCGCCTAGGATGCTGGCTGAAAATGCAGATTTCCTTGGTGTTATGGACCAAATTGTGTTCCTGTCCCCCTACCCCATTCATACATTAAAGCTCTTCTCCTCATTGTGACTGTATTTGACAGTAGGGCCTTTAGAAGATAATGTTACCTGAAGCCATAGGGTGCAGTCCTAATCTGGTAGAATTAGTGGCCTTATATGAAGAGAAAGAGAGAGATCTCTTGTTCCACATGCACCAAGGAAAGGCCAAGTAAGGACTAGCCAAAAGGGGGCCATCTGGAAGTCAGAAAGAGAACTCTCACCAGAAACCAAATCAGTGGGCATCTTGATTTTGCACTTGCTACCTCCGGAACTGTAAGACAATAAACTTATGTTGTTTAAGCCATCCAGTCTATGGTATTTTGTTATAGCAGCCTGAGCTGACTATGACACTTGGTTCTACCCCACTTTTACTGGATTCAAAACACAAGGAATGAGAAGCCCTCACACTGGACACATGGAGACAGCAATACATAGTGAGCATATAGGAGAGGACAGATGGTGTTATAGCAATGGGATGGCAGGGGTTGGAGAGTAGGTACCGTGGAAGTATTTGGTCTCCAGGTTTAAGTGTCTCAGTGTCCAAGACCTCAAGCACAGTCAGGGACCTGAAGGTCAGCTATGGTCTCTGTTTAGACAGCCAGTCAAGTGTTTAGATGGCATATGGACGATGTTGATGACCTCTAGAAGAAGCCAGCCACACCCTGAGCCAACCTTACTTTCTAGGAAGTAAGAGATGAGATATGCCACCACAGAATCTGATGGATCTCAGGACTTTGACTTCTCCCCTGCAGAGCCATAGGATCTGTGAGAGCCATCTGAACTTGCTAAGGGGTAAGAGACTGGATTTCATATTGCAGTTGTCTCCGAAGGTGATTTTTTATCCTCTCTCTAGGTTCTTGGCATTTTTTATACTTTATTTATTTATTTTTTTGGTCTCACCGCGTGGCATGTGGGATCTTAGTTCCCTGACCTGGGATCTAATCCACACCCCTTGCATTTGAAGTGCAGAGTCTTAACCACTGGACCACCAGGAAAGTCTCCCATAGCACTTTTATGTTGTCCCTGATGCAGTCCTCTCAGACAGTGTTTCGTTTTCCAGGCTTTGTTTCCACTACTATCTATGTTATCATCCTCTTTCACAGAACTCTGGGCTTGTGCCTATGTGCACACACTCACACTTGTAGTGAACTTGTCTTGGCCCAGCCCTGAGTTAGGGAATTGATAAAGTCATCCTTGCAAATACATTAATGGATTTGCATATCATGACTTTTCAGGTAACTTATTTATATTTTGATAGAGAGCCTTTAGAAGGCAAAGCCTCAAAACAACATGTCTCAAAACACCAACTACTGACAAAAATTTCAGGCCCTTTCCTTCTCACATTATCATGTAGGGAGCTGTCTTGTTGACTTAAATCCAGAAACAACCAATCTGAAGTTATAAATGAAACAGAACCAAACTAATTCTGGTCAAAGTCATAAAAAGTAATGAAAGAGACCCACTATCCCCTGGTCCAACACACTTGCACCTGGATAATGTTCCTTCCTGTTCCTATTTATTCAAGGATCATGCTTTACCAAAATTCAGCCTTTGTCTCTCTCTCTATCCCTTTAGTCTGCTTTCTTTGCCTATTTCCACTTAAACTTATTCCTATCTTTCCCCACATAAGACCTAAGACCCTTCCCTCTCCTCTGTGCTTTTGAGCAAATTGTTAAGAAAAATGAGGCTATACAATCACTGTGCCTATGTTTTCTCACTCATTTGTTAATCTGCCCTCTGTTTACACTCTCACCCTTTACACAGCTCCAACTGAGGTCATTAAACGTGTCTTTTTCTTTTAACTTAACGTGTCCTAATGTTTAGACCTTGAGCAATATTGCCCACTGCTAAACCTTCCCACCTATCTAAAACACCACCACTCACACAAACACCCACAGCAATTGTGTGTCCACCACATCCAAAAGAGAGAAATTCCAAATTATCACTGTAACAACTCTTAAGAATATGTTTTTGATCCCCAATCCCTTATTCCCCTGAGCCCAAATATGAGGATCAGAAACTACTGATAGGAGTGGTAGGGAAATGAATCTCAGATAGAAGGAAGAATCTTAATCCCCTCCCCACTCATTGCCTTTGCATATTTCCAGGTCTCAAACTCCAACAAGAAAACAGCAGTTTTCTTAAGGTAGAATTTCTCAACTTCAGCATTATTGAAATTTTAGGACAGAGAATTCTTTATTGTGGGGGCTATCGTGTGCATTGATCCCATAACATCAGCACTGGCATCTTCTCAGTTGATGCTAGTAGTACCCACATTACCCAGTTGTGACAGCTGAAAATGTCTCCAGACAGTGCCAAATATTCCCTGAGGGCAGAATACCCTTCCCCTTTCATACTTATCTCCTAGCTCAGAACTGCTACCAGGAGAAATGAAATTTGGAGAATCAATGACTGCACTATAGATTACCGAAGTGAACTCTCCTGGTAACTAAAGAAGACAGGAAAAGTTATAGGATCTGCCAAAACTTCACATGATGGTAGGGAAGCAAAGTTTGAAAAGATCCGTGCAAAAAAGAGTTTTTGTAAGGATTGTCCCACTCCTCTTGTTGTCATCTTTTGCATAAAATTGTTATACTTATTTCCTTATATAAAGAGTAAATATATGAATATATATTCTAATCTGCCCCAGATAGTTTTGTCCTAGCTTAATTATTAACATAACCTCCTTTCATTCTCACAAGTGTCCCATTTTGGATGAAAATGACATGGTCATATATTATTTTCTCAACTACACTAAAGGCATCAAGAGGGAAGCTAATTCTTTGTTGTATGCTGATGGATCCCTATGGTACTGTCATTGTGGCTGATTTTATGTGTCAACTTGACTGAGTCAAGGGATGCCCAGATTAAACTTTGGAGTGTGTCTGTGAGGACATTTCTGGGTAAAATTAGCATTTGAATCTGTTTACTCAAAGTAGTTTCATTTCCCCGATGTGGGTGGGGGATCATCTGATCCATTGTCAAACCTACAGTGAAAATAAAGCTCAATTATGTTATGTACTCCATCAGCAGGATTGGCCTGGTCCTTAAGAAACTGCATCACTGGTGGCTCAGACAGTAAAGAATCTGCCTGCAATGCGGGAGCTGTGGGTTTGATCCCTGTGGGAATATCACCTGGAGAAGGGAATGGCTACCCATTCCAGTATTCTTGCCTGGAGAATCCCATCAACAGGGGAGCCTGATGGGCTACAGTCCATGGGGTCGCAGAGTCAGACACGACTGAGTGACTAATGCTAAGAAAATGAGGCAAGCATGTGTACAAGGAGTTTCATGCTCCAAGTGACAGTGCAGTTTAGAAGTCCTTTCTAGAGGATACTGGGGTTTTCTAGCTACGTTTCAGCCAGATCACCTTGCCCAGGTTCAGTGAAGAGAGTAAACTGGTTATATCCACAACTAAATGCATTTCACTGCCATTGCTTTACAAGCCTAATTATATTTTGAAAAGATAATCACTATTCATACTTTTGTTCATTATAGGTAGGTCAGTCCATGTGTTTTTCCCTAAGGGAAATCAATGAGTCTAGAATTTAGATTGTGAAGGATATTTCTTATATAATAGTACAGCGCCAAAGAGATGTGCCTTAAATAATTTTTCTAGATTAATAAACTTGTGCCCTCATCTTTACTCTGTCATTCATCGTTGCTTGGCATGTACTGGCTCACTCATCCATAACACTTTCAAATCTTTTACACTTTACTTTCTCATTTTCAAGCTCCTATTTTGGAGTTACTTGCTGAAGAAATTGAAGAGCTCTTCATTTAAGAACAAATCAGGAATGATATGTAATATGACTGGTAAAATCTTCAACATGGCCTTTAATAAGAACTAGATGCCATAATTGGGATGCCCTTATCATCTCTTTGAGGAAAAGTTTAACATCCTAAGATTATAGCAAATACATATCTGTAATAATACCCTGAAAAATGCCTTAACACCTCTTGAATTATTGATATATTTCCTTCCAAAATAATGGTAAACTTCTGGAATCATTTATGGTTCAAGTAGATTGAAAATGAAATAATATTACTTTTCTGCTCTATATGGAAGCTTTTGATTGTATTCTTTTCAATCATATTATAATATCTGTGAGTCAGGTATTAGTAGCCTCATTGTATGTTTGAGTAAACTGTGATTCTTGAGAATTTAGGATTTAAATACAGGTCTCCTTGACTCTGAGCCTTTGCATCTTTCAGCATTTCATTGGGAATCTTTCAGCCAACATTAGAAAGGAAAAGAACAAATAATGTAACATATTTATTGCATTTAATGTGGAGAAATCCTTGTGGAAATTCTCAGACATATTGCTTCACCAAGCCTCTATATCTTTCATTTTTTTATCTGCAGATTGAAGATAGCAAGAGTAACTACCTTATAGGATTGTTAAGAGAGTGTGTATTTGTAGTAAATGAACTTACAGATCTTAACAATGTCTGTACACAGCAAGTGTTCAGCCTTTTTTTTTAAGAGCAGAGCAAGAATGCATTTGATACACCTGTGAATTATTTTTAATATATATAGGAAATCATTTAGGGACATTAGTCATTCTTCTAAAATTATGTCATGGTTAAGGATTTAACAACAATCCATTACTTTTGCAGCAATATGCTAGCTATCACAGAGAATGTACGGGAGCATCCCGTCTGCCTGTGAGCCTCTTAAGTCCTGGTTATGAAGATAAAATATACACACAAGATAGAGAACATGGAGTTGTGAGATTCTACCTGGAAGAACATCAGGAGTTTGGTGGAGAGAGAAACTGTAGACCCTAAACTCAGATGGGGTTGATGTGGTTAGTTGGTTCCTTAAGAAGTGTAGACTATGGAGAAGGAGAGAGAGTTGGGGGTGGGATGGTGGGGTGGGGGGCAGTTAGGGAGATGTGAAGAGCAAGGCCCTTTGGGGAGGAGCAGCCAGACTGAGCCAATGACTTCGCCTTATTGGAAGAAAAGAGGAAAGAAGGAAAAAAAAAGAGGAAAGAAGGTTCCCACCCTCCCCAAGTGGCTATTCTGTTGAGTGTTTTGTCATTTTCCTTACAGAAATCTTGAGAACTAAATTTGTAAACTAGGCCTAACTGGAAATATCTGTTTTTCTGCCTTCCATTCGGCAAGCCTTACTGCAGTGAAGGAAATGGGGAGCCTGTGGGAGCCTAAACAATGAATAGACTCCTACTGTGGATTTTCTCCACAGAAATTAACACATACAAAAATGCAAAGACTGTGCTATTCTGAAACATTTTATATTTACATGTGAAATAAATTGTTTGAAAATGTTACTCGATTATTTATATGCATTTTTAAGTAGCCCACCTACCCTTTGACCTTTGCTTTCACCAAACAGGTGGGGAATTAAATTGATTTGACCCCTTTGTTCCTTGACTCCAATACTTACCTGTCACTCATATTACCTATCACTTGTGTCTTATAATGCCTATTGCAATGGATGGAAGATTACTTTTCTTTAGATAAACTTCTGGAGAGATTTTTAATAACTTTTAAGCCTTTGTGCTTACATTCATCTTATCTATGGTTTCAACTGTACTTTCATATTATCTTTTAACAGCATTATTGAGATATAATTCATATACCATCCGATTCACTCATTTAAAGTGAACAATTCAGTGAGTTTTAGTATCATCATAGAATTGTGAAACCATTATCACAATCAATTTTAGAATATTTTCATCATGTTGGAAAGAAACCCTGCACTTTTCAGCTATCATTCCCCCAGCCCTGGGCTATGAAGAAACTGTTTTCTATAGGCTTGCACATTCTGGGCATGTCATAGAACTGGAATCATGTAGTAAGTAGCTGGCTTCTTTCACTTGGCATGATGGTTTTAAGTTCATCCAGAGTTATAACCTGTATCATTACTTCATATCTTTACTATTTCATTGTTTGGAAACACCACATTTTACTTATCCTTTTGTCAGTTCAGTTGAGTTGGTTCAACTTCTTGGCTGTTGTGAATAATGCTGCTATGAACATTGATGTGCAATTTTGTGTGTGTGTGAGGCTATGTTTTTATGTTTCTTGAATATATTTCTAGGAATGGGAATGGCTGAATCTTATGGTAACTCTGTGATCAGCCCTTTCATGCCTTTTTGAGTCAAGATGGCCTCACAACATACCTGTATCCAGGCACACTAGACACAGGTACCTGCCCTCAAATGCTGTTGTTTTGCTTGACTTCATGGTAGGCTCTCTGCTCTTCTTGCATTCATGTTCTCCTTTATGTCTCCTCATAAATCCAGTGCTTAAAATACCACCCAATTTTTCATCTCTAACCCAGATTGCTTCTCTGGACTCTGAATCTCCATATCCATATGTTCAATACCAGACCTTTCTGAATACTCTATAGGGACTTCTAATCAATCTTTTGTTATCCTCCCTTCCAGGATGCTCCTCCTCACGTATATTCTAAGTAGGGAATGACATATCCTAATAAGAAGTCCAATAGTCATGCTAGCCTCAGTCTTTCCCTTACACTATCCATCACCAAGCCCTATTAATTCAGTCTTCTGAACATTGTGAGTCTATCCTCTCTTACCCTCTCTGTCTTTGCTTTGGTTTAAGCTCTCAAGTCTTTTCCATGAAGCAGCCTCTTAACATATCACTCTGTGGTTCATCCCCTTCCTCCTCTCTTTGTTCTTCCTGAGGCTTCCAGAACAGTTGTTCTGAAACCAAATCTAATCATATCACTCCTCTGCTAACATCTCTCAATGTTCCCCCATAGTCTACAGAATAAAATACAAGCTATGGGGCCTGGTGCACCCAACCTTCCATGAAGTGATAGTCACTCAGTCGTGTCTGATTGTTTGTGACCCCATGGAGTGTAGCCTACCAGGCTTCTCTTTCCATGGAATTCTCCAGGCAAGAATAATGGAGTGGGTTGCCATTTCCTTCTCCAGGGGATCTTCCCAGCTCAGGGATTGAACCTGGGTATCCCCACATTACAGGCAGACTCTTTACCAACTAAGCCACAGGGAAGCCAAACCTTTCATAACCTGGTCCTAATAATCTCTTCAGCTTCTTTGATTAGGCCCATCCTGTGTCCAGACTCAGCAAAATCTCTCCGGGACCCCACATGATCTGCACGTATTTTCACCTTTATGTCTTCACATCGGTTTCCTCTACCTAGACTGTCCTGGCCATAAGCCTCTTTATGGTCTGACAAAATTCCACCACAATTTTTTGTAGAGGAAACAAGTAATCATGTATCATAAAAATAATAGTTTTTTTGTGCGTTAGGACATCTTGAGCCTTTAACAAGAAGTTTCCATAATCTCAGTTTGCTTTGGTTTGGTTCTCAGAGCATCTTGTACCTTCTTTCATCATAGGTATTATTGGGCTGTATTATAAATATATCCCTTCACTAAGCTGACTTTCTTAATTCACTGATAGTTCTTTGAGATATAAAGCCACATGTGTGTTATCTTTGTCATCTCAATACTCAGTACAATAATAGGTACTGAATAATATGTTGAATGAATTCATGAATTCTATGTGGTCCAAATATTCCAAGAACCCCCAGATCTTACATGTTTCAAATTCCCTGCCTGTGTTTCATTTGACCCAACTGCTTCCATGCCCAGAGTAGTGACAGTATTAAGTACCTGCTAGGCGGTACTGGTGGTCCCCGATGGCCTTTTCTTATACCTGCTTTTCTGCCGTTGGCTTAACTTGCTTTTCTTTCTGGTTTTCATAGTTATTCTTGCTCTTTCGCCTCCTTTTAGCAAGGATGGCTGTTTAGACTGATCTCCAAAGGCCGTGGGACTTGAACTCACTCTCTGACTGGTATGGGCTCTGTGTGTGCCTAGTCTTCATGTTGTGATCTTATTATTCTGTGTCACCCTTCAGGTGATGCTCTTTGCAAATGAACATAAAGAAAAACCAAACATTTACCTGTGCAATGACTCTTGCTTGACAGCCAAAGAAAAGCCCAGACAGTTTTATAAGCTTTCTGTAAATTTCTTTTGATTCTTCCTTTAAACAGCTGAATTTATTAGTTAGACTTTTAAAAAAGAAGGGGAGTGAAATGATGCAGAAATTTAAGCTCTGTGTACCTCTTACCCCCACACATAGTTGTAGAATTACTTCTTTAAATATTTGCTTCACTGAAGAAAAATAGCTTTTATTTCAGTACCTCCCATTGGATTTACGATTCCTCTCATTAAAATGAATGTATTTGCAGGTTGGAAGAAGAATTAATAGGGCCATCCTTTTGAATGTGGAATGGAAGAGTGAAAGGCAGAAGAAGCTCTTGCTGTATATACATAAAATGTGAAATACTGTATAAAAATAGAGCAAACATTTAGTTTCAAAAATATATTACTAGGCTTTTAATCTAACAAAATATCTCAATGGTTTTTTGGTCATTTGAGTTTTGATCGGTAGCTTTACAGTTTCTTGTATTTGGATATTGATTAGCATGAAGTATTAGAATAACACAAGAAATATTTTAGCTTTTTTATATTTCACACAGTGTTCCAAATGGAAAAAATAAGCAATTACATTGATGCCTGTGTAATTCAGTGTTTATCATCAAAAAGCTTTATCTCCATGCTTTTTACCTCTGAAAAGTTTATGGTTTAAAGACATTTGTAAAGATTTCATACAACAAATAGAAAATCTATTTCATAAAGCAAAGAGAGATAACTATGTTATTGTAAGGATTGGAAGTAGTTACTCCACAGAATTGTTTTCAGTTTTAAATACAGTATTTTTGAAGAAAGATGAATAGGTTTTCAAGCCTACCAATTCTCCAAGACATTGCCGATAATGTCCAGTCTGGTAGGCATGAAAGCAAAAGACAAGGTAGTAACTTTCATAATGAGACTTTGTTCATTCAGGAGATAGATGGGATTCACAAATGGATACAGAAGACATCTGCATTAAGTGCAATATGCTGAATGACTAGTTTGTAATTTCCTTTAGATATTTCTTTTCTGAATCTTCAAGGTAATTCTCAACTCTGAAAATTCCCACAGGCTGTTTCAGAATTGTCTCCCTCTGTCTTGTAAATATGTTTATTGAGATTATCACCCAGATCGTCTTAAATTTACAAAAATCAAACAGAGTCAGTTTTTTAAAATCTGTTGGAAAAAATCCAACATTCCTCTAAGTTCTGTTTATGTACATCCTCATCCTGAAAAAAGCGACATCTGGTAGAAGATACAGTTGAGAAGCCCGGGTTTATTGTTGAGACCCATTCTTTATTGGTTATCACAATGTGGAAACAACAGCAGCAAGCATTCCCCAAACCGGCAGGATTGAGGAAGGGTGAGGGGCAAAGAAGCATCTTCTGCTGTTACTTTTGTTGATGACTGTCAAGTCAAAATCTGTAAATACAACTCGGGGTGTAGAAAGAGTCAACACAGACTTGTCTTTTATAGTATAACATATGAATACAGAACGCACTGGGAAGGATGTTTTATGAGGAAGGAGCTTTTTGATGGAAGGCATCCCTTAAACTTTATGCTTCACTGTGTAGAAAGAGATAAACTGAAAGACCAAGTCATTTTCCAAGTTAAGAGCAAAGATTTATTGAAATGACACATTTTTTTTTTTTCCTTTGCACTGGAGTTCACACCATAAGACAAGGCTTTTGGAGTGTTGGTTAGAACTTTTCAAGTATACTGACAATAGAGATGTTTTGTTTAGCTTCTGAGTAGATTTTCTTTCTTTTGATGTGTTAGTGTTAAGTAGTATTTCCTATCCGTTTTATCAAAAAGTAAATGGCTGTCAGTAACTCAGTTCCTACTACCAGTGGTGTAAGCCTGATGTTGGAATATTGACTTAGATGAAACAACAACATCAATTCTGACTCTTACTTTTGAAAATGATGATAAAGGTGCATATTGGGCCTTGTAAGCAGTATACCATGAAATTTAAAGGAAATTGAAAGTTACCTCACTCCCTTCTTACATGGCCAATATTTCACAGAAGTCTGAATCTTGGTATTCCCAATATGTGTATACTTACTTGTTTGCTTATTTATTTAACAAACATTTATATGCTCTTACTGTTTATCTAGTCTTAAGAGAACCCGATGGGATAGATACTCTTATTATTCTTAATTTGCAGATGAGAAAATGGAGACAAAGTAGGGAAACATTTTTCTTCCAAGACCACACACTGTAAGTATCCAGATTCAGGAAGTCTGACTCCAGAACCTGTACCTCCAGTTTCTAAGCTTCAGTTTCTCTAAGCTGAGTGTTTGTGTGTGTTTGTGCTCAGTCGCTCACTAGTGTCCAACTCTTTGCAGCCCCTTGGATTGTAGCCCAGCAGGCTCCTATGTCCATCAAATTTTCCTGGCAAGAATGCTGGAGTAGATTGCCATTTCCTACTCCAGGGGATTTTCCCAACTCAGGGATCGAACCTGCGTCTCTGGCATCACCTGCATTGACAGGTGAATTCTTTACCACTGTGCCACCTTGGAAACCAAACTAAGTGTTTATACATGTGATTTTTAATGATGAAAATGCCATAGTGAAGAGGGAGAATATATTGATAACCATAAACATACAACTCTGAACAATGCAGAGGTCTTGTAGAGAGCTGACTGGCTTTCCCAGAGGGGAATTGAGACCTAGACATTTATTAGAGGGAGGAAGGAAGCAGGGAAGAAGGGGAAGAAAGGTTTAAAACCCCAGGATGGGAGTGGAGTGAGCAGACTTCAGAAAGTTTCTAGAACTCTCTAGGAAAGAGAATTGTGGAAAGTAAGATGGGTGCCCACATGGGCTACTGAACAGATATGAACCAGGTCCAACCACTCTAATCAACCTGTTGTTTTTTCCTACTTTGTTTCCTTCTGATTATTTTTGTTGTTCTTCTCTCCCTCATCCTCTCCTTTTCTCTTCTCCTCCTCCCTCTCCTCTCGTGGCCTTCCCCATTCTTCTGCACTAATTAACACTGGGACCATACATTCTATTAGCCTGGACGATTTTTTGTTCACAGAACCCAAACGACTCGTGCTCTTGTATGAGTGTGCTCAGTATGATCTGTGGCCAGTAGGTAAATTCTGACCCGCGTTGGTGTGTGGATCCCTGTTCATTGACATCGTGTTGTATTTGTGTTTTTAATTGAGTTAGTGGCTTTATCAGTCAGGAGAAGCTATTTATGGCAAACACAGGAGCACACACATACACACACATCTCAGCAGTTTAAAATAACAATTTTCTCTCTCACTCATGTGACATGTATATCATGACAATTGTACTGAATTATCTTCACTCTGGACCTACTTTGATGAAGGAGTCATTATCTGAAATACTAATAGTTGCCAGAGTAGGAAGAAAAGAGCTTTGGAAGGTCTTACATCCACAATTAAAATCTGGTTTACAAGTAACCAAACAGAACTACTCACATGGTGCCATCCAGAAGCTAGGCAGTCCAGTTCTACTGTTTGCTTAGAATCTCATGACTCCTACAGTTATGGACATTTAAAATTCAGAGGGTTCACATAATGATTGGAAATTTTAAGAATCAGAATTTGACAACATAGCTCCCCAATCCCTGCTAGGAAGTAGCTGGTCAGAGCTGAAGTAGCAGATATTCCCTTGGTATATTTTATGGCAAATCTCCTGTTTACCAAATCACCCTAACCTTCCTGATTAGGTGCCTGTTTGTGCGTGCATGTGTGTGTTAATCGCTAAATCATGTGCAACTCTTGTGACACCATGGACTGTAGCCCGCCGGGCTCCTCTGTCCATGGGATTTCCCAGGCAAGAAACTGGAGTGGATTGCCATTCCTTGCTCTAGAGGATCTTCCTGACACAGGGATCAAACTTGTGTCTCTTATGTCTCCTGCATTGCAGGCAAATTCTTTACCCACTGACCCATCTAGGACATTATTCACTATATATGTCTTTTGCAGATATAAAGTAACAGTAGTTCATCTTTGAAAAGAACAATAGCTCAGGTGGAATCCAAAATAAAGTATGTGTGTGATGTCATGTTTTTTCCCTCCTATTGTCTTAAATGTTTTAGAAGAGCTTATTTTCTTTAAAAAAGTTCTCCAGGGAAGTTAATTTACATTCATATACATTTTCAGCTTTATGGTAATAGGGAAAGAGTTGAAGTTAGTTGATGTTTACTTTCTAGATAAAACAGTTATTAATGTACACAGGCAGAATGTGAAATTTTGTTAAAAACATTGGTCGACCTAATGTGTTTGAAGTTTAGCTGAATCATTTTTGGGATTTTTGAATGCATAGTTGAAAGGAAGGTTAAGAGATTTTCCAAGGGGCACTGAAGTCAAACCATAAACTTTGTTTACCATTTCATATCAGAAGGTGATAATTCTAAATGATCTGCATTTCAGGAATTGGTTCAAAGAGACTAAAAAATTGGTATGTCACTTACCACTAGAGGTGAGAGGACCTCTACATATTGCAGAGAAAAACTGCTTTTTTTTAATTTTTCACTATTAAATTGGGATGAAATATGCTATTTTACTCTGTATATGAAGTATCACACTTTAAAACATATTAAAATTTCGTTGACTCAATACATATTGCCAAATCATATGAATGGCTATGGGCATCTCAGTGAATAATTTTGAGGAATGACAACTCAATGTGTTATTCTTTTCAAATGAAAGCTGTAAAAACTCACTCTGCCTGGTCTACTTTTAGAAGTTAATATAAGTTCAATCTATTTTCATATTTCAATTGTACCTGAATTTAAAATGCCAGGTTTCATCCATCTCTTATGGTAACTCTCATGTCTAACCATTTCCCAAAATATTTTCTAAAGCACATATGAAAGCCTACTGGAAAAAAAAAATTATGGTATATGGGCTCTTGTTCAGGTTAATCAAAGTATGGGTAGTTGAAATGACTCTCTTTAAAAGAAGGTTATTAACATTTTGAGTGAAGCTACATCTCATAGTAAAGTGTGGTAGGGTTCATTTTGCTTTTTCTAAAGGGTAGCGTTGAAGTTACAGCATATTCAGGGAAAAACAGGGATCCACAGTTTCTGGAAGAAAGGGAACTTTGAAATTTTTCTCCTGTGGTTTCCCTGGTGGCTCAGATGATAAAGAATCTGCCTGCAATGTGGGAGATCTGGGTTCAATCCCTGGGTTGGGAAGATCCCTGGAGGAGGGCATGGCAACCCACCCCAGTACTCTTGCCTGGAGAATCCTCATGGGCTGAGGAGTGTGGCGGGCTACAGTCCATGGGGTCACAAAGAGTCAGACACAGCTGAGGCACTAAGTACAGCATAAGGCAAAAGAAATAAAAACCAAAATAAAGAAATAGGGACTATTTTACACAGCAAAGGAAACCATTAACAAAATGAAAAGACAACCTGTGGAATGGGAGAATATATTTGCAGATGATAAGATTGACAAGGAGTTATATCCAGAATATATAAACAGCTCATACAACTCAGTATTAAAAAAAACACAAAACCCCAACAAAAAAATGGGCAGAAGATCCGAATAGACCTTTTCCTAATGACATACAGATGGCCAACAGGCTCGTGAAAGGATGCAAGAGATATCACATCGCATGTGTCAGAATGGCTATTATCAAAAACTATACAAATAGTAAGTGTTGACAAGGATATAAAGAAAACAGAATCCCTTTATACTGTTGGTGGTAATGTAAACTAGGGCAGCCACTATAGAAAACAGTGTGGAGGTTCCTCAAAATTTAAAAAAAGAACACACACACACACACACACACACACACACACACACACAATGGAATATTACTCAGTACATAAAAAAGAATGAAATTCAAATAGATGGATCTAGAAAATATTATGCTTAGTGAAATAAATCAAAGACAAATACTGTGCCTTATCACTTATATGTTGGATCTGAAAAATAACACAAGCTAATGTGTATAGAAAAACTGAAACAGCCTAAGGACATAGAAAACAAACTAGTGGTTACCAGAGGGAAAAGGGAGGAAGAAGGACAAGATAGGGGTATTGGATTCATAGATACAAATTACTGTGTATAAAATAGAACATATTACATAGCATAAGGAATTAGAGCCATTATCTTATAATAACTTTTAATGAAGAACAATCTGTACAAAAAATGAATCACTATGCTTTATACCTGAAACTAATATACTATTGTAAATCAACTATACTTCAATTAAAAAAATAATGAAGTATGGCATAAAACCAAAAAGAAAGTGGGTTATTATGAATAAAAAAGAGCAATTGCTCACCCATATTATTCTGGAAAGAGGAGCCTGGCAGGCTACAGTCCATGGGGTTGCAAAGAGTCGGACATGACTGAGCGACTAAGCACATCAGTCAAGGAATTATTATACAAGGAATTTATGAACTCTGTACCAGGAACTGGGGATAAAGACCAAATACATACTTTTCATTTCATCACAACACCACAGTTTTTAATACTTACCATCTTTGCATATTAAGGATAGTTTTATCACAATATGGAGAAATCCCTAAGCAACTGTTTGTTTCCCGTTGTTTTTCCCCACATGTTTATTAGGATCCATTATACGTTATCTTCATTTTTTTTTTTTTTTTTGGCCAGGTACTTGTCTTCTTCTTCATTGAATTTTAATTTCAGGATTTCAATCTGTAGAATTTCTTGTTATATATATTCTTACCAGTTTTGTGAAGTTCACATAATCTCTTGGTAGGAGAGAGATTACTTACTTAAAACATGATCTGAAAAATACTGTATCTTTCCTTTTTTTCCCTTTTCTGTTACTTTTCCTATGAAATATTCCTCTGAATATTTTCCTGAATTTTGAAACTTTTGTAAATTTCCTAAGTGTTATACATGACTATTTTAATATCCTATACAATGGTGTTCATTTTCTCCCAAATTATTATTTAATAATAATATTCAATTATTTCCTCAATCAACCACTGAGTCAAAATAGTGTAGTGAGAGGTACCTCTCATTGCTTTATCAACTCCCTGAGATATTGTCAGCTAGACAAGTAAAATGCTCTACTGTTAGCTGGTTGAGAACATCAAGCTAGGTGGAAAGCTTTTTTTTTTACTTGGAGCCACATCTGAGTTCATTGCATCACGATTAGGGAAGCACTGTGGACACGAATTCCAGGTTATCCAACTGCCTGTAACAGTGCCATGTCTGATACATTGTTGCTCAATAAACTCTTCTTGGATAGTGTAATGAATCACTGACTCAAGCCCAGGCTTCAGTGTATTGAGACCTCTTCTGTATCTTTCCTTATCTTTACCCGCATGTTTTCTCCCTCAGGTATGTAGATTTCAGTGCCTATCTTCTGCATGTCATGCAATAGTCCATTCAGGATGCCACTTCCTGTTGAGTTGTGAGTTCTAGCCAGTGCATTAGGGCAATCAATGAGTTTGTTCACTAACGTCTTGCATCTTCAACTTAATTTATTGATTATTCATATTAGCTAAACTTTCATTTTCCATTTCTTTAGTTTTAAGGATTGTATTTGACCATCTTTCCAGTTATTTGTAACTGAGAATGGATGAGTTCCAAGGTATTCTTTTCAGACTGTGTGTGCTACCTTCTTAACATCCAGTTGTATGGTTTATTTGAGCATTTTATTACTCCTCTGCCTCATTGCAGTGTAAGAGATTCTACGGAATGCCTTCTTTATGATCTCATGTCTTTGAATTTTATGTAGCTTTTACAATAAGAAGCACAGTAGAATTACCATAGGGGTTCACATATTTAAAAGATGCTTTCCAGCATGTAAAAGTGACAGTGTATGTTCATTGGACAAGAAGTTAAAACATGTGTGTTGCAGATTTGAGCAAAGACCTTTCACCTCAGACTCAGATTATCTGATTATTAAAACACACTCACTTCTCAAATCCTCAGTTCTCTTATAATGTCATGACCTTTAACTGGAAGAAGAGATGCAAATACCACTTGTTCTCAAAAATACTTAAGCCATTAAAGGAGCATTTTAGATTTCTGTAGGCTTTTCCACTTATTCTCAGAGGATTACCTGAATTGATGAGCATCTGATGGGTTTCATGCACTTGGGGAAGGAAGAGAACAAACCTCTCTATTAGTCAAATCTGTGATAATACGTGGTGCTGTCCCTGAATTAGCAGCCATTCACTAAATCATCACCCACAGTTCTTTTCATCCACTGGCACCTTAAAGTTTTGTGGCATACAGAATATTGGGACTGAAAAGGTCAGTGGCCACCTTAGAAAAAGGCCTGTCTTATACCTGTAATGTAACTTTAGAACTCCAGGGATATAAAGTTGTGGCTTTCAACCTTGGCCATACATTTGTAGCTAAGTCGTGTCTGACCCTTTTGCAACCCCAGGGACTGCAGCCCACCAGGCTCCTCTGTCCTTGGGATTTCCCAGGCAAGAATAGTAGAAGGGGTTGCCATTTCCTTCTCCAGGGGATCCTTCCAAACAAGGATCGAGCCTGGGTCTCCTGCATTACATGCAGATTCTTTACCCCTGAGCCACCAGGAAAGACCTGGACGTACATGGAGAGCTCTAAGAATATGCTGGTGCCTGAATCTATTTCCAGATATTCTCGAGTGAAAATTTGGGGCATCCCTGGTGGCATGCTGCGATTCATGGGGTTGCAGAGTCGGACACGACTGAGCGACTGAACTGAACCGGTGGCTCAAGTTGGTGAAGAATCCACCTGCAATGAAGGAGACCCAGGTTAGATCTGGTGGCAACCCACTCCATTATTCTCGCCTGAGAAATCCCATGGACAGAGGAGCCTGGTGGGCTACAGTCCATGGGCTCGTGAGAGTTGGATATGACTTGGTTGGTGGCGACAAAACCACCTGGGGATCTTGTTAAGCTTGCAGACTCCCTCTCAAGAGGTCTTTCCGTGGGAGCCTAAGAGTCTGCATTCCTAACAAGCTGACAGAGGAAGTGGATGCTGCTGGTTCATGGACCATACTGTGAGTTTTAGGCCTTAGAATTTCTCTTTCTTTTCCTTCTGTGTAATATTTTCCCACCATTCAGAAGTTTGATGCCAGTTTAACCTTATACCACTTTCCTAGAATTTTTTTCTTCCCTACTTTGTGGGTTACGCATGAGTTTTTCTAAGAATGTGTTCTTTTTTAATAAACCAGGGCACTGAGAGGCATTTCTCAAACCTTGTGCTTTTTTTTTTTTCTAGTAGGGCGGCCAACTTGCATTTATAGTGCACATAATTGGTGAATGCCTTAGGCAGGAAGATAAATATAACTCTGGTCACTGAAAGGTTTCCTTCAGTGGCCCTATCTTCCAGGTCTAGCACTGAAAAAAAAACTGCCTTTTATGGCTCCCCTGGGACTCCTTTTTGTTAACTTCTTGGAAAAACTGCATCCAAGTGAACCAGGCAACCTTCTTCCCCTGCAGCTAACCTCTCCTTAATTGCTTGTTGTTGATAATTAATGCTAATTTACCCCTACTCTCTTGAACTTGGAAAGCAATGTTCCAATATTCAATGTTCTGTTATAAAATTCATAGCCTTTTCTGTCTCTCTTGTTCCCTCTAAGTTAGATTGAATGGTGGTTCTCCAATTGTATTTTGGATAGGTATCACCATCCACCAAAAAATTTGTACTGCTGATTAATAATCATGATTTCTTGTTCCATTTTCAAAGATTCTTGTTTGGTAGATCTGAAGTAGGCCCAGGTATTTATGTCTTTATTAAGTGACCACTAGGATGATTTTTGAGACCCAGCCTTTGAGAAATAGTATTCTTGACCTGATTTCTCAAGCTTTAATGTGTATTCAAATCACCTGGGGTTCTTGTTACAACCATACAATTCTGGTTTAGCAGTTTGGGGGTGGGATATTTTTAAAAAGACTTCAGGTCCTAGGAGTCACAATATTTTGACTAATAAGGTTTTAGATCATATAGTTCATACTATACTATTCACATATATATGTATACACCACCTTTAATGTCATATAATGTATGTTTAAAATCTTAGGTGTATGGTTGAAACATGAACTTCTTAAGGGAAAAAATTCTCAAATCATAGAATACCAAACTTAGAAGAGAACTTGTAGAGAACTGAACTAGAGATCTTTTGCCCAATCCAGACATTCAGTTCAGTTCAGCTCAGTCATGTCTGACTCTGCAACCCCATGGACCACGGCACACCAGGCTTCTGTGTCCATCCCTAACTCCTGGAATTTACTCAGCCTCATGTCCACTGAGTCTGTGATGCCATCCAACCATCTCATCCTCTGTCATCCCCTTCTCCTCTTGCTTTCAATCTTTCCCAGCATCAGGTCTTTTCTAAGAAGTCTTCGCATCAGGTGGCCAAAGTATTGGAGCTTCAGCTTCAGCATCAGTCCTTCCAAAGAATATGCAGGACTGATTTCCTTTAGGATTGACTGGTTTCATCTCCTTGCAAGTCCAAGGGACTCTCCAGACCTTCAGTTCCTTTTAGAGGGAACATAGTGGCCATACATGGAGAAGAAAATGGCAACCCACTCCAGTACTCTTGCCTGGAAAATCCCATGGATGGAGGAGCCTGGTAGGCTGCAGTCCATGGGGTCACAAAGAGTTGGACATGACTGAGCAACTTCACTTTCACTTTTCACTTCCATGCATGGAGGAGGAAATGGCAACCCACTCCAGTGTTCTTGCCTGGAGAATCCCAGGGACGGGGGAGCCTGGTGGGCTGCCATCTATGGGGTCGCACAGAGTCAGACACGACTGAAGTGACTTAGCAGCAGTAGCAGCAGCAGTGGTCATACAATGCTGTTTATTGCTTAAATTAAATCTGCATCAGAGTGCTGATTTTGAACTTTTTTTCTTTTTTTTGGCTTCTATCTCTTATATAAAAAGGTCCTAGTTTTGCTTTGGCATTAAAACATCAAAATTTAAAAAAATAATTGTCCTGGATTCATTGTTGATGGATATAAGGTTAGTCTTTGCCTTTTTCTTGCTTTAGTGACTTTAACGTAAGAGTCATCCATCTAAAGCATCAATAAAGTGGCATTTCTCATATTGAAAGGAAGCCTTGGCTTTTCAAAACATCCTTTGCAAGCAAGATAAAATTCTTTTCCATTATCTCCTGTGAAATTTATTAGAGTGAAGAAAAATAAAAGACTTTTATTTGATAGGAAAACTGAATATAAAAGCCTGGTATGAACTGAGCAGAAATTTTAGAGCTGAACATAGATGAATTTATGCCCTAGACAACTATATTTTAGCATCTCTGAACTGATTTTTCCATCTGTGAAATGGACATAATAATATCTATCCCATGGATGAAGGAGCCTGGTAGGCTGCAGTCCATGGGGTCGCTAAGAGTTGGACATGACTAAGCAACTTCACTTTCACTTTTCACTTTCATGCATTGGAGAAGGAAATGGCAACCCACTCCAGTGTTCTTGCCTGGAAAATCCCAGGGATGGGGGAGCCTGGTGGGTTGCCGTCTCTGGGGTCACACAGAGTCAGACACGACTGAAGCGACTTAGCAGCAGCAGTAGAACTATATATAATTAGAAAAAGTAATAAAAATATCTGTAACATAATTCATAATAAAGAGCAATCATTATCTTTCTTCCTAGATTTGTTTTTATACATATTATTGCTACTATAAATTCTCATTATTTTCACATATTTTCTCTGAGTCAAACATATAATTTTAATCTATTTAGGCTACCTAAGTCCTAGAAATTTTACACAGATGACTTAAAAGACATAAATATAGGTGAAGGACTGTGGTAAAGGCATTCAAAATTACATATTATTATAGGACCTCTTAAATAAAAGCCAGGTCAGATATTCAGAATACAGTTTATGAGAGGAACAAGGTGATTAATTTGTACTGAATTTAAAAATTGAAGGTCATTAGCTTTTTAGAAGCTGATAATTTGCTAGGATAAATCATCTCTCTGTAACATTTGCCATAAACTGTATACTGTCTTTCTTTTCGAGGACATTTTTCGGAAATGGAATACCACTTGTTTGTAGTGGAGAATTTTCTTATTTTTCTTGTGTCCTTAGAAACATAATTCCCTTATGTCCATTTTTTTTTTTTAAGTCAGAAATTCTCAGCTAGGGAAGAGTTTGCTCCCTTGACTCCCAAAAGAGACATCTGGCAATGTCTGGAGACATTTTTTGCTGCTGTGACTGGTGGGGGCTGCTGTTGGCCTCTAATGGGCCGAGGCCTGAGATTCTTTCAACACTGTACTGTGTGCAGGGCAGGCTCCCCACAGTAAAGAATTATTGACTCAAAAGGTCAGTAATGCTGCAATTGAAACCCTGTTTTAGTCTATGGATTGATTAAAGTAAATGGTACAATGTTCAAAATCTGTGGGTCAAACCATGCTTTCTCAGTGGGGGCCTCATGGTTTTCAAGGGACCAAAAACTGGTCCTTGGTGTGCAAAAAAAAAATGTTTAGATATTACCGTGGATTAGGCCCTCCAAAAGTCAATCCTACTCAATAAAATAAAAATATGTATACACACACACACACACACACACACACACACACACACACACACATATATATACATATATACAGTATATCTGTGATGTTAAAATTTCATAGGTATGTGGATGGTCTGTGTCAGGAAAAAAAAAGTCTAAATAGGCTCCTTGTGCGTGGTTGCTAAGTCTCTTCATTTGTGTCCAACTCTTTGCAACCCCATGGACTCTAACCTGCCAGGATTCTCTGTCTATGGGATTTCCCAAGCAAGAATACTAGAGTGGGTTGCCATGCCCTCCTCCAGTGGATCTCCCTGACCCAGGGATTGAACACACGTCTCTTATGTCTCCCGAATTGTCAGATAGGTTCTTTACCATCAGTGCCATTTGGGAAGCCCAGGCTCGTTAGAGGGTGGTATTGAAAAAAGGTTGACAAGAGTGCTCGAACAAATGACCCTGGACAGGTCATTTCAGTTCTTTGTGCCTTAGTTCCCCATGTGCACTTAGCTCATAGGGTTGTTTTGATGGTTAAAGCAACATTAAGCATCATTTATTTATTGAGTACCCATCATGTGTTAATTATTGCCAACATAAGGAGAGGGTCTATGCTGCTGCTGCTGCTGCTGCTAAGTCACTTCAGTCGTGTCCGACTCTGTGCGACCCCATAGACGGCAGCCCACCAGGCTCCCCCGTCCCTGGAATTCTCCAGGCAAGAACACAGGAGTGGGTTGCCATTTCCTTCTCCAATGCGTGAAAGTGAAAAGTGAAAGTGAAGTCGCTCAGTCGTGTCCGACTCTTTGCGACCCCATGGACTGCAGCCTACCAGGCTCCTCCATCCATGGGATTTTCCAGGCGAGAGTACTGGAGTGGGGTGCCATTGCCTTCTCTGAGAGAGTGTCATACTGAGTAAAGTAAGTCACACAGAGAAGGAGAAATATTGTATGACATCCCTTATATGTGGAATCTAAAAAGAAATGATAACAAATGAACTTCAAAACAGGAATAGACTCACAGACTTCGAAAATAAGCTTATGGTTGCTAGGGGGAAGGATTGGGGGAAGGAATAGTTGCGGAGTTTGGGATGGGCATGTGCACACTGCTGTATTTTAAATGCTGTATTTAAAAACCAACAAGCACCTATTGAATAGCACGTGGAACTCTGCTGAAGGTTATATGGCAGCCTGGATGGGAGGAGGGTTTAAAGGAGAATGGATACATGTATATATGTATAGCCAAGTCCCTCCTCTGTTCTCCTGAAACTGCCACAACACTGTTAATTGACTATACCCCAATACAAAATAAAAAGTTCAAAACAAACAAAAAAATCTATACCAAAAATATATAAGGAGAGTGTCTAGGCTGACACAACAAGAGAGAGAAATATTGCTATCTCTGTAGAGATGAAGAAACCGAGCCATATTGAAGGATCCAAACCAAGCAAATAGAGAGGACAACATATGATTTTGTATCTGACTTCGACGCCTCTCTCTTACTCACTCTATAGCAGGTGTAATTGCAATGTTGCAAGTAATAAAATAAGCATATGTCTCGGATTTTCTCTAGGGAAGTAAACATTATGGTTAATACTCGTGGCTTTTAAAAATTTTACCCAGCTTCAGGAAACATGTCCCTGATTCTTTTTGAGGTTTACCTTCCATCTCACTTCTTGATTCAGCATTTCCCTTTTCCGCTGGGACCTAGAACAACTACCAGCATTTTTTTTTCTCTCTCTGTCTGTTGCCTGCATTTTTCACTCTGTCACTTTACTGGCTCAATTTCTACTGCCTGTAACTTGCTCACATCTTTTGAATCTTAAACCCTTCTTCAATCAAACCCATAACCCACTGAAAATGCCACCTTGTTCTGCTCCCCCCTTTTCCAGGCATCCTCTTTGCAAGGTCTGTTTTTACTTCCTTTGCCTCTCTTTGCTCTTCAACATCCCCAATTTACGCTTCCACTCCTAATCGCCAGATCTCACTGGACTTGACCTGTTTCTGGGATTGACACTGTGGACACTGTCTTTTCCGTGAAGCTCCCTGCTCTCTCAGTTCCTGGGACATGCTTCTCTCTTGGTATTTCTCCTACTTTTCTGACCATTCCTTGCCAGCCGTTTGTGTGTATACGGAAGGGATGGTGGTCCGTAGGACTTAGCCTTAACCATCTTCTCTCCTCACATTGCTCCATCTCTCACTGCTCGCCTTGTGTCCCATCTCTTAAAATCTCCAGCCAGGTAACACTGATGAGCTCCCAATCCATGTAGCAATATCCTGCTCCTCACTGACCATCTCCACAGGGGTCTCCAGGCTCCCCAGATGCATCTTCTCTGACGTTAGACTTCTCCTCCTCCTTTTGCACATTTATTTCTCTCCTGGTCATTCTTATCTTGGTGTTGACATCTCCACTGAAGCGGTTACCCAGGATAACACGTGTACCAGGTGTGTTCTACACATGGCAGTCACTAAATAAACTGTAGTTATTATGAATTTAATCCTCACACAATGCTGTGACGTGACTACTATTGCCATTTTAGCTATGCGAAATTAAGGCACTTGGTGGCCTGCCTAGGGTCACTTTTACTTTCTGCATTTTTCTAGCAACAGCCAGTTAGTCAGCAAGATCTTTTCATCCACTGCTTTTCCCCATTTCTGGCTGGCTGTGGTCAAGTTCATTTCATTTCTTACTTATAATAATAACCTGCAAGGACTATTTCTTTCCCCTTTGACCTTTCATTTTCTTCATCACACTCATTGCTTGACATACTAATTATTCTGCTTATTTTCAGCCTCTCTCACTCACTACAATATCAATGTCATGACTTTGTCAGGACTTTTTGTTTATTGCTGTATCTTCAGATTTAGAATAGTGTTTGACCTACAGTAGGTTCTTAAATACATTACTTGAATGAACAAACGAGTAAATCAGTGGATGGTATTAATATTACTACTATTTATTGCAGGTTCATGAATGGTAGAGAATCAGATCCTTTTTGACTTCATACACCAAGTTCATTGGTTCGTAAACTGTGTTCCTTCACCACACTTAAGGGTTTCTACCAACATTCTTCTGGAATTTAGGTGTCCTGGATTTAACTACAGTAGCTCCAATTTTATTTGTTGTACAATTTAATCTGTGGTAGTGGTTTCACTGCTAAAAGGCTTTGAAACCCACAGGCCTACTGTGATTCTTAACACATTTCGAAAGTCAATCAGTAAATATTTTCTGGATGAATAAATAAGCTAGAAATGAAACTGCCAGAAATGCTATCATCAACACATAGAATAATAGAGAGCTGACATGTTTTCCAATATCTTATGCATAATAAAATATCCTCAGTAGCATCAACCTATTTTATTCATCCTTACAAAGCTAATTTAGATTTTAAAATTTTTTAAATATATATTTTAAAACATTTTCCTAATACACCATAATGGCTTTTCTGCTTTTGTGGCAGAAAGTTAAGCTTGACCAGCAGCTTTTTGGGAAATTTGCCCCAGCAGATACCACAAGAATCTAGTATATCATCTATGGAGCACACTTTGTAGAACACTGTTTAAGAATACTCCTCCTACCTATCTTTTCTTGTTGTTGTTAAACATCATCTCTTGTGGAAATACAGTGCTTTTACAAATGGAACTTCCCTTTGCAATCTTATCCTAAAGTTAATTATTTAGCAGAGGCCTTCATGTTATTAAGAATCTGCCTGCAATGCAGGGGACGCTGGTTTGATCCCTGGGTTGGGAAGATTCCCCTGGAGGAAGAGATGGCTACCCACTGCATGATTCTTGCCTGGAGAATCCCATGGACAGAGGAGTCTGGTGGGCTGCAGTCTATGGGGTCACAAATAGCTAGATATGACTGAGCACAGTAGCATCAAATCTGCAGTAGCTTAATGTTATTAGAATTATGACTGTATCAGGAGATGAATTGATCCCTGGCATTAAATGTAAGACTTGTGAGCTTCAAAACTACCTCTGACATAGTCTTCTTGCTACTATTAGTATTCCATACTTATAGCTTATTTTCTGGAAGCACCATTGGATAGAGAAAGGGGCATGTGTTAAAATCCAAGGTATTCTTTGAGACCCTTCATGCTTGAAATGAGTATCTCACCAGATTGATCCAAGGATTAAGCGAAATCATATATGAGTGCCTGACACAGGGGCTGCACAGATTCTTGGTAAATATTTCCTTCCTCACTTTACGCTTTTTCTTTTCCCCCTCCTCTTGTCTCCCCACGTTCTCTAAAGTAGCTTTACTCCGCAGTTAATAAAGAACTTCTAAAGAAAGAAACTATAAAGTTTACTGTGGAACTTTGCATTTTAGTTATTATGCATTTCACTCACAAGCAGACCAATGACATTCTGTCACTTTTCCTATATGATAGAAAAATTGGGTTCATAATAATAATTGTCATATTAAAGGTTTTTCTTTGGGGCTATCTCTACATAAGTCTTTGCCATCAGTACTCCATACTTGTTACTGTATTCAGTTCCCACAAAGAAACCTATAACGTAAACACAATTGTCTCCCATTTTGATGATGAGAAAACTGAGGCTTACAAAACTTTATGTAATGTTTCCAAGAAGTTATACAATGAGGAAGTGACAAAACAAGGTAACTGCACTAGTCTGACCTGAAGTCCACCTCTTGGCTATAATTCTATGATAACATTTCATAGACCTGAATCAACTTATTTATAATAACTGATTTATTTTACTTAACAACAAACTTCTGTGTTTATTAGCTGCTAGTGGTAATAGAATGATGCTTGCTTTATTTAAAATACTGGTACAGAGATATTGTAGTTGTGGGTACTTTAATCCAGGAAATTACTGAGAGTACAATTCTCAGTGATTGGGTAGAAATGCTTTTAATTTCCATCTTCTCTTGGCAGTTATACTTTTTAAAATAAAATTCTTTGCTGTACATTTCAGTTTTACTAATGTGATTATGTGGTCTAACATCAAAAGGGTTCACTGCTTAATGACCAGGAACCAAGCATGTCAGGATGCAGGAGTTGGAAATGGTTTTAAATAAATCAATTTCAAGTGAATTAATCTTTGAAAACAGTGCTTGAGCATTTTCCATATGAAAGTTATTTCCATTATGACTTCATAGAGCCATTCAAAGTGTCTTTTTGATGTTTATTGTCTTTACGGTACCGAGAGTAGCTACATTGCGTTATAATAACATGGTTTATTTCTGTCTCTAAATTATCTACGGATGAGAGTGGATTTATATAGCTGTGTATATTTGCTCAGCGTCTCTTCAGTATCATTCTAGAATCACTCATATATCGCCTTTGGTTGTATATGTATCTTTGTGAAAACGACAGCAAGCACTGAATCAGAGTGATATGCCATTTACAGTGTGGTGTTTTATGTATTGTCACTACAATGGCATGCTCTCAGGCAGCTTGTGTACTTAAGATTTACTAGTCATTTGTCTGCTTCCAAGTAGTCATCAGTGATGATACTGAATATTAAAGTTGCTAAACAAATTATGTTTTTGTTCCTAAAACTTCAGTGATTCAAGCTGTATCAGCATCTTCCTTTTCTTCCTTCCTCTCTTCTTTTCTTCCTTCCTTCTTTCTTCCCTTTATTTCTTTCTTGCTTTCCCCCCCCCCCTCCTTTCCAGAAAGCAATGTATCTTTTATAATTTGTTGGGTAGCTTCATGGAGAAGTTGAAATTATTTTTCTTAGAAATCCCCTTTCTTCCAGTTTTTTGCCTTTGCATTCATATTATCTCTGTGGCCCAACCTAATATTTAAGTCTCAAAGCAATTCACATGTTTCCAGCATTTTCTTCACTGGTATTATTAAACTTAGATTTTATCTTTCTCCATTCAATCACTAAATCAATAAGATCAAAATCTCAGTTATAGATGTGATATACCTTTAAGAATAAACTTTTAAACACTAAGTGTATATAAAAAAGAAAAAATGAAGCCAGGGTCTGTGGAAAAAATGTTGCTAAAAAAACCTAATACTCTTCACAAACTAATAAAAAATTATCTTAATTTCCATTAAAAAACCACATGGAATTCTCACACATGTTTTAGATAAACATTAAAGCAACCACTTATTAAAATGATACTTAAACATGTTTTTTTAGTAGTCTTAGGTGATTGTAGGTAAGTTGCAACATTTTAGTTTTTCTATTTTTTTGTGTGTGTTTACTTAGAGAGTTTTTTCTCTGTCTTCCCAAATGAGAAATCTATTGCTTATTACTAAATTCAAAGTAAGCATTGTGCCACTATGATAGTGCTTTATGTAGAACAATACAGGGAATGATAACCACAGGCAGAATTGTAGAAGCCTATACAGTATTTGTAATTTGTGCTCATGACATATAACTTCTAATTCTGATAGTTCCAGGTAGGTAAATACAGAGAATGTAATTCATATCCTTGTATTTCTTCTTCTTTGTTTATTTCTGCTTCCTTCTTTCTTCCTATCCTAAATATAGTTTTGAGTTAGAAATGAAAATACATACAGATATCAAAAACAAACTATGCTTACGTAATGGGGAACATGGAGGGAAGGGGTAAGTCAGGAATTTGGGATTAACAAACACACTACTATATATAAAGTAGATAACCAACAAGGACTTACTGTATAGCACATGGAATGTGACTCAATAATCTGTGATAACCTATATAAGAAAAAAAATCTGAAAAAGAATGAATGTGTGTATAAGTTTAACCGAAACATTTTATTGTGCACCTGAAACTAACACAACGTCGTAAATCACCTATTTTTGTTCAGTCAGTCGCTCAGTCGTGTCTGACTCTTTGCGACCCAATGAATTGCAGCATAACAGGCTTTCCTGTCCTTCGCTATCTCCTGGAGTTTGCTCAAACCTATTTCCATTGAGTCAATAATGCCATCCAGTCATCTCATCCTCTGTCAACCCCTTCTCCTCCTGCCCTCAACCTTTCCCAGCATCAGGGTCTTTTCCAGTGAGTCAGCTCTTCACATCAGGTGGTCAAAGTATTGGAGCTTCAGCTACAGCATCAGTCCTTCCAGTGAGTATTCAGGGCTGATCTCTTTAGGATTGACTGGTTTGATCTCCTTCTACTCCAAGGGACTCTGAAGAGTCTTCTTCAGCCAATTATACTCCAATAAATTTTTTTTTTTAATAAAAATTTTAAAAATAAAAAAGAAGAAATGAAAATACAGAAGTGATTGAGTACTCTAGGGTGCCTTTCAGATGTAAACTTCTGGTACCTGTGAAGAACTTTGTCGTATAATTCAGTCTCATTTGAATTGTATAGGCCTTGAATCATCAAATTTGAAGGAATTTGGCAGTTACTCAGTCCTCCATCTGCCTCCAATAAAAGCTGCTATTATTAAGTCATCCCAGTGAGATGGGAATCTGTGCTTTCTTTTAGGCTTTGAGAGAAAATGATTCAGTAATCTCTTTTATAACTTATTTCAGTGTTTAATAACTGGAACTGTCAAAAAAGATTTTTTCATCATTAGCCTAAATTCTTTTTATTGTCATTTAAGCCCAAGAATCAGATGAACAGCCTTCTAGAATTAATCTACAAGTACAACATCAAAGGACACCATAATCGTAATCCAAGATGTTTTGCATCAGCCATGCCATCCTAATTCTAAAAGTCCAGAGCTGGGACTCTTATTAATAGTGATTAAGTTTTAGGGTTTAATACTCCTAATACTTATAAGAACAAAATATGTTGGCTGTGTCTCTGAATACCTGTTAACTTGGTTAAAGCCCTATTCAGAATGCTATTTATTAATGATGTACATATTGTTTCCCTTGCTGTTTACTATGGGTGAAATTGTGAGTCCCCAGTCTAGATCTGTTTCCTCTGATCAACTTTCTGAGCCCTTTGATACAGGTTCGTTCTTGTCTACTTTTATTCCATCCCAATTCTGCAACTCCAAGCCCATCAGTTATAGGCCTTGGTCCTCCAGCTTCTGTCTCACTGTTGCATATTGCTGTTGGTCTCTGCTGCCAGTCCTGGAGAACCTGTAGTTAATGACCTCAATCCTTGGCTACTTTCATTGCTGCTGCTACACTTATGCCACCTGGTCAGTAGGTGCCAGAAACCTGAATAGCGCTGGACCTGATCCTGCGACAAGAAGCAGAACCAGAAATGAATACACTATCTAGATGTTTTGCTTATATGTATTATCCAAAATAGATTCTATTGTTTTAAAGAAAAACTATCACTTGTTAGAATTTACTCGAGAAGGAAAAGGCTTTATGTGTTTGATTTTAAAGTTCATCCTATAGTATTACACATTGATTGGAATGGTTGAGGTTCCATCAAGTGAGAAAAACCCAATTCAGAATCACTCAGGCAGAGGTGTAGATTGTATCAGCCTACATAATCAAGTGATAGGATAGAGAACACACACACACCTGGCACCAGGAATATCAAGATCAGAGAAACCAAGTGACGCCAGAATTTGCTCCATCTCCCTTTTTTTCTTTTTTTTGCTGAGCAATCTCTTTCCTCCAGACACATTTCCTACAAGGGGCAGGTCTAGTGCTTCACAATTCATAGTTTTGCCACTCCTTGTGTCATCTTAGAAGTCTTTCCTTAGCTAGAGTGTAGAAAATTCTGATTTTTAACAAATGATATTTGGTGATGTTAAGCAGGAGTGTATCTTGATCTGTTTACATCTGAGAAGAATCACCCTGGCTGCTCTGTTTGATGGGTGGAGGAAAGAGGATGGGAAAAGAAGGAAGCCAGATAGGAAGTTTTATTACTGTAATTCTGGTGAGAAATAATGGTGACTTGAGATAAGATAGTTAGAAATGACAAGAGTGGTTCAACTGGGATGTATTTTGGAGGATAACTAAGAGGTCAGAATGATGGCTTAGTAGTAAGATATGAGGAATCAAAGAGTTACAGGGTAACACCTGTATGCTGGGCCTAAACAATTAGATAGATGATGATATCATTAATGAGAAAGAAAGCACTGTGAGGAGCATGAATGGGAACAGCACTAGATGTATGCTTAATAAATATTCTGGTGGAGGTTCAAGTGATCAGTTGGTTATCCAGTTCTGGAGCTCAAATAAGAGACCAAGAATGGAGATACAATTATTAAAAAGGAGTTATGTGATTAACATCATATGAGGATAGCATAATTCTTTACCTATAAAATCTAACAGAATCATCATGAAAATTCACAGAAGTGGAATAAGGGAATTTAAGACTATGGTAAAATAAAAATAATTATATTTTTAAATATACTACTAATAATCAATAATCATGATAAAGTGTTTATTCTAAATTGTATGAAAAATCCAGTTACTGCCCTTATATGTAATATGTGGCACATGTCTTTCAATAAATATTTGTAGATTTCTTTTTCATTGATTCAAACAAATGGAGAAATACTATGTCTTTATATCCAAAGACAGAATGCAATAAGCATTCTTTCCAATTTAAATTGATACTCAATTTTGCCTTTTAGCAAACTCAGAATGAGGCAGAACAATTGGTGGGAACAACTTTATCAAATATAAGACCTCACTCCTCTCTGCCCATAAATGATTGGACTTGTCATGGACCCATATAAAATCAATAATGTACCTCCTCTTAAAGTGTTAGTTATTCAGTCCTTTACAACCCCATGGAATGTAGCCCATCAGGCTCTTTTGTCCTTGGACTTCTCCAGGCAAGGATACTTGGCAAGAAGCCATTCCCTTCTCTGGGATATCTTCCTGACCCAGGGATCGAACCTGGATCTCCTGCATTGCAAGCAGATTCTTTACTACTTTTAGTGTGTGATTTTGACTAAGTAATATAGAAACTATTCCAGTTACATGGAAGGAGAAGAAAGTTGGTCTTAATATGGAGCTTGGGTTCATGCAAGAAGGCTGGAATCGTTGGAAAACCAATCTGAGGGGAGAAGTCACAAGAAATCCAATAAATGGCTCTGAGGGGAAACTCAGGACAATGCAGCAGAAACAGAAATAAGGTGTGCTCCATGCTCTCAGGGGATAAGAAGTTGCTTCAATGCCGAGTTCCCCTTTCAGACAGTGTTGTTGTTCAGTCACCCAGTGTGTCTGACTCTTTGTGACCCCATGGACTGCAGCACGCCAGGCCTTCCTGTCCCTCACCATCTCCCAGGGTTTGTCCAAGTTCATGCTCATTGCATTGGTGATTCCGTCCAGCTGTCTCATTGTCAGACACCCTCTTCTCCTTCAGCCTTCAGTCTTTCCTAGCATCAGGGACTTTTCCAATGACTCGTCTGTTCACCTCAGATGACCAAAATACTGGAGCTTCAACTTCAACATCAGTCTTTTCAGTGCATATTCAGGGTTGATCTCCCTTAAGGTTGACTGGTTTGATCTCCTTGCTGTCCAAGGGACTTTCAGGCATCTTCTCCAGCACCACAGTTTGAAGGCATCAGTTCTTTGGCGCTCTGCCTTCTTTATGGTCCAACTCGTACAACTGTTCATGACCACAGGGAAGACCATAGTCTTGACTGTAGGGACCTTTGTTGGCAGAGTAGTGTCTCTGCTTTTCAACATCCTGTCTAGGTTTGCATCGCTTTCCTTCCAAGAAGCAGTCATCTTCTGATTTCATGTCTGCAGTCACCGTCTGCACTGATTTTGGAGCACAAGAGGAAGTCTGTCACCACTTCTGCCTTTTCCCCTTCTATTTGCCATGCAGTACATGGGGGCCAGATGCCATGATCTTAGCTTTTTTTTTTTTAATATATAGTCTTAACTGGCTCTTTTAACTCTCCTCCTTCACCCTCATAAGAGGCTCTTTAGTCCCTTCTCACTTTCTGCTATTAGAGTGTTATCATCCCCATATCTGAGGTTGTTGATATTTCTCCCGCGTATCTTGATTCTAGCTTGTAACTCATCCAGCATGACATTTCTCATGATGTGCTCAGTGTATAAGTTAAACAAGCAGGGTGACAGCAGACATCCTTGTCGTACTCCTTTCTTGATCTTGAGCCAATCATTTGTTCCATACAGGGTTCCAACTGTTGTTTTTTCATCCACACACAGGTTTCTCAGGAGACAGGTAAGATGGTTTGGTATTCACATCTGTTGAAGAGCCTTCCACAGTTTGTCATGATCTACACAGTCAAAGGTTTTAGTAGTCGATGAAATGGAGATGGTTGTTTTTCTGAAATTCCCTTGCTTTTTCTATAATCCAGCCATTGTTGGCAGTCTGATCCCTAGTTCCTCTTCCTTTTCTAAACCCAGCTTGAACATCTGGCAAGTATATTGGGATGGTTTGCCATTCCCTCCTCCAGTGGACCACATTTTGTCAGAACTCTCTGCTATGACACATCCATCTTGGGTGGCCCTGCATGGCATGGCTAATAATTTCATTGAATTATGACAGCTCCTTTACCACAACAAGGCAGTTATCCTTGAAGGGGCAGACAGTGTTATAGACAGCCAAATTTCTGTTTCATCTCCTTGGATATCAATATTTCCTGTCCTGGATATAGACTTGGGATAACATCCCTCCTCTCTTTAGGCAGAATCAATAATTCTGATTCAGGTAAGAAAACTCACAGCTGCAGAAAAATATTCATATACAAAGATGTGCATAGCTCCATTATTTAATAGCAAATAAAAAAGAACTTAAATCCTCAATACATAGAAATGGTTAGTTTGTAGTATTCACACAGAGGAATATTATACAACCAGTAGAACAATGAGAGTTTAGTGATGTATACAGATGCTCATATGTTATAAGCAAAAGCAGAATACAAAACTAGAAGTAGATGTGTGACACATTTACATATGGCATCAGTCTCACCAGCCTAAAATGTGATTGTATATTATTTGTATATATCAACCAACTGGTCAGCAAGCAAGCCCTTACACTATCTCTGAGAGCTTCTTGTGATCAGATCTATTCATGCTCTTTAACAGGTCCTTCTCTGGCCTTTGTTCACATCTTTGTGGCTTGACCTTGCTGCTTAATGGATGTTGTGAGATCTCTGCAGGGGCTTGCTGCCATCTCATGACTACTGTGGCCAGCACTGGGGCTCCAGTCTTGAAGTGGGGCTCTTCTCTTCCTAACACCCCACAGGACAGTGCCTCCAGATGTAGGTGAAGGCATCAGACTCTCAAGAGTCTTCTCCAGTGCCACACCTATGAAGTGATGGAGGGCCAATCAGGAAGACACATCCTACCTGCCAGAATTGACTCTCCCAATTTCTTTGTGACTGCATGTTTGCCTGAGAATACACTATGTCCTAAAGATAAATTTGATCATAGGGTAAACCTAATGTGGATTTAGGAGACAAGATATTTTCTAACTTTGCAAAGGTACAATCCTGCCAGTAGAACTAACTTTTAACTCTACCAAGAACCCTCATCCCCTCAATCTGATGTAGGTTTCCTAACGGCAATGGAAAGGCACCAACCAAATCCCTGATTAACTAAAAGGCTTGCAAAACAGACCCTTTCAAAATGAAAATTCCCTTAAGTTTTCCCTTACAGGAAATGTCTCTTTTCTACCCTAGAATTCATGAATTGCCTACAATTTCTGATTTATTATTCAAAATAAAATAAGTTACAGTCTGGTCAGTTGTGTACTGTGATTATATCTAGGAAGGAAAGTGATGACAAACCAGTGAAAGTAGAAAGTGTTAGTCTCTCAGTCATGTCTGACTCTTGTGACCCCATGGATTGTGACCCACCAGACTCCTCTGTCCATGGGGATTCTCCAGGCATGAATGCTGGAGTTGGTAGCCATTCCCATGTCCAGAGGATCTTCCCGGCTCAGGGATCAAACCCAGGTCTCCTGCATTGCAGGCAGATTCTTTACAGTCTGAGACACTAGACAGCATATTAGAAAGTGGAAACATCACTTTGCCAGTGAAGGTGTGTATAGTCAAAACTATGGTTTTTCCAGTAGTCATGTATGGATGTGAGAGTAGGACCGTAAAGAAGACTGAGTGCTAAGGAACTGATGCTTTTGCATTGTAGTGCTGGAGAAGACTCTTGAGAGTCTCTTGGACAGCAAGGAGATCAAATCAGTCCATCCTAAAGGAGATCAACCCTGAATATTCATTAGAAGGACTGATGCTGAAGCTGAAGCTCCAATACTTTGGCCACCTGATGCTAAGAACTCACTCATTGGAAAAGAGCCTGATGCTGGGAAAGATTGAAGGGAAAAGTAGAAGGGAGCAGCAGAGAATGAGTTACTGTGCCCTGTAACTTGATAATTATCAGGAAAGGAGATCAAATAGCATCACTGACTCAATGGACGTGAATTAGAAAAAACTCTGGAAGATAGTGAAGGAGAGGGGAGCCTGGTGTGCTGCTGTCCATGGGGTCACAAAGAGTTGGACGTGACTTAGTGACTGAACAACAATGTGATTATACTTTTTAAAATGTCCTGTGTTGAACAAGTATTATGAAAAAATAATTTTAAGAAGTCTATGTTGGAATGTACTTTTCACTGCTGTAAATATTTAATAGTTATTTGCCTGATTAACTTATTAATGACTTGAACACCAATGATTTGATAGTTTTAATTTTAATAAAAATTTCTAATTCTGAAGAAAACTGCATGCTTCTATTTGTAAAGTTATGATTATATCTGTAAGAATTATATCTGTCAGAATTTGTAGCAGTTAAGAAAAGAGTTGAAAAATTCTAGAAAGTAGCAAGCATGATAAGATCTCTCCCCCTATTAGCTTAGAAGATGATTAACTCTCTGTTAATTTTGGTGTGTATTTCTGTTTTGATGATGGAGAAGAGCTTTATCCAAATGAAGTTAATTACTTGAACTGTCAAATGTACTATTTTAAAGTACGAACTCATGGATAATTCCGGAGAAGGCAATGGCACCCCACTCCAGTACTCTTGCCTGGAAAATCCCATGGATGGAGGAGCCTAGTAGGCTGCAGTCCACAGGGTCGCTAGGAGTTGGACATGACTGAGCGACTTCACTTCCACTTTTCACTTTCATACATTGGAGAAGGAAATGGCAACCCACTCCAATGTTCTTGCCTGGAGAATCCCAGGGACGGGGAAGCCTGGTGGGCTGCCGTCTATGGGGTTGCACAGAGGTGGACACGACTGAAGCGACTTAGCAGCAGCAGCAGCATGGATAATTCTATGGCATGGGCTCTGAGGTCATCACAAGTTTCCAGTATTAATGAGATTATTATATTATGTTTTTGTTTGTGATAACATTTTATGTACTGAGTTTAAGTAACCATCTAAGCTCAAATTCTTCAGCCAATTAATCATATACGCTAACAGAATTCAAATTGAGTTTATTTCAAACCCAGTTCCCTTTGATGGTGGTGAAAGGTGGCAAGAAACTTTAATTCAATTTTAAGTGCAAAAATACTTAAATAAATTGAGCTTATTAATGGAATCTTGTGATTGAAAATGCCAGGAGGTCAGTCAAGTAGTTTTAGAGGATTTCTGTGAGTTAAAACATATCTCCAAGTAATGTAATAAATTTTCACTATCTAGGACTAAAAACATTGTTGAATTAACTGTCTATCCTTTAAATTAGTCTGAATTATATGATTTCTTAGATTTTATGAAAACCACTATACATTTTTGAAAGCACAATTTCTTAATATAGATTTGATGAAAAAATATCATCCCTTTTTCTGGACTCATATAAAACTCTTTGGAGATACTTAATTTCAATTTTCATTTCTTTTACTAATGTGATGTTTCTTTGCTAAACGTTATGGAATGTATATAATCCACAGAGTTTTGGATGTTGAGATTAAATTCAAATGGGTATCTTTTAGCTACAGTGAAATAGCTTTTTCATAAATGCTATAAATACAGTGGTTAGAATAACATCTGGGACAGTGTGATCCTCCAATTCATTTGAGGTATTTTAAAACAATGTACATAGCACTGTTGCTCTTGGATTCTTACCTCCTTCCATCAGTTGAAATGTCAGCTTTATAATCATTTCTTAATTTCACTTTCTCACTTTCTTTTTCAGTATGTAACTTACTCATTCTTTTTACTGACCTTGATAAATGGTTCTCTTTGTAATAAGAACAAAGTAACTGTGCCCTGTAACTTGATAATTATCAGGAAAGGAGATCAAAGAAGGAATAGCTAATTTCATGTCTTCTTCTTTCTCTAAATCTTCTGTGCTCTTTGATGTCACTCCTTATGGGCCAGAAAAGAAAGACTACCTTAAGTGTGGGGGTACAGGTCAGTAAACATAGTTCCTGAACTCAGACAAAGGCCATCTTTTAGAATACGATTTGAGTTTCCCTTTAATTATACTTAAAGAGGTTAACTGCATTTTTTTTTTTCTATCAAGCAAATAGCAAACAGGTCAAATTGAAATTGTTTCCATTGAAATTCACATAATCTTTGTATTTCAGTATTGAATTTGCCTATGCTAATTAGCCAAGGACAACTCCACTTCTTACAGAATAAATAGATGAGTCCAAAAACTATAATCCTTGTCTGCAATTTATGATTATCTCTGCATAGAGAGTTAGCAAAAGGAGTAAGTTTGTTGTCTTGGATTTTTTTTTTTCCCTAGGTACATTCTTATGTGTTAGGTAGCTATCATTTCTGCTGGATAGTTTCTGTTAATTAAAGTTTATAATCCCAGAAAATGAAGCCTGGTGCATTCATGGCTTGAGTCATTACTGCCTTCTCTAAGTTTTGCCTAATGACGTTGACTGCCTCTGAAATGCTTCTTAGTGTCCATCTAAAATAGCGTGAAGCATAGAGACACCTTTTCCACCTCCTGGTGAAAGACAACATTCTCTTCTCCTGCTTAGAAATGATATGTAGAAATGAAATTATATATCTAACATTTTTATGACTCACCATTTCTCCTTCAGAGTTACTGTTTTTCCTATTTCTAGTCTAATATCTCGTGTTCAACAGTGAAGCGGGTAACCCTAGTGTTTGGCTCTAATGAGTGGTTTCTGAAAAGCCTCATCATTCATCAAATTTATTTTTAAATTATGGTTCCCAAGGCCATTCACAAGTATACGTTAAAACCATTTCTTATTGTAAAGATTAATTGTGGTAATTTCATTGTCTGGAGATTAGATAGAGACCTTCAAAAACTCCTTTTGATGAAATAAGTAATAAAATATAGAAACAGCTCTGTGGTTTAATATTTATGTGTCTGTGCTAAAGTTTTTACATGAATTTGAAAACTTTTAATAGATATTTTCAGAGTGAAAATATGCCAACACTTTCGGCACCCTTATAAGTCCCTCTTGTCTTCAGTCTTACTGGCTGTGTCCAATAAAGTTCTATGTCTCCTGAAGGACCACTGTGATTTACTGGCTTAATGAAGCAAGTTGGAAGAAGTTTTTTGCAGCACCTTTGCTGTGCTGTGTGTGCTTTATAAAGTTGCAAAGTATGTTCCAATTTTAAATAAATTTTCAATGATGGATTTATTTCTAGCATGGGTGAAACTGGACCTGAGGGAACAGTTGCATAAGTGCCTTAAACACACACACACCAGCTCCATCACCTCTGTCAGATCACGTTAACTGCTCCAAGGAGAGACTACTTCAAGCAGCGATGAACAAAGTATTAATTTCCTCTTTTGGAAATTTGCCAGAATCATCGTCAGCATATTTGTTTGGGGAATGGGTTAAGAGTTTCATGATTAGCATTTTCGTATACAGAAGGTTTCTAAAAAACAGATCCATTCCCTATTATGCAGATTTTCTCAGTATGCAATTTTCACAGCTAGACCGTTGGTGTTGGATGCTGAAGAATTCTGATTTTCCTCACTAAGGTCAATGTCTAAAGGAAAAACTTAGAAATATACTTTTTGATTTAGAGAAAGGAAATAAGGAGAAAATAATATCCAAATCTGTTTGGTGTTATAGGAGAGGTGAAGCTGGCAAATGTCCCTCCAGCAAGCATGAGTAGCATGCTTTTCCTCTCATGTTTGTGATTTTGATTTTTAAAATACTGATTTCCAAGCTCTCTTTTGTAGCTTAAAGGATGCATTTTAAAGATACTTTATTTCATTATTCATTATTTTCTAAATTTATTTTCTTAATATATATTATCATACCCTGGTCCTGTTAAGAGCTAAGTGTCAGAAAATATGTCTCTGAAAAAGTGAGTAAGTCTCTACGATAACCTGTTGTTGCTTAGTTGCTAAGACATGTCTGACTCTTTTTTTGTGACTCCATGGACTGCTGCCCACCAGGCTTCCTTGCTCATGGGATGTCCCCGGCAGAAATACTATAGTGGGTTGCCATTCCCTTCTCCAGCGAATCTTCCTGACTCAAGAATCTAACCCATGTCTCCTGCATTGCAGGTAGATTCTTTACCCCTGAGCCACTGAGGAAGCCTCAAGATGACCTCTTAAGTCATGGGAACAAGTTGACTAATGGAATAAAGTAACAATTGGATTATCACACAAAGTCTAAAATAAAAAAAAAAAAAAAGATAACCTCTTAAGTTTATGAAGATACTTGAATGATCTGGCTAGAGAAAAACTCGAAGTGTATTGTTGTTAAAGTATAACTTTTTAAAAAGATAAAATCACAGTTCTTATACAAAGAACATATGTTCTGAACATATGTCAGAGATTTTATTTGACTCAGTGAGTAAACCAATAAGAAGCTACAACTAGTTCAAAGGAGAATTTACAGAAACATATATCTGAGCAATAAAGAAAGCAAAACTGAATGTACAAGTAGATGCACAAGTGCTCTGTCCATGAGGCAATAATGAATTGCATTTCACAGGTCTCATTTTTCATTTGCATTTCTATAGAGAGGAATGAACTGCAATATTTTCAGTAATTTACAGGGTTATCAGATATCTCCAGAACAATGAAAGGCAGAAGTTACCAAGAAAGATGCACCAAACAGGGCATTCAGCAGTCTTTTTGCCTTTTTAAAGCCTTTCTCAACTTTTCCTGAAAGTAATAAAGCTGTTGACATGTCATCTTCCCATGAGCTCGCTCATTAGGTGAAAGTCATACATTTTTTTCTGTTAATTTTTATGAGAAAATATCTGGCAAAAGTAGTTCAAGTAGATTCAAACCAATAATTTTGGGGCAGCTATTAAGAACTATGATTCTTAAAATGAGTAGAGTACTCTTGCTGCAACCAGAGGCCATTTAACCTACTGAGATCAGCAAGGTCTGACACGTTATGTACTCTGTGTAAATTATAAAGTGCAGGTGAATGTTGGTGGAAGTGTTAACTTGGGTGGATCAGAGAGGGTAGCCTTTAATGATATTAAACTTTTGACTTCACTGCACTCGAAAGGGATCTTCGGGTAACAAATGATCTTTTATCATCCATATCTGATTTTCCTCATGTGTAACTACTGCAATTGAGGAGAGACTTTTCCTTTGTGAAGGTAGTCGAGTGTGTTGTGCTGTACCTCAAATATACACACAAATTTAATGCAAAGAGTCTCCAAGTGGAGAATTTCTAGATCCAAGATACTATCCTTACTCTGAAGATGTAGGAAAAAAATGTAGTGAATGAAAAAAAAAAAAATGTTTTAAAGGTCAAAAATGGAAAGCGGGAAACTCAGTTTGAAGAATATTGTGCCCAAACTGGGATCTTACAAGTATGGGCATGTCTGAAAACCAGTGGATGAGGCTGTCAGTGAACCTGATGAATATAATAGAGCAAGAATTGAGGGGAATTAAAGATCATAAGCCTTGTATCTTCTCACAAGAGAGGGAAATTTGAGTGCATCCTGAGAGAGTTTAGTAAAATTCAATAATTACATAAAGTAGTTTTTAGCATGCTACTGTAGTCATTGGGTTCATGAGGATATATGCATATTCATCTTGCTTTTGCTGGCACATTCATATCAAAATTTATTATAGCAAACTTTAACCATGCTCTTTTTTTGTAACAAAGTTTGAAAGCTTCCTATAGTCACTGTACTGAGCTCAGGGACTTACAAAATAGTAAATATAATAGTTGAGTCCTGTCCTACTCATTAGTAGGACGGATGATTCCCCAGGACTACTGAGAGATGTTCTTAGTAATAATAATTACAATAAAAAAATCACTGCTATACTAAGATGTGCTTCTGAGGGAAAGTCTTTCATTTTAAAAGATAAAGAGCTTCTAGCATGTCCTATTCACCAGAATCTAAATTATCTAATGCATGCTGCTAGAGTATCCTAAACACAAATACTTGGGATCTCTTTCCCTAACTGGCATGCAGTAAATTACTAAAATGAATAAAATAGAGGTAGTTAAGAAATAAATTTTGACTCCTTCTAAACTAATGACATCAATAAATTTTTATTTATGTAAAATAAAATTGTACATACTGATTATTATACTCTTCCTCTTTATAAAACTCTGCTGCTGTCGTCCCTAAGTTGTTGGCTAAGTATTGTGGAGGCAGTTTGGTCCAGCATGGAGATTGATTTCTATTTCTCAGACTGTCATTTCCTAACTTTGCAATGTTCTTCTTGACTGGACAGGATCCAAGTTCTAGATAAAGGTTTTTGTTTTTGTTTTAAATAAACTTTGCATTTTCTAATGCAAAAGAGAACACCAGATTAAAGATAAACATTTTTGCAAACAGATTTCCTGGAAATTTCAGTATGTTTGAGCACTGAAGATATGGCTATAAAATTAATAGACTGAGTTAAAAATTGTCACCTGTTAGGAGATTAGTCCTGGGTGTTCATTGGAAGGACTGATGCTGAAACTCCAATACTTTGGCCACCTCATGCGAACAGTTGACTCATTGGAAAAGACCCTGAGGCTGGGAGGGATTGGGGGCAGGAGGAGAAGGGGACAACAGAGGATGAGATGGCTGGATGGCATCACCGACTCGATGGGCATGAGTTTGAGTAAACTCCAGGAGTTGGTGATGGACCTGGAGGCCTGGTGTGCTGCGATTCATGGGGTCGCAAAGAGTCAGACACGACTGAGTGACTGAACTGAACTGAAAAAGATAGTTAATAAGAATCGATTAAATATGTATGAGGTTTGAATCTGCAGATGTATTGTAACCTAAAAAAGAGAACTTTGCACATATGTTGCTGATGGACTTTAAGGAATTATAGGAAATAGAGATATTTTCTACACCTCAGGAAAAGAGATGATGATATCCTCAGTTTTTAACTAAAATATCACCAATATGAGATTCTTCTTTCCTCTTGAGATAATGTTAAAATAAGTGTTCTGGTTGATTGATAATATAGAAAATGAAATAATTTACTTTCAATTTGGGAAGAGAATCCTCTCTAGTGAATATATGTGGCAAATAGAAAAGTCTCTGTAGCATAAAAGTGATTTGATACTCGATTTGGAGTTGGTGGATGCTGTCTTGCTACTTGATAACCATTTATCCTTAGGAATATTGTGAAACGCTATCCTCCATCCTCATATTTGAAGTGAAGTCAGTGGTACCACCATAGGATAGTTGCGGATAAATTAAATACAACCTGACTTCATTTCTAGCATATAAGAAGCATCCAGTAAGTATTTATTGGCATTACCTCTTTCTAAAATCTGGCTGGAATGACCCATGAAACAATTCAGTTTGTTTGCTCTGATACTGTGAGAGCCATTCATGTCTGTTTCACCATAGCATAGAGGTACCACTTCCTATCATATTACTAACAGAGGCATATGCTAGCATTCCTGGATGATGCTAATATATCTGGGTGAAATAGTGAAAGCTACAAAGATGTGTAATTTGAAAAAAGCCTCTCAATTGATTCTGCTATGATTCTTTCTAATTGGAGAGTTGGCATAATTACACATTTTTTTCTGAAGTACATCAATGACAAGAAGAGGACCTGTGAATGAATTGCACAGTTTGTCTGACTCTATAAATATACAGAGTGTAATTGTCACATTATTATTGTGGATTATAAATTAATTGCTCATCATCTTCAGGTGAGCTAGTAAGATTCAAGCCAGTAGACTTGAGGATCAGAGCATCAAAGTGGTGTGGCCAGGGAACTGATTTTTTCTTTCACTTATTTTAATCTACTTTTTTGCCCAGAAATGGACTATACTTTTCCCTTGAAATCTGTGCTGTCCACTCGACCAGCCATCTCAAACCAGAGACAGTCTTAGTCATAGTTTTAAAAACAAGTGACATCCCATCAGTGGAGTGAGAAGTCCTTTTCTCGAAGACTACTTACTGGTTTTAACAAAAGGGGAAAAAGTTTAATAATAGAGATTAGACTTCTAAGTATGTTGTTTTTCTTGGGCACATTGTATATGCTGAAAAGTTAATGCTGTTTTTAAAGTTAATTCATGATAATTGAACTGAAGTGCTGGGAAAGTGCTGTTAGAGAGTCTGTTTATGAACCTCATGCCCTCTTTGTCAATTCGGTAAAAGCTCTGCTCCCGGAAAGAAAGGAGAGTGAGCTGACTGCGTGGTGTGCACTTAGTCATATGTGCCTCCTTCTCCCCGAAAGTATCTGTTTTTCTAAGTGCTGTTTTTCTTTTAATCCGTCCACCTCATTGAGTCAGCAGGCCTGCTAGCCCCATTATCACTCTACTTTGAAGTCCAGGAAGGGCTGCTAAAATGTATTTTGGTAGCGATTCACTGCAAATCACTTTTGTTGCTCTGAGGTGTAGATCAGAGTGGACAAGATAAATTAGGAGGAGGGGAATGTGTGGGGACCAGTGAATTAAATAAACTATTGTTTGGATGATCACATTGACAGGTATTTTAAGTAAATACAATTCCCAGTCTTTGTTGGGCTGTGGGATATTGTTTTCTCCTGAGTGCTGCTAGGGGGCGAAGCCTTCGTAGGAAGCGTTACACTTTTCCCCAGCGATTTCATTTTATAATGAATGGCTAAAACTTGGTAACAACTTTTATCTTCAACCATAGCAGGTTAATTGACCTATGGCTATATTCAAACACTGGGATACCAAGAGAGCATTAAAATGGTCATTGCGGGTAATATTTAATTACATGGAATACTATCCCTGATAAGTTACATGAAAACAAAGAGTAAAAGACCATACAATATTTTTTGATCCTTTAAAAAAATATTTATGTGAAAGAAAAGAGACAACTACAATATGCAGATAATAGTAACAGTAAGTTTTTGGTGATGAGATTTGACATTTCCTTCCTTGCTTTCCTCATTACCTTCAACAAGTATGAATTATAAGAAATTATAATAAAGTTATGAGAAAATTATAAACAAATAACTTTAAAAAAGGGTATGTATATGTCAAAGAAATCATGCTTGTAAGCAAGAAGAAATTAGAAAGCAGGAAAGGCTGATTACAGTATATTTCTAATTAATTACCCAACTGTACTATTACGTTTTTCCTAAGAATTGAGCCTTCCAGAAGCCCCTTTGCAAATAAAATGATTTTAAAGGAGAAACATATATTGACCAAGAACATGTAATTGTGAAAGAAATGTAGAAACAGTATCAATGTCTAAAGTCAAAAATAATTGAATCCACAGTTGCTTCACATCCTGGAAACAAAATCAGGTGGCAGTTCTTTAGAGGTGATAGAGTATGTTATTGTGTGTAAAACTGTTTTAAAAGATTTGTAATACAAAATATTTATAATAAAAATTATTTCATGAACCAACAATATCATGCAAGCAAAGACAACTTCAGCTTGCAGGGGAATTGGCTGAGGTGCTCACAGCACCGCAGTTTAAAAATGGGTAGTCTGGGAGTTGGGCTGGAGGTGATGGAAAGAACAAGGAGTCAGGATGGCTTTCTGTTCACTTCGTTGGATTGTGTGACTTCTTTGCACTTTGAGCTTCTAATCTGAAAATTGGAGAAAATAATAATAAATAACTATTAAAGTTGTTAAATAAAAAGCATTTTTAAGGTGCCTAGGGAAATGCTTGCCAGAAAGCAGTGATTCAATGAATATTAGCTCTATACTTGAATTTGGAGTCTCCCTTGGTGATTCAAATTTAATTATTGAAAAGGCTAATGGCTTCAAAAGTAGCCATTTTAGAGAGTGAATTCACAGCAGGGAGAAAAAACTCAAGCAGCTCTTCTTTCATAGAACTCCAAGAACAGGTCTTGGACTAATTTATTCAATTTAGTACCAAATGGCCATGGAAGAGCAATTTTTAAAATTTCTATCATTTGTTTGGGTTCATATTTGACTTTGATAAGTTCACAAGTGCAGAGATACTTTCAGCTTGAGAACAAGTTGAATTTTCATCCTAGAAACTTCATATCCGGCAGGTTGATTGGCAGCCATTCTAAGGGAGAGATCAAAGCAGAATAACAAGTCGGTGACAATTAAAGACTGAACTGTTGAGTAAGGAAGTTAGGTTGGAATTTCATCATTGTGAAATCTATTTGACTTCCATCATCCTTACAGCGTATTAAACCTAGACAGTGTGTTAAAAAGCAGAGACATCACTTTGCTGACCAAGGTCCATACAATCAAAGCTATGGTTTTTCCAGTAGTTGTGTATGGATGTGAGTGTTGGACCATAAAGAAGACTGAACTTCAAAGAATTGATACTTTCAAATTGTGGTGCTGAAGAAGACTCTGAGAGTCCCTTTGGCCATCTGATGTGAAGAGTTGACTCATTGGAAAAGACCCTGATGCTGGGAAAGATTGGAGGCAAAAGGAAGAGTGGGCAGCAGAGGATGAAATGTTTAGATATACTCAGTGGACATGAATTTGAGCCAACTCCGGGAGATAGTGAAGGACAGGGAAGCCTGAAGTGCTGCAGTCCATGGGGTCGCAAAGTGTTGGACATGACTTACTGACTGAACAACGACAACAAAAATTCTTACGTCGAGAAAAGAAGTCATGTCTAACTTTTCAAAAGAATAATTTTTGTAGGGGAAAGGAAATGCTAAAACAACTTTATGAAATTACATCCTCTGAAGTGTTGTATAAAACAGTACTGTGTATGACATGTAATTTGCCTTTAAACAATTCAGAAGAGTCTGAATGGTTTGTTACCCGAGTCTTTATCTAAAAAATTCAGTGGTAGGGCAGTATCTGTACCTGGTGAAGTCTCTGGTGGAACATCTCTTCAGCTAAGACTTGGAGGTGAAAGCTTTTTCTGGGGTCACAGTGATACCACAGTTAAATTCAGCTTGTAAAAGCAGAGACTTATTGGTTTTCTATCTTACATCTTTGAGTCTGTTTTGTTTTAAAATCATTGCAGCCTAGATTTATTTTACCTGTTTTCAAGTCGCAATAATTCTGAAATAATCATTTCACCAATCACAACACAAAATATTCTCTAAGACTTTCACCCTACTCTATAAAACAAAGCAATTCTATGATCATAAAAAGCTTTAAACATCTGAATTGGGTTTGGGAAAGAGTACTGCATAATATCTTTTCAGACTTGTAAAGCACAGAGAAATGGATAGTATTTGACATATGGAGTTGTTCATTTTGCAGAACACTTGCTATCAGATGTTCTTAAATAACAGGATGAGGAACACATGCTTAATTAGCTCAATTGTCTGTGGATAACCGTGGTGATGCTCAACTTTCTTTTCAGTTTCAAGTTTATGATGCTTTGGAAATTCTGTCTGAAATTTGCTCTAGCATATAATGCTTGTACATTGTGCTTTAATAAAATTATCCAGCCCTAATGAAATCCTGTTGTAGTCCATCAAAATATTTCTACTCAGCAATAATATTATTACATAAAGCTACAACCATACCTTAAACTTACAATTTTATGGGCTATGTTTTGAAGATATAATATTCCACAAATTTTATTCAATTGTGAACACATTTTCCCATTACCTTTATTTTTTAAAATTACAACCTTTGCCTTTAATATTAGATCTAATAATATTAATATCATTTTTGGTCATCTAGTCATTGAATGGCTGTTTTAGGTGTCACGAAATCAAAGGCTTATGATATCAACAGTAGGAAGAAGAAATATTTGTGGGGAATTGGAACTATTCTGGTGTAGCAGCAGGGGTATCGTGTGTGCATAAGTATCAGTTCCCTATTGCTGCTGTAACAGATTGCCACAAACTTGGTGACTTGAACACGAATTTATTTTCTTACAGTTCTAGATATGAGAAGTCTGAATTGGGTCTCCCTGAGCTAAAGTCAAGGTGTTGGCAGTGATATGGAGGCTCTGGGGGAGAGTTTTTTCCTTGCCTTTCCTATCTTATGTATGCTGCCTGCATTTCTTGGGTCCTGGCTGCCTTCTATCCTCAGAGTCACCAGTGGCCAGTCAAGCCGTTGTCACCCTGTACCACTCTGACCCTGATTATTTTTCTTTTCTTTCCCAAATTTAAAGAATACATATGCTTATGTTGGGTCCACCTGGATAATCCAAGATAATTTACTTTAACATCTGTTTATTAACAACCTTAATTCCATATGGAACCTTGATTCCTGCTTTCTATAGAATATATTCACAGGTACTGGAGATCAGGGCATTGATATTTGTGGGGTCGGGGCTTCCCTGGTGGCTAGTGGTGAAGAATCTGTCATTGCAGAAGACTGGGCTTGGAAGATCCCCTGGAGGAGATAATGGTAACCCATTCCAGTATTCTTGCCTGGAAAATCCCACAGACAGGGAAGCCTGGTGGGCTATAGTCCATGGGGTCACAAAAGAGTCAGACATTACTGAGTGACTAAACAATAGCAAATTGGTAAGGTGGCAATTATTCTGTCCAACATGGAATGTATTTCCATTTTAAAATAAGCTTCAAAGTGATGTTTCAAATCAAAGTGATCTGGATATTTAAATGTTTAAAACTAATTATAGCTTTTTAAAACTATACCATATATGGGATCTCCGTAGGACCATTTAAGTCTACAGGCTGTCTGTTTACAACCACTTGTCTATCGCATGTCTGACTCTATGCAAAGCATCATGCCTTTTTTACTTATGGTTTTTCAGTTAATTGAGGAAGAAGATGGTTCAGCAGCTAAAGAATCCACCTGCAATGCAGGGGACATGGGAGATGCAGGTTTGATCCCTGGGTCAGGAAGATCCCATGGAGAAGGAAATTTAAACCACTACAGCACTGTTGGCTGGAACATCCCATGAACAGAGGAATCTGGCAGGCTACAGTTCATGGGGTTGCAAGAGTCGAATACAACTTAGCAAGTAAGCACAAAAACATTTAAGCGTTCTATACAACAGGATATGAACAACACGGCATGAGGAACATTATGTAGGGGGTGCTTAGGGGATGATCAGTGTAGGGTAAAATAAGCTAGTTCTTGGAAAAAAAAATAATGATCTGTATTGATGAAGGAAATTTAAAAGATGTTACGGTTAGACAGAGTTAGCCTCTAAGCAGCAGGCATAGGAAAGAACAGGGTGTATATTGATAGACACATTTAGAATCTGATCTTGCTGGGGTAGGAGGGATCAGTTTGGGGCAGATCAAATGATGTGGTGACACAGGTAATACACAGCTTCAAGGCTTTCTTTGGAGTTTGGCTTTATTTTGATATACATTAAGTTGTTTTGGATTCTTGGGCCAAAGAAACAGGTAGATATAACCCTGGCTAAGAGCATTATTTTAAGAGTTAAAATAACAGAAATGAAAGCATAAAGACCAAAAAGATGACTCTTTCAGTTATCCAGGTGTGCAATAATGAGAAATCTATACTGAGGTGCTTGATGTGGATTGAAAAACATCTAAAAGCCATTTCAGAGAAAGGATCAGCAGGGTTAGTGAATGACTGGCTTGGAGGAACTAATGAGATAAAGGTAATGATAAGATTTAAATTCCAGGACCAGGAGGATGATGGAATCATGGGCTGAGATACATAGATTTAGGTAATTAAAAACATTGGATTAGATGGCTTTTTTTTCCTCATGGGAAAAGAACATGGGGCCAAGGACCAGGCTTTAAGTCCTGCCTATATTAGAGCAGTAGAGAAAAGATGGGGGAATAGAGGAAGGAGGGAAAGGAGAACCATCATAATACAGTGCCTGGACAATCAGGGAGGGGGGAGTTTTAGGATAAGAAAAAAAAAAGTATTCTGTGATAACAAATACAGTTTTGCTGTGTTTTGTTTTGTTTTTCCAACTTGAGAACTGTTAGAGAAGGTGAGGGCAAGATAAAGAAAACTTATTCAAGAGTTGGCAATGGAATTTGAGGTAGAGATGGATTGCTCATTAAGAGTGAAAAGAGACGTTCCTAGATTTGTTCATCTTGAAATGCTTACAAGATAGAAAAAGGTCATGGAAGAACAGAGAGTGATGTTCCTGACGAGGTAGATGTGATAGACACCTTTGAAGTATGTGCCACTTGACAGCATCTTTCAGACGTGCTCTCCTGCCTTTAGGGTGAGCCTGGGACATCCTGTCTAGTCTGTGACCTCACCCTATTGGCTGAAATATATTTTCAGAGAGAAGGAATGGGCACCTGACTCAACCTAGGTCAATCATAATCTCTTTTTCTCAAAATTTCTCAGGGAGCCTGAGAAGCGTGTCATTTATTTCTATGGATGATCGGAAATGTGGACATGTAAACATAGGTTCTGAATGTATTATTTATTTAACTATGTATATGTACATCAAGCAGTGAGAATCAGTCCAGTGATGAGAGAGAGAAAGAGAGGGGGGAGCAGGCAGTCAGGGAGGAAAATGCTAACACTATGTTCCTGCTGGTTTTCTTTTCTCTACTTTGAAAATCCGAAGTTTTCCCCCTACCTCTGCCTTTCTGTGTTTAATTGTTATCTTTCCCACACATTCTCTTCTTGGCTTAGAATCAGTTCAGTTCAGTTGCTCAGTCGTGTCCAACTCTTTGCCACCCCATGAACTGCAACACGCCAGGCCTCCCTGTCCATCACCAACTCCAGCGTTTACTCTAGCTCATGTCCATTGAGTCCATGGTGCCATCCAACCATCTCATCCTCTGTCATCCTCTTCTCCTCCTGCCTTCAATCTTTCACAGAATCTGGGTCTCTTCTAATTAGTCAGTTCTTCGAATCAGGTGGCCAAAGTATTGGAGTTTCAGCTTCAGTATCAGTCTTCCAATGAATATTCAGGACTGATTTCCTTTAGGATAGATTGATTGGATCTCCTTGGAGTCCAAGGGACTCTCAAGAGTCTTCTCCAACACCACAGTTCAAAAGCATCAAATCTTCGGTGCTCAACTGTCTCTATAGTCCAACTCTCAAATCCACACACAACTACTGGAAAAACCATAGCTTTGACAAGGCGGACCTTTCTTGGCAAAGTAATGTCTCTCCTTTTTAATATGCTGTCTAGGTTGGTCATAACTTTTCTTCTAAGGAGCAAACGTCTTTTAAATTCATGGCTGCAGTCACCATTTGTAGTGATTTTAAAGTCCCCCCAAAATAAAGTCTCTCACTGTTTTCCCAACTATTTGCCGTGAAGTGATGGGACCAGATGCCATGATCTTAGTTTTCTGAATGTTGAGCTTTAAGCCAACTTTTATACTCTCCTCTTTCACTTTCATCAAGAGACTCTTTAGTTCTTCTTCACTTTGTGCCGTAAGGGTGGTATCATCTGCATATCTGAGGTTATTGATATTTCTCCCAGCAATCTTGATTCCAGCGTGTGCTTCATCCAGCTCAGCATTTCTTATGATGTACTCTGCACATACATTAAATAAGCAGAGTAACAATATGCAGCCTTGACATACTCCTTTCCCTATTTGGAACCAGTCTGTTGTTCCAAGTCCAGTTCTAACTGTTGCCTACTGACCTGCATACAGATTTCTCGAGAGGTAGGTCAGGTGGTCTGGTATCCCCATCTCTTGAAGACTTTTCCACAGTTTGTTGTGATCCACACAGTCAAAGGCTTTGGCATAGTCAATAAAGCAGAATAGGTGTTTTCCTTGTACTGTCTTGCTTTTTTGATGATCCAGCAGATGTTGGCAATTTGATCTCTGGTTCCTCTGCCTTTTCTAAATCCAGCTTGAACATCTGGAAGTTCATGGTTCACATACTGTTGAAGCCTGGGTTGGAGAATTTTGAGCATTAGTTTACTAGTGTGTGAGATTAGTGCAATTGTGCGGTAGTTTGAACCTTCTTTGGCATTGCCTTTCTTTGTGATTGGAATGAAAACTGACCTCTTCCAGTCCTGTGGCCACTGCTGAGTTTTTCAAATTTGCTGGCATATTGAGTGCAGCACTTTCATAGCATCATCTTTCAGGATTTGCCATAGCTCCACTGGAATTCCGTCACCTCCATGAGCTTTGTTCATAGTGATGCTTCCTAAGGCCCACTTGACTTCACATTCCAGAATGTCTGGCTCTAGGTGAGTGATCACACCATCATGATTATCTGGGTCATGAAGATCTTTTCTGTATAGTTCTTCTGTGTATTCTTGCCACCACTACTTAATATCTTCTGCTCCTGTTAGGTCCATACCTTTCTGTCCTTTATTGTGCCCATCTTTGCATGAAATGTTCCCTTGGTATCTCTAATTTTCTTGAAGAGATCTCTAGTCTTTTTCATGCTATTGTTTTCCTCTATTTCTTTGCACTGGTCACTGAGGAAGGCTTTCTTATCTCTCCTTGCTATTTTTTGGAACTCTGCATTCAAATGGGTATATCTTTCCTTTTCTCCTTTATCTTTCACTTCTCTTCTTTCCTTAGCTCTTTGTAAGGCCTCCTCAGACAGCCATTTTGCCTTTTTGCATTTCTTTTCCTTGGGGATGGTCTTGATCCTTGCCTCCTATACAATGTCACGAACCTCTATCCATAGTCTTCAGGCACTCTATCAGATCTAATCCCTTGAATCTATTTCTCATTTCCACTGTATACTCGTAAGGGATTTGATTTAGGTCACACCTGAATGGTCTAGTGGTTTTCCCTACTTTCTTCAATTTAAGTCTGAATTTGGCAATAAGAAGTTCATGATCTGAGCCACAGTCAGCTCCCAGTCTTGTTTTTGCTGATTGTATAGAGCTTCTCCATCTTTGGCTGCAAAGAATATAATCAGTCTGATTTCGGTACTGACCATCTGGTTATGTCCATGTGTAGAGTCTTCTCTTGTGTTGTTGGAAGAGGGTGTTTGCTATGACCAGTGCATTCTCTTGGCAAACTCTATTAGCCTTTGCCCCGCTTCACTCTGTACTCCAAGGCCAAATCTGCCTGTTACTCCAGGTATTTCTTGACCTCCTACTTTTGCCTCCCAGTCCCCTGTAATGAAAAGAACATCTTTTTTGGGTGTTAGCTCTGGAAGTTCTTGTAGGTCTTTATAGAACCATTCAACTTCAGCTTCTTCAGCATTACTATTTGGGGCATAAACTTGGATGCCCCAAGTCTTAGAATAGGTTTAGAATAGATGAGGGAATTCTGATACTTTTAACCAAAAGAGCCATGAATAAGACACTGGCTTAGATGGCGAAGAATAAGACACTTGGAAAGGTTAAATCTAGAACATTGACATTTTGAGAACAGTTCTTCCTCAAGTAATAGGGAAGTGGAGAGTTGGTACAATGAAAGATCTGGGAAACCAAAAAACCACAAAAGGTACTTTGAAAGCTTGCATTCTTTACCCTACAATTAGTTCAAGCCTGACTTCAAAAATACTTCCGAGAAGTCTTCTCTAAGTCACTATCCTAGTTAAGGTGCCCTTTCCATATATTATCGCCCACAAGAATGTCCCCATTACAGCATTTCTTATACTGTATTTAAGTTGCATCTGGTCCCATCCCTTCATGGCAAGTAGAAGGGGAAATATGGAAGCAGTGACATTTTTCCTCTTCTTGGGCTCTTAAATCACTGTGGATGGTAATGACTGCAGCCATGAAATTAGAAGACAATTGCTTATTGGCAGGAAAGCTATGACAAACCTAGACTGTGTGTTAAAAGGGAAAGATGCCACTTTGCTGACAAAGATCTGTATAGTCAAGGCAATGGTCTCTCCAGTAGTCATGTATGGATGTGCGAGCTGGACAATATAGCAAAGTGCCAAAGAATTGATGCTTTTGAACTGTGGTGCTGGAGAAGATTCTTGAGAGTCCCTTGGACAGAAAAAAGATCAAAGTAGTCAGTCTTAAAGGAAATCAACCCTGAATACTCTTTGGAAGGACTGATGCTGAAGCTCCAATCCTTCAACCACCTGATGCAAAGAGCTGATTCATTGGAAAAGACCCAACTCATTGGAAAACAGACTGATGCTGGGAAAGTTTGAAGACAGAAGAAGAGGGTGACAGAGGATGAGATGGTTGAATGGCATCACCAATTCAATGGAGATTAACTTAGGCAAACTCTGGGAGATGGTGAGGGACAGGGAAGTCTGGTGTGCTGCAGTCCATGGGGTCATGAAGAGTTAGACACGACCTGGTCACTGAACAACAATAGTTGTGGGTGCACTTGTCTATACCAACCTCCAGACTTTAAGCTCCATGAAGTCAGGGGCCATGTACATTTGTTAAGAATATTTCATATCATCCCAGTAGAGACCAATACTTTTCCATTTTGCACTATTGAAACAGCTCTTCCCTAAAATGTTTAGAATAGAAATTTAGAGTTGAATCATGCAGTATCATGAGAACATGCTTGAAGATGGTAAATATGTTAATTTGTTATTACAATTATGAAGTATTTAAACTAATTTACTTAGAGTTTTTTTTTAAAGTTGCTGATTTGTTTTGAAAGTAATTAATGGTAATAAATAAATCTCAAGATGTTATTACTTGATGATTTTTAGGGGTCTAGATCTTCTAAATACTAATATAGAGGGAAAGGAAAAGACAGAAGGTCCCTGATGATTTGTTTTAGCAGAAAATCTGTTAAGGTATAGAATGTGTAGTAAGAGGGAATGTGAATAAAAACACAAATCAAAAAAAGTAATAACCAGCTATTTCATTTTAAATACTTGGGCACTTCACTGGTCAGTACTAGTAGCATCCAGCTTTTGCAAGCTTTGGATCAAGAATCCCTCCTTTTCAAGCAGGTCTTCATGTTCATTGCTCACTCCTCAAATGATTTCAAAGTAGAAGAAATTGACATGTAGCTCTTTTTCACATTAAGGCCAGAGACCTTTAATATTAAGGAGAAAGTATAATAGTGGTATGACTATGTACATAGTTTGAATCTTGCATAGATTATTTTGGCGTTTTAAGGTATAAACAAAGTGGTAAGCTTAACCGTTATTTTCAGGACTCGATCATTATAGACTCCTGCCATAGGTCACAGACAGATTTACCATCCCCTAAGAACTAGTTTTAGCAGAGTTGACTCGTGTGTTTGACAACGGTTTTGAAGATGCAGAGTCCTTGGTTCTAGAAATAAGAACCCATTTATTCATTCATCTCCACAGCCTGCCTTTACCCTGCACTAGAAAGCAGCTGATGTATAAGGCAGAAGCCTTCCTTGTCTCTGCTGCATGTCAGGGCTGGCAGGTATTAGATTGTCAGTCCATCTGGGTCTTCCTGTACACACTTGAACTATCTGAATCAATTTTTTTTCCCTCATTGAAACCCATTCCATCATCTTCTGAACATATTGATCTTCAGTCATGCACATACTCATCATACTCTTCGTGGTGTTTCTGCCTGCAGGCCTCTCCTTCTCATTATTTCTATATTGGTCACTCTGTCCTTACAGCTGATGCCAATCACACTTCTTACAAGTGCATTTCAAAGGCGTTGAACCTCTGGTGTTTCACTCACAGGAAAATAACACTGAATCTCTCCTTTGTACCTGCAGTGTCGATTCACTTAGCTGATTTCATTTGAGCACTAGTCCAAAATTTCAAGAACTTTTGTAAAAGTAAATGCACTTTCAACCACTCCCCATGTTCCCTTTTCACCTGATATGCAAGTGAAAAGAGAAGGGTTTCATGTAAGGCACACAGAACAATTGTACCATGGGGGAAAGAAAGGATCAAAATTAATCATGACCTGCAGTCATAGTACCTTTGGCTGTGATCATCTCAGATCTCTTATCTGAGAGGGGCCCAGCTGGTTGCATCTTTTAAATAGAGGACTCTGTGGGAGAGCCATGCGGTGGTTCAAAGTACTTCTCATGGTTCTGTTTGTAACACTGCATTCTGGCACTCTTGCATCTCTGCCTTTCTCAAGAAGCTTATGTATGCTCGCTGAATTTCTAGTAGAAGTTTTCACAAGACTGTTACTCATCTGTTGTGGTCAGTGTGTATTGATCCTACATTACCAATTAGATAGTCTGTATTGATTCTGCATTACCTTTAAATGATTTGGTCCAATTAGATGCAATAAAAATAACAAAAATAGTATTAGTTAAACCTGATTGAGATGTTAAGAAATGCCAGCTGCTGTGATGAAGCAGCCTGCTTCATCTCGTTAAATTCTCAATAATTTAAATTACCTCCTAGCCACAGACTACAGGTGAGGAAGCTGTGAATTAGAAACATTAATATCCAATTTCATCAATTTTGAGATATGTCGTCTTAGTCCATTCATGTCGCTAGGCTTGTGTAAATGATAAATATTTATTTCTCATAGTTCTGGAGGCTGGAAGTCCAATGTGAGGGTCTAGCATGATCAGGTCATGGTGAAGGCTCTCTTCTGCCCTGCAGACTGCTGACTTCTGTGTCCTCCTGTGGCAGAAGGGGTTATGGAGATCTGTCAGGCCCCCTTTTATAAGGACACTAACCCCATTTATGATGGCAGAGCCTCCCAAAAGTCCCACCTCCTTAAACCATCAGCAGGTGCATTAGGTTTTTGAGTATGAATTTTGATGGGACACAAACATTCAGACCACAGCATACATTTTCCCATCTCTCAAATTGGACTGTCTTACTATTAATGTATTTTATGAAGGTAAGTGGCAGTTCTGTTTTGTTTTACTGAGTGGCATGTAAACTACTTGTATATCTTACTTACATTCACTGGTGGTTTTAGTTTCACAAAATATGGCACCTTGTCCAAAGCCATCCAGTTAATACATTTTAAGGCAGACCGGAAACTCCATGCAATATTCTCAAATGTTACACTTCCAATAAAGGAAGACTTGGAATGAGGTGGAGGCATGCCAGCTGATTAGAAGTGGCCTGTTCTTAATGAAGTTGTGACATTTTTTTCCCATGGCAAGAGTTGACACTGATAAAGGATTTGTAAAGACTTTTATTATTCTGGCTCTGGTTTTTAGGGAAAGCAATTAGGCAGGTTAAAGGAAGCTATCTTAGTGTCACTGGATAGAGAAAATAACCTTGGAAACTTCTTTCAGTTTTCCAAATTCCAGTTCTGATACTTGCTATGAGGATTCAGGGGAAGACCTTTGAGTCTCTTTGATTTTTTTTTTTGAGTCATATATTCTCTGAAGCTTTCCATCCTCTCTTCTGTGGTCCCGAATATACAGGTTATCCTCCCAGGATCCATAAGCCAATTAATCAAAGACAAGGGCAAACATCTCTTTGCTTAGGGACTGATAGTTTTCTGTTACACATTAGGAAATGTGTCTCAGAAGGCATGTATCTTTCTTTACTGCTGTTCACGTTGAGGAGTGAGTGAGAAAGGCAATAAATGGTCTCTCTTCCTTCTAAGTGTTTCAGCATTCTTTGTATGGCTCCTCATGTTCCCCTGCCTCCCGTTTTAGTAGCACTTCAGAATGTCCCCCAGTCTGTTTTAGAGACAGCTTATTGGCTGTGATACTGAGAAACATGTAACTTATGTTTCTTAACTTTTTTCCTACTGTATTTTCCTTTCCAAAATAAGACCACAAATGGCAACCATTTTAAAAGTGGGAACTTGTCAAGAGAATTTGAAAAAAAAAATCATCCAATCCCCAACTTCTGTGATACAATGTTAATGAAATATTTTGGTATGCTGAAACCTTAATTTAACACTGCCCTGGTAAGTGAGACTGTCTCGTAATGAGTATCTTCAAGTCACAGAAAGCCTTGAAACATTTCCAAAGATGATTGGAGTTCTATAATACAAAATTCTATCCTGTAATAAGTCATATAAAGACTTTCAAATATTTAAGACATTCTCTCATCAAAGATCAACCTCACTTTAGTTGTTATATCAAATTTCTTATTGAGCTTTGATCATGGTAAATGCTTATCTTGGGGATCTTTATGTAACTGGGTCATTTGTGATAAGATGGGTGTTCTTAAAACCAGAAATTAGATGACAAATTCCAACTCTAATAACAGCTTTTTAAATCACAAGATTCTTTTTTTTAATGACTTGTGGGTTATTTTACCTTCTAAAACCATTATTTCAGCCTGTTCACTTATTCTTTGCCTGGAGATCATTTCTTTTTATTCAGCCTGCAAAAAGTTAAAGTTCAAAATCCCACCTGAAATAAGTTGGGGAGTTTCCAAATAGAAGTTATTTCTCTTTCATCTTTCTCCCACCTGCCTTGTAATTTCTCATGCATTGTCTGCCATCCAATTAATGCACATCAGTTTTGTTTGTCACCTCTGTTGAGAAATGTGGTTGAGTGATTAGTCCAATTTTATGTTACTATCTAACACATCACACATACGTAATTGAAACAAAATGCTGCAGATAGACTTGTCTGGTTCTGTGCTGCAGTAATTTCTCACACAGTATTGCTATAAGCACCACTTCTTCAGAAACAAAGATAACTAGGTCTAGGTACATAATTTGTGGAGGTAAGTGCCCCCCCCCCCCAAAAAAAAAAAAGGCACCTGGTCCCATCCGGAGGTGAGGAAGTCAGTCTTTTCCCCTCAGTCTAGTGGCCAGGTGACTTCCAAAGGATTGCCCCCTCTAGCACTAGATACTGGATTAGGGGTGGATAAGAGGTGGGTCACGAGGTGGGTAAGAGGTTCTTGCCAAGAGGACCATTGAGTACATCCTGGCGCTGGCAGGCTACCTGAGTGCTGGGGTCTACCTGACCTGCCTCCCTGCACTACTACTCAGGCCCCCTACCGGGGGCCAACCTGATCAATTACCCCCTCACCCCAGAGAGAGAGAGAGCAATAGCAGCCCACAGTGGAGCAGAGACTGGTCTGGGAGAAAGAGACTGAGAACCCTTTCAGGGGATGCAGGACACTATGTGAATTAAAGTTCCAAACTCTCGTGCTGCTCCATTGGCCCATTGAATTTCACTTATGAAGCACAAACTCAAACATAAAGTGAGTAAGAATTTTAAGATGAGGAAACTTCCCTGGTGGTCCAGTGGCTGAGACTCCACACTCTTAATGTGCAGGGCCAGGGTTCGATCCTTGGTCAGGGAACTGAATCCCACATGCTGCAATTAAGACCTGGCACGGCCAAATCAGTAAATGTTTTTAGAAGAAAGAATTTCAAGATGGTGACCACAGAGCACTTAAGCCATGTGCAAAACTATACTGGATGCAAACCCTTGAAACCTTCCCTGAAAGATAATTGCTTCTGCTGTGAAGTACTTACTTCAATTACTGTATTGTTTGTTTAATGTTATAAATATTTATTCACAAGCATTTCTCCCCACTAGATTATTCACTGATGAGCAGTCTGGTGGAAGAAATGGTATCATTCTTGGAGTTCTATTATATTTATAGTTGCCATATTGCATATAATAGGTTTATTAATTAGACAAGCGAAGCAAACAAAAAATGCATGACCCAAATGCTACCTAAATCCTCCTATCTTCTAGATTATTTAATTCAGGAATAGGGTAATTATGTATACAATTTCCTAATATCTGCTTGAGTATTATATCCCTTTTCAGGTTTGAGGGCCCAGAGAGACTAGAAAAAGGTTGCTTATTTTCCTTTGAGGGTTGTACCATGCTATTAGTCCATAGCTTTCCATCCTGGCTGCAGATTACAATCACCTGGATATCATTTTATAAACACTGATGCATGGGCCCTTCACTCTAAGATTCTTATTTAATTGACTAGGAGATGAGAGCTGTTCTTTAGAGCTTTTCAAAAGCTCACAGAATGAAAGGAAAATGTGGGCAGGGTTAATCCTGGTTGTGGGTTAGGGCTGTCAACCAGAGCCTCTATATCAGGCCCTCAGTAGGACTTGACCTTCTCCCAGCCTAGCATCTGGGTTCAGAGGAAGAGTCTCCCAGGAGCAAATGTTAGGAGACCCAGGTAGAAACTTTAAAGACTTTCTCTACTCCAGTCCCCCAAATCCCAAAGCATCACTTCTGTCACATTCTACTCATTAAACAAGTCACTAAGGCCAAGGCAGATACTAGAGGAGAGGGATTAGACTCTGCTTCTTACTGGTGGAGTGTCAGGATTACATTTGAGACAAGCATGTGGAATGAAGATTATCACTGCAGTTATCTTTGGGCTTCCCTGATGGTTCAGTTGGTAAAGAATCCGCCTGCAATGCAAGAGACCCCGATTCAATTCCTGGGTCGGGAACATCCACTGGAGGAGGGATAGGCTACACACTCCAGTATTCTGGCCTGGAGAATTCTATGGGCTGTATAGTCCATGGTGTCGCAAAGAGTTGGACATGACTGAGTGACTTTCACTTCACTATCTTTGGTCATACAATCTGCTGCAGAAGTCATGCACCCTTAAAAGTCATTTTAGGCAGGACTGCAACATTAACAACATCAAGGAACTAGCCCCTTTGTTCTCCATTTCTTTTTCAGTTCACGAGCTAGGCCTTCCTTGAAGAGTTATCAGCCAGTGATTCCCAAGTCTGTAAAAATTCTATGCGTTTTAAAAGATATTTGTGATGGTGAAAGTACATTGTTGAATTTTTAAAAATTAAACCCATGATAGATAGCAAAATTCCTTTATACTACTATACTACTACATTTTTCTTCCCAGTTTTACTTCATAAATGGCAGTGTATAAAATCTAGGACTTGGACAATCAATCTGAATTTCCAATTTTATACCTGTGTATTCAAAAATCCAGAATACTGAAAAGCCAAAATTGTCAACCTTCACCTTGGCACTACCTCCGATACCTACCACTTGGATTAAGAGGCTTATTAATCCTTTGTCCAACTTGACTGACCCCAACCACCAAACTTATGTGGTAATAGGTGTTCATCCATACCTGCCTTGCTCTAGGTCTTTCCTGAACATGGTCGTGTTCTGGAACTTCATGGGAGAAGACATTTAAATTCAGTTTGTAGAATCATGATGGTATTGTTTTAATGTTATGAATGTTCAACCAAAGTTAGAAAACAGTAACATAAAGTTTCCTCATTTGGCATATTTATAATATCTGTTGAGTCACCTAAACCCATTTAGGCAACCTAAACTCAGTGTACAGTACACATAATATAAAGATACTTTATGTGACTCTAAGGAGCATTCATCTTTGCTGAGAGCACACTCAGCCGCACTAAATGCAGGCTACAGAAACATCTGTGCATTTGTTTTTATCCTAGGTAAATTTATGCTTATGTCATATTTTCTTTCCAAGAACATTGAGCTATAATTAGTAGCAGCTTCCTTGGAATAGATCACTAGGCCAGTTTTAAAGTATAAATTGCTACATTCATTTTATGGGCCAAGATTTAACTGTAGCAGAGAATCATGAAATTGGACTGCAGGCAGTCAGAGTTACTGGTACCATTCAAAGACATCAGTCTGTTACTGTCATTTTAGGCTTTTTTTTTTTTAAAATTCTAATCGAAGGCCTCCTTGTACTTCCACAAGGAAGAACTTGTTAGGAATGTAGAGTTGTCCCATTCATGGGCTTCCCTGGTGCCTCAGTCAGTCAAGAATCCACCTGCAATGCAGGAGACCAGGGTTCAATTCCTGGGTCAGGGAAGATCCTCTGGAGAAGGGAATGGCAATCCACTCCAGTATTCTTGCCTGGAGAAGTCCATGGACAGAAAGCCTGGTGGGCTGCAGTCCATGGGTTGCAATGAGTCGGATATGACTGAACTAACACTAAAGTCTGAGAAGCACCCATGTTGACAGTTCAGTCCAAATTCATAAGACAAGGCTCAACATAATAGTTACTACCTACATCTCCAGCTCCTTCTTCTGCATTTTTCCTCATGGTATACACTCCACTTGAATCATTTCCAGCTAGGAAGATGAGCCTTTTAAAGTTATGGATATTCTATCATTTTTGAGCTACAAAATAACAAATTCTATTCATAGCATATTTAGGTTCAACCTATGTACAGTTCCTTGTATAAGGGTTGATACTTCATGATTCCTCACCTTTGGGCATCTTGAACAACTGCTGCAAATACCCCTTTTCCCACTTGGTGAATCATCATTCATTCTTTTTTTTAAAATTTTTAATCTTTATTAGAGTATAACTGCTTTCTAATATTGTAACTTCTGCTGTACAGTAAAATGAGTCAGTTATATATATATACACATATTGCCTCTTTTTTGGATTTCCTTCCCATTTAGGTCACCGCAGAGTACTGAGTACAGGTCCTTCTGCTTACAGTAGGTTCTCATTAGTTACCTGTTTTATACCTAGGTCTCCTGCATTACATGTGAATTCTTTACCCCTGAGCCACCATTTTATATATAGCAGTATATATGTGTCAATCCCAAACCCCTAATTCATCCCCTCTCTTCTCCCACTTCATATCCATGTTTGTTCTCTACATCTGTGTCTCTATTTCTGCTTTGCAAATAAGTTCATCTGTACCATTTTTCTAGACTCCACATATACTGTATGATATTTGTTTTTCTCTTTGTGACTTACTTCAGTCTGTATTACAGTCTCTAGATCCACCCATGTCTCTGAAAATGGCCCAATTTCATACCTTTCCATTGTGTATATGTACCACCTCTTCTTTATTCATTCCTCTGTTGATAGACATTTAGATGGCTTCCGTGACCTGGCTATTGTAAATAGTGCTGCAGTGAACATGGGGTGTATGAACCTTTTTGAATATGCTTTTCTCCAGGTATATGCCCAGGAATTAGATTGCTGGGTCACATGGTAATTCCAATCCTTCTATAAAGTTTGACTTACATCTGCACATCCGAGGTACTTGTAGGTTTTTTCTGCTTGTTGTCCACTGCAGTGCCTACAATATATAGGGTAATATTAAATTAATATTTGTTAAATGAATGAGTGAATAAGTGAATGAATATTTCACATGTCTTCAAGCTATCTTCACCATTACTACTGATAATGGAGGCTTTTATTATAATTTCCTTTGTAACATGCGTGCATGCTCAGTCTCTTGATCATGTCTGACTCTTTTGTGACTCCATAGACTGTAGCTTGCCAGGCTCCTCTGTCCATGGGATTTCCCAGGTAAGAATACTGGAATGGGTTGCCATTTCCTCTTCCAGGAGATCTTCCAAAACCAGGGGTCAAACTTGCGTCTCTTACGGCTCCTGAATGGGCAGGTGGCTTCCTTACTACCGAGCCACCTTTTCTTGTAACATCTAATATCAAAAGAAAACAGTAGAAGTATATTTTCCAACTCTAAATATGTGTTTTATAAGTGTTCTTTGCATCATATAAAGTATATGTCCCTAAATAGTTGTAACTAATTACAGTCTTAGTCAAACAAATTATGCCTTTAAGGGAAATGCTCATCTTTCTAAGATTTGAACCCTACAGAATATTCTTTTTATAAGTGTTGACTCTTAAGATGGTAATAGTCACCCCTAATTTACCAATTTTATAACTAGGTTTATTGCTACTGCTACTGATATGGGAGAGGATTGGCAGGGCACGTCTGATTTTATGCCAGAAGAAATAGGAAAATTAGAGAACATCTTTATATATCAAGTTTTTTGGATTTTTTCCCCATGATATGACAAAGAACACAACTTGGATTAGTTTCAGCTTGGCTAGAGAATACACACTACACATATGCTCTTTGACTTTGGCAGTGATATCTTGTGATTTAAGGATTTTCCTTTTGGTTGGCAGGTTTTTCTTCAGATGAATGTATCTTTGATGAAAATGAGATCTTAATGAAACCTTAATTCAGATACTGTAAAATCACACACATATTCTTTGTATTAAAAAAAAAAAAGAAATCCTGAATAGAAATTTTCACTTTACACCACACACTAAGAGATACATTTCCCCAGATTGCCCAGTTCTGATTACCCATTTTGGTAAAAAAATAAAAACATTTCTTTATTATTTTCCTGCTTGCAAAAATGTTTATTATAAAAATATAAATTCTTTGGTGATACATTAGAAAGTTCAGATCTGTGGTAATAATCACTATTAAAATTTTAGCATATGATCTTCCAGATTTCTTTCTTTGTAGGTACTACTACATATGTTCTAATCCGAAGGAGCATGAACCACTGGATCTAAAATGTATTGCAAAGAACCTCTGTGTTTCTGTCCTACGGCCATGAAGTATTTTTGATCCAGTGGTTCATCCTATCTATGAGCCTTACTTAACTGGGGGCAAGGGATATACTTCTTCCTTTTTGTGTTTTGCGTGTATGTCAACATTATAAATAGTTTTTTAACATATACTTTCAGCAGTAAAATGTTAGAAATTAATTTAGTGTTAAATGGGGTGATCACTTCAGATGTTCATTTAACTCTATATCTTTCCCTGGTGTGTGTGAAGTTTATTTCTTCTTTTTCATGAGCAATTGATTAGTTGGATTTTGTGAAAGTTAATTGTTAAATATTTCTTTTTCTTGGCAACTGGAAAGCATTACTAAACTGAGAGCACTAATTTTAGGTTTAATTCTAGAATTCTTTGAACTATATTGTTTCTAAAGGGAAATTGGAAAAAAAAAATAATGGTTTCTTACTAGTGAGTTTTGTTAGGTGAGAAATTATCAGCCCTTTGTGATTCTCATATTTTGAATTTCATTCTTTTTATTTGAAAATAGCTTATGTCTATTCAAATGTTAGTGTTTTCTAATTTTTTAAGAGTTTGAGTTTACTTGCTTAAATTGTCATCATTGTTTAGAAGTTACCACAAGTGAAATCACCAGTTTCCATTTTATTTTCCACGATATGTGTGACTCACAGAAAATCTACTTAAACCATTTACACATGGGCACACACAGACATTTATTCACTTACAGATATTGGAAACATATTTCAAGTTCAGAGTCAAGGCCTAAAAATTTCAGTTGATTAAACTTAATGAGGATAAGGCATTTGAGATACTTAAATAGACAATGCTATTCATAGTTCCAGTGATTACATGATAATTATAAAAAAAGTGGACCCAAAGACCTTTACTCTGTGAAATTCTCTAAAGAAGGAAAAAAAAATCAAGTTATTATACTAATATGATATTTTTGTTCTTTAGGATGACTCCTAAAAGGGACTTTTCATAATAATTACCTTGGAAAACTTTTTAAATGTGATTCGCCAATAGCTGTGGGCTACGTTTAAGGCTTAGATCATGGTCAGGAATAAAGTCACTCTGCTCAGCAAGAATATTACCTTGGTAACTGAAATCTGAGAAGACATATACTAAGTATTTTTATTTCATTTCTCTGGTGAGTGAGAGATTCTTTGTGTTGTTTTTTTTTTTTTCTCCTATCTTTTTAATAAGCTGAAATGGAAATATTTTCCCCTCTGCTTAGGATTGTATGGTCTAAATTCAGAAATGTAAAAGATAAAATTCACCTGTGCCTTGGGAGCTTGAGTTTTGGCAAAACTGGATTCCGGGTTTTTTTCTCTGTAGATGGTACTATATATGTTCTAATCCAAAGAAGCATGAACCTCTGGATCTAAAATGTATTACAAAGAACTTATGTGTTTATGGCCCACAGCCATGAAGCATTTTGAAAAATGCAATATATTCTTTTTTTGTTGGGGGCACTTTCATATGTAACTTTTAGTCTTTAATTGTCTTAAATATTTGCACAACTTATGAAAATGGGAAGAAAATATCTTTATTAAGCTGACTACTTTGTAACAGTCTAGCCCACCTTTGTTATGTTCTATTGGGTTGGCCAAAAGTTTTGTCCAGGTTTATTCCATAAGATTTTTTCATTTCCCAAACCCAAATGAACTTTTTGGCCAACCCAGTACTTGTTTTTGAAATGTCACAGCTGTGATCACCCTCTTGCTCAAGAGTGTCAGTGGTCCCTTGGCATTCTCAAATTATCTGGAGATCAGAGATGAAAGCAACACACAGTGGTTTACTGATGTCTACCATGAAAAAAGGCGTGGTTTGTGAATTCATGCATGCATGCTAAGTCGCTTCAGTCGTGTCCGACTTTGTGTGACCCCAAGGACAGCAGCATGGATATACCAGGCTCCTCTGTTCACGGGATTCTCACCACATATAGCAAGCACTGTATTAGAGGTGGTTCTTGCCCCTATGGGCAGAATTTCAAATTTGAGAATTAGGGTTTATGAGGGAAAATAATGACAGGGTGGAACTAGAGGGAAATGGGGTATTTTACTAGAGGGAATGGGGTGTGGTTACAGGTGTTAATGAACTTTTTTTTTTTTTTTTGACTGTACTGGCTCTCCATCGTGGTGTGTGAGCTTCTCCAGTTGTGAAGGGCTTCTCACCTTGGCTTAGTTGCTACGTGGCATGTTATATCTTAGTTCCTCAATCAGAGATTGAACTCGCAGCCCTTGACTTGGAAGGCAGATTCTTAACCACTGGACCATCAGGAAAAGTCCTGGCTCTCTAGGGAAGTTCCTAGAGAAGAGCATTTTGAGTAGATGTTGCCATAGATTGGGGTCCTGGGAAATAAACTCTTGAGATTTGAGGTCAAGAGGTTGATTTGAAGATGACACGATGAAGGATGAGGGGAGCAGAACCACGGGCACAGGTTGAACTGTGATGCAGTTGCAGTGGAGGCTTAGATTCCAGTGGAGGGCTCTGGAGCTGAGGAGGTTCTTCTGAGTTGTCCCTGCTTTGAAGCAAGGGGGGCTGGCTTGGCCTTTCTACCGTATCCACCACACCCAAATACCTTCCCAGGCATTGGGTATGGGGATGATCTCAAGAGAAATCATCTTGGGCAAGATTGCTCTTCTCAAATGAGATTAATGCCTGGTTAGAAACTCATTCACTCCCACCAACACAGGCAAACACCTCAGTTCTAAAGAGGAATCAAAGCAGCACACTAGAGCATCCACTATAATGTAAGTAATACCTGAAGAAGGAGAAAGCCAAAATAAAATGGAGGAGAAGTGCTTTCTAGACAGATAAAGCATCATGGGCAAAGACCTCCAATTGGGAAAAAGCTCCAGTTATTGGAGTAACTAAGAGTGTCAGTGGGACAACTGCTATTACTGTATGGAGAATGGATTTTGTAGGAATATGAATGAAAGTCAAGGCATTGTTAATGGTTCAAGGAAAATAAAATGATGACTTAGATATGATGGTAATAGATATGAAGAAAGCATATATTTTCAAATTATATTTCAAAGTAGACTGAATAGAACTGGGTGATGGATTGGGTGGTGGTGGAGTGAGTGAGAGGAAGGAACAAGAATATTTTCCACATTTCCTGCTTGTGCTGCTAAGTGAATGGTGTTGTCATTTACTAAGATGGAGAATATTGGAAAAGGAACAGGTTTCAGAAGCCTATTATAAAAGAGTGACTTGATTAAGTTCATATAAATCAAAATACAAATAAATCACACTTCTTTTGGGACACTGCAACCGTATGGCTCTCCTCATCACTGAAACAGTTCCTAAAAAACAGTAGAGTCATTATTGGCAACTACCAGAGAAGCAGCGTGGCAAAGCCGAGTTTGTATCAATTCAGAAATGCCTGTATGTTGTTGTTACATGATGACAACAGCAAAATTCCAGCTGGTTCTGGATACACTATACGGATGTCTTGGCACAGAGCATATCACTTTAGATATCCATTCTGCAAAACATTGCTATGCATCCAGTCACTCATTCAATTGTATTTGGTTTTTTGTACTTACTATACGCCAGGTACTCTCTTAATGTGCCGGAATATAGTTCTGAACATGGCAGAAAAGCTCCCTGCCTTCTCAGGAAGCTTACTATCTCAACAAGGGAAAAACGATAATAAACTACTGTATATTATCTAGGGTGAAACAGACCACCAGCCCAGGTTGGGTGCATGAGACAAGTGCTCGGGCCTGGTGCACTGGGAAGATCCATAGGGATCAGGTAGAGAGGGAGGTGGGAGGGGGGATCGGGATGGGGAATACATGTAAATCCATGGCTGATTCATGTCAATGCATGACAAAAACCACTACAATATTGTAAAGTAATTAGCCTGGAGGTGGGAGCGGGGATCGGGATGGGGAATACGTGTAAATCCATGGCTGATTCATATCAATGTATGACAAAACCCACTGAAGTGAAAAAAATAAATAAATAAAATAAATGAAAAAAAAAAAAACTACTGGGTAACAAACTAAATAAAATCATTTCAGTTAGTGATTAATAGATAAAAATAAAAAGGGCAGTGTGGTGGTGAGTGCTCAGTGTGATGGGGGTGTGCAGCATTTAAGAGAGACGCAGAAAGCTTTTTTCACAAGGTGACAGGAGAGTTGAAAACTGAACAGGAAGAAGGAGGCATTATGTGAACATCTGGCAGAAATTTTAGGGTGAAGGGATGAGAAAATTCAGCTACCCCATGTAGTAACAAGCTGGATGTGTTTGAGAAGCAGAAGGAAGAACAGTTTTTGCTCAAGCCCAGTAAATGACATGGTGACTAGTAGGACATGAAGTGAGAGAAATAACTTGGGAAGTGTTTGGGAAGCCATGGAAAGGATGTTGTCATTCAAAGAGCATTGGAAAGGCACTGAAAAGTTTAAGTAGCTCAGTGAGCTGATCTGATGGTTGTTTTCAAAAATCACAGGGTGATGGAAGAATAGATTTTAAAGGGGAAATGGGTAGAGTGGCAAGAAGCTCTTTAGAAGGACTTGGCAGTTGGTGGAAGCAACATGAGTGTGACTTAGACTAAGGTGGTGGTAGTAGAGATGGAGAGAGGAACAATTTGAAAGATACTTGGGAAGCAAATCCAGTGGATATGGCTCCTAGCTAGAATCTGGAGATAAGGGAAGAGGTCAGTCCTCAACTTTTAACTTGATCAGCGAGGAAGCTTGTAGAGTACAATAGGAAATGGGGGTCAGTGAAAAGAACCGTTGTGTGCAAAGAAGCCAGATGTTCTTATATAGTGATGTTGGAGATGCTATTGGGCTTTGTCTGGAGTTGAAGGAAAGAAGTTTGAGAAAAAGTTATAAATCCAGCAGCCTTCAATGGCTGTTTCTGTTGTTCAGTCACTAAATCATGTCCAGTTCTTTGTGACCCCATGAACTGCAGCATGCCAAGCTTCCCTGTCCTTCACTATCTCCCAGAATTTGCTCAGATTGATGTCCTTTAAGCTGGAGATGCTATCTAACCATCTTATCCTCTGTCATCTCCTCTCCTTTTGCCTCCAGTCTTTGCCAGCATCAAGGTCTTTTCCAATCAGCTGGCTCTTCAGTGGGTAAGTACTAATTAATACTGCAGGACTGACTGGCATCATCTCCAGAGAGAGAATAAAGGAAGAAGGAACAAGGCTGAAGACCAAGGCTGGGCTGCCTGTCTTCCAGAGGTCTGGCAGAAGGAAAGAATCCTGGAAAGACCCTTTGGTGTAGGTGTGTCAAAGAGTGCCATCTCATTAAATAAGGAGCTCAGTGGAAAACGAGAAGAGTGCACTGTCACAGAAACCTATAAAAAAAAGAAAATTTCAATCAAGAGAAGACAGTCAAAGGTATTGGTATAGGCTCCTACCAAACGATATGGGCTGCTAAAAAAACAACACTGGTCGGCTTGGTACAAGCAGTTCAGTGGAGGAGAGGGAATTGAAACCTGATTGCAGAAGAGTGAATGGGAGACAATGAAATGCAAATACCAGTAGACCACAGTTTTGATAAATTTTACTGAAAAAAATGGAACAGGGAAAGGTAGTGGTCAAGAAGGAAGGAATGAGAAGACCAGAAATGAGTTTGCTAAGAAAGAAGCAGTGCGATTTGTGTGCTCATGGAATATTCCAATTGAAAGTGAATAAATGAAGATGCAGAAGAGAGGGGGATAATTGCTAGAATGATGTTCCCAAGAGGTGTGTCGGGTGGAGAAAGTGAAAGAAAGTGAAGTCGCTCAGTCGTGTCCAACTCTTTGCGACCCCATGGACTGTAGCCCACCAGACTCCTCCACCCATGGGATTTTCCAGGCAAGAGTACTGGAGTGGGTTGCCATTTCCTTTTCCAGGGGATCTTCCCCACCCAGGGATTGAACCTGGGTCTCCGGGATTGTAGGCAGACACTTTACTATCTAAGCCACCAGGGAAGTTGGGTGGAGAACTAAGGCTCAAATGAAGAGAGCAGACCTCCATCTGAGCAGGGCCAGGATGTGTCTGCCAGAGGAGGAATGGAAAGAGTGCAGGTACAGATGCAGAGAGATCGCTGCGTTTAGTGATGAGAAGATGAATGTGTTGGTGGTCTGTTGCATCCATGCTTTCTCCCCGTGAACTATGAGGTTCTGAGAGTGGCAACAGTGACGGCAGAGGCTGGTGTGTTGTAAGTGGAGATCAGAGGAATACCCAGATGATAAATCTTGTGTGCCTTTTGGAAGAAAGATTGTCACCAATTAACCATGTAGTGAAGTGTTAGTCCCTCAAGTTGTGCCCGACTATTTGCGACCCCATGGACTGCAGCCCACCAGGCTCCTCTATCCATGGGATTTTCCAGGCAAGAATGCTGGAGTGGGTAGCCATTTCCTTCTCCAGGGGACCTTCCTGACCCAAGGATCCACCCTGGCTCTCCTGCACTGCAGGCAGATTCTTTACCAACTGAGCTATGAGGGAAGCCCCAATTAACCATATTTTATAGAAAATGCAGAGTGACAACAATCTGTAAGACTGCTTAACACTAATTATAAAGAGTAAGCAACACTAACCATAGTAGTGACGTTCCCTCAATTTTAGCTGATGCATTTCCATTGCTCCTAAGGAGACATAACTTTCTCTAATTATTGAAAATTAGGGACACATTCACTTAAGTTTTGTTTTTTTTTTTTTTTCCCTGCCAGATGGCATGTTGGATCTTCCCTGAACAGGGTGGGATCAAACCCGTGATCCCTGCATTGGCAGTGCAAAGTTTTAATCACTTGATCACTAGGAAAGTCCACATTCACTTAAGTTTAGTAAGTTTCACCTTATTGAAACCAAGAGAATATTTTTTCTTTAGGGAAGAGGGTTTTCAATTTAATGTGCCTTCTCCATGGGCTTCCCTGGCGACTCAGATGGTACAGAATCTGCCTGCCCATGCAGGAAATTCCAGTTTGATCCCAGGGTTGGGAAGATCCCCTGGAGAAGGAAACGCCCACCTGCTGCAGTATTTTTGCCTGGGAAATCCCATGCACAGAGGAGCCTGGTAGTCTACAGTCCATGGAGTCTCCCCAACTTAGCGACTAAGAACAACAACAGTTCAGTTCAGTTCAGTCGCTCAGTCATGTCCAAAAAATAAAGTCTGACACACTTTCCACTGTTTCCCCATCTATTTGCCATGAAGTGATGGGACCAGATACCATGATCTTAGTTTTCTGAATGTTGAGCTTTAAGCCAACATTTTCACTCTCCTCTTTCACTTTCATCAAGAGGGTTTTTAGTTCCTCTTCACTTTCTGCCATAAGGGTGGTGTCATCTGCATATCTGAGGTTATTGTATTTCTCCCGGCAGTCTTGATTCCAGCTTATGCTTCATCCAGCCCAGCGTTTCTCATGATGTACTCTGCATATAAGTTAAATAAGCAGGGTGACAATATACAGCCTTGACATACTCCTTTTCCTATTTGGAACCAGTCTGTTGTTCCATATCCAGTTCTAACTGTTGCTTCCTAACCTGCATATAGGTTTCCCAAGAGGCAGGTCAGGCAGTCTGCTATTCCCATCTCTTTCAGAATTGTCCACAGTTTATTGTGATCCACACAGTCAAAGGCTTTGGCATAGTCAATAAAGCAGAAGTAGGTGTTTTTCTGGAACTCTCTTGCATTTTCGATGATCCAGCGGATGTTGGCAATTTGATCTCTGGTTCCTCTGCCTTTTCTAAAACCAGCTTGAACATCTGGAAGTTCACGGTTCACTTATTGCTGAAGCCTGGCTTGGAGAATTTTGAGCATCACTTTACTAGCGTGAGATGAGTGCTATTGTGTGGTAGTTTGAGCCTTCTTTGGCATTGCCTTTCTTTGGGATTGGAATGAAAACTGACCTTTTCCAGTCCTGTGGCCACTGCTGAGTTTTCCAAATTTGCTGGCATATTGAGTGCAGCACTTTCACAGCATCATCTTTCAGGATTTGAAATAGCTCAACTGGAATTCCATCACCTCCACTAGCTTGTTCGTAGTGATGCTTCCTAAGGCCCACTTGACTTCACATTCCAGGATGTCTGGCTCTAGGTGAACAACATACTTCTCCATAAATAAGGAATGAGCACTCTTTTCAGAGCCTGTGAAAGGTCACTATTAAAGTATATATTTTAGAGCAGTAAAGTTCACATAGTATGATCTTCCTTGCTTCCTCAAGTCCTTTTTCTCTTTCAGCTTCATGTGAAGTTCACAAGGGTGGGAGGGAGAGTGCAACTTGCCGGTAGAAATGCTTTATTATTGTCATTATTTTTTCATTTGTTTATTTGTTTGGCTCATCGGGTCTTAGTTGTGGCACATAGGATCTCTGTTGCATCATGCAGGATCTTTTGTTGTGGTGCATGTGCTCAGTAGTTGCCCCACAGCCTGGGGGATTTTAGTTCCCTGACAGAGATCGAACCTGCATCTCCTGCACTGCATGGCAGATTCTTAACCACAGGACTACCAGGGAAGTCCCCATAGAAGTACTTTTGAGAGCAGATTTTATCATGTATGATATTCATTCCTATTGTAGAACCTAGTCTGTCATTGGAAGAACAGGTGATTCCCATGTTACGGTTATTTTGAGCTTGGTTGACACACATTTCTGGATAACTCTTAGAAGTAGGAAGGAAAGTCAATTCTAGCTGAAGATATTCTTCTATTCTGTTTTTACTGATGTTGGTTGTTTATTTAATATTAATAGCTGATAGACAGGAAACCAAACCTGGGTTTTGAGATAAAGGGGAAAAAAAAACTTGCCAAAACTTTCTACCATCCACAAATCTGTGTATGTATGTATATATGTTGTTTGCTTGTGTGTATTTCCCTTGTTCCTTGACATTGGTGGTGGTTTTGTTTTTTTGTTTCTGGGTTTTTTGTTTTTTGGGTTTTTTTTTGCATTTGTTAAATTATAGGAAAATAACTTGAAGAATTAATATATCATTTTATCCAGTGCAAAGACGAAAATGGAGAATGGGGTATCATTGAAATTAGATATTGTGGAAGTACAGATTTGGAATACCTCAGTACTTTTTATTTAAGTTCTAAACTATTTTTTGAAAGTTTGGTTATGATTTACCAGGTGGTAGTAATAGAAGTTTAGTTTTAAGTCTAATTTTGCAAAACTCTGAAATGTAACCTGTGGAGAACAACAGAGGCAAACATCTGAAAAGTTGAAACAGTACCTGGGTACAGAGAGTAAAGCAAATATGACTATAAATTTTAAAGATTTGTAGGCTGAAGCCAATTTGTAAAACATTTCTGAGTCTTCAGTGATCTTATTAAAATGCGGAGTCACACACAGTGTGCTGTAATGATATGCATTTAGCACCAACTTTGTATGCCTCCAAGTTTGTTATTCTCAGCTGCAAAAGGATTTAAAATATAAAATTCTATTTAATAGTTATTTTGTGCCTGGGTATTAGAATGTTTGTTAACACTTGCTCATCATACTCTTTATATGTATATACACATGTTTATATGTATGCACACTCTTTGGAGGCATGCTGCACTGTAAGTCGCGGAAATAAATATGTACCTATCATTAATGTATAGCTTCCAGTGTTTATTTATGATACATGATATTTTTCTTTGCTCTTTTAGAATGATTGATTTTTGTCTCTTTGTAGCTTTTGTGGTTCGATTGAGTGATGATATTCTCTCTCAGAGGTATCAGTAGAAACATTTCTAACTGCCCGAGGCAGTCATATGCCACAACTGGCACCATATTTAAGCTACTTCCCCACGTAAGTGCATAATTTTGTCACCTGGTGATAAACCGGGAAGAGCTACAAAAGGAAAATTTGCAAAAATAGTCCTATTTTCACTGCGCTAATGCTGCAGCTCTGTCAGTTAGGCCTTTCAAGGTAGATGAAAACATTTGTTTGCAAATTAAACAGCCTAGCAAATTTCATCAAGACTCAGCAAAACTCAGAATGCTGCTTCCTACAGATGCAGCCACTTTCTATTGGGTATGGATGAACAGACACTATCTGTGATATTTAGTGGCTCCCAAGGTATTGAAAAGCTTTTAAGTCAAGGAAAACCAACACTCTTAACTAAGAGATGGTCAAAGAAGATAACACATGAAATGAAAATAATGAAAAATATGAAATAATTTTTCAGAAAGATATATACTGAGAAAAAAGGTGGGAGAGATGATTAGTTGGAATGGGTAGATCTTTTTAAAGTGTTTTCTACTTTTTAATGGTAAATTATTTTTAGCTGTGCTGGATCTTTGCTGCATGTGGGCTCTCTCCAGTTGCACGGAGCGGGCTGCCCTTTCGTTGTGGTGCACAGGCTTCTCATTATGGTGCGTTCTCTTGTTGCACAGGCTTTAGGGCATGGGCTGGAGTAGTTGCAGCTCATGGACCCACAAAACTTATGGGATCTTCTGGGACCACAGATTGAACCAATGTCCTCTGCATTGGCAGGCGGATTCTCAACCACTGGACTACTGAGGAAGTCCAGAACTGATAAATCTTCTCATTTTAGTTTTCAAGGTTTAGCTCTGATTTCTTTGTTGCTAAACAAAAAAAGCTTCTCAATGAAGTGACAGGGATATTTGTTGTCTGAATTACTATGTTGTCAATAGTTTAAACCCAGGATGATGATTTAGTAAAACAAAAGTTTGTTATTACTTAGTTGTGTCTGACTCTTTGTGACCCCGTGGGCTATAGCCCAACAGCCTCCTCTGTCCATGGAATTTTACAGGCAAGATTACTGGGGTGGGTAGCCATGCTTTTCTCCAGGGGATTTTCCCAACCCAGGGATCAAACGTGGGTCTCCCACATTGCAGGCAGATTCTTTACCAACTGAGCCACCTGGGAAGCCCAAACAAATAAACAAAACTCCCCTAGCCATTTGCTTAAAGTGACATTTTGGGATTTAACCTAAAGAAAATCTACTTTTAAAATTTTATACTTTTGAAATTACTGCCTATTTCTTACAATCCCCTCAAAATTCATATCTCTTCCAAAGAGAAGAAATAGGATAATAGTCACAGTCATGCTGTACCAAACCACCATCGACTATGATCTGCTCCCTGGCTTTCCCAACGCCATCTTCTTCCAGGGTACCTGAGTCCCGCTTCCAGACCTTTCCTGACCTTTGGCTCCCTATTCAACCTTTCCAATTTGGGATCCATTTCTTAAACTCTCTACTTTCTGCTTACTAATTTTTGCTTCTGTGGCAAAATGAAACCCTTCTCTGGTTTGTCTCCTTACAAAAAAAAGAAAAATGCAGTTCAAGGTATCAGTGGACTTGTTGGTCCCTACAGGAGCTGGTGAAATGATTTGCTGGTCTTTCTCCCCTCTGTCCTCACCAAATTACACTGGGTTGAAATCTGCTACTTTTGCTTCTGCAGCTTGACCCTACATCTCTCTGCAGAGAATTGAACTGTCAGACTTTGAAATAACAGCATAATTTAGGTGATGAGGTCTTATTTATTTTTTTCTTCTAGGAGGATCATACTGAAGAAAAGACTACTTTATATAGTGAAACAAACCTAAAATTCCAATAGATGAGTAAGAATAGTGCTTCTTTCAAGACAGCATTTAGAAATAAAGTGAATAGTTCCTGTCATACATTTGAGGTAAAAGTTTCTCTCAAGAACACTAATGGACAGCAAGATAATTAAGCTTTGGGGGGGAGCAGAAGATTAAGAGAGAGAGAGTTGCTTTGATTCTGGGTAAACAGTGAAAGTAATTTCTCAGAACATTTTTTAAACTATGGTTATTTTTATTAGATAACAAAATAAGACACTGGATTGGAGTTCAATGAATAGCATTACTTTTAGGAAATGTTAATTTTTACTCAGAGTTCAGGAAAAAAGACCAGACATAATAGTCAGCTTGCTATAAATGTCTTCCAGATTTTCTCAGGGCCCCACTGGGGGTGTATATTGTACAACTATGAACTAGCAGGGTCAGTCTCAGCTGGTGGTTGAGGTAATTTGTGCAGCTGAGTCAGCTGTTTATCAGGCTAAAAATAGACCAGAGAAGTCAGTTTTAAGGGACAAAGGACTCAATGGTAGTTAATAGGAATTCAAGGTAAAGTCAAATCTTCAGTTATTCAGAAAGAGCCAATAAATAGTTCAAAGAATGCCAAGTTTGAACAGCAGATTCAATCCAGGCACAAGCTAAGCATTTGGGGCTCTCTGCTCAGTTACATCAAAGAGAAGTTGAGCAAAGTTTTCAGAATTTGGGTTTCTTGGAGCACAAAACTAATTCAATTATGGAAACTGTATTTAATAAAAATAATACAAAATTATGAATACAAAGGGCTTCCCAAGTGGCACAGTGGTAAAATTATCCACTTGCCAGTGAAGGAGATGCAAGAGACATGGGTTCAATTCCTGGGTTGGGAAGATGCTCTTGGGTAGAAAACAGCAATCTGCTCCAGTACTCTTGACTGGGAAATTCCATGGACAGTGAAGCCTGGCAGGCTACATGGGATCACAGAAGTTTGGACTGAGCAACCGAGCATAAATACAAAATTAGACCCAGGTCCTTAGAAGGGGTTAATGGAAATGAGGAAGCTTGAAGCTTAACTTTGAGAAACTGCATATGAAGTTTGTCTCTTGAGTGTAGAGATGGTGTCCCTCTCAGCTTTAAGAAAAGGCAAGTCATTCCAGAGAGAGAAAGGGCTCTTTCAGGTAAGAAATTAACTCATGTTCAATCAGCTGTTCTTAGCCAGGACTGAATGCTGGCGTCCTCTGGGGGATTTTGAAATAAAACCTGCTTGGGCTCCAGATTTCCACCCAGAAAGTCTGGGTTGGTGCTCAGTCATTGGTATTATTTAGCCCCTCATCTCCATTTAGTTCTAAAATGCAGTCAAGATGGAAATCTACTGAGAATTCATAATGATGGTGGTAAAGATGATCTTGTTGCTATCACCAATGGAACATCTGCTTTGTGTGAGAAGGTACAGTATCAAACACCTGGCAGGCATTATCTTCTTAGTATCCATGATTCTCCAGAGTTATATGTGTTATCAGCATTCTAACATGGAAGATTCTGAGACTCAAGGACGTGTCTTGGGTCATACAGTAAAGTGAGATCTAAATGCAGGATCCAGGGTCTAAACTCTAGTCTGGCCAGTTTTCTGGCTCTGTTTATTGCTCTGTATTTCTACCTTTTAGACAATAGCATCTTTGAAGGGGTCAGAGAAAGCTTAAGACCTCATAGACTGAGCCAAGGAGCCAACTGACTACCAGTTGGGATAATTATAAGGACTGCCCACCTATCAAAGAAGTTCTTGGAAGCCTAGAAATTCCCAGCACGTTCATGGGATAGTTCAGTTCAGTTCAGTCACTCAGTCGTGTCCAACTCTTTGTGATCCTATGAACCACTGCATGCAAGGCCTCTCTGTCCATCACCAACTCCCAGAATTTACCCAAACTCATGTCCACTGAGTCGGTGATGCCATCCAACCATCTCATCCTCTGTCGTCCCCTTCTCCTCCTGCCCTCAATCATTCCCAGCATCAGGGTCTTTTCAAATGAGTCAGTTCTTCATATTAGGTGGCCAAAGTATTGGAGTTTCAGCTTCAGCATCAGTCCTTCCAGTGAACACCTAGTACTGATCTCCTTTAGGATGGACTGGTTGGATCTCCTTGCAGTCCAAGGGACTCTCAAGAGTCTTCTTCAACACCACAGTTCAAAAGCATCAATTCATGGGATAGAGGTGACTATTAATGTTTCTGTATCTCAAAGAAATAATATGGAGGCTGAAGTTATGTATTATTTTTACCCTTCTTAGTCTCCCAACTCCAACAATGAGGGTTAAATTCACCATCAGGAACACAGGAACAACAGCACAACAAGCCTTTCTCACTCCTTTTCTCTTCATTCACTGTGTCCCTTTTGTTGCTCACAGAGGATTCCTTGCTTCCTGGCTAGGTTTCATTGCTCCTGTCTATGGATTCCTTTTTTATTTTTATTTTATTTTTTTGCCTTAATACTTTTCATGCCCCTCCTCTCCTCTCTCTGCATCAACTGTAGGCTAATACATTGTGTTTGTGTCAGTCACTCAATCATGTCTGACTCTTTGTGACCCTTTGGACAGGCTCCTCTATCCATGGCGTTTTTCAGGCTAGAATACTAGGGTGGGTTGCCATTTCCTCCTCCAGGGGATCTTCCCAAGCCAGGGATTGAACCCGTGTCTCCTGCATTGCCTGCATTGCAGGCAGGTTCTTTACCTGTTGAACCATTGGGGAAGCATGGGTACACACCTAACTTCCATTCCAATTCCTGACTTAAACCTATGAACTCTTTTATTCAGCTACTCAAATGAAGGGCCTATGGCTGCTCTCAAATTCTGATAGCACTTAATTTTAGAATTACCTTCTCCTATTTTCATGACTCCTTTTCCCTTGATATGTGGACATTCCATATCCTAGGAACTGAATGAGTGCATAACGGACCAGAGGCAATTTGAAAAGCATCTTGCCTGTGCTCAAAATCACCTGTAGCTACTAACCACCAATCTGTGTTCTGAGAGAAGGTTTATGCACTGTATTTTCCCCATCTAGCTGCTGGTGGCTCCACAATCAGCCAGGATCCCCACTGGCCAATAAAATTCATGATGTCCATCCAAGCTTCCTAACTTTTCCAGGCATGGGAGAATTTCCATAGCGGTGGTTACTTGGTGACTTGCTCTGGGTCTTTTACTCCAAGTATATATAGGCAGGAGAAAGCAGAGGAGGGAGTGTGGGAGCTAGAGCAGAGACTCGGATTTAAGTGTGGCCCTACTGCTTTCTAGTTATGGAGCCTTGGGCAGGTTAGCTGGTCTGTCATCTCCTGTATAAAATGGAACTAGAATGCCTATCGGATGTAATTGTTAACTGTGGTAATGTGAAAAAATTCTTTTGAAATATGATTGATACATGGGGCTATCTAATGTATTTTCAAATCTAATTTTAAAATAAAGCGCTTCCCTTTATCAAGAAAGATATCTGCTATTATACATTTTTCACAGAAATCCCCTTTCCTAGGATATAATTTTTAAAAAGTTTAGTGACCCTGGTTATACTTCTCTTGTGTGATTCCAATAAGCTGTCAAAAAAAAGCAATGCCCATATTTTGAGGGATGAGGTATAGAGTTAGAGATTCCAGATGTTACTAAATTTTGTCATTCCTTGTCTGTTGATTTGAGGTCCGTAGTCAACTCTAATACGTAAATCAAGAGAAAGCATTAGAAATATTTCAGGCTCTCCTTTCTTGTTAGTGTAGCTGTGTATCATGCCTTCAGTCAGTATTGATTTATGCATGGTACCGAATTTTCCTTTTCTGTACTGAAAATTCCATGGACAGAGGAACCTGGCGGGGCTACAGCCCGTGGGGTTGCAAAAAGTTGGACACGACTAAGTACATGGCACTACCACTACTAACACTGAGTGAGTATCTACAGGTGGATGGATGCCTCCTCCAGAAAGTGACAGGGGTTATGATAATCTAGATTGTCTTTGGACGTGGCTTTGGGAACAAGAACCATCTGGTAAGCAATCTATATTAAAGCCTTTTTTGCCTAATAATCCTTTATCAGCTATTTTATAGATGCATTATTGTGGAGAATTTATGGATTGGAGGGAAGCACATTTTTATCTGTAGGGCAACAGTGTTTGGCTTCATTATTAGGAGCAATTGATGAGCTGCTAAAACATTCTTTTGCATTGATTGTGCATAACTAAATGCTGATAGTATGATATTAATAGAGTATTCTTCTCTCCTTGCAACAGAGAAAATGGTCCATTTCTTCACTCTCTAAGAAATATTCTTTAAGAGGGAGAGCAAAAATATCAGTGTGAGGCATCCAGAAACAAAAATTCATAGTCAACAGCTGAGAAATATGAGTTGAGTGTTAGCATACACACACACATTCGCTGCAACCTTCTTCAAGTTACCCTATTTAGGGCCCTAAGAGCCAGTAGCCATTCTACAAAATGTATGGAATGGAGCCGAAAGCTCAAAGACATTCAGACCTTGGGGTTCTCTCCTTCTCTGAGCGTTGGCTTTCAACATGAATGATGGAACCAGTCAAGTCACAGTGAAGTGAATGCACTGTCAGGAAGGGACATTATACAGGTTTGTTTTATTCATTTATCTTTTAAGTGTACAAATGGTACAAGAATATGATAATGAATTTTTAAAAAGAAAAATTTAAGACATAATTCTACCTTACTATTTTTTTTTACCTGATTTGTATCAATTGGTCTCACTGGCCATAAGCAAAATTTAGTGTAGAGATACTGTGATCACTCACCTAAAGCCAGACATCCTGAAATGTGAAGTCAAGTGGGCCTTAGGAAGTATCACTACAAACAAAGCTAGTGGAGGTGATGGAATTCCAGTTGAATTATTTCAAATCCTAAAATATGATGCTGTGAAAGTGCTACACTCAATATGTCAGCAAATTTGGAAAACTCAACAGTGGCCACAGGACTGGAAAAGGTCAGTTTTCATTCCAATCCCAGAGAAAGGCAATGCCAAAGAAGGCTCAAACTACCACACAATAGCACTCATCTCACACGCTAGTAAAGTAATACTCAAAATTCTCCAAGCCAGGCTTCAGCAATATGTGAACCATGAACTTCTAGATGTTCAAGCTGGTTTTAGAAAAGGCAGAGGAACCAGAGATCAAATTGCCAACATTCGCTGGATCATCAAAAAAGCAAGAGAGTTCCAGAAAATCATCTATTTCTGCTTTATTGACTATGCCAAAGCCTTTGACTGTATGGATCACAATCAACTGTGGAAAATTCTGAAAGAGATGGGCATACCAGACCACCTGAGCTGCCTCTTGAGAAACCTGTATGCAGGTCAGGAAGCAACAGTTAGAACTGGACTTGGAACAGCAGGCTGGTTCCAAATAGGAAAAGGAGTACATCAAGGCTGTATATTGTCACTCTGCTTATTTAACTTATATGCAGAGTACATTATGAGAAATGCTGGGCTGAATGGAGCACAAGCTGGAATCAAGACTGCCGGGATAAATATCAATAATCTCAGATATAAAGATGACACCACACTTATGGCAGAAAGTGAAGAGGAACTAAAAACCCTCTTGATGAAAGTGAAAGAGGAGATTGAAAAAGTTGGCTTAAAGCTCAACATTTAGAAAACTAAGATCATGGCGTCTGATCCCATCAACTTTTGGCAAATACATGGGAAAACAGTGAAAACAGTGTCAGACTTTATTTTGGGGGGCTCCAAAATCACTGCAGATGGTGATTGCAGCCATGAAACTAAAAGATGCTTACTCCTTAGAAGGAAAGTTATGACCAAACTAGACAGCATATTAAAAAGCAGAGACATTACTTTGTCAACAAAGGTCTGTCTATTCAAGACTATGGTTTTTCCAGTGGTCATGTATGGATATGAGAGTTGGACTGTAAAGAAAGCTGAGCACCGAACAATTGATGCTTTTGAACTGTGGTGTTGAAGAAGACTCTTGAGAGTCCCTTGGACTGCAAGGAGATCCAACCAGTCCATCCTAAAGGAGGTCAGTCCTGGGTATTCATTGGAAGGACTGATGTTGAAGCTGAAACTCCAATATTTTGGCCACCTAATGCAAAGAGCTGACTCATTGAAAAGACCATGATGTTGGGAAAGATTGAAGGCAGGAGGAGAAGCAACAGAGGATGAGGGGGTTGGATGGCATCACCGACTCAATGGACAGGAGTTTGGGTGAACTCCGGGGGTTGGTGATGGACAGGGAGGCCTGGCGTGCAGTGGTTCATGGGATTGCAAAGAGTCAGACACGACTGAGTGACTGACCTGAACTGAACTGTTCACCTTTGGAAACTTTTTATCCTGTTATTTAAATTATTTTTGTTGTCCAGTGAACGTGACTTGTTAAAATTTCAGAGTATTTATAAGGACATTAAAGTTACATGATAGTTGCACCAGTTTAGCACCTCTCACTGCCTTCAGTGACTATCAAAGTACCGGGCACAGAGTGGGTGCTCATGCACGTTCGTTAAGTGACTGAAACCATAACCTGTTCAAACTTTCTTTTCCAAGATTCTCTCCCTACTTCCACCTCAGCCTTCCAAACTGTGCTTTTTCCCCTGCACTTAGATATAATTTACATACCATAAAATTCACCATTTTAAAGTATGCAATTCAGCAATTTTTAGTAAATTCAGAGTTGTGGAACCATCATCACTGTATAATTCAAGAATATTTTTTTTCTCCCCTAAAAGAAACCCCTACCCATTCATAGCCATTCCCCATTCTTCCCTCCCTCTAGCTCCTGTCAACCATTAATCTAGTTTCTGTGTTTTTGGATTTGCCTATTGAGGACACTTCAGATAAACGGAATCATACAATATGTAGGTGTTTTCCCTCTGTCCCTGCCCCCGACTTCTTTCATTTAGGGTAGGGTTTTCAAGTTTTATCCATATTTTAGCTTTTATCAGTATTTCATGCCTTTTTATGGCTGAATAATTCCATTGTAAGTGTACACCACATTTTGTTTATTCATTTATCAGTTAATGGACATTTTATCCATTCATCAGTGATGGTCATTTGGGGTTTTCCACTTTTTGGCTATTATGAATAATGCTGCTATGAAAAAATGTGTATAAATTTTCTTGAGAACATATGTTTTTCTTTTTCTTGGGAAGATGCCTAGTTGTGGAATTGCTGGGTCATATGATAACTGCATTTAAGTTTCGAAGGAACTGATTTTCCACACCAGTTGCATCATTTTTCATTCCCATCAGCAATGTATGAAGTGCTCATATCGCCACATTCACATCAAATGTTTTCTCCATTTAAAAAAAAATTATAACTGTCATAGTTGGTATGAGGTGATATCTTGTAGTTTTGATTTACATTTTCTACCAACTAATGATGTTGAGCATCTTTTCATATACTTATTGGCCATTTGTATTTCTCATTTGGAGAAGTGTCTGTCCAAATTATTTGTCTATCTTAAAAACTGAGTTGTTTGTCTTTTTGCTGTTGAGCTGTAAATGTTCTTTATATGTTCGAGATACTGTACCCTCATTGGTTATATGATTTGCAAATATTTTCTCCCATTCTGTAGGCTGTCTTTTCCACTTTCTTTCTGAGTGGATGCATGAAAGGTTTTACCCGTGATGAGTTCCAGTTTATTTATTTATTTATTTGGTGGCTTATGCTTTTGGTGTCAGGTCCAAAGAACCACTGCCTTGTCTGAAGTCATGAAGAGTTACACTTATCGTTTCCACCAAGAGTTTTATAGTTTTAGCTCTTATATTTAGTTCTTTAATTCATTTTGAATTAATTTTTACATATGGCATGAGGTAGGGGTCTGGGTTCATTTTTTTTTGCATGTAGAAATGCAGTTTTTCTACTACTATGCTTTTCTAGTACCTTCAAGGCTTTTCTCTCTGTGTCTGCTAAAATCATTTCTCCAAGTGTGGTTCTTCATTATTTAAAACAGTAATGTGGATAATTAAGTTGTTTAATTGTAATGGTTACATAGTTATTTTAGGAAAAATAAATTTTCATTTTTATGCCTAACTTTATTGTAAAAACATAATTATTTGTGTGTATTGTAAAACATAATTATTTCAGTTTATTGTAAAAACATAATTGTCTCAGTAAAAGTAATATTGATTTAAAGAAAAATGCTAAGAATACCATCATATGGAAGTTACTTAGGTTGACAAATATAATGACAGTAAGGTAGGGTTAAGAAAAGTATGGAAAATACTCTCTCATAGGTTGTAATGGACTAATCTTTAGATATTAAAAGTTAATGTATTGCAGGAGGGGAATGAGCTGTTAAATCTTTTTAATTACTAAGAGCCACAAGTTTGGCACTCAGTGAGTGCTCACAAAGAGTGATACAGGCACTTCTGCACATGTTATTGGGGTTTTCCTGGTGGCTCAGATAATAAAGAATCAACCTGCGATGCAGGAGACCGAGGTTTGATCCCTGGGTCAGGAAGACCACCTGGAGGAGTAAATGGCTACCCACGCCATATTCTTGCCTGGAGAATGCTATGGACAGAGGAGCCTGGTGAGGCTACAGTCCATGGGGTTTCAAAGAGTCAGACACGACTGAGGGACTTTCACTTTCACACATTATTACTGGTTTTAATTTGTACTCAGTTAACTCTCCTGACATCAAAATGGCCAGGAAAGAGCAAAGCCAGGTTGTGAACCCAGGTCTCTCTCTTACCTCTAAGCCTTTGCTGTGTCCTCTGTATCAGGCTTCCTTTCACCGCCTAGGACACATGACTGATCACACTGCTTACGGTATTGAGGCCATGTGAGCACCTGAGGTCAGGCCGAGGAATGACCTGTGAGGTTCTCAGTCATCTCTTAGCACCCTTGAGATAGGTATTTGAGCAGGCTCTCCCCTTCCTCTTTCCCCATTTTCTCTTTTCTTTTCCTTTTCCTGTTTTCTCTTCTGAGAACCTTGGTAAATGAGAGGTCATGTATGTGACACTTATTAGAAGTGTGCTTATGACTCTCAAAAAAAAGGCTATTTTGTCCTTTTATTATCCAACATGATATTAAGTATATTTGTTGGCAACACCAACATATTCTTAATAACCAGAGATATATGAGCTAAAATATAAGTGAAGTGTCATGATCCTTGGCTAATCCATTTCCAAAAATACCCTGCTGAATTGTACACACTGTCTTTATATTAAGTAATATACACTAGAGGATCTGTAATTTATATTTCTGTAGAAGAATTCTACAACACTTTGCAAACCGTGATACTCTGAGCAACATTGTAGGTATTGTTTTGTCACTGGAACCTGACTTGCTGTGTCCTGTTAGGATGCTGTAGGCTTTCCTAACAGCTCAGTTGGAAAAGAATCCACCTGCAATGCGGGAGACCTGGTTTGATTCCTGGGCCGGGAAGATCCCCTGGAGAAGGGAGAGGCTACCCGCTCCAGTATTCTTGAGCTTCCCTTGTGGCTCAGCTGGTAAAGAATCCACCTGCAATGCGGGAGACCTGGGTTCGATCCCTGGTATGGGAAGATCCTCTGGAGAAGGGAAAGGCTACCCATGCCAGTATTCCAGTATTCTGGCCTAGAGAATTCCATGGGCTGTGTAGTCCATGGTGTCGTAAAGAGTCGGACACGACTGAGCAACTTTCACTTTCATTAGGGTGACGTAAAATACACTGGTGTAATTTTCAAGCATTTTGGTCTAGTCTGGCACACAGTGAGTTAATACATTTTTTATTTTGCTAGCTAGCACATATGCATTCTTATCAACAACAACAAAAAAAGGTTCATCTTTACCATGTGCAATGTTCTGTGTTTTCTGATCTATTCTATTTAACTAATGTCACTAAATTGGCATCACAAGCCACTAAAATTTTGCTACCTGCAGTTTGATAAACATTTCATTTTAAGATGTAACCACTTCACTTTTGAATCCCTTCCAGAATCAAACCAAGGAATTGTTCGAAACACCTAGAAAAACCTTACAAATATTTATGAACTTTTAAAGTATTTTCCATTTTGTGCCTGATGACTCTCTTTGGTAACAGACCCTGCCTCCTTTCACATTGGTTAAAGGTACTTTATTTAAAATAAGAGAACAAAAGCACTCAAATGCACTGTAGAATTGGATTGTATTCCCTTTAAGTACAATAAAAGATAATTCCACTGAATCTATATTATGCTCTTTCATTTTTGCCTTCATGATTTCTATTAATTTTCCTGCACTTGATAAGGTTTGCATTTCATATGAAGTTCGTCTTAACAAAAGATTTGTATTGAATGTCATGTTTTAAATGTAAAAACAGAGTATATTATCACAATGAAAAGGAAGCATGTCGAATAAAAGAGCAGACGGACAGGGCCTGATTGATGTTCGGAAGTTATTTTTGCTGTGAACTCCCGTCAGCCCAGAAATCATAAAACAGAAAGGAGGCTTGGTTCAGCTCACACGCCCTTAGGGGATGTATGGAAAAGGATTTAAAATTCTGATAGAGTAACTTCAAAAATGTAGCAGCTGAAATAATTTATTTCACTACAGAACAACCAACTGAACTTTTACATTGAAATTATTCTTTTTGAACTTGCACATGGTGGCAGGGAAGCTCAGTCGTCTCTGCATCTCTGTGTGAAGGGTACTTGCCTTCCTGTTCCCGAACCAAAGAGCAGCGCCTTCTCTGGGTTCTCTTGCCCTTTCCCCCTGATCATTCCCAGGCTAGAGGGCAAAACCAACCAAAAGTCTATGCTTTCAAATAAAGGTGGTGAGGGGAGGTAAAGAGGAGGAGGTTGAGGCTAATGGAGAAGTTTTTCTTTTCTTTCTTAGGAAAAGTTTCCAAAGGTTGGTTTTGGGCATTTTGTGAAAGGAGTATAGAAAAATATTGGGGCATTTTCCCCTGTAATGACTGCTAATCCAGTTAGCTGGAGTTGTAGCATTTGATCTGGGTGGACCGGCAGATCATCTTAGAAGAGGAAAGAGAAAAGTAATGAATCAGGCAAGGGCCACTGCTACTTGTTGATACATGGCATTCCTTTTCATTCTCTGTGCTCTTTATCAAGCCACACCTGGGCAGCTCCATGAATCTCTTTGTTCTGAGAGACATTGAGGTGATGACCACCAAGGAAAAAGCAACTCTGTCATTTCTAGAAAATGTTTCCCAACCTGACCCCATCTATGATGATTGCGTGTTTCATCTGGTGTACCAGAATATACAGAATAATGACAATGATGATGCCAATAAACTATAAATGAACTTCTATTGTATTAAAAGCAACAATACATTTGATTAAGAGTAGATATCTAAGTGTATGTATGAGGATATGTAACCTATCATGTATTCAATCTACAAAGAATTTCCCCATAAGATTTGCCAAACTCTTTGTAATCATTCTACTTACCTACGTGGTCTGAAACTCACATGTTGAAAACCATTGCTGTAAAATTTTAAAGATCACAATCAATCAGGTGAGGCAAATGCAGCTCAAAGGAATTCCTGAATTAATCATTTAAATGGTCAGACACAAAAGAATAAAATAAAAAGAGAATGAATAAAAAATGTATTTATAATTTGCCTTTATTGATATCCTTAGATACAAATAGGGAAAGCCCAAAAGGGTAGAAAGTTGTATGCTTATTTTTAGATAAATACTTCCTTGGGATATACAGATTTTATTTTTTCAGATGAAATCTCTCTATCCTGCTGCTATGAATAGTGTTTGAAATTTTAATAATTTCCTATGCTGATTACGTAAATATGTGGTTTATTATTAAAAATTGCTGATGCAGATAACTGGGACCAAAATAAACTAAAAAAGACACAATGACAGTAACAATATCAATAAAACCAAGCTTTCACATACACTTCCAGCAAATATGAAAGAATTAAAATTATAGAGTACATTTTCAATTTATATTATTGAATTTTTAATTTGTTTTTTAATTTGAAGAAGAAATATTTTCATTCTAAAACAAACACTTTATGGTCAGATATAGAACTTGAAACCTGGAAAATTTTGCTTTGAGGTAGATGTTAATATTGAATCACTTCATGATTTATAGTTAATGAGCATTTTTCTAATGTTGAATAGAGATAGTTAACTGGAAAGCGATCTCTAGTTAATAAGCTTTTACAATTAAGACTAATTTTTTTCCCCCATCGAGGAATAGCTGGATTGCATTCTATGCTAATGAAACTGTTTTTCAGTGAAGCATACAGTGATTTTCGTAATTCTAGTCCTGGCTAGGATGTTGGGAAAATGGTGCATAGCAAAAATAATTAAAATGGGATTTAAGGCCATATTTTGGAAAGTTTCTATTTTTCAAGATTGTTGTTTATGAGTGCTTTACTTCTGAAGTCTCAAAAATTTCAGACCCGAGAGTAAATTTGGTGTTGAGGAACACATGAGCTTTGATTCAAATTCCAGCTTTGTTACTATTGGATCACTGATCTTAATCGATTTGCTTAATAATGTGATGTATAACTTGCAGGGTTGTTAGGAAGTTGTATATCGTATCTAAAGTACTTGTCATTCTATATTCAATAAGTCTTAGTTTCTATTATTATAATCACTACTATTATTACCACTCTCATTCACAAAATGGTTATTATTCCTATATTATTTAGCAGTTGAGCCTTTTGCCGAAAGTAAACTCCTTTCTAATGAAGGCATCAGGTTAAATATATCCAATACAAAATAAACAAATGGACTTTGAATACATTGTTGTGATCCATGGATGATTATGAAATGCTGAATCCAGTAAGCTGTCTCAATTTCTCTAATAAGACAGAAGGGACGAAGTTTCTAGAGGGACCCAGATTCTCACAGCGTGAGTTGTTTGGTCGCCTCTAGGACGTGCCCTCTTTAAAGTGAATATTGCTGCTCTCCCCATCGTATTTTTGTTGTTTAGTTGCTAGGTTGTATCTGACTCTTTTGCCCCCCCCAAGGACTGTAGCCTGCCAGGATCCTCTGTCCATGGGATTTCCCAGGCAAGAGTACTGGAGTGGGTGGCCATTTCCTCCTCCAGGAGATTTGCCTGCTGCAGGGATCGAACCCAAGCCTCCTGTATTGGCAGGCAGTTTCTCTACCACCAAGCCACCACGGAAGCCCCTTGGCAATTGCATACAGGGTTGTAAAATATCAGTACATTCCTCTGAATGTCCCTGCATCCCAGCCAGGACTTCTCTCTTAATCTTGTCCAGACTACAGTATTGATTTATCCAAGCACATTTCAACCTACAATATCCTTTCTGCTCGAAAGGTAAAGTGTGTACTCTACTAAGGAAATAGGGTGGATGAGAGCTTTGTATGGAAAGAACAAGAAGGAGAGGTGCAGGGCACAGGTAACTTGGATGTGGTTGTTGTCGGTCTCTCCACAAGGTGGCACTCATTCTCCCTTCTTTATTTTATTTTATTTTTTTTTCAGTTGACAAAAATAAATTTGTCACTTAATTTCCACTGTCACAGAACACATATTGTTGGTTTATGTATCAAATGTAGCTGGTTTCAAGTGGTTTAAAAACATCCTATCATATTTCTTACTTAGTAGTAATAAGTATAATTTTACCTCCTCTAAGGCTCTCTCTGGGTTTCCCTGGTGGCTCAGTCAGTAAAGAATCTGCCTGCAGTGCGGGCAACCCAGGTTCAATCCCTGGGTTGGGAAGATCCCCTGGAGGAGGGCATGGCAACCCACTGCAGTGTTCTTGCCTGGAGAATCCCCATGGACCGCGGAGCCTGGTGGGTCCATGGGGTTGAGAAGAGTTGGACATGACTGAGTGGCTAAGCACAGCGCAGCCAGGCTCTATTTGGATGTGAATACACTCACTACTAACACTTAGAAATACGTGCTTATCCCCAGTCCCACTTCCAGATGTAACAAAACTGATATTAACCTCCTAATGTTTTTTTCCTAAAAATCTCTGTAGAGTATAAACTATGCAAAATACATCTGAAAAACCAAAAGGCACAAACTTCCAAGTTGTAAGTACTAGAGTTGTAATGTACAATGTGATAAATATAATGAATACTAGTGAATGTTATATGTCAAAGTTGTTTAGAGAGTGAATCCTAAAAGTTTTCATCTCAAGGAAAATTTTTTTTCTGTTTATTTAGTTTTGTACCTATATAAGAAGATGGATGTTCACTGGACTAAACAATCACTAAATGTAATAATCATTTCATTTTATTTGACAACCATTTCATGATGTATGTAAGTCAAATCATTATGCTGTATATCTTAAGCTTATATAGTGCTGTATGTCAGTTATCTCTCAATAAAACTGGGATAAAAAAGTAAAATACAGTTGAAGACTGAAAAGAATCAGAATAACCTAACCCCCTGTTTTGTTTTCATTATCATTTTATATTTTAAGTGGACACACCTTTCCATTTGAAAGAAAATCTCTGATACCTCGATCTGGACGTGTGTCAGAAGCATATTTACCACCAAAGAGCCTTGGGTCTCCTTATTCTTTTTAGTGATGGGAAAAGTTACCACTATAAACTTGTCACTTCAAGTTAACTTCACTGGAGTCTGTGCAATCATTCAGTTTTCCTTAAAGCAGGAAAAACACTGATTCATTAGATAATTTTTAAGATCAAATACAAAGTAATACATGCTATTTCTTCAAGCACTAAAGTTATGCTATCAGTTTCCTTAAAAATAGATTTTAAATGATAGAGGCTAAGTAAATAAACAAAAGCGGATTTAATGGATGATTTCATGCCTCTGTCTTTAGCATTGGCATCAGATTTTCTTTCAGAAGATTTAGAAGGCATGGACTATATGTGGGCAAAATGATAGCTTACTTGATTTTTAACGTGGTGATAATGAGCCCCTACTGAGAAACCCTTATTCTTACCGAGTTCAGAGTGTCTAGATTTCTTTTGGAGGGTAGACTTTAGGGTTGTTTATGGTGACTGTAAGACAGATCGCTGAAGGTTAGAGTCAGTTCTTTCCTGCCTTGATCATAACAACTATTATTATGGAGTCTTTGCTTCATCTTATAGGGCACTAACCCTGTTGGGAAGCTGATATTGCAGAATGCTTCCCTCACATAGCCAAAGTCACACTTTGAGAGGAGGCATGAACATCCTGAGAAGGTTCTAAGAAGAAAAAAATATTCCAGAGAGGAAACTAAAGCATATCAGAATGTTCACCGGAAAACAAAGCTAAAGCTTCAGTAACTTTAGTAAAAAAAAAAAACTCCTCTAACTTGTTACATGGGCTAAATATTAAACTAAGCCCTTCCTAGTTACTAGCTCATTCATGCTCCCAGTGTTCCTAGTATGACAAAAATCGTTATCCTGCTAATTAACAGAAAGGATGGCTGAGAATCAGAAAGGATTTGGATGTAAGATTTTTATTCCAAAGTCTGAGACTAATCAATATACATCCTTGGCTCACTGACATGTGTGAGTGTGTGCTCAGTCATGTCTGACTCTTTGTGACCCCTGCCAGGCCCCTCTGTCCATGAAATTTTCCTAGCAAAATTACTGGAGTAGGATGCCATTTCCTCTTCCAAGGGATCTTCCTGACCTAGGGATCGAACCCACATCTCTTGTGTCTCCTGCATTGGCAGGCAAATTCTTTACCACTATGCCACCTGGGAAGCCACTGGCTTAGAGGAGCATAGAATGGTAGAATTTGATTACTGGCATTAAACCTAAATAATATTTTTATTTAAGTGTAGTTCAGTTAGTTGTTCCACCCTTTCAAATTATAAGGGAAAATATGCTTCCCAGGTGGTGCTAGTGGGCCTTGTGGATCTGAATGAAAGATATTCAAGAAACAAAGGGTCATAACCACTTTCCTAGTTATGTGGGTCAATCTTCAGAACATAAGGAACTGCACAAGTATCTCCTTTGAGAGATTTTTATTATGAGTGTAAACACCTTTATGTGAAATACATTTCATACGTATTGAACTCAATCAGCATCATTCCTCATTCACTTCTCACCTCTGTCAGTATAAAGCCCTAAAACTTTCAGTAGTTGGCATGCCCCAATATGATCATTTTTCTCATTAATCACTTTTTAACATTCTCATCAAACTAGGCACATCATCTTCTTTCATTTGTTGTAACGGTGTGGAAGTCTCTTGCTTTCGTTTATCTAGCTATTCATATACTGTGGGAGAGGTAGGTTTTTCTCCATGCTTTTTGCTATTTTTGAGTGAGCATGTACTGTTTCTTTTGGCTGAAGTGGAGGGGGAAGGAGAGTTTAAAGAGATACATGTAAATGTCTTTGAAATAAAGTGTAATTATTATTATTGTTGTTCAGTTACTAAGTTGTACCCAAATCTTTGCGACCTCATGAATTGCAGCAGAATTCCCTGTCCTTCTCTATCTCTTGGAGTTTGCATAAACTCATGTCCATTGAGTTGGTGGTGGCAATCCAACCATCTCATCCTCTGTCCCACCCTTCTCCTCCTGCCCTCAATCTTTCCCAGCATCAGGGTCTTTTCCAGTGAGTTGGCTCTTCACATCAGGTGGCCAAAGTATTGGAGCTTCAGCTTCAGCATCAGTCCTTCCAATGAATATTCAGGTCTGATGTCCTTTAGCATTGACAGGTTTGATGTCCTTGCTGTCCATGGGACTCTCAAGAGTCTTCTCCATCACCACAGTTCATAAGTATCAATTCTTCAGCACTCTGTCTTCTTAGTATCAGTATAGAATTTCAAAAATTTATGGAGACTCTAGAAATCCAGGTTTTAGAGGAGATCTCACAACTTTTCAGCATTGACAAAACATTGGAAGTCTTTTTGAAAACTGTGAGGAAAAATGCGTTGCTTGTCTGATCCAGCCATAGACTGGTCTCGGTGACCCTGAAGTATACATTCAAATTTCCTAAAGACCCACTTTGAGAGTTGTTATTCACTTTGAGAGTTGTTGGTCAGTTGCTAAATCGTGTCTGACTCTGTGCGACCCACGGACTATAGCATGCCAGGCACCTCTGTCCTCCACTGTCTCCTGGAGTTTGCTCAAATTCATGTTCATTGAGTTGGTGCTGCTACCTATTTCATCCTCTGTTGCCCCTTTCTCTTTTTGCTTTCATCTCCACTGAACCTTAGTATTTTTTAATTTTATTTGCCATCTCAGTAGTTATGCAAAAAATGTGGCTGCATACTCAGTCGTGTCTGACTCTTTGCAACATTGGACTGGAGCCCACCAGACTCCTCTGTCCATGAAATTTCTCTGTTTAGAATACTGGGGTGGGTTGCCATTTCCTCCTCTAGGGACTTTTCCTGACCCAGGGATTGAAGCCCCATCTCCTGCATTGGCAGGTGGATTCTTTGCCACTGAGCTACCTGGGAAGCAGAATTATGCAAAGATACCTTACTGTTATTTATCATTTTTACTTGTTTGTATGGCTGTGTTTTAACCCCCCTTATGATAGTTCTCTACCTCACTATTCTTGTGAACTTTTGTGTAGCCCCTTTATTTGTGAGGCACTGCCTGGGTACCGATTTGGTATTTATTGTTTGTTGTTGTTTTATTTTTGAGCACAGTGTGACATGTGGAATCTTAGTTCCCTGATAAGGGACCAAACCTGGGCTCTCTGCAGTGATAGCATGGAGTCCCAACCACTGGGAAGCCCCTGAGTACTGATTTGTATAACAGGTCAATTCTTTATATAGACACAAGTGTGTGTGTGTGTGTGTGTGTGTGTGTGTGTGTGTGTGTGTGTGAGTGTGTCGGGGTGTATGATAATATGTTTTAATCAGATATCAGTGTATTTATTACATGACCTCATTATGTTGCTTTATTCTTTTATGTGTTGCAGATCAGATACTTTAGTTTTATATATCTGTGCTCATCTATCTTGCCTCTGATGAGATTCTAATAGACTCCATTTTTTCAGTATTAAGAATTTATCTCTTCTTGGTAGCTGAAGAGGAACTGTGTTTGTTTTTTTTCCCCCTAGTTTTCAATAAAATGTTCAACTCTGACTCATCTGGAATTAATACACTGTGTAGTATGAGAAATGACTCTAAGATTTTTTTTTTCCTATGCTGATATCACATTGGCCCAATGCTATTTACTAAACAGTAATTTCTGTCTCTATTGTTGAAGATTATTATAATCATTTGAATTATATCAATTTTGAATTTTATCATCTTGGTTCTATTCCATCAGTCTGTTTTTTGAACTATTTTTTAATATATAATTATTGCTTTGTGATTTTAATCTCTAATAGAATAAAACATGCAGAGATATATTAAATTATTTTATTCCTTGGAAAAAAATGATCCATTCACATCTCCTGTTTCCTTCTTCCAAGAAAAAGAAAGAAGTTATATTAACTTCTAAAACTAACTAAAATGGTCAAGGAGAATTAAATGTTATGAGTTGGGAATGAATGACAGATTATTTAGGATAACACAGTATGCCAGTGAGTTTTATCAGCTGATGCAATGGTGTGATTGACAGTTTTCACTGAATCATTTTATGTATCTATGAAATTAGGAAATGAAATCTGTGGTCTCTGAGTTCTTTAGAATGCTAGAAATCCTATGACTTTTTTTTTCTAAAATACTATAATCATTTCAACACCTCCAGTGTCTGACAACATATAGGCTTTGTGATGGGAAGACAAGCTGAGACATTGTCTCCTGTAGGAAACCATCCCTAACTGCTACCACAACCCCCATACCCAAGTCTCCTGTAGCCTCTCCCCCTCTACACTGCCTTGGTACCCTGCAGGTATTCCTGCACATACCCTGGAACAACACAGTAGAAGAAAAATAATTTCTTAAATGAATTCAGTCCATGCAAGGCCTGTGGAGTGACCTTCACTGTTATGATATTTTCCCCTGTGGGTGGAAGCAAGACTAATTTTCCAGACCTGAAAAGTTGGAGGTTCAGGCATCACAGGAATCTGCCTGAGTTGCTTTCAGGAGGCAGCTTCATCCTGGCTCTGGCTCAGATGTTCAAGATCGGAGTGAAAGCTAAAATGAGAACTGAAGTACCTGATAACCACAGTGACAGGATGAACATATGTGGATGCTTTAATCTCTCTTCTTAGTCCAGGAGGAACAGCAGGACCTGTATATACATACAGAGTTAGAAACTTAGAATATTTTGGGTCTCTCTCCCAAAAAAACTATAAAAATGCTCTAAAGTTTCGAACTTGAAGCCGTTGCATCTTTGCACTGTAATTTATTGTCCGCTGCCAGTGATAAACTGGTTATTCCTGTTACAAGAGCATGTGGCACTGAGACTCTGTAAACTGTATTTATCTAGACAATGATAATATATAACGCTGCAAATAGAAAGGAAATTTTCCCATCTAGCATGTTTTCTGATTGCATCTTAAAGAAGACCATTTTGGTCAATATATCTAAAGAGAAGGTGGGATATTTTACAACTGTAAACTATCCTTGCATAGCAGAGATGTAGTCCATTAATTCTCAGAGCTCCAGGCAAGGCTGACAATTCATAAGTGGTAAATCCGGAGAGTTATGAAGATATTAAATCTCACATCTGGTGAGAAAATGTGTTATTTCACTGGGTTGATTGATGGACACTTTCCCGTTACAGTGCAATTTGGGAAATCGCACTGTTAATTGCTAGGGTTTTAGCAAAGCTCTGTAGTTCAATTCCAATTACTTTAGTTTTGAAAAACAGAACAGCTGGGTGGTGAAATTGCCTGGAGCTGTCACCAAGGGAGGGCACAAGCCAGCCACCCGACCTCTGCCATCCCTGCCTTGGATTTTCTACAGAACTGTTAGGTAGTGAAATCGCAGGCTCCTGGTATTGTGAGATCTCCTTGCCCTGAGCTTTCTTTGGGCTCAGGAGCAAGTCTGTTTGCTTACCGCTCAGGTGATCACTACCCCATCATCTGGAGCCCTCCTATGATTACTCATTTGCCTCCCTCTTCACAGGGGAGAGATGAGAAAAGTTAAATTTCATCACTTCCTGGTTCCTTACTGCAAGGTGATCACTTCCTTGCCTTAGAGACAAACAAGGCTTTAAAATTCCTCCTCAGAGTTTTCTTTTGCTGTCGTGTTGACCTTTCAAGTCCCTGTCTATGGGGCAAATTACATGTCTCCACACACTATCTCTTTGTCTCTGGCTAAATATAGAATGAACAGCTCCAGTCGCGGTTTGGAAGTGACCTGGTACCCTCAGTTAACTGTAATCAAATTGGGTGATTCAGCCCCCACTCCCTGCATCTCCCAGGCTCACTGACAGAGCCAGATGTGTTTCAGATGCTTTCTTAGGTTAATATAATATGGGCTCCAGGAGGCTCTGCCTGACTTGGTACAGCTATGAATATATAAGAAGCTTTCTTCAGTAGCTTCAGGATTTAAGAGCCATAATGAAATCAGGGCAAGGCAACTCTGACAAAATCTTGGTGAGGACAAAAGTTGGGGGTTTCCAGGGGAAATATTTGTGAAGAGAGAGGAAGCTTAGTTATGTAGATGGGAGATTTAGAGAAAATATCTTGCTTTCCAGAATCTCTTCTTACTTTTCAAAATCTATTTTGATATTGTAAATTCAACAAAAATTTTAATGCCCTGTTGACACTCTTGAGCTATGTGTTCAGTGTATTTCGATAAGTTAAGCTGAGGGACAAGGGCTGCAGAGAAGGGATCTACCCCTCTGGAAGCTGTCCTGAGCAATGGACTGCCCCCAAGCCTACATAATATTAATATTGGTGAATCAAGTACCTGCCCAAACTACTATTAATTTTGGGGGAATCCTTTTTGGGAGCTTTACTCCTCCTCCCTCCCTCAGAAGCATGCAACATGACTATATATCTCTATGGTTTGTGCCTTGTTCTAACAAAGTTATTAGTATGCATGCTCAGTCATTCAGTTGTGTCCCACTCCTTGCAACCCCATGGACTGTAGCCTACCAGGTTCCTCTGTCCATGGGATTTCCAAGGCAAGAATACTGGAGTGGGTTGGTATTTCCTACTCCAGGGGATCTTCCTGATTTGCATCTCTTGCATCTCCTGCATGGATAGGTGGCTTCTTTATCACTGTGCCACCTGGGTTAACAACCCCCTGTACTCTGAAAAGAGTCTAGAATAAGATAATAGATTATATAGTCACCACACTCATTATTGTATGTGTTTTGAACCACAAACACCTTTAACCCGAGCGTAAATCTTATAAGTGAAATTTTCCCAGTCTCCCTAGATTGTCCTGTCCTGCTCTGAACCTTTGTAGACAGATTCCCCAGGGAGTGGCCCATCCCTCAATCAAGCCCTGTATAAAATCCAAAGGGCATGAAAATTTATGTCTGGTGGAACCCTTAAATTAAAAAAAAAAAAACAACTCTCCTCTGCAAATTAAAGGGATTAAGTACTTTCAAAAACCAAGACTTAATGGTGTTCATCAACATTCATTGTTGTCAGTTGTCATTAATTTTTATTTTGTATTTTGCATCAATGGCAAATGTGTCACTTCTGGCATCTTGATATATTACCTTTCTAAGCTGTTGAATTACTGCCTCTGTTTTCTTTTACACTTTAAAGGCCCATTCCTTTCACTCTTCTCTCGTAGGTCCTCTTCTCACCTTCTCATCTCCGGGTGTCTCCCCTGTTGTCTTTCCATACTAGCTTCTGGATCATTTCTTTTCTGAAGACTGGGCAGGGCTTTTGATCGAAGTGTGTCTGGAGGTGAACAGAGGTAAGATTGTTTATGTGCACCTTTTCAAGAGAACCCAAGCCCTGCCAACCATTCTCTTCCTTTCCAAAACTGTGTTCCTAATGTGCATTTTATCAATGGAGACTTAACTCTTCAATATACCCCTCCAAAGCCATTTCTTGACAGTATGGATTTTATCACCTTCTTTAAATGTATGTACTATATATTTTTCTTCATTGAGATTAATTTACAGTCAGCCTTCTATATCCATTGTCTATGGATCTGTGGGTTCAACCAACCATAAAAAAAAAAAAAAAAACATTTATTTCCAAAAAGCAAAACTTGAATTTGCTGCACTGGCAAATATTTACATTTGTATCAGGTATTATAAGTAATCTAGATGATTCAAAGTAGACCAAAGGATGTACAGAGAATACATGCAGATACTATGCCATTTTTTCCAAACTTTAAACTTTTTATTTTGTATTGGGGATTAGTCAGTTAATAATGTTGTAGTAGTTTCATGGGAACAGTGAAGGGACTCAGCCATACATATATATGTATCCGTTCTCCCCCAAACCCCTTCCTCTCCAGGCTGGCACATAACACTGAGCAGACTTCCATGTGTTTTATAGTAGGTCCTTGCTGATTATCCATTTTAAATATGGCAGTGTTTACATGACCTTACCAGAGTCCCTAACTGATTCTTCCCCTCAGCAACCATAAGTTTGTTTTCTAAGTCTGTGAGTCTGTCTCTGTTTTGTAAGTTCATTTCTCTAATTTCTTTTTTGATTCCACATGTAAGAGATGTAATACAATATTTCTCCTTCTCTGACTTACTTCACTCAGTATGGCACTCTCTAGGTCCATCCATGTTGCTACAAATTCTCAGCCATTAATAAAAGTGAAAATATGCCATTTTATATAAGGCACTTGACATCCACAGATTTTGGCATCTGTAGGGGAATTGAAACCAATTCCCCTACAGATACTGAGAGACAACTTGTGTAATACTCCTAATAACAGGAGCCATTTATTTAGGTTCCAGTTTGTACTGTCAACCAAATTAAGAATGTGGGAGGCTGCAAAAGAGAGAATAGTTTACTTGGGGTTTTAAGAAGTGAAGCTTGAGAGACCCAGATTTCGGTAAGCTGAAAGTTTGTTTTGAAGAAAGCAAAGAGTCAGAGGCTTGTAAAGACAGAAAGCCACTAGATTATTAAAAGTTGCCTGGTGAGAATTTTTATTAACTCTGAAGCTAGTCAGAAAATATTTGTCCTTAAGGAATCATGAGTTAGTTTAGGGTAAGGGTCAGATAAGTGTCTTGAATTTCTGACAGGTGTTCTGGATGATTTCATCAGATCAGTAGACTGAGAGAGTGCATAAGTCACACTTCCTTAATGGCCTTCTGGCTCCATTTAAGAGAGCGCTCTTAGCAATGGCAACTCCATTTTGATTTTCCTTTCACAGTACTCGATCTTCCAGAAAGTCCTCAATATTCCATTGTATTTCATTCTCTTCCTTTCCAAAACTGTTATTGCACAGAAAATTAGATATTTTTTATTTTTAGTAGTTCATTCAGTAGTAGTTTGTAATCATTACCCATGTGTGATTTCTGTCTCCCTGGCCATATTTAAACCATACTGGGTAGTGGAAACCATGTCTTCATGCACTTTTCAGACCTCTTACGGAACTGAGGTGAATATCAAGCGCATGTAAAAAATTGCATTGTTTATTTAGCTTGACAGGTCCTTGACCAAAGATATCAGTACCATTTTTTGATAAAGGAACTGTTTCAGTCAGGGCTCTTTGATTGGAAGCATCAGAAACCACTTCTTACTTAACTAAAAGCGAGAATGTTGCTGGGGGCTTCCTAGGTGGCTCAGTGGTAAAGAATCTGCCCGCTGATCCAGGAAATGCAGGTTCAGTCCCTGGGTTGGGAAGATCCCCTGGAGTAGAAAATGGCAACTCACTTCAGTGTTCTGGCCTAGAAAATTCCATGTTGACGTGCTATAGTCCATGGGTCTGCAAAGAGTCAGACACGACTGAGCACACACACACACACACACACACACAGAGTGAAAGATTATGAGGGTTGCCCAGAAAATTGAAGGAACAACAGGAAACCCAATCTTAGAATCAGTTGGACCTACAGCAGCCCTGAGATTACACATAATTGTTATTAATAAGAAAATTCTTTGTTCTTTGTGTTGTTTGGTTCAAGATTTAAGTTCTAGAACTGAACTCAGGTCTTGTATTCACTTTTGAACAAGGGAAGGTGAGCATCTGGATCAGGGTTACCTTCATGACTGGGACCAGTGAGTGAATAGTCTTCAAATAGCCCTACCTCTAAGCCCTCCTTTTTCCTCTATGCTGCTTCAGACTCCACACATCTAAAGGTACAGAGATAGTATCACCAATCCATGAGTGTTCTTGGATCCATTCACTGTCTTTTGTTTTGCATTTCTTACCCAAGCAAACATGCATATAGCTTGACTACTCTTTCATGCATTTACTTATAGATCATCCTATGGCTTTCTCCATTTAGAAGTTTCATTGTAAGATTTTATATCTCTGTGGCATCTACTGGATTTTTATGCAAGTTAAGGGAATAAATGACAATGCAAAGTTGCTAGATTTGATAGAATTCTATTAACAAGGGGAATTTATGCATGATTTAGAAACTCTGAGTTATAATAATTTTATTATACACTCCCTTTAGTCATATGTTCAAAGTAATGTGCTGTCATATTATACTTACCAGCTAAATTTTTAAAATGGAATGTCTTAAAATACGTGAAGTTGTTAAAAAATTATTTTTCTATGTTTTTCATATTACTTCTAGATAACATTAACCTCCTCATTCTTAAAAGTTAGAAATTTTCTACAGAGAGCTAATATATAGAATATATATAGTCAAAGGTAGCCTCTTGGTAAACATTAAAGAGAAGGTGTCATAGACTCTGAAATTACTATGTCCTAAATAGTAACATTTTTTTTTCTTTGCACAATCAAGATATTGCATTATATATAAAAAAATCACTTTTTAAAAGTTGTGTCATCATATTATGATGAATACAATTAGTAGTTTATTAATTAACATTGAATATTTTATTGTAAAATTGTCAATTTATCATTAATAATTAAAATAAATTCTGTATTTTAAATCATGATTAAAATATAGCATGATGCCTCTTTTTTTCCTTTATGGTAGAACTTGTCTGATTTTTTAAAAGAAAGTATATAGGAAAAAAAGCCTGATACTAGCTCTTGTTTGTAGTGTAATTGCATTTTGAAGTACTTTTATATGCATTGCCTAATATTTTGGTCATATCTGTGATATGGGAATGACAAGTGACTTAGGGTGGGGGCTTTGAGTCACATGTATCAGTCAACATGGAGATGGAAGTCAACCATGTGAATAATCAATTCATTTTACAACATAATGGAGCCCCAATAAAATCTCTGAACACTGAGACTTGGGTGAACTTCCTTTGTTGACAACACTATGCATATTGTCACCCACGATTGTCAGGAGAGGAACACAGAGAGAAAATAACGGGAGCCCCATGTTTGATCCTTGCCTGTACTCCACCCGTCAGCTTCCCCCCCTCGGCTGGCGTTCCTCTGTTTCCTTCTCTGTCATAAGCTGTAACTATGAGGATAGCTTCTTTCAGGAGGTTCTGAGAGCCCTTCTAGAGGATTATTGAGCCTGTGGGTGGTTTTGTAATACCCCCAACGTGCAGTTAGTGTCAGAAGTGAGGGCACATTTGGAGACTGTGCCCTCTAATTTTGCAATTGCCTGAACTCCCAGGAAATTGGTCTGAAGTCTCACAATAATGAACTGATCTGTTGGATTTTTTGAATCACTATAGTACTGAAATCCTAAAGATACTCATTTTCCTGTTCTATCCTATCATGCAGTTATTTTATAAAAGAAACTAATTATGGATTCAATTTGGCATATTTATGCCAGACTTCACTCCTAGATTAATTATTTTCCACATTTATTAAGATAAATGTATTTGTTTAAAGAAACTAGTCAACTGAGGCTATGATACTGAAAATTTTCTTTCTAAAAATTGTCTTATCAGAAGAACTTTTTAAAATGCTAAAGAGAAAGAAGGAAAGGAAAGAACTAAAAAGAAAAGAAGTTCACACATAAGGTAAAAGCTCAGACAGTACAAAGATTTCAATCTATGGGAAATTAATCTCCTGCCTTCTTCATCTGATAGAATCTTTAAAATTTCTTCAAACAAGAATTGGTTCTCCCCCTTTTAGTTCTTACATTTATGTATTTATTGATGTTAAAGTATCCCTTTCAGATCATCTGAGGTCCTGAAGGTTTTATTGTGTGTGAAATTTCAAGCCACATTCTCACTCACAATTTCTCAGTATTCTTTCTGTCTCCTTATCAGTAATTAGCAGGCCCCACTTCATTTTGTTTCTAATCTCTATTTACACTGCTTCTTTGTCATCCTTCTTTTATGCCTGCTAGCTACCATTTCTTGAGCCTTTTTGATTTGGTTCCTCTTTTTAAAAATATTTGTTCTATTATTACCATATCAGTTCCGCTAGTGGTTAGTTGTTGAATGCCTACTGTATGTGAGACACCACTTAATATTTTGAACCATATTTTGGAAAAATCCAAGTCTTAGGTAAGCCTTTTTATTGTGCTTTCCATTCTGATGTTAGAGTTGGTGTATGTGTGTGTTGCCAGGCATCAGCAATGAATTGTGTGATCATATCAACAAATATTGTCACATTTTAGCTAAAGGAACTGAGTAAATTAAATGACAGCTAGTTTAAGGCAAAGCAGGAATCAAATTATAGATCTCTGGACTTCAGTGTACAGCATTATAATTGTATTTCCTTTTCTTTCTACATGTTTTTGGTTCAGAAAAATCCCAGACTCAAAATTTTCAAACTGGAGACATACAGGACAACTTCACATACATTACAAGTCTTACTGTAATTTCTTATACCAAGGTATGTGTTCAAGAAACAAAGGGATACATTTCTCTCAATAGTTACATTACCAAGCAGCTTCCTTAGGAATGGTTGAAACTTCTTTTCAATGTCTCTAATTCACCTCCAACTTGCTCTAAGCAAATTACTAGTTGACAGAATTGAAAGCTTACCCTAAAACAAATAGGAAAGATTCACATCTGAACTTGTTTAAATCTGGATAACTAGGACTACAGTATGCATTCATGCTGACAGTGAAATATGTGGTTTCTTGCAGAAGACATAAGTGGGCAAACAAGCTCTCTTTAACACAGTGTGTTATTTTAGTCATATTCTGTTCCTTTTTATTTTTAAATGATAAATCCAAACCTAAGAAGGCATATAACTTGTTTTCAATGCTGGACATGATAGTTCTCCCCAGATTGCAGACTGCACTCCTTTTCAAAGATTTCCATGGAAGTCATCTTCATGGCAGAGGGAAGTGGCTTCTAGTTATTGGGTAGAGCACTTTTCCTGAGCAAAAGTGCTTTGAAGTAATAGCGTTTTCTTTGTTTTAATTTAAAAATTATGTTTACATCTCTTATTCTTTAGCAAAATAACAATCAAAATTGTCACACTAGAGGTGGGTGCCATACTTATTTTGTAATTTAGGATATGTCTGTCACATGGTAGTCCAACTTTAACTCAGGTAAATTTATACTGCATTTTAAGAAGCACTGAGATGGAATATGTGAATTTTGGAGGCCACAGGTTTCTGGTTGTAGATGTTCCCAGCGTTTTTTGCATATTAATATAGATTGAGAGTCAGAAAGAAAAGACTTACTAAGCAGTATTTCTGAAGTACCTTTTTCTGTAAAATCTTTTTCACATACACACCTACTGGCATCTTATGGAATGAGTGTTCCAAGGAACACAGCTTGAGAAAGACTTGTGTTACCTCTCCATTTTATTATGTAAATATAGTTTTTCTTAAAACAGTTTTTGTTATTTAAAAAGTTAGATACTAAAATACTAAGTCTATTATAACATCAAAAGTGATCTATTTTGTTATTTCTTTTAGAGCTTGTCTGCTATTTGAATAAAGGCTTTTTACAAAATCTTCTCAGTGTATGAAAATAATGCCATTAGGTCAGTAGCCTAGAAATCAGATTAACTTGTAGCCTAGATTATGACACTTATCTGCTCTGGGATTCCAACTTTTCTAGTCATATAACCTCTTGTCACCTCAATTGCTTGTTTAAAATTTTAAAATTTAAAATTAAAAAAGGTGTTATACCTGTCCTATCACAGTACATTTTATATTGAATTAGTTAAATTTACTGTGTAAACTAGAAAGTATAACAATGTAGGACATATCAATATAACTACCATTTTTATATAGCTAATCACATTCTGCTTAACCTTTTGTAAATGTTGGATACAGTTAGTGGAGACATAGGAACATTGCTGAAAACCATGTGAAATACAGTGAAAAAAGTGAAAGTGTAAGTCACTCAGTCATGTCCAACTCTTGGCGACCTCGTGGACAGTAGCCTGCCAGGCTCTTCTGTCCATGGAATTCTCCAGGCAAGAATACTGGAGTAGGTTGCCATTTTCTTCTTCAAGGGAGCTTCCTGACCCAGGGTTCGTTCGATCTCGGGTTTCCTACATTGCAAGGGGATTCTTTACTTCGCATCAGGTGGCCAAGGTATTGGAGTTTCAGCTTCAGCACCAGGAAAGCCAATGATTATTATCAAATGTGAGTTTCTTTTAGCAGTTTTTCCATCATCTTTTGCAGAGAATGTTCTCTCTATGTTTACATGGGTTATATACCTGTAATTTGTTGCCTCTTATTTCCTGTCAGCTTTCACAGCTATCATTCCCATGGGAGGCTTCCTTTTTCTTGTAATTTATTTTTAAATGATATGGCAAAACTGTTTTAGTTTAATGCATTTTTTCCCTAAAGTTCCCTGTAAGTGGCATTTATGAGCAATTTCAGATTTGTTTTGTTATAATGGCATTTAAAAAAGATTATCCTTAGGCTTTAGGATGGTTTTAGAATAAATCTAGCTAAAAAAATGATCTTTGTTGTGAAAAAGAAAGCTCCTAAATGTCTTTAAACATAGTCCGTCATTCAGGGACCTTCCGTCTGGAGACAAGTTTGTCTGAGTAAATTGAACAACAGTAATTCATGGCCTTTATTCAGTATTGTGTATTTTCAAAGCAATTTGCAATCATCAATTCATTTAACCACCCAGCAATGCCAGCACTGAGAAACAAATGTAGTCTGACAACCACCTGGGCTTGTGTTAGCACCCCAAATTGCCTCTGTGCTCACATTATCCAGCCTCAGTTCACTTTAGTCGCTCAGTTGTGTCCAACTCTCTGCGACCCCATGGACCACAGCACGCCAGGCCTCCCTGTCCATCACCAACTCCCGGAGTTTACTCAAACTCATGTCCATCAAGTCGGTGATGCCATCCACCATGTCATCCTCTGTCGTCCTCTTCTCTTCCCACCTTCAATCTTTACCAGCATCAGGATCTTTTCAAATGAGTCAGCTCTTCGCATCAGGTGGCCAAGGTATTGGAGTTTCAGCTTCAGCATCAGTCCTTCCAATGAACACACAGGACTGATTTCCTTTAGGATGGACTGATTGGATCTCCTTGCAGTCCAAGGGACTCTCAAGATGAGTCTTCTCCAACACCACAGTTCAAAAGCATCAGTTCTTCAGCACTTAACTTTCTTTATAGTCCAACTCTCACATCCATTGGAGAAGGCAGTGGCACCCCACTCCAGTACTCTTGCCTGGAAAATCCCATGGACGGAGGAGCCTGGTAAAGTGCAGTCCATGGGGTTGCAAAGAGTCGGACACAACTGAGCAACTTCACTTTCACTTTTCACTTTCATGCATTGGAGAAGGAAATGGCAACCCACTCCAGTGTTCTTGCCTGGAGAATCCCTGGGACAGCGGAGCCTGGTAGGCTGCCGTCTATGGGGTCGCACAGAGCCGGACACGACTGAAGTGACTTAGCAGCAGAAGCAGCTCACATCCATACATGACCACTGGAAAAACCATAGCCTGAACTAGATGGAAATTTGTTGGCAAAGTAATGTCTCTGCTTTTTAATATACTGTCTAGGTTGGTCATAACTTTTCTTCTAAGGAGTAAGCCTCTTTTAATTTCATGGCCAAAGTCACCATCTTCAGTGATTTTGGAGCCCCCCAAAACAAAATCTGCCACTGTTTCCACTGTTTCTCCATCTATTTCCCATGAAGTGGTGGGACCAGATTCCATGATCTTAGTTTTCTGAATGTTGAGCTTTAGGCCAACTTTTTCACTCTCCTCTTTCACTTTCATCAAGAGGCTCTTTAGTTCTTCTTCACTTTCTGCCATAAGGGTGGTGTCATCTGCATATCTGAGGTTATTGATATTGATATTTGTCCAGCATAGCTTTGATTAAAAATCACCCTTGGGACAAATAAAACACTAAATGTAAGCTACTCCCATCTACTTCTTTGTCCTTTATTGGCTTGTAAGTATAATAATCTATTGCCATTTCAGTGGGAGCCGTCTGCATATTGGGGAGTACTCCTTAGAGATGGTTTGCTTGTGTTAATATGATGACAGGCTGTTGTGGGAAGATCCTCTCAGGGAACATTTTTTACTCACCCTCTGTGGTCCACCTCAGATGTTATTTTATAATGGAAATGTTCCATGAAACTTCTCCTTCTGTTTTCCTGTGATTTAATTAGTGTCTCCCTCCTGTGTTCTCACAGAATTTTATACATATTTCTGTTACAGCTCTTGCCACAATTTTGGTGTAGCTTCAAGTCTAGACTGAGAATATTTCTATGGCCCATACGATGTCTTAAATCCAGCCTTATTCCTTTGCACAGTGTCTGGAATATGTGGAAACCCAAGCATCTTTAAATCCCATTTTAGAACTCAGCTTCTCCGGGTGGCTTTCACCAAGTCATCTACCCTTTGCTCTAGTTGATGTGAAGAATAGAAGCAGGGTATCCAGATCAGTTGTGTCTAGTGCCGTCTCCCTGAAGGCATTATTGTTTTGGCCACTTTCTCATGATGAAGTATGATTTTTTTGAAGCTTATAGGAGGAAGCAAACAGGGTGTATAAAAGTGCCAGGGTCAGAAGCAGCATAGTAGCCTGGACTGTGAATCGTCTTAATGACGTGCTCATCATATGTCATCATTCTCTTCATCATCATCACTGCCACTGCCATCATACAGTTACCATTTATTGAACACTTTCTGAGTTCATGGTCCAGTCTTAGGTGTCTTATAGACTTCTTTATCTCACATGATAATCATAATGACCATGCAATGTAGGAATTATCATCATACTCAGGCCAAAAAAAAAGAAAAAAAAAAAAAAAACATCAGAAGCCAGATTCAGAGAGATTAAGAAACACTCCCAAGATTGTGTAGCTAGTAAGTGAGGTAGCCAGGATTTGAACCTCATGGCGTGAGGGTTGTATCTTTGTTGCTCACTATCATTTGGATATGTTCTCAGGCCTGCTTGCGTCTTGGAATACTTGCTGATTGTATTGCTTCTCTTTTCCCCTTTGTCCATGAACATGCAAGTGGTGAACAATCCAGAGACTATATTCAGTGATGCTTTTCAGTTCTATCATTCTGTTCAGAATTCACTGTTCAGAAAGGCCTCCTATAGAAGGAGTTGCCATTCACTGCAAATGGAGCTCTGATCACAGGAGGAATGAGGACAGGAGCTGAGACCATTATTCTGTATTCTAAGATGTCAAAAGCCGACCAGAACAGCTTTCATGTTTTCATTCTTGCTTTGAGGCCTCCACCTTGAAGGCTGCCTTTTTTCTCAGGTCTCCCAAATGGGTTTTATTCTCAAAATTATAAAAGCCAATGCTATTAGTGCATGCTCTTGCTGTTTAAGGAAGCAAAAACTTTTCAAATCTTGAGTACAATTACTTACGGGGTGTTTAATTTAAAACAAGGCAGATTGAGCTCTATTGCTTGAGGTTAAAGATGTGACATGTTCCTTCTAGTGCTTTGGACCATGTAGAGGCTCATTGCAGAGTCAGCTGGAACTATTTGAGAGTTGCCTGACACAATACAGAGTCACTTGCAATTTACATCAATCAAAGAAATCAATGAAATTTGCAAAGCTTTGTGGCTCTCTGAAGGCTTAGGGGTTGCTTACAATTCCAGCAGAGAGCTGCTTACTGTATTGAAGGGTTCCATTCTGTCTCCCATCCCTAACACACTATGTCATAAAATTAATTCAAAGGACATTAAGTTAATATGAACAGGATATAGAAGTGTGTGATGTGAGGTTAGGTGGATAGGTGTGTAGAAGTGTCTATGTCTTTTGTGTGTGTGTGTGGAACATGTCTTTAGAGTTTTAGAAAACAAATGGTTGTTATCATCTCTTCCTTTTCCTTTTTCTTTCATTTGTACTTTTATTCCCATAAGTTGCTTATAGTTCCTTGAGTAAATTTTTGTTCTTTGGCAAACAAGCATATTTATTTGTAAATTAATCTTATCTGATTCATCTTATGTATAGTTTGTTAAAAATTTACCATTAAAGGTTATATTCTTCATCTTGTCCTATAAACATTTTTCTCAGATTTTAAAAATCTAGGTTTGAAGTCATTGGATAATGGCAAGGTATGAAATTTTGGAAGCATTAAAATTTGTGAGCATCCAGAATAGGAGGAAAATAATATAGAGCATTGAATTTGTAGCCTTGTCACATTAATGGATAGAGAACTAGTAACTGGTATTAAAATGTGCTTTGAAGTGTTAACGTGAACATTGTCATTATGATTAGGTTAACAAAGGCTACCCTAAATAAAACAAAAATACAGTGGCTTTCAAAAATATATATGGTCTAGATATGAAATTGCAGAAATAGTAACACAAGTTATAAAGGTCTTGCTTGGTAAGAGTGAAAGAGTTGAGTGTCTTTCAGGTAAAGGCAAGTGGAGGGAGAGAAATGTAACTTTCTTAATTGGAGTAAGAAAATAATTTTCTAATACATCAGGGAACATTTAATAGGACAATTGGATTTCAGAAACAATTTTTAAAAGGCCATAATGATAAATTACAAAAAAACAGAAGATATGGGAGGTGTATTTATCATAATGATTAGGTTTGTGAAAGTCTCTCAAGTAGCCAGCTTAGAGTTTGAGTTATTTGAGACCTAATGAGAAAAAATAGGATTGTGGGATAATGGTTAGGAGTAATCTACCAAATGCTTTTATATAAATATTTTATGTACATTAAGGTAGAGATATTATGGTAGCACACTAAATATGCATCATATCGATGCAATGTATAGGCCTTAAAATTAGTAAAGTTTTTTTACTGTATTTCAGAATTTCCTTCTACCATTTCCTTTCCCATGTGCTCAGTTATTCAGTTGTGTCCAACCCCATGCAACCCTGTGGACTGTAGCCCACCAGGCTCCTCTGTCCATGGGATTACCCAGGCAAGATACTGTAGTGGGTTGCCATTTTCTACTCCAGATGATCTTCCTGACCCAGGGACTGAACCCTCTTCTCTTGCATCTCCTGCATTGGCAGGCAGATTCTTTACTACTGAGCCACCTGTGAAGCCCTTCCTTTCCCATAGTAAATATTTTATTCTATTTTATTATTATTTTTATATTTAGGGGATTTTCAAATTTTTTTCCATTATGAAGAGCATGACATTAAGTAATCTTTCATTGTTGTGTGACATAGTAAATATTTTAATATCTTATGTCTTAAGAAACTGCTTGTAAATATCCTATGCTTTTTCAGTTATGAGGTTATGGCTCCTCCAGGCACCCTTTCAACATTTAATGGGTTCTGATTGAATCACTGGGAGTTGCTGACTCTTTGTCCCAGGATCTATGGGTCTTCCCTTCCCTCCTTTCCCCTCCCTTCTCCTCTCCTCTCTTCTCCCTCTTTCTCTTCCTCTCTATCTCTCTGTCTCTCCATCTCTGTCTCTTTCTCTCTGGGAAATATGTATATTTCTAAGACTTCATGGAGGTGGAGAGTCAGAGAAGAAAACCTCTTACTCTAATTTTCCTTATTTTCTTTTTTTAAAATGAGTGTCCATAGCTCTCATCCTAATCATCCTCACTTGTCTAGTCAGGGAATGTATGCATATTTGAACTATTTTTTCATAATTACTGACCAAATGTTTAAGAGTATATTCACAATACAGTACTTGAACTTAGAATAAAGAACTGGTTGACAACAGAGTTGTTAGGGAACTGTAAACCAAAACCTGTTGTCAACCAGTTCTTTATTCTAAGTTCAAGTACTGTATTGTGAATATACTCTTAAACATTTGGTCAGTAATTATGAAATTTTAAAAATTTCCTGAAATTGTTCCCATTGTTAGAGTTCCCTAATTCTGATTCTCTTGCTTCCCTTCTTCTTACTGCCTTCTCTGTCCACACTTTCACTTGTTTTCATAAAGCAATATGGAATTTTGTGGCCAATTTGTGTGCACCAAATGCCATGACTGCTTTGAGAAGACATTCCTAAAAGGTCCTAGAATTGGTGAAGCCCCTAGCTTCATCTAAAACTGTGGTATCTTGCATTCCAGAGGGGTCCAGTTCAGTGCTTAGGTTTTTGGTTCATAGTTCTACAGAGCTCGCGGATGGTGAAGGTCTTTTCAAGCTTTTAAAGAGTTTATATTCACAGGGGCACTGAACTTTATTCCCGCACCCCCCCCCCCGCCCCCCGCCCCGTCTTAGATTTTCAGCTGCAACTCAAACAAAAAGAGAGATTAACAAAAGAAAAGAGTTTATTAAGGCAAGCAGCGCATATCACACAGGAGAAAAAAAAAAATATTATACAGAGAAGCTCAAAGTGGTGATTTAAAACTCTGGTTCATATACCATTTTCAACAAAGGATAATACATCTATGAAGAAACAACAGAACAAAGGAAAGTGGCTTTAGGCTCTCAAGGGTGGTGAACTGTGGGAACATAAATATATAGGCGGCAACTTACCGAATTTGGGTTGTTTACCGATTCTTCTGCTGTCATCTCTAGATTGGATAGGAGTCTGTCAAGTAAAAGGAGAATTTATATCCTGCCTTTAGGCAGAGCTGGGGGAGGGTAGAGAGCTGTTCCTACTTTTGCTGCCTCTTAATTGCCTTCAGCTCAAAATAATTTTTATGTCAAAGAGGCATGTTTTGGGGTGACATATTTTTGTTTCCTTCATGTGCATGAATGGAGCCCCTATTTCACAATGGTTTGGAATAATACACACCTGATCTCTTTGAAGCTATTAGGGATTAAGGCTCCAGGAACAGGTGATATCAGCAGTAATTTAAATTTGGAGAAAAATGTTGACCCTTCCCTGAGTCTTCCCCACACCTGGACTTTTAACAGTATTGATATTTGCACACTTTGTGTCACAGCATGCCGCCTAAACCCCCCACCCCCACCAACCCTGCCTGCAGATTTTCTTTTTGTTCATATTCAAGATTAGCAACACTGAGAGTCAGGCTTCTTGACTCTAGTCCCAGCAGAATGTTAATTAGCTTTGAGGTTTGTACAAAGGCACTTCAATTCTCCTGGCTTTTGTTCCCACAAATGTAAAATGACTTCTTCTTCATGACCTTTAAGAGAATTTACAGCTTAAAGGTCTTTAATTCCTTGTACATCTGGTCTTCAGGTATATCTTACAATCTCCATTAGGTCATGGCTCTATATCTGACATATCTAGAATCGTGCTGGTTATAATTTAGGTATTCAAGAAATTGAATTCATTCAAAGTACATAAGATATTAAGGAATACATTCCTATTGTAAGTTAAGGACTATCATATTTCCTTGTTCTCAGTGATATGTTTTGTTGGTATATGGAATTGGGTTAACTCTGAAATTGTTTTGTTGAGGCAAGCCTTCTTTAGACTCAAGATGAAAGGTTGTAGTAATGATGTTTTGAGCTCTTGAGCTATATGTCTATACTGATCAAGGATAGAGAGAGTAGTGGATCACCGTGAATTTGTACTGTTTCCTATTCAGCAGCAGAGACAATGTAAACCCCTCCTCCCATACACTCCCACCCAAAATCCTCCTAAACAAATTTAGTTATAACTCATAGATAATCTATGGAGGATGATCCATTGCTCACCTGAGAAATGTAACTTATTTCACTAGATTAGGGATGATCTCAATGAAGCATCATTTTCTGGTGAAAATGGCAAATGGGAGTAGATTTCTCGTTAAGGGATTTTCACTGGCAGTAGTTTTTCTTTCTTTTACTTTTTAAAATTTTGTTTTATTTTTGGCCACACCTCACATCTTGTAGGGGCTTCCCTGGTGGCTCAGCTGGTAAGGAATCTACCTGCAATGTGGGAGACCTGGATTCGATCCCTGGGTTGGGAAGATCCCCTGGAGAAGGGAATAGCTATCCACTCCAGTATTCTGGCCTGGAGAATTCTATGGACTATGTATAGTGGGGTTGCAGAGTCGGATAAGACTGAACAACTTGCACATTCACAGCATGTGGATGGAACTTCCTAAACCAGGGATTGAACTCACGTTCCCTGCAGAGGAACCACAGACCACCAGGGAAGCCCCTTTTATTTATGTTTTAACCAAGAGCTCCTGAACTTTGTTAGTTGGAAACACATATCCAACAGTTACAGTTACATATGTAAGAATGTTATTAAGAGTACATTTTCAGTAGAGGAAGTCTCCAGAAAGTGTTACTGCTAATCTTCTGAGCCATTAGTGGCATTCATATGATAAAATGTTAATGTTTCCTTCTAATTTAAGTGCATTTCTGAACATACCTCAAAGCCAAGCCATGCTGGGTTGAAATGAGGAATGTGATTGGATTTGATTTTAATAGAACATAACATTGATGGAATTGAGATTGACCTCATTATGATGCTCAATTCCATACTAGATCTTTGCTTTAGGCATTAAAGAGCATATGGTAATAACTTTTCTTTCTTTTTTTTTTTTTTTAAAGCTTTGCTGTTAAAGATTTAGTAGAAAGATTATCTGAAATACTTTTTATCAAATATCTTATTTAAATAAGAGGAATTCTTTAAAGCATTAGCATTAAAAATTCACAGAATGCATGAAATTAAATATAGAAAAATCTATTAGGTTATCTTCTCTCTCTCAGAAAAGGGTTACTTCAGAGGAAAATGAAAAATAATAACTGAAATAATTATAATATCAACATTATAGATGAGAGAGTAAAGGATGTATTGGATTGGTTAGGGAAATCAACTAAAATAAATATTTTATTCTTTAAGAAGTCTTTTACCCCATTTTTATATATTAAGTTTACATGTCTGAAACATTAACAGTTGAATCATCAATTCTTTTTGTTGTTTTTAAATCTGGTGGCTCAGAAGGCAAAGAATTCACCTGCAATGCAGGAGACCCTGGTTCAATAGAGAAGATCCCCTGGAGGAGAGCATGGCAACCCACTCCAGGATTCTTGCCTGGAGCATCCCCATGGGCAGAGGAGCCTGGTGGACTACAGTCCATAGGGTCTGGACGGTAAGAGTAGGGCATGACTGAGCGACTTCCACTTACTCACTCACTCACAAGTGATTCTGAGGCATTTCATTACAAGTAAGCAACCAAAATAAAAATTTAATTGAAAATCCTGCTTGCAGTTAATATGCTCTGCCTTTTTTGTTTCTGGATTCTCAGCACAGAATCCTGTTTAAACACCACATGATATATTTATTTTGTTATATAATATACACAAAGATTGAAATGACTTGAAGTATTAGAAATTATTAACAGACTTCTAAATGGAACTGTTTCTAACTTTATTTTTAAAAACTAATGAGCACTCATCCTACTGAAAATAAGATAGGTGGGTGCAGGGATGGAAATACTTGACTTTTTTTCCTCCATTCATCTTAGCTTCATTAGCTAGGCCCTGTACATTGAACTGACAAAAGACAGATTATCAAAAGAAACACAGAGTTTATTAATGTGTGCATCCTTTGTAGACACAGATCACAGTGGTGAGTAACTCAAAAGGGAAGGTAGAACCTGGGCTTATATAGCATCTTAATAAAAGAACAGCAAATTTGTAGAGAAGTGACAAGACAACAGAAAAGCTCTTTGAGTTTCCACGGGTGGCAAGTTGTTAAAATGAAAATATATGGGGAAAGTAATTGTAGATAAGAGGCAGTTAGCAAGACTTACTTGTGTAGACTCTTAGTGCCATCTTTTCTGCAGGAATCAGGGTGTTATCTCTGATCCAGGAAGTAGGGGACCCGGACACTTTCACAAAAGGAGTTCACATATTTATGTTCTGCTTTCAGGCAGATGGATGGGTGGGCAGAGACCTTATCTTATGTCTGCTTTTTCTCAATTGCCTTCTGCTCAAAATAATCCTTTTGCCAGAGCAATATATTTGGGGGTGGTATACTCTGAACTCCTTCACAGTTATGCAGCAAACTTTACATTTAGAGCATTTACACTTAGAGCATCACTGATGCTTTCAATTTTGATGACCTCTTTTGAATGACTGAGTACCTTTTAAGAAGATGTTTAAATTTTTAGATACCCCCTACCCTGATCCTGCTCCTCTCCTACTGGGTGTGTGTGGCTTTGCTGCTTGTGGTGAGGGTATATCTAATTAGTAACAGTGTGGCTGGTCTGGTTTGCTCATGAGGCAGGCACCAATGGGGTATGACTTGTCCCATCTGGACATTTGAGTGGAATGTTGACACCGTCGTTGGAATCTGTAGCCCAGCCAAGCGTCACTCACCATGATGTTCTATGTTCTGTAGCCTTTTCACAGTTCTTGTTTTCAAGATTGATCCTACAGGTTTCGGTAAAATTGATGCTAAGGATTAGGTAGTCTTAGCTCTGGAGAGAGAAAATATGATTGAGCTAAATGAAATATTAGATAGTTTTAGACTTACTTCATGCCAGTAAACTTACAGGTCCTAGTAAGTAGGCCAGGGACCTGGTCGTGTTTGCTCTACCCATCTCCTCAGACCTGCCCTCCTCTCTGTACTGCCTGCCAGCCCCTCTGGCCTCCTTTCTGTTACTCCAGCTTGTCAGACTCCTGAGATGCTGGTCTCCTACCCTCGAAAGCTCTCTGTTGGATAGTACCTTTTTATCCTTCCTTATCTCTGCACAGATGTTGCCTCCTCAGTGGTCTGTGTCTTTTATTTACAGTGTCCCTAGTGCCTAGAATATTGTCTGGTGCATATCATAATTTATATGAAATGAATGAAAGTTGAATGGATAAAATAATATAATTTAGTCTTTATAATAGCTTGTTGAAGTATACATTGCTATACTTAATTTATAATGGGAAAACTGAGGCTTATTAAGGTTCGGTGACTTGTCTGAATTTACCATCCTAGTAAATACCATACTAGTAGGAGGCAGGGATAGAATTCTCATTCAGGTCTATACGGATGCAAAGCCCATCTTTGGACACTAAACTACACTGTCTGCTTCCACAGAGCAAATTTTGTCTCTTACTTCTCCTAGCTTGATCTGTATGCTAACAAGCTCATGTATTATTTTTTCTCTAGAAAGACATATACCCAGAATAAGCATATAATGCATATAATTTGAAGTAGATTTCTCTCCTTACATTGTTTGTGAGAGCAGAACTATATCTGCATATTCCTTTTTCTTAAAGCCTCATACAAGGAGTGGTTGAATTGTGCTCTTCACAGTAAAGTCGAAAATGTCATATCTACCCAGGTAAGGAGATAATTTTCATAAATAATTCAAAGAGATGGAAACATTTTTAAGCAATAACAACTTCCTGCAACTCTTAAAAATGTGAAATTTCATATGATATTTGGCTTTTTTAAGCTCAAGTTCAATTGAAAATGTTGTCATGGTGTAATACTTCATTTTATTGAATGAAAATTTCAAGTTGAAAAATAGAGTTACAAAGAAATAACCAAAGGCTGTCCTGATAAATTAACAAATTAATGTGAGTTTATTTGGTTTTGGATAGAACTCCAAGTCCTCTTCCTGACCATGATTGTACACATTGCTTCTTGCTTTCTTGGCCACCAACACAGCAGATGATAGATAACTCCATTGAAGAGGGTTTTTTTTTTTTTTTTTTCCCATTTTCCTTATAATGAAGGCATTTGTGCCTCTCCTTGATACAGATACTTTGGAGTACTTCTGGTTGAATACCTTTTATTTTATGGATGAGAGATGGAAAAATAAAAAGATTTTTTTTTCTATCAAATTTCCAACCTATACATGTTTTGCTTCAACAACTTGTACAATGGTCGGTAGAAAACCTGAGCAGTTGCCAGGTAGCATGTTTCTGTAGATCAATCCACAAAGAACAGGAAAGAGAGCATTCTGAGGGGTAGAGATTGGAAAATGAAGCCAAATCAGCGAAACAAAGCAAAACAAAAGCCTGAGGCAAATTAATCATGACAAACCCTGTATAAAATCTGGAGAACAAATTGCTGTACCTTGAGCCTTCAATAAACAAAATCATTTTGAATTTTACTAGAATGGAAGATTTAAATGCAAACTGATTCTAGTTGTAAAATAAAGTCTCTCAAATATAAGGAGAGATTCATTTTGAGAGAAATTGATAGTATTAATTGAATACTGTGTTATTTTTTAGTTTAAAAGAGAACATTTACTGAAACATTGTTATTGTAAAGACCAGAAAAGTGACAGATTTTTTTTCTTTCTTAGAAAACAACTTTGTTTTCCCTTATTTAAGTGACAATAATTCCACTACAATAAAATACTCATGTTTGATAATATTGTATCATAATATTTTGGACCATTATGTAATTTTGGATTATTATATAATAATTATTATTTGATTTTTGATATAGAAACTTTGACAATTTTTAATGCAAAGCTGTTGATGAAGAGAAATTTTATCTATTAAAAGCAACCTAATTCTTACTTTTTACCACTATTTCAGTTTGTTAGAATGTTTTCTATTTAAGTGATCCAGATTTATTAGTTATCACTTACTCTGGTAACCATCTGAATTGACTGCAAGGTAGAAAGCTTTAGATTTTTTTTTATGTTGCTTTTATGTCTTGGTTAAAAACAGAATGCTAAATTCTTAGGGAAATGCTCAAGACTCAAAAACTTGTCCTTGTGACATTTTGTTTCTTTTTCTCAGTGGTAGAAACAGATCACAATAATTTGAGATTCTCTGTTGAGTGAGAGACACAGATGCAGTGGTACATAGAACAAAACTGGTTCATGATAATGACATGCATGTCAAATAGGTCACATTAGGAGGCAGGATTTGCTGAAATACGTATTTAAGTATTGGGGCTACTGCCTCTTATAATAATATATGAAAACTGAAAGAAAACATTGTTCTTTTTAAAGATGTAGGCAGGAGACTAAAGATTTGGGGAGTGTGGCTTGCTCTTTGCTTCTTTTAGTAAATGGCATGGACAAAGGAAGAGAGAAGACAGGTTGGGAAATGAGTAGTTGGCTTTGGATTTCTGTGCCTGGGCTTAAGACACATGTGGCCTCTGAATAGGAATCTAAAGAATGGCAGACAGAATTCTTCTCTCATAATAACTGTGCACTAGTTTTCCTAACAATGGAATGGGACTGTACCAGAAGGTAGAATTCCTTATTTCCAGGCAATGTTGAAACCAATGAACAACTTTTTAGTCAGAGAACTGTAAAGAGGGTTCAAACATATGTAATAGAACTAGACAATTATTAACTGTTCTTATAATCTGAGCTTTTATTATTTAGTTAATTCTTCTGTATTAAAACAAGGGTCTAATAAAACAGTTGACCAGTTAACCTAGGTCACAGGATATAAATATAAATTTCAATCTTTTGAAAAGAATACTCCAATACACAGAATTTAATATTTACAGAATTAAAAAAGAAACCTGTGTTTTATATAACTCATCATTTCAAACAAAAATTTTCAGAATACTGTTTCGTGTGACGTGCACTAGGGGATTGTGATATTTTGAGTTAGCTCTATTAGGAGGACAAAAGTAAGGAGGAAAAATCTAGAACAATGCAGTAGAGTCAGAAGAGGACTCCATCTACCAGATGAGAGAAATGGCAAAGGAGGAAGGTGAATTTTCAGATGCTGGTAAAACTATATGCAGAAAAGTGAAGTAACCTATGTTAGGTCAAAATTCCAGCTCTCATTAGACCATATGTAAACTTACATGTCAATTGTCATAACTGTTCAAGTTCAACACATATTTTTCCAGTCTTTTAAGCCAATGTATTATGCATTTGCTTCCCCGGTAGCTCAGTAATAAAGAAAAAAAGAATCTGCTTATGTAGGAGATGCAGGTTTGATCTCTGGGTCAGAAAGATCTTCTGGAAAAGGAAATGGCAACCCACTCTAGTATTCTTGCATGAGAAATCCCACGGACAGACAAACCTGTTGGGCTACAATCCGTTGGGTCACAAAAGAGTCATACATGACTTAGCAACTAAACAACAACAACATTTATGCATTTAACCATGTGAGACAATGCTCTTGATTTTATAATAAAAAATTAATAGAATATTTGAATTATAACCAAGTTTTCTGAGATATAGTCTATAAAATTGGAGGATCTTTGTTTCATGTGGCAGGATTTAATTGTCATTCCTTAATTCTAATTAATGAGTTACCTGAGTCAACATAGTCTAATTTAATTAAATACAATTAAATAAAATTCAAATAAAGTAAAATATAAGCTGTCTACCATAATATATCATTTAATTTTAATTTTCAAATACTTTTGAGGAAAAGCAAGTTGTCAAATGGAATATGCTATAGTTTGAGAAACCCTCCTTATAATGGCTGAAATCAAAGCCTTTGACCCATGAGGTAAGGTTCTGAAATGACACATTTTCCATTGCCTTCAGAAAATAGTTCACATTGTCATGGGTCCTTAGAACTGTCCCCCTTTACTCTTCAGCTTTGGGTATGTCTCTATTCTTAATGAATTCTATAGGTCATGTGACATCTAAAAAAAAAAAAAAGAGAAAGTGCTAGTCACTCAGTCCTGTCTGACTCTTTGTGACCCCATGAACTGTAGCCTGCCAGGCTCCTCTGTCCATGGGTTTTTCCAGGCAAGAATACTGGAGTGGTTAACCATTTCTTTCTCCAGGGGATCTTCCTGACCCAGGGTTCAAACCTGGGTTGCCTGCACTGCAGGCAGATTCTTTACTGTCTGACACCAGGAAAGCTCCAATAATACTGGAGTGGGTAGCCATTCCATTCTCCAGGGGATCATCCCTACCCAGGAATCCAGTCTGGGTGGGTCTCCGGCATTTCAGGAAGATTCTTTACCATTTAAGCCACCAGGGAAGACATCTAAAGACCTTTCCAAACTCATGTGCTAATATTCTATTCTATGTTTCTTTTCTTGAGGATCTGCATCAATCTTTTTTTTTTTTAAATGTATTAGAATTTACTTTTTTCTATGTTAACAGTGATTTAGAAAATAGTTATCAAAAGGATGAGCTCTTATGTAAAATCTTTAACATTGGGCCAGTTTTTTGTTTGTTGGTTGTATATTTTGTTAAAAATAACCAGCCACCTTGGAAATGTACATTATCAATTAGTTTTGCTGAACATAGCTGGGGCCCTTAGGGGAAAGAATGTAACTAGAACAGCATATCTATCATCATTCCAAGGGAATCCATTCTAAACACATCCCCTGGGGCCCAAGTGACTTCCGTAGGCAGAGGAAGCTCTCTCATTCAGTAAGATAAGAACCAGTAGTTGGTTGGGTTAATGATCATATTGGTTAGAATGTGGAATTGAAAGTCAGTGATATATACAACCTATTGTATTTATTTTAATCTAAGACATAAAAGTCTTGGCTATGGTTTTTCCAGTGATCATGTATGGATGTGAGAGTTGGACTATAAAGAAAGCTGAGCACCGAAGAATTGATGCTTTTGAACTGTGGTGTTGGAGAAGGCTCCTAAGAGTCCCTTGGACTGCAAGGAGATACAACCAGTCCATCCTAAAGGAGACTAGTCCTGGGTGTTTGTTGGAAGGACTGATGCTGAGGCTGAAACTCCAATACTTTGGCCACCTCATGCAAAGAGTTGACTCATTGGAAAAGACCCTGATGCTGGGAGGGATTGGGGGCAGGAGGAGAAGGGGACAGCAGAGGATGAGATGGCTAGATAGCATCACCGACTCGATGCACATGAGTTTGGGTGAACTCCGGGAGTTGGTGATGGACAGGGTGGCCTGGCATGCTGTGATTCGTGGGGTCGCAAAGAGTCGGACACGACTGAGCGACTGAACTGAACTGAACTGAAGAGAAGACATAGAAATGTATTTTTAGTCATGAAAAACTAAGACTTTTCTTTGAATATGAGCTCTCTTTTGTTTCTTTTGTGTCATATATTTTAGTATAAGCCATGTTCATTTTGTATCCTGTCTATATCCAATTTCATTTTCTTGAAAAAGGAGTAGGAATGTAAAGATATTTGTAAAAGTTATCTGTGAAAAATCCTTCTAGGTTTTTATGATTTTTTTTTCATACCTAATTCAACAGTTTTTTCAACTTTAGCAAGTCCTCTCAAAACTTTCAGCTAGTTCCAATTTAACACTCAGATTTAATTGACTTTTATAGTATTTAATCAAATGTATGTAATTATAAATGTATTCTAAAAGAAGAACATAAAAGCTCCTTGTGAAGATGTCTCCTCCCCATTTTGCATACCAGAAAAGGGGTAAACAGCCTTATCACTGGAGGCAAGATGGCACCAAGAAAGAATTTAAACAAACAAACCTTACTAACCAGCCCTTATCCACCACTAGTTTCCCCATATATTTACTTTCCTTCAATTGGTCAGACTTCTCTAGTGGCTCAGTGGTAAACAATCCGTCTGCCAATGCAGGAGATGAGGGTTCAATCCTTAGGTTGGGAAGATCCCCTAGAGAAGGAAATGGCAACCCACTCTAGTATTCTTGCCTGGGAAATCCCACGGGACAGAGGAGCCTGGTGGGCTACAGTCCATGGGTTACAAAAGAATCAGACACAACTTCGTAACAAAACAACAACATATTGGCCACCTTTAAAGTCTAAATCCCTTTTTCTTTTTTTGTCACTTCCTGTAAAAGTTTTGCTCTTTGTGAAGATGCCATATAAGCCCAAGTTCTAATCGCCTCTTTGGTTTACTCATCACTGAATTCTTCCATGTGTATGTGCAATGTACATATTAATAAATTCTGTGTGTTTTTCTCTTTTTAGTCTGTCTTTTGTCAGATTATTTTATAGCCCTAACTACTTAATTAAGAAGTTAGAGGAGGTTTGTTCCTTCCCTACATAGGCAAACAGTTCAAATGGTAGTTGAAGAAGCTAATGGTGAAAGAGTAGTTGCTAGCTTGAGTGTACAGCATGCCATGTGGATCAGTCATATTTCAAGGAGAAAACAGCTAGTGAGCGTTAGTCTGACAAGTCACATAAATGGAGCTCAGTTGAGAGAGCTTCTAGTGTTTTAGTTTCTTGGATTACAAACTGCTCAAATGAAGTGTCTGCATCTTATGCATTTTCCTATTTCCTGTTTATCCAGCCCAGTGTCTGGCATATAATAAACATACACATTTGTTTCTCCATTTGAGTTCATATATTTTGACAACACACAATCATCCCAATGGAAAGCTATTTCCTCCGCAGGTGTGAGTGGTGGTTGTATTTTGTTTTGTTCAAAGTGAACTCACGCTCACTGAGCAATAAGGCAATATTAACATCCTGTTTGTGTTTCATTTTGATTGCCATTTGGTCAGCTTGAGCCTGAGAAAATTTATGCGCAGTTGTTTAAGAGGGTCAATTTGTGCTGAAAGCTTTGGAATTATCTTAGAGCCATCTTGAAGCCACTGCAAATTGCAATTGCAGTCATAGAAATATTAGAAAGCAAATGAATCAAGTGACATTTGGTATGCAATGTCAAAACATGTTTGGATTTCTCCCTGGAAAACAGTCATTGAAAAGAGCTGGTCATTAGTGGATTACAGGATTTTACTAGATGCTAGTTTTCTATAAAAATGTGTTTGTATTTTGTGAAAGTTGTACACATTCATAGTTTTAAAAGTCAAAGAGTAATGAAAGACCAATTTCTTTTTTTTTTTTTTAGGCTACTACTAAACCACTACTCTCATTCCTCCATCTCTATGCCTAGACTGGACCTAATTTCAGCGCTTTCATAACTATTTCTTCTCATATGTAATTCTGTATCTCCAAATAATATGACAATATTTCTATTTTCTGATATTTTATTCTAATTGTCTGTCTCCTTACTATAGAAAATGAGGCTTCAGCTTTCTTACTTCTCCACTTCTTGCTATATACATTTTTTTTTCTGTTTCATTATCCCAAAACTTACCTCATGTGTTTTCTTCAACCAATATTCTGTTATATAAATAATTATATAAATATTGATCATAGATAAGCCATGTAGTGTACTATTTAGTGTATTATGATGACTACATTTTTTTTTCTGAGTTTTTTTTGTGGAACCAGAGATTGCTTCATTTTTCTCATTTATTTATTTTTCTCTGTTAGTTCATTTACTCAGTTGTGTCGGACTCTTTGCAGCCCCATGGACTGCAGCATGCCAGCCTTGCTCCTCTCCATCACCAACTCCTGGAGCTTGCTTAAACTCATGTCCATTGAGTCAGTGATGCCATCCAACTGTAGTCCTCTGTCATCCCCTTTGTCGTCCCCTTCTTTTCCTACCTTCAGTCTTTCCCAGCATCAGGGTCTTTTCCAATGAGTCAGTTCTTCGCATCAAATGGCCAAGCTGATGCTTCAGCTTCAGCATCAGTCCCTCCAATGAATATTTAGGGCTGATTTCCTTTAGGGTTGACTGGTTTGATCTCCTTGGTGTCCAAGGAACTCTCAGGAGTCTTCTCCAACACCACAGTTGCTTTTTTTCTGTGTTGTTTTCTCCAACACCACAGTTTTTCTCTGTAACTAACAGTAATTCAATGCAAACTTTCTAAGAAAACTTAAAAAGAAAGTGATGTTGCTCAGTCATGTCTGACTCTTTGTGACTGTACTGTGACAGACTCATGGACTGTACCTGCCCAGCTCCTCTGTCCATGGGATTTTCCAGGCAAGAATACTGGAGTGGGTTGCCATTTCCTTCTACAGGGGATCTTCCCAACTTAGGGATCAAACATAGGTCTCCTGCATTGCGGGATGATTCCTTACCACCTGAGCCATAGGCATCCTTCAATAACATGGTCAAACATAGAAAGAAATCTACTAGTCCTGTTTCATTTCTTCTTCTTCTTTTTTTTTTTTAAAGAAACAGATCTTTTACCCACCCAGTGGCTCCATTGGAGTTGATTTTCCATAAGGTTGTAGCTTAGGACAGTTTTTGCTTAGGACTTCTCTGTCATTTGGAGGAAAAAATAGCAACCCACTCCAGTATTCATGCCTGGGAAATCCCATAAACAGTGGAACCTGGCAGGCTACAGTCCATGGGGTCTCAAGAGCTGAACAGGACTGATCCACTAACACTCTTACTTTCACTTTATTTGTCATTGCTCTGGGAATTTCCTCTGCCTTTCTCTTGTATTGGGTCCCTTGTTTTCTGAATCTGGTTAGCTAGTTATTTCTTATGGAGACTACTTTCCAGTACCTACTTGAGAAAAACTGATTGAAGGGTGAATTCCAGGAAATTTTCGTTGTCTCAAAAAGTCTTCCCGTACCCCCCACAAGAAATTGATCATATCACCAGTTATAGGATTCTAGGTTTTAAAAAAAATTGCCCCTTAGAATTTTATAAAGTAATGCCCCATTCTATTCTTTATCTTCCAGTTTGATAAGCATTATAGCCTCTGTTGTATCTGATTGGTTATTTTTAAAAGCTTTTCCAACTTTTTTCTTTTTACCTGATGTTCTGAAATCTCACAATCTCTCACTTGATACAAGTCTTTTTCATTCCGTTGTGCTCTGCATTCGGCTGACTCTTTTAAACCAGAAATATATGCTTTCAGTATGGGATAATTGCAGTCTTATTTTTAGGGGGGTCATTTCTGATCCTCTGTTTTCTCTTTCTGGAACCCTAAGTCATCAGATACTGATCTCCTGGATTGATTCTCTAATGAATAAAGTTTTGGATTCCATCCATTTGTTTTATTTTTACATTCCTGAGTGATTTCTTCAACTTTTTAATGGATTTTTTGGATAGTCATTTAATTTGTAAGCATTCTTTGTTGTTTTCTAAGTGCTCTTGTTTATAGTTTCCTAATCAAATATATAAACACAGTATCTGCAACATCTTTTCTTCTTTTATGTCTGCTGCTGCTGCTGCTGCTAAGTCACTTCAGTCGTGTCCGATTCTGTGCCACCCTATAGATGGCAGCCCACCAGGCTCCCCCCGTCCCTGGCATTCTCCAGGCAAGAACACTGGAGTTGGTTGCCATTTCCTTCTCCAATGCATGAAAGTGAAAAGAGAAAGTGAAGTCGCTGAGTTGTGTCTGACTCTTCACAACCCCATGGACTGCAGCCCACCAGGCTCCTCCGTCCATGGGATTTCCCAGGCAAGACAACTGGAGTGGGATGCCATTGCCTTATGTCTAAAGATACACAAATACATTCACACTCACAAATACACATTTATTTAGTTTTTTCTTCTTGCACTGTTTGTTTACAAGGTTTTTTGTTGTTTTGAATCCAAGCTTCAGTACCAGCAGTACAGAAAAGGCTGTTGAGAAATATGTGTGTGTGTGTGTAAATGGAGCTTTCTTTGGGTAAATGGCCAAGAACCAGATTTTTTTTTTTTTTTTTTTTTTTGAGGACCTTCAAATGTCACTTAGAATCTCAGGATCTTTTGATTGGACCACTTGGTTTCCCCAGGAAAAAAAAAATTCTTTGATTTCATTCAATATGGACAAGCATTTTTAACCTTTGTTTTCAGTATAATGGGCTTCCCTGGTGGCTCAGTAGGTAAAGAATCTGCAATGCAGGAGACCAGGGTGGATTTCCTGTGTGGAGAAGATCCTATTTCACCCCCACTCTCAGAATCTTGCCTGAAGTGCACTTCCTGTTTTCTGTGAGGATGTAGAAAGAGTAATTAACTAGTCTTCTGTGTAGGCCATGGGATCTGAGACTCTGCATATGCTTTTATGGACTTAAGCAAACAATCTTGCTTTCAGTCCTTCCCTGAACCCTGGACTTCCAAGTTCCTGATAACTAATTCCTAAACCTAGTAGGGATTGTTCATCTGAGCTTGGTTTCATTTTGTTGGTAAATTTACTTCCCCTTCCCAGGCAGTGAAGTCTGTTTGGCTTACTGGGTAACCTGACTTCCACTCACTTTCTTTATTCCAAAGTTTGCTGCCATCTCTTATCTGATGATGTCCCATCTCCTGTTGTCTGTGTGCTTCTGTATTTATACTTGATTCCTTTATTTTCATTTTAGTGAGATTTAGGGAAAGAATGGGATAAAGATTTTGAGAGTTTTTTTTCTCTCACTAGTAAGAGGAAACTGTTCAATATTTGCTTTTAAAATGCTAAATACATTATATATTGATAGTAACTGCTGTTAATTCATTTATCAGTTCTGACCACCAGTTAATAGTATTTTAACTCTGGCTATTAACTTTCCCAAATTATATACTCCTAAAACCATTTATCATTTATTTTTATAACTTTTTATAACTTGAAAAATAAGCAGTCTAAGAGCTGCCATAAAGTGAAAACAGTTAATTTGCACAGTGTTTCTTTTGAACGTTAGTTTAGATTATATTCTTAAGTTTATTTTATCTTATTCTATAATAAGATGTTTTAATGCATATATGATTTCCTATCATTCTCACAAGTATTTGCCTTTAATACTTTGTTTTCTTTATTTGATTTACCTTATGAAATATTCCATTTGACAGAGATTATTACTTATTTTCTGAGTCAATGAGATTTCATACATGTAAATATTATAACAGTTATATGGTCTAAACACTTCTGCATACGTGCTTGAATCATTTCTCTGCTAACATAATTTTCAATTGAAATATATTACTCTCTTTTGAAGATAAAATGTATTAAGGGGTGCTTTTTTAAAATAATGTCTGAATTATGAATCTGTGCTTATAAGTTTATGATGCCTTCAAATAGGCCACATTGTCAGTGGAAAAATTATGGTACAAGTTAGGTTTTATACTGTGAATAAAATGAAAATATGTTAGGTTAGGTAAGAATACATTAAAAATGATAGTTAAATAAGATGGCACTGAATTGTGTTTGTGTTCAAATTGAAACAAAAAACAGTATTTACCCAGCATTCCCTGAACCAACCATTCCAGATGAAGTTTTTATTGAACTTGGCGAACAAATGATGACAATCATATTCTTAAGTAGAATAAATTGCCAGAAAAAAGAACAGCTCCATCTAAATGACCAATTTTGCTATTCTTTTTAACTAGTCAGATTTTGGCTTTAGCTAAGTTTACTCAATGATTTAATTGTTGCTTGCGTTAAACAGGATATTTATTCTGTACTATATAGGATGCATAAATTAAAGATTTTCATTGCTATACCTCCATTGAGCTAATTCAAGACAAAACTTACTTGAAGAATCCTGACTTCAGGACCAAACAGTACAAAATCAAAGGCAGTGTGATAAACTAAGTAATATTCCCTAAATCTGCATCCTAATCCCTTGACCCGGTGCATATGTTACCTTTTATCATAGAAGGGACTTTGTAGATGTTATTAAATTAGAGGTCTGGAGATAGGAAATGTATTCTGGATTATCGAGATGAGCTCAATGGTGCAATCACAAATGTCCTTACAAAGTGGAGGCAGACAGGAAGATGAGACTACAGAAGAGGGAACGTTGTTGTTATGATGAAGATGAGACTACAGAAGAGGAAAAGGTGATGTGATGGTGAAAGCAAAGAGATGTGAAGATGCTATGCTGCTGGCTTTGAAGATGGAGGAAAGGGCCATGAGCTAAGGAAAGCAAAGAGTGCTACTCTTGAAGCTGGAGAGGGCCAGGCGAAGGATTCACTCCTCAAGTTCCAAAGCCTTAACTTTAGCTCCATGAAATTGATTTCAGACTGCTACCCTATAGAACTGCAGAAGAATAACTTTGTATTGTTTAAGTGTAATCTGTTGCAGCAGTGATTGGGAGACTAATACAGCTCCTTACTCCCCAAATTACTGCAAAACAGTATAAATCCAAAAATAGAAAAAAAGCCACAAAGTCACATTTCCCTTCAGTCAGAACCTAGATCTCTATTGAAGAAAGATTCCAATTGAAAAATTGCAAAATGGTCCACTACCACTGTTTTTGTAGAAAGGTTTCTGAGGTTTTCCATTAGGTGGAATATTTAGGGAAATGGTTTATTAAAGTTATCCAAGGTAGCCAATCTTGGACATATCCTTAGGTTCAGCAGCAGAACAATTTTGTTTTAATCCCTCCTGGAATTTTCCTTTTTATACCTGTTCTCTAGGGAGAAATGAAGTGAATTATATAATTTAGTAATAATAGAGGAACTTCAGGCTAATTTGTTGCCTAATTTTTTAAGAGATGACTATAGCAGGGCTTTTTTTTACCCCTACAAGTAATGATGGAAGAAAATGAGAACCAAATGTATGATTTTATGGAACATAATGGAGAGAGATTGAATTGCAAAACACTTTATGAAGAATAAACTTCGAAAATGTTACTTATAAATTGCATACAGTATACATACATGAAAGCAAGCACAGTAATCAGTTCTTTTGAATATTACATAAATTTCCATATCAGTTATCTCTTGTAATGTAACAAATCACCCCAAAACTTACTAGCCCGAAACTGTAACCATTTCTTTGCTCATGATTCCGCAGCTTGGGTATAACTCAATTGGTGGGTGTTTTTTACTGCTCCTGAGGAGAATCCTGCTTGTGTTCACCCTTGCAGCTGGAGAAACTTAATAACTCAGCTGAGATGGAGGAGTCCAAAAGAATCTCATTGACAGGCCTGGCAGCTGATGCTGGCTATTGGCTGTGGCATGGGCTTCCCAAGTGGTATAGTAGTAAAGAATCTGCCTGCCAGTGCAGGAGACACAAGAGATGCGGTTTGATCCCTGGGTTGGGAAGATCCCCTGGAGAAGGAAATGGCAACCCACTCTAGTATTCTTGCCTGGGTAAATCCCATGGACAGGGGAACCTGGCGGACTACAGTCCATGGTTCATAAAGAGTTGCAAATGACTGAGCATGCATGCATGCACGCATTGGCTGTGGCCCTCTGGTTCTCCTCTACGTGGCCTCTTATGAGCTGATGAGCTAGACTAGATTTCTTCATTGGAAACATTTCAAGAGGACAAAAACAGAAGCTGCAGTTCTCTTGAGCCTTAACCTGAGAAGTCACACAGTGGTACCATCACATTCTCTTGGTAAAAACAAATCACGAAGGGTAGAAAAATAGTGTTCTCTTCTGAATGGACAGAGTGTAAAGTGACTCTGCAAAGAATGTGGATATCATATAGTATGGTTCATTAGGAAATACTACTATAATCATTTACCACACATCCTAAAACACATAATCGCCACTTTTAATTTTTACCCAGATAAGGTGGGTCCTTATTTTTGTCTTTTCCCCTTTAATCAGTGATGAATAATAGTAAGAAATAGTAGGTATGGGAGAAAGGACTGTGGTAATTTGGTTGGGAAGAGCATATTCATTGAATACTTGAGGGCATATATAATGGGCATTTTTTCCTTGCTTTTTTTCACCACTTTTGTTCAGATATGTTCTTTGAATATAGAAATACTGTATCTTCTATTAATATTTGTATACAGAAAATGTTGTGAGGTTTTTTAAATTACTCTTTAGAAATTTATTGAAAATCAGTCCTCTGGTCGCTGGTTATGTGTGTTTGTGAAGGGAATGTGGTTACATCTACAGGGTGGGGAGGTGGGCTGTGAAAATAGATGATAGGAGTACCAGAAAACTGCTGTAGGGAAGCAGATCTCAACCCAGCTGCACCGTAGATCACCTGGGTAGCTTATAAAAACCTCGATGCTCAAGTCCTATCCCAACCCAATTACATCAGAATTTCCAGGTATCCATATTCTGTGGAAGTTCCCTAGGAGAGTCTGACATGCAGCCAGGAGTTAGGACCACTCACGGCTATGAGGGTTAGAGATTTGGAAGAGTGGTTTGAAGCAGTGAGGTTTGGGGATATAGGATAAAAAGGTTGGATTGGACAGGAGCCTACAGTCAGAGCTGATAAATTGACAGTGCCTCAAGGTGCAAAAATTATTAACCTTCCTGTTTCATTGTGTAGGAGAGAAAGTGTCCTAATTTTCTGATGGGAAGCCTAATTTTTTAATGTATTTTTACAAGGCAAAATAACATCAATGACAGTACATTATTTTGGGTTAATGTAAGTAATTGAAATTTCATAGTGGAAATGGCTAGAGATAAAATAATGGTCAAATAATTTTTGTATACCTAATGCATTTTTATGTTCTCTGTTTAAACGAACAGAACTCATAACTAGAGATTTGTAATTTGCACCTTCTTTCCCCAATGACATTATTCTTCACTCACTTGTAACTAGAATCAAAAGTATATAATAGTTTAAAAGTCTGAGGCTTTTCAGAGGAGCAAGGGATAGCTTCTTTTAATAATTCTTAAATATATTACCCTCAGGAAATGGGGAAAAAAAGATCTGAAAATAGTATGCAAATCATTTGTCCAGGTGGACTGTAATATATGGGAGAGAACTGTTAGCCAGTTGGGGAATTTATAAGGCTCTAGAGTAATCTAGTTTGAATAGAAATGTGCTCCTATATTGATGTCACTGCAGTTTTGCTTGTTACTAGCAAAGCTCCTTTCTCACTAACATTTTCCATAGTGAACACAGTGCTTGTTTCTGAGCTATTCACAATGAACTGAAATAATCGGACTATTCATTTGCCGACCTTTAAAAGTGGCTGATTAAAAACAGTGTCTGGATGGCTCAACCCTGTCATCCCAAATCAAGACTTGATTGTGAGTGGGGACTGTAATCTAATACTATACCTGAAGTGAAAGATTAATGTCTTAGACTGGGTGAAACCATCAAGTAGGTAATATTTTTTTTCCATAAAAAGTAATTACTGGTGGAGTAAAAAATACATTCAGGCATTCAAAGATTTAAGGTGACATGAAATCTTTGGAGTTAGAGTTATAAAAGTTGATTTATATCAAAGGATCCAGAAAAATGATTCAATGAAGCCATCTTTGTATATTGAGACTGTTTACTTCAACACAAGTCTTTAGGATAGAAAAATCAGCATGGAGATGAAAAATTCCATCTAAGGAAAACACTCGATGTTAAGGCTGAGGATTAAAAATAAAATACAATAAAACTACCCCTTTGATCCTGAAGCTAAATCTAAAGTAATCTGCAGCAAAAGACCTTTTGTGTTTAAGGATTCCCTGTTCTTTGAGGTGGGGTGTGTGCTGTGTTTAATAAAGATTATGTGACTGATTACTCTTCACATACTGACAGCCCCCTGTGGTGTCTTTTATGTGTGTCTAGGGGGGTTATATTAAAGCTCTGTTTTTCTGCATAGTGGACACCTGTTCTTACAAAAGGTTGTATCAGACTTTCTTGGAAATAATATTGGACTCCAAAGCCTAATGCAGGCTGATGAGACTGGTCTGCATGTGAGCTATGCAGTATCGTGAATAGCAAAAAGTGGGGAGAATGGAGGCCCAGGCAAAGGAAGATACCTGCTCAGCTGTTATATTTATCAAGGATTATACTGAAACCCAATTCTGATTATGGACAGTGTGATTTCTCGAAGTAAAGATGATGAATAAAGTAGAACAAGGAAGAACCTTCATTTTTCTGTAATGTGTATGCATAAATGAGCTTTACAAATTTACTTTATTTCTCTAATTGATTTCATGGAAGAATCTTATTGTGTAAATATGGGGAAAGCAATTTTTACAGCAAGCCCTAGTATAAAATAAATGATTACTAGAGGTGCTCAAAGTAATTATATAACATGAAAATCAATATAAAACTATATTACAGTATTTATTTTACTTATGAATCTATGTGTGTATGGTTGAGAATGATTGCAATCTTGCTATAAACTAAGCTTTCAAGATAACAAAAACATGAATATCTCCTATGGTGATGTCAACTGCAGTTAAAAACTGAGACTTAATAAAATAATATTAAAAATTTTATGTGTTAAAATACGTCTAATAAGATAATAAAACTTCCTATGGCCTACACAAAAGTTGGCATATTCTTTCTCTCAATTTTTTTTCCTTTGTGTTTAGTTGCTCAGTCGTGTTGGACTCATTGAGACCCCATGGACTGTAGCCTGCCAGGATCCCTTGTCCATGGGGAGTCTCCAGGCAAGAATATTGGTGTAGGTTGCCATGCCCTCTTCTAGGGGGCATGTTCTTTCTCTCAATTTTTTTTTCCTTTACTGTCTCCTTAAATTGAAAGTACCCATTTTTCTCTCCTCCAGTCATTACTTTGTCTCTGCATGTTGTCCTTGGGCTGTTCTGACCATTCTTTTGGTTTTCAAGTCTAGGATTCTCAAATTTTATTTCAAATTTATCATATTTAAAATCAAATTCTTTATCTACCCCCTTTAAATCTCTTAATGTTTTCTTGCTTACTCTCAATAAATAGCATTGCAATCCACATGTTCAGGTAGACTGGAACTGCAGGTGTCATCATATATTCTGTCTTTACCCAGTCTTCAAGCTCTGTTGATGTTCAATGTTCTTTTCCCCCGTTCTCTCCCACAAGTCTAAATTTAGGACCTCCTCATTTTTACCTGAACATTGTAACGACTCTCTAAGTAGTCTCTAGTATCCAACCAGTTACTGGTAAAACATCCAGATTCTCTAGCATTGCCTTCAGGGCCATTCATAGAATAGCCCTTGCAAGCCTAATCTTTCATTGATTTTGTACGATTCACCGCAAGCCTCTCTCTCTCTTATTTGTTCTCTGGTTTTAATGAATTTCTAGGAGCTCCTGAGTCATTCATGTCTCTTGCTTTGTACACCTTTCTTCCTCCTCTTGGAAGGCCCTTTCTATTTTAATCGTAGTCTTGGTAAACCCCTTTTCATTTTTTGTAGCACCACTTTTCTACTTCATATCATGCGTTAGTGGTAGTCCCATCAATTTATTATGTGACCTGTGCCCTTTGAGCAAGTGTTACCTTGACATGAAACTTTCTGCAAAGAAGTTGATGTTGTTAAAATGCCACTTTCAAATTAAAGCATAGTACTTTGAGAAGTACAGTCCAGTGACCCTAGAAAGAACTGGAAACTGTTAGCAATGTGCTCTCTCTTGAGCCTGGTTTACTTGCGAGGCATGGTGTCTACGTCAGGGGCTGAGTTCATGTGTGTGTGTTGGGGGTTGTGGAGAGGTGATCATGGTGGAAGGGGAAGGGGAAGACCCAGACAGGATGGGTCCTTGCTTTTCAGGAAGCCAGAAAGGTAAAAGCCAAAGAGCTGGTATATGACAGAGTCTTTAGGGAGCACTAAAGGTCAAAGCTAAGACACAAAATGATGGCAGTCAGGCTTAAAGGTTGGTACAAGGCTTGACACAATGAGATAACGTTGAATGGGGAGTCAGGTAAAAATGGAACTGAGGGAGGATATAGAGCAAGGTGGTTTCTAGGCCACTGTCAGGATCAGGCATGGGATATTGTTTGACTGTCATTGTTTTTGGACGGTACATGGAAGCACATACCTTGATTCTTGGGTGCCTTGGACAGACACAGGCCACTGATTTGAGCAAACCTCTCCTGCCCAATTTCTAAATTCATAATGAAGGCTGACAGCTCCTGCTTTGTGGTCTCTAAATGATTGGACTTGGATTTGGACTAGAGATTTATTTCTTAGGTATTTTTCAGCTCTTTGTTGTTGTCGTTCAGTCACCAAGTCACGTCCAACTCTTTGCCACCCCATGAACTGCAGCATGCCAGGCCTCCCTGTCCCTCACCATCTCTCAGAGTTTGCCCAAGTTCATGTCCATTGAATTGGTGATGCCAGCCAACCATCTCATCCTCTATTGCCTCCTTCTCCTGCCCTCAATCTTTCCCAGTATCAGGGTCTTTTCTGAGCTATAAATCTCGATTTATTTTTATTTGACTATCTTATGTGGACCATAATTGCATTTTGCTAATTTAGAGGTAAGTGTCATATCAGCCTGGTTTTTCCTCTGTTACTTCATTTCTATTTTCCTTTTTATATTGAAAGATTGTGATATATTTGTAGCATTCTAAATTAACAGAAATTACTCATCTTTAGAATTTCTTGAAATTATATGCTCTACATCTTGTAAATCAAATTAGTTAGATGAAGTTCTAGATTTATGAAGAAAATTCACTGGATTTATGTATTGGCAATATATCTTAGGTTTTTTTTTTAATATCTTTTTCTTTTGGCACCACATACAAATACACTCAACATTAGAAGAACTATATAGAAGCACATACTTTGTAAACACAATGTGATGATTGAGAAAATTAGACATTTAAGTCTAGAATTGATTGGAGTAAAATACAATGGATAAGACCATGCAGTTGAATTTCCCAAATGATAGAAAATAGGTAGTAAAGAAATATATACAAAATAAATTTCAAGGTTGTTGGATGTCTACCTGTCACTGCAAATGACAGTACAGATAATCTTAATGGAAAATTTTTCTGGGCCATTTTTAGCAGCTATTCTGTAAAATGTTATTTATCCAGTGATTTTTATGGTATCTTCTCTTGCTTTATTACTCTACCTCCTTCTGCTGACTCTTCTGACATCAGACCTCTGTAAGATCTGCCAGAGAAGCTCTCCTGGCCTAAGAAATCAAGCGTGGGTGAGACCTGGTGCAGAACAGGAAGGCGACCCATACTTGGTTTCAGAGGCTGTGAGAATACCTACAGTCTAGAGAGAAAGACTTTTATGTTAATGCAAGTCTTTTAGAGAACAAAGACTTCCAAATTAATCTTGCCTTATTACAGATAGAAACAACTAAAACACAGATATAATTCATAACCTTTCTATAATTCCATGCCAATGGAATTTCTCAGAACTTTCTAAAGGACAGGAACCAGGTTGACAGATAATGATTTGACATCAGTGCTAATGATTTTTGTATGTGTAAAGCAGATAAAGCCTTTATTAGAGGCAAACTGTGTGTGAACACAGGGGTGAATTCAGAGTGAGTTGCATGGAATGGAAGTGACTTAGGTCACTTATGTGGGGGCAGTCATCTGCATTGTCTATGGCCAGTCATATTGCTCATGCCCATATTTGGTCTGACTCAGGGCACTCCTCGATATATATATGCATCTTGCAGCCAGGATGGATTCCACTGCAAGGGTTTCTGGGAAGTTAGCAGGACATATTATGGGCTGGTGACCCCTTCCTCCTTTGACTCATGAAGATCTTCTCTGCTCATGAGTGAGTGTGGTCATTCTTGACCACACGAATAAGAAAAACTGTACCTCACTTTGAGTTGCTTATTTTATTGTTTTTAAACATTATCTAAAGAAATTACAGGGCTTCCCTGGTGGCTCAGTGGTAAAGAATCCACCTGCCAATGCAGGAGACCCAGGTTCAATCCATGGGTTGGGAAGATCCCCTGGAGAAGGAAATGGCAAACCACTCTAGTATTCTTGCCTAAGAAATCCTATGGACAGAGGAGCCCAAAGGACTATGGTCCATGGGGGTCACAAAAGAGTTGGACACGAAGGAGTGACCTCCTCCAAGAGGGCTTATGCCACACCCAGGTCTGCTGCACTCAGAACCTCTGCCCCTGCGGCAGTCCATTGCTCACCCGTACCTCTGCAGGAGACACTCAGACACGGTTCTGTCTCAGTCTCTGTGGGGTCTCTGGGCCCTGGTGTACAGAAGGTTTGTCTGAGCATCTCTGGCGGGTATGGGGTTTGATTCTAAACACAATTTCACCCCTCTTACCATCTTGCTGGGGCTTCTTCTTTGCCGTTGGACGTGGGATATCTCCTCAGAGTTGCTCCAGCTCCTACTGAAGGAGCGGCTAAACAACAACAACAAAACAATATAACCCTTAGAATCTGCACCTGAATGGTGTTCTCACATCAACTTTCCTCCCCTCCCCTTCATGTACTTCCCTTCCTTGGTCATGAAAGAGACATAATTTTGAGAAATTCTGCTAATGATTTTTAAAACATTGTGTGAATATGTAAGCTCCTTACTCCTTAAGTACATACCTCCTATTCCCTGACCCAGCTATGGTAGTCAGTTGTCCATGGTTTTGTGGTAGCTCTTTAAGGGCTAGGAGAGATGGATGGAGATGCATGGACAGAGTAGGATTTTGCAGGGGTCCCATTTACACTTTGGCATCTACCCACCCTTTCTCTAACTGCATATTTTTCACACACCCAGCCCCACTCACAGCTGCTTGCCTATAGGGCCAAAAATCTTTAGTTAGTGATCTGCCAGAATTCTACTTTTCTATGTAGGAGATTGGAGTAATTTCAAATAACCCATCTGGTGGGATGAAGAGAAGTAAAGAAACTGAGGTAAATAAAATATGTATTGTTAAATTCTTGGTTGCATGCATTGTATCTTGACTGATAATTTATTTGTAGACTGTGTCTGTTGAGCTGGTATCTGTTAATTTTTATTTGTTTGTTTTATACTCTTTAATGTTGCTGAAATGTTGGACTGGGCATGGTAGTATGGATATGCATTATCATCTCCTAGGCCAGAGGAACCAGTTCAAAATTGCTTTTTATTTTCTCAGTCAGAATTCTGAAGACCTGAATCCTTGGCATAAAAATTTAAACTGGAAAGGCAAGTTCTGCCAAGTACATATTACATACCTCCTGGCCATGGATTTTGGTAGGCTTCCTTAGAGAAATATGAAACTTGTTTTCAATAAAGACTTATTCTGTATTTCCCTAATTGAATTTCACATTTGTACATTTTTATTTATAAGCGGTATTACTCTATCCCATTTAGGATAGTTTAATTTATAAATATGCAAAATTAATAAAGGACGCATCGCCATTTTGTTGAGTTCTGATACTTAAAGCAAATTCTTTGCTTAGACTTTTCCTTTGTTCTGAAATGAATTAAGAGAAACTCAGTTTCTTTTAAACTGTTATTTCAGTTAAAGAACTTCTCTTGGATGGTCTAGAGAAGTGTTATCCAGTGGATTTTGCTGCGGTGATGGAAGTGACCTACCATATTAGAAGTTTAATATGATAACCAATAGCCAAAGGATACAGGAAATATGGCTAGTGCTATTGAAGAACTAAATTCTTTATATAGCTTCGTATGGCTAGTGGATCCTGTATTGGACAGCAGAGTTCTAGAGTACTTTAATCATTTAGACAATTTCTTCTAGGTTAAAAATTCACCAAATGCATAATTTATCAGTTATTTTATGAATTTCATAGGTTTTGATTAATAACTTAGCCTTATATGCTGTATCTTAGAATGGTTTTAATTCATTACCATGTCCTTATACAATAAACTGTCCATGAAATAGTGATATAAAGCAGTTTTCCAAGTTTTAAACTAATTCTGTTGATGCTACTTTATTTTAATAAAAACACTCATTAGATTTCTACTGAAAACTAAAAGCTGGACAGTTACCAAACAGTGACCACACAGTAATTGAGTATTAGTCTTTGGCCAGTATTGCATAAAACCTCCATAAGTTTCAAAAAATGATTTGATGTGATTCCTCTCCTCAACGATCTTATAGTCTTGCTAAAAAGACAAAACTGGCAGGCGTGAAATAATTAAAAGTCAATCAGTGCTAAACTTAATTATGTGAAATAGGAGTGAAGAAGAGGGTGAGATTGCTGTAAGCGCAGGAGCCAGTCTCTGCACTTTAAAGTCTAAAGGATCCTTAGAAATCATGTATTCTCAATTGCAGACATGATGCAATTGTATTCCAGTGGGCTTACTTGTTTAAGATATCACAACCAGCTAAACACGTCCCCAGAACGTGGGTGAAGGCTCTCTTGTCCCTCAGTCTATTACTCTTTCCACATTGCCTTTAAGACTGCCTCCTAGAGGAGATTCTTTAAACACTTCATTAAAAAGAAAGTTTGAAGTCAAGCAATTATAAAACAAATTCCATTTCAAATACCCAGTTTCCTCTAGCAGAGTGTCTTCCAAACTCAATTGTTCTCTTTAACACATTCATAAGTTTTGCCATATCCTTTTACCACCTGTACTATTATTTATAAATACTTCTTTTATTTTAATTTAAAATTAATTACAAGGAAAATGGAAAGCCAGTATCATTTATCAGAAATAAATGGTAACTGGGAAATAAATACAGGAAAAATAAAAGCTGAGCTGTGGTATATAATTCCTAGGCAGACGCTTCACCTAAGCCACAGGAAGGTTTTCTTATTAAGAATATTAGTAAGTGCTGGAAAACCTTAGAAGCAGTAATCTTCCATTACTATCAAAAGTAATCCTTTTCTTCCCTTTCAGTTTTAAAACTGGAATTTATAAGGTCTTATTGCTGAATCTAATGCCTCATGGCTCGTTAAGACTATGTTACAAAGGAATGAGCCATGGATCTTCAGTTCTCTACCACAAATATACATGTTGACATAAATTTGTGTAACTGTGTTGGTTGGTGATATGGGGTTAATTTTGCTTGCAGTTGCAAATTATATAATTGTGTAAGTTTCCTGATTATTTTCCTTATTGAAATGAAGATTGTTTGATCTATCGGATGATGTTTTCGTGTTGCTATTTTTTACAGGGAAAGTAATAATTGTATAATTAACTAATCTTTTAAAAATATTAACTAATGGAATTTAGATAGGTTATCTCTCCATCTACAATCATACAATCCTATTTTTCATTAAGTGAAAACAACTTTTATGGTTGATGGTGGAGCTGTCAGGAGTCACAGGTAACTGTGATTTATGGAAATGGTTTATTAGGTAGAAAGATGACATGCATGATTTCTTTAAAAGGTGGAAAGGGCTTTCAAAACATAGTTTTAAAAATCTTAAAAACATGACCCTCATTCAGATATCAAGTAAGGATACCCCATGTATGTTTGTTCGCAGTTTTGTCCAACTCTGTGCGACCCTATGGATTATAGCTCACCAGACTCCTCTGTCCATGGGCTTCCCCAGCAATAATACTGGAGTGGGTTGCCATGCCCTCCTCCAGTGGATCTTCCCAATCCAGGGATCAAACCTGTGTCTCTTGTGTCTCCTGCATTGGCAGTTAGGTTCTTTACCACTAGTGCCACCTGGAAAGCCCCAAGAGTTCGCTATAGTTTGTTAAACTCATCCATGAGAGAATCCTTGGGATGGCTGAAGTGGTTTCAGGAACCTTTCAAGAAGTGAGATTATATAGTTACTTGGGAAAGGTGATAAACTAAGTTTGCTAAATTAGAGAAAAGACCAACAGGGCAATAAAATCATAAACTTTGATTCTATCTTTTCTACCAGAGAGAAATTATTTGTATCTCTATCAGACAAAAACCAAACAGAAAGTCCACAAGTACTTTGGCTGACCTGGTACACTATAATATATAGTGAATCAAATCAAGGTGCCTTTCTCAAGTGCAGTAGTTGTTGAGAATCGAGGTGATTTTGCTCCCAGGGGATATTTGGCAAAGTCTGGAGATGTTTTTGTTCTTGGCAATCTGGAGGGTGCTAGTGGCATCCCATGAGTGGAGTCCAGGGATGCTGCTAAATATCCTACAATACACAAAAAGTCTTCCCTGCCCCCTCTTATGCCCCCAGTGAAGGATCATCCAGTCTAGAGTCTCAGTGGTGTTCCAGTTGAGAAATTCTGCCCTAGGAAATTAAATAACCTTTGTTAGCCCTGTTATTGTTCCAATATGACATTGAAAGAACCCATAGTCATATCCTTTTGCCTTCTTTCCAAGTTTGGGGTAATTTTTCTCAAGTTTTGGATAACTTTCTCGTGCAAAGAGACTTTCCATGCGGTACAAGGGTTTTTAAAGGACACAATTTCTATTTTCTGAACACACCTAGAGAAAGCAGACGTTGTGAGCTAAGCTCGAGGTCTCCTTTTTTATATTGTCTTTCTCTTTCATTCTGTGGTTGCTTTTGTACATTTTAATTTTTTAATCTAAAAATAAGTGGTGAAGAAATGTTAAAACATACATCATCTGTCACTATGACCATTTTAATGAAGGCTTCATTCCATTTTCTACAGGATATTTTTCTCAACTGACTGTATCTTTTCCTGATTGACACTTAGGATTCTTGAAAAGGAAGTAAAAGCTGATGCACAATAATAGGAAAGAAGAGATATTAGTCAAGCAGAGATTTCCCATGTTTCTTCCGACTAAATTTCCTCTCTGGTTGGGAAGTTACGGAAAGCTGACACATTCTCTATAAGGAAATATGGAGTTGATGCCATCATACCCTAGTCTTTTTAATAGGTTAGTGGATTGAACCAAGAGTCAGAAATTAAGGGTAGTCTTCTCTAACATCTAATTTACATCTAACATCTAAAATACATCTAATTTAGTGAAAAACTAAAAACAGTGAGAACATTAATTCATAATCTATTATGATAATCCAGCAGCGACTGCTCTCATTTTTTGTGTATTAGTTCAAGCTTTTATCTGGTACAGCCTTATGATTTTTTTTCTTTTTAACCTTATGTGATTTAGCTCACCGTAAGCTTTTTGGACCAGGCACAGGTGTAGAGAGATGAGGGGGAAGACTTGCTTCTGCACTAAAGAAATTCTGAGACTAGTACCTAAAGTTGTAGCGTGTGATTTTATAGACTAGTTTTTCACTTCATATTAGACTTTCAGCATTTTTTTTCATGTTACCATATTGTCTTCCTGATTATCATTTTAAAAGATTTTTTAATATGAATCATTTTTTAAAGTCTTTATTGAATTTGTTACAATATTGCTTCTGTATTATATTTTGTTTCTTTGGTTGCGAGACACATGTGATCTTTGCTTCCTGACCAGTTATTGAACACAGATCCCCCTGCATTGGAAGGCAAAGTCTTAATCTTTGTTCCGTAATCAGGAACATCCCTCTTGATTATCATTTCGATATATAAAGGAGTAAGTTTATCCTCCAAGTCATCTAGCAAAGTATCTGCTAGTTGGTGGATGCTCAGAAAATGTTCCTTTATTTCTGCTCAAATACTCGAATTTCTGTACTGGACAGAAGTTTGGGTGTAGAAACATTTTTTTTTTAATGGGAAAAAACCCGAGACCTTGTTAATTTAACCAAAGCAAAATATCCAGCTCTGTACTTGAGCTTAAAAAATTGGATTCAACCCCTGTTGCTGCCCCTTGTTGACTGTGTGGCATTAGATAAGTCACTTTACTTCTTAGGGGAATTTTTCTGTATATTTAGGGGAGGGAGTTGCACTAGATAATAGGAATGTTTAAGAGTTAACATTATTTTTGCTTCTATCCAGGATCTCACATTAACAGAATTGAGATAACGATCTGCGGTTTCTTAAAGAAAATCCATCTAACAATGTTAATCTTAATTTATCAAATAAGCTCACTTTATGAAGAATGCCAGAGTGCTACAAAATTATACACAGAAACACAAAAACTAGCATTTTAGGAACACACCATGTATTAAGGATGTCTTTAAATATTTCATGTGGATTTTCACTATCTTCAATTATGCTCTCGGGTAGGTGTCATGCTTCTAACTGAAACTCAAGGAAATTAAGCATCTAGCATCCTTTCTAGTATATCATGCCAGTGTCAAGAATATGAATGTGTTCACTGAAAAGTAAGTAGCAGTATTTCTCCTTCTTTAACGTTCTAGAAGTACCTTTTGAGAATGGTTTTGTGGACTACAGCTGTTGAAAAAGCTCTTCAGGGAAGGAGGAAATGACTTCTTTCTGATCTCATGTGATTTGTTCCTGTAACAAGGAGACCATGAAAAGCATTGTCCTCATTCTTGAGGAAATGTCAAACCTTGAGGACAGATAGCTCCTTAAACTATGAGCCTAGTGCTACAGTGGAAGGCACTCCAGAGTTGAGATCAATATTCTGTGCTTTTGCTCTTGCTAATGACTTGGTGTGTGAGTTATCTAATTTGCAGGAGGCCATCTCTAAAAGTGAGGGATCTATACCTGATGATCTCCAAGATGTTCAACTTGTCTTCTATCTCTCCTTGGGCATCCGTTTTATTTATCTCTTTGCTGTTTTGTGTCTGAGAAGGGAGTGTGGGATCTACACTTCTGTTGGCAAGCGTTCAGTGAATCCTCTGTTTAGTGACTTCAATCATCCAGTCTTATCTGATTGCCTGCAAGTATACTAAGTCACTTCAGTTGTGCCCTACTCTTTGTGACCCTATGGACTCTAGCCCACCAGTCTCCTGGTCCATGGAATTTTCCAGACAAGAATACTGGAGTGGGTTGCCATGCCCTCCTCCAGGGGATCTTCCTGACCTAGTGATGGAACCCACATCTCTTATGTCTCCTGCATTGGCAGGTGGGTTCTTTACCGCCAGCACCACCTGGAAAGCCCCCTTACATGATTCTACAAGTCCTAAATCTTTTTAGATTTTTGTCTGGCAGCTCACTCCTTTCAGTGACCACTTTTTGCTTCCACTTCTGTTTTTTCTTTGCTCAAAAGAATTTCCAGAATTGTAATGAGAGCTCTCATCAAGAGATGGCCCCTTCCTCATTCTCTTTGTGTGTGTGTGTGTTAAGTTTTATTATCATTATACCTTTTCAGTTATTGCAGTGTCATTTCTAGACAGAAAGGAAATTAGTATATGTAGGGATATACTATATTATAGCCTTGGGAAAGTAAGTAGAGAGTGGAGATTATTTATAAATTGAAGTGAAAGGCAAATGATGCTACTAGAATGTTCCAAAGGAAATTGAGGGACCAAAGTTGTTCAGTCACTAAGTTATTTCTTATTCTTGGCAACCCCATAGACTGCAGCATGCCAGGCTCCTCTGTCCTCTACTATCTCCTGGAATTTGCTGAAATTCACATCAATTGATTCATGTCCATTCACATCCAGTGATGCTATTTAACCATCTCATCCTCTCCCACCTCCTTCTCCTATAGCCTTAAATCTTTCCCAGCATCAGAGTGTTTTCCAATGAGTCAGCTCTTCATATCAGGTGGCCAAGTATTGGAGCTTCAGCTTTAGTGTCAGTCCGTCCAATGAATATTTAGAGTTGATTTTGTTTAGGATTGACAGATTTGATTTCCTTTCCTTCCAAGGGACTCTCAGAAATCTTCTCCAGCACCACAAATTGAAAGCATCAATTCTTTCGTGCAAAGCCTTCTCTGTGGTCCAACTCTCACATCTGTACCTGACTACTGGAAAAACCATAGCTTTGACTATATGGACCTTTGTCGGCAAAGTGATATCACTGCTTTTCAATACTCTGTCTAGGTTTATTATAGCTTTCCTTCCAAGGAATAAGTGACCCATAGATGACTAGAAAGGCCTCAAGAGGGAAAGGGGGAGGTGTGATGAATCACAAGAAAATTATAGATTTTTTCTTTTGCTGGAAGAGCTTAATGAAAGGTAAAGTCATTTATTAACTCAGATATTTACTGATGACCTGTTATATGTAAACTCTACCCTGGGTGCTAATTCCATGAGGACCAGTAGGTACAGCTTCTGTCTTCTATTTACTTGTGAAATTGAGGTAGAGCCAGAGGCTTAGATAAACAAAATAGAAATGCAACACAGTTAGTATTAATGAGAAGATATAACAATTTAGAAGTAACTAATTGCCCAAACTGAAAGGGAAAATTCCATAACACATATTCTGGTTAATATTTTATAGAGTGAAAGCTAATTACTTTTAAACTAATCAGGGGTTTGAACAATATTCATCAAAGAGTGGTTCCTATGATATGTATATAAACTAATCAGGGGGTTGAAAAATAGTTATTAGAGAGTGGTTTCTATGATACATCCAATCTATGATTAATATGTGACACATAATTCCGAGAGTCATGTTTTTAGTATCTAATCATAAGGCATATGAAATGTGGAGTGTTAGAAGGGAGAGTTAATTACAGTTGGGATTCATTCTTATTTTGGAAAATACAAAAGCAAAAGTCAATATTGCATCATTATGCACCAGGCATAACAGTTCAAGGCATGTACAGTGCTCTGTAAAGAGATATACCTTAATGCAAAGATAATGCCTTGCACGGTTATGGGTGATTGGCTCAGGTTTCTTTTGGTGTAGAGGAGACCATGGTTCTCCAAAGTGGGTAGGTGCTCCTGAAGTGTTCCCAGAGATCATAACAACTTCTATCCAGGCTTTGAAATAATGAGGACTATAGAATGTAGGTGGGATCTCCTGAGAGGGAGAGATAACCAAATAAAGCAAACTGTTGTTACTATCCTTGGGATTTCTCTATGGCTTCCATTATCTACTCCAACCATTCCTCTTACCTTGTAGCAGGAGAGGGTCCCCAGAAGGCCAAATCCATGTCTCCTGCTCTCTGTAAACCCCTTTCAGTGATCAGGAGAATGAGGCTATGAAATGGGAAACACTTACTCCCAGGCACTGCCTTTTATTCATTTTTAATAAAGAATTGTTACCAGCACAAGTCATGCTGTTATTAATTTCAAATTAAAACTCAGACTATATATGACCTCTTTAAATCTGCTATTTTCCAATTCATTTATTTTGGCTGTAATTATGACTGATTGCTCAATTCTTACTGGAATAGCTAGGGTGCAGTTTAATTTTAGTTGAGGTCTTTACAATAATAACCAGGGAATCTTTCCCACATATCTGTATAAGATATTTAATTTTATGTGTAGAATTAAAATAACAGACTTGGGCACCTGATGTATTATTTCTCTTTACCATATTGTGGAAAATAATTTGTCTGTTTATTCTGTGGCTGTACCTTAGCAGCTCCAGAAATTTGAATTTTGTTGTATTTAAAGAAAAAATAATGAAACCTATCAGGAATATGTTTATTCATGTCAGTGCTTAATTTATTGATATTATATGTGTATGTATGCACATACTCACATATACATACACACAGTAACATATATAAATACGTCCAGAGGTTGGAAGCAAAGTATTCCTTGATTTAAAAAAATAATAATTAAAAAAAATTAAAAAAATATAAAAAAATAAAAAAATAATTTTTTTAAAATGCCATATCAAGGTCTGGGATATTCCCAGTCTGAAAAATAAGTCCTTCCCCTTTTATTGCATATTGAAACTAGAAAAGAAACTTCATTGATTGCTTTTATTATGTTAAAAGCCTCACCCTTTCTGTCTGACATTGTGTTCTATTTAAGCTCATCCTTTATCAACTGACAAAAATCCATTTTAAATATTGTTTGGAAGCCAGATTTCTGATACTCTCCACTGCTACTAGACTGTATTTTTGTGTGTGTGATGTACTGCACAAAATTGTCTATTGATATGAAGCAGGCTGTGGAACGATTTTTCAGCTTTGATCACTAGAATGAATCGATTTTTAACAAGCCCTCAGTATGGCAGCAGCTGCTGATGTCGCGTGTCTAACAGCTTCATTGAAGGTTCCATTTGATTTGCTGTTGCTAAGTACTCCCTTGCAGTGAACTTGTCTGTGAAGACTTCCTCAACCAACTGAAGCTCTTTTATTAGGTTAGAAACTGCTGTTACATGTTATTTACTGATTAAAAAATAATTATAGGCAGTCTACATTACATAGAATCATCAATTTGCCATTAGTACTGCTTGGTAGAAGCTTTGAAAATGGGAATGAAACTCAAAACTAGCTTCCTAGTTTTGAACATGCTAATTAAAATAAAAAGGTATTTGTTTGTTCATTCTGAATATACAAGCTTAGTGGCAGAATCTTGTGGTGTGACTTTCCCTTAGTGCTTACTATGCATTGTGATCAGCTTAAGTTCACTGTTGTCTTCACAGAAGAGCCATGCAGTTGGAATCCAGCATTCTAACATCACTGGAGACGTGACATCATAAACCGCTGGTTATTTATGTCCCAGTTGTGATATAACGTGGGCCAGTATGCTAAATTGGACAATTAAAATGATCACTGGCACCCTGGCAATATGGCTTTTCAGATATGTTCTCAGATTTTCAGTTTCCCTTTAGTCTTTATTTGATTTCTAATGGTCAGTTAATAAACCAAACTGGGTAAAATGTCAATAAAGACAGAAATGCTTCTTTTTAAAAGGAATTCTCATTAATGTTGCTGCAAGTTTTATTCACCAAAGTACGTTACCCTACTTTTTCTTTTAAGCTCTGTTAAGGAGTTTTTTGTTCTTTTTTTTAATCAGGAGTTTATGTGTATGAGTATGTGAAGTGGGTCCCCAGTGGCCCAGCAGTAAAGAAGCCAAGTGCAATGCAGGAGGAGATGCAGATTTGATCCCTGGGTGGGGAAGATCCCCTGGATGAGACATGGTAACCCACTCCAGTATCCTTTCCTGGAGAATCCCACGGACAGAAGAGCCTGCTTGGCTACAGTCCATAGAGTCGCAAAGAGTTGGACATGACTGAAGTGTCTGAGCATGCACATATATATGTGAAGTATGAACTCTCTGGAGTATAGAAAAGGTCGTTTCTCTAAGAAAGTGTTTAGCCTCATGTCAGGTATTTAGGCATTGTGCTTTTCTTGTTGGATTCCACTAAAAATATAATGTCCTTTAAATATATTGACAGCATGACCCAGAACACTCATCATTTCCTCTTTCCGTTTAAAAATATAGTTTTGCTCTTTTCATTAATCTTCAGATTTTCATCTTGACCAAAGATTGACAATTTCAAGAGTATTTTTGACAGCTGTGACTGTTAGGAATACAACAGAATCCATGATTAAATGGATAAGTGCAGGAAAACCAACCTGACATGGCAAAGAGAAAAGTTATATTTCTTGTTTTAGAAATAAATATGTCAAGCTAAAATAATTTCATTTGTCCTTAGCCCACTTTCCTGAGAAGTTGTCAGCCACTTTAAAGCCATGAAAGAATTCAGATCAGAGAGGGAGCAGATATTTTGCAGTTTCACAGCATAATCATGTCATAGAGCAGCACAAAAATTCACTCTCCTATTAAAGTGGTTTAAGTTACAGAATCACAGTAAAACTGACTTTTGTTTTACAGGCAAACAAAATATGATGGGGAACCAGATAATGGCAACATTGCTTATAAATTCATATTGACCATTTTCCTTCTTGTCTTTGCCCTTACTTTTTGTTTTGTGTGTTAGATTGACCAGAATGGGCTCCAAATTGTCCTTCTTTTTTTTTTCCTGTTCAATGTGTGATGAAGCACCAAGGGTGTTAGGTATACAGAATGCCAGTTGTCAATATTTTTCTTGTCAGCTCTCATTTTGCTCGCTATTAATAAGATTGATCAAAAGAAACAATTCATTGCGCTTCTGTGTTTATTCTGTTTTCTTGGGTGGTCTCTGAGTATATGAATTCTTTTAGGAACACATTCACATTTCATTCTTGAACATGTAAATATAGAGCACAGTTTAGGGGCAGAGGAGACATGGAGTGGACTGTTTGCTTTTATTTGTCTGTTTGTTCTTCAAGTTATCCAGGCATAAAGAGCCCTCCACTATTTGGCTCAAGCCTGCCTTTTGTGAATGAAACACCCCAGACCCAGAACCATAAATGTATAATAATTACCCGTGCAGTTAGTATACAAGACCTCTTCGTCCTCTCTTATTTATTCACCAAATCAGATACTTAATGATTTACTGCTTACCATTTTTGTCACACTTCAGAATAAAATCAGGCACTCCCTCTAAGTCTTTTCATTTTTTTTCGATCTTCTCTGGAAAAGGAAAAGCACTTTGTCTCTGTGGCCACATGTTTGAAGACCATCTTTTTTAGAAATGTTTTTTTCAGAAAATACCCAAAGTTTCCATCACTTTTCTAAAATGGCAATTCTATCTTCCTCTCTGAAAACATGTTAGAATAAAAGATTCCTGACAGCTGATTAGGAAAGTGACATATATTTTACTTCCTTTCAGATGAAGCCTTCTAAAAACGTATTTACTTACCAGGGGCAGTGACAGCCTGTCTGGCAAAAATAATTGATATCCTTTCTGCTTATTGTAGGAAGGGAACAATGAAACAAGAAAGACCTTTCTCATACCTTCTGAGAGGAAGAAACTGGAAGAAATTGATTGTCATTAAATTAAGGTTTTCTTTTGGATACTCTGGCCACTGACACATTCTTGAAAAATTGTAGCAACTCTTTGCCTCACTGGTGTTAATAATTAGGCTTGGTGTGCTGTTTTCAAATATTTCTTCTAGGGAAGCATGCATATTCTGTCTTTGATGAAGGGTAAAGATATTTTAAAATTATCAGGTTTATAGTTCACTATATATCCTTGAAATATCATCCCAGATAAATATAGTGCAACTTTAGTAATTCAGATTAATATAAACAAAAATATTTTCTAAATTAAAGCTCATTTGCTTTTGAATGGAATTTGAAATTGGTTCTAGTAGTTATAAGCTAAGTAATCATAAGGAAGACTATTGTACTTTTTGAAATTTTGACTTTTGAGGCATATAAAATAGGCTGTAGTATACTTTATCGACTGTGCCAAAGCCTTCAACTGTGTGGATCACAATAAACTGTGGAAAATTATGAAAGAGATGGGCATACCTGACCACCTGACCTGCCTCTTGAGAAACCTGGATGCAGGTCAGGAAGCAACTGTTAGAACTGGACATGGAACAACAGACTGGTTCCCAATAGGAAAAGGAGTATGTCAAGGCTGTATATTGTCACCCTGCTTATTTAACTTAAATGCAGAGTACATCATATGAAATGCTGGGCTGGAAGAAGCACAAGCTGGAATCAAGATTGCCGGGAGAAATATTAGTAACCTCAGATATGCAGATGACACCACCCTTATGGCAGAAAGTGAAGAGGAACTAAAAGGCCTCTTGATGAAAGTGAAAGAGGAGAGTGAAAAAGTTGGCTTAAAGCTCAACATTCAGAAAACTAAGATCATGGCATGTGGTCCCATCACCTCATGGGAAATAGATGGGGAGATAGTGGAAACAGTGTCAGACTTTATTTTGGGGGGCTCCAACATCACTGCAGATGGTGATTGCAGCCATGAAATTAAAAGATGCTTACTCCTTGGAAGGAAACTTATGACCAACCTAGATAGCATATTAAAAAGCAGAGACATTACTTTGCCAACAAAGATCCGTCTGGTCAAGGCTATGGTTTTTCCAGTGGTCATGTATGGATGTGAGAGTTGGATTGTGAAGAAAGCTGAGAGCCGAAAAATTGATGCTTTTGAACTGTGGTGTTGGAGAAGACTCTTGAGAGTCCCTTGGACTGCAAGGAGATCCAGTCAGTCCATCCTAAAGGAGATCAGTCCTGGGTGTTCATTGGAAGGACTGATGCTGAAGCTGAAACTCTAGTACTTTGGCCACCTCATATGGTGTTGACTCATTGGAAAAGACCCTGATGCTGGGAGGGATTGGGGGCAGGAGGAGAAGGGGACGACAGAGGATGAGATGGTTGGATGGCATCACCGACTCTATGGTCATGGGTTTGAGTAAACTTCGGGAGTTGGTGATGGACAGGGAGGCCTGGTGTGCTGCGGTTCATGGGGTCGCAGAGTCGGACACGACTGAGAGACTTAACTGACTGACTGACATACTGACTCAGTTTACAGAGTTATTTGTTGTGAGGCTTATCCACAGTCATGTAAATATTATTAATTATTATAAGATACTTTTAAAGAGATATGGTTTTGACACTTCTCTGTACAAAGAGAAAAAACTTAATGCATGTGTGTGTGTGTGTGTGTGTGTATATATATATATTCTGAGAGAAGGTCTGTCTTGTCTGCCTTAAGAAACCAATAAAATCTGGTTTTTTTCAAAGAGTCACAGCCAAGCCAAAAATGGTTCTTTTAAGCACCACAAGCATTTTCACAGTTATATTTACAACATTAATTTCTTAAAAATCTTGTTGTAAATACCTTTTTCTTAACACTTCAACCTAGTCTAGATCAGGCCATCACCTGCAGAGATATTCATATATATGTTTTCTTGTTTTTCAAAATGCAGTAATGGATCAATGGCGCTTGCTTTAAAGCTGGGCAGCATGTGGTTTATTCACTATTCCAGAAACTTTGATAAATCTATGGCAATTCTGGGGAGCAGACAGAGCTACTCGGCCACATTTCGTATTTTACAGGCACTGTGAAGTATCTTTGTTTCTGTATTAACGCCTTCTGTATACATAAATCCTTCTATGGCAGATGCCATCTGGTCAGCATATGGTTGTGGGGCAGCTGTAGAAGTCATGCTTTGTTGACCTAATGGAAGCTCTGTCTTCAGAGAAGTAGAAAATTGGTTGTTTCTGTGGGTTATAAAGTTCCAAACCATTGCTTGCCACCTGAGAGCATTAATTTCATTTTATTGCTTGTTTCCATAGTTAAGGAGTGGCTTGTTGGAGGGCTAACTGTCCCTGTCTCTTCTGCAAGCCATTAGGTAATAAATTGGATATCATATGTAATTTTTCAGGTTTTTTTTTTTAATATAATGAAAGATACTATGTTAGATTCTGTGCCCTCAAATGCTCTTTAACCTCATATAATCTTACCTTTTCCAACCTGTGAAAACTGCAAAAACTCTTCAGTTTTCAGGAAAAACTCACTAGGTTTGTTTTCTCCTTTTAAGAATGTTTGACTTTGGGGAATCCCATGTAGGGTTGTTAACTTGATTAGATGTACATTTTATTAAATCTGCCCTTGAGACCTTTAACTCCTAAATAGCTGTTCAAAAATTTTAATGAATTCTAAGAAATCAGAAATTTTGCTTAAACTTTATATTGCCAAGCTAATAACTTTTGATGGACATCCATTATAATCTTGAAGTTTAACATTGTAAACCATAAACACATTAATTGAAACATCAAATATGAATGTAAAACGTTTCTTAAGACATATGTTAAAACATGTTATATTTTCCAGCATGTTATGACCTGTAAACACATTCAGTTATATTATTTCACTTATTTTTTTATTATTATTTGTCTAAGTATGGAAATTGAACTATTCGTTTCATCTGTGAATTGAGCAGATTGCAGTGAGGTTGATTTGATCAATGAAAGGTCATATGACTAGTCATTGGCAAAAGAAAAACAACTACACCATCAGTTCAGTTCAGTTCAGTTCAGTCACTCAGTCGTGTCCGACTCTTTGCGACCCCATGAATCCCAGCATGCCAGGCCTCCCTGTCCATCACCAACTCCCGGAGTTTACTCAAACTCATATCCATCGAGTCGGTGATGCCATCCAGCCATCTCATCCTCTGTCGTCCCCTTCTCTTCCTGCCCCCAATCCCTCCCAGCATCGGGGTCTTTTCCAATGAGTCAACTTGTCACAAGAAACTAGACCATAGATGTAGTTAAATAGCATCTCTGCTTTAATATACTGAAAGTAATATATAATTCCTCTTATCAGAAAGGTATTTTATGTAACATGTCAAGCTTACTACCTCAATAATTGTGGCTATTTACTGTTTTCTTATAACAGGAATGAATCATGATGCTGAAGAACTTTACATAATACTATCCGTCCAGTTTACCCACTGTCAAAATTTCAGATTTAGAAACTGCCCTATTGCAGATACAGGCATTCTGGGTTACCTCATGAAAAAAGAAAATGTGAATGAGAACTTTTTCTTAAACAACAGCAACAACGACAAATTTCAACTGAAATGTTAAGATGACTGTATGCAAAACAATGCTATTTTATGACAAATCAGAGCAAATTCCCAAGCATCCGCCATATTACCAATTGCAATTCACTGCATTATTTTTTTTCTTCCTTAGAACAATGTAATTTCTGATTGCAGATTCTCAAATGACTGAAACAGCCACAGAGTTTTCAATCAAAATTTCACCAACTTTTTGTATCCCATTTGTTTTGGTTGAAACTCAAAGAAGAGAAACTGTGTTCCCAGTAGAAAAGCCACAAGGAAGGCTTTTTGTAGAAGCCAAAGTTAAAATGTTGCCAACAGGCAGATGGAACCCAAGTCTGAATGAGGAAATCCCAAGCCAGGCCTCTTGCTGTGGCTTTAATACAGCCTACTTGTGTCCTGATTTCCTGTCTTTATTACTGGGGTTCCAGTTATTTATGAATTGAATTCCCATGTAGTTATCTTGCTGTTATTGTAAAATGCCACATGATATTTTGTGCTAAGTCAATAAATGACTTGTGCCACCACTGTATTTACTTTGGGTTTGTAATCTCTGTGCTTTTACCCTTTTTCTGACATTTTCCAAGCTTCTCCCTGCAAATCAGCTGGCCATAGAGCAGCGCTTTCTTTGAGCAATTGGCAGTCTGCTGCTGCTGCAGGCCTAACCACCAATTCACACCGCAGGGCACTGTCCACCCCAGGAAGAGATTTGTTCTCAGTTGTCTGACACTTTGGTTACTTTAAAAATTACTCCCAAGGTTTAGACTTCTTGCAGGTAATTCTTAGAGAAACATGAAAAAAGTATTGGTTGCTTGACGCTTAAATGAAAAATAAGGAGAAGCAATAACGTAGAATCATTTGAATTGGAGAAATAGAGGTGATTCAAGAGGTCATGGGATAAAATTTCTAATTCAGGAGCTTTCAAACTCTTTTGAACAAGATCCACAAAGAAATACAATTTACAGTGTGACCTCTTATATTCATCTCTAGACTACAATTGAAACCAAAGTTTTACAAAATAGTACCTATCCTTATTTCATAGGATTGTCAAAGTATAATATTTTTAAAGTTAAAGATATAATTTTCCTACAAAAAATAAAATGAAACCCTAACCCCTAATTATATATATATATATATATATATATATATTTCATTCAGCTTATTACTTATTGAGGAAACCAATACAATGTTGAGATTGGTTAAAAGATTATTTGAGGAGCTGGGTATTTATAGAAAATAAGATATTAAAATGGCTAAGTTAGATATAAAACTAGCCAATGTGCTATAGTATAATCAACTCTAACTTTAGGAGTTATCTTTTCTACTGGACAGAAATTATTAGTGTAGCTACTGTATAAAACCTACAAGTTAATGTATACTTTCACTGAATCTGGGACTTTACATTAGTAGCAGCGTCAAAGTTTATTCCTTTAGGTAATACTTGTTTGGACCTCTCAAACAATACCCTCATATAATGTTGAAAAGCATAGTGCCAAAATATTTTACTCATTTCTTCTAAATTTGACTAATTTTTCTTAATAGGATATACTCTGATATTTTTATTAAGTTCTACTTTATTTTTAAAAAATTTTATTTTATCTCCCTAAATTATTTTCATCTGCCATAAGTAGTTCATGACTTGGTTTAAATGCTACTGCACCAGTGTACAAATAGGATACCCCTAAGCACTTTCAGAAAGAGGCAAGTTTTTTACTTTGTCTTATAAATAAAAATCAAAAGGGAGGAGGAAGGAAGAGGAAAGAGCCTCAGCCAGCTGTCTTCAGGGACCTCAGCATTCTATAAAGTGGTATGATTGTTTATAAAAGTCATAATTCTTTTCTCTCACAAGGCACACATTTTGCTTAGGTTGCAATTTAGACTCTTTTGCTCCTGATTAGAGTAGAATTTTGTACAGTTCATATAGCTTTGGGAGAAGGTGAATTAGTTATCTGGAAAAAACTACCTCAATTCACAGAGACAGTTCAGAAAACTGAGGTGACTGGCTCCATCACACAGAAGTTTCATGGGGAAGCCCAGCAGGTAGCCACGGAACAGAGGATAGTCCCTGGACCCAGAAGGGTGTGGGTGACAGTCACCACATAGAGGGTCTCAAGCTAAGCTCTGTTCTTCCTAATCTGAACTGCCTTATCTCTAGTGTAAGGAGAGAACTGTAATGAAATTAAATGAGGGACTACATGTAAATTTCTTTGTAAAACTAAGAAGCACTCTGAAAATGTAAATTCCAGTCACTGTACCCAGTATACATTTTTCCATCCTTGTTTACCTTCTGACATAGAAGATATAGTTGTTGACCTACTTGCACATATTTACCAGTAATCAAGGCACTTCCCAGGTGGCGCTAGTGGTAAAAGACCCACCTGCCAATGCAGGAGACATGAGACTCGAGTTTGATCCCTGGGTTGGGAAGAGACCCTGGAGGAAGGCATGGCAACCTATTCTGGTATTCTTGCCTGGAGAATCCCATGGACGGAGGAGCCTGGAGGGCTGCAGCCCGTAGGGTCGCAAAGAGGCAGACACGACTGAAGAGACTTAGCATGCTTGCACGCTCCAGTGATTGAGATAATGGGTACAATGTCCCCTAAGTCTAGTGAATTTTGTAAGTGCTTTCTCTCTTCTACACACAGTTCTATGTTAAAATATGTAAAGTTATGCTAGTTATTATTGCTAGTAGATCATCTCTGTAAAATGCTCTAAAAATTTCAAATTAAAGAGCACCATTCTGATTAAAGAGAGCTTCCCAGGTGGTGCAGTGGTAAAGAATCCTCTTGCTAATGCAGGAGACAAGGGTTCAATCCCTGGGTTGGGACATCAAGCCACTCTAATATCCTTGCCTGGGAAGTTCCATGGACGGAGGGGCCTAGTGGGCTATAGCCCATGGTGTTACAAAGAGTTGGACACAACTGAGCACTCACATTCTGATAAAATGTACTGTAAGACTTTCCACCTGCAGAGGCTTCTAATTATGCTTCCCATGCATAAAAAAAAAATGCATCTAGAAAAACTGATAAATGGCGAACATCTACTTCCCTGCTGATTTTAACAAAATTTCTTTATAATAGAACATTTAGCAGTTTAATTCTGAGCTCTCTCAGGAATAGTCTGTAAAATGTTTTGCTTAGGTCTCTTTTTAAGCACTGAATTCTCAGCTTAAATAAAAGGTACATTGAGCCTTTGCCATAAGCAAAGTTACGTCATTAAATCACAAGAGGTGAGCTTGAAGATGACACGAAGACAGAAGAAATAAATGCAATCAAAACATGCTGAATGTGGTGTTCTCTCTCATTCTTAGACAATAATTGCTGAGATGGAAATGAGACAGCTTTACTGAAAAGGCTACTCTCTTGATTCCTAAGAGATGTGTCTTAAAATAGCCTATAAATATTAGGAAATGTATTTCAGATGTATTTATGTCTTTTGCAAAATACTTCAGACAGTTGAAGTAATGGGTCTCCTGAGTTTTTGCTTTTTCAGTGCTTTCTCCCTCCTTCACCTCCTCCCCTGATTCTTCTGATTACATGAGAGAAAAGAGAAGGTTTCACTTAGGCATGAATTTGTCTATTGTACTTGCTGCATCAACACTGGGAAGGTGCTATCCCCCTGTTGTACAATTGAAAAGGCAGGCTCCAGATGGATCATCTTGGGACCACTGCAAGCAACAGAGTGGTACCCAGACATGTGGACAATGATTCTGAGAAACAGCACCAGTGGAGCCTAGGTTGGCAAAATGGGGGACATTTATTCATACCTTTGCAGCTTGACTCCAACAGGTTTCTATGCCATCATAATCGCAAGAAATTTCCTTTGGTTTCTCCATTATGTGACTTAAATCACCACTTTGTACACCATTTCCTGTTGCTAACTTTTAGGATCTAATATTCTTTTTTTCTAAGGATGCTGGAGGAATACTAGTTACTTCATTTATACCTGACAACACTTCCTTTTATTCCTACTAAGATATTCTGACCCTCTGTTATTGACCCCTTCTTAAGCATACTTCTGTTCTTGTTTTACCCTTCGCTTCATCCACAGTACACACCACATACTTTCTTGCCCATGCAAAGGGAAGACATTTAGTGTAGAGAAGATCATCAGCTTGGAATCAGTTTAATCTGTGCTTGAATCTGGGCACTTACCAGCCACACAGCCTTGCACAGAAGGGAACATACTTTCTCTTACTTTCTCTTCTAGGTTTTTATGTTCAGCATCTGGGACAATGCAAATTAAACTGACAAAAGGCACATTAGTAGGATAAATGGTCTGTTACATAATACACATATGGCATCTTCACAGAAAAAGACTGAAGACCCAAAAGAAGTGGCTGGAATCTGGGGCTTATATACCATTATAACAAAGAACAATAAACTTGAGAAAAGTGACAAGAAAAAGGAAAAGAGGTTTAGGCTTTGGGGACAGCAAACTGTGGGAAGGTAAATATACAAGAACACTAATGGAAGAGAAGAACTGTCTGTAAGGTTTTTTATGATACCCTGGGTGCCCATCTCTGGGCTGATGATAAGTCCAGTGTATGTGAATAAGGGGAGGGCAGAGTGGAGAGCTATTTTTAAGTCTGTTGCTTCTCAATTGCCTTCAACTCAAAATAATCCTTCCACTGAACTGGTGTATTTTAGGATGATGTATTCTGATTCCCTTCAACCTTATCAAGGTTACTTATTCACTTCTTGGAACCTCAGCATCATACTCTGTAGAAGAGAGTGAAACCTCCTGTGATTGTTGGGGAATAAATGCCTCTTACTCAAAGCTTTCATAGGGCACTGCCCCCATTTTAAAGCTTCTGAGAAAATGCTTCTCTGCTCCTAATGTTTCTGGATTTTGCTGTTCAGTTTCCTTTGTTTTTTCTCTCTCTCCTTCTCTTTTCAATTAACTTAACTTATCATCATACAGTTGGGCAATCTTACTTAGAGGTTGAAGGGAGCAGAGAGAAGCTGAATAGGGATAAAATCAAGTGGCAGGAGATGAAGAAATTTTAAATGTTTGTTGTTTTTGTCCTGCATAATAAACCCATAGAAACCACATAATATCCTTGACTATAATACCCCCATTTTACCCTGCATTTCCTATATCCACAAACAGTGAATTTCTCTGAGTTTCTGAAGACCTAGTCTGTTGTTCCATGTCCAGTTCTAACTGTTGCTTCCTGACCTCCATACAGATTTCTCAGGAGGCAGGTCAGGTGGTCTGATATTCCCATATCTTTAAGAATTTTCCAGAGTTTGTTGTGATCCACATCATCAAAGTCTTTGGCGTAGTCAATAAAGCAGAAGTAGATGTTTTCTGGAAGTCTCTTCCTTTATCGATGATCCAACAGGTGTTGGCAATTTGATCTCTGGTTCCTCTGCCTTTTCTAAATCCAGCTGGGACATCTGGAAGTTCACAGTTCACATACTGTTGAAGCCTGGCTTGGAGAATTTTGAACATTACTTTGCTAGCATATGAGATGAGTGCAACTGTGCGGTAGTTTGAGCATTCTTTGGGATTGGAATGAAAACTGACCTTTTCCAGTCCTGTGGCCACTGCTGACTTTTCCAAACTTGCTGGCATATTGAGTGCAGCACTTTCACAGCATCATCTTTTAGGATTTGAAATAGCTCAACTAGAATTCCATCACCTCCACTAGCTTTGTTCGTAGTGATGCTTCACGTTCCAGGATTTCTGGCTCTAGGTAAGTGATCATACCATTGTGATTATCTGGGTTGTGAAAATCTTTTTTGTATAGTTCTGTGTGTTCTTGCCACCTCTTCTTAATATCTTCTGCTTCTGTTAGGCCCCTACCATTTCTGTCCTTTATTGTGCCTTTCTTTGCATGAAATGTTCCCTTGATATCTCTAATTTTCTTGAAGTGATCTCTAGTCTTTCCCATTCTATTGTTTTCATCTATTTCTTTGCATTGATCACTGAGGAAGACTTTCTTATCTCTCTTTGCTATTCTTTGGAACTCTTCACTCAGATGGGTATATCTTTCCTTTTCTCCTTTGCCTTTCACTTCTCTTCTTTTCACAGCTATTTGTAAGGCCTCCTCAGACAACCATTAGGCCTTTTTGCATTTCTTTTTCTTGGTTATGGTCTTGATCCCTGCCTCCTGTACAATGTCATGAACCTCTGTCTATCAGATCTAATCCTTTGAATCTATTTCTCACTTCCACTGTATAATCGTGAGGGTTTTGATTTAGGTTGTACCTGAATGGTCTAGTGGTTTTCCCTACTTTCTTCAATTTAAGTCTGAATTTGGCAATAAGGAGTTCATGATTTGAGCCACAGTCAGCTCCCAGTCTTGTTTGTGCTGACTGTATAGAGCTTCTGCACCTTTGGCTGCAAAGAATATAATCAATCTAATTTTGGTATTGACCATCTGGTGACGTCCATGTGTAGAGTCTTCTCTTGTGTTGTTGGAAGAGGGTGTTTGCTATGACCAGTGCATTAGCCTTTGCCCTGCTTCATTCTATATTCTCAGGCCAAATTTGCCTGTTACTCCAGATATCTGTTTACTTCCTATTTTTGCATTCTAGTCCCCTATAATGAAAAGGAAATCTTTTTTGGGTGTTAGTTCTAGAAGGTCTTATAGGTCTTCATAGAACCATTCAACTTCAGCTTCTTCAGCATTACTGGTCATGGCATAGACTTGGATTACTGTGATACTGAATGGTTTGCCTTGGAAATGAAGAGAGTTCATTCTGTCTTTTTAGAGATTGCATCCAAGTACTGCATTTCAGACTCTTTTGTTGACTATGATGTCTACTCCATTTCTTCTTAAGTATTCTTGCCCACCGTAGTAGATATAATGGTCATCTGAGTTAAATTCACCCATTCCACTCCATTTAAGTTCACTAATTCCTAAAATGTTGATGTTCACTCTTGCCATCTCCTGTTTGACCACTTCCAATTTACTTGATTCAAGGACCTCACATTCCAGGTTCCTATGTGATATTGCTCTTTTCAGCATAAGATTTTACTTCTGTTACCAGTCATATCCACAACGTGGCTTTACTTTTGCTTTGGCTCTGTCTCTTCATTCTTTCTGGAGTTATTTCTCCACCAATCTCCAGTAGCATATGGGGCACCTACTGACCTGGGGAGTCCATCTTTCAGTCCTATCTTTTTGCCTTTTCATACTGTTCATAGGGTTCTCAAGGCAAGAATACTTAAGTGGTTTGCCATTCCCATCTCCAGTGGACCACATTTAGTCAGAACTCTCCACCATGACCCGTCCATCTTGGGTGGCCCTACATGGCATGGCTCATAGTTTCATTGAGTTAGACAAGGCTGTGGTCAATAAGATCAGATTCCAAATAGGGAAAGGAGTACGTCTAGTCTATATATTGTTACCCTGCTTATTTAACTTATATGCAGAGTACATCACGAGAAACCCTGGGCTGGATGAAGCACAGGCTGGAAGCAGGATTGCCAGGAGAAATATCAATAACCTCAGATATGCAGATGACACCACCCTATGGCAGAAAGTGAAGAGGAACTAAAGAGCCTCTTGATGAAAATGAAAGAGGAGATTGAAAAAGCTGGCTTAAAACTCAGCATTCAAAAACTAAGGTCTTGGCATCTAGTCCCATCACTTCATGGCAAATAGATGAGGAAACAGTGGAAACAGTGACAGACTTTATTTTTGGGGGCTCCAAAATTACTGTAGATGGTGACCACAGCCATGAAATTAAAAGGTGCTTGCTCCTTGGAAGAAAAGTTTTAACCAACCTAGATAGCATATTAAAAAGCAGAGACTACTTTGCCAACAAAGGTCCATCTAGTCAAAGCTATGTTTTTTCCAGTGATCATGTGTGGATGGGATGTGAGAGTTGGACTGTAAAGAAAGTTGAGCCCCGAAGAACTGATGCTTTTGAACTGTGGTGTTGGAGAAGACTTTGAGAGTCCCTTGGACTGCAAGGAGATCCAACCAGTCCATCCTACAGGAAATTGGTCCTGAATATTCATTGGAAGGACTGATGCTGAAGCTGAAACTCCAATACTTTGGCTCCCTGATGTGAAGAACTGATTCATTTGAAAAGACCCTGAAGCTGGGAAAGATTGAAGGTGGGAGGAGAAGGGGACAATAGAGGATGAGATGGTTGGATGGAATCACCAACTCAATGGACATGAGTTTGAGTAAATTCTGGGAGTCGGTGATGGACAGGGAGGCCTGGCATGCTGCAGTCCATGGAGTCACAAAGAGTCAGAAATGACTCAGCGACTGAACTGAACTGAACTGAAGACACAACCTAGGTTTTTCTCTCTGTTGCATTTACTGAAGCATGAGAGGTGGAAGTAATTTTTCTTACTCTAAACTTTCCTAGAGATTTCTTTTTAAACGTTATTCAGTTCAGTTCAGTCGTTCGGTGATGTCCGACTCTACGCGACCCCATGGACTGCAGACTGCCAAGCTTCCCGGTCCATCATCAGTGCCTGGAGCTTGTGCAAATTCATGTCCATCAAGTCGGTGATGCCATCCAACCATCTCCTCCTCTGTCATCCCCTTCTCCCCCTAACTTCAATCTTTCCCAGAACCAGGGTCTTTTCCAATGACTCCAGTTCTTAGCATCAGGTGGCTAAAGTATTGGAGCTTCAGCTTCAACATCAGTCCTTCCAATTAATATTCACTTCTGATCTCCTTTAGGATGGACTGGTTGGATGTCCTTGCAGTCCAAGGGACTCTCAAGAGTCTTCTCCAACACCACAGTTCAAAAGCATCAGTTCTTCAACAGTCAGCTTTCTTTATGGTCAAACTCTCACATCCATACATCACTACTGGAAAAACCATAGCTTTGACTAGATGGACCTTTGTCATTAAAGTAATTTCTCTGCTTTTGAACATGCTGTCTTTTTTTGTCATGGCTTTTCTTCCAAGAAGCTAACATCTTTTAATCTCATGGCTGCAGTCACCATCTGCAGTGGTTTTGGAGCCCAAGAAAATAAAGTCTGTCACTGTTTCCATTGTTTTTAATTTTAATTTATTTTTTTGTTGTTAATTTTATTGCCTGATTACTTTCCATACTTTAGGATACAGGCATGTCTTAAGTTTCTGCTTAGCTGACCCATAGAATGACCTCTCCCCCAGTGTTTCACAACATGAGAATTAGATAAATGATTGCACTTGAATAGTTGAATTTAGGTCTAGATTTAGAAATGTTGGATTTAACCAAGCCTTATTGATGGGCATCATCCTGATACTATTACTGTCTTGCCATCACTGAGTATTGTAGAAGGAAAAAAAAAAAAAAACTCTCTAAAAGTTTAATTCCTTCTTTGGGCCTATGTTTACTCTCTCCTTGCCACATGGGTTGTCCATTGTGCCAACAATTCAGCAGTGTGAGAAATAATCATTTTTCTTAGATTTTTTTTCATGGATTCACTGCTTGGTAACAATTCTGATCACTGCTGATTTAGGCAGAATTCAAAACAGGAACCTTACAATGAAAGCTACTCTACCATTAGTAAATATGTGAGAGCCCTCATCTTCCAGTATGAAAGTTTCAAATAAAGGTCTTTTTTATTCCCTTCGTATTTCACATACACTGTGTTTCAAGTGAGAGCAGACCACTCCCAAATCTAACCTTTTCTTGAGTTTTAGAAACTGAGTAAGAAGACAGTAACTGATTTCATTTCAACTGAATTTCCCATAGGAGGGCCAAGGAGAGTCCTGGATCATGTTTCATGTCATTTGATGAGAATGAATCCATGATAATCTATGGTTTAAAGCAAGATAAATTTCCCCATTATGGCAACAAAGTCTTGTGTTAAAATATGACACTTTACTACAGGTCACTGCTTTATTTCTTTAAGACTTTTGGTGAATTGCCTTTTGTAAGACATCAAGAACACATTTGTACATTCTACTTATTTAATGGCCAAAAAGCACAGTGTGCCAGATATTCCAGGAAAAGAAAGTTATTCTTGGTGAGAAAATGACTATATATATACTTGAAATTAAACTATCATTCAGTTATCTAGAAGATTAGCCAATAAATCCCTCTATGTTCCTATAACTGGCTCCATTTGCAAATTGAAATTTTACAAACAAAACTCATTTACTACTTTCATGATACCACTGACTTTGTATAATTAAATTCATATGTATGCTTCAAGGGAAAAAAATGGAAAACATGTCTTTCTTTTACCATCTATCTGTGTTACCATAAATTTATATTCATTGTGATTTTTCTTTTATGGGAAGGTAAAGCATGAATGATTTTCCTTGTAACATAAAAAATTCTGATTTAATTGTTTTTAATAGTTGATTCTGGTTTCTGACTTCAATTGTGTTCTTCTTGACAAGCACCTATTTCCTGATCCCCCAGCCACCCCCCTTCCCATCCTGTAGCTTGACAGGAAGACAGTAAAAGACTGATGTAAAACTGCCTTATGCCTCTGGTGCTCTGCATTTTTCCCTAAGAGTTACTCAATAATTATTTTGTTGAATAAGAGCTCAATTTCCCCTTTTATCTAAGACTTGGTATGTGGTGGACGGCAGTAGTTTGCAGGTGGTAGCCTATGCGTGGGGCTAGTTAAATAGTGCAATAAACGTCAGTGAAGAGCAAAGCGCAGGGATAGAGGGATGGATGCCTTTCCATCTGTGCCTCTGACCTGGAAGCTTCCAGAACATTATCTAGCCATCCAGGATCACTAGATCTGTGGGATCCATGAGGTTAGATACTAACCTTTCCTTTTTTCTTGTCCTCATATAGCTCATGAATCTGACAGGATACCTGGCATAGGAGCATAGAAAAATTCTATTAATAAGCTCACTGTTAATACCAGCAGAAGTAACATTCTATAGATGCAAAGTGGAATTAAATGAATCTCTTTTTAATCTCTAAGATACCATAAGTTCTTTCAGAGTGTTTTGAAAGATGATTCTTTTTTGATAGAAGACATGTTCATAGAGGAAAAAAAAAGACATTAAGGCTATCTGAATGATTACAATAGAACCAAATAGCAACGTTGTCCATTTATATATTTTAAATCTGAAGTGGCATGACAGCAGCTAACGCTGTGCAGTAAATATTTGGCGATGCACATGCAGAACTTTTACAATTTCTATTTTGGGAGCAAAAGAAGGATTTCTAATCAGCACAGCACCCTTTAAAATAATTCAATTGATGCCTGTGTGTTTAGGGAGAAAAGAAATGAGGAACATGAATAGATTTCCTGAGAGAGTTAGAGCGAGCAGTGATTAAGCTTAGAACATAAAATTACCATTTATGATTAGTTCAGTTCAATTAATTCCATCCATCTATCCATCCCTTAATTCATTTATTCAATCAACCGGCATTTATTGAAAAACCTATTTTGTGTCAGGCTCTGTGCAAAGCCCTGGGGATTGAGGACTCAAAGACACCATCCAAGAATTATTAGTCTGGTGGTGAAGTCAGAGATGTCATTGCAATACCTGAGGGTAGCATAGAATTTCTGCTAGGGAGTGACCCAAGTGGGGAGGCTTGGGGGCAGAGAGCACCTAGGGCAGGCAGGTGGTGAGCTGTAAGTCACAGATGAGGTGAGAACCACGTGGAAGACAGGATGATTATGTACCTAACGGTGACCAGAACATAGTCCCCACCAAAATAGAAAGTATTTCCTGCCCTCAGAGAGCTTAAAATTCTTATTTCTCTTAATTTTTAATGTATATACTTATAGGCAGTCATCTTTGGAGATATTTTTGGCCCTGAATGACTTCAGCAAAGTTTCTCATAAAAAAAACACTGGGTATGTGATCCTAGGTTTCCACTTGCTTGTTTGTCCCAAGATTTCTGGGTTTACGTACCACCATTCCCCTCCACCAAAGAATTCCATCATGATTATGATATTTATTCACTGCTGTATTCGAAAGTCACCCAGAAATACAGCAAGAAAATCCAACCAATTTATGTTAAGTTCGGTGACTGGGGCGTATTCATACATTTTTGAAATGGTGTAATCCTGTTTGTCCTAAGAAAATTCTTGCATTCCTGTCTTAGTTAAATCTCTCAAACCAAGCAGTTTTCTGCAGGATATAATCCATTCATTCGGGTGTGAAAGGACGAAACCTATTTACATATTCACAACCCTGATAGCTATGTCTGGGATAAAATAAATTTATTTCTGAGTTGTCTGGGTTCTGCAGTTATTGCCATTATAATACTATCATATATTCAGGCTTTCTCCTAGAAGGCTCATTTAGGGCAGTTTTGAAAAATACTGGAAATTCAAAAATAGATTGTAAGCTCTTGGGGCAAATACCACACCATGTTTTGATTTCAGTTTTCTTTACTGCTCTGACAGTGCTGTGTATGTGTAAAGCTGCTTAGAAGTATGTAAATAGAAATAAAATGATTAGCTGAACTAGGATAAAGAATAGGAACTTTTATAAAAGGACATTTATTAGCAAAAATAACCAGATTGTAGAAAATACAGCCATTGGGAGAAAATGTTCTGTATTGTATAGCTTTAGTTGTACTTTCTTGGACTCATCACAATGGGAATAATATTTGGTTGAAGTTATACAAATGACTTTCTGTGGAAGAGGCTACAAGCACATCAGTAATTCAGTACATGGCAAGTAGAGTAATTACAGATCTGGGTTAGCTGTTCAGACACTTGTAGTGGGGGATGGAGCTGATGACAGTTACTAAGGAAGGGGAGATACCAAGGATCACAGTTCAGAGAGGGATTAACAGTCATGGCTAAGGTTAGTGTGTTTGAGGGGACTCTCCGCTGGACACTGACACTCAGAGGAAAAGTAGTGAAAACTATTTCTGGGTATTTCTTTAAAAGTTTAAAAAAAAAATAACACGTGGCAATATTAAAGGCAAAGCATAGAGATACCCATGCTGATGAGAAGAAAGATAAGAAAACAGTAGGAGTTCGCCTGTAGAGCATTGGACTGTTTTTAAGATCTGAAATGCAAAAAGCAATTACCGGCTGGATAGAACAAGGGCAGATCAGCAAGGACAAGAGGAAGGAAACAGCAGAAGCCTGGGGGGTGGTCAGAGAGGCTGGGACAACAAAATGAGTTCCAATTAGAGCAGGTCAGCGAGGAGGAGAAGGAACCTGCCTTTCATAACACATTTGAAACAAGGGCAAGGCCGAAGGAAGTACTGACTCCCCAGTTAATAAGGAGAGGAAACAACACATGAGAAGCCTTAGGTTTTATATATATTTATTTTTAGATTATGAGCAAGAAAATAAACATCTACACTAAGAGACTGAACATAGCCCAGAATTAGAGGCTCACAGGTAGGCATTACAGGATTGATCAAGCAATTGAAATTTTTCTCATTTTAGCTAAATGCAGTAGATTATCTATGATAATCAGTGAGATGGATGAGAGTATTCTTTCTGAAGAGTACATTTTTAACTGAGTCGTTTAAGCTCAGACAGAATTCTGCAAATCAGAGTTTTGAGAGACCTTTTGGGAAAACTCACCCATTATTATCAACGAGCTAGAGATAAAAACCATTGTAACTGACTTTAAATGTTGGAGATGCTGGGAATTATGTACCTTTTAACCAAATTTCTTTCCATTCTTAGAAAGAAACTGGACCATTTATTCCCAAGTCAAGTGTTCATGTCTTAATTAGTAATAAATTTAGGGTTTTCATTAGAAAATTAGATGAACTAACTAAATATCTTTTTAAAAAATTACTGAGCATCTACTGAGCATTAAATAGGAAATGTGTCTGTATTTAACTTTATATTATTTTCAGTTAATACAATACAAAGGATAAAGTAAATGACAATGTTTTATATCTAGAAATATGAGAATATGTAAAAATGATATGAGTAGATGGTCCCTAGTCCCTTCATAATTAACATTATTTTATTAAAAATTGATTAAGCCTATCCTATTGACATGTAATCAGTTTTTTGAACAGCTGATCTCAGTAGGACAGTGATATGAAATGTTTTTGTTTTTCCAATCTTCTCCTTTAAACACCCATCTGTGTCTCCTTTTGTAACTTTTATTTTGTAGAGGTAGAAGACTGTGGTGATTAATAGGGAAGACCTGAACTGCCTGGTTCTGACATATGTTAGTTGTGTGACTACAGAAAAGTTGCTTAACTTTTAATGCATCTGTTTCCACATCTATAAAATGGGAGTAATAATACTTATATTGGAAAATATTTCCCTCTTACCTTTTATGTTCTGGCTGGTTTAAAAATTAAATTGACATGAGACATATTAATAGGAGAAAATCAATATTTTAATTATACGCATACAGGGGTCCCATAAGAAAAAATGACACTCCAGGATAAGTCTGGCAATTGAGGCTTATAGGCTATCTGAAAGGAGAAGGGGTAGGGGTTTTAGACCTCAAAGGGGAAGAAAGCAATTTATAGGAAAATGGGAAAAAAACAAATGTTTGGTCAACAAATGTTTATTATGATGCAGAGATAATGGGATGCAGAGATGACTGATCAAGCAGGCCTTGCTGAGTACCTGTCTGACTCCTTATAGTTATGGTTGGCTCTGGAGATGGCTCCCTTCCTGCGATAAGTTGTTTCATCGCTAAGTCACGTCTTACCCTTTATAACCTGACGGACTGCAGCAGCATGCCAGGCTCCCCGCCCTTCACTATCTCCCAGAGCCTGCTCAAACTCATGTCTGTTGAGTCGGTGATGCTATCTAACCATCTCATCCTCTGCTGCCCCCTTCTCGTGTCGCCTTCCATCTTTCCCAGCACCAGGGTCTTTTCCTGGGATAAGCCCATATCTAAATCCTACAAAGCTATTCAGGGGAAGGCAGTAATAGCTCTTACTGAGATTTTTGTTTTTCAAAAGCAACCAGCCTAAAATAATCCTCATGCAGAAGAGACATGTTTTGAGGTGGCAAATTTAGCTTCCTTACAATTAAAATAATGATATAAGAGATTGTTGTGACGGTTCACTGGATTACCCTATTTAAATCACAGTGCCTAATACATTAAACTTTTGAAAAGTATTCAGTTCAGTTCAGTCACTCAGTTGTGTCCGACTCTTTGTGACCCCATGGACTGCAGCACAACAGGCCTCCCTGTCCATCACCAGTGCCCGGAGTTTACTCAAACTCATTTCCATTGAGTCAGTGATGCCATCCAACCATCTCATCCTCTGTCATCCCCTTCTCCTCCTGCCTTCAATCTTTCCCAGCTTCAGGGTCTTTTCAAATGAGTCAGTTCTTCACATCAGGTGGCCAAAGTATTGGAGTTTCAGCTTCAGTATAAGTCCTTCCAATGAATATTCAGAAAGTATTAGCTATAGTATTATCTCAGTGAAAGCCCATCTTTTCTAGTCATGTTGGGTTATCGAAAGCTCATCTAAGATTTTTAAAAATTCTACAGGGAGGCCTGGCGTGCTGCGATTCATGGGATGGCAAAGAGTCAGACACAACTGAGCAACTGAACTGAACTGAACTGAATCCCATCTCTTCTCTTCTAGGTTTGACTCTAGATTTCAGGAAACTACTTTAAAGAATAAGGCAAGATCTCTTTCTCCTTTTAGGTTTTAACTCTTCTGGTAGTGAGACAGGCATTAGAGTTCTTGGGATGAAGGCAAGAAGAATTCCCATGAGAAAGCCAGACTTGGGGTTCCCACCACATACAGGGGATTGACATAGTAGGTAGTGGTGGGAAAAGCAGGAACTGTATGGCAAGAGCCCTTCACCTGACTTTCTCAAGGGGCATGCAAGTATTCTTGGGGGAAGTTGCAATGGGAATTCCCCAAAGCCTGGTTCCTTGATGGAGATTATAGCTTCTGTTCACGTCTTTGACTCTGTATCACTCTTGCTTGCCCTATTTCCTCTTAACTGGTGAACTCTATAGCTGGGGTTCCCTCAGCAGGTAGCCCACAGACTTGGGAAGGCATTGATTGTGCAGCCAGGGTGCTGTTTTTTTCGAGTTCTCTCAGCAATCATAACATTGCTGAGCCAAGTGGCAGGAAGACAGGCTACTCCATCCACCATCAGCCTTCTGCTTATAAAGGTTGAGAACAAATGGGTAGCAAAGAGAATGTGTGAACCTCTTAAGAAGCCTCAGTTGTTGGTGGTTCTTCTCAGAACACAAGATGTTCAATAGATATTTGGTCTTAGTTTGGGGGCTAGTCACCAGTTCCAGGGTATCAGGAAAAATCTGTCAACTTGTCACAGATTCAATAGTTAAAAGCCAAGTTTACTGATTATAGTCTTTTTAGCTTTAGAAATTCTCTTTATTTCATTCCCTTCTACTGTTGCCCAAGAACACCATTCCTTCTTTGGGTACCATATATCTGATTTATCACTCTTCACCTTTCAGCCTTGTATGAAACTAATTTTTAACAAGTTCTTGGGAATTCCCATTAAGAACATGTGTTGCAGAATGACTTATGTGGATAATTTCAAGACTAGTCTATTACAGTTTTCCCAACCTACATGTATATGATTTAAGTCCATTAAATATGCTTTATTTTTTAAAGAAGATGTTTATTTATTAGATTTATATGCAGAAAGGATAAGATGGAGACGGTTCCATTCATTAATTCCCTATTCCTGCACTCTTGGCCCCAGGTCTCCTCTCACATATCTGAGTACCTTGGATGAGTGTGGTTGATTATGATGCAAATAGATCCACTTATATCACTGGTTGGCTCTTTTCACCCATTTTTTGCATCTCTAAGAGAAAGATGGGACAAGCAGTAGGTAAGGAGCTATCATTATATTAATGGCAGAAATGTGTCATCAACTGCAGCTTCAGGACACAGACTCTGTGTAATTCTCATCCCAGGACTTCTTTGGTTCTGTATAAGTCAACTTTTTCCCTGGTCCCTCTCCCCTATTATTATTACCCTTGAAAAAGTTTGTTTTATCCTTCGTTTACTTCCTTTATCCCAAAATTCATGGGAGGAAGGGATAGCTGATACTGAGTCTTATTTGGCAAGTTACGTTTAATGATTCAGATCTTTAAAAATATAGCCTCAGCTCGTAACTTGATTTTTTTTAAACAAGAGGGGAAATACCCATGAAGAAAAGTTTCAAATACAGACTGAAACTTCTTCAACTTTTGTATTCTAACTATCAAGTTTCAGTAATAAAAGAAAAATTTAAGAAGTCTTTTCAACAAGACACTGCCATTTCTCTGGGTACTTCCTGTATTAATTCATTATAGCAACTTTTCCTTTGATATCGTATGGTAGTCCCTTCTCAATTTAAGGCTGGTTTAAGAAAATTGAGAAACAACCTTTTAATCCAGGAGGACCAATTTCATTAAAGATCTTATTACATGTTGGTGATCCAACCTTGCCCTCTTAAGTATAGCTCAGAGATGACATTGTGAAACTGCTCCTGTCATTAAAAGTCAGGCCTAATATAACTTTCAGAGGCACAAAAGTTCAGAGTCATGTCAGAAGACTCCAAATTAAGAATTGAAATTCTTGGTTTCTACCAGTTTAGAAAACCACTCAGTCTTCCTGGACCTCAGCCCCAAATGAAGTTGGGAGTAGTTTGAATAAACCAGAGAGATAAAGAAAGAACAGCTCTTTTCATTGCTACTACTTCAGTTGAGGTCTCAACTCAAAATTAGTCTTGTATTTTGTCATTTGTGTTTCCAAATCATTTTTACAATGCTCTAATAATATTACTATTTACTAAGAATTTATTATGTGCTAGGCACTGTGTTAAGTACTTCATATGCATTAACTCAGTTAATCCTCACAACCTTCTGAGGTAAATCATATTCTGTAACTGAAGAAAAATTAGAGAAAATAGTCATCTTCCCCAAAGTCTGAAAGTTTATGATGTGAGAATCCAGATCTTTTTTGGCTTCAAGGTTCACATTTTTAAACAGATTACAAATGTTGCTATTAACATTATTTGGACTGTGTTCCTTATTTCTTTATCAATTAAATCACTTATTAGCATGGGACATGCATGCATGCTAAGTCACTTCAATCATGTCTGACTCTTTGTGACCCTATGGACTGTAGCCCACCAGGCTCTTCTGTCCATGCGGATTCTCTAGGTAAGAATACTGGAGTGGATTATCATGACCTTCTCCAGGAGATCTTCCTGACCCAGGGATCAAACTCTCATCTCTTATGACTCCTGCATTGGCAAGCGGGTTCTTTACCACTAGCGCCACCTGGGAAGCCCCAGGATGGGACAGGATGAGGTTGAAAATTTTACTGACGGGGTTACAGATCTATGGTGCAAAGACTCAGATTCTCACATAGAACAAGTTATCCACCTCATGGATGATGTTGTTTAATTTATTCAGATTACATTGTTCCGTTCTGTTTTTACTCAGTTTTGTTGCTTCAATTCTGTTGGCATTTTCTCTTTTTCTGCTGTTAACGTTCTGTTTATGTTTATCCCTTGTAGTTTATTCAGTTGCCAAGTTTTGTGAAGTATCTGAGGCAGTGTTGTTAACAAGCAATTTTAAATTACTACCTGAAAAGGGTACTTATCTATTGTTCCTGGGGCAATAGACGATGAAAAGAAAATTCTTAGAAAAATGCCAATTTATCTTTTAGAGAAATTGTTTAGACTTTTTATTAACCAGGAATAAGTGTAGATGCTACTGTTGGTAATAAGTGGTACCATTCACAATGATCCTACCATGTGCCAAGTGGCTCGCGTGAAATATTCAATCAAAGTTGCTGTTACCCTAGGGCTTCTCTTTTTCCTGGGTTGTGTGTGCTATGCTTGGTTGCTCAGTCATGTCTGACTCTTTGCAAACCCCTGGACTGTAGCCTTCCAGGGTCTTCTGTCCTTGGGATTCTCCAGTTCAGAATACTGGAGTGGGTTGCCGTTCCCTTCTCTAGTCATCTTCCCTACCCAAGGGTTGTGTTCTTGTTTGTGAGACAGCAGCAGCTTCACTGCAGTAGATGAAGTGGGGAGTAGTTTCAATAAACCAGAGAGATAAAGAACAGGAAAAAAAGAATTCCTTTTGTGAACACACACTCAGCCAATTAGAGAAATCTTTTTCTAGCCCCCACCAAATACCTAAAGGAACCTGAAATCTTGAGGTCATACAGACTGAGTTTGGGCTAAGCCATATCTGCTAATGCCTAGGTTTCTGAAGTGAGTGAGTGAAAGTTGCTCAGCTGTGTTCAGCTCTTTACGACCCCGTGGACTGTCCGTGGAATTCTCCAGGCCAGAATGCTGGAGTGGGTAGCCTTTTCCTTCTCCAGGGGATCTTCCTGACCCAGGAGTTGAACCGGAGTCTCCCACCTTGCAGGCGGGTTCTTTACCAGCTGAGCCAGAAGGAAGGCCCAGGTTTTTGAAAGCTGCCTTCAACTGGTCCTGCCATCATTTTCTAAAATAGATTCAGATTTGAGGGAGATTACTTTGTTTCATTTTTATTTTTAATTGAAGGATGATTGCTTTACAATATTGTGTTCATTTCTGCAGTATAACAAAGTCAGTCAGCTATAAGTATGCATGTATCTACTTTTTCTTGAGCTTCCCTCCTGTCCCCAATCTCACACCTCTAGGTCATCACAGAGCAAGAAGTTGAGCTCTTAAGGAGATTCTTGTGTGTCTGTTAGTCAACTGCATAGGCTGTGTGCATCATCTTTTCTTAAGACATGATTTTAGAGCATGTTTATAGATCAGAATGAGATCGGGTTCTATAAAAAGATAGGGGTATTCAGTGAGAAGTGTATTTGAGAAATATGTGGTTTAACAAAGTTAAACAATTGTCTTTCTGATGGATATTACAGAACTTTGAATATGCTATTGTGTAAAGCAAATCTCTAAGAGGTTAGTGAGAATGTACTTTCCTTATATTTGACCCTCAAACTTTCTTCAGGAAGCAGCAATGGAGAGGAGTGTTTCTAGGAATGCTCTATGGAAAAGAAATACAGTTGTAGAAAGTGATATTTGAAAGATTCCCATCTGCTTGGGTACCAAATGTCATATTCCCCTTGCCAGCAGAAATTCTTAATAAATGTCCCCCACCTATTTCTGATAGAGTGTCATTGTTACAACAATTTTGGAAAGAATTTGACAGTGCCTACTGAAAACCATTAAAGTGTTCATATCCTTGACCCAGTCATAAGACCCACATTGGAAAATATATCCAAAATTAGAAATCTAAAGCAGAGTACAACTTAAATACCTAAGATAAATAAAAAAAATTTTTACTGGATTAAATGTGAATGATATAATCATGAAAACAATGATTATAAAACTACAACAATATGAAAATCCTTAGGTCAATATTAGTCAAAAATTGTTGTAGACAGTGTTGCTCAGTCCTGTTTGACTCATTGCAACCCCATGGACTGTCCAGTCCATGGAATTCTCTAGGACAGAATGCTGGAGTGGGTAGCCTCTCCCTGCTCCAGGGGATCTTCCCAACCCAGGGGTCGAACCCAGGTCTCCTGCACTGCAGGCAGATTCTTTACCAGCTGAGTTTTCAGGGAAGCCCCTTGCTTATAAGATCTCTCATTTTTCAAATGAAAATTAAGGTATGATTTATTAAGGTACTTTAAATGTACATTTTCACTTTGTTCACATGAAACTTGATGAAAGAGTTCATTTTTCAGTGACCTTGACTGTATTTTGTAAATCTGAAATCTCCTTGGGGAATGCTTCAAGGATAAAATAAGTTCAATGGAATCTACCTCTAGAGAAATCATTTGTAAGATACTCAGGAATGGTGTAGAATATGTTCAACTTTAAAGAACTGAGAGATGCTTATACAGTTAGCAGTTTGTCTCCCATTGCAAGTGGTTTAGGGGAAGGCACACAGCACTGGTAAAATGGTTTAAGAATGCCTCCAAGTACCCAGGCTCTTTTAACTTTCCCACTTCAGCATCTATAGAATGCTCATTTATATTTCATTTCATTCATGGTTTCAAGATGGCTTTTGCATCTCCAGGCATCTCATCTACATTCTATTCCCAAAGATGGTACATAAAGTGGGGTGGGTCAGTGCTTACATTAGGAAATGCACCTAGAAATCCTGTACAGACTTCTATTTACATCCCATAAGCTGCCACTGTGTCACATGGCCACCACCAAAATCATGAAAGCTTTTGGACATCTGTAGAAAACAAATCCCATGAACAGAGGAGTCTTGGGGCTGCAAACGAGTTGGATATGATTTAGTGGACAGAAGACAAAAGCAACATGACAGGGGATAGATGTTGAATCATCTTGTCTCCAGAAATTAAATTGTCCACACATCTCTCTAGAAGATTCCTTAGAACTAAAAATTATCACAAACATTTTTTTCCCAAGCAATATTAGATGTTTCAAAGGTCAAACACTAAAAGTTATGAACTTTGCTTCCATGCATCAATTATATTGCCGAGTTCTTACTGGAATCATTACCATGTGAGGAGGCAATCAGAATAAATGAACTGCAGCCAGCTCTAACAGGGTGCACTAATACTGAGTAAACCAGAAGTAAAGGATAAAGAAATATTCAGTTCAGTTCAGTCTTTCAGTCATGTCCGACTCTTTGCAACCCCATGGACTGCAGCACGCCAGGACTCCCTGTCCATCACCAACTCTCAGAGTTAACTCAAACTCATGTCCATTGAGTTGGTGATGCCATTCAACCATCCCATTCTATGTCATTTCCTTCTCCCACCTTCAATCTTTACCAGCATCAGGGTCCTTTCAAATGAGTCAGTTCTTCACATCAGGTGGTCAAAGTATTGGAATTTCAGCTTCAACATCAGTCCTTCCAATGAATATTCAGGAGTGATTTCCTTTAGAATGGACTGGTTGGATCTCCTTGCAGTTCAAGGGACTCTCAAGAGTCTTTTCCAACACCAGAATTCAAAAGCATCAATTCTTTGGCTCTCCTATTTATTTGGCCCCTGTTATTTCTGCTTTATTGACTATGCCAAAGCCTTTGACTGTGTGTATCACAGTAAACTGTGGAAAATTCTGAAAATGATGGGAATATCAGATCACCTGACCTGTCTCTTGAGAAACCTGTATGCGGGTCAAGAAGCAACAGTTAGAACTGGACTTGGAACAACAGACCGGTTCCAAATAGGAAAAGGAGTATGTCAAGGCTGTATATTGTCACCCTGCTTATTTAACTTATATGCAGAATAAGTGCATCATGAGAAAAGCTGGGCTGGATGAAGCACAAGCTGGAATCAAGATTGCCAGGAGAAATATCAGTAACCTCAGATATGCAGATGACACCACCCTTATGGCAGAAAGTGAAGAACTAACAAGCCTCTTGATGAAAGTGAAAGAGGAAATTGAAAAAGCTGGCTTAAAGCTCAACATTCAGAAAACTAAGATCATGGCATCTGATCCCATCACTTTATGGGAAATAGATGGGGAAACAGTGGAAACAGTGTCAAGACTATTTTTTTGGGCTCCAAAATCACTGCAGAAGGTGACTGCAGCCATGAAATTAAAAGATGCTTACTCCTTGGAAGTAAAGTTATGATCAACCTAGACAGCATATTAAAAAGCAGAGACATTACTTTGCCAACAAAGGTCTGTCTAGTCAAGGCTATGGTTTTTCCAGTGGTCTGGTCATTTATGGGTGTGACCATACATACAAAGCTGAGCACCGAAGAATTGATGCTTTTGAACTGTGGTGTTGGAGAAGAATCTTGAGAGTCCCTTGGACTGCAAGGAGATCCAACCAGTCCATCCTAAAGGAGATCAGTCCTGGGTGTTCATTGGAAGGACTGATGCTGAAGCTGAAACTCCAATAGGTTGGCCACCTGATGTGAAGAGCTGACTCATTTGAAAAGACTCTGATGCTGGTAAAGACTGAAGGCGGGAGGAGAAGGGGATGACAAAGGATGAGATGGTTGAATGGCATCACCGACTGAATGGACATGAGTTTGGGTAGGCTCTGGGAGTTGGTGATGGACAAGGAGGCCTGGCGTGCTGCAGTCCATGGGGTTGCAAAGAGTCGAACACAGCTGAGTGACTGAACTGAACTCATTTACCTGGGGCCAAACTATGGTGGAGGTAATGAATTAATGGTGACCTCCTTCAAAAGATCCCATGCATGTACTGCTACACTCAGAGCCCCCAGTCCTACAGCAGGCCCATGCCTCTGCTGGAGACTCCTAGACACTCCCGGGCAAGTCTGGGTCAATCTCTTGTGAAGTCAGTGCTCCTAACTCCTGGGTCTGGTGTGCACAGGTTGTGTTTGTGCCCTTCAGGAGTCTATTGCCCAGTCCTATCTAAGTTCTGGCAGCACTGTGGTGGGGTTAATGGTGACCGCTTCCAAGAGGGCTTATGCCACACCCAAGTCTGCTGCTTCCAGAGCCCTGCGCCTGCGGCAGTCCGCTGCTGATCTGTACCTGCACCGGGGACACTCACACACAGTTCTGTCTGAGTCTCCGGGGGGCCTCTGGGTCCTGGTGCGCACCAGGTTTGTTTGAGCCCTCTGAGCATCTCTGGCAGGAATGGAGTTTGATTCTAAACGTGAATTCGTCCCTCCTACTGTCTTGCTAAAATTCTATAGAAATATTCAAGTAATGAGGTAGTCTGGGTTCATTTAAGATAGACTTAATTTCCTTCTTGATATAGTAGAGAACAGTGAATAATGAGCATAAAGATGGCCTCTGAGTTCTCAAAAAGAGGGATATTATATTGAGTATGCTTTTCTGATAAAGAAGAGAGGCCAGAGAGATTTATCGTCTATGTGTTCACAGTTGAAAATCTAATGTTAAGTAAAGAAGCAAACTCCGATAGTCTATCTAAAATACTTTGTTAACTAGTAAATGGTTTCTAAGAGTTAGATTTCGTGAGTCTCTACTTAAAAAAAAGATAGAGAGAGAGAAAATTAACCTAGCAAAGGTATTAGGGGAAAAAAATCTATTTTAATGATTAACATCATTTCATCTAGAAGATCATTATAGTACTTCAGAAAGGATTGACACAGTCTAAGAATTAAATCATATTTAAATTTAGAAAAAGTTAAACTTTATTTTTAAACAGTCATGCTTTTAATTTTTTCTCTCATTTTGGTCCAAATGAGCATAAAACTTGATTACAGACCAGCACCAGTCCACAGATGGTGTTTAGGGACTCCTGACACATTTTGAAGGATTTGACATCCTTGAGCCTTGCTTGTTTTTGTGTCTTCTATGTGCAAATATGCAATTCACAATTTTTTGGTGGCTGTTGTGTTTTACTGGCTCACTGTCAGTCACATGCATGGTGTGAATTGTTGTGTGTGGCAAATTATTCTCCTTCCATTGTCTAAAGTAACTGTCTGGTTTTCAGGACAAGTCTGGAATGGCAAACACTGTCTGTGTGTCATCCCAGTTCCCAGCCTATGCCCATGATAAACCTACTCTTCAAGGTAATTTTTATTGCTGAGACCAGAAATGGTACCAGATCCTATCTCATCACAATATGTAGGAAGTCATATTCAACCCACTGGAGCTGACAGAAAAAATTCTCTTGTCCTTCTTTAGTTAGGTATTATCTCAGAAGACCTTTGCTAAAATATGGCTGGTTATGTGAAAGGGGAGATGTGCTGATACATCGGTTCAGTTTAACCTGCCGTTTACATGGCCGAAAGAGGAGTACTAAGGAAGTAAAAGTACAAATCAATTATGTTTTAACGGCAGTGGGAAGAAACCTCAGAGAGGTGGGGAGGGCACTGTCCAGTGTGTTGGTTTGAGGTCACACAGGTCCCTTCCTCAAACACTTCCAGTGGGTTCTCATATGCTTGTTATTCAGTCTGGATTTCCAACAAATGCTCTAAACCATAAACTCTAGCAAACCTGTCAGTAATCCCAGAACAATGATCTATTTGCTGCTCTGGGCTTTGATGTGACTGTTCTTAAGGCTACCTGTTTAAGTAGCCCAGGTACTTATAGATAAGTAGAACTAATGATATATATTGTAGAAATTTGGAAATGCTAGCCATGTCTTAAACACTAACTCTTCCAAGTGTTCTTTCCAGAAATCCATTCTTATTTTTTTTTCTACCTCCCAAAAAAGATAGGAGATTCATTTACTAAAGAAGTATAAAAAAATAGATTGTATAGTAACTTTTTCTATGCTTCTACAAGGAACATTCTCAGGATTAGGAGAAACCACTGTTAAATAGAACAATTGGGAAGTATTTAAACTGTTATAGGATAGTCTAAAGGCCTTCCCAGGTGGCATTAGTGGTTAAGAACCCACCCGCCAATGCAGGAGACATAAAAGACATGGGTTTGATCCATGGGCCAAGAGGATGTCCTGGAGGAGGGCATGGCACCCCATTCAAGTTCAAGTATTCTTGCCTTGGAGAATCCCATGGACAGAGAAGCCGGGTGAGCTATAGTCCATAGGGTCACAAAGAGTCAGACATGACTGAAGTGATTTAGCACACACACACAGGAAATCTAAAATATTGTTTGTTGAATCATAATTTTGCTTTTAAAATTAATAATTAAAAATATAAAGTGATATAGGGACATGAAAAATAATCACCCATGATACCACAACATAATACATATCTTTGGCATTTTGGTATATTTTTTTCCAAATTTTTTTTTAATTAAAGCATTATAGAGCAATTATTAAAACATAGACTGGTCATAACCTGGAAAATATTCATGGAATACTATTATATTTAGCATTGCTAAAATATATTTGCAATTCATTCATGAATTCTCAAGCCAAGTACACTGTGCTAGCCAACCATGGGAACAGTTATTTGTTTTCACTTAATGAGGTTTTATGTTTATATACTTGTATATATGTGGCTTCATCATTTGATATTCATTTCAACATGAATGTATTCAAATTTACACAATATTGTTAGCTAGTTATGTTATTTTTTCAATAAATGAAGGCATATGCATTTCTAATAGCATCTGATTAATATTAATGTATATCTTTACAGAAGTTTGGGTAACCATTGTACTAATACCTGGAAAAGCAAACACTCCCTTATTGTACCTCATCTTCTTTTCCGAATAGTCATATTTTGTAAGTTAAGACATAATGTTTCACCATTGTATTAATTTGCTTTGTTTGGTTTCTAGTGATGATTTTTTTTTTATTGTTGGGAATTGCCAGCTTTTATGAGTTGCCTCTATAGAATTTTAAAAACATCTACTTAGTGATTTTCTTATCAACAATTATGTTCTTACTAGTCAGGATGGTAATCTGTTATTTTGTCCTGTTTTTAAACACTATTTTCTTTTATTCAATCTATGCTTTTATAGCGTGCGAAAGTTTAAAACACAATTTCTTGAGTAGAAAGTCATTGATTAATTTCTTCGTGATTTTTCTAGCTGCTGATTGTAAAACTTTTTCTCTCTTCAGAGATTCAATGAATATCCAATTCCAGTTTTTTAATAGTTTGTTTTAGAAAATATTTAACTCTAATCCACCCTAATCTATTTTGGTAAATGGTGTGAGGTGAGGCTATAAATGGATTTTTGCCAAGATTGCTTATCATTTATTCAAACACAAATGATTGAATAATTTACCATTCCCTGGTGATTTGTGATGCTTTATCTATGATTCACATTTTAGTGAGAATACAACTATCTCTGGTCTAAAGAATTATTTTAAGTTTAAAATTTTAAAGTCAAACACTTTTTTTAAAAAAATGCAAAATATTGTGATATTCATTTCTAATGCAAGATGCACATGGCAGACACTTTGAAATAGCTCTCTGATGAGAGAACACTGAAATCATTATTATAGTATCCAGTGCAGAGTGTGCTTGCAGTATTTCCTTTGCAGACAGAACTTTCAGAGCAGCATACAAACGACAAGTTAGTCTCAGTTGTGTCTGATTGTTCTCAGTAGCACTAAGCCGAGTCTTATCATAAGCATGAATAGGCAGAAATATTTAGCTAGGAAGATGTTAATAGGAGTATTCTAAATAGTGAAAACTAGAAATAGACTAAACTCCATTAATAGGAAGCTTTCTGTGTAAATCATGAAACTGCCTTACAATTATTAAAACATTATAGAATGGTCATAACCTGGAAGATATTCATGGAAATTATTATACTAATAAAATTAAGTAGTTCATAAAAGAGAAAGTGCAATGCGATCACATATTGGTAAAACAACATGCATATAGTATTACAGCAATATATTATTTTCTTTGCTCTACAGAGAGGAAATAGTAGAAAGATATCCAACATGATGTTAGTGAAGATTACCTAGTTATCTCCATGAGGATATGTCATATATCTATATAAACACACAAGGATTAAGCAGCTGTCTGCACGGGTCCTTTCTTTGATTATCTCTGATTTTTACTATAACTAGACAATTGATTTTAGATGAAATTATTCTAAGGAGGTTGCCTCCACAGCATAAAAATAAAAATGGCACATTTCACTTTCTTAGGATACTAGGTTTTTTATCAGATAGGAAAATGAAACCCTGGAAACAAATGCTACTATCTTATCATTCTTTGGCTATACTATTATCAAAGTACAGTAATAAATTTTTTCAGGAAGCCCTCAGCATCCTTTCAAACACATCCCAAAACATCATGCCATTGATTTCTAAACTCAGCAGAAGAGAATGGAGAGGTTCCTCCCAATAAGTAAAACCCCAGGGTAAATTGAAGGATCCATGCAAAATTCTTTCGTTGCTACTTTTACCTTCTTACATACATTATGGCCACTGTCTGAGGAGTTATATGAATGACTGGTGGTGACAAGACCAAACCACATAACATAATTGGTTTGTCATCCTTTGAAAATTCTATCCTCAGAAAAACTTATTCTGAGAATGATTTTGCTATTTTTGTCCTTAATTGGTTTGCTAACCAATAGGGACACTGATAGTATTCTTTTGTGCCAGACAAAATTCTGTGTAATGCTTGCAAAGCAAAATATTTTAAAAGAGTAGATTAACAGTGCAAGAAAAGACTAATTAGACTTTGGAGTTCTCTATAAACACTAAATTTTCCTAGGTAGAGACCCTTGTGAGCATAAGAAGGAGAATGCATATTTTATTTAGGCATGTGAGAAATCTTCCTGCTCAGAAGACTGCTTTTACCTACTGGCTAATACAGGGCATGACTAAGAAGTAGTCAGGGAAATCCCACAAGCCACATGGGAAAATCAGTTTCATCACGTTATAGCCACATCTTGTATTTCCTTTATTCCATGCTGTGCCAGTCTCAGAAAGAGCTGCTGGTGTTGGAAACAGTAATTGGAGCTTTGCAGTCAGTAATAAATAGTGAGATTAATATTCCCTTTGGTTAACATTATAGATACCAGTAGAAGGATGGGAAGGCATAGTTTCTTGTGAAGTGTATGGAAGGCTAGTATGAAAGGAAGGGTGGTTGCAGTGAAGAGGGAATGGGAAAACCAATACAATTCATTTTAAGTGTTGGATTTATGTAAAGATGGCAGGAAAAGTTATTTAGTAACCTGTATAACACAGGAAATTTACAAATTCAGAGCACATGCCAGAGCTACCAGGGTTCTCAAGGACCCCTGCTTTAATAATTTATTATCTGGACTGAGAGAAAGAAGTCTGAGAGGTCCCGGGGACTGGGGGGGCCGTCCAGTGGGTGGAGTCACTCAGTGGTTTCACGACAGAGACTGTTTTCTAACTAGTGTGGAAATACATCAGTATTTGAACCATCAGTGTGCATATCAGTGATTGAATTCTTTCATGATGTTTTATTTGGGGAGTTTGTCCAGGATTTCAGATTGCAAAGCATTATTCTGAGCTTAAAAGTGTAACATTTTTGATTCTAAGAGATTTCTTCTAAGCATTTTCTGCTATCTCTTCCCTTTGAATCGCAGAATCCTGGTTTGTTTCTTTTTTTTTTTTTTTTTTTGGCCGACCTTGGTTGGTCATGCTTCTCAGCTCAAGTCCTAAGAGGGTCAATTACTACTGGTCTGGTAAAACCATCAGCAAGATCATTTCCTGTGCGGCTTTTGATGGAAACAACTGTCAAGGCACTGACCTTGTTCTAGGATTGGAGGAGATGTCTTCCCCTGAATCCCTCCTCTGGGGCTGATCCCTTGTACCCATGGTCATCTATCAGTGCTTCTCTTTCATTCACTCAGCTGCACTGATAGCCACGCTGAGCCGCAGCATCTAGCCTGACTTGGAACAAACATGACTCATCATAGGCATCTTTCTAAATGATCGCTTGGAGGTGTCAAAACACACATTTGTCCAGTAGACAGAAAAAAAACCCAGTGGCCCAGGGAAGATACATTTGTCATTCCTGAAACCCATTAATGGTTTGACTTTACATTTGTGTTTTAACATATCTCCTCTTCAGAATTTGGATTGCCATCTCAATTCTTTGTCACTTTTGGGAGAAGAGAAAATTTGCTTCTGAGCATCAGTTGTTTCCCATGGACTTTTGTCTGATTTAATCTTAAATAACTTGGTCTAAAAAATAAGTTTTCTCTTTGTCAAATTTAAATCTGAATCACCCTATGTCATTTTAATGACTTTTTGTAGTTAAAAAATTATTTTGATTAAATGGAAAGATTCTTCTGTTTTTAAATCTTTTTTAGCGTGCTAATCTTATATTAAGTCCCTACAAGTTTTCTAGGAGAAAGAAGTAAGAGAAACAATCCCTGGCTGAGATAATTTATGAACTGATGATTTCACTAAAAGAAAATACAAATACAAAAGAGGAGACAGTGATAAATTCTCCTGAAATTAGTATAGGGAAATGCAAATTATCCTAAGAAAAATCATAGGAGAAATGCTTCTGATACAAGTCTTTTAAATTCAGTTTTTAGTTCTCCTACAAGTACCTTCCTGAAATTTAAAACTCTTAAAATAAGCAAAGAATAGGAATCGTTTTCTAAAACCTTTCATAAATGTGACATTGATTCATTTATATACAGCCCATTAGCGTAGGGTTTCATCTCTTCATCTATCATTTCACTTATCTCCTGATTTCTCCAGGGCATTTGATAAATGAAAGACCATTTACATTTGGTGCATTAATGACCTTGGTAAATTTTGAAAATGTACCTCCATATTATATGTACATATATTTTTCAAAGTGACCTACCAGTTCTTTGTGCATACCAAAGGACAGAGTGGCATAGTGCATCTTCATTACTTGGAGATAACTTTAAAATGAAATTCTGAAAATATAGGGGTTTATGTTGTTATATAAGTACATAACAATAAGTAATTGTGTAGGGGTTAAAAGTTATCTATAGGCAAAAGAGGCAGAAAAGCATTGTTCAAGATAAATATGACCCTTTTGGGGTTTTCTTCCATATTAGAGTCCATTCTCCAAAACTTTCCACAGACATGGTTACAGAGCATATTTTTGTTTGTCTATTTTGGTGTTGATTTTTTTTGTCATATTAATTTTCTTACTATGATGAATTGAAACAGACATTTCTTTCTAAAATCTTTTGTTGACTTATCCCAAAATGTACAACAACCCAAGGCAACACACACACACTATATATATATCCTTTATGTAAGAGTAAAGTGAAGTAAAAGTCACTCAGTCATGTCTGACTCTTTGCTACCCCATGGAATTCTCCAGGCCATAATACTGGAGTGGGTAGCCTTTCCCTTCTCCAGGGAATTTTCCCAACCCAGGGAGCAAACCCAGGTCTCTTGCATTGCAGGCGGATTCTTTACTAGCTGAGCTACAAGGGAAGCTATCTATCTGTATCCATATTGACATCTACTATATATTTATTACCCTATTTTTACCTTATTTGTAGTTGTTTCTTTCTTGGCAGAGGGGATACTGGGGTGATAGAAGAACATACCAGTGTACTTTGCTATTACTCTAGCACTGGAATGTACTTAAAAAAAAATCATTGCTTTATAGCCCTCAGTGGTTGAGTTTTTAGAGGGTAAGGATATATTTTGTTTATCTGTATATCTTCTGGTTCCTAGTACAGTGCTTATTACATATGAGGCATTTAGTACTTTTTGACAAGTGAATGAATGAGTGAATGAAAGCTTTGTTTTCCTTGAGGTTACCAGAGCTATTTCCAAATCCCATGACAAATATCCAGCACATAGACAGTAAAGAAAAGGAGCCTCTGTCAGTGAGTCACATAAGAGACTAAAGGTCAAAGAGAAAATTGAACATCTTGACTTTTATATGGAAAATTTCATCTCTGTGCAGTGACTCAGATCTACCCTCTCTTTTTGAGTAGCTCACCTGAGCACCAACCAAATTATTAAAATGAGACTTGGGTTCTTGTTTAGGAAGTTTCAGAAATTTCAAGTGGTCTATGAGGAGTTACCACCATATCCTCAACTGTCCTGTCTAGCTCCTGGCACTTAAGAAGCAAACCGAGGCCCACAGAGGAAAGGAGAATTGCTCAAAATCCCATGCTTTGTAAGGGCCAGAGGTGGGCTTTGAATCTAGTTCTTCTGACCCAGGTCCCAGCATTCTTTCTGTTGCACCTCTACTGGTTGGCTGAACGACTGACCTAACTACTTGGGATGGACAGCATCAATCTTGCATGTGAAGCTATAGAGAAGTGACGGCCATGGTCATGACCAAGATGCATCCACAGTGGTGGGCCTGGCCCTGAGGAAGAGAAACCTGCAATTTAAGACCAAGGACTTCATCTGGACAAGAATACACTCATCTCACGATGACCAGTGCCACTTGGGAAAGTGAAGTCTGGACCATCTTCCTAAGATCACTTGCTCTAGACTGGAGCAAGCATTTCCTACCAGATGTATCAGTTGAAATCTTGGTCCAAGGGGTCAGTCTTGCAGAAACTGAGATATAGATACCAGAAGAGAACCATAAACACCATATGTCAAAGTCCAGGAAAGTAAAGCCATGTCAAGAATTTAGAACCAAGCTTTTAAGCCCATTAGATGCAGGTGGTGGTAGTGGTGGCGGTGTTCAGTTGTGTCTGACTCTTTGTGACGCCATGGATAGCCCACCAGGCTCCTCTGTCCATGGGATTTTCCAGGCAAGAATACCAGGGTGGGTTGCCATTTCCTACTCCAGGGAGTTGGGATCATAGTAAAGTAGGTTGTTGGTGAGCAAGGAGGAGGGAAGGGGCTGAGTCCTGGATAGTTGCCTCTAATTCCAGCCTGTGATAGAGTCTCAATTTGATGAGCTTGCCGATGTGGTCTGTGCAATGATCAAGCAGAGGTGATAAAAGAATTCAAAGCTGTTCCTCTACTGATGTGCATCCTCAGCCCTTCAAAATGCACTTTGGACTTTCTCCCCTGTTTCTTTAACACTATGTCTCTAATATACCTAACATAACTTTCATATTTATTGTCAGAAAAAACAATACAGTGCTTGGGAATCAGCCAAAGAGATTACAGGTATCCATTCTCTCCCTGGAGTATTGGACATGCCCAAGGGGCCCTATGGGTATTATCTATTTGTATAGGAATGTGCATATTTTCTTGTCTTTCTGTTGACTGGATTATTTTATAACTCTAAAGGTGTAGAAGTTGTAGAAAACTGATAGTCATGCAAATGATTTTTCTCCACAGTGAAGGTATTTTGTCCCATAAATAAACATTTGATAACTGCCCTATGAAAAACATGACCCAAATGATGTTATTATCCTTTATAATAAATTAACCAGTTTGTCACTTACTAGTAAATTAGTTGCCCATTGCCTATTGCCTGATTGTCCATTGCTATGTGTGTATATGTATATCACTGTTTTTTTTCATTAACAAGCAAGTTGAATATGATGAAATCTTTACCATATATATTATATATGTGCAGGAGAGTCATACTTTTAAACTTAAAATGGAAAATTATTTTTTATTCACTAATATCCTTATTATTAATATCTCTACCATGCTGAGCACTTGGTATCATTGAACTTTCTTATTACTTGGCTCTCCCTTATAAAATCATTTGCTAAGTTAAATATACTTTACTTCAATTGGCATTCTCACTATCAGTGAGCCACTTTAAGTCCCAACTATTTTGTGCTTAGGCTGATCCAAATTGACCATCCAAATTTGTCTCCTCCACCGTCACAATCTAAACACAAAAAAAGCCAAATCTTTTCATCTATCTCAGGTCTTTGGGACAGGCTCAGCTTACAAAGCTTGTTTGGCTTGCTGTTGACTATAAAATCATGTCCCCAAACTTCATCTCCTTGACAAGAGAGATCCAAGGTATCACCTTAGCCCTATATTCAGTGGCCCCTTATATCAGTCTGCTTGGGTTGCCATAACAAAGCAACAAAGATCGGATGACATGTTGTTTTTCCGTCACTCAGTCACGTCTGACTCTTTGTGACCCCATGGGCTGCAGCACACCAGGATTTCCTGTCCTTCACCATCTCCTGGAGCTTGCTCAAACTAATGTCCATTGAGTCACTGATGCCATCCAACCGTCTCATCCTCTGTCATCCCCCTTCTCCTCCTGCCTTCAAGCTTTCCCAGCATCAGGGTCTTTTCTAATGAGTCGGCTCTTTACATCAGAGGGGCAAAATCATGGAGCTTCAGCTTTAGCATCAGTCCTTCCAGTGAATATTCAGGATTGAATTCTTTTAGGATTGGCTGGTTTGATCTCCTTGCAGTTCAAGGGACCCTCAAGAGTCTCCAGCACCACAGCTCAAAAGCACAAATTCTTCAGTGCTCAGCCTTCTCTATGGCCCAACACTCACATCTATACATGACTACTGGAAAAACCATAACTTTTACTATATGGACCTTTGCCAGTAATGTCTATCTCTGCTTTTTAATATACTGTCTAGGTCTATATCAATAACCTCAGATATGCAGATGACACCACCCTTATGGCAGAAAGTGAAGAACTAAAGAGCCTCTTGATGAAAGTGAAAGAGGAGAGTGAAAAAGCTGGCTTAAAACTCAGCATTCAAAAAATGAAGATCATGGCATACAGTTCCATCACTTCATGGGAAATAGATGGGGAAACAGTGGAAACAGTGAAAGACTTTATTTTCTTGGGCTCCAAAATCATTGGAGATGGTGATTGTAGCCATGAAATTAAACAGCACTTACTCCTTGGAAGGGAAGTTATGACCAACCTAGATAGCATATTAAAAAGCAGAGACATTACTTTGCCGACAAAGGTCCATTTAGTCAAAGCTTTGGTTTTTCCAGTAGTCATGTATGGATGTGAAAGTTGGACTATAAAGAAAGCTGAGCACCGAAGAACTGATGCTTTTGAGCTGTGTTGTTGAAGAAGACTCTTGAGAGTCCCTCAACGCAAGTCCCTCCAATACAAGGAGATTCAACCAGTGAATCCTAAAGGAAATAAATCCTGAGTATTCATTGGAAGGACTGATGATGAAGGTGAAACTCCAATACTGTTGCCACCTGATGCAAAGAACTGACTCATTTGAAAAGACCCTGATGCTGGGACAGATTGAAGGTGGGAGGAGAAGGGGACAACAGAAGATGAGATGGCTGGATGGCAGATGGCATCACTGACTCACTGGACATGAGTTTGAGCAAGCTCCAGGAGTTGGTGATGAACAGGGAACACTGGCATGCTGCAGTCCATGGGGTCACAAAGAGTTGGACACAACTAAGCAACTGAACTGAACTGGACTAAATTTATGATTAACTGCTCCTCCTCCTTCATTTTCTTACTCTGTTGCTTACTCCTGAAATGTATTTGTGCTGCTTAGGTTCCTTGAGCCTCACATTTGCAATCCATAATATTGACATGCCAATGACACCAGTTTCTCAGAATCATGAGCATAAAATGAGGTATGATAGTGCTGGGATGCCCTGATGCTAGGAAAGATTGAAGGCAGGAGGAGAAGGGAATGACAGAGGATGATATGGTTGGATGGCATCAGCGACTCAGTAGACATGGTTTGGGTAGACTCTGGGAGTTGGTGATGGACAGGGAGGCCTGAGCGTGCTACAGTCCATGGAGTCACAAAGAGTTGGACACCACTGAGCAACTGAACTGAACTGAACTGAGGTCAGTCATAGCTTTTCTTCCAAGGAGCAAGCGTCTTTTAATTTCATGGCTGCAGTCTCCATCTACAGCAATTTTGGAGCCCAAGAAAATCAAATCTGTCACTGTTTCCATTGTGTCCCCCATCTATTTGCCATGAAGTGATGGGACCAGATGCCATGATCTTAGATTTTTGAATGTTGAGTCTTAAGTCAACATTTTCACTGTCCTCTTTCATCTTCATCAAGAGGCTCTTTAGTTCCTCCTGCTTTCTGCCATAAGGGTGGTGTCATCTGCATATCTGTGGTTACTGATATTTCTCTGGGAAATCTTGATTCCAGCTTGTGCTTCATCCAGTGCAGCACTTTGCATGATGTACTCTGCATATAAGTTAAATAAGCAGGGTGACAATATACAGCCTTGACACACTCCTTTCCCAGTTTTGGCCCAGTCTGTTGTTCCATGTCCAGTTCTAACTTGCTTCTTGATCTGCATACAGGTTTCTCAGGAGGCAGGTAAGGTGGTCTGGTATTCCCATCTCTTTAAGAATTTTCCACAGTTTCTGGTGGTCCACACAGTCAAAGGCTTTAGCGTAGTCAATGATGGCTTAAACAATAGCCATTTTAATTCCTCAGAATTCTAGAGAAATTCTAAGATAAAACTGTTGGCAGGGCCTATTTCCTCTGAGAGCTTCTCTCCTTGGCTTGTAGGTGGCCATTTATCCCTGTGTCTTCACATGGTCTTTTCCCTGTGCATGTCTGTGTCCTAATATTTTTTAAAGACACCTGTCATATTGAATTAGGACTCATCCATATGAACTTATTTGACCTTAATTACCTCCTTAACGACCCTGTTTCCAAACACAGGCACATTCTGAAGCATTAGGAGTTAAGACTTCAACATATGAATTCAGAAGGAACACAGTTCAGGCCATAGCACCCCGGTAGGAGGGAGGAAAATGAATGTTTGTTGAATGCCTATCAAGAGTTAAGCACCATGATTTATGCATTCACATAAGTTAACAAATGGTTGACTTGGTGTTTTCCTGAACCTATCCCAACCCAATTTCTACTTGTAATATATCACCTCATCTAAAATTTCTCTCACTAAAAGAATCCTGGTTTCCTTCTATCAAATATCATATCTCTTTACTTTGAAATCCCCATGGTGCTTAATTTTCCCCTTTTACAGTACTTTCAAATTCTACCTGGTTTTATGATCACTTTGTACTTGTGTTTTTAAAACATAGATTATTAATTTTTAAAGGCAAGGCTATCATTTACTCTTTTAGGACTCCCTTGAGGTATATGACCTTTTATCTAGAATATAGATATTTGCTAAATTAGGAAATCAAAGGAAAGAGAAGAAAGTTTATGAAAGAGAGAAAAGGCATAGTGGTTAATTTTTTTTTAAAGGGAAGAGATTGTTGGAGGAGGATGAGGGAAGAGAAGAGAAAGAAGCCCTAGAGAGATGTTAGATAATAGCCACAATTATAAGACTTTTACGTTAGAGGCCAGTAGTATACCACTTTTGGAACCTATAATTTCTAATACTTTATATTTTAATTAATGTTTTCTTAGTAAATTATATTCTATTTAAGTAGTTTCATGCCTTTGAGTGATGGAGAACATTGTGTTTCGTGGATGACAGTGACTTTAATATTGATCCCCATTCCCACTGTATCACATTGGCTTGAAGATCTGATTTCAGCTAATTTGTCTTTCACAATCAGCTGGGGTGTGATTTGCGAGGACAACTTATTGTGTTGCAGCAAATACACTTTGCAATGCAGCCAATCTGGTCTGGTTTGTGAAGCATGAAAAGATTTTAGGTCTCAGCTAATGTGCATTACACATGTCACATTCCACAAACTAGGCCTAAGACTTGTGAGGGTGTGATCCATAACTCCATCTACTGACACCAGACTGTGATATTTATTGCTGTGAAAATTCCCATGACAAATTTGTTTCTGTGGCACATTTACCATTATAAATTGACATGGAGCCGTGGATGTGATGGCTTCAGATGTAGCAACCCCAGCACTTTATTGTTTTTTTTTCAAGTCTTAGACTTAGGCTGCTGTGAAATTTTTAGAAGTTCCTGTTTCCCTGGGTTATTTTAAAAATAACCAGCAAATCATGCTTTTAATAGAGTATATTATTATTCAAAACTTTGCTAAAGTTTCATCTGATTTCTAAATTTAACAGTATGCTCTTATCTCTAAATTTTGTCACTATCCACTTAACATGTATTTTTTTTCATTATTGAAATATTCCAGACACTTCCTTGTGAAAGAAATCAGGACTAAATGTAACAGTCTGTATAGGGACTTTTGTGAGGTGGGGTTCAGTTCAGTTCAGTTCAGTCGCTCAGTCGTGTCTGACTCCTTGTGACCCCATGGACTGCAGCACGCCAGGCCTCCCTGTCCATCACAGACTCCTGCAGGTTACTCAAATTCATGTCCATTGAGTCAGTGATACCATCCAACCATTTCATCCTCTGTTGTCCCCTTCTCCCGCCTTCAATCTTTCCCAGCATCCAGGTCTTTTCAAATGAGTCAGTTCTTCTCATCTGGTGGCCAAAGTATTGGAGTTTTAGCTTCAGCATCAGTCCTTCCAATGAATATTCAGGACTGATTTCCTTTAGAATTCACTGGTTGGATCACCTTGCAGTTCAAGGGACACAAGAGTCTTCTCCAACGCCACAGTTCAAAAGCATCAGTTCTTTGGTGCTCAGCTTTCTTTATAGTCCAACTCTCACATCCATACATGACCACTGGAAAAGCCATAGCTTTGACCAGACAGACCTTTGTTGACAAAGTAATATCTCTGCTTTTTAATATGCTGTCTAGGTTGGTTATAACTTTTCTTCCAAGGAGCAAGCTTCTTTTAATTTCATGGCTGAGTCACCATCTGCAGTGATTTTGGAGCCCAGAAAAATAAAGTCAGTCACTGTTTCCATTGTGTCCCCATCTACTTCCTGTGAAGTGATGGGACCAGATGCCATGATCTTAGTTTTCTGAATGTTGAGCTTTAAGCCAGCTTTTTCACTCTCCTCTTTCACTTTCATCAAGAGGCTCTTTAGTTCATCTTTGCTTTCTGCCATAAGGGTGGTGTCATCTGCATATCTGAGGTTATTGATATTTCTCCTAGCAATCTTGATTCTGGCTTGTGCTTCATCCAGTCCAGCATTTCTCATGATGTACTCTGCATATGAGTTAAATAAGCAGGGTGACAATATACATCCTTGACGTACTACTTTCCCGATTTGGAACCAGTCTGTTGTTCCATGGAGGGGATAAATATGACTTCCCATTAAAGGGAACCTTCTAAGTTGAGAATTGTAGAGTTGGATTTGTGGCTGCAGTTTGTCTGGGGGCCCTCTACTGTTTCTGAGGGACCCAAGAATGAATGAGACGTTGAGCTGGCTTACAGGAAGTTGACAGTCACCTGAAGAAAGACACAAATAACCATAGAGAAGTCAGCAACCTTTTCTCAGGAGTGATTTTACCCTTCAATGACGTATTGACAATTTAAATGGGGATCTCCCTTAGGAGTTAGATGTATACATATAAATCAATCCTGAATATTCATTGGAAGGACTGATGCTAAAGCTGAAACTCCAATACTTTGACCACCTGATGTGTAGAGCTGACTCATTGGAAAACACCCTGCTGCTGAGAAAGATTGAGAGCCAGAAGAGAAGAGGGGGACAGAGGAGGAGATGGTTGGATGGCATCATTGACTCAGTGGACATGAGTTTGAGCAAACACCAGGAGATAGTGAAGGACAGGGAAACCTGGTGTGCTACAGTCCATGAGGTCACAAAGAGTCAGACATGTCAGCCACTGAACAACAGCAAGAACACTGGACTGGAGATATAGATGTGAGAGTCATAATGTGATAGTTGTTGAAATCAAAAGGCTGGTAAGATTACCCAGCAACAGTGTGTGGATGATCAGGATACTGGATAAGGGACGCCTGCATTTAAAAGGAGACACAGAAGGACTCACAAAGTCTACTGAGAAAAATATTAATATAGTATTTATTGACTATGTCAAAGTCTTTGACTGTGTGGATCACAATAAACTGTGGAAAATCCTGAAAAAGATGGGAATACCAGACCACCTGACCTGCCTCTTGAGAAACCTGTATGCAGGACAGGAAGCAACAGTTAGAACTGGACATGGAACAACAGACTGGTTCCAAATAGGAAAAGGAGTACGTCAAGGCTGTATATTGTCACCCTGCTTATTTAACTTATATGCAGAGTACATCATGAGAAACGCTGGGCTGGAAGAAGCACAAGCTGGAATCAAGATTGCCGGGAGAAATATCAATAACCTCAGATATGCAGATGACATCACCCTTATGGCAGAAAGTGGAGAGGAACTAAAAAGCCTCTTGATGAAAGTGAAGGAGAGTGAAAAAGTTGGCTTAAAGCTCAACATTCAGAAAACTAAGATTATGGCACCTGGCCCCATCACCTCATGGGAAATAGATGGGGAAACAGCGGAAGCAGTGTCAGACTTTATTTTTGGGGGCTCCAAAATCACTGCAGAAGGTGATTGCAGCCATGAGATTAAAAGACGCTTACTCCTTGGAAGGAAAGTTATGACCAACCTAGATAGCATATTAAAAAGCAGAGACATTACTTTGCCAACAAAGGTCTGTCTAGTCAAAGCTATGGTTTTTCCAGTGGTCATGTGTGGATGTGAGAGTTGGATTGTGAAGAAAGCTGAGCGCCGAAAAATTGATGCTTTTGAACTGTGGTGTTGGAGAAGACTCTTGAGAGTCCCTTGGACTGCAAGGAGATCCAACCAGTCCATCCTAAAGGAGATCAGTCCTGGGTGTTCATTGGAAGGACTGATGCTGAAGCTGAAACTCTAGTACTTTGGCCACCTCATGCGAAGAGTTGACTCTTTGGAAAAGACCCTGATGCTGGGAGGGTTAGGGGGCAGGAGGAGAAGGGGACGACAGAGGATGAGATGGTTGGATGGCATCACCGACTCGATGGGCATGAGTTTGAGTAAACTCTGGGAGCTGGTGATGGACAGGGAGGCCTGGTGTGCTGTGGTTCATGGGGTCGCAAAGAGTCGGACACGACTGAGCGACTGAACTGAACTGAACAGACGTTAGTAAATATTTTTAAGGAGTCCATACTATGTGCAAAAAGTTGTACTAAGTACTTTACTTATATTAGTCTGTAACTAACCTATTATTGCCAACTCTTTTGAACAGTGGTTGAAGGAGAGATCAACAATATCAAACTTTCAATACAATGAGGACTAAAGGTGTCCATAGACTGACAACTGGGAAGTCATTGGAAGTCTTCAGGATAGCAGCTTCTGTAGAGGGATGAATCTGGAAGCTAGAGTCCAGGGGATAGAGAAGCCAGAGGTTGGTATGGAAGTGTTGGTATGGAGATAAAGGAGTTTGCATTAAAAGGATAAGAAAGAAAGGACAATGTTTTAATAGAGACTAAAGGGAAGGTATTTTGTTTAGCATGGAAGAAGGTTAAGAGTTGCAGATACTGGTTATAGACCTTCAGGAGAGAGATGAAAATTCCTTACAGACAGGAAGAGAGCTGGCAAATTTTACAAGAAAAGACAGGGTAAGAGACTTGAGAGGCATTGCCTGGGGCCAAGCTGAAATAGGATACCACTGTCGCCAGTCCATCAGTCCCTTTGAGCCCCTTTTTGGAATTTCTTCCCTCTTATCCAGTTTGGGTTTACCTGAGCTATTCTTATAGGAGGACTTCCGAGTGTTTTATCTTCACTTACCAGGACACCATGCTACAAAACCGTATCACATGAATAATATACGATTGTCTACCTTTCTGTACCTGCAAAGCTGGGAGATCAGGGCCAGGAGGAAAAACACTCACTTTGGGACTATTGCCTATCCTGAGAGATGAGGGATTCCCAAATGAATGTTGCATAATTTACTTATTTTTTGTGGTCATCTTACTTTATAGCATGTTAATGTATATTGGATATTTCTTTCCATTAATACAGTGCTAATATGGAATAGTTTTCCTTCCCTAAATATTTTCCCATTTCTGCATCACTGTCTGACCAAAAATGTGTTTTCTGTACTATTTCTAGTCTTTATCATTTATTTAACCACAGATTTTGAGTATCTGCAATGTACTAGGTCCTAGTTTGTAAGATACATATAATATGGTTAAGACACTTGAATAGCTCACAGTCTATAAGAAAAACAGATAAGTAAATAGCCATCTAGAAAAGAAAGAAATCAGTGCTTGAATAGATGTAATATATAAAATGATTATGCAAGCCGATGCAGTGAGTAACTATACCTCCTCCCTCATGAAAGAAGTCTTCTACTCAAATACTGAATTACTTACATTTTTTAAAAATGGGCTGTCAGGAATAGAAACAGCCCCCTCTCTTTGGTTGATGGATTCCTCCCCCCCCACCCCCTTTCTTTCCCTCTTTTCTCTCCTTGGCTTTTACCCTGCCAATTCTCTGCACGGGCTCCTTTTATATTCTGAAATCCCACTTAAGGGACTTTCTCACTGATTATAATGACATAGGTCTGTTTTCACAGCTGCAATCTTAAAGTTTCTTAATAATGCCATGTTTTAAACATTATTCTGAAATGCTAGAAGGTTTGAAGGTACTCAAAAAGTAAACAGTCGGCTCATATGAAAGGAAGAGAACAGTTGTAATATAAAACTTTCAACAATTTGTATAAAATCATTGGCACTTCATTGAAAATCTCAAGCTCTTGAGACAACAAAATTTTCCCCCAAGGGGAACTAATTCACTAGACATGTGTGTACATTAGAACCAGATGAAGGTGATGCAGTAAATTTGGAAAGACAATTCCTGAACTTATTAGAAGCTGGAAACCAAGCATTTGTATTTCTATTGGCTTCTTTGGGCTTGCTAAGAATAATTTTCCCAGCAGAGCAGATTTTGGGAATTTGCATTTATGTTCATGGTCACCTTTGACATCTGAGACCCTGAGGACTTGACATCACATACTATTATTATTATAAGCAGAGGTCCCAAGCTGTTCAGCTCAAATTACTACTTCGGTGTTAACAAGAATGGTGCCACGTGGTGAGCATATGATGTTTGTGAAAGTAAATGAGGCTTTAACAATGTTTGACTCTCAAAAGAAATTCTACTAGCAGATATCTTATATTGAAACCCTGTGCATGTTCTTATTCGACTATCATGAACAATGGTTAAAGACTCAAGGTTGTTACTTGAGGATAAATCAGGGAGCTCTTGAACATTTGGGTGGATATATTCACCATAGAGCACGAGAGACATTTTTCCTATGTTTATCCTCTTAAAAATGTATGTATTTCACTTCAGGGCTCAATAGATCTTTCAGATGGTATCTTAATAGAGCTTCCTCAGCACAGAAGTGATTTATTTCTTTCAATGAAAGATTTACTTAAATCTACTTTTTGGGCATTTAGCATTATAACTGAGTGTAGAATTCCCTTACTTTGGACAGACTAAAAAAACTCCCAAGACTAATTAGGCAATTTGAATGGTGAGTAATGCTATTTCCCTATGCATTTGCTTTGTGAGTTAAGATGATGAAGATTTAATCTTCTTTTTTATGGTCTCTTTTGTCTGCAAAACTAAAGATCCACTTTTATAAAAGATTTTCCTTTGTTGTGTTTTAGAAAGGGATTTGACACCTGAATGGTAGTGGTAATGAAATTCTCTGTGGGTTAGGCTTCAAGAAAGAAATATTAACATGAAACTAATGAAGTATTAACAAATAAATTGAGTTCATAATGGTAGCCATTTCCCTATGTTATATGTGATAACAGTAGACATAGGTACCAGTAGTTTGGAGCTTTGCATCTGATCAATGCCATCAATGCATTTCAAAAAAAAAAGGTGATTGGGGAAAACTATAAGAAATATTTTTTATCAGAATGAGATTATGAATACTTCAACTGTCACAACGTTTTTTTTCCCTTCAAGCAATTTATTTTCTTTTGTAAGGATTAAAGTTCTAATACATTATAACCTGAAACTTGACGTTAAATATAAATACAACTGAAATCAAATAAAGAATATTACGTCCCTTCTCATATCCTATATATTCTCATTCTTCACAGGGAATGACTGCAGCCTACAAGGTGTCAGGTTAATCTTGTTTAAATTGGGCCCTCAACTTCTGTCCACAAACTGATGGAGGATCATGTGAGGCAACGAAGCAGTATAGTTCTGATGTAGTGATAGAGGGTGAGTAATTGATAGTATCAGAGCAAGAGAATGATAGTATGCAAATGCCTTTTAAGGGCAATTAGTTTGGAAACCAAGAGTAAAATGGAAATGACAGATTGCAAAGATGGAGACAAAGGGACAGTGTTTGTATCATAGGGAAAACCTGGCATCATCTCAGAATCCTTTTTACCTGGTCAGGCTCAAGGCAAATTACAGTGGAGGAGGCCGTTGGGCTCACAATCAGAAGGCTCTTGGTGACTTAAGAATGTATTTTTATAGAAAATTATAGAAACAGCTGTCAGCTTAAAAAGAATTTGATGAAGTTTCTGGAGATATAAAGAGATGTAATGAGTATAGAGAATGAAGGCTGAAAGAGGAAGTAGAAAAAAATGAAAAGCAACCAGAGAAAGAAGCAACGTTATTTCTAATTTTTTAAATACATGAGCAATTTATTACAATACAAGAGTGAAGCACAATGAACATGAGTGTGTCTATAGTGAAATTGGTGATGGTGGGGAGGAATTCATGTGGCAGAGGGTACAGATCCTAAAAAATCAATTCCTCACCCAAGTGGTCCCCAAACCTGGGGAATTGACTATTATATGTTTGGGCATATCTTGTATTGGAGGTTCCAGCACATGTTTCAATTTCATGATGATAAATTTTGTGAATAAGTCTACTTTTCAAGGGACAGATGTTTCAAGAGAGCCCATAAAAGAGGTAAACTGGGAGATTCCTTGGTTTCTCTTTCTAAAAGCAGGAGGGAGACAGTTATCAACAACAAACTAAAAGCATGAAGGGAAAATAGAAAGTTCATTAATATTTTCATGAGTCAAGTTTTATGGTTATCACTGTCCCCAGCTGGAAGGGGATTCATAGGATCGGAAGGGAGCAGAGTGGAGGGAGGAGATGGAAGGGAAGGATAGTTACAGTGTGTCTGAGAAAGTGAATTAATTTGCCTACCTATCAGGAGGTGATTTTTATACCAAGAGTTTCTCTGCAATTAAAATGCTTTAGATGCTTCATTTCAAAGACATACAGGTTGACCAGCAGTTGAAAGAATTGCAAGTTGTTGGATAATGATCTCAATCTAGCGCCCTCCCTTCACCCAAACAGAACTCTTCAACCACCAGCAGTAATTACTGGGATTTTAGCACCAGACTGTATGTCATGATCAATAGCAGGTTTGTCATTTGGGAGATGGGGTTGTAGGGGAAAGGTGAGAGTCACTTCTTACTTCCCAGGCTCCAGAAAAAAGCAAGTCTGTTCTCCCATCCTTGGTCTGCTACACTAGTGGTGTGTGTGCCTGTTTGTAAGTGTTTAGTCTAGGTCATTTGTTCCTTTTTATAAAAGTAATTTAAATTGGGATCTATGATGTGCCAAATTGTAGTTGATTCTGTTTTTGAGAGACTCTGGTCCTTAAATAAAATGAACTAAACCCAGTGTCTATTTTTTTTTCCTTTTATCTAAGATCTTTTATTGAAATTCTTCTCTATTTTAGATGTCAAAATAGAATTTAGCTCATAAACAGCTTAGAGAGTTTATTTTCCTGATCATTTCTACTTATGAAAAATGTAATATTTGAAAGACATGTATCCATCACAAATCAAAATGATGCTTAAACACAAAAGATATGTTTGCCAAATTGCTGCTTCTCCCTGGTGCTCCTTTAGGGACATATGGTTATGGTAAATGGAAATTAGGTCTTACTATATGCATGCTTTTCTTCTTTGAAATTCACTGTTTTCTTTCAAATTTGAACATTCCAGATATTTTTTTTCTGGTCTTCAGGGCTAGGCTCTAACCTCTGTTTGTCCCGACTCCAATCCCCTGACTTCTCGGCAGTCCTGTTACTGCGGCAGTTTAATGTTTTATTTTCCTCATTTGGAAGATTTGTTTTCATCGTTGTGGTTCCTATTGTCTTTGCCTCTGCACTGTTACTTTTGGCCAAAATACCCAGAAAATCTCTTAGCAGTTCACTGTAACCTTGGCTTGAAACAACAGGATCAGAGAAGTATTTTGCCTTACACTGAATGGGGGACAATTAACCAAGAATCACAGGGTCAGAGAAATCAGACAGATGTTGATAAAGATAAAAAAGAAGATCAATTTGGATAACATTGAAAGAATATATACTTACAGAGCACAAAAATCTGACTGCATTTAAAATGTCATTACACTGAGTGTTTGAAGACCTACTGGGCTTCCATCCTAACATCTCTGCTTACCAGCTAGGTGACCACAGGCACTTAACGTCAGTGGATTTCACTTTCCCTCTTGGAATATCTGGATCATAGCAGCCTGCCAGGATTACGATAATGCAAGTGTGAATCCTTATGCAAACAGTGCTTTGAATACCATTTATTCTTAAAGCCTTATTATGCTGGAACTGTGGAAGAGAACTAAAGCTAGCTAGAGAGGGGTCATAGGGAATCTGATTTTCTTTCTTTCTTTCTTTAGAGTTTGGCTTTGCCAGGGGTAGCTTTAGAATTTACCCTTAATTTGGCTTGAAATCTAGGTGCTATTTTTTAAGCTGAGTGACAATTTCCACTTACTGCTTTTATTAGCTTGACCTTGCTTTTCAATCCAAGTACTCGCTTATCCTTCACTCTCTAAATAGCAGATTCTTTCAGAAAACAGAGTCTCATTTTCTCTTACCTTAGAAATGGCCATGGTGTTATTTTTGCCCTTGGTTGTCTTCTAAGCTGAGTACAGAAACTCTGTCCAATCCATTCTCCTGGTGACCTCATGTTCTTCCTGCTTGGGAGCATTCCTCCCCAGCAAGCTGTCCTCTTCAGCCCTCTCACACTGTCAAGGCGCTGAAACGATGGTTCATGAAAAGCTCTCGAATTACTGAGAAGCTGTTCTTCACATTTAATGGTTCTAAAGGTGGCGTAGAAGGTTTTGTGCCATTTCTCTTTTATCTGATGCCATATTCCTGTAGCTGAAGGTGAGAATGCTGGAAGGCATTATGAAAAAACAGAGCTTTCATTCTCACCCTCATATTTAAACATCCAGAGGATACCAGTAAAGTGGGTAATTGCAGATTATTAGAAAAGACTCTTACACATTTCAGTTGCCATCACAGCACAGCAATTTACGTCAGCTCTTAAATTGCAAAGCTTCTTTATCCCTGTGTTGATTTATCAGCCAACAAAAGCATGCATTTGCTATGACAGTTAAATTCTTCATAGAAGTTTGTGTTCCATTAAGCCCTTTATCTAGGGCCCATCCTGGTACCTATGATTTTAAGAAGTCAAAACAGGTGGCTTGAAGATTTTTCACTTTGGTGTAAGTGTTGTCAGAATTCATTCTTTTTTTTTTTAAACTGTAACTGATGTATGAAGAGTTCATTCATTCTTAATGTTATTTCTGGAACTTTATTGTTTCCTCCTCTGTGAATAGTACTTGCAGCTGCTTGTCTGATGAACCAGTTTTCTCCGAGTCCCTGAGCTGACCAGTGTCCTCCATAACCAGCAGCTTTTTCTTGGCACCTTCTCCTTGATAACTCTCCTTTCACCCCACTCTCCCTCTACCATATGCTGGTCCAGTGATCTCCAAGTGACTGACTTGGCTTACTTAGTTTCAATTGCCTCCCACTCCAACCAGGTTTCCCCAGGAGGCTGTTGGGAATAGGTTCTATTTTGCTTGGTTCAGTTTTGTCATCAAAGAGAAACTTTCCTACTGTTAAAGTTGCAGGATGATGGATTCTTGAATATCTTAAGCAGAATTACCATATCAGTGAATAAATTTGCATTGTATCAGATTGAGTCTAGAAAAATGATAATATGTACATGTTAAAGAAACTACACAAAGTACTAATGTATAAGATGTGTGTGTGTCTGTGTAACCTTCTAATGACTCATATTATTTCTCTTATTTTATTGTAGTTCAGTAGAGTATCGAGGGAAAGCACAGATACATTGTTGTAATAATAAATTATATAGTTTAATCCAACATCACCAGTGATAACTCAGATACCTTATACAAATGTATTTCAAGCACAGCTTTTTTCATGTTTGCTCCTAATTCCAGCAAAAACACCTAATTATAGAACACCATTAGTGAAAAAAAAAAAAAGATTTGCTTGGGGAAAAGGTTTTGTAAGTAATCAGTGCAAAGCAGAAATCTCTTGCTGGGAATAATGTGGGCCAGCCAAGGTTTCTGTGAGGGTTTTGAAATTTTTTTTTTTTTTTTTTGCTTTTGGTTTGGTACTGCCTGGGTGACCTCTTTTCATCCATCACTTACTCAGGAAATCAAAAGACGGCAAGCTGCAAGACAGACCCTCATTCAAGATAAACCCTGTGACCTCTTAACAGGTTACTGAATCTTCTGTGGGAGTTCAGCTGGCCAAGGGACTTCTTACATTTTTTGGATTCATTCATGAACCAGCAGGCTTCCTGGTGGCTCAGACAGTAAAGAATCTGCCTGCAGTATAGGAGACTTGGGTTCGATTCCTGGATCACGAAGATCCCCTGGAGGAGGAAATGGCAACCCACTCCAGTAATCTTGCCTGGACAAGAATCTTGTCCTCTTCTGTGGACAGTGGATCTGGTGTGCCATAGACCATGGGGTCGCAAAGAGTCAGACACAACTGAGTGACTGACACCTTCACTTCATGAACCAGCAAAGCTTTGGCTGATGTCACAGAACCTGAGAGTGTAAGTTATATTCCTGGCTTCATCTTTAGGCATGGATGCTATATTCTGTTTTCTTTAGAAACTCAAATGAGGTGCCATATCTTTAAATTCAAATATATCAGATAAAACAGAGCCTATTTTTTCTCTATGAGCATATGTGTATCTCCTATTAACCCTAATGAGCTAGAGACATTCTGTAAAGAACAGCCTCATAAGGCAATAGCACTGAGTGTTTACTGAAAAAGAAATAGGTTTTCTGTGGGGGAGGAGGTGGAAAAAGAACAAGAAAAAAGGACCTTCATGTATTAAATGGTTTAAAGATACAGTATATAAAAAAGAGATGCTTTTATTCCTTTTGTATTTTCCAAGAACAGTTCTGCCTGCAAATCCGCAAAATGGTACAGATACTAAAACATCACATTTGCCTACTGTGATTAAATTTCACTAATTACACAACCACACTTGATATGTGGGCCTGATGCATCACCTCTTTTTTTTTCTTTTGTAATCATTGTTATATCCGTGCTCTATAATCAACGTTCATCACAGCTAATTAGAGTTTCTTTGTCTGTTGTTTCTGAGATCTGACATTCCTAGGGTTCAACTGCAAGATTCATTTTTAAACATTTCTGAGCTCTGTAGGAAAAAAATGAAAATTCTAGAGCAGTATTATTCACAAATGGCTTTTTGAAATTTTAATGTATTATGAGTTTTTTATTTTATTGGATTTAAATGATTACTCTTGGTTCAGGAGACCAAGTCCTGCATGATTTTGCATGACTATTCTATGGCTTACAAGTACATTCTTGTTGGTAAAGGCACTGGCAGTCTTCCTCATTACTCAAGATCTTGTAGATTTCTATATGATACCTCAGGACAGACATTTTTGCTGTATTTGTTTGACATTAATGTTGATTTCTCTTCTAAAATGAATAGAATGCTGCAGATTTATATCGCTTATAGGCTTATGTTCATTCTCAAATGTTTTCTTTCAGCAAATGTTTTTAATTATAGACACTTTAAATTACAGCGATAAGAAAGCTAGTTGAATTTTAGCTAGTCTATTACAACCAATTTCATCTAATTTCTAGATGTTGGAGCCCAAAGCTTTCAACTCACTCCTCTGTTTTCTCAACTGTAAATTGCACCATCTCCTAAAGCCCCTTATTAAGGCAATTGTAACCTTTAAAGCTTTGATGGGAGGGTAAACCCAAGTGGAAGTCAGACACTCATTACCTGTGTACATCCTACCTTCTTTATATTGTGTTACCCTACGTTCTTTTCACCATCTTTTAAAATCTACATTTTCATTGCGGCTGTTTGAGCCCATAATTTGGTCTAAGTCAATCCCTGATAAACAAACCTGTGTTTCTGAGCAACCATTTTGTTTCCTGCTCCCGAGAAGTTCAGCGTACACTGCAGGATCTTGGCCTGTGAACATAGAATTACAATACATTCTGAAAAAGTAGATTAGAAAAGAAGCAATCTGAAGTCATAGTAAGTTTGAAGAGAGAATGAAAAGTCACTGTGAATAGTAGGAAAGCTCCACAGAAGAAGTGATACTTAAATTGAAACCTGAAGATACTAATGATGATAAAATCTAAATTTTAAATTAAAAATAAAATATATGAAAATGACATCTTGCACTGTTGTGAGCGCCTAAACTAACTTAACTCCTTTAAACCTCAAGAATATTGTGAAGGGCCATATATTATACTTATTTTATAGATAAGGAAACTGAGGCACAGAAAAGTTAGCTAACTTTCCCAAGCTCACTGAGGCAGATTTTATTTTCCATAGATGCTATATTTTCCAAAGATTTTATTTTCCAGCAATGCCTCCTTTTCCACATGTTCTTGTTGAACTTTGCCATCTCCATATGAAAAGAGGAGTCTAATTCCTCTGCTTGAATCTGGACGGGTTTGGGACTCTGATGAAACTAACAGAATGTGACAGAAGTGACAGTGAGTGACTTCCAAGGCTAGGTCCTGTAGATACAGCACCCACCTTGATCACTGGAACACTTGCCATGGAGCCCTGAGCTGAAATGCTGCCAGTCTGGCTGTCCGAAACCAGCATGCTTTGAGGAAGTCCAAAGTAGCCTGAGTGAGAGGCCTCCTGGGCAATGTTGAGATTACAGAGAGTGAGGTGTGCCTGGCTAGTCCCAGCAGCTCCATTCCCCTCGTCCACTCCCTCCAGCTGCTATCTGACTACAGCTGCATGGGTGAAGCCAGAACGACCTCGCCAAGCCTGGCCCAAATCTGTGACCCACTGAAAATGAGACAATAAAATAACTGCTGTTTTTAAACTACCAGAGTTTGACGTTTTTGTTATGCAGCAATGCTCTCGGGAACAGTCATACAGTGGACAAGTATTAGAGCCAGAATCTGGAACCCCTCTGACTGCAGAGCCTCTCTTACTCCTTAGCCAGAAAGTAAAGTTCAAGAAGATTTATGCACATTCCTTCAGGATTAAGGGGATTCCCAGGTGGCACAGTGGTAAAGAATCTGCCTGCCAGAGCAGAAGATGCAAGAGACATGGGTTCAATCCCTGGGGTCAGGAAGATCCCCTGGAGGAGGGCATGGCAGCTCACTCCAGTATTGCCTGGAAAATTCCATGGACTGAGGAGCCGGGCGGGACACAGTCTGTGGGTTGCAGAGTCAGACATGACTGAGCATGCAGCAGTCACACTCAGGTTTAAGTAAAGCCTTCATGTTACATGAACGTGCTGCAAAAATCTCTCTTTACAAATCATTATTTCTGAGAGAACAGAAAATGTTTTTGCATAGTGAACTTTTCCTTTTATGACTGAAAATTAAATGATAGAAGAATAAGAAATGTTTAATGGGATTATAAACATACCAACTGTCATCATTGTAAAAGCTGACTGTCCAATGATTGGTAGATATATGTTATATCATCTAAGTGATAATTTCTAACTATAGTAAAATGACATGGCAATTTAGATAGAGGGGGAAACAGTGATTTTTTTTTTTTTTTAAATGAGGCAATAATTTCTGAATAGGCAGCTTGAAGTAGAAAAAACTGAAACTGCTTTGGAGCCAGAAAACTTAGATTTTAGTGAGCTTAAATTTCAATCTTGCCTTTAGTTTATTTAAAGCAACTTGTTGAATCACATCTCCCAGACTAGCCAGTAAGCTTACTTAGTATGGAAGTGAGGCTTATCTTAAAAAAAAAAAAGAAAAATGAATGGGTTTGATCCTTGGATTCTCCAGGCCCAGCATGAAGAAGCTGTTGAGTAAATACTGAGTGAGGAAATGATTGTACAATAGAGTATTGTTAGCCTTCATCATCATGCTGTGTTAGATCTCCAAAAACCATTCATCTTATATAACTAAAACTTTTTACTTTGACCAGTATCGCCTCATTTCCCACTCCTCTCTTCTCCAGGTGACCACCTCTCTACTCTGCTTCCATGGTTTCATTATTTTCAATCTCACATTAAAGTGAGGTTATGTAGTGTTTGTCTTTCTTTCCCTGGCTAATTTCACTTAGCATGATGTTCTCCGGATTCATCCATGTGTTGCAAATGGCAGGGTTCCCTTATTTTTAAGGCTGAATAGTGTTCCATTCTGCATATATACCATATTTTCTTTATCTATTAGACTGGTGTCCCCAACTCCTGAGCCATGGAAAAACTGTCTTTCAGGAAACCTGTCCCTGGTGCCAAAAAAGCCAGGGGACCGTTGATGAACATTTATTTAGGTGGCTTTCATGTCTTGGCTATTGTGAAAAACGCTGCAAAGAACTTAGAACTGCAGATATCTCAGGATTCATATTTCACAACCTTCAGATATACATCCAGAAGTAGGGTTACTGGATCATCTGATAATTCTATTTTTTTAATTTTTTGAAGAACCTCAGTGTTGTTTTTCATGATGGTTAGACCTATTTACACTCCCCCTAGTAGTGCAGCAGGGTGACTTTCTCACCACATCCTCACCAACACTTGTTACTTGTTTTGTTTTTGATATTTGCTGTTCTAACAAGTGTGAGGTGACATGTCATTGTGATTTTTGTTTTCATTTACCTGATCATTAGTGATGTTGAGTACATTTTCAACACTTGTTTGTTATTTCTGTGCTTTCTTTTGAGAAATTTCTATTTAGTTCCTTTGCCCATTTTTTTAATTGATATATTTGGGGTTTTTTTGCCATTGAGTTGTATGAGTTCCTTATATAGTAAATCTTCACACACACACACACACACACAATGGCAGTTATATAGAAGTAACGAATATGTTTTTTATGTTGACTGTGGTGATTGATCTTTGCACAATGTATGTATATACATCAAAACATCAAATTATATACATTAAATATGTACAATTTGTATTTGCCAAAGATAGCTCAATAAATTATTAGGAAAAAGGTGTAACTAAAACTCATAGACTATCAGTTGCCTTATTTCTAGGATATAAGTCAGCGGTTTTGTTTGCAATGCAGAAATTATCAGCATTTGTCATACCTGGGATTGGGAAATTTTCTAGGTCATAGAGGGACGTGTACTTCATAAATAAATAAATAGTTCCATTTAAAATTTGTCTTCTTGACACACTGGAGGATGGATCAGTGTTATAGAGAAACAAACATTATTAGCCCTAATGTGACATCTGTTTCTCCTGTGTCCTATAATGATGCATGAATGAAAGAGGATTTGAGAATTTGGCTAAAAGATAGATTTAGACTATCTCATTTTATTTTAGGTGACAGAGGCTCATGTGATTTCTTAATACTCTACTGGGATAGAAGTTTCTCAACGATGGCTACCTTAATTTAGAAAGTTGTATAGTATCGTCATTAAAAATAAGGCCTACTCTACTTCCCTGGTTTGTGAAGTTTAGATGTAGCCCAGAATATAAGAATATGATGTAAATAAACAAATGTTAGTTATGTGAAACAATATATAATTGGCAATTATAATGATTAACTGTGACTAATTTGTGTTGTTGATAGAGTAAGGGAAATATAGACCAAAAGAGCAAATTCGTTTTAGTTCCTCATCTGATTTTTGTTAGCTGTGTTGTAGACTTGTCATAACTTTTTGTCTTCCTGGATAAGAGCTAACAGTTCAGGAAGACTGTGTTTTGTACAAACTTTCAGCTTTCCAACATATCGCACTGTGAAGCTGTTTTTTTGCAGCCACTTGATAAAAGTTATACATAAATTACACAGGGAATTTGGATTAAAGGCAACTGCCCTTGGTGGTGGTGGTGGTTTAGTCACTGAGTCGTGTCCAACTCTTTTATGACCCCACGGGCCGTAGCCCACCAGACTCCTCTGTCCATGGGATGTTCCAGGCAAGAATACTGGAGTGGGTGGCCATTTCCTTCTCCGGGGATCTTCCCAACCAGGGATTGAACCTTGGTCTCCCACATTGTAGACAGACTCCTTACCTGTCTGAGCCTGCAGGGAAGCAATGTTATTGTTGTTTCAATAGAAAATTTTTAGTTAAAACTGCTTTGTAAATACACCCAAATATTTCAAACATACCTAATTATTAACAGACAGGACTATAATTGGGCTTCCCTGATGGCTTAGCAGGTAAAGAATCCACCTGTAATGCAGAAGACATAGGAGACCTGGGTTCAATCCCTGGGGATCCACTGGAGAAGAAAATGGCAACCTGCTCCAGTGTTCTTGCTTGGAAAATTCCAAGGACAGAGGAGTCTGGTGGGCTACAGTGCGTGGGGTTATCAAGAGTCGGACACGACTGAGCGACTAAGCACACACGAGGACTGCAATAAGAAGGTAGGAATTTTAGGATTGTTATTTAACATCAGCAGAACACTGATTTTAATATTTTTTCACATTTTGAACAATTCTTGAAAAATAAATATATCTCTAGAAATGTAAGATGTGCTATAATATAATGGCCTTTTTTCAATGTCTCTGGTTTCATTTATTTAAAGTAGCCATTGTTTAATGTAAGTTTTTCCTATAAAATCTAATTTTCCATTTGCAGCCTCATGGACGGACCTAGAGAATGTTAAGCTTAGTGAAATAAGTCAGGCAAAGAAAGACAAACACTATATGATATCACTTATAAGTGGAATCTGAAAAGTAATACAAACAAATTTATATACACAATAGAAACTGACTCACAGACAGAGAATACAAATTTATGGTGACTAAATGGGGAAGAGGAAGAGAGGGGGACAAATTAAAAGTTTGAGATTAGCAAATACAAACTACTATACATAGACTAGATAAGCAACAGAGATTTACTAGATAGCACCGAGGATTATGCCCAAAATCTTATAATAACCTATAATGGAATATACTTTGCAAAAAGAAGAATCACTATGTTGTACATCTGAAAATGGCATAATATTGTAAATCAAAAGGCTTCCCATGTGGCACTACCTGCCAATGCAGGAGATGCAAGAGATGTGGGTTTGATCCCCGGGTCAGGAAACTCACCTGGAGAAGAAATAGCAACCCACTGAAGTATTCTTGCCTGGGAAACCCCCTGGACAGAGGAGCCTGGCAGGCTATAGTCCATGGGGTTGCAAAGAGTCCTCAGAGCAGGCAACCCATTCCAGTTTTCTTGCCTGGGAAATCCTATGGACAGAGGAGCCTAGCAGGCTACAGTCCATGGAGTCAGATAGAGTTGGACAGGACTTAACAACTAAATAACAACAAAATAAATAAACTATATTTCAATAGAAAAATCAAATTAATTTTTTCACAATTCCTCTTGCTATACAAATTTCTGATGAATCTTTTAAAAAAGTTTTTTAGTAGAAATATGAAAGAAAAACAAAGCAATTATATATAGTACATGAGTGCATTTATATTGGGCTTCAAAATTTACAAAGCATTTTTGTAGATGTTATCATAGTTATATTTGTCAACATTTTTATGAATTGTCATCATATTCTTTTTCAAATGAATAAGAGACAGCTCACAAATGTGAAGTGAATTGCATGGTTTCTCACAGAAGAGTTAGAACCTGGATTCAAACTTAGAGCCTCAGAGGCTGAATGAAGTTCAGTGCATGTTGCCTTCTAGCTGTGATTGTTTCTTCCTTTTTGTCTAGGGGTCACGTAAGGAGTGAGGTCACTGGACTGTAGGACTGATCCTCCTCTGTGGTAGTCTAACAAATTCCCACATTCCTCCTTTCTTTCCACTGCTAATAATGAATAGCAGAAGAAGGAGCTTCGCTGGGCCTTAGGAGACTCGTGAAGGTCAAGACTTTTGTTTGAGGTTCTCAGTTTGCTCCTTAGTGACTAAGAATAGAACAAGGTGCTGAAGTCTTGAACTTGAGCCACAGATGCACTATTTTAAGGAAAGTCCTAGAATTAAAATCGTACATACTAGTTATTCCATTGGCAATGTCAAAATTATTCAGAACACACATATTGTTAATATAATTCATTCATAATTCTGTAATCTCAAAATGAGATCATAAAGACCCACTACATTGTTTAAATGCATTTCCCAATTATTTCTGGGCATGTATGAATTTTCCAGAAATGTTGATTGCTGTCATATCTTAACCTATACAGAATTACATTAAGTCTGGGACCTAAAGAGAAATTGACTAATTTGCTGGAAAAGCTAATTGTAGTAAGGAGCTTAGGTCTTCACTCCAGCAGGTCTATTGATTTGAAAATGACTATGATATGTAAGATATGTCTGACTTTTTGGGTAATTTTCATAAAAGGGTCCTGTAAGAACAAAAATGTGCATGATAAATTGGACCAAATACATTTGGTTTAGAGAAAGATGTGAGTAAAAATTGAAACACTTCTGATTCTGCCTCTTTGTTCTGTGGCCGACTCTGTTCAGCACTTGCTAGTTCTTGAAAGCAATATAAGCAATCACTAAAACCCAATAACTATTGACTAAATAGATCACATGGTTTTCAAAACAGAAGCATGTTTTAGGAGAATGGCCAAATATAAAAAAGCCAGATTCACAAATTTGTTTAAATATAGAAATTAATAGCTTATTTGTATATGTAATTTAACAGATCTTTTTGTGTGTTTGCAATTCTATTTTTTTCCTACAACCAGAAATGCAATACTGCTCTTGCAAACATCATATTTAATTCTTGAAGAGACTGCAGTATGTCATTACAGATGGATTGATAGCCTTGATGATATCATTGAACTTTTGTCATGCCTAACCTGGAAGACATACTATATGTCAGAGAATTTTTGTCATTCATCTTGCTTTTGAAAGGCCAAATTTATTTGCAACCTTGAATGACATTGGACACATGAAACAGTCTGAAATCTATCATGCAGTGAGTATTTTATAAAACTGCAATTTTAAGTCCTTAAGTATTGACTTGGTTTTCAGAACCATCTTCAAATCCAATGACTTTCAAGTTTTTACTTATGAACACTGGTTTTTCAGTTGGTAAAAATTTTATATTTTCATATATATTTTTTCTGAGTATTTGAGGTCACCAAATGTGCATCCTGCTTTCTTTTACTTTTTAAAGAAAGGTGAAAAAATAATACAGTTGGAAATGCGTGTTTATATTTTTTTATTTACTAATGTCAATATGTAACTGACCAGTGAACAGATACTAGTAATGAAGCTTATCTTTTGGTTGGATTATTTAGGCAATTAAAAAAAAGCAAAACCCTCAAATTTTATATAAATACAACAGGATTTTATGAAAGTAGTGTTATAGGAAGAAGAGCAAAATTGTTTTTAAGATTTCTGTCTGTAGAGCAAGAAATATGATATATGTTACTATAAATTTATAATTCCATCCACATTAAGACTGAATTCATGTTCAATACAAATTAACCAAGAATAATCGAGTGCTTTCTGTAAATCACACTTAACTTTTCAAGTATAAATAAATAATAATAGCTAATGTTTAGTTAATAATAAAAGCTACTATTTAAAGAGCTTATTTTAAGCTAGAAACTGTGTTATTTTAAATGTTTCATATCAGTCGATCCTCAAAATAGTCTTATCTTAATAAAATACCTTTCCCGCTTACTGTACAGATAACAAAATTAAGAACTATGAATAGAAAGTGAAAGTGTTAATCGCTCAGTCATGTGTGATTCTTTGAACCCTATGGACTGTAGCCTTCTAGGGTCCTCTGTCCATGAAATTCTCCAGGCAAGAACACTGGAGTGGGTTGTCATTTCCTTCTCCAGGGGATCTTCCTCACCTGGGGATTGAACCCAAGTCTATCTTATTGCTGGCAGATTCTTTACCATCTGAGACATCAGAGCCCAAAAACTGTAAGGTTAGCCTCAAATATCTCATAAAGGAGTTTACTTTTGTGCTCACCTGTGCCCTGGCAGATCCAGACTTAAGCTTGATAATAAGAGCCATTGCTTTTTAAAGTGTGGCCTGCCCAGAGAACTCACCTGCTAGTTATATTTGCTTGTCCTTGAAGGGTTCCCAATAGGAAAAGGAGTACGTCAAGGCTGTGTATTGTCACCCTGCTTATTTAACTTATATGAAGAATACATCATGAGAAACGCTGGGCTGGAGGAAGCACAAGCTGGAATTAAAATTGCCAGGAGAAATATCAGTAATCTCAGATATGCAGATGACGCCACCCTTGTGGCAGAAAGTGAAGAGGAACTAAAAAGCCTCTTGATGAAAGTGAAAGAGGAGAGTGAAAAAGTTGGCTTAAAGCTTAACATTCAGAAAACTAAGATCATGGCATCTGGTCCCATCACTTCATGGGAAATAGATGGGAAGACAGTGGAAACAGTGTCAGACTTTAATTTTTTGGGCTCCTAAATCACTGCAGAAGGTGATTGCAGCCATAAAATTAAAAGACGCTTACTCCTTGGAAGGAAAGTTATGACCAACCTAGACAGCATATTAAAAAGCAGAGACATTACTTTGCCAACAAATGTCCATCTCTAGTCAAGGCTATGGTTTTCCCAGTGGTCATGTATGGATGTGAGAGTCGGACTGTGAAGAAAGCTGAGCGCCGAAAAATTGATGCTTTTCACCTGTGGTGTTGGAGAAGACTCTTGAGAGTCCCTTAGACTGCAAGGAGATCCAACCAGTCCATCCTAAATGAGATCAGTCCTGGGTGTTCATTGGAAGGACTGATGCTGAAGCTGAAACTCCAATACTTTGGCCACCTCATGTGAAGAGCTGACTCATTGGAAAAGGCCCTGATGCTGGGAGGGATTGGGGGCAGGAGGAGAAGGGGATGACAGAGGATGAGATGGTTGGATGGCATCACCGACTTGATGGACATGGGTTTGAGTAAACTCCGGGAGTTGATGATGGACAGGGAGGCCTGGTGTGCTGCGATCCATGGGGTTGCAAAGAGTCGGACACGACTGAGTGACTGAACTGAACTGAACTGAAAGGGTTTCTACTTTAGCCCTGGTAGGAAGTTCTTGGTATAAACAGTGTGACACCCTCTCCTTTTATCAACTCTTCAGTACCTAAACATGGATCTACTTTTCAGGAGGATAGTGATCTCTTGTATAACTTCCACAGAGCATATTCTAAAACATTATCTTTATCATTTGAATGTGAAGATTACTCCAGAAATCAGAAGCATTCACATGCTTTGTTGCCTTCTCAAGTAGGGACCATCCAACTCATTGGTTGCTACAGCCTTGGCCACAGGAAATGGATTAAATAGAATGCCAACATTCTATATCATTGAGCACGTTGAGCTCTTTACAAAGCAGCTTAACAAGCAAAATTGTAAGGCTCATTCATCTTCTTTTTAATAGCACACTACATATTCTAAAACTCAAGTGAAAACACTAAAAATGATATAATTGTGCACCATGGCAGAGAGTATATAAAAAAGGAAAGGAAGGTGGTAGGAACCTTTCAGCCTTAACTTAAAAAAAAAAAAATTTATATATATATATATATATATATGTATATATATATAGCATTTATTGTGCTGTTTTTCTGAAAGTATGTTCTTTGCAAAAAAGTTGGGAAACACTAAAGTATATAGCAATAAAACAAAGCAAAAACCATCTGCAATCACCTCAATCAAAGATAAGCACTTTAGCATACTTGAGTATGTCCTTGCATTTTAAAAAATGTATTGACAGATAAGTAGATATGTGGGATGGCCATTATATATGTATATGTAAATATACACACTCCTTGTGTGTCATAACATTTACAGAGATAGATATTCTCCTGGAACATGATTGTTGTATAGTGGTCCTTGATTCATATGTGTCATAATATACTTATTACTGTTCATATTTAATTTTTATTTTTCCTACTCTGGCATTGAAAAATAAGGAATCATTATAGGTGCTTTTGACTGTCTCCTTAAGATATATTCTGGAAAGAATTGCTGGGTGGAAAACTATATGCATGCATACACAGATTTTTGTGGACCCTTGAATCTCAGAAACTATTTCTCAGTTTGTGCTCTTACTAGCAAAGAATGTATGGTGTATTCCTTTATCACACCCTTATAATTTTACACATTAGCATTTATTTTAATCTTTGTAAATCTAATAGAGAAGGAACAGTATTAATTTTATTTTAATTTTAATTTATTTGATTATTAATAAATAGAGTTCAAAAACATTTGACATTTATTAGACGTCTGTATTTCTGATTTTTTTCAGTTTATTTCATTGTACCATATTCCTGTTTGGAATAGTTCACCTTTTCCTTTTGATTTATACTAGCTTTTTAATATATTAATGATTTCTGCCCTTTTGCCTTTTATGTGTCAATGTTGTCTTCATTTCTTGTTTGTCTTTTAATTTTGGTCTCAGAATGATAGACTTTAAAGTTTATGTAGGGCTATCAGCTTCTTTCTTTTATTTTTTTTAATACTGCTATTATTTTAGTTCCAAAAAATAAAACATATTTGTAAAATATCATTAGCTGTTTTTTGTGCTACTAAAATTCTTCCTGAGAAGAAGGTATTTTAAGCCCTTTTAATGTTATTTTTACATACTAATTATTTTTACCAACCAAATTTCTAATTGTCTTTTATTTCTTTAACTCTTGCTCATGTGTAAACTCTATCTTATCAATCTGATTATGAGTTTTCTGAATGGTAAATTCAGTTTGACATTTGTAAATAGACATATGTGGAAAGGGATTCTTCCATGATATTTATTATTTTAATATATCACAGTCAAGACTGGGTATCTTTACTGACAGTTTTCTCTCATATTATCTCCTAGAGATACATTTATTTATGTTCTTTAGGAGTAAAAAGCCTTGTCTTCAACTCTCCCATGATCAGATGTCACAGTCTAGGAAAAGAATTTTCAAATTTTTTAGTAGCCAAACAACCAATTTATTTAAACAGATTTTAAGTTGAGAGCTACCCAATATAAAAGTAGTACAAGCAAGTCAATCCACTTAATGAATTAGAGAAGTTATGCTACAGCGTTCCTTCTCCTTGTCCTCCTGTCCATTCCTATCCAGGCCTTCCCTGACAGAGATCTGTGAATCTTTAAGGATTTGAAGCCACATCTTCAGACCAGGAAGGGTCAAGTCAGATGCCTTCAAAGCCAGTTAAATAAAATAAGTGAATGAGATAAACAAGTGAGAAGGGATAGGTTGTGGGAAAGACTGTGATGGACTAGAAAACACATAGAAAATATAAATGTGGTCCAAAAGCATAGATTATTTTTCAAAGCCCTCTTTGGGGTATGCAAACCAGCACTACTTTTCTTTTAAAAATTCTAGATTTATTTCAGGTAAAAATCTGGCAGAGGCGATTTGGACCATATTGATTCAGCTTTCAATTGAAGTAATTTTGTCATAATATGCTATTCTAGGTTAGGTCTTGGGCTTCCCTGCTAACTCAGTTGGTAAAGAATCTGCCTGCAATGTGGGAGACCCTGACTCGATCCTTGGATCGGGAAGATCCCCTAGAGAAGGTAATGGCAACCCACTCCAGTATTTTTGCCTGAAGAACTCCATAGACAGAGGAGCCTGGTAGGCTACAGTCCATGGGGTTGCAAAGAGTTGGATGCAACTGAATGACTAACATTCACTCACAGGTTAGGCCTTATCTTTCAGTACAGGTCAATATTAGTCAAAATTGTTGTAGAAAATGTTGCTCAGTCATGTCTGACTCTTTGCAACCCCAGGGACTATACAGTCCATGGAATTCTCCAGGGCAGAATACTGGAGTGGGTAGTCTTTCCCTTCTCCAGGAGATCTTCCCAACCCAGGGATCAAACCCAGATCTCCTGCCATGCAGTTGGATTCTTTACCAGCTGAGCCACAAGGGAAGCCCAAAAATATTGGAGTGGGTACCCTATCCTTTCTCCAGGGGATCTTCCTGACCCAGGAATCAAATTGGGGTCTCCTGCACTGCAGGTGGATTCTTCACCAACCGAGCTATCAGGGAAGCCCCCAAAATGTTAACATTTTGGAAAAACCTCTGTTGAAAATGTTCATTGTCTTATCCAATGGTCCTTATGTTCAAACAGATTTTCCATAAGAATTTAATGACAGCAAAAATCTATCCCTCCAAAAAAACAGAAAGCATTTCCCTTTGAATGGTCACCAAAAATTATATAATCTATTGTTTTATTCTTTTTTATTGCCCATCAGACATCTCACACCTATTTTTTAAAGTAATGATGGCACAAATAATATTACATCCAAAACTAAAATTTAAAAGATATAACTCTACTATTGTTATGTCAGATTATTTAATTTTTAATTTTTAATCTTTCCAAGCTTTCTTCATAAGAATATGTAGCTTTTATAGTTGTAACTAAAACACAGAAACAATTTGTAATCTATTTCAATATAATAGTTCTCCATGTTGATTTATACCCATCACAAGTATGACTTGTAATGACTGCACTGAAGTGATACATGTAATTTACTTATTTCCATATTGATGAACATTTCAGTCGTAATAAATGCTTTGTTAAAAATATATATGACTTTCAGTTTTCTTTTTAATGACCATAGCTTTTTTGAATAAGCACAATTTTAATGATCTCGTCAGTTCATTATGAGGTCTGTGTGATATTAAGTATGGAAAGATGCTTACAGAACTGAATTCCATTGGAATATATTTTTGGACAAATTTTTAAATGTGAAATCACAGGATTCTTGATACTTGACCTATCCCAACATATCTCCTTTTATTTTTCCAGCAAACTAAGTTTAGAGAATAATATGTAAACTTGTACCCAGATAATTTTTAGGAAATCAGCTTTCACTGTTCTTTCTCTCTATGATATTTTGCAAGGCTCTGGACTTATTTTTAGAGTCTTGTATTCTTTGTTAATCATGAATTCCTGGCTTATTGACTGATTCATGTTGTGAGAAAAATAAACAAGCACATAATGCCTCAGTTAATGGAGTTTTCTTTGGTTTGATGCAAGGAAAAGCAAGGGGGATCAAGAAATGGTGTAAACAGGTATTCTTTTACTGGCTACAATGGTCTATATGGTAACAGGTCAATTCTCTAGCTGAGAACAAGTAGAAAAGTGGTATGTAATATAAAAAAAAAATGACTCATCTGAAGACATTGGAGAATATCATGGCAGCCAGGAAGGTCAGTGAGATGAGGTTTCCCCTTGAAGGACTGATTCATTAGTGACATAGTAGGAAATTCCAAAAGATGAGAAGAAAATTTCCACTAATAGGAAGAAAGGCAGAAAGAAGAGTCATCAGCCTCACTAGGTTGGGAAGATGTAAATTGGAATTCAGACCTATCATGGAATCCAAAGTTTGAGAGCTCAAAATTCTGGAGATAAGGTATCCCAGAGTTGAGTAAGACTGTGAATCTACAGCAAAGAAGTAATCAGGAAAAAAGAAAACATACTATACAACTTATTAATTGGAGATAAAGTATTAAGGATGGTTAAAAGAATGTTAAAAGATATAGGACTAGCAGATGTAGGGAAAAGTCACTATGTCCAGGACTGAAGGAGAATGCCCAAGAAAGGAACAAACGTAGAAACAGTCTCCCGGTTTTCACATCAGGTTGAAATTTACATCTAATTTGAGAGGTTGTAGTTGTTGCCCAATGGGTGGTATGAAAGTTTGGTGAGATGCTGCTGACCAGGGATGGCAGGCAGAAACCTCCCCACTGGAATGGCAGTGAGATTCAATGGAAAGCTGATGAAGCACTGGTGAGACTTGCTGAAGGATATGGACCACTGGAAAAATAGCTGCTTGCTGATGGATAAGTTTCCCAATGAGAGGGAAGTAGCCTTCTGGCAGCTGCAGTGTACATGCCTTGAAACAGAAATCACTGGAGTCAAACTCGTGTCTCTCCCTCTTATAGCATTCCTACAGTACCCTTCACTAAGGCTTATCATTGTACCATCTAGTAAAGTAAAAATATTTACAGGATCCAGCTTCAATATCATAAAGCAAGTCAAAAAAGAGTGGATTTGTAAAAATGAGCAAATTGTGGATGAAATGAAAAATTTCACCTAAGAAGTAGAATCTACAAAATAATTAACTATATATTTTAGAAATGAAAAAGATAATAACTTTAATGGAGAATGCAGTAGCTGGAACTAAAGGTATATTATGAACAGTTGTTTATAGAGTTAATGACTAAATGACAGGTCAGTAGAACATATCTAGATGGAAGCAAATAAAGAAAAAACACAGTAGAACAAAACACAAAATATCGTAAGAAAAGTGACATAAAAATCAAAAGTCTCACAGAGAAGTGTTATGCAGTGCTAAAAAGAAGAGAGAGAAAATGGGCAAAATTGTGAGAATAATTTCTGTAAAACTTAAAGACATCAAACTATAGAATTGTGATGTGCCTTAAATTTCAAGGAGGAAAGTTATAAAAAAATGAACCACCACACATTAAAGTGTATCATAGTAAAACATCAGAAACAGGACAAAAAGAAAATCTTAAAAGTAGGCAGAGAAAAACAGTCGCATTACATGCAAAAGGAAATTTAAATGATAATGAAATGTCACTTTCAAAATGCTTAAAGACAATGACTGTCAATCTATGATTCTATTTCACTGAAGATACTTTTCAAAAATTAAAATGTGATAAATGGGAGGAATAGGCAAATCTGCACAGAAGAGTTTCAAATAACTTACCTATATACCTCACCCTGAAGGAGGAGGAAGGATAACTGCACTCCTTAAATGTCAGCTGTGCTTAATGACCTCATTCCAGCGAATACCGGTACAGAAAGGAAGAAGGATGAGAGGAAACTTACAGTGGAAAAATCTGACAAACACAGTCAGCTTGGGTATCAAGGTTGACATCAACAGGGCTACGTCAGGTATTGATAATGTGTACTCTTGATGCGATCATGAAAATGGCACTTCACCACTGTGGTCTTCCTCCTCAAAACACATCATCCCCATCAAACAATAAGATAAACATCATAAAAACCCAAAATGAGAGACATTCTGTAAGCTACCTGGCAGTACTCCTCAGAACTGTCAAGGTCATCAAAGGCAAGGAAAATCTGAGAAACTGTTAAAACCAACAAGAACCTAAGGGAACATGACAATTACATGTAATATGTTACCCTGGAAGGGATCCTCAGATTGAAAAAGGAAATTAGGTTAAAAACTAAGAAAGACTAAATGAAGTATGGATTTTATTTAATAATGTACCAATATTGGCTCATTAATTAAAACAAGTGAGCCATACTAATATAGATATGTATACTAATGGAATATGAAATAAATGGGGTATATGGGAACTATCTTTGCAATTTTCCTGTAAATCTGAAAATGTTCTAATTTTTTTAAGTTTATTTAAAAATTAAGTGAAAAAATGTCATTTCCTAACAAAATCTGAAAAAATAGCATTGCCAGCAAATACATATGAAGAGAAACACTGAAAGCAGTTTTCAGACAGAGGGAACATTATTCCAAAAAGAAGCATAGAAGTAAAAGAAGTAATGATAAATATCAGAAAAGGCAAATATGTGGATAAATCTAAATTACTATTGACTATGTAAAATAACAACAATAAATCCTTATGCCTTCTAAATATCTGAAATTCAAACACATAATAAAAATAATATAAAAAGATGGAAAAGCATAAAGATGTTAAAGTATAAGTTTCTAGGATTGTCAGGGAAGTGATTAAAATACTAATTTATATTAGACTTTAATAATAGATATTGTAATATCCACAGTAACGGCTAAAAGGATAATAAAGTAATATTTAACTGACAACCTAATAAAGAGTGCATGTAAAACACTAAAAATAATAAGTTTATTTTTTTGATAATAAGTTTAAAAGAATATAGAGAGTAAAAGTATTATACAATATATGGAAATTTAGAAAAATAAGAAAATAAATGGTAAATTTAATCCAAATATGTAAGTAATTACATTAAAGGTCAATGATATAGTTTAAAGATATTAGTTATTTAGAATAACACATGCAAAGATACATGAATATAATTTCTCAATTTAGCAAATACACAAAAATTTAAAAGTAAAATTTAGAAAATAAAATGTTTTTGGACAAGACCAAGTATCTGGGACCTTTTGGTGTGAATCAGATGTCTTATGGACAAGATGTCTAATGGAGTTTTTGTACAAGACCAAATATCAAAGAATTTTTTGGCATGAACAAATTGTCTTAGGCATGCCTTAGACAGGACCATATTTTCTAATACCTCAATTTTAATAAAAAAATGTAGCTGGAGCTAAAGAGGAACATTTTATAATAGCAAAGCTTTAATCTGTTGGAAGATGTGGCAGTTCTAAACTTGTTTGCCACTCATAATAGGGCTTCAAAATAAATAAACCAAAAATTGCAGTCAGAAAAGGACAAAGGTAAAATCAGGGAGAATTCACTATGCCTCTCACTAACTGATATATTAACAAACATTAAAAATTCATAAGGCTACAAAGGTATGAGGTGCATGATTAATAAACTTGATCTGATTATACATTTTTCCTAAATATATAAGTATCATACTTATTTGAAATATCTGAATCTGCCTGCGGTGCGGGAGACCTGGGTTCGATCCCTGGTATGGGAAGACCCCCTGCAGAAGGGAGTGGCAACTCCCTCCACTATTCTTGCCTGGAAAATTCATAAACAAAGGAGCCCAGTGAGGTATAGTCTATGGGGTCGCAAAGAGTCAGACATGACTGAGCAACTAACACACACACACATAATTATATGTTCATATATACGTACAGAAAACATAGCACCTGGCAACTGTACGATATACTTTATTTTCAAGTAAATATAGATTTTTTTAAACCAAAATTGGCCATATGCTGGAATATAAATCAAGACTTAACAAATATTGAAGAACTGAAGTCATGAAGAACATATTCTCTGTACACAGGAGAATTAATCTATCATTTCATAATAACAAGATGATTGGAAGTTCCTCAAATGTTTGAAAATCCCCCAAATATACCTAAAATGACCCAAACAAAAATGTTGATTTAGATTAGGAAGTATGTTGAGTTGAATGATAATTAAGTCATAACACAACAAAGCCTGTGGGCAGATAATCCTTATTTTTAGGAAAATGTATAGCCTTAAATGAACATATCAGGGTGATACACTGTCTCCAAGAAGGGTACCATCAATTTCTTTTTTCGCTGGACACACCTACAAAGCCCATATTGTGAGAAGAAAGTCTTCCATCTCCTGGAATCTCAGCTCACCTGTGCCTGCATTATCCAATAGATGTCTAAGAAGGGACGCTATGTGACTTTCAAAGCTAGGTCATTAGAAGCCTTACAGCCTCTGTTTGGATGTCTTAGAATTGTCTCTCTGGGTAATGATAACCACCATGTATTGGTAAAATGTCTCTATCCTGAGACCACCAGGCAATGAGAAATTCAAAGTTAGGCATGTGGAAATAAAGAGAGATGCCTGAGCAGTCTCTCATATGTTCCAATCGTGTGCATGCTCAGTTGCTTCAGATGCGTCCAACTCTTGGCGATTCTGTGAACTGTAGCCTGCCAGGCTCCTCTGTCCATGGGATTCTCCAGGAAAGAGTACTGGAATGGGTTTCCATGCTCTCCTCCAAGGGATCCTCCAGATCCAGGGATCAAACCAGCATCCCCTGCATTGCAGGGAGTTCTTTACCACTAGAGCCACTGGGAAGCCCATGTTCCCAGCCCTCTCAGCCCAAATCCCAATATCTGAATGAATAAACCTGTGTGCAAATCTAACCCAAGCTGTCACCTGACTGCTAGCATATGTGAAAACCCAAATAAGGACCAGCCAGGTGACTCTTCAATCCCCAAAAGTGTGAACAATAATAGTAAATTGCCTCTTTAAATCACTTAGTTTAAAGGTGGTTTGTTTTATACTTATAGGTTGTCAGAAATATTTTTAAAGAAGAAAATGCCAAAACTCAGTTAACTTAATTTCATAATCAAGAACTTAGAAGCAAAGCACTGAAAGAAATCAATCCAGCCAAAAGTTTGTCCTTGGAAAATATGAAGATATTGGGTTGGCCAAATTATTCGTTCAGGCTTTTCAACTAGATAGATAGATAGACAAAAATCTGATGAAGATGAAAAGAGAAGACACACATTATTTATTTCAATATAGGAAAATGACCTTGCTACAAATTGAACAGGTGTTAAAAAGATGGTATGAGAATGTTATGAATAAATTAACAGTAGTAAATTTGAACATTTATATGAAATGGACAAATTCCTTCAAACATAATTTGTCTAACATGTTTAAATGAAAATATTCTTATTCTTATTTATTTTAAAAGTGGAATCAATAATTAAAAGTCTACACACACATACACACATACACAAACCCAATCCCAGGCCCAGACAGCATTATAACTGAATTCTTCCAAACATTTAAGTAAAAAAAAAAACCTTAAAATTTTTCAGATAATAGAAAAAAGTGGGAAAATTGCCTGTTTATGATACAAATACTCAAGAACTAGAATAGAAAGGAACTTTCCTAATCTGATAAAAGTAATCTATTAAAAAAAAACACCCTACAGTACACAGTATTCCTTACAGTGAAATGTTAAAATGTATCTTTATAATTTCAGAAGCCAGACAAGGATAAACACTGCTACAATTTCTCTTTATCATTCTATGTGATCTACTAGTTAAAGAATCAGTATTTTAAGAATTGAACAAATGGACAAAATATTTGAATAAGCACTTAAACAAGATTTTATCCAAATGGCCAATAACATGAAAAGGTGCTTAACCTAATTAATCATCTGGAAAATGCAAATTAAAATCACAATGTGATGCTATTGTATACTCTCCAGAAGAGCTAAAATGAGAAACAAAACAAAACAGAATATCACAAGCACTAGAAAGGATGAGTAGCATCTGGTCTCCAACACACCACTGATGGGAGTGTAAATTAGAATCACCTCTTTAGAAGACTATTTGGCTCTACTACTAAAGCAGGATCTAACACAGCTTTTCACCCAGCAATTCCAATCCTAGATATATTATCCAACAGAAATGTATATGTAGGTCTATCAAAGGCATGTGTGAGGATGTTCATAGAAACACTCTTTACAATAACCCAAAATAAGAAAATAGGTAAATTCCCATTAACTATGAAATGGGTAAATAAAAAATATGGTATACTCATATATGTGAATGATATACAGGAATAAAAATGAACAGACTACAAGTACAGTTTCATAATCTCAAGCAGAATACTGGACAAAAGAAGACAGACTCAAAAATATGCACAGTATGATCAGTTATGTAGAACTCAGAAAGACAAAACTAACCTATAGTGTTAAAGATTAGGGTGGTTGTTACCTTCGGCTAGGCAGAACTCTCTGGGTGTTAGCAATGGTTTGTTTCTTGGGGTTGCATTGCTATATTTTATGTTTGAAGACTTATCAAACTGTTGCAGGAAGGGGGACCCCTTCCAGGGCCCGAAAGTGGGCTCTTGTCTTACACTCAGAAATGAATTGTCTGAGGAGACACATGTGCTGACAAAGCAAGAGATTTTATTGGGAAGGGGCACCTGGTGGAGAGCAGAAGGGTAGGGGAACCCAGGAGGACTGCTCTGCCACTGGCTTACAGGTTTTATGGTGATGGGATTAGTTTCCCGGTTGTCTTTAGCCAATCATTCTGACACAGAATCCTTCCTGAGTGATGTGGTGCACACATCACTCAGCCAAGATGGATAGCAGCAAGAAGGATTCTGGGAGGTGGTCGGACACGTGGTGTCTCCTTTTGACCTTTTCCCAAACTCTTCCGGTTGGTGGTGGCTTATTAGTTCCATGTTCCTTACGAGGATCTCCTGTTGTAAAACAACTCATGCAAATGGTTAGTAGGGACCTGGCCAGGGTGGGCGGTTTCAGTCAGTGTGCTTCCCCTAACAAAACTTAAGACATGTTTACTGTTGTATGTGTATGGCACACTTCAATGAAAATTTACCTAAAAACTAATAAAGTGTATTTCTACAGCTGCAGAGCCAGGCCTCAGGCAAATCAGTTTTATCCAGTTAAGGTGCACCAAACCCCACTCTGCATCATTTTTTTTTTAGTTATCAGTGCTCTGCAATCTTGATTCTACCATTATGGAGACTCATCTCCCTTTTGGCAGTGCTTCTACTTTGTCAGCTACTTTGGGTGGTCCTGACTTAACTCATTGCCCACCCCCGTCTCTCTCTTGCAGCCACAATTACCTCATAAAACAAATACCATTGTCAGCAAGTCAGCGTACAGAAGCGGCTACTTTGATCAGAACAGGCCACTCACTGTCAAACCTACAGATAATTTGGAATGCTTATCAACTGGAAGCTGGTTGGGGTGTACATAAAATCAAGCCCTATCTGTAAGGATGCTTTCTGACCACAAGTTAAGAAGTAGGCTGTGGACATACCCAGCACATGGATACAACTACATCACACTTCTGTTTAGTCCTGCACCCCAGCTGGATTTGAGCCATTGGAAGTCAAGAAATTACCCTTTTACCTTCCCCTACACTGTCTAGTGCATGCCAAAGATGTAGTGGTTCAGTTCAGTTCAGGTCAGTTGCTCAGTCGTGTCTGACTCTTTGCGACCCCATGAGCCAGAGCACGCCAGGTCTCCCTGTCCATCACCAACTCCTGGAGCCTACCCAAACTCATGTCCATTGAGTCAGTGATGCCATCCAACCATCTCTTCCTCTGTCATCCCCTTCTTTTCCTGCCCTCAGTCTTTCCCAGCATCAGGGTCTTTTCAAATGAGTCAGCTCTTCACATCAGGTGGCCAAAGTATTGGAGTTTCAGCTTCAGCATCAGTCCTTCCAATGAACACCCAGGACTGATCTCCTTTAGGATGGAATGGTTGGATCTCCTAGAAGTCCAAGGGACTCGCAAGAGTTTTCTCCAACACCACAGTTCAAAAGCATCAATTTTTTGGTGCTCAGCTTTCTTTACAGTCCAACTCTCACATCCACACATGACCACTGGAAAAACCATAGCCTTGACTAGACGGACCTTTGTTGGCAAAGTAATGTCCCTGCTTTTTAATATGCTATCTAGGTTGGTCATAACTTTCCTTCCAAGAAGTAAGCGTCTTTTAATTTCATGGCTGCAATCACCATCTCCAGTGATTCTGGAGCCCAGAAAAATAAAGTCAGCCACTGTGTCCACTCTTTCCCCATCTATTTGCCATGAAATGATGGGCCCGGATGCCATGATCTTAGTTTTCTGAATGTTGAGCTTTAAGCCAACTTTTTCACTCTCTTCTTTCACTTTCATCAAGAGGCTCCTTAGTTCTTCTTCACTTTCTGCCATAAGGGTGATGTCATCTGCATATCTGTGGTTATTGATACTTCTCCCAGCAATCTTGATTCCAGCTTGTACTTCAGTAATTATTTATCTGAGAAGACTGCAACCAAACATTTAGTGGATAAATAAGTGACCTTGTGTTCTAACTTGCTAGTTCCTCTTCTCAGTCTCATCCTGAAATGATGACTCGGATGTGAAATTCCTTGTTCTACACCATAAGCCTCCAAATTCCCTAAACTTGGACAAGCCCTTAGGACACTGTTCAAAAGTACATCAAATACCAAAGATTATGACCTGTCTTTTTCTTTACACCAAAACTGGAGTGTGTTAGCTAAAACTGGAGTGTGTTAATTAAAATAAGGTATTATAATTTTATCTCATCTGAGGTCAAACAGTGATGTCATGCTGTGATGTTGTATTCAGTGGAAAGCCACTGAAGTCTCTTTGTGTGTCTAGCTATAGGAAGCTAATTTCTGTTTGCATATTCAATTGCAGATATAAATGAATGTAGCGCTGACAATGGTGGCTGTCAGGACCAGTGCTGTAATACAATTGGCAGTTATTACTGCAAGTGTCAAGCTGGCCAGAAGCTGGAGGAAGATGGCAGAGGATGTAGAGGTAACAGTTGGGACTGTCTGCTTCCTGATAAGAGAGAACATCTATGTAATGCAAAAGAGGGGGATGTCTTTGATCCAGAGCCAGTTGAAATGCCTGTGCTGAATGTTGTCAAGAGCACAGATCTTCCTCTCATGTCTAGATTACAAAATTGTAACCCTAAGAACACTTCAAGTAGCTTATTATAAGAAACATATGATTATACGCTGGTTTGGTTGTGTCATGTTCTGATTATGGAATTTCAATCATTCATTTAAATCCCTGGGTAAAGTACATATTTGTGAAAGCATTTTGTTTAATTCTAAAGTGAAAATGGTGCTTATCATAAAATACTCGTGTGTTGTTACAATGGAAATAAAGAGACGCAAAAGCAACCACAGGACCAGTATTTTTGATATAGAATTAGCTTTTTCCCCACAAACTTCCATTTTCTGACTCCTTTTAAAATTAATTCCCTCCTTCCTTTATTTATTAATTCATCATTTTGTTCATTTGACAGTCATTGAGTTGCTGCTCCGTATCAGGCATTATTCCATGCTCTAGGGATATAAAAATTAATGAGAAATAAATTCTGCCCTGAAGGAGCTCACTGATTAGAGGCAAAGATTGAAACATAAGCCGAAAACTTTACAGAATAGTGTTTTAAGACATTATAGAATGAGGTTAAGTGCGTTGGATTCAAAGAGACCTGGATTTTAGTTTCAACTCTGTCACTTAGAATTTCTGTAACCTTGGGCATGTTATTTAATCTTGCTAAGACTCTTTCCTCATCTGTAAAATTTAGGATAATGGTAGCTCCTAAAACCACAAAAGTTGCTGAGGGAATTAAATAAGATAATGCATCTAAAGCACTTAGCATAGTGAGTGGCTATAGTAGGTATTCAAATGATAACTATGAATTGTACCCTAATTTATGACCACATTGTTTCCCAGATTGGGAAAGTAATTGGGACCAGAGATCACTTCCATGTCTTCTTCTCAAAAAGAAGAGATACCCAAAATATAATAATCTCTTGTACCATGCTTTTTAACTGTCCTTTCTGACTTTTTCCCTATCTATTTTTACCATTTAAATGCTTGAGCATTTAATGTATTCAGCCTTTTTCTTTAGATCACATAGAAATGCATTTATTTTGTTTCCCCATTGACCTTACAAAAGCAAACTCAGTTTTTCCCCTGACAATGTCAGTTCCTAATGGGACATGTATGAGTAAGTTAATGGGCGAAAACAAGAGAAACAAGTCATCCCACTGAAGGTGTCTGGGACTGGGACTGTGGGTTTGTTGGGACTGCCAAGACAAGACAAGTTGTGGGTGTGAGTAGGTTGGAGAATTTCTCAGATTCTCAGGAAGCAGTGCAGCTCACTCTCTTCTGGACCATCTCTGGCACATAGCAACAGGATGGGCTGCAAGTAGACAACCATATGTTTGAGGGTGACTACATCTGGAACTTTCTGAGACAAGTTTCATTCCAGACATGGTCCTCTGCCTGTAAGGGTGTGCATTTATAAAGGCACGTCCTAAATTCAACCAGGTCCTCTTTCATTCAAGTGAGATCATCTTTATTTCTGATGAGGCTGATATGATGTTGTCAGTATGGATTCAATATCAGAGAACCAGAGGGTTCAAGCACCTCATGGTCCAAATGATAGGTAGGCTAATGCCCACTGAAGTTAGCATGATCTGCCTGATGAGAATATTATTTTCACAACCCTCTCCACTTCCTGACAAGCAGTGAACTCTTTGTTTCTTTTTGGCTGAGTATTATTATTATCAACATGATCATTATTATGATACATTTGAAATGCCAGTAGAGCAATTAGCTGTTACATTTGACAATTATTGTTGTTATTTTTATAGCAACTATTAGTCTGGTAAGGCATGTTAAACTTTATATCCACTAATTTATTTATATGCAATTATATCTCATGTTTTAATTGAAATTAGTCACTCTTCATATACATAACATTTAGAGAAGTGATTTCCATGCTTTCATATAACTGATGTTCATTTCTGCACAGTATATAAGAGTAACGTGGGTTATTTGTGAGAATTAAGAGTTTGACACTGAATTAACACTGGCTTCCTATTTACTGAGGTGTAGCACTGGGGTTGATGGTGTGGGATGGAGCAACTTGCCAATAAAGAACTGCCTCTCTCAGTCCCATACTTCCTAGCATCTTTTCTTATTCATTTCTTTGAATGACCATTTGATATATATAGTGATGTTAATGATTCATTATGGTGGATTTTTGAACATGCAATGATCTCAGATTTGTTTATATACATAATTTAATAAAAATAATAGAGGTTGTTTTGAAATTAAATCTATCCTAAAACCATTGCAAATGGGCATTTCATTTATGTGAGGGCACTAATGAGTCATTCATATGTATTTACTTGATGTTAACAGTAAAGGTTGGTTGGTTTCAAAGGCTATTGTGTTGAATGCTGAAGATACAGAGTTAAACAATCATTTAAAGAGACTGTTTGCATTTATATAAATTGTATTTAACTATTTGAATTGCTTTTTAAAATACAGATCAGAATTTTAGCAGACATTTATTGTAGCATTAAAATACATCTAGAGTCTACCCTTTCAATGGAATTGAAGCATTTTAAACGGCTAATCTTATTCCTTAACCTTTTCTCTAAAGAGCTATAAACTTGTGGAGAAGTCTTCTGATTAGCTCAGGTACATGAGTATCCCCTTCTTTCAAGCATAGCAGTGAACCTAAAACACAGTTTCTAACTCATCCTGCAGGTAGATTATTATAATGTGTAAATTAAATGTACAAATAACTGCATGCCACTGAATACTGTGAGAATATATATATATAATTTTTATATATATGAAGGACATAAATTTTTCTTCTTTAACTTGTTAATGTCGGGTAAGATATTTAAGGCTTTTCAAAAATGTGACCATCTTTGCATTTCAGGAAAAAATCAATTTTGTCATTTATTTGCTATTAAATCCAATTTGCTATAATTTTATCATATTTGCATCTATAACCATGAGTGAAATAGGCCAGTAGTTTGTGTTTCTCATTTGCTTTTATGACAGTGGTTCTCAAATGGAGGAATTTTGTCCCCCAGAGACATTTGGCAATGTCTGAAGACATTGATTTTCACAACTGAGGGGAGGGAGTACTATTGGCATCTATTGGGTTGAGGCCAGGATACTGCTAAATGTCTTCTTCTGTTACTCTGATTGTACATATGCTGGACCTTATTCTATCTCACATACTGCTTTCATATGTTCTATTTTCTTTTCTCTCTTTACTACATATGCTCAGTCTTATTGAGTTTCAAATATCAACAAGTTAACTTTATATCTTTAGAAGCCTCATTTTTCTCAAATAAGTAAGTTCCTTTATGTTGTATGTTCAATTTTTATACCTGTATCCTTTTGATATTTTGCACATAGCTATTCTATATTCTGTGTCTGATGCTAATTTCTATGGTCCTTGTGTGGGAATCTAAAACTATTGCTTCTTATTTCCAGGCTACAAGTTAGACTCTCTTTTCTTTCATGCTGCCTATGCTTCTCATATAAAACTTCTCACAGAGCACTGTGTTTGTTTAAACATTTAGACTATCTAGAATTACTTACAAGATCAGGACTATCTCCTAGGTAAGAGCCATGTCTTATCACTTTTTCATAACCACATCATAGGTGTCTAGTGCCTACCAGAATTCCATAAATGCTTACTGAATGAATGAATAGATGAAAGAGTACATGTTGAACCAGTCAGAAATGCATACAGACATAGTCAGTATACCTCTTATTTGTTTCCTTATGTACAACTTTTAATCATGCTGGGTTTGTCATTTAGAGTCTGACTAGTTAAACCATTTGGTTATTAATAGGTCAGTGTAAATATTTGCTGATAACAGATCTGTTTCATTTGAAAGGGCAAATCACATTTTTACTTTTAGAGGGCAAATCAAAATCTTAGCTTGAAAATCCTGACATTTATCCATGTGAAATATCTAAATTATTGGCATGGCAACATAACTAGTGTGACTCAGCATGGTAGTACCATGGAGTCGCGGACTTTTTCTAAATTAATGGTAACTAACATTGCTGTACATTGTAATCAGTGAACTGACAAAGATAATGAATACTGAGTGGACTGTTTGGATATAGCTTTCCATTTGGAAGAAATAAATGAACCTAAAGGTATATTGTTTAATGAATTGACAGTCAAAATATTTTAAAGTAATTTGATAATATTTTAGCCAACTTTTTTCTGAAAAACATTAGAAATAGTATGAATAAACAATGTATCTCAGCAAGCTGTTATTATATATGGAACTATAGAATTTTTGACTAAAACAAAAGTTTTTATAGGTGGAATCCCAAGGAAATTAAATGATTTGAACACTCTCAAAATGCTAATTGATAGACGAAGTGATACTGGAAACCAAGCTTTCGTATTTCCCCTCTGTGAGATTGATAGACAGTATGAACTGCATACAGAGCAGATTAATCAGAACCATGGAGTCTAATTGCTACAGAGGCCCAGAAACCCTCAGCTCATAGAGGCTACAATCTACAGAGGAAAGAAATTAAAACCTGAAGAAACTGATTTCCTCCAATTCCCAGATGGTTTATTTACAGAGCTAAGACCAAAATCAAGCTCTCCTTTTTCCAATTGCCATTCTTCCAATTATGGTCAATAAGCATTTACTGGGTAACTAGTGACTGTTCAGCCTTGTGTGGGGATAATCTAAACAGTACTAAATTAATGCAAAACTTGGTTTCTTTCACCATAGTGTTTCAGTATCATTAAGCATAGAGATATGGCCCCTGCTGACTCAGTGGGTAAAGAATCTGCCTGCAATGGAGGAGACACTGGAAATGCAGGAGATGCAGCTTTGATCCCTGGGTTGGGAAGATCCCCTGGAGAAGGAAATGGCAACCCACTCCAGGATTCTTGCCTGGAGAGGAGCCTGGTGGGCTATAGTCCAAAGGGTCACAAAGAGTCGGACACGACTGAGTGACTAAGGACGCACGCATGAGTAATTACGCTATATGCTCTGAGAACTCACCCAGGTCTGCTCCTTACCTCCAAGCAGCACCAAATCTAAACAATCTGCTTGTTTATCCTGATATTAGACATCTCCAATCAGGGAGGTTCTGCACGTCCTTTTCACAGTTTTGATAAGCCTGTCTATCAAGAAAGCTTTTCTTATGTGTAATCTATATTCCTCCTGCTGAAGTTTAAGCCTAAATTTTATTTTCTTCTTAGCTCAGAAAGACTTAACAAATCAGAACCGTCCCCCCCCCCCCATATTAATTCTTCACACACTTACAGAGCATTTCTGTGCCCTCCTCAATTTACTAAAAACATTGTACCAAATACTGGAAGCTGTTGGCACTTGAAGAAAAATTACCGCCTATCTATCTTTCCATCCCTGTATGTATCTATCCATCTATCTACATACATAATACACACATCTTAGTTTTTGAGTTCATAAAATTCACTTGAAGAAATCATTATTAAGGATTTATTTACTTTTCTGTGTTGCTTCTTTTAATAGTCATTTATAAAGGTCCTCTTGAACCTCTGCTGGTATTAGGGAGCATATACAGATACACAGATGGTAAAGAATCCGCCTGCAATGAGGGAGACCTGGGTTCTATCCCTGGGTTGGGAAGATCCCATGGAGGAGGGCATGGCAAGCTGCTCCAGTATTCTAGCCTGGAGAATCGCCATGGACAGAGGAGCCTGGTGGGCTACAGTCCATGGGACTGCAAAGAGTCAGACATGACTGAGCGACTTAAGCACAGCACAGCACAAAAATAGTAATACTAGCTCCCTGACCTCCTTGCGCTGACAAGTCTGGTGGCGGGGGGATGGGGAGAGATATAAATATAAAATGAAGAACAATTTGAGAAAATTCCCATACAGCGTATCCTCATATATTAAAAATTTGTCTGTTTTGAATTTATCAACACATTTATAAAATGGAATTCATTATGTTGAAAAAAACTATGAATCACTTAAAATTCTTGGGATTTATCATATTTGAAACATAAAACTATACAAATATCTTTCTTTTCATCCATTCATCCATCTAACAAACTATGTGTCTGGCCCATACACTGTGGACCATGTTGAACAAAACACACACTTTGGGTTTGAATATTTAATCTGACATTCACTAACTATGAGATTTAGGGGAAGTTACTTAATATCCACAGGCTGTCCCTTCTTCATCTATCAAACCAGAATAACAATATTTAACCTGATGTGAACTGAGAGATTAAATGAGATGTTGTAGGCAAACAACTCGGTTGGTGATAAGGCTCCTTTCCCTTACTTCATGACCATAAGAAGAGGGATGTTATCAGTTCTGAGATCACTCATTCCCTTCTTCCCAGGGAAGGAGTTACTTCCCTCTCCAGGGAGTTTGGAGAAAGGAATATAGAATTCAGTCTACCTTCCTGTCTCCTCTTTAGGATCTGCAAAAGACCTTCAGGAAATGGCCATGCTGGTCTTCTCTGATGCATGTTTAAGTAGGTCAGGACCCCCAGGTCAGGAAGACATAAGTTTTCCAGTTACACTTGTAACCAGCTCTGAGCATTTGCCTAATTCTGCATACATCTTTAGGAAACTTCTAAATCCTTTTCTCCAGGTTCCACTTTAACAAAAATCAAGTTGCTATTTTGTCTACCTCTACCTATTTTGGATTAAATCACAATTAATTCAAAAGTCAAGCAGGGAGTACCCATTTGTTAACGTATCTTTTTATATACTAACACCTTGCATTAGCCTAATACATAATAGGTGCTCAATTTTTTTTTTTCATTTTTTCTTCCCTCATTTTAAAAAAATTTCCTCCTATGCTATATGTTGCTGAATATAAAAATATGTATGAGGCGGTTATCTTTCTCTCACCAAGGAGCTTCCAGCTCAATAAAGGAGATGAGTATAAGATAGCAGGAGTAGCTATGTGCAGGCACAAGGAAAATGCTATGGGAATTAGCCAGAGAATGAGATAACCCACTGTTGAATCATAGCAGGAGTAACTATGTGCCGGCACAAGGAAATGCTATGGGAATTAGCCAGAGAATGAGATAACCCACTGTTGAATCAAAATGCCACAGGGAACAGTGAAAGTGAAAGTCGCTCAGTCAGGTCCAACTCTTTGTGACCCCATGGACTTAGTCCATGGGATTCCTGAGGCCAGAATACTGGAGTGGATACCATTTCCCTTCTCCAGGGGATCTTTCCAACCCTGGGATTGAACCCAGGTCTCCCACATTGCAGGCTGATTCTTTACCAGCTGAGTTACAAGGGAAGCCCAAGAATACTGGAGTGGGTAGCCTATCCCTTCTCCAGTGGATCAGGGAACAGGGACAGGCACGAATCATTCAGTCCTGGGACTGAACCACATTCCTTCCACTTCTTTAATTACCTTAAAAAAAAATCCTATCAGAGTACTACTTCGTACTACTTGTCCTGCTGTCTCTCTTCCTTCTTGTTTGACACTGGGAGGCATCTGAGATTTGAACAGCAAAACTGCCTCTGCCACACCACGATCATTCTTTGTAGAAGCTCTGGATGTTTTCTTAAGTATCTGCGTCTCTTCATCTAGAGAGAAAGCACATATAATTCAAATCTGAAACTCTGCTATGAAAATGGAAATCCACTTTATCTCTTTTGAAGTTAATCTTTTAACTAAAGCCCATCATTTCTCCCCTAGTAATTCAGAGTAATCATTTCAACACCTCAGCTTTCAGCTAATACCTATTACAGTCAAAAGTGTCTTTGGAAGTGAAACAAGCTAGAAGAAACCGTAACTGATATAGATTCTCCAAGATGAGCTGGCCCACTACCCAAATTTCATTAGAGGCACAGATCTATGGCGTGGTTCTTATAATAGGTGGGGCTTCCCTGGTGGCTCAGATGGTAAAGAGTCTGCCTGCAATGTGGGATACCTGGGTTTGATCCCTGAGTCAGGAAGATCCCCTAGAGAAGGAAATGGCAACCCACTCTAAATATTCCTGCCTGGAAAATCACGTGGATGGAAGAGCCTGGTGAGCTACAGTCCATGGTGTCACAGAGGTGGACATGACTGAACAACTAACATTTTCTTTCCTATAGGTGATGCCAAAGGAGGGACACTGGAAGAAAAGAAGTCCCCAAAGTATGAGGCTGATAAGCAAGACATTGCTTACAGGGACTTCTTGTTGGTAATATGCCAGGACAAAAAACCTATGGCAAACCTACTGTCTCAATAGCTCCTGACACTTGCAAAAATGATGAAACAGAACAGCCAATCAGGTCAAATGTCTGTATGGGAGTGTCTGGGAATGGTGGGCAGCAAGGGCCTTCCAGAGTTTGGCTCATGTTCCTTAAATTTTACTGTTTATCAGGAAACATAATATAAATGTATTATTCTTAAGAATAAAAGCTTTTACTTTCATTCACAATTATTTTGAGTTTCTCTATTTGATCCTCTTTAAAATGAGCTGATCTTTCTGAAAAAAATATATTGTTACGTTTTTCATTTTTTTTCTAAGAAAAAAATCCCCAACTGAAGCACCCTGCCTGAATTCAGATTTTTGTTTTCCCTCTCTCTACATATTTTTTGCAATATGGAATCACACCCTCCAAAAGATGAATATGATCCTGTATTCTAAACAGTGGTCTTTTTAGACCTGTGAAATGTGGAGGTTTGGTTCCTACCTTTCAAGACCCATATTATTTTCTGTTACTGTCATAAATAGTAATGGATAACTAATTCTTAAGATTTTCTTGCTCAAAGAAATTCTTCATTGATTTCTAAAACATGGAAGCATCAATTTCTAAATAATGGAAGGAATCATTAAGGGGAACCCTGAATATATGTGTGTTTAATTTTTAATCAGGAAATAAGCCAGTTAAAATTGATAGCTAGTTTGCTATTGGCTTTCATGTGTCTATTTTCAGTGACCTTCTAAAGGTCAGAATTTCCTCACTCTAGGACCTCATAGAGAGAATTGAAACCACTCATTTCTGAAAAAAAATGTATACTTTAATTCATAAATTCAAATTAAGCTTGTTATTATTATTAATCTAGTTCTTCATTTATTCATAGACCTAGTATACACTTCCTTGAATACAGGTAATATCAATATAAAAAGACGTCACTCATTTCATTTATTGTGGATACACTTGATGGTAATTCCACATGCATCACCAGTAAAAACCAAGCACATGAAAGATGCATATTTATTTGCGTTTTTACTTTATATCTTCTATACAGGTGTTTCACTGGTAACAGTACATGCCTAAGAATAGGAAATACTGTAAATAGGCAGTGTGCCATACTATTACAAACATCAACATTCATGTATTTTACCATTCCCCACAGGTAGTAGATATATTTAAAAGAATCATATCTGAGAATTTTTCTAGTTCTCAGTATTACCTTTGTTAAAAGGGGTTTGGTGAACCTCTGGCATTATATATGAAAGCTTATGGTTCTGTGATTGTTTTTCTGAATACTCAGGATAATTTTTCATAAATTGTTATGTGCAGTCTGTCTTGCGGACTGAGAAAGGCAGCTAGATTTTTCTAAAACCTATTGATAACTCTCCAATAGTAGACAATCTGCCAATGCTGAGTGGTCCTGCTTGTGATAGGAGACCTTCACTTCCCTAGCACACGCCTGTGATGGGGAAAGGAATTAGCCTTGGGTGGTTCAAATTTGTCACTGGGTCCTGCTGACCCCCATTTCTGGGTTGGGATGGAGAACCACAGAATCCAGCTTCCTACGGCTCCCCTGTCTGTATGGGTATAAAAGGTCAGGAGCAGGAAGGAGGAGAAATGAGAGTAATCCTTGAAAGGAGTGCATTTTATATGTATATTTATTCTGTAATTAGGGCTTCCCTGGTGGTCCAGCAGTGAAGCACCCACTTGCAATGCAGGAGAATGTATGAATACAGAGTCAATCCCAGGGTCAGGAAGATCTCCTGGAGATGGAAATGGCAACCCACTCCACTATTCCTGTCTGGGAAATCTCATGGACCGAAGAGTCTGGCGGACTACAGTCCAAAAAGTCACAGATTCAGACATGACTGAGTGACTAGACATCCACCACCATCATGCTGTAATTAAGTACCTGCTTCTTAGTTATAAATTTCTCTAACAAGCTTACAGATATGGGGCGCTTTAAGTCTTATAGTCTTCCCAGCAATAGCACAAACTCTTCAGCAGAGTTCTAAAAAAAAAAAAATCTTTTCTCTGCTTCATGTATATTTAATATATTTTGAGCATGACCAAAATGACCCTTGCTAATTAATCAAAAAATGTTGACAAACAAGGAAAAAAAGGTGATTATAAATTGCTTTTCACTTACGAGAAGATAAGCTGGTTTAAAAACAATTTGTTAAGTATATTTGAACAAGGTAACTATCATCTTTTGCATTTAAATCAGTGATCATAAAAGATGGCATGACTGTAAAATTCAAGGGACCAAAAGACCTGAACAAGTCGTCTATTTGTTTTTTTATGATTTCTACTGTTTTAAATAATCATCACATTTTGGAGGCTTGACTGAGTACTGAAAACATTAAAACCAATGTTTTAATGAGAAAATTAGGTTAATTAGAATTCATTAGACGTTGTCCTTATTAAAAGTGAGCTGATTTAATCCCTATTAAAAGCCTTAAGGCATGAGAAAGCAAAATAGCTATGTAAAAGTTTAGTGTTCTCAAGGATGAGAAGATACTACAGTTCAGTAAGACCTGAAAAGCGTATAGGAATCACTCTGCGTGCTTAGTTGCTCAGTCGTGTCCAACTCTGCAACTTCACAGACTATGGCTCGCCAGGTTCCTCTGTTGATGGGATTCTCCAGGCAAGAATACTGGAGTGGGTAGCCGTTCCCTTCTCCAGCAGATCTTTCTGACCCAGGGATTGAACCCAGGTCTCCTTCATTGCTGGCAAATTCTTTACCATCTGAGCCACCAGGAATCACTTTAGATCTTGCTAAAATGCAGATTCTCTTTCAGCAGCTGTGAGATCAGCCTAATAATCTGCATTTCTAACAGGGTCTCAGGGCAAGTGATTCTGTCATCATAGACCACCCTGAGAAGAAAGCCTTTTGTTAGCTTTTCTTTCAGTTCACTTGTTAAATAATTGTTGCTGCTGCTAACTGCTGAGTCACTTCAGTTGCTAATTAAAATAGGCCATAGGAAGGGTTACCAAATGGTGTGATACCTGCTCTTCTCAATATTTTAAAAACTTCTCTTTTTTCTTATTATTGTTAACAATGATGACATTTGTTTCACATAGAAAGATAAAAGGTGATAATAGTGATATATTACATTTGTATAGCACTTTATACAGTATAATAAACTTTTCTTAAAAGCCAATTTTATTGAAATGTAATTCAGATACCTTCTAATTAATCTTTTGGAAATGTACCATTCATAGTGTCTAATACATTGAAAAATATATACAGTTATTACCACAGTTGATATTAGAACATTCCTATCACCTTAAAAAGAAAACCTGTAGCATTTAGTATCACGTTCCTATCTCTCCTTTATTCCCCTCTAAACCTAAGCACCCACAAACCTACTTTCTGTCTCTATAGATTTCTTAATTCTGGACTTTTATGTGAATGTAATCATATAATATGTGGCTTTTTGTGACTGCCTTCTTTCATACAAATTATGTGTCAGAATGTCCTTTTTGAGGCTAAATGATATTCTATTTTATGGAATAATATTCTGTTCATTTTTACCACATTTTTAAAATCCATTTGTCATTTGATGGACATATGAGTTGTCTCCACCTTTGGGCTATTATGAATACTACTACTATCAATATTGATGTGCAAGCTTTTGCATGTACATATTTTCATTTCTCTTGGGTATATACATAGGAATGGGACTACAGGTTATATGGTAAGTCTGTGTGTAATTTTTCTGAAGCTTTTAATGTATTTATTTTTCTTTTAGATAAGACTTAGAAATATATGTACTTTTATGGGTATGCATATGGATAGATACACATCAAACAATTGGCTTCATGAAAAGAGGTCCATGGTCAAATAAGTTTGAGGAACACTGATACCAATACTCCCTTAGGGAAAATCAGGCAAAGGAGGAATCATTTAACTTTGTTTAACCCAGGTTTCCCAAACATGTTGGGAAAACATGTTTGGAAGTCTTTAAAAGTAAAATACTTATATCTCAAGGATGTAGTATTTTATAGAATGCATTTTGAGAAATTGTTTAATTCCGTGATATAGATTGGGTTTTCCTGGTGGCTCGGATGGTAAAGAATCTGCCTGCAATGCAGAAGACCTAGGATTGATACCTAGGTTGGGAAATGCCCTGAAGAAAGGAACGGCAACCCACTCCAGTGTTCTTGCCTGGAGAATCCCATGGACTGAGGAGTCCATGGGATTCAGTGCATAAGTGGCAAAGAGTGGGTCACAACTGAGTGACTAACACTTTCACTTTCATGATATAGATTAATTGTTCTTCCAGATATAGAACTGTTGGATGGGGCAGAGTATATTCAGGGAACTCAAGAATGACTCCTTCAGCTAAAGAGCAAATGGCTTCAGTTCAAGAACTATTCTATAGGTACGTGGGAAGAAGTATGTTTTTCAATGGGAGATATTTGAATAGAACAATAAGGGTATGAAACTGTGATTTCTGAAAGTTATTCTGGCCAAAATATATAGGATGAAATGGAAAGACAAGTGTACATGGAAATGGTAGGAAGATCACTGAAATGGAGTACCAAACTCTTTGTAAATAAGGTGTTAAGTAATATAGAATAAATTATTGATAGCAGAAATGCCACTTGCAATATAATAGAAAAAATATTGAACAGAGATATCACATATAAACCAGATTTATTAGCATATCTGTATAAAAATGTATACTATAGTAAGAAATTTTCAGTCCTTCCCCCCCCCCCATATCTTATTTGAAAATCAGTGCTTGATTTCTGTGTATGACCTGCCATGTGTTTTGATATTGCCATCTGGCAGAGCCTGCTTATCATCTTCATTATGGACCTAGTATTTCTTTATGCTGATTCCTAATTTTCTTCATTAAATCCTAAGTTAAGCCAATTTCAAATTAATGAGAAATAAGATTAAAGATGAAAACTACCTCTGAATGTTATTATTAATTATGTTGTTGGGGCACACTATTTAGCACTGCTCAAATCTGGTTGCAAATAAGTGCTGTCTTTGAAGAGCTGACCTGCCTTTACTTTTGTTCCTTTTAGTTTAGTCACTGTTTTCCTTTGTCATTGGAGTTGGAATTGCCAGATGGTTTGCAAAGAGTGAGCAACAACATTTTTTTTAAAGACTCTTTATATACAAACAAGTTAGCAAACAAACAAGAATGTTAGCTCAAATTAAAAAAAAGTTCTTAAGAAACAAAAACACAGGCATAATATGAGTGTAAATTTTATCATCTTATTTATAACAGGAAATGTATAACAAATATGGGTCATAGTTCTTAAATTAGCAGAAAAATGGATCTCTAGGATAGCTACACGTCGTCAGTGTAACATACACAGCATTGCAGACAGCCCTCCGGTCAGCATTTTTTTCTTTAGCTATAGCTATGTACGTTTCCATTCATTTTCACAAGTGGTGCTCTCCAGTATCAGTAGAGATTTTCCCTTGTTGCCCACATGAATAATTGAAGATCGCTGATGTGGACATTAGGAAACCACTTTAGTGACCACTTCACATCCCCCTACTCAGAATATATACCTTCCCTTCTATGGGCTTCCATTTCCTCATCTGTAAAACACTTTCACGTCACTTCAATCCCATTTGTTAGATTTCTGTGACAGATTATAATATGGTTCCTATATCAGTCCAGGTCCAATTACAAGAGACAGAAAACAGAAATTTGAACATGAGGAGTTTAATACAAAGAATTGTTAACCATAACAGGAGATCAGCGTGAAGAGGACCTGGTCAGTAAGAAAGGGTCCAATTAGGAGAGAAAGACCCCACACAGCAATTTAACATGAGAAGGTTAATACAAAAAATTATTAACAGAAGGTTGGAGTACAAAGAATTTGGTCACTGAGAAATAATAGAGAACTTTAAAGAATAAAGGATTACAACTACTACCCCAGAGCTAAAAAGTAGAATACCTGTGGAAGAGACTCCCCAAGACTGAGATCCAGACATTGGAGAGGGTGCGTTCCTGGCTCCCTGGATGGCAGAGAGGCCACTGCTGTAGAACCTGCTGGAAATATGACCTTTGGAACTTGCCTGAAGAAAGAAAAAACTGCTAGAGGAAACTGTTCGTGAAGAGGTGTCTCTACACTGTCACCCAAAGTGTGTGTCAGGGGAAGTGCTGGGTGTTGGGGACCGCTGACCGCCGGTCAGGGCAGGAGCTGGAGCCGAAGAAGCTGCCTGCGTTGGCAGAGTTGTGGACGAATGCAGCGGCCTGGTGCTGGAGGAGTTGCCTGCGCTGCGGGAGTGTGATGCTGGGCAAACAGCCTTCAGCACAAAACCGAGCGATAGGAGAGCCTGCACCCTGCAAAAGCCAGATGCTGGTGAAGACGTGTGCTAAGGACGCCAGGCGGTGGAGAGGCTGCATCTCCAGAGGGAGCTGCCCCCAGGAAGGAGTAAACCCTTCTTTACAGTGTCTCTCCAGCGCCCTCTACTGGCCAAGCTTAACATCCTGTCTGCTCAGGAAAGAAAACCATTTAAAAGGCCCAGATCCATTTTCACGGAGAGGACAAAAAGTACATTTGGAGCTGGGGAGTAATGAATCAACAACCAGCACAGTTCCCAACTATGCTCATCCTACACCATACAGGTGCTATAAATACATGTCACTCCCCTGAAGGCAAAGATACTTCCCCTGCTCATTGACAGCTTGATCATGTGACTTGCTGGTGCCAATTGTGTTTGAGTGGAAATGATACAATGCCGGTTCTGAGCAGGGTTTTAATGTGACTGTGCAGTTCAGCAAGGCCTCTTGCATCATTGCCCTCTGCCCTATAGAAACTGAGTCCCACACAGAGGATACTCTTTTTTTTTAAATTAATTTTATTTCATATAGTTGCTTTACAATGTTGTGTTAGTTTCTACTGTATGGCAGAATGAGTCGGCCATACATGTACATATATTCCCTCCCTCTTGGACTTCCTTCCCAGGTCACTGGAGTGTTAAGTAGGGCTTCCTGAGCTAAACAGTATGTTCCCCTTCATTGTCTATTTTGTTGTTGCTATTGTTCAGTCGCTAAGTTGTGCCTGACTCTTTGTGACCCCATGAAGGGCAGCACACCAGGCTTTCCTGTCCTTCACTATCTCCTGGAGTTTGCTCAGACTCATCTCTATTGAGTCCATGATGTCATCGAACCATTTCATCCTCTGCCACCCACTTCTCCTCTTGCCCTCCATCTTTCCAAGCGTCAGGGTCTTTTCCAATGAGTCAGCTCTTCCCATTTATTTTGTACACAGTATCCATAGTGTATATGTATCTATCTGAATCTCCCAATTCCTCCCAGCATGTAAATAGAATCTAGAAAACTGGTATAGATGATTTTTATTTACAAAGCAGAGGCTATTCTTTCATCTGGGTCCCAGGGTAAGGTCCCAGAGCTGAGTGGAACCACGGCCAACCTATAGACCACTAAAAGAAGAAAAGGTCTGGATACATGCCTGAGATTTTGCTTGTTTTTTTATTACCCCCAAAAGGTGACTAATACAGTCTCCTTGCTTGACAAACAACTCTGATTTTGGCTTGGCTAATTATTATCATGCTGCATAAAATATAGTTCAAATCATTATGTTATTTTCTGATTTTACATATTTACCTGCCTTAAGAAAATAGCATGAAGAGATAAGATCTGTCCTTGGATTGAAGGAAATCCATCCCAGCAGTGTCAACCTGAGAAAAGTCTCCAGAGCCTTGCTAGCTGGTATTTTCCAGATGACACTTTCTTGGGTGTAACTCCCTGGAGGAAGAGTAGAAGTGGAAAGGTTACAGTTAACTGTTGCATTAATAAAAAAGGCTCCTCTGCACTGCTCTCACACTTGTCTTTTTGCCAGTGTTGATGATCAGCTGTCAAGATTATCATTTACTTCATTTTGCCTTATCTTAATCAAATGTCTGCAAATCAATTGGGATACTGGCTTGTGGTTTATCTTTGGATAACTTGCTGTTCTTAACTAGACTTTATAGACTTCCATACAACTTTTTGTTAAGGAAGTGGTTTTTTGACAAACAATGTTGTAAAACTTATTCTTCAGTTCAGTTCAGTTCAGTTGCTCAGTCATGTCCGACTCTTTGCAATCCCATGGACTGCAGCAGGCTAGGCCTCCCTGTCCATCACCAACTCCCGGAATTTACTCAAACTCATGTCCATTGAGTCGGTGATGCCATCCAACCATCTCATCCTCTGTCATCCCCTTTTCCTCCCGTCTTCAATCTTTCCCAGAATCAGGGTCTTTTCAAATGAGTCAGTTCTTCACATCAGGTGGCCAAAGCATTGGAGTTTCAGCTTTAAAATTGGCTTGAACGTATTCTAAAAATAGTAGGGCATTAAGTTTCATTTTTCTCAGATGTCTTAAAGATAATGTGAAAACATTTTCTAGTATTTTTATTTTTGAGCAAGCTTGCCTATTAACTATCTATAAATGGATGTTGTATACATGCTCAGTCACTTCAGTCATGTCCAGTTGTTTGTGACACTATGAACTGAAGCCCTCCAGGATCTTCTGTCCATGAGATTCTCCAGGCAAGAATGCTGGAGTGGGTTGCCATGCCCTCCTCCAGAGGATCTTCCTGACTCAGGGATTGAACCCCTGTCTCCTGCGTCTCCTGCATTTGCAGGTGGATTCTTTACCCACTGAACCACCTGGGAAGTCCATAAATGGTCATCTCATTCTTAATCTTAAGCATGATGAAAGAGTATGTGTAATCCTTGGATATGCTTGCAAGAAATATTTGGAGGAATATCATATCTGCCAGGCTGGAGAGATTTGACTTTCTATGGAAATGTTTGGTAAGGTAAATCTTGCTTTGTCTTACACCGTCTGCTATGTGATTTAAATTCTTTGCCTACTAATCACAAATCTCCAGATCTGGGAAATAGAGTTCCCTAGAACAGGCTATATATTTTTTGTTGCCATCTCGAATCAAACTGATGTCATTTATCATGAGAGGACTAATAAAAGTCACATTCTATATTGAAACATCCCTGTATTTTATGGACCCATCTGATAGACCCTTAATAAAGTTTTAAAACAATCCATAATAGATTTTGCAAAAAGCTCGAATCCACCAGCATTCTCATTAACAGCCCAATTTGAAGCTCTACTTTAGGCATGATTATCTGCCAAATGTTAGTGGGGTTGTTTAATATTAAAAGACTAGCTGAAGGGACAGGAGGCTCAATTATTTTTTAAAAATCCAGTTAAATTGCTATTTAGAGTAATTTAACAAACAAAATTGAATTTTGTTCTGATTTTCAAAGTAAAGATGTGTATTCATCTCCTCAAATATGTAGTTCATTGAAAATGCCAACTAAGTGATTCTGCATGAGAAGAAATAGTTGATTAAAGGAAAAAGATCCCATAGCTTGTTAAAACATAAATGTATTACAAATGACACCATGCTCACTCAGTGTTTACCCAGTTAACTATATGTTATAAAATAAAAAGACCAGAGTTTTTGCCCCACGTAATATTCACAGAAAGGACCAACAATGAGCAAATTCAACACATGCAATTGCCTTTTTATTGACTACTCTATCTGGGGAGGCTATCCTTTGGGTCTCAGACCTGTTTACCAAATATTCACTTAGCAAGACTTTCCTACCTTAGTAAAAGATATTAGCAGATTAAAACATGAGATAATCATCAAAAAGAATAACAGTTATCTTTGTTGCGATGAAATGTATTCTGCCTTGTATTAATCCTTGTGTATATGTATGCAAGTGTATGTGTGTGTTTAGGTATTGGAAACATGTGAATTAATTTGCAGCAAATTATTAGGAATGTGGCTTCATGATCTGAGAGAGGAGGTGAGGACAGTAGAAAAGGAAGAAGTTTTATTTTCAATTGTTTCTCCTCTATACTATTTATTATTTTTTACCTTGAGCTTATAATATTTTTAATGAAAATAAAGCCTTTTCAAAATGGCACTATTAAGTTTCCTTAAATTTCACTGTTTTACATCCAGTAAAAATATTCAGAGAAAAACTGAGAAAATATACATTATTAAATTCAAAACACAGAAGCAAATTTTTATTATTATTATTAACTACAATGAAAGGAAATCCAAACCATAATTACTAGATGATTAGGACTCATAGAGGATTTAACAACAAAAATACAGAAAGAGACTTAATACACCTACTACCAGTTATCCTTCTCTGCTACACATATTAGTGGAACTTTAGCTAATATTCATTCTTTATTGTACAACTTAGACATTATTCACCATTTTTGTGTACTTTTGGCATTAAGCTCAGCCACATATTCAGCTATTAGTATGTTGCTTGAGCCATTGAAGTCATTTTGGATCAGGTATTAAGATTTGGAATTATAGAATTAGAATAAACAATAATTTACTTTTGTTCATAAATCTTAGTTTTTAAATCACAAATGTCTAACTCTTGAATCTATTTATTTTAGAGTTCTGATCATTTATCCAAAATAATTTTAAATTCCCAAAGAATTATTAGACCAGATGTAGGACAAAGTTACAAACATATCATATTTGAAATCATTTCTCTTCCGGCTTTCATTGGCTGTCCTCATTGTTTCATCCCTAATGACTACCTTATCCTGGATGAGACAAGAGGATGAAATGAGATAAATTAACATCCTGGGCTCTTGGGTACAATTCTGTCGATGGCAGTTTTACCTGCCCTGCAGAGACAATCTAGTTTCCTTGGAAGTATTACTTCTCTTACTTTAGAAAGTGCTACCCTGCCTTACTATGAAAGGTAACAATTACCTAACATTTTTTTTTCACTTTGATGTATCTGTTTGCTTTTTTGGATATTGCGTCTGGGCTATTATTGTAACTTAAAATTTCAAACACTAGCTTATACAATATCTCTATATGCCAAGCAGCACCTGGACTTTTCAAATTAGACTGTATATGACTCACTCCCACTTATGCTCATGGCGTTCTCTATGACCAAATCTGCAATATCCCTTTTTAAAATTTTGTTGCTCAGTTAGTGCTAATTTTAATTTGCTATTTTCAATATGAAGGGAGTTAGAAACACTCTCTTTCAGGTTAATGACACCCTTTCAGGATGATTTGGGGATTTATTTTTATATCAAGATCATTACTCTTTTTCTAAAGCTAGAGGAAAATAATTTAAAATCATTTTGGAATATCCATCAGATGATTTGTAATTTGGAACTACTTCAAGCATTCTTTTTTTTTTACACAAATGAAGACATTACCCAAATTTTCTATGAATATCCTGATTTAATGAGCTCATTCACTTTAATGAAAGCAATTTATTAAGGGCATTTGTTGTTCAGTTGCTTAGTTGTAACCAGCTCTTTGTGACCTCATGGACAGCAGCACACCAGGCTTCCCCATCCTTCACTATCTAAGTTTACTCAAACTCATGTCTGCTGAGTTGGTGATGTCATCCAACCATTTCATCCTCTGTCACCCCTTTCTCCTCCTGCCCTCAATCTTTCCCAGCATCAGGGTCTTTTCCAATGAATTGACTCTTTGTATCAGGTGACCAAAGTACTGAAGCTTCAGCTTCAGCATCAAGGGCATTACTAAATGTTTATTTATTTGTAACATTTATTATTTAAATAAATTTTATATGAAAAATATATTTTTAGTTAATGTGCACCAAATCTTGGTTCAGGAAATATAATCCATATTTTCCCTCTCTCTGGCAGACAGGCAATATGAAATATAATTATAATAAATTAATTTTGGACATTTAATGGCATTAAAGGCCTCCCTTTTTACTGTCTTTTAATGAGAGAATGGCAACCCATTCCAGTATTCTTGCCTGGAGAATTCCATGGACAGAGGAGCCTGGTGGGCTACAGTCCATGGGTTGAAAAAGAGTCAGACATGACTGAGTGACTAACATACACACAGTTAGATGGTGGGTTAAGATTCCACAGGGAGCCACTGGAAGTTTCTTGAGGATCAAAATCTCTTCTCATCCTGGCTGAGTTTTGGTGCACTGGTTGGCAATTGTGTACTCCACTTAAATACCAATAGAGAGAATCCTATGGCTAATGACTGGATGGGACTTCAAGGACAGTTGCAATGATCCCAGGAGGGGCCCTGTAAGTAGCTACCATAGACAGTGGGCCAGGTGAGAGTTGGGGTTATAGTAAGATAATCATTACATTTATTGCCAAAACTAGGAAAACTTGGAGAATAAAGGGAGGTATACCTACATAATTAAAATTCATAAGTATTCAAACATAAAAAAAATCATTACATGCCATAAGATAAATATATGTGATTTATAGCATATAATAAATTAAGAGTAGCACAAGAGTAGCAAGGACATTCATACTACTCTCTCTAAGCTCTGTGTGGCAAGAATTTTCAGCCTCCCATGAACGAGCCTATAATTTCCCAGGTTTTCCACTGACCCTGTCATCTGAGGGCTTGCTAGAGCAAAAAGACTATTGGAGTCAACCTTCTATAGATTTTAGAGAACAGTGTGACGTAGTTGATATGTAGGTTACACCTGTAACTCCTGGAATTGTTGGAAGTATTAAATTGAATGGGATAATATGTGGGAAATGCCTATTGTCCTTCCAATCTGAGTGCCCCAAAAAATGTCAGCATCTTTTTCCTTCTTTTTAAACCACTCACCAAACACTCACACAACATTTACACAAATTCACTTCACCTTATCTTTATTATAGCTAGTGGTTCCCATGTTTGTCTTTCTAGACTCAAAGGTCCTTGAATACAGATCTTTTCTCACACATCCTTTTATCTACCCAGGGCCCAGCACGTTGTTGGATCACGGAAAATAAATGTTGGCTAATTGATGTTTCTGATGCTCCCCGAAGAAGAGCCTACTTTTCTAGCCATCCCACTTTAAAAAGGAGAAATAATATATAGTAGAGGATGGCAATTCACTGGGTTTTTGAGCTTGAGGGCACTAAGTGTTAAAGGCAGTTGACTGTCTTTGTTCAGATGGACACTGGCAGCTTCTCATCTATGATTTGGTTTCCTGAGTACATCTACTCTCCAGGCACCCAATTCACTGTGAAGAACAGGCTTGGTTTTTCAGCTGCTCGTATAGCCATTAATAGGAATTCATTTGAACCTCTGCGTCCTTGCTCTCCCAGCCCCTCCACGTGAACTAACACATTCAGACTCTGAGTGGGCCGTGCTCAGGTCAGAACATGAAGCAGAAAGATCAGGGCCAGGCTTTCTGAGCCCAGCCTACTCACCCCAGTCTCCAGGATATTCCTACCAGGCACATGTACACCCTTTCCCAAGTGGAAATAACAGTGCTGTGGCGTGCTTTTACTCTTCAAAAGGATCACTAGTCTATGACAAGTTTCATTTTTGTTTTCAGATTTTTTTTTTTGCCCTGAATATCTATAGTAGTGTAGATAAACACATTGTTGAGTAACACTTTGTAATTCATATAATCTGCTATCTAGGTAGAAGGCATTATTATTGCCATTACCAGTTGGGAGGAAAATGGGGCTTAGAAAGATTAAAAGATTTGCTTGTGATCAGTAAATGGTAGAGTCAGTCTTTTTTGTTTCTCTAAATCTGCCTCTCTTTCCACAGTGCCACCTGCATCTCTGCACTTAATGTGCAAAGATATTTATAATCCCTCTAATGAAAAATGTAAGTTGAAAATGTGAAAGCTAATATCCAGCAAATGCTTCCTTTAATAAATATAATAAGAATTTAGTGAGAAGATGTTCCATTGCTTTACTTTATGTAATTATAGTCTATTTTTTATGAGTGTGACCTAGATCCCAGGTTTATGAACGTTTTTAAATGCAGGTTCCAAACTAAGTTCAAGTCTATTTAAAATTTTCTAGGCTGCTTTGATTTGTTTCTGGGTCACGACTGCTGTTTACAGACATTCTGAATCTGGGATCATTGAAAGATTTTATTAATGAATCCTTCTCAAGCTGTTGATCAGTGAAAATAGCACAAATGCATATGAATGTTTGTCTCTGGGTTGCAAAGCGTGTCATAATTCCTAGCGTCCCAGAAGACCTGAGAGATTTGGTGCCACCCATGCCATCTCTTAGGGAGCCAGATTTAATGTTGTATATTTCTTTCTCCAGACATGTGGGTGAAAGCTTGCCAGTGAGAGCAGGTAAGGGAACCAATGGACCTAGAATAGCAGATTAGAAAAATTTTACTGTTAGTTAAAGACAGACAGAAATAAGAATAGATTTTGATTATTGACTTTTTTCACCTTACCTGCTCCTTTGACTCTGTATAGAGAGGCCTCTTGACTTTTGCTCTGAAGAGGAATAGTACCTTTTTTTCTTTATTTCTTCAAGCTCCCTCTCATTTCTTTCCTTCCTAAAATTTACTTTTCCTTTGTGAAATAGTCTTAAATCTGTGGATAAAGATATACTTTGTTATATCTCTTTTTCTTAAAGTATCCTTCCCTATTATACAAAGGATATATGTTTCTCACAGAATACTTAGAAAATAGACATTTACAGAAAAGATTTTTTGGTGAATTTTCATATTAAATGTCATCTTCTAATAATTAATCTTCTAATTCTAAAGTCAACGTCTAATACAGAGACTTAGTATTGCTAAGTAGACAATATTTTTTAAAATTAAGAATAGACAAACTTAAAGAAAATAAGACAAACTTTTCCACATTAAAGACAAAAGACACCAATTCACACATGTGTAAATGGGTGTGGATGGAGTTGGCTAACTTCAGACTTTGCAAGTTCCAAGTCTGGAAACAGGCAAGATAATAGGAACTGGACTTAGAGACTGAAAAAAACAAATAGTGATGTTATTAGTTTGTTAGGGATACCTTACAAAATTACCACCAGCTGAGTGGTTTAAACAACAAATTTATTGTGTTAAGTTCTGATGGTAGCACTTTGAGATTTAAAATGTCAGCAGAGCCATGCTGCAGGCATTAGAGGAGGCCTCTCTCCTAATTGTCATACCTTGTTGGCAATATACAGTGTATGTCAGCTTGTACAAAAGAAGCATCATACTCATCTCTGCCTTCATCATCACATGGCATTCCTTTTGGAAAGTTTGCAAGTATCGGGTTAGAGGCCAGTCCTTCTCCAGTATGATCTCAACTAATCACATCTGCAGCAACCCTATTGCCAAGTAAGATCACATTCTGGGGTACTGGGGCGTTAGGGAGAAATACAATTCAACCTACAAAATAGGATACCAAGGTCACTCTCCTGGCAGGAAACCAAGAGCCAGGAAAGGATTTCCCTACCTTTGGAAGGAGGCTGACTCTAGCTCCTTGTTCTAATTTGCATACCTCAGATGTGGAGTAATCAAAACTAGACCATCTGCTTGTCCAGAAACTGTATCTATGGTAGCCCCATTCCAGGAATGTTATTGTTTAGTTGCTAAGTCATGCCTGACTCTTTGAGATCCCACAGACTTTAGTCCACCAGGCTCCTCTGTCCATAGGGTTTCCTAGGCAAGGATACTGGAGTGGGTTACTGTTTCCTTCTCCAGGGCATCTTCTTGACTCAGGGACTGAACCCAAGTCTCCTGCATCTCCTGCATCAGCAGGCCGGTTCTTTCACACTGATCCCCACGGATGCATGTGCGCTAATGTAACACCTGTTCTCGAGAGTCTAGGTGCTGCTGCTGCTGCTAAGTCGCTTCAGTCGTGTCCAACTCTGTGCGACCCCATAGACGGCAGCCCACCAGGCTCCCCCGTCCCTGGGATTCTCCAGGCAAGAACACTGGAGTGGGTTGCCATTTCTTTCTCCACTTCATGAAAGTGAAGTCGCTCAGTCGTGTCCGACTCTTAGCGACCCCATGGACTGCAGCCTACCAGGCTCCTCTGTCCATGGGATTTTCCAGGCGAGAGTACTAGAATGGGTTGCCATTGCCTTCTTCAGTCTAGGTGCAGGTAACCCCAAATCCGAGAGAAGAATCTCTACAAGTTTTAGAATTTTAGTTTATGACCCCTTTTTCAGATTCACATCTGCCACTTTCCTTTCCTTCCAGCAAAGGAAGTAAAATGCTTTCACACAAATTAAAGTTATCAACCAAAATTCTAAATCCCATAGGGAAAACAAAAAACAAGGGAAAGAGCTAAGAAAGCTCAACAGTTAGTCAAGGAATTTAGTTTCTTTGGGCTTCCTTCATAGCTCAGTTGGTAAAGAATCTGCCTGCAATGCAGGAGACCTGGGTTCAATTCCTGGGTCAGGAAGATCCCCTTTAATCAACAAAAAATAACAAACCAGTCATAAATGAGTTTTAAATAAGTATGTTCAAGATCATCAAATAGAAAAAAAAAAAAAAAAGGAATACTTAAAAGGAACAGTGCAACGAAAAATGGCAGATGTGAATCTGAAAAAGGGTCATAAACTAAAATTCATAAAAATTGTGGATGTGCCTGTGTGTGTGGTATTTGTGTGTCTTAAGAATTGAATTAGTTCTGGAAATTTCACTTAGCATATAGTCAAATGATACGAAGAGATAAAAACATGAAAGAAGAGTTAAGATATATAGATTTATATTGAGGAGTTATAATATATGTATATTAGGGGTCTCATAAATAAGAAGTGAAGTGAAATGAAGTCATTCAGTCGTGTCTGACTCTTTGTGATCCCATGGACTATAGCCTACCAGGTTCCTCCGTCCGTGGGATTTTTCCAGGCAAGAATACTGGAGTGGGTTGCCATTTCCTTCTCCAGGAGATCTTCCCAGCCCAGGGATTGAACCTGGGGCCTCCTATGTTGTAGGCAGATGCTTTACCATCTGAGCCAGCAGGGAAGTTCCATAAATAAGAAACAAGGGGAAAATGGCAGAGAAGTAATTTTTAAGGAGATAATGGTTGAAAGGTGTTTTTTTCCAGAACTAGACATATACACATATATAGTTATCTCCAGTTTGGAGATGAACACTTAAGTATTGTGGAAGTAATTTAAATTCATACCTCTCTATGTTTTAGTGAAACTTCAAAACATCATGAATAAAGAGAAAATTCTAAAAAACAGCAAGATAGAAATGACAAATAGCCTAAAATGACAGATGATTTGTCACAGGAGAATCTAGAAAAAAAATGGAGCAAGATCTTCAAAATAGTGGAGAATATACAGTCAATCTTCATTATTTTCGAGTTCACCAACTAACTAAAATTTATTTGTAACACCCAAATCAATACTCCCAGTGCTTTCCCAGTCATTCAAGGACATACACAGAGGAGCTAAAAATTTGAGTCACCCAATGCATATGTTCCCACCTGAAGTCAAACAAAATAACTTTCTGCCTTCTTGCTTTAGCTTTCAACCTGTAAACTTGTAAAATGTGTGTGTGGTTTTTTTTTTTTTTTTTTTGCCGTCTGTTTAATGGCACATTTTTTTCTTGTATTGGTGCTTTTAGCTGATGGTTTTGGTGTTCAAAATAGTCCAAAAATACATATTAAATATGATGTCTTAAAACAGAAACACATATAAAAAACAGTTTTATATATTGATTGGTTGGTGAAAATGTTGTGACCAGAGGCTTGCAGAAAGCTAACTTAATATTCCCCTTTGGAAATATAATTAAATCTCCCCCAGGAGTTAAAATCTAAAGAATCAAGTATATTCTTCATACACTTGAGCGGGGCATCACATTCTTAGCAAGAAACTAAAAAAATAGTCACTTTGCACATGGACATTCTATAAGTTTGGTTGTATCACCTAATGTTTAAATAATTTGGGATTTAGATTTATTTCCCATATTGTCATATATGTAGCAAAGAGCCCACCTATAAGAACATCTCATTTTTACATTAACCTAGGGTAGACATCACCTTTCTTGGGTTTAATTGCTGTTAAGAGATTTTAATATACTTTAAATTTAAAAGAAATTACCTTAATAAAAAGCACTTCATGTATTCCTTTTGGACTGTATATGCCTCCGTTGGCATTTTTCAACTTCCAGCGGTGTTAAGATTTCTGCAAAACCCAGAGAGAGAGCCCTTGGTTAGTTGTTGACAAGAAGCAGCTGTTTTCCATGGGAGATCAATCATTATTTTTTGTATTTCTTATTTAATAACCTTATTTTCAATGTGTCATGTCCTGCTGAGGGGAAGTTCAGGGGGCCTGTCATGTAACATAACTGGACACAGCTTGAGTTTTGAAGCCACAGACCTTCAACTGAAAAAAGAAGTCCAACATTTTATTCTTTAATGATTTTGCTATAATAATAATAATAATAATGAATGTTACAGAGACAAACAGAATGTAGATTGAACTCTATTGGATGGAAATTTGTGTTAAGTGGGAATAGAACAGACTTCAGGAAGTTTTCTAAGTTCCCTTTGTTACTTTAAGCTTTTTTTGTTTTTGTTGCTTCTGGTTTTCTGCAGGATAATACTTTCACCTTTAGCAACACCCACTAGAGCCTCAGTGATCTCTACCTTATCAAAGGCAGAATAAGGAAAGGCAATGATTCCTCTGATTTAATTCCTAGTATTACTGGAAGTAAACTCTCCCAGAGAATTTTATTTAATTTTTATCAGTTTGTCTTTGGCTAAAGGGATTTCAGACATTCTGAAGTAGGAGAGAGAGAATTTGGGTAAATCCTCCTGAAACCCCTTAATAATAATGAAAATAATAATAAAAGCTAACATTTGTTGACTTCTCACTAGGTGTCAGGCACCGTGCTATTGACAACTTTTATCCTCAAGACATACCCATGGGTTAGGCACTATTACAAAGATCCGTTTTTACAGACAATAAAAGCTTGTGTGAGTGCTCCGTCGTTTCTGACTCTTTGCAACCCCATGGACTGTGGCCCACCAGGCTCCTCTGTCCATGTGATTCTCCAGGCAAGAATACTGGAGTGGGTTGCCATTGTGTTCTCCATGGGATCTTTCCAACCCAGGGATCAAACCCCAGTCTCCCGCATGGCAGGGAGATTTCTTTACTGACTGAGCCACCAGGGAAGCCTGATAAAAGCTTCGTGGCCTTGAATTACCAACAGCCTCAGCATCTCTTGGAAACTTGCTAGAAATGCATATTCTCAGGCCCCACCCAGACCTAAAAAAAACAGAAACTGGGGAGTTAAAACAGCAACTATTTTAGCAATTCCTCTGGGCACATCAGATATCCTAAAGTTGGAGAACCACTGCCCTAAATGGTGCCTTTCCAGTGAAACTTCTCAGGAGGGTGTTTTTCGCTTGTGCTGACGTAGCAGAGGCTGTCTGTGCTGTGTTTGTATCTGTGTTCTAGTGCCTAAAAGTGTGCCTGAGTCATGAGAGGTGTTCAGTCAATATATACTTTATAGTTGCCGATCGATCTGTAATGATCCATCCTAGGTAGTTCTAAGTGGGGGACGAGATGATTCACTAATTCACAAGTCCACTTTATCCAGATGTATTTTCTCTTCTCACAGGTAGAAAAATCTGTAATTCCTTTCACGCAAACATCAGGACTACTGATACACCGGGGTCAGTGTGCGATGATGGGGTTTTCACGTGTGAATTGGGGCATTCTCCTTAAGACCTCAGAGCCTGAGCTGTGCGGTGCACGTAATTCACTGTTTGTGTTTGGACAGAGTGGGGATCAGGAGGGTAAGGGAGAGGCTTCTCCTGTACTCTAGCTATCCAAGGAGTCACAAATAAGAGCAGCCAGGCAGATGAGTTGTGAACACACAAATAATCATTAAAGCTTGAAATACTAATTTAGAGCAATAAGAGAAGCCATATTATAAAGCAGACCATAATTAATACAGTAATTTATGCAGATAGTCGTTGGAAATGTATACTCTGATATTGTGTCTAGAGCACTCAAGTATGAATCAGCAAACCAGGGTGGCTGTTTACCATGTGCTCACCACATGCTAATGGATGAGACATTCAAGCGCCCCACACCTCATTTCATCTGTAAAATGGCCTGTATGCTAAGTCACTTCAGTCGTGTCTGACTCTTTGTGATCCCATGGACTGCAGCCCGCCAGGTTCCTCTGTCCATGGGATTCTCTAGGCAAGAATACTGAAGTGGGTTGCCATGCCCTTCTTCAGGGGATCTTCCCAATTCAGTGATTGAACCCACATCTCTTATAGGTCTTCTGCATGGGCAGGTGGTTCTTTACCACTAACACCAGCTGGAAAGCCCATAAAATGCCCTGTGTTAAGTCATTTCAGTCATGTCCAACTCTCTGCAACCCTATGGACTGCAACCCTAGAGGAGCCCACGAGGCTCCTCTGCCCATGGGATTTTCCAGGCAAGAATACTGGAGTGGGTGTAAAATGTCCTAGTTACCTCATAATTTTATTAAGAGAATCAAAAAGCATAGTGCCTAGGTCTTTCCACTGTAGCATATATTCCTAAAAGCATTCATAGCCATAAAAATAATTCAACTTTAAAAATAAGAAGGGCATAGTACTAAAAACAAATGCAACTTTATAACTTGAGCTCTGTCTAAAACAACCAAGCTCATAAAAATACTACTGTAGTTTTAAAGACCAATTAAATATCAGAAAACAAAATCCTGTAATAAGTATAGGAAGTTACCTTAAAAAACAGAAACAGTAGTTTGATGAAAAAGGAATGTGAAGGTGCTGGAGCCTTTGAATTATGAGAACAGATCAAAGTATACCACATGCATAGGTATGCGATTCCAAGAGTAAGTAGGTAGATAACCCTACATGGATTTAAGAGGAATTTAAGAGGAAGAATATAAAATGAATGGGCATTGCTTATTGCACCACAGTCTACCACCACACTTTCTATATTTCAGTTGTGTAGTATATATTTAGTTCCTGGAACTTGGGGGAACAAAGTGCTACTATGCTATAAAATATCTGAGCCAATCACGTTAAATTGACCCAGTTCCCTTATATGCCAATATCTTATCAGCTAATTCTTCTTCCAAGAATACTTGTAACTAAACAGGCTGTATTTTAAAGTATTGTAAAGCACATAATACAAGGAGGCTATTTTTATTAGCATTATTATGTCTAGGTTTATGAGGGCCCAACATAACCAAAATCATCAGTGCAATCAATTCTTCTATGAATTTTTCATTGAATCTTAGACAACATGCAAATGGGAGTGTGCTGAATGACTTAAGGACTATTAGTCAAATGAACTATTTGTGATCTTTGAATTCTATTCTGAGTGATTGGGATATATCTTTAGATTAAAGAAATCAGCTATTATACCACTGTTTATACAAATTCTACAGTGATACCAAGATAATCTTAATGTCTCCAAGAATTAGTCATTTTGAATAACCCAGCTTTCTAGAGGTATTTTTATGTTTATGCACAAAATCTTATTAATTTTATGGAAACTTTTCTAAACTAAAATGAGGGGAAGTGAAAATAATACACTGCAACAGTAATTTCAGGACTGCATTTCTTGTTCCCATGGCCTCAGAAGTCAAGAAAGTAATAAAGGACTTCTCCATCCATTCCTTTATCTTGTCTGCTTTCCCCCGGCTTCAGGGGGGGTCAGGTAGATACCCTGGTCCCAGAGTTTGGACACATTCACCTCATAAAGTGGTTCCCATGCTTGCCTTTTGAAAGACTAGAAACCTGAAGGCAATGTTACTGGACTCTAGAATGTGGAGAGAATACAGGGCAATATAAAAAGGAAGAAGAGGCAGAGGCAGCCTGAGGAAGAAGAGGGAAGAAATTGCTAAGCACTTGGGGCTTAGCACGTTGGGGACATGGGCACGTTGGTGTCTCCCATGGGAGGCAGCATCATGCCCCACGGCTGCAGAGTGCCAGGCGCTTAACAGTGTCACCAGAAAGTGGCCTCTTAGTGTGGAGACTAAGCAAAAGGGTCCATCCTATTCCCATGCTTGGCACAGGGGTAACAGAGAAATGCTGCCTGCAGGGGCCTTTGAGAACCCCGTGTGGGAGTGATCGTTCTGGACTAAAGAGCAGGACCATTTCCTGGCACTTGTGTAAGTCTAAGGAAGAGGAGACTTTTCCCCAACCAAAGGACCCAGAAAGAATTTCCTGTCTTTTGGAGATTAGTACACGTTATATTTGGTTTAGCAAAGAAAGTAAAACTGACATGCATTATCTTTTGTGGTGTGGATATACAGTGAATGGCTTCTCTGGTGGCCCAGAGGGTAAAGCGTCTGCCTGCAATGCGGGAGACCCGGGTTTGAGAAATGATTATGAGACTGTTCAGTCAAAAAAAGCAAAATACAGATTTATGCAGAAGAATTTGAAACCTATTTTGGAAAGAAAATAGAGCAGATATAACTAGAACCTCAAGCAAGAATGAAATGGACTTGAGAAACTCTGATTAGCTAGTGATGGGGTTTTGCCAGGTTGAAGTCCAGTTGATTGGCGTGAGATGGGAGAACTTTGCTTAGAAGAAAAAGAGGGGGAAGGTGGTAGAGAGAAAATTTCCTGCAAGAATGCCTTGAAGATGCAAAGAAATGGAAGCATGACTTGGGGTTCACCCTAAGATTCACTGTCTTATAGGTACATGTTCACAGAGGTTGAAAAATAAAGCAGAAATTACAGTAGACACAGATGTAGCTGTTCTCAGTGAATTTGAGGTTCTTGCCTCATTGTGAAAAAATCTGGAAATGAAGTGATATGTAAGAAGTGGATTTATTTAAAGAGAAACACACTCCACAGACAGAGCATGGGCCATGTCTGAAGGTGAAAGAGCTCTGAAATATGGTGTGGTTAGTTCTAATGGGCTGGGTAATTTCACAGGCTAATGAGTAAGAGGATTACTCCAATTATTTTAGGGAAGGGGCAGAGATTTCTAGGAATAGGGCCACAGTGCACTTTTTGACCTTTTATGGTTGGCCTCAAATCTGTCAGGGCACCGCTGGGTGTGTCATTTAACATGCTAATGTACTACAATGGGCTATAATAAGGCCATGAAGTTCTTTTAAATGTTGTGCCCTGCCCCCTCCCCTCCTGTTTTGTAGATAGATATATTGTTGTTGTTGTTTAGTCACTCAGTCATGTCCAACTCTTTGCGACCCCAGGGACTGCAGCACACCTTCACCATCTCCTGGAGCTGGCTCAAACTCATGTCCATTGAGTCGCTGATGCCATCCAACCATCTCATCCTCTGTCATCCCCTTCTCCTCCCACCTTCAATCTTTCCCAGCATCAAGGTTTCTTCAAATGAGTCAGTTCTTCACATCAGATGGCCAAAGCATTGGAGTTTCAGCTTCAGCTTTAGTCCTTCCAATGAATATTTAGGACTGATTTCCTTTAGAATGGACTGATTTTATCTCCTTGTGGTCCAAGGAATTCTCAAGAGTCTTCTCCATCCCGACAGTTCAAAAGCATCAGTTCTTCAGTGTTCAGCCATTTTATGGTCCAACTCTCACATCCATACATGACTACTGGAAAAACCATAGCTATGACTATATGGACCTTTGTCAGCAAAGTAATATCTCTGCTTTTTAATATGCTGTTTAGGTTGGTCATAGCTTTTCTTCCAAGGAGCAAGTATCTTTTAATTTCATGGCTGTAGTCACCATCTGCAGTCATTTTGCAGCCCAAGAAAATAAAGTCTGTCACTGTTTCCATTGTGTCCCCATCTATTTTTTGTCGTGAAATGATGGGACCAGACGCCATGATCTTAGATTTTTGAAAGCTGAGTTTTAAGCCAGCTTTTTCACTCTCCTCTTTCACTTTCATTAAGAGGCTCTTTAGTTCCTCTTTGCTTTCTTCCATAAGGGTGGTGTCATCTGAATATCTGAGATTATTGTTATTTCTCCTGGAAATCTTGATTCTGGCTTGTGCTTCATCCAGCCTGGCATTTTGCATGATATACTCTGCATATAAGTTAAATAAGCAGGGTGACAATATATAGCCTTGAGGTACTCCTTTTCCAGTTTTGAACCAGTCAGTTGTTCCATCTCTGATTCTAACTGTTGCTTCTTGACCTGCATACAGATTTCTCAGGAGGTAGGTCAGGTACCTGTGATTGACTGTCTCCTGCAGATGCATGGGTCAGCAGTGGCCTGCCGTGGGGACAGGAACTCTGGCTGCAGCAGACCTGGGAGGTGCAGCATGTGGCATAAGTTCTCTTGGAGGAGGTCACCATTAGCCCCACCATAGAGCTGCTTAGCAGACCCTCAGACTGGAGAACAATTATACCAAAGAAGTTCTCACACTGTTGCAAAACTTCTAGGGCCCACAACAGATTTCCCAACCTGGTGACCTGTCAAAAGGACTGAGAACCCCCAGAGAGTTTGACTTTGAAGGCCAGAGGGATTTAATTACAGAACTTCCACAAGACTGGGGAAACAGACTCTTGGAGGGTACAAATAAAACCTTGTGTGCACCAGGTCCCAGGAGAAAGGAACAGTGACCCAACAAGAGACTGAGCCAGACTTGCCTGTGAGTGTCCAGGAGTCTCTGGTGCAGGCATGGGTTGACAGTCAGGAGCACTGAATCCAACAGTCCTGGGACCATGGCATGTTGCCAGAAGTCCTTCTGAAGGAGGTCACCATTACCACCATTTCCCCTACAGAGAAGGGACAGCCCTTCCCATCAGTAGAAAATTGAACTAAAGATTTACTGAGCATGGCCCTGCCCCAGAGCAAGACCCAGATTCCCCCAAGCCAGTCCCTCCCATCAGGAAGTTTGCATAAGCCTCTTATCCTTATACATCAGAGAGCAGACAGAATGAAAACCACAATTACAGAAAACTAACCAAACTGATCACATGGATCACAACCTTGTCTAACTCAATGTAACTATGAGCCACGCTGTGTAGGGCTATCCAAAACAGTTGGGCCATGGTGGAGATTTCTGACGAAACATGGTCCACTGGAGAAGGGAATGGTAACTACTTCAGCATTCTTGCCTTGAGAACCCTATGAACATTATGAAAAAACAAAAAGATAGATATATGGGAGCTGACAAAGAAATTCATACAGATAGAAATATAGATACAAGTTAGATATGTGAGGCTAGAAATAAATACACTAACAAGTTAATATACACTATCCTTATAGTGGCTTTATAGGATATTTAATTTCCTTTTTGTCAGGGGAGTGTGTAAGTTCCTCAGTTCTGTCTCATTGCAGCAAAGATTTGCTATGGTGGACCAGTGTTACAGCTTTGTTACAGCTCAGTTTTATTTGGCAAAAAAAAAAAAAGGATAGTAAACCCTCAAGGCACGAGGACAGGCCAACCCCAAAGTAGAAGCCTCAACCTCAATCCTCTTGGCTTCCTCCTTTTATGCATTTGTCTCCACCCCCACCTTGAGCCTGCTCTATGCAAACTGGCCTGGCCAAGAAGGAGGTGTGTTTGTTTCACCAAAAGTTCTCACTCGTGGGTCCATGGATTTTCTTTTGTTCCATTTTCACTGGCTTTTCTTTTTGTCTTTTAGCCACTGCCATTTTGGACTCCTTTTTCCTATTCTAACCACCTAACATTTTCAAAAATTCTTTTCTGTAATACCCACCTTGTCAACAACGGTCATTGTTACTTTTAGAATCATAAACATATTTTTGGACTTCCCTGTAACTCAGACGGTAAAGAATCTGCCTGTAACACAGGGAGACCTGGGTTCAATCCCTGTGTCAGGATTATCCTCTGGAGAAAGGAATGGCAACCCACTCCAGTATTCTTGCCTGGAAAATCCCATGGACCGAGGACCTTGGCAGGTTACAGTCCATGCAATCACAAAGAGTTGGATACAACTGAGTGACTAACACTACTACTAGTAAATGTATTTTTAAAAATTTATGCATGAGGTAAGTGTAGGGAGAGAAAAAATTCTTTCTTTACCTTTTTAGGTTCTTCTGGCTGGTCTAAGAATTAAAATGATGTGAGACAAAAAGAAAAAATCAAATTTAATTATGTACATACAAGGAGTTCCATAAGAATATGAGGCCCATGGACAAATTAGGCAATTAAGGCTCTATGCCATCTGAGAAAGGGAAAAGGAGGTAGGGGTTGGAGACTTCAGAGAGGATGAAGGCAATAGACATGAAGATGGAAAAGCAAGTGTTTGCTAAAAAATGTTGGCTGGACCATGCAGAGACAATAGGATACAGAATGGACTTTGGTCTCCAGGCTCTGCTGACTTATCTCTACCACCCAAGCCCGTATTTTTTTGTAGGTATCTCTGGTGATGGCACTTTTCCTATAACAGGCCCTTTATTTAAATTCTTTTAGGATTTAAGTTGCTTCAGTCTTTTCTGATTCTTTGTGACCCTATGGACTGTAGTCCACCAGGCTCCTCTGTCCATGGGATTCTCCAGGCAAGAATACTGGAGTGGGTTGCCATGCCCTCCTCCAGGAGATCTTCCTGGACCAGGGGTTAAACCAAGGTCTCCTGCATTGCAGGTGGATTCTTTACCAACTGAGCTACCAGGGAAGCTCACAGCTGGCTAATACACAGTGACACATGTACTAGATGAATTTCAGGTTATACAACTTTTGTGCTGTACCAAAAGCCTATGTTATTCATATGTCTCCTTTTATTATCAAAATGCACATATGTATGGGGCTTCCCTGGTGGCCCAGGCAGTAAAGAAGCTGCCAGCAATCCAGGAGACCCAGGTTCTATCCCTGAATCAGGAGGATCCCCTGGAGAAGGGAATGGCAACCCACTCCAGTATTTTTGCCTGGAGTATGCTTTGGACAGAGGAGCCTGATTGGCTACAACCTATGGGGTCGCAAAGAGTTGGACAGGACCCAGTGACTAACACTTTCACTTTCCATAGAGACCACTTAAAGGTACAAGATAGTGAATAACCTCTAGACAACTTCTCATGAGTAGTTTCTTTAGATTTCATCCTGGAATCCAGCCATTAATGTTGGTTTTCTTCACCTTATTCTCTCATTAACTGACATAGTTTTTGTCAGCTACAAATTGGCACTTGCCATTAACACTTGCCATCTACCTCTACAAAGGATTAAATTATATGCTGCTGCAGCTGCTGACTTTCAACATCCCCTGAAAGGATTTCAGGGTTGAGAGTAGAAATGAAGCACTTTGTGTTCTGGGAAAAACTGGCAAAACAGGTCTTCAGAAAGTTAGGTATCTTCAGGAGCCTGTTTTATGAGCCCAATTCTTGCATCTCCTTGTATCTAGAAAAGCACTAAAACCCTTCATGGTGACAACTGTTCCTTGTGACTAGTAGTAACCTTCATGAGACGAGCAGAAACCTTCTACAAAAAAAAAAATATATATATATATATATGTGCTTGATTGCATGTATTCCTCTTTCACCAAAATTACATATATACTGACCTTCTTCCCTACCTCTTTGGGGCAGTTTGTCAGAGCTATCTGAAATGTTGTCTTTTGGGCTAGAGTCCTCATTTTGGTCCCAGTAAAAATTAACTCACAACTCTTGTGCTGTGCATTTTTTTAAGTTGTCAGTTTAAAAGGGTAAGTAAATTTTAGACTGAATACTACCAAAAACATCTGAAAGAGAACCATCCAATAATTTGTCAACTGGAGTTGTCTGTGTCTTTCATATTATGTGTGAGAGAATAGCAGAGGAGGAGGAAAGTGAATTAACTCCCTCTGCTGTTCCTTACCATTTCAGAAAATGAGTATAGAAAATGACTCATTATCTCCATCCCTTAGGGATGTTGTCAGGGTTTTTAATAAAGTATTCTAAGAGATTTGTATAAGATGCTAATGAGCATGCTAAAGTCTATTCACTGTATTGCAAACTAATTTGCTTCTCCCTTCCTGTGTTTAGAAATGTTTTTAAGACCAGTTGCTACCTTACTCCTGTATTTGCCCATGTTAATTAAAAAATAATTACGTTTAAGGTATTGAACATTGTAAGTTTGGTATGAAAGAGTAAACGATAGCTTTTTAATATTCAAGTTGCTTCTAATCAAAAGAAAAGCTTTCAAAAATTGATGATAGAAAGATTCAGCATATTACTTTTGAGATGACATTCTGATAATATGTGATTTAAATTAGAAAGATGTGCATTCACTTTCTGTGAAGATATTCATGAGAATATTAGACATACATTTTGATGTAAGAATATTTAAAAGTAATCTAAGGTATTTTTCTGGGCTCAAAATATATTGCTGAATAATTAAATTTGTCAAGCCCTATTATTAGATTTTTAATAAAGGAAAGAAAATGACACTAAGTATTAAAATTTACCTTCAAATAATATATTTTTAAAATAAATCTTTAATATCCTTGTTATATAATTTTTATACTTTTACCAAAGTTATTACTTTTATTTCAAGCATTTTTTGAGGGGATCTTGAATGTATCATGTTCAGAGTTGATTACAATTATAGTTAAACTTTTATAGTGGATGATTCACATAAAGCACTTAGATATTTTTTAGTAAGTCAAAATAATGGCAATTCCATTAAGGAAGAAAGTGTAATCCTTTCTCCTTGGAATGTAATTAATAACTAAAAATGGAGGAAATATATCTTTCCCTTATATGGCTTTAAAATCAGTTTTTAAAATTATGTCTTTAGTTAAAAGTGAATTTACAGCTCATAATTTTTTTGGATTTATTCTTCAAAAAAGTCTTTTCTTAGGGAAGTTTTGATAAACTACTTTTTAAGTTTCTTGATAGTGAGGAATAAGTGTCTTCCACAAAATTTCTTACAGTATGATTACTATCAAGTATCTTTCTATTGATTCATTTAACCAGAAATTTATCTGCCATTATTATTTCCAAAAAGGTATTTCAAAGTAAAATCTACAGTTTGGAGTGTTTCTTAACACTGTGTATTAAAAATACTTTTTTTCTAGATAGTGTTTTGTGTATTTCTTTGTTGAAAATTTGTCCTTCTTTGGCTGTGTTTTATCATTTTCAGTTATAATACTGACAGTTGTCCAGGATCCTAAACACAGACTTCCACCAGTGATGACAATGGCATTTATTTTCAAGTATCAATAATTTTATTTGCATTTAATAGCAATAAAATTGCACTTTTGTCTCTCTTTATTATAAACATATTTTGCTTTCACCTTGTGAGAGCCATACTCACAGAAGAAATTCAATAATTTTTCCCCAAAGATTCCTTCTTAAAAATTAATGATAAAATGTTACATGTTCAGAATTAGTATAAAAATGATTTCCAACATTCATATTTTACCATATTTTTGAAATGTTTCTTCTAGTGAATTGTTTTTTTTTCCAAATTTTATTTCTTGCCTGATTTTTAACTAAACTGTCACAAGATAGGTCCCCGGGAAACAGACTCTGAGATGGAAATTAATGTGCATGAATTCTATTAGAAGCTACCCTAAAGATCAATAAATGTGGAAATCATGGAATGGTAACAGGAAGGGGCAGAAAGAAGAAAATGGTATGTTATGTGATGCAGTCACACAAAAATTTTAGCGGAACTCATGGGAAGTTCTGAAACTAGGATGACCCTTCAGAATTGTGCTGACTTCAAGGCCTGGGTTTTCTACTCTGCAAGCACTAGTCATTGGATTTAGGCTGCCCCCACAAAGAGATGTACTCTTGGATAAACAGGCTGTCTTCATTAGAGGAAGTTCCTGAAGAGGGGTGGCAGCTGAAGGCTAGATATTTGCAGCACTCCTGGCCACTAATGTGTAAGTCCTTCACTCATAAAGAGTGATCTGGGTGGCGTATCCTAGCATCCAATACACTAGTCACCAGCATGAGTGGAGCTGGACATGTTCACTGCATCTCCATCAGGCTGTTTTGAGCTGAGGCACTCTCACAACCCTGGCACAAGAAGTCAGACCACCTGACCTGCCTCTTAAGAAATCTGTATGCAGGTCAGGAAGCAACAGTTAGAACTGGACATGGAACAACAGACTGGTTCCAAATCAGGAAAGGACTACGTCAAGGCTGTACATTGTCACCCTGCTTATTTAACTTATATGCGGAGTACATCATGAAAAATGCTGGACTGGATGAAGCACAAGCTGGAATTAAGATTGTCTGGAGAAATATCAATAACCACAGATATGCAGATGACACCACTCTTATGGCAGAAAGTGAAGAACTAAAGAGCCTTTTGATGAACGTGAAGGAGGAGAATTAAAAAGTTGGCTTAAAGTTCAACATTCAGAAAACTAAGATCTTGGCATCCGGTCCCATCACTTCATGGCAAATAGATGGGGAAAGAGTGGAAACTGGAAACAGTGGCTGACTTTATTTTTCTGGGCTCCAAAATCACTGCAGATGGTGACTGCAGCCATGAAATTAAAAGACGCTTGCTCCTTGGAAGAAAAGTTATGACCAACCTAGACAGCATATGAAAAAGCAGAGATATTACTCTTCCAACAAAGGTCTGTCTAGTCAAAGCTATAGTTTTTCCAGTAGTCATGTATGGTTGTGAGAGTTGGACTATAAAGAAAGCTGAGTGCTGAAGAATTGATGTTTTTGAACTGTGGTGTTGGAGAAGACTCTTGAAAGTCCCTTGGACTGCACGGAGATTCAACCAGTCCATTCTAAAGGAAATCAGTCCTGAATATTCATTGGGAGGACTGATGTTGAAGCTGAAATTCCAATAATTTGGTCACCTGATGCGAAGAACTGACTCATTTGAAAAGACCCTGATGCTAGGAGGGATTAGGGGCAGGAGGAGAAGGGAATGACAGAGGATGAGATGGTTGGATGGCATCACCAACTGAATGGACATGAGTTTAAGTAAATTCTGGGAGTTGGTAATGGACAGGGAGGCCTGGTGTGCTGCAGTCTATGGGGTTGCAAAGAGTCAGACACAACTGAGTGACTAAAGTGAACTCTCACAACCCTGGCACAAGAAATCACTGAGCAGATGCCGCTTTCTTTTCCTACCTCTTTGCTTCCCTGACATTTTAGCTTTCTTTGCATATTTAGAAGACCAACCAGTGATGTGCTTTGATTTCTCAGCTTTTGTGTATTAAAAATCAGCATGAAGACTGCAGATAGATTTAACTGACAATGAGTTTGTTTTATTGTTCCCTACATGTAGTTCCCCTCAACATATTCGGTAGATCTTAATATAGTGTCTCTTTTGACCTTGTTTAATTTGAATGGACACTTTTAATTAAAGCTGGCAAAATTTCTAAATGTGCCATATGGTTTGCATAAAAGATTAAGAATAGAAGGAAGGGTAATTATTATCTGTGGAATAGCTAAAAGAATGTTCCACACCAACTATCAAATGTGATTCAGATGTAAAAGACAAACTGAAAGAACAGTAATCGGTTTCGAATTTCATGTAATGGTTCTTTTCTGGTCCTTATATTTTCTATAGAATTTGTAGGTAAAACCTTCATACAACAATAGCTAGACATCCGCTAAAATCGCATGTCCCTTATAGTGGTCAGCTGTGATTTATTTCTGTCATGCATTTGTAGCAGTTATGTGTGAAAGAAGAGCACCTTGAAAGAAGAGCATTTGTTCTAGAATTATATCAAAAGTTTGAAGAATCTTAAATATAGCATACATATTGATGCTCTTTCAGAAATTTTAAGTTCAGAAATTTTGAAATGTGTGATTTGGCTTGTTAAGTGAGCCATCTTAAGTTACCGAGGAAGTTTAAAGAAACCCTAGGCAAGGTTTAGTGGTAGTGATGATATTAAATATAGAATATGTAATGCATTCACTCTCTGATAAATAGAGATTAGTAGCCAGGTGCCATTGCTGATTTCTGTTATCAGTTTTGGAGACAAAATGCATGTAATTTTTAAAATATGGGAGTGATTCATTCTGATTATAACATGTATAAATAAAGAGAAAGTGCAGTTCTGTTTGGTAACTCTGTGCTTGCTTTTCTCTTTAGATGACACCACTTTATCACTGGAAACAGTGCTATGTGCATCCTTAGTGGTCTTCTAAGCATTGCAAAAACATACATGTATATGCATCTGCATGAAAATATCTATGTATATTCATAGATTATAAACATTTGCATAAATGTATATGCATATGTAACACCTTCATATCATGCCATATATATTGTTCAGGAACTTTACCTCTCTCTTCTTTCTCTTACTTAACTTTATGACATCAGCATATTTTCATGCCAGCCCATTTATTTTTTTAATTTATTTTTAATTGGAGGATAATTGCTTTACAATATATTGTTGGTTTCTTCTGTACAACAGTGTGAATCAGCTGTAAGTATACATATATCTCCTCTCTCCTGAGCCTCTCTCCCGCCCTGCCCATCCCACCCCTCTAGGTCATCACAGAGCGCAGAGCTGAGCTCCCGGGGTTGTCCAGCACCTCCCACGAGCGATCTGCTTTCCACACGGTGTTGATACAAGTCAGTGATTCTCTCTGTTGGCCCCAGCCACTCCTTACCCCTGCAGTGGCCACAGATCTGTTCTCTGTGACTGTATCTCTATTCCCATTTAAATATAACTTTTGATTTTTTAAAAATTGTTGCATAGTATTCCATAGGGTTGCTTTAGCAGTTTTTTAACCAGTTTAAAGCATGGAGATAATCATTTGTTGAAGCTATTTTTATCTGTTTTATTACAGTGAGTTTGTTTTATTAAATAGGTGGATAATTTTTATTTCCTTCTAAGATCAGCGCAATATACTTTTTTCCATTTTTGATGGTTAAATTTTGCAAAACTTTAAATATTGCATTGTTATTTAGATTTTAATACTAATTATAAAATAGACCTATTTTATTTTAGAAATGCTTTTAAATCTTTCTTTTTCATATATTTCTTTTCTCTGAAGCAGCCTCTTCTGTACTTTTCTTTTCTTTTTTTTCTGAGACTGTAAGTTCCTCTCTGACATTGTGTAATGTGTAATAATAAATACCAGGTTCTTCAAAAACAGGTGCAATCTTAAAAATTAAAGCCTAGCTTTAAATAAAGTTTGTATTTGGGGTTAAACTTCCCAGTTTTGAGACATGCATTATAAAAACCTGACCTACTGGAGCACATTCTTCCAATTTCTAATCAATGTCCATTCAACCAGAGCAATAACTGCTTCATAAGCTAAATTAGAGTGCCTTCTTACCGCTGATAATTCCTGGTACAGCCTCTTGAGCATCAAGTGCGAATTTCAAGAGAATCCATCCCTAGACAAATTCAGCCTTATCAGCCTGAATCCAGACAGCTTTTGCTTCCCTTTGAATGTAACTAGCCTGTACTTTTCCATCTCTTTCATTTGTGCTGCCTTTGTGAATCCACAGAAATCATGTTCAGAACACTGGGGGAAGAAAGAGCATGGGGGCCAGAACGCATGTTTTCTTTACTAATGTACTTCAGCCCCTACAGGTTTCTCTTCCTGGTTCAATTCTCAGTGAGAATCTCATCTATGTCTTTTGCCCACAGTCAGAAAGTCTTAAATGATAAACCTGGAAATGTTTTTTCTTGTACTGTCACACCAGGTGCTAATAGAGTTCTCCCTTTTAAAATCAGATCCACTCTCTAAAATGAATGACTTAAATCTAAGTCCATACTGTGACATTTGTTGGAATATTCCTAACATTATCAACTGTATCATTGGCATTGGTGACTCTTTTGGATTGAAGACAATTTGATAAACAAGTTGTCTTATTAGATCTCTTTTATGTTAAACAAGGTATCGTTTTTTCAATGTGAGTATGTTTGTTTATATTCATGTATATTATCATTCACTTACTAATAAATCTCTCTCAGGCTATCTATTATGCCCAAGATATTATACTAAGGGCTAGGGGTCGTTTATTTTAGAGCACATGAGAATAGTTGTAGGCAGCATAGTATGAAGGAGAAAGAGCATCAGAATGGATTCAGCATCAGAAACTGGGGGGTTTGAATCCTGGCTTTGATATTTAAATATCAGTGCTGTCAGATTTTGGCCAAAGTACTTAACCTACAATTTTTTTGATGTGATAGCAGAAGTACAGTTCTGCCAATGCATCTAATTTACATGGCTAAACTGAACATTTCATGTCTCAGTCAGAAGTATCTGCATTTGAATTACCTTATTGATTTTGAGATTCCTGAAGGACTTCTTAAATAAAAGAGTACAGACTCTGAAGAAATCTCTTTTAGGAAAAAAGCAGTATTAATCCCAATGGAGAATTACAGTTTCTACTCTGAAAAGCATGCATTACTTGTAGGTCAGAAAATGGAATATTCCAACTTCAGATGTGTTCAGATCTTTACTGGACATTCTGTTAAACTTCCTTTTGGTGAGCAATAGGATGGAGAATAGAAAATACCCAGAACTGGGAAGAAGTCTTCAGGAAAGTGAGAGAGAAGCATTGAAGTGCCAGGACAACAAATCCAAGGGAGGAGTGAGAACCAAGCCTGGAGGTGGTCAGTACTATTGACATCTATAGAAAAGTCCAGAGTACTAGGTCCTCATTTTCAGGCATACTGCAAGGCAGGTGATATCATTCTAATTCAGAATATTTGAATTCTGATTTACCCATATGCTCATTCTGAATTTAATCATTTCCCCACAGACAAATATCTTCTGGGTGTGGAAACCCAAATAGCCCTTTTGAGCTTGCAAAGCTGACACCCAGGCCTGGAGGGCTCCAAGGGGGTGCCTAGAGGTCCCATCCCAGGCACTAGCCATCTGACATAGGTTGTCACATCTATATGTTGCCCCAAGATATGCCTGGGACACTCTGAGGCTGCTTATTCTAGCATCAACACAGTGCTTTTCCTTGAAGGATTTTTTTTCCTTTGACAAAGTTGATATTGACTAATATTAACATATAATGATAAATTGTTAACACTGCTTGTTTGATGTATAGCCTCCTAGGTATCTTCATATTCCTTTTAAAAAAGCAAAAACAAAAATGGAGTTTTCTTTTATGTACAATTCTTGCTTTTTCATATACAATAGAAATCTTTCCATGTCAGAATATATAGCTCTACATCATGTTTTAAAATCTACATAAAATACAAAAGAAAGGCAACAAATTACTATGTCCATGGTTGTAAAGCCATCTCAGGTAACCTTTGATTAGGCAGTTTTAGCAATATGATGAGTGATAGCTAAACTGCCAGAGGATGTCAATGAAGTAGAGACAGTAATTGGAGCCAACTTCAACTAGCTTTTAGAGTTGGAGAAGCAGCAGAATGGTTAAGAGAGAGGTTAGAAAATTGAAAACACAGGGGAAAACAACTGATGACAAGGGAGAGAGGAAGAGGTAAGCTCAACAGAACAGTTGATGTTATGAAGCCTAAAGGATGGAAATGGAATCCAGTTGAAGGCATCATGTAGAGAAACTGATTTTAGAACCCATAAAAAGAAGAGAAAGAGAAGTGGAAACAGGAGGCATTTTGTGACAGAAAGACAAAAGTCAAAGAGATTCTCATCAACTAGCTCAGGTTTCACAATAAGATCAAAAAGGTGCAGCTCTTGGAACCTGAGAAATGTGTGCAGGGCGACCTACATAAGTCCCAGGGTCCAGAGCAAAAATGAGAATGTGTATTTTTTGTTCAAAAAGTAAGAAAAAAATATTATAGGTACTGAAATGTAAGGCTTTTATTTTTTAAAAAATAATGTCTCATCCTATTAGGATGTTTTTTACTTTCTGTTGTGCTTCTGGGCACGAGATACTTGGGGAAATGCAGATACTCACACAAGCCTATTGTCCTTCTGTGTAGCTCAGCATGTGTGCGCCTGGGAACTCACACAGTGGCCTGGCTGGGGGCCAGAAAGCCAACCTCTCCATCCTGCTTGCTTACAGCCCTACCCAATGTGGATGGGCAAACCTCGTGTCTGTGCTTGGACGTGCTTAGTATTGGATCAGAGCTGAGTGAGAGGCTCAACCCTGCAAAGTCACCCTACAGGTGTGCTCTGCGGCTGTCAGCCTGAACTGTGACCAGCTGCTGCTAAAATGCACCAAAGGGTCATGGAAACTGTTCACCAAACCCTTAACCCTCTCCCAACCCATGGTCAGGCCTTTACTGAGTGGGGAGGGGAGCAGAGAGGAGCACTGGTCACTAGGTATGGGGGAGTGGGGTGGAGGCGGGAAGGGCAGCCTGGTAGAAGTATTCCAAAGAGAAAGCGAGTTCATAGAGATGAAAAGACATGAGCTGAGGTTCCAGGTCGCTGGATTCTGCCTTATTGTCTCATATGCCTTCACTTACAAAACACAAACACCAACATTAATAATATTAGATATTTCCAGATGGTGAACACGGAACATTAAACCCTAAATATTGGACCCTTCTGAGCCCAACGCCCTTTGCCATTACAGTTATCACACGCCCGTGTGTGTGCATGCACAAGTGCCTGTGTGTGGGTCATATTAAAAGCTTAGAATTCAATGAAGCATCAGCATAAGCCAAATTGTTTATGAGAGTTCCTTCATCAATGCTGTCCTTCGTTGTTGTCTTTGGAGGAAAAGCAGAGTAAATAGATGATATAGCCATATTATGATTTTTGTGGACCTAAGGCATTTTTCCCTTAATGGACCCTTTCACTCTTAGAAAAATGTATATTTTATGATTACAGTGATATAAATATTCTACCTTAAAATACTTTTTCAACCTAAAAGGTTACACTAGTAAAAAATTTATGTGGTCATCGGAAAGCATTATGGGTTCTAGGCACTGTGTCTAATGGATAAGTTGGTCCCTCCTGGATGGTGGTTGTCGTTCAGAACTGGCATAGTAGGTGTGGGATAAGATCTGGGAAAGGATTCTGGAGAGCCAGTGGGGACAGTGTGAAATCCTGGCTGGGTGGAGAGGAGTATGGGAAGTCTCTAGAGAATGAAGAATTGCTGGATGAGGGCCTGGAGTCACAGAGAAATGAGAGGAAAAGAGTCACTAGGAATATATCAAAAAGTAAATGAAAGTTTGGAGTCAGAGTGGGAAATAATCTAGGTCCTAGGGTGTTGAAACATTCAAAAAGTATAAAGATTCAAAGCTTTGGTCTAGATAAAGACCAGTTGGGGCCACAGAATGTTTTATCTTTATATTTTCAGTTTCAGTTTAGTTATGCAATCGTGTTCGACTCTGCGACTCCATGGACTGCAAAACACAGGCTTCCTTTTCCATCACCAACTCCCAGAGGTTACTCAAACTCATGTCCATTGAGTCGGTGATGCCATCCAACCATCCCATCCTCTGTCGTCCCCTTCTCCTCCCATCTTCCATCTTCCCCAGCATCAGGGTCTTTTCCAATGAGTCAGTTCTTCGCATTAGGTAGCCAAAGTACTGGAGTTTCAGCTTCAGCATCAGTCCTTCCAATAAATATTTAGGACTGATTTCCTTTAGAATGGACTGGTTGGATCTCCTTGCAGTCTAAGGGACTTGCAAGAGTCTTCTCCAACACCACAGTTCAAAAGCATCAATTCTTTGGTGCTCAGCTTTCTCCATAGTCTCTCACAACCATACGTGAGTACCAGAAAAACCATAGCCTTGACTAGACGGACCTTTGTTGGCAAAGTAATGTCTCTGCTTTATAATATGCTGCCTAGGTTGGTGATAACTTCCCTTCCAAGGAGCAAGCGCTATTTAATTTCATGGCCATAGTCACCATCTGCAGTGATTTTGGAGCCCCCCAAAATAAAATCTGTCACTGTTTCCATTGTTTCCCCATCTATTTGCCATGAAGTGATGGGACCAGAGGCCATGATCTTAGTTTTCTGAATGTTGAGTTTATCTTTATGTTTGACTTTACTCATTTAAATTTGCTCACAATATATTAAGTCATCAGTAGGACTTCCCTGGTGGTTCAGTGGTTAAGAATCCACCTGCCAATGTAGGGGACACAAGGTTTGATCCCTGGTCCAGGAAGATTCCACATGCTGCTGGGCAGCTAATTCCATGCACCACCACTACTGAGTCTTTGCTCCAGAGCCTGTGCTGCACAGCTAGAGAAGCCACCACAATGAGAAACCCGGTCACCGTAACAAAGAGGAGCCCTGCTTGCTGCTAGAGAAAGCCTGCACAGAGCAAGGAAGACCCAGAACAACCAAAAACAGATAAACATATATGTTTTAAGTTATCAGTAAGTATTCCCTAAGAAGTCAATTCTGCGGGAAAGAAATCTTTTCAGATGATTTTTAATTTTAAAAAGGAAAATCACTAAATTATGCTTTCCCAGTCCCAGTTTACTTGGCTTTGATTAAATAAAGAAATAAGGGAAGGGAATATTGTTTTTCTCCATTTGGGACTTTTAAATAACATCACCAATTTTTGTGACTAGGAACTTCAGGGTTTGAATCCAGCACATTTCTACTTAATTTACAAGCGCTAATGTTTCTGAGATAAATTTAAGCAATATAACATCAGATTATATATGAGCTATTTTATAATAATAGAAATCACTTTTAACTACAGGTTAAGTGACTACATTAAAAGGAAATACAATTATTTTAATGGATTTCTAATTAAATGCTTAAATCCTGGATAGTCTAGAGGTGCACTTTAAATTAAATTGATCTTTCTTGGAAGTTTGGTTGAAAGCTGTTTGCAAAGGAGAAAAACACTGAAAAAAAAAGATTATATTTTTAGTGTGTAATACCTTATGATAAATGGTACTTGTTTAGGTAAACATCAGAAAAGGAAAGGGACAGAGAAAGAACCAGACAATGTAATTTTAATAATGGGTGTAAAACGTAAATGCATATTTTTCCAAAAGAATAATAACCTATAAGCAAATATAAAATGTTTACTCTCAATATAGTACAAATTAAAGAAGGGGACCAATTTTACTAAAAGTAAAGTAGCAAAATGTCACATTATTTTATTTGTACAATTGTGTTTATAATTTTTTGTTTTAAAATAACTTTGATGAAAAGCTACATAATTATTGATTTTTATCTTCCAAATATTTCGTATGTGGTAATATTACATAAGGGCTTCCTTGGTGGCTTAGACGGTAAAGAAACTGCCTGCCAGATGAATGGATAAGGAAGCTGTGGTACATATACACCATGGAATATTACTCAGCCGTTAAAAAGAATTTATTTGAATCAGTTCTAATGAGATGGATGAAACTGGAGCCCATTATACAGAGTGAAGTAAGCCAGAAAGATAAAGAACATTACAGCATACTAACACATATATATGGAATTTAGAAAGATGGTAATGATAACCCTATATGCAAAACAGAAAGAGAGACACAGAAGTACAGAACAGACTTTTGAACTCTGTGGGAGAAGGTGAGGGTGGGATGTTTCAAAAGAACAGCATGTATATTATCTATGGTGAAACAGATCACCAGCCCAGGTGGGATGCATAACAAGTGCTTGGGCCTGGTGCACTGGGAAGACCCAGAGGAATCGGGTAGAGAGGGAGGTGGGAGGGGGGGATCGGGATGGGGAATACGTGTAAATCTATTGCTGATTCATGTCAATGTATGACAAAACCCACTGAAATGTTGTGAAGTAATTAGCCTCCAACTAATAAAAAATAAAAAAAAAAAAAAGAAACTGCCTGCCATGCAGGAGACCTGGGTTTGATCCTTGGCTTGGGAAAACCCCCTGGGAAAGGGAATGGCAGCCTACTCCAGTTTCTGGCCTGGAGAATTCCTTAAACAAAGGAGCCTGGAGAGTTACAGTCCATGGGGTAGCAAAGAGTCAGACACTACTGAGCAAGGAACACACACAGACACACAAGGTTACATAAATACAAGAGGACCACAGGAAGGAGAAGAAAGAAAGAATAGGAAGTAAGAAAAAGGATAAAACAGTGTGTTCTCTGCAACTGAAACTTTGTAATCGGAGTATGAATGGCCATTTGTTAAAAATGTTGAAGGGATTCCTATGGTGTAAGAGTTGGGACTTGTTTATCTTTTAAGGTTCTTTTTAATTCTACAATTAGGTAAATAAGTTATTTCTAGCATTTTAATTCAAAAATTTTCCTAGAAAAGAAATAAAGGTAACAGAAGTGGCACACAATTTACATTCATGAAAATATAATGCTAACTCGAGATTTTGTAATATAAAGAGAAACTCAAGCATCATACAGAAAAAGTAGTGCTTCTTTCCTCTGTTGCCTGTGCAAAACTCATTGGTGACTATTTCATCTGGGTCACATGCCCTTCCTTAATCTAACCATGCAGTTGCTCCTGCTGTTATTTAGTCCTTAAGTCACTTGTGACTCTTTGTGAACCCATGCGCTGTAGCCTGCCAGGCTCCTCTGTCCACGGGATTTCCCAGGCAAAAATACTGGAGTGGGCACCATTTCCATCTCTAGGGGATCTTCCCAACCTAGGGACAAAACCTGCATCTCCTGCTTGGGAGGAAGCTTCTTTACCACTGAGCCACTGGGAAGCCCAACCATGTGGCTCAGAAGGTGAAATTCTCAGGTTGTCCCAGCTGGGGTCCTGTTCCGGTCCTGTAGTTTGATGGTGGTCATGGGGACAGATGGGGACCAACAGCCTTCATGTTACCCCAGTCCACAAGAAAGAAGCTCTGTTTCAGGGGAAAGAAAAGAAAAATGTTGCATTGAGATAAAATCATGACTCAGTTCAGTTGCTCAGTAGTGTCCAACTCTTTGCGACCCCATGAACTGCAGCACACCAGGCCTCCCTGTCCATCACCAACTCCATGTCTATTAAGTCAGTGAGGCCATTCAACCATCTCATCCTCTGTCGTCCCCTTCTCCTCCTGCCCTCAATCTTTCCCAGTATCAGGGTCTTTTCCAATGAGTCTGCTCTTCGCGTCAGGTGGCCAAAATATCGGAGTTTCAGCTTCAGCATCAGTCCCTCTAATGAACATCCAGGATTGATCTCCTTTTGGATGGACTGGTTGGATCTCCTTGTAGTCCAAGGGACTCTCAAGAGTCTTCTCTAACACCACAGTTCAAAAGCATCAATTCTTCTGACCTCAGCTTTCCTTATAGTCCAACTGTCATATTTATACATGACTACTGGAAAAACCATAGCCTTGACTAGACAGACTTTTGTTGGCAAAGTAATGTCTCTGCATTTTAATATGCTGTCTAGGTTGGTCATAACTTTACTTCCAAGGAGTAAGCGTCTTTTAATCTCATGGCTGCAATCACCATCCGCAGTGATTTTGGAGCTCAGAAAAATAAAGTCAGCCACTGTTTCCACTGTTTCCCCATCTATTTGCCATGAAGTGATGGGCCCGGATGCCATGATCTTACTTTTCTGAATGTTGAGCTTTAAGCCAACTTTTTCACTCTCCTCTTTCACTTTCATCAAAAGGCTCTGTAGTTCTCCTTCACTTTCTGCCATAAGAGTGGTGTCATCTGCATATCTGAGGTTATTGATATTTCTCATGGCAATCTTGATTCCAGCTTGTGCTCCATCCAACCCAGCATTTCTCATGATGTACTCTGCATATAAGTTAAATAAGCAGGGTGACAAGATACAGCCTTGAGGTACTCCTTTTCCTATTTGGAACCAGTCTGTTGTTCCATGTCCAGTTCTAACTGTTGCTTCTTGACCTGCATATAGGTTTCTCAAGAGGCAGGTCAGGTAGTCTGGTATTCCCATCTCTTTCAGAATTTTCCACAGTTTATTGTGATCCACACAGTCAAAGGCTTTGTCATAGTCAATAAAGCAGAAATAGATGATTTTCTGGAACTCTCTTGCTTTTTCGATGATCCAGCAGATGTTGGCAATTTGATCTCTGGTTCCTCTGCCTTTTCTAAAACCAGCTTGAACATCTGGAAGTTCATGGTTCACGTACTGCTGAAGCTTGGCTTGGAGAATTTTGAGTATTATTTTACTAATGTGTGAGATGAGTGCAATTGTGCGGTAGTTTGAGCATTCTTTGACATTGCCTTTCTTCAGGATTGGAATGAAAACGGACCTTTTCCAGTCCTGTGGCCACTGCTGAGTTTTCCATATCTGCTGGCATATTGAGTGCAGCACTTTCACAGCATCATCTTTCAAGATATAAATAGCTCAATTGGAATTCCATCACATCCACTAGCTTTGTTTATAGTGATGCTTTCTAAGGCCCACTTGACTTCGTATTCCAGGATGTCTGGCTCTAGGTGAGTGATCACACCATCGTGATTATCTGGATCATGAAGATCTTTTTTGTATAGCTCTTCTGTGTATTCTTGCCACCTCTTCTTAATATCTTCTGCTTCTGTTAGGTCCCTACTATTTCTGTCCTTTATTGAGCCCATCTTTGCATGAAATGTTCCCTTGGTATCTCTAATTTTCTTGAAGAGATCTCTAGTCTTTCCCATTCTGTTGTTTTCCTCTATTTTTTTGCAATGATTGCTGAGGATGGCTTTCTTATCTCTCCTTGCTGCTCTTTGGAACTCTGCATTCTAATGGGTATATCTTTCCTTTTCCCCTTTGCTTTTCACTTTCCTTCTTTTCACAGCTATTTGTAAGGCCTCCTCAGACAGCCATTTTTCTTTTTTTGCATTTCTTTTTCTTGGGGATGGTCTTGATTCCTGTCTCCTGTACAATGTCACCAACCTCCATCCATAGTTCATCAGGCACTCTGTCTGTCAGATCTAGTCCCTTAAATCTGTTTCTCACTTCCACTGTATAGTCATAATGGATTTGATTTAGGTCATACCTGAATGGTCTAGTGGTTTTCTCTGCTTTCTTCAGTTTCAGTCTGAATTTGGAAATAAGGAGTTCATGATCTGATCCACAGTCAGCTCCCAGTCTTGTTTTTGCTGACTATATAGAGCTTCTCCATCTTTGGCTGCAAGGAATATAATCAATCCAATTTCGGTGTCGACCATCTGGTGATGTCCATGTGTAGAGTCTTCTCTTGTGTTGTTGGAAGAGGGTGTTTGCTATGACTAGTGCATTCTCTTGGCAGAACTCTATTAGCCTTTGCCCTGCTTCGTTCTGTACTCCAAGGCCAAATTTGCCTGTTACTCTAGGTGTTTCTTGACTTCCTACTTTTGCATTCCAGTCCCCTATAATGAAAAGGACATCTTTTTTGGGTGTTAGTTCTAGAAGGTCTTGAAGGTCTTCATAGAAATGTTCAACTTCAGCTTCTTCAGCGTTACTGGTTGGGGCATGGACTTGGATTACCGTGATATTGAATGGTTTGCCTTGGAAATGAACAGAGATCATTCTGTCATTTTTGAGATTGCATCCAAGTACTGCATTTTGGACTCTTTGTTGACTAAAATCACGACTAGAACCCTCCAAAGTCATAATGTCAGCTCAGCACAGTTTCTATCAGACTCCCATTCATGGATCGTGAGGTTTCTGTATATTAAAACATAGCCAGTTCCCTTTAGCTAGTTTGACCTTTGGGCTTGGGGTGTAGAAATGAAGTCGACTAAAAGGGGATAGGGTTTAATCAGAGATAATGGAAGGGAGAGAGGTGAGCTCTTTTCTGAGTCTTAATTCCCAGCTTATGAATCCTCTTTCCAGTCTATCAGCTGCCCTGGGATCTAGAGCTATTTAAGGCCCCACGGCAGGCACTCTCCTAGTTTCTGTGCTGGCTGCCTCAACTTTTGTCTCCTTCACTCACTACCATTAAGAGATCTTACTCTTTCCTTGAGTCTGATATGTGAGGATAAAGGTAATAAAAATCCACTCTAGGAGGAGAATCCAGCCTCACATTCACTTTCCCAGAAAAGTTTTCCCATTCACTCATATAGTTACTGGGAGAGAAAATCTATCATTTCTCTGTGTATCTATCAGTTGATCAATCAATCAGTCAATACTCTATTAATGGAACCCCAGTGTGTATTCTGTCCTGTATCCCAACACTTAGGAAAAGATGCACCTCTCAAGCAGTGATTTCTACAGTATTCAGAGCCAGGTGCCCCCCACTCTCCATTTGTGACCCTTAGAGTTAGATATTCCAAGGTCTTTGAACAATTTCTAGACCAACCCAGTTATCTCAATCAAGCAGGCAGTCAACCAACCATTTTTCATTACCCACCTTTGATTTCCAAGCCCTGCATTAGCCCTCCTTTCTCCCACGGCCCCTGTTCTAACTCTCTAGATGTGTCTCCCTTCACCATTCATTTAGGAAACTTAAATAGCATCTAAATGCTAGAGTTATGTTAGACCTCCAAGGAAAAAAGGAGAAGCAGAACCAGTCACTGACCAAAAGATGAAAATCTCTCAGAGGATCATACCTTTCATTATAGAGAGTGAATCTGGAGTTTGGCTAAATGTTTCTGTTTTTTCTAACTGAGTGCCCAGGATGAATGCCTTATCCATTTCTGGAAATAATATCCTTAGGTCTCAGCCTATAGTGAGTTTGGCTCTTTCTTGAAAACTGGAAGAGAATCAATGTATTTGGACTGTGGGTTGAAGTGTTATAGAGAAAGGTAACTAAGCAAAATGATCTATTGATAGATGAATTTTTGTTTAGCTTTGTTTTACTGGCTCACTCACCTTTCTTTGCCATTTGTGCTTGACATTATAAAGTACAGAAATGATTTTGCATATCATTAAGTGTATGTCAAGTTCATGTTTTCAGTAGGCTCTGTGTATGTGCTTTATTTTCATTTTTTACAGCCCCTCACAGAGAAGCTATGATAACAATATTGTATCACTATATACCAGAGGCTTGTCACACCGTGGTCTTCAGGGATGATATTGGTTTTGTTATAGATGAAGCAGCAATATAATATATCCAAGAAATCCTGGCCTTGGAAGCTCTGTTTTCAATAAGAAGAAAGAATAGATTATTCTGGACTCTGGAAAACCTTTTGTAAAAAATATCCATCCCCAAAGGCGAACTTGCTATCCACATTTTATTATGTGGCAGAAAGACTTTATAATTTACAAATCTACCAGATTGTTTTCAGTCTTCATTTGATTTGATTTTCAGCAGCATTGATTTTGTTGTTCATTCCCTTTTAAAAAGACATTCCTCCTTGGGTACCAGGATTCCACACTGTCTGCTCCTTTCCACCTTCTTGATTCTCCTTTCTCAGTCTCTTTGCTGAGCCTTCTTCCTCTGCAGTTTTATCTACCCATTACTTATCTGTTCATTTACTCACTTTCATCTGTGGAATCTTCATTTCCTGACCAGGGATTGAACCAGTGACCCCTGCAGTGGAAGCATAGAATCTTAACCACTGGACCACAAGGGAAGTCCAGTTTTTTCCCTCCTTTTCAGCAAATATTTATTGTGCATACTATATGACAAACACTGCCTTAAATACTAGAAATATAGCAACAAGCATAACATATACCATTTCTGTCCTCAAGGAGCTAACAATATAGTAAAATTGTTAACAGTTTCCCTGGATTAGGTATTTGTGCTCTCACTGCTCATTAAAATCTCATGAGGGCCCACACACATGATATCTTTTCCTTCTTCCTTCCTGAGCTAACACAAAGGATCAGCTTATCAAATCAGGCCCAGAAGATAAGGGATCTATCCTGTACTGTGCTTTACTAATCATTTCAAGACTACAAGCAATCAATAGGCATAAGAAGAAACAAGGAGAAAACAGTAACATCTCTGCTGCTGCTCAGATGGACTTGCTCACTGTAACCCAGAGTAACAGGTGATTGTGTGCGTGTGATTTCATTTCTGTGTACTATTACGAAGTGTGCAGGGTCTCAGATTCTATAATACCCTACTATACACTAACCAGTTAGCCTGTAACTGTTTCATAGATGGTGGCACAAGACATGGGGCTCCAGGGTCAGAAACAAAGGGCTTTATTACTCCTGGCAGAGCCAGTAGCCAGAGCTTTATATGTCTATGTCAATTCCCCGTGTCCCCCCAGATCCCAGAGCAGTGGCACAAAGGGCTCATTATGGATGCCTACACATCAGCTGGCTGCATTAAACAAGGGGAACACTGAGCTTGGGGAATCCACCACTTTTAGAGTTAGTGGAAACAAGCCGCTTTGTTTTCTCAGGGGAGATGTTAGCTTTTCTCTCTGTGCAAACAGAGCCCTGAAAAATGGCTCGGGTAAAGAATGATCTGACATAAAATATGTAAGGACGTTCAGTGCCCAGGGTGGATTGCTTCTCCCAGGATATACTTTCTCATGGACTGCACTAATATGATTTGAGATTCTCAATAATTTGAGAAATCCCTGTCATATCTTTAAGTCAGCCCTCTCTATTAGTTCCTCCTCATCAATATTTAAACTACTGCAAATCTGGTCCACCTTAAAAGCTCTCTCCCTCTACTATGCTCTGCAGTCCAAATACAGCCTCCTTTTCTTAATAGTCAAAATTATTGCAATCTGTGTCTTAACTTTCTGTCTCCCTTTCTTTGTCTCCCACTTTTTCTTCAACCCAGCACATTGCAACCTGGGATCAACCTGCTGCTGCTGCTGCTAAGTCGCTTCAGTCTTGTCCGATTCTGTGCAACCCCATAGACGGCAGCCCACCAGGCTTCCCCTTCCCTGGGATTCTCCAGGCAAGAACACTGGAGTGGTTTGCCATTTCCTTCTCCAATGCATGAAAGTGAAAAGTGAAAGTGAAGTCGCTCAGTCGTGTCTGACTCTTAGCAACCGCATGGACTGCAGCCCACCCCTCCATGGGATTTTCCAGACAAGAGTACTGGAGTGGGGTGCCATTGCCTTCTCCAGGGATCAATCTAGTACTCTATTAAAACAGCCTTCTAAGTCTCAGCTTCCTCCTCTGTAGGTAGGAGTAATATTAGTATTTATTTCTTAGGGCTGTCTTAAGTATTAAGTGTGTTAATGTGGACAGTTTAGAGCAGTGCCTGGTACATTGTTCGTGTTCGGTAATTGTCAGGTGGATTATTTTTATTGGTATCCTCATCCTCATCACTTTGATCAGTGAAATTCTTGTTGTTAAATCCAGTGGGCACTTTCCAGTTCCTACTTGAAATCCCTGTGTTGTCCACATTTTCCTTCTTGAAACCCCTCTCCCTCAGCCAGACTTTCTTTCCTCCTACTTCTCTGGATGGCCATCTTGGTCAGATTTGTGTGTTCTGTCCTAAATGTGGATACTTCTCAGAGTCCTCTATGAACCTCCTTTATCTTCTTTATCTACTTACTTTTGCTTATTGATATTATCCCTACTCTTGTGCTCTGAGTTACTCTCTATATGGAGATGCTCAATACTCGGTACCTTTTCATTTACTTTTTTAACAGGTATTTTTATAACATCTTCTATAGTGCCAAACACTGGGATAAGCATTGTGAGGAAAACCAGCAGAATTTCACTCTCATGGAAATTAGTCTTGAACAGGGAACACAGATATAAAACAAATAATCACACATATGACTCAGCAGCTATATTCTTTTAGTATCGAATGTTCCTCCTTCTATGCTATTTTAATGAATGTGATGAATGCCACAAATATCCATCCAGTTGTTCAAGTCACTTCACCTCGAGTCTTTGCTCTTCATCATGCATGCATGCTAAGTCGCTTCAGTTGTGTTTAACTCTTTGCAACACCATACACTGTAGCCTGCCAGGTTCCTCTGTCCACAGGATCCTCCAGGCAAGAATACTAGAGTGGGTTGCTACACTAATAAACAAATCATTTTGATTTTCTCTTCTCTTTTATATCTGCCCATGTTTCTCTATTTCCACTGCTACTAGCTTAGATCAAGTCCTCATCATCTTTTAGCTGGATTTTGGCAATTGTTGTTACTTGATCTCCCTGCCTTCACTCTCCCACTTGCCTATCCTTTGCCCTGCTGGTGCCCATGGTCTTTAAAGTAGACCCCTGATTCCTTAGTATGGCTGAAAAGATCCTCAATAATCAGGCCCTAGCCACATCTTTAGCATAATCTCTCTCTCTCTCTCTCTTTTTTTTTTTTTTTTTTTGCGTTAATCCTTATTCTCAACAGACCAAATCAGAAAAATCTCTCAGAGCAATTGTGAGGAAACCATGCAAGATGGCATCTTCAACCTTGTAGACACTACCAGATATATCACAGCCTTGCACAGGCAGTTTGATAAACTCTTAATATTTGTAATAAAATTGAACCAAAATTGTGACAAATCCCCAAATTCATTAGAATCTTAACAGAGTATAATTGCTCCAGTAGTGTTAAGAGGAAGAACTACATCACTTTTTCCAATCTTTGATGAAACATAGATTAAAACATTTTACTGATTGGAGGACAATAAATCTTTTTGGAAAGTGTGTGCTGAGTTTGGGCTGCATTTGGTGACTTCCTCCTGCAAACCCACTTTACATATGCATGCATCAGTTAGGATGACTTATTTTACAAGCAATAGGATCATGTGATTTTAAATGCCTAAACAATAAAAGGGAGGGTATTGAATCACTTAACTGAGAACACCGGAGGTGGGAAGGCTTCAGGCATAGTTCAATTAGGATTCCAACTCCTATACTCCTATTAGTCCTTCAGTTCTGTCCTGTTTGTTGGCTTTATCTTTAATGTAGCTTCATTCATGGGAGTAAAATGGCTACTGTAATATGGCTCATATATACACATTACAATTTCCAGAGCAACAGGGTCTCTATGTTTCAGGTTCCAGACCTATATGTTGAGCTTCATGGTGACTGGATCACATCTGAAGGAATTCATTCATTCCTGAGACAGTCATATGCTAATAAAGACATTACCTGGTCCAATCACTGTGACCTATGGAGGTAAATTTATGCCAAGGAAAATCCACCTCAAATTTGAGAGAGGAATGGTATTCATCAGTCCCATGTAATCTACATGGTTTCTGTAAAATGACAGGGATAAATCTCCCCAAAGGAAAACCTCATAGCTATTGAGTATTAGTGAAGAGGAAAAATGGATGAATCCTAAGCAGTCAAGCAGTCAATATTCACTATAGACACAGTTTAAGTTTGTTCATTAACAAACAAAAATTATTCTGTGCCTTGGATTTTTTTTAAAGAAACTTGTGAAGGGTCAAAAACAAACCAATAGTCTATTACAGGGGTGAAGAGAAGGCAAGTGGAACAGAGCCCATTCCTAAGAAAATCCATTAATGAATATGAGTGAATAAGAAGACTAAATGATGTGGAGGGCTCTCAAACCACACATTCATTCATTCACTTATCATTTATGTAGTATAAACTCTATGCCAGAATATGCTTAATATAACAGGATCCTTGACCTTAAGAAGTTCATTCCATCAGGAACTACAAAATTAAAATGCAGGTGAGAAGTCAGCAGTATTGCATATCAGAGCAAAAGTAGAATAGTAAAACATAGTGAAAAATAAAACCACATGTGAAATCTAGTGGAGTCTTCAACACATCCTTTAATATTCCCTCTAAACCTAACACTTCTATAATGCAATCTTTAATATAAAGCAACCCAGGAACACTTATTTCCAATCAAAAGATTTCTGAGAACAGTACATTAAAAAGCAAATGGAAGAATAATTTCTCTTACTCTGGCTGCACACTCTAAAAAAACAATATGAAATAATCCTGAATTGTTTAGGAAAAAAAATGGATCATTGTTGTTTCAGGGAGCTTTTATGTGCAAAATACATTGGATAATGATGTGAATTATTTTAAGCTATTATATTCTGTGACCATCTGGGGAAATAATTTGGGGGATAAATACAGCAGAAGTATTAAGAGAAAGGACACTAAAAAGGAAAAATAGCAGACAGAGTTGATTCTTTCTGACATTTTTTACAGTATAAAAATCATCATCCTTGGTCCATATCTCAATGATAATGCTGAAAAAATTCTAATCATTTTATCATTATTCCCAGCAGTGTCCTGGAGCTCCATTTCTAAGGGCAGGGCTTTCTGTAAGCATCTAACATGAAGATATAACTGAGAGAAATTTTGGAGAAATGGTTTCTTCACATGGAGTATACTTGATAATAACATTTTAATGTAATATTGACATTTCTAGTTTTTAACTCTGTTGGGCAGAATCTTGATAGAAAAGAAAATCACTTGTGACAGCTTCAGCATGAGTGTCTAATATCTTGGCAATTTAACCCAGTTTTATCCTATATCAGAGGTACTTCATCAGAAAAGAACTAAAATATCCCTCGTGTTTTACAGAAGAAAGTCATTCCTCATAAGAGATAATGCTAAAGTTGTCTTAAAGCTATTAACTATTACTGAGAGAATATTGTGGGAAATATTAGTGGTTTATTTTCAGATGATTTTAGCATATAATTTAATGTATGTGTATATGTATATAAGGCTTCCCCGGTGGCTCAGTGGTCAAGAATCTGTGTGCAATGCAGCAGATGCGAGAGACATGGGTTCAATCCCTGGGTCAGAAAGATCCCCTGGAGGAGGAAATGGCAACCTACTTCATATTCTTGCCTGGAGAATCCCATGGACAGAGGAGCCTGGTGGGCTACAGTTTATGGGGTCATAAAAAGTAAGACACAACTTAGCAACTAAACAACAACAGTGTATATATGTATACATTTGTGTGGGCTTCTCTGGTGGCTCAGAGGTTAAAGCGTCTGCCCTCAATGCGGGAGACCCGGGTTCGATCTCTGGGTCAGGGAGATCCCCTGGAGAAGGAAATGGTAACCCACTCCAGTATTCTTGCCAGGAGAATCCCATGGACGGAGGAGCCTGGTAGGCTACAGTCCACAGGGTCGCGAAGAGTCAGACACGACTGAGCGACTTCGCTTATATACACACTATTTTGGTCAGAGTATTGATTTGTTTATTTGAACTGAATTGGTATGCTTTAGTCAAGCAGCTGAGAAGTTGAGTCAAATCATGACATCTATGATCCATATGACATTTACAGTTGAACAGAGGACTGTCTGCAGACTCATTACTCAGAGTATGGCCCCCAGACCAGCAGCTTCAGAATAGACTTGAATCTATTAGAAATGCAAAAATCCAGCCCCTTGGCTCTTTGCATTCTAACAAGATCACTAGGCAACTAAAGCAGAAACAACATCAGGGGATCTCAACTCTGGCTCTACATAAGAATCACTGAAGGTTTTTTTTTTTTTTTTTTTTTAATGATAAGTAACTTATTACATTTGCTATAGGTTTTTTTTTATAATCTTCTATACTGAAGTTTACTTGATATACAATATTACATAAGTTACAGATATTCAATATTCATAATTTTTAAAGATAACACTCCATTTGTAATTATGAAATATAGGTTATATTCCCTGTGTTGTACAATATATCCTTATAGCTGATTTTATCCAAAATGTTTGACTCTCAAGTCTTACCCCAGACCAGTTAAGTTAGATTTCTTAAAGGCAAGACCAAGGCATGGATAGTTCTAAATGCTCACCAAATTATTCTAATGCGCCCAGATTTGCAAACTGTAGGTCACGCAATGCCCAAGCAATTCGTAAATTCAGTGTATTGTGAAAGGACAAAAAGGAAGAAAGTCAAGCCAATTGCTCTGCATTTGGTACCACTTTATAAATGATTGATTTTTTTAACTTTTAATAAGTCTGCTTAGCTACTGTGTGAACACAGCCTATTATGTCTCCACCTGCCCACAAGTGTATTGTATTGCAAATCAAGAAAAGGAACATGTTGCTATCTCAATTAATTAAAAAAAGAGTCTAGATTTGTTTTTCAACTTTGCTTTCTTTTGCCAACCTTCTTCTCCAACCTGACAAGTCTGAATACTAAATCTCAGACCCTGAATGTTTAAACAACTGCACCTTTGGATCGTGTGTGCATGCTCAATCTCTCAGTCATGTCCAACTCTTTGCAATTCCATGGACTGTCGCCTACAAGGCTCCTCTGTCCATGGAATTCTTCAGGTATTACTGATACTTTTCTCCATGAACTCAATTCTCAGTTTATATCTCAACCATCCCCTTATCACTGCAATCCAAATGCATTTTCCCTTCCCTGAATTCCCATGTTGCTCAGGACCTCTATCATGTGCTCTCATTTTATGGATTTTTAAAAATATTTTATTTATTTATCTGTGCCAGTGAGTTGTGGCACAAGGGACCTTCAATCTTCATTGGCGCATGTGGGATCTTTAGTTGTGGCATGGGAACTCTTATTTGTGGCATGTGGGATCTAATTCTCTAGGCCCCTGCATTGAGAACAGAGTCTTAGCCACTGGACCATCAGGGAAGTCCTTCACTTTATGGTTTTGTCTTGTTGGTTCAAGTTAGTGGAATACAATTGACTGATTCCTACATACAATCTCAAGTATGAGCAATCTATTCCAAAATCATATATATGAATAAGAAAGAAAAACATAAACCATAGTGTCAGGGGAGTGTAATCTCTTCGGTCTGTCTTGTAATCTCTTCGGTCTGTCTTATCACAACAAAAATTTGAAGTGACGGACATTAAAGCCCTTGGTGCGTCACAGCTCTCAAACAGTCCGTGTTATAGTTCTCGGCTCTCGGACAGACCATGTTATAGCTCTCGGACATATCAGTTTTATTTAGAAAATATAGGAAAATACATCCTTGAGGTGTGAAGGCATGTCGACCCAAAAGATGCGAAGAGGAGAGAGAGAGAGAGAATGAGCATGCACTTGGGAGAGAGAGAGAGACCCCTGGCCCTTTGGCTCCTCTTTTTATGTTTTTTCCTCCCCCCGCCCCCACCCCCGGGCCTGCCCTATGTAAATTGGGCTAGCCAGGAATGCTCTTTGTTCTACCTGAGGTCCTCACTCCAGTCCTCAGACCTTCCTTTGTTCTGTTTTTGCAGGCCTTCCCCTTCCTTGTCTTTTAGCCACCGCCATTCTGGACTCCTATTTCCTATCCAGACGTGTGGTAGTCATTGTTCTTCCATCTTACAGATGAGAAACCTGAGTCTCAAAGAGGCAAGGTTGACAGGCTAATAAGCTTTGACACTAATATACTTTTCCCAAGGCTCTCTGACCCAATGTCCAGAGGAAGTTTGATTTGCTTTTCTTTGAATGCTATGTATATTCTAATATATTATGGAACTATGGAATTATAGTTCTGGGGGCAGATTCAGAATATGAACACACTAAAACATAGAGAAAGATGAGTCATTTTTAAAATCAATGTCCACTCTAATCTTTGGGGTGAGCCCAGTGATTTTTTTTTATTGTACACTTACTTGGTTCCTTTTGGCAGAAAATTACTGAAGCTTGAGCAGGAAGTGAGGTGGCCTTATCATGCTTCTTTCTTTAAAATTCCTTTTTAATATGCACGTAATACCTGAAAACCTTTCTTGTGAAAAAGAAAAAAACAGAACATTATAGATGTGGATAAACTTTCTTGTCCAACACGCTTATCCTGTACCTCACCCAATCTACATGCCTTCCTTCCCTCAGCAGTCATCATTTTATCTGTGCACACTTTTTAAGACATTTTAATTTATAATACTTATGTATGTGGAGAAGGAAATGGCAACCGGCTTCAGTTTTCTTGCCTGTAGAATCCCATGGACAGAGGAGCCTGGCAGGCTACAGCCCATGAGGTTGCAAACAGCTGGACACTACTGAGCACACATACACACATGCATATATAAATATATAGATATATATGATATATTATGAAAATTTTTGATGATTGCAAGTGCTGAAGTGTTGATCGTTACATTGGGAGGACATATGACTCTTGAGAATTAAGAGTTTTATTTGTATGTTTAAAATCAGAGGAAGGAGATCTAATTCAGCAGCTGACAGAACTAAGATTCAAAATTATATCTCAGCCTTGTGGAATAATACCCTAAAGCTAGAAAGAATAAAGATTTAGCTAGCATAAATATTAAAGCCCTGCACAAAGTATGAGTAACAAATGGAGAATTCTGATTTGATGTTGGTTTATATGGAAAAACAGTGTTTTGATGATCACAGACTCAAAATTTAATAAAAATTCTAATACTATGAAAATGACAAGTTCTTATCGCTAAAATAAGATTCCTTTAAAAAAAAAATCAGAAATAAACCCAGAATATCTAATTTTAGAAGGAAAATACACTAAACTAGTAATGTTTAAATGTGGGACTCATTTTGTGATTTATATTTTTCTTCTTTTTCATAAAAAAATGCCAAGTAGAGGAAATTCTTTTTCTTCCCTCAGTACAAATGCCCTAATTTTTACCACAATACAAAATATCCATTAGGATTTCAAGGTCCTATGATAAGACACTGCAATAGTGTTCCTCCCCAATATTGATGTCTTGAATAAAGGTCTCGCCCTGTGGAATTAAGTCTCACTCAATGTAAAGCTAATTATCTATTATGATTACATATTTTAGTGAAGAGTATTCATACTCCATATTCTTTGCTGGAATGGAACTGGAGACAGGGGACTCAGGGACATTATCTGCATGAGACACGCACGTATTAAATCTTGACCACTGCCTGATTTTTACTTTGACATGTCACAAAAAAGATTCTCCAAACAAGAAAATTCAGACGCTCTTATGTCACTGATTATCTGAAAAACTTGACCTATGTTTGTGGTTGTCTTCCTGTGATTTTAGATATGTAAGTACTGACATAGGTTCTGAGAGAGAAATTGATGTTCCTTTCCAAAGGAAGACAAATACTATCTTCATTTATCATAAATTTGACTGATCCAAATACATCGGTGCCCATGAGTCTTGACCTCTTTGTATTTATTTTAAATTAATATCACTTCATGCATAATCATACTAAGTATTTCAAAAAATGAAACCTTGAGTGATAAGGAAGAAGCTGAGTCAATGGAGCAAATGTATTGATGTGGTTTTAAGAACTTACAAATCATGGCTTTATTTGAATTTATCTAGCTCTGCCCTAATGTCCACCGTAGCACATAAGAAGGAGAGTCAGGGTCTTAACTTTATTACTGACTTTTTTCAGCAGCATCAGACCAATAATATGTGTTTATCTACTCGCCTGTGCTGCTCCAGATAGAGTAAGTAGCTCATTGTAATTCTCCCCTCCAGGTTTCCTTCCCTAAGGACATATCTATATCTCGGATCTGTCTAATTAATCAGGATGTGAAGAATAGAAAATTGTGAAACAGTCCCTATGCTCATCGTGGCTAGGCTTTAAAAAGCTCAATAAAGTTTCTGTCTACATTTTCTTGTTTATACTGTGGAGTAAAATGGATCAAACAGGCAAAGATTTGTGGCAACAGAGATGGTGCCTTTGCGCAGTAAAACACATACTGTGTATCAAACAAATATTGTACCACTTCTATGAAGCTGACATTGGAATGACATTGTAATCCTGGCCATCTGTCTTCCTCCTCTAGATGTCGATGAATGTGCGGTGTTGAATGGAGGCTGCCAGCAGCGCTGTATTAACACTCTGGGCACCTTCCACTGTGAATGTGATACGGGATACAGACTCCATGCTGATGAACGCACCTGCATAAGTGAGTAAATATTAGAACCAGCTTGAAGTCGTTTTCAATGAAAATCGACCTGCTCTTGTAGGGGCAGGAAGAAAAGGTTTTTCTGTTGTAAAAATACCTATAGAAGCTGACAGTGTTCAAGTACAATTCTCTCTCTTAGAATAAAAAGAAAAGATATCTTGCTATTAAAAGACTAAAAAGATGGGGAAGGAAATAGAGAAATTAACATTCACAAGCAAAACTTGAATTTCCAAACATATGGCTATTTCCATAGTGCATCTTTTCTGCCACATGTAGTAAAGTATGAATTTGTTAGTTGTTGCTTTTATACCAGTTCAGCACAGACTCTCAATGAAGAGAGGAGGCTATAACAGTCACTAGCTGCAATGTCCACTCATTTCAAACCAGATTCAGAATTGGACTTGTGGTTATAATAGCAAAAATTATAACAGATTATGTACCAGGGAGCTTATGGTTGCTCAAGAATAGTTAAAACTACACACATTAAATCTGAGGTTACTGTATACTTATCATGTATCCGAATGTTCTTAGATATCAGTTTGGGGTGGTAGAATTATTATTTTAAGTCTTGGTATGTTTCTCAAATTTATAAATTTGCTAAAATGACTTTGTACACAGGAAAAAAGTGGAATAACTTTTAAAACACCGTGCTTCCTGTATGATTTATAAATTGTTTTTAACTGAAGTGTTTTTTTATTGAATGATGATCCTCAGATGGCATCAAGCACATTTTGATTTCATCTCCAGGTCCCTTTAAAAATATCTATTACATTGAAAGAGTAGCATGTTATACAACAGCATTTAATTGCTGGTTTAATTGGTATAGGGCTTGTTAGCTTGCCCATTTACTCAAAATTATTAGCATTTCATGAATATCATATAATTTTGAAGTTTCAAAGAGAAAACAGCCAGTTTTGCTTAACTTCATAGTATATACTCTCTCTTTTTTGTAACGTATTTTATAGGAAATGAGAGAAAGCCAGAGGAAACAGGTAAAGATATCCTAGTCATAGATCTGGTTTTGATATGAGAGAATAGAGGTTTGGGGAGCAAAAAAGGACTTTTCCAAAGTTGAGTGATCATGTAGGTAGAAGCCATATCATAGAAGCCAGGGAACTCAGTATCGTGATAACTGTGTCTACAGCAAGCACCCTAGTGGGACAGCAGCTCACGTATATTTACTTAGTCCCTGAACTACCTTCTTCTTTGCAACTTGACTGCTGGTTGCAATAGGATCCCTTTCCCATCTCCATCTCCAGCCCCAACCTGTAAGGACATCAGCTGTTGCATCCTTAAACTGCCGCTCTAACTTCTCTCAGGCACAAAATGTTTCGGAACAGGATTGCCAATACATGCAGATGTGGCATTTATAGGTAAAGGTTGACTTGGTGAATTTTTGTGTCTGCTATAAAAATACTTAGCAAAGTAATGCATTATGTAAATCTGTGATATCTGATTTTTGCACTAAGCCAAAAAAAAAACACTCTAGTACCCAACTAAAGTACCTTTTCAGGTGTAATTAATTTTCTAAACTCTAGCAGTTATTATTTCTTAGTAAAATCATTAAGCTCTTGTTCCTTACCATCAGTGCTCTGGGAGTTTTCAATTTTTGTTTCAGTGAAATCAGGTCAAAAGTAGACTTGGATAAGAATATTATGGTTTATCTTTTCTGTTTCTATTGCTTAAAAGTCAATTTCTATTGTACAAATACATGGATACTATGGCAAGAGGGTAGTCCTCATCTCTGGAGGAGGGCATGGCAACCCACTCCAGTATTCTTGCCTGGAAAATCCCATGGACAGAGGCGCTGGTGGGCTACAGACCCTGGGGTCGCACAGAGTTGGACGTGATGGAAGTGACAGAGCAGTAGCAATAGGGTATTTGCAGCTCCACAGACTGATCCTTTTTTGTGCAGAATTTCAACACAGTGTACAAATTAAAAACTAAGTTAATGAGAAATATGGATTTCATGATTGCATCATTTTAAAGCTTTTCACCCATTGGGTATCATTCTACAGAAGGACTGGATTGAGAGCCCAGAAAGTGACCTTTAAGGAAATTTTCATGCCTCTCTCCTATGAATATATTGAAATTTTGGTTTCAAAGAATGGTCCTAAAAATCTCAGTTGACACAACTACAGCATTCTTGTTAAAATGAACTCAAGAAGAATTTAAGCACTTTGTAGTTAAATACTCATAACATGAGCTGGAGGATAAGAACTGTTTGTTTTCTTATTTGTTTTGAAAGAAAGAATGTTCTACAGAGAACTGAGTCTTACATTGTTTCCTATTTTGAGTAATATTGTAGGAAGGATCAGATATTTTAAAACACAAGGAGATCAAATTAGCTCACATCCCCTTTGGGATTTTTTTTACCTGGCAGAAAACTGAGAATGGTAGCTGATGCTTACCAGGATATTGTTGTAGACAGAAATTCATCATGACCTGTGGCAGAGTCACAGAGGAGAAGGTGAGGTTATGGAATTTTATGATTCCGCTACTTAGAGTACCGGAAATTAGGTGTCTTCATTTCTCCCCTCCTCCCTACCTTCTTTCTCTTCCTTTACCCCGTTCTGCCCATCAGTCAGAGGCTTAGGTTAGTGTGAGCTTTTGAGCCTCTGGTGTTTTTTGCACTTTCTCTTAATCACAGCTATAGCAAATTTCTTTGGTACTCCAAACCCTTGCAGAGTTTAAGATGACTTCATTTCAAGAAAGCATGCTGTCTCTAAGGGCTGTGCACTTGTGGTGACATATGGCCAGCAGTTCCTGGTCAGCCTCTGCCAGATAAAGTTATACAAAGTGGTGTTAAGAGAGGCGGTCCATGATATCCAGCTACAGTGTACAGGCCACTTGGCTCCCCATGTAGTACTGCCTGGACTGCTGGTAAAATATGATCCCAATAAAACTGGAATCTTGGCCTCAGTGACCCTCAGTTTGAGTACCTGAATTTGTTTGCAAATTTTTACAGTGCATGTCATTTTTCTGGTGGTAAGGGCTTATTATTTTCATCAGATTTTTAAAGACATATATACTACTTCAGAATATCTCCCGTATACTTTTGCCTTAAGACGGTGCTTCTTTAAAAGGTGTATATGTAGGAGGATTCCATGATACTGTTGTATAATGATATAACATTGACAGTCACACAGCTCTGTCAATGTGAGGCAAAGCTTGTCAATGACCACTTCTCCTTATAACTTCCTTTATAATGGAATTCTGGCCCAGAAGTCTAGGTCCGTGACCTTGCACAGCACAGTTACACCTGGTTGATGAAGGGTCCAGACCCAGCATGGGAAAGCAGTCAAAATAAAATTTGGCTTTGCTATCAGTATTTGCAATCAGATTTGCTTTGCTATCAGTATTCTCCATTAACACAGATATTACCAAATAATTCATATACTTTTAAATTTCCCTTTACTTGGAAACCAACAGCTTAAAAAATAGAAACTAGATTTAGCAACCACCTGAAAAACAGAAATATTCATATTAGTCCACCACTGACTCTCATCTGTGGACTAGAAACAGTGGCACAGTGGACTCCAAGTTGTCGTGTGTCCTTTAGCAAGTCACTTAATTGCTCTTCATCCTGTATTCCTCATGTGATAAATGTAGAAATTGGACAAAATGACAAAGTTACTGCCTCTCTAAAGTATTTTAATAATATGGAGTTCCCAAAACTACTAACTTATTACAAATCATCTGTTAACCTGTATTTGTTAAATTCCATTGGATTCTGTGGAATAATTATTTTATAGATATTTTATTTATATTTTATAAATATAAATATATTTATATTTAAAATATAAATACTTTATTTGAAAAGTATTTAAAGAACTTAGACTTTAGGAAGTCCCACATACGAACAGTGTGTGAGAATTTTATACCCAGTTTAATAAAAATATAGAATGAGAATTTTATATCCAGTTTAACTTAAATGTTCTTAATAAAAACATTAATTATATTCTGGTCTTTTTTTGAAAATACTATTTTCTACATCATAGAATCATATTTTGGAGGAATTCAAGGACTAATCCAGCCTAGTCTACTTTAGAGATAAAAGGTCAGCAATCCAAAGAAATGAAGTAAATTTTACTCTGAAAATAAAGGATATTAACTTTCAGGAAAATCTGGCTAACTTCACTTATTATTAAATGCTTTAAAATAATTTCTGATAAATATTTTAAAAGACTAAGAAAAAATATAAAAGTGCTATGAAATGAAATTCTTACATTCTGTTTTAGTGGAGCTCAGGGTTAAAATAATGTATTTTCATGACAGCTATTGATGAAAGAAATCCACCTTATATTATCACCCAGTAAGTACAAATTTATCACTTTTCTCTTATATTTCTATCATATGCTGCAGTAAACCTGACTACGCTCAGTTCTGCAAGTAAGTTATGCCCTTTTCTGCTTCCACACCTTACCTTACTCAACCTAGACTCGAGCCCCCGTCTTCACCTGTCAGAACTCTGCTTACCAAGTTCCATGTTCAGTGTCGATTGGCCTGTTAAGCCTTCTCAGGTGACCCCAGCCAAAAGCATTCCTTCTTTTTCTTCTAATACCATATAATTTAGCGTTGCCTTAATGACACATTATACCATATAGTTTTATATGTGTGCAGTTGGGCTTCAGACCAAATGAAAGACACTCATGACCTTCTAATCATCAGCTTTCACAGGAGTCTTTTCCATGCCTATTTCAATGGCCTCTGACACTGTTAACCACTCATTTTTCTAAATCTTCCTCTTGACTTCTTGACAGCACAATTTTCACCTTTGAATGCTGCTTCTCTGTACTTACATTCTTGTTACCTCGTCTGACTTTTGATTATCTTCTTTCATCAGTATGGACTGAACTATGTTTCTCAAATGCATGTTTTAAAGCCCCAAGTTTCAGCGTGATGGTGTTTTGAGGTAGAGCCTTTGGGAAGAAATTAGGTTTAGATGAGCTCATGCACATGGAAGATCTCATGATGGGATTGGTGCTTGAATAAGAAGACACACCAGAGAGATTGGGCTCCCCACCATACCAGGATCTGACTGAATAGCAGCCATCTGAAGCCAGGAAGAGAGCACTTACCAGAAACCAAACCATACTAGAACCTTGACCTTGAACTTTCCAGCCTCCAAAACTGTGAGAAAATTAATTAGGCCACCCAGGCTTGGGTATTTGTTACAGAAGCCCAAGCAGACTAATATACTTCTCTTTTCTCCTTTATTCCCCCTTCTCTAGTCTATCTCCATTTAATTCTACCTTTAGACAAAAGTCGATACTTATAAAATATCTGGCAAGTATTAGTTAAATGTTAGCTATTATCAAGCTGCTGCTGCTAAGTCACTTCAGTCGTGTCTGACTCTGTGCGACCCCATAGATGGCAGCCTACCAGGCTCCTCAGTCCCTGGGATTCTCCAGGCAAGAATACTGGAGTGGGTTGCGTTTCAAACTTCTCCAGGCTATTATCATAATAAAATGTAAAAAAATATAAGGACTTTACTCAGATGGATTTGCTTGTTGGGGAAAAAATTCAAACTTGCAGTATTTCTAGCTTTTGGACCCTGGACAAAAAATACATTATATTTGATAGCTTTGCAGATTTTCTCATTGTTGACAGGCAGACTTTAGTAGATATGACTAAAAATATGTAAGGATAATGTAGACTAAACTCCTTTTATTGCCAGTGGATATTTTTTAGCAGTCAGGGGCTAGGTACCAAAATAATTTAATTACCCAAATTTTCTGTATTTAGCTGTGTAATTTGCATTTAAAGTAACTTGTAAAATTTTGGCTATAATTTGTTGTACCTCACAAAGTCTTTGTCTTTCTATTTTCTGTAACAACCTTGTTCAAAATGCTCAGCTCAAATCTCCATTCATAATCATGTCCTTCTTCTGCTATATTTGTTGAAATTAGCCTTCTCAGAGGGGTGAAATAATTAAATGATTGAAAGTTTTAATGCTTGCATAGTTCTCTTACCTCTCTTTCATGCCTTCAGCACATGGGTCTATTAACATGTGTACTCACACATAAGCAAATGGAATCACTGGTGTCTGCACAGAGAAACCTCAGATAAACAACATTTTAATTATTTTAGTCTTTAATACAAAAATTCTTTATTTCCACTTGCTGGAAATGGTCAGGAACTGTTTTTGTTCAATGGTTCCTTTTTGTTCTCACAAAATGAGTTGGGGGAAAAGAAGTAAGGTTACCTGGAGGCTGTAAACCAAAGGTATTTCTGTGTGTTGAAATGTGAAACATAGTAGAATTAGAGGTCATATCTTAATTCTAAATAAACAGAAGTTAGGTGTCACGAAGAGGGTAGATATACATCCTGGAAGCTTGATTAAACAGATATTCTTAGTAAAATTTTGAGCTTGAATGAATTTTCTTTCATCGGATTTTTATGTTTCACATTTTAAGATAATACTAACTTTAGTATTCTTGCCTAGAGAATCCCATTGACAGAGGGGCCTGGTGGGCTACTGTCCATAGGGTCGCACAGAGTCGGACATGACTAAAGCGACTTAGCACGCATGCATGCGTTTGGAGAAGGAAATGGCAACCCACTCCAGTGTTCTTGCCTGGAGAATCCCATGGACAGAAGAGCCTGGTGGGCTGCCGTCTATGGGGTCTCAGAGTCGGGCACGACTAAAGCGACTTAGCAGCAGCAGCAGCAACCTTAGAAAAGGCTTGAAAACACAATTAGATGTGGTGGTCTTCACATAATAGATTCTTTTGTTTTTGATCTCAGTGTTCTGATCCATGATGTCTAGGTTGTATTTGATAAAAGGAGTGGAAGATTCTTTCTAGGGAATGCAAAGAGATTTCCCTCAAATTGGAGATGAAAGAAGTTAAAGACTTTCATTGAAACTACCTTTCAATTAATTGCATTATTTATGAAGACAAATTAGAAACAGAATTCATTTCGTATGACAGCTGATGTCTTGAACAGGGCTATGTCAGGTTAAAAAAAAAAATTGTTTAGTTTGTCAGGTGGATGGCATTTCTCAGTCATTATCAAATTCATCGCCCTCACAATATTAATCACTTTTGTGTGCTAGGTGATAAATTTAATTCTCCAAAGTTGAATTTAGGGAACATGTCTCTTCTGCCCTTCTTGTCACCATCTGTGGCCTTAAAAAAAAATCATGAACTTTCCAAGTGTTTATCCATTTTGTTGATGATTAACCCAATTCAAAACCTTTTCCCAAATTCAGTGGATTTTAGGAATGCATTTAGAAATCTTTCCTTTTCTACAGTTTTTCTATAGTCTTCAGACTTGGGAAGGTAAGACTGGCAGTTTTAGGTAGAGACAGACTGAGGTCTGAATTCTACTGCATCATATAACACTTGCATGATCTGTGGGCTCTACTCCATATTGTCAAAAAGAGTCAGACATGACTGAGGCAGCTTAGCACGATCTTGGCCTGGTTTTTTAACCTCTTATCTTTAGAGTCCATATCATTTTTATCTCTTTCCTCGTCTATCTATGTCTATACCTAATAAGACCAGTATAATAACTCACAAAAATCAACATTATACATTGTACAAGGACATAAACCTTATAAAGAGGGATGTATTAAATACACTAGGATGGGGAATGGGGGAGACTAATAGTGTATTCTGGGGTTAAAAATGAAACAAGAGCGGCCCTTCCAAGGAATGGGGAGTGATAAGAATTTTCCTTGAACTGGGCAGTATGATAAAATCTACCTTCTGTATCCAAAATTAAAACAAGACAATGTGATAAAATGTTAGCACAGTGGTCTTCATGCTTTCCGGTTGCCTTTTCTTTTCTTCTTTCTCCCTATTTGGAAAGTATATTCACAGATCTTCCTTCTTAAGCATCTATAGGAATTTTTTATAGTTATATTTGTAAAATACTTTTAACAGTAAGATTTTCATAACATATATTGTATCAAATAAAACAACAAAACCCTACTTTTAAGCACTAAATAGTTTTGTTTTCTTATGTTCCCTAAATAATTTCATAGTGCATTACAGGATACCCATACATGCAAGGGTATGGGATGAATGAAAATATGAAGAGATTAAAACAGCACCTGGCACATAGTCAAAGTTCAGTAAACGATGGCTTGAATCAGCAGTTTATAATCATTATTTATCTATTTTTATTATTTTCCCACAATCAGAGCATCCATTCAAAACACAAAGATGTGAAAAATGGGAGATTCTGTATTGTGTGCAACTAAAAGTACAGCAACTTCTCTCTAAATTGTTTATGAAAATAGAGAACAGAGTTTAGGATTTTGAGAAAAATAATGCTAATCTGAAAACAGCATTTCGTGGGGGGAAAGGTATCAATGTTTCAGGATAGCAATAGTAACTTTACCACCTAGTTATCCCATATAAGACATGTGTGACTTTGGACTTTCACTTAACTGTTCAGTTATTCCATTTCTCCACATGTAGGGATTGGTGAGGAAAAATTACAGCACAGGTAAAATCCTTAGTGCAGTGCCTGACACAGAGCAAATAATCAGTGAAAATTCTATCGATATTGCTATTAGTTCTATACTTGCAGTTGGCTGTGTGAAAGTCACTCAGTCATGTCCGACTTTTTGCAATCCCATGGACTATACAGCCCATGGAACTCTCCAGGCCAGATACTGGAGTGGGTAGTTGTTCCCTTCTCCAGCGGATCTTTCTGACCCAGGGATCAAACTCAGGTCTCCCACTTTGCAGGTGGATTCTTCACCGGGTGAGCCACCAGACTAAATAAAATTATGAAGAGTCAGACACTATAGTTATCATTATAAGCATACTTTGGTGATCAGATGGCTTCCTTTGGGCATCTTGGTTGCTAACCTTTTAGCAAACATACATTGATTCTTTTTTCTTCTTTTTTTTTACTGGAATATGATTGCTTTACAATGTCGTGTTAGTGTCTGCTATACAATGAAGTAAGTCAACCATGTGCATACATATATCCTCTACCTCTTGGACCACACTTCCACCCCACCCCCATTCCTTCAACAACTCCCTGTTGCACTTTTCTTTCTTTCTTTTTTGCATTTTGGAGTTTTAAAGCAATATTCAAAACTATATTTTCATTGTATGGTAAAATATTCTCATTTATCACTAGGTTGAAGATTTATATCTCCCTGTTTCCAAAAGCACTGGAGGCAGTAAGCTTTAGGCAGCTTATGCATTTTCACAGGGTCCAAAGTGCAAAATGATATGAAACAGAAAATAGGACTGCCTCCATCTAAAAGAAGCAGAAGGATTAAGTGCTTGCAAATACCAGATATGAGTGTAACACTTAAATCCAAATCTAGTAACCTAGTAGAGCGTTCTAGTGACTGACAAGAGCCACATGGTTTAAACCAGGTTTGCATTTTTAACAACAATAATCATAGAGGGATTTTTTTTTTAAAAATTCAGTAATTTCAAAATCTCTTAAGGTATGCATTCCTTTCATTTTGCAGAGAAAACAGAAATTTTCAGCTAAGAGCCCACCCAACTTTTACTCCCATCTAGAACTTTTGATATTATTAGTAACTCTCAACACTGTCTGCTTTGCTCTTCAACTGAGAAGGAAAGCACTCTGATGTTATTTCAAGCTAACCCCATCCTGCCTCACCTTAGAACCTTGCTCAAAATTTTGGAGGTGGATGGGAGGAAAAGACTACTGTTGTTCAGTCACTAAGTTGTGTCCAACTCTTTGTGACCCCATGAACAGCAGCACGCCAGGCTTCCCTCTCACTGTCTCTTGGAGTTTGCTCAAACTTGTCTGTTGAGTCAGTGATGCCATCCAATCATCTCATCCTCTGTTGCCTCCTTCTCTTCCTACCCTCAATCTTTCCCATCATCAGTGTTCTTTCCAATGAGTCAGCTCTTCACATCAGGTGGCTAAAATATTGGAGCTTCATTTTTACTATCAGTCCCTCCAATGACCATTCAGGGTTGATTTCCTTTAGGACTGACTGGTTCGATCTCCTTGCTGTCTACGGGTCAGAGTCTTCTCCAGCACCACAGTCTGAGAGCATCAGTTCTTGGGCACTCAGCCTTCTTTATATGAAAGAGCTTATGGAGTCATCACAGAAGTGGAAGGGAGCTGGGAGAGAGTTGTGTCTTGTAATCCACAGAGGAGAGAATGTCAGGAAGGAAGGAGAGGTTGCTACATTCAAGGTTTAAGTAAAACAACTGAAAAGTGTTCCTTGAAACTCTCAGTGGATAATGTATGGATAACCCTGGCAAAACTAGCTTTAGAGAGAAGTTTTATTTTAAGATAGAGAGAAAGATGTTGATGATAGAAGAGAAAGAAGGGCATATTAAGATCAAGGTTCTTTATCCTAAAACAAATCTCCTCCCTAAAACTGCTTTTGCCAGGCTTGTTTATACATTGTCCACTGATAATTTCAAGAAATACTTTTCAAGCATTCTGTGTAACATCCTGAAAGTAATGACTGCTCCTTCCTTTCTTCCTGACTTTCTCTCCTCCTTGTATTGTAGGAAACAGCTTTCTCTTGGTTCTCTTCCATCTTTGTGATGACTCCCTAATCTTTCTCATACAGTCTTTCCCCTCTGTTGAACTCCAACATTTTGTCCATTTCTTTACTCCCTCCTCTGTGATCATATCCACTGGCAAAACTTTACCAACTCTAATTAGCTATATATGGATGAGGTCCACATCAATATTACTAAATCAGATCACTCTCCTTGTTCTCTGAACCCAGAGATCCAGCTACTGCTTGAAGCCCTTATTGAGGATCTGAGGCTCTCATTGAGGGAGTCTCAAGCATTGGAAACTTAGTGGACCTAAAATTAAATGTATCTTCTTTTACCCTCCACCTCCCAAATTTCTTCTTCTCTGAGTACTACGGACAGCTCAGGTTACCCTTTTTCCAGGGCAGTCTAGTGTATCTGAAGTTACTCATGACTCCTCCTCTCTCTTCCTCCTCACATCAAGCTCTCCAGTAAAACCAATGGGTAGTTTCTCCTCAACACCCCCCAAAGAGCTGGCTTCACTGTGACTACTTTCATTCTTGTCCTCATTATTTCTTACAGAAAGGTTTACTGTAATTGCTTCTTTCCTGATATCATTCTTCATAACTGACCCCTGCAATCAATTATCTAAACTAATGCCAGAGATATCTTTTGAAACTATAACTTAAAAATTATTTTACCATCCTTAAAACCTTTGTTTCTCTATAGCTTTTAGAATTAACGCAAATTTTTTACTATGGTTTACAACGTGCTTCAGGGTCTGACTCTTTGTTACTTCTGTCTTACTTGCCATATTGTGACTCTGCGTTTCATACTCCAGGCTCAGACACCCTGAAAATTTGTAGTATGTAAAGTGTGCCAGAAGTTTCCACATTCCTACATCTTGGTCTAGTGTTCCATCTGTCAGACACTCCCTGTTTCTGCCCGTACTTTTTGCCGAGTTTGAGTGCAAGTCAACACTTTCCCCTTTCTCATTTACTTTGTCTCTAACTCTCCTCACCTAACTTCTGTCTTTCAAGGCAAAGGTTAGAATCTTCCAGATCTGTTCTCATACTTAGAATCCACATTTGTCACCTGTTTTATAAGACTTATAGATACCTTCAATGGTGGGACACAATATAAAGACACTCAGACAAGAAGAACCTTTATTATTTACAGCTCCAAATAGAAACTCCCTGGTGGCGCAGATGGTAAATCGTCTGCCTGCAATGCGGGGGTCCTGGGTTCAATCACTGGGTTAGGATGATCCCCTTGAGAAGGAAATGGCAACTCACTCCAGTACTGTTGCCTGGAAAATTCCATGGATGGAGGTGCCTGGTAGGCTATAGTCAATGGGATTGCAAAGAGTCATACACGACTGAGCAACTTCACTTCATCTTCATCACTTCACTTCATCTTCATCACTTCACTTCATCTTCATCACTTCACTTCATCTTCATCACTTCACTTCATCTCCTGCATTGCTGGCAATTTCTTTACCATCTGAGCCACCAGGGAAGCCCTCTATGTGGCAAGTGGGGCAGGTGGTCAGGCTAAACTCACAGTCTTCCTGGGGTTTAGGTATTTTGAATAACTCCACTAACCCCCAGGAAGTCTGTGAGTCTAGGGACATCTAGCAATTGACTGTGTGTATATCTTAACTCTGGAATGTTTGATAAGGGAAGTAGTTGGGGTGGGGGCTTAGTCTGTGAAGGGGAAGAGGGTTTTGAGCCATGACTTCAAGACAGCATTTGTGAAATATTACATCATACACCTCACAGAGTCAAGGACAACTCTCTAATAGAGCCTCTCACAGTGGATTATAAAGGCTTATTGTCTATCTCTCCCACTAGCATGTGACTGAAGGGTTAATTGCAGAGACTTTTCAGCCTATTCCTAATGTAGCTTTCTCTACCCCATTTCATAACATGGTTCTTAGTTTGCTGCAGTGGTTATTTTTTGTACCTTTCCCCTTCCTTTTAAACCATAGCTTTGGTGGTTCTATTATAGGTATGTTTAGACCATACACAGCCACAAATTATCTGTGGAAGTAAATTGAATATAAATGGACTAAAGCTAACTAAATCCAAGCCTAGATTTATCACCAGGCTTCTTGTAAAAGCATCATGGACAGAATTTTAAATCCCAGATTTAGCAAGGATATGAACCTGCCATTCAGTGGGATGGTCTGCCTATTGGTTCTCTGAAATCCCAGGTCTTGCTGTCAATGACAGAGCATGTGAGGAGATCAAAGACTGGCCTTCACACAAGAGTGGGCAGAGTACCTAGGGCTTTGTAGACCTAGACCTTGATGCAGAGCAGCCAGTTCATAAAGGCAGCATATGTGTATGATTATACATGGGAGTCAGGGGCATAGCTCTGGTAAGAATCCAGGGTGTCATTTCCAATCATATCCTTTTCATAGGACAAGGAATAAGACACAAAACCTAAGGGAAAGGGCTGGGGCACTATTTGGAAGTCACACTATGTATGGAATCTTCAGGAAATACATACATATTCTGAGAATTTGAGTTCTGAAGGCAAGTGGAGGTGTGCCTATAAGCTTAGGCACAGAGTATGGTTCAAGTTTGAGCCAAAGAAGGAGATAGACAGGAAAGGAATCGAACTCTGACACAGAAAACTTTTCAGAGATCATCTCTTTAGTAGTCATAAGACAAGAATATAACCATTGACCTAACTAACAATCAAAATCACATGACTTCTGCCCCTGCGGGCTTGCTGGTTGAGTGGATTAAGGCTACTGGGATGTGGGGCATCCTCAGGGAAAGGCAAGTCTCCTCAAGCTTAGTCCTCTGGGTTGACATTCATCCAGAGACTGAGCAAGCCTAGTTTTTCTTCAGACACATTAATTCATTGAGACATCAAATTATAATCTAAGTAATTACAATTTGGAAGTAATTTGGGCTGTGTCCATTAGTAATACTAATGACCATGATTTTTAAAATTTTATCTCTAAACCTCACAACAACCTTAAGAGGCAGATATTATTACTCTCATTTTAAAGATAATGAAACCCAGGTTCACAGAGGTTAATACAGCCTTGGAATCACAGCCTTTGGTTTACAGCCCTGTGGAGGACTGGTCTGAAATCATTAAGCCCCATGAGGAAGTAGGCTGCAGTATGCTTTATACTTTTTGAAGGGGAAAAGAAGTTGAGTACATCTGCCATGTAACCTTTGCTAAGCTTCTCTCTTCTGGGCTATGTGATATGGTAATTTAGTCCTATTTCATCCCAAGTTTGGGAATTTAAGAAGATTCTCTGTGTTCCCTCATGAAAATAAAAATTGGCTCCTTCTGTAGACTCCCACACTGGTTGGTCTGGGCTGTGGTGGGCTGGCCTTCTGTCTGGGCAAGAACACAAGTCAAACTCTTAAGAGTTCACAACAGAATGTCAACCTTGCCTCCCCAGGGTCTGGTGTCTAAATCTTATGGCTCTCACTTCAACTGAAAATGTAGGGATGCTGCTCTACAGGCCTGTGTTAGAGGATTTTGATTGTGAACTGAATGGGAGCCAACATTCATCCAAATCTCCCTTAAGACATCTGATATACAGAGTGCATAGTGGGAAGATCATAAGCCTTGGCACCAAACAGCTCTAAGTTAGAATCCCAGCTTTGCACCTAACAAGCGGTGTGAACGTGGGCCTGTTTTTACATGATAACAATGGCTAATATTCATAGAGTGTGTGTTATCTATTGGGGCACAGTGTTATGTTTATATTCACTGTTTCATTTACACTTTGTAAAACACTGTGAAGAGGGTACTCTTGTTATTACTCTTTTAGCAATGTAAAGAATGAGGTTTAGAATGTTTAATCAACTTGAGGAAGGACACTTAGCTTGTAAGGGGTAGATATGGGACATGCCTTTTAGACAGAGCTGATCAATTGAATCCAGTTCTGAAAACAAACATCTGTTCAAAAGGAAGGTGTTTGGATGATTGGACTTATTGTTAAAGCATTTTAAGGAAAGAAAAGACACCAATTAAAACTTAGAGGGTTCATAATGTAATGCTATGTGGAAAATGGGTTAGCCATATATAAATCAAGGAGAACAAGTCAAGCTTATTGCCTTATGGCTGGTGAGCGATCCTGGCCCTTTGGACTGTCACATTTAAGAAACTCAGAAGCTACAGGATTTTTACCTATGTGTATTGAGCCATATGAATTTTTAAAAGAAACCTATCAAGACAAAAAATTATTCTGATGACTCTTTTTTAAAGACTTTTTAAAGCCTTTGTTTTTCCACTTTTATTTTATGTTGGAGTTTTTATTTGATGGGTTTCCTTACTGTATGGTGGCTCATACAGTAAAGAATCTGCCTACAATGCAGGAGACCTGGGTTCAATCCCTGGGCTAGGAAGATCCCCTGGAGGAGGAAATGGCAACCCACTCCAGTATTCTTGCCTGGAAAATCCCATGGACAGAGGACCCTGGTGGGCTATAGTCCATGGAGTTGTGAGAGTCAGACATGACTAAGCAACTAACACACACACACACAGTTGATTTACAATGTTGTATTAATTTCAGGTGTACTGCAAAGGGATTTAGTTATACATATACATATATCTATTCTTTCTCAGATTCTTTTCCCTGATAATATAGGTTAACACAGGGTATTAACTATATGAATTTTATTTTACAAAAAAAGTCATATAAACCATATACAAATTTATAATTTGATTTTTCAGAGTTTTAAAATTAGTTTTATCAAAATCAGTTTAGCCATTTGTATATTCATTCTAAGAACATAAGATTTGCATCAAATTCTAAAGTGTTGATGTATTATTTAATAACAAACCCAATGACTTGTAACAGAGTAAAAAGAAAGGGATTCCAAGGTTTGTTATTGTCTGACATTGTTTAAATTTTGATTTGAAGGTTTTGTATTGTATGGTTTCACATGTACTAGAAGCCTTTACTATGTTGATCCCTACCAAATGAAATTCACAGATTATGAACCAATAGCAATAAGAGTGCTTTTGCCTGTTACTTTGCCATAATCTCGGTGCTCACATTCATTTATTTGAGAAGTGAATATAGTATATGGCTCAAACTTTTAGTAATTGCAGTAGAATGGTTGGATTGATTTTTCTGCCTCTAATATTTTCTCTGTTGTATGTTGGAAAAATATTTACAATTTCAAGTTTCTCCTGAATTCAAGGGAAAAGAATGCAAATTTTATTACTTTATCAAACTGACTAATTAGTCCTCTTTGTCTAGAGGGAATGCTCTGATTCCTGCAACTCACATTTTTAAAATTTCTTAAGTTTGAAAACAGTTTAGTTTCAACCTGGCCTTATTTCCAAAAGAAAATAATTCAACAATATTATGTATTTCTCATTATAACTTTTAAGAGACCCTGTAGTATAAGAACTACACTATTTCATCTCTTAGTATTTCCATGAGGCTAGTGATAGTTTTACTAAGTGCCATATCACAAAAGTATCAGAACAATGGATTAAAACCAGAAAGAAAAAATTGTGTATTAGTCCTTGAAGCCGCACTGTGAGTGTCAAAATAGACTGTCTTGGTTTTTCAAACAGTTGATTAAACACAGTACAAGGAATTTAAATTTGTATGGAATCATCGAAATAGAAAATATAAGATGTGGAAGAATAGGCTTCCTTCATTCCAATGACTGGCATATTTGCTAACCCCTCTCCTTGTAGAAAGCATAAATTAATAAGTGCTGAATCTCAAATTCAGTAGGATACATCCTACCTTGGAAGCAAGAATTATGAGAACAAGAATAATTGATCTTCCACGTGACCCATTAAAACAGGTCTCATTTAATGCAATACTGTTTAAAACTGTCTCTTTCAAGTAGGCTAACCTGAATGTAGGCCCCCTTTTTTGCACTTTACAGCAACACTGAGCAATTCCCTCAACCATCCCGATCAGAGGACCTTGAACTGAGAGCACATGTTTAATGATGCCTGGACTAGCTATTGATTAAACACTGACAATGTTCAGAGGAATTGAGAATCAAAAAGCCTCCCCATGGCCAACTCTGCCATGCTCACTTCTTAATAGATGGCAAAGGAGGATTCTAAATGAGATCTGCTGCCCTGCACATCCTCAGAACTCCACAGGCAGTGGGATTAATTTCTGCTTCGCAGTCCTTTGGAACTACCATGTCTAAAATGTCCAAAATGAATACAGATATCCATCCTTTTTTATTTCCTTATTCCTCCTTTTTGGGAAAAATTTTTCTTTTATGAATTTAATGCATAGAGCAATACTGCTTTAAATGTGGAATGATGAAAGTTCACCATTAATTAAAACATAAAGAATCAGACAAATCCTGCGACTATAATTTAAGTTGAACAACTCCATAAATCAAGCAAGCAAACAAACAGAGAGGTTAAAAGAAAATAAAGAATAAGAGTAAGTAAAAAGGAGAAAAATGATTTGAAGCCAGAACTAATAGTCACACTGCCATTGCTCTGTTAAATTGGTTAGTATCCAGAGGCTTAGATTATTTTTAGGATATTCTTTTGTCTGGGTAGGAGATTGTGACCCAGAACTGTGAAGTGAGGCTGTTTCTACACTTTAAAAAATATGATTTTCAGTGATGGAACCACCCAACTGTTTTACCTTCAACAAACATTAATGGAACTCCTAAAGGGTGTCAGGCACATGGCTTGATGCATCCCTTTTAAAGTTATTTAATCCCCCCAATGATGCTGTGAAATACACATTATAATCATTTTAAAGATGTGAAAACTGAAGCTTGGAGGAATTAAATAAATCTCCTATTATCAAGCAATCAGTAAATAGACAAGACTTAATTCACACTGCTAGAAACGGTTAGAGCAAGGATTTAAATACAGATATTTTGAATAATATTCTGTTGAGCTCAATACCATATAATACCATCTTTAGTTGAATAATATACATTTAATGAAAGACTCTGTGGGAACCTCAGATTTTTTTTTTTATTGTTTTATTTTTCTTTTATGACTTCCTAAGGATTACATACCTTGGGTCGGAGAAGGCAATGGCACCCCACTCCAGTACTCTTGCCTGGAAAATCCCATGGACGGAGGAGCCTGGTGGGCTGCAGTCCATGGGGTCTCCAGGAGTCGGACACGACTGAGCGACTTCACCTTCACTTTCCACTTTCATGCACTGGAGAAGGAAATGGCAACCCACTCCAGTGTTCTTGCCTGGAGGATCCCAGGGACGGGGGAGCCTGGTGGGCTGCCGTCTATGGGGTCGCACAGAGTCGGACACGACTGACGTGACTTAGCAGCAGCAGCAGCAGTACATACCTTGGGTAAAAAATTTTTGGAAGTAAAAAAATATGAATAGGGAGAGAATAAAGGGAATCAGAAACCCTCTCACTCGGAAACAGTTCTTGTTATTTGGACTTCTTTCATTTCAGTTTTTTCTCTTCTTTATTGAGACCATGTCACTTTTTGCTATCTACGCCTATAAGACCGCACATACACACACATACACACAGGCAACCTTAATGTATAATAAGCGGAAACTATTTGTAACTGACTTTAAGGCAAACACCTTTTGATATTTACATAAATATACATATCATGGAATTTTTTTCTTTTCTAAGTAGTACTGACATTACTGTATATTTGCATATATTATCTGGATATTTTTAATTATTACTGTTTTCTAGGCAAGATTTAAAGCAGGAGGATTAAGGTAAAAGAAGTTAAAAGAAAGCATATTTTAAAAAATTCTTGAAATCTCTTGTCAAAATGTTTTCAAAATTTTAATGATTTCTTGATCCATTACCACTATGATAGTTCCTGTCTTATTCTTACTAGCATCACATTTTATTGTCCTTTTTAGTGTTCACTAATTTGATAAGTAAATCATGTGTGTTTTTTGCTCCCTTCATTTAGTTCAGATTCTAAAAGTATATGTGTAATTTGTGTCTTTTATCAGTTTTTTCTATGGTACTTTTTCTAATTTTAATTTTTTGTGAATTTTGTCCTATATATATATATATGTATATATAGTGCTTTATAGAGCAAATATAATCATTATCTGTTATACTTGTTATAAATATGTTTTCATAATTTTTCTGAGCATAAAAGCAATATATGTGTATCACAACTTAGAATACATATGTATAAGAAAAAAATGAAAAAGAGTAAAAAATCAATATCATTATTCAGAATTTACCATTGTCAACATTTTTGTTATACTGCTGGAAATTTGGGTATTGAGTCCTAGAAAGCTAATTGGAATAGACTAGAAACAAATCTAATGGAGATTCCATGTACTTCAGCACTTTTGCTGTCTATCTATCTACCTATAATCTATCATCCCTATCTATCATCTATCTACTTCCCTAGTATCAATCAATTATCTAGGTAGTCTTAAGAGCTTTTGAACTAGTACTGCCCGTCCTCCTTTCTCAGCAGGTGAGATTCTGTCTTAATAAGTGTAACATAAGGGAAAGCCAGAACTCCGAGGGAATGATTCTTCAGAGGGTTCCAGCTCTCTGCATTCCCTAATTCTAACAATACCATGCTTCATCGGCACTGACATATCTGCTACATGACTGTGAGAACCTTCTCAGGGCCTCAGAGCTAGTGCAGAAGAAATTCTTTGCAGAGGATATATGCTAAACACTGAGGTTTTCTAGCCGGTATAACCAAGCAACTGTTCGGAGAAAAACTTCTGACCTTTCATATCGTTTTATTCAGGAAGGGTCTGTGACCACATTAATTCAATATATATTTAAAGTTTGGGACATTAGTGGATAATCACCTCCATGATATTGTGCAAAAATGCACAATTTTAAGAGCCTAAAAGCATTGATCTTAAAGAGGAAATTTTGAAGAGAACAGTTAGACAAGCGTAATCATCAATCTTCAAAAGGGACTATTAAGATGATACAGAATTCCCAATTTTTTACTATAGATTTGGAAACCAGTTTCTTAAGAGAGCCGTGTAAGCCTTGAAGAGACAATTGTCCTCAGTTTGCTAAATTCAACCTTTTTCTACAACGCAGAAAAATGACAAAGTGGAAGATTCTTGAATGTGAGTTAACATACACTTCTTTTTCTTGCCCAACAGAAATGCAATCATACTTTATATAACTTTCAGCAACTCTTAAAATTTAATATGTACCCTCTTCCATCTTATTATATATCTGATAAAATCTTTTTAATGACTGATATTCCTTTTTCTGTTAAATAATTTCTTTAATGATTTACCTGTTTGTAGACTTTTTTTGTGTTTTCTCTCTCTGCTGCTGTAGTGAACACAGTAACTACTAATCACATTTATGCCAAATCTTTGAATATCTCCAGAATTATTTTCCTTAGTATGAATCAAGACACCAAAAATGATGACCTCAGAAATGATGTTTATTGTTGACTTGTCCTCCAGAAACCAAGTTAATTTTCTATCAGTCATATTTTAGGAAAACCTGCCCTTTTTCACTATGCCCAGATAAGACCTATACGATATATTTTATTTCATCGTTTCCCAGGTGTGATTGGTGTCGTTGCTTGGGCTCCCTAAAAACAGACTCCAAGATTTTTGTGCAAAAAATTTACTAGGAACAACACGTGAGGGGTAAGGTTAGCAGGATAGGACAGAGGGAGAAATTGAAGTACGATGCAACTTCAACAAGGGTTCTACTGACCTGTCAAGAGAATTTGAGAGCTGGGGTGTCCCTTCAAAATTGTCCAGTCTTGAGGCAAAGCAACTGGGACTCAGTAGCCTATAACAACCTGCAGCCTGACCTGGGAGGGGCATGACCTTAAATGAGGAGTTGCCCTTCAGCTGAGGGCTCCTCTTCTGGAGAAGAACTTGGTTGTGAGCTGTGTGCTGCCATGTCCAGCAGTTGAGGGATGATTGTGGTTGAAGTGAGTGACGTTGCCGGAGCTGCTACTGCACACCACGCCTTGTACCACTCAGATCTACTAGCTTTGTATAATGACTAGTCCTCTAGGCTTATGGTTGCTGTCTTTTTCAGGAAAATTGGCAAGAGTAAAGTTAGGGAAATGAGCTATAGTCCCTGCCACTGAAGCTGGTCTTGAGGTTGAAATTGATGCTTAACATCCTTCTCATTGCAGGTCTAGATTTTTCTCACCCTCCTTCTTTTACCAAGTATCATAGGTAGAGAACTCTGGGAAACAAGACTTTGAGATGTGCATATAGGGCATTTATTGAAGAGAGCGCTTGGGGACAACGCATGTGAGAGATGAGGGAAGCAGAATTGTGTAAGTGGAGGAATGAATTGAGATGCAATTACAACCAGCCTCAGGCAATTTTCTGGAAATGTCAGAGCTAGAGTAGCTTTTCAGATTGGCCCCAGCTTTGCACAAGGCAGCAGGACTTTGTACTCTAACACTGGGCTAGTCATTAGGGGAAGGCGGCTAGAGCAGGACGTGTGACCTTGGGCAGGGTGTCTCTCTTCATCTATTGACCCTTCTCGAAAGGGATACAGATGAAATCTGTCTGTTGCCAATACCCCTAGGAGCTGAAGTAATGAGAATTTCAGTCCCAAAATGGAATCTGGGCAACACACTATGGTATCCATTATAGTAATTTAAAATGGCATCCCATTATTATTGTAATTTATTAATATATTATTTTCTGTGTATTAATATACATTTTTAAAATGTCTTGCATATTTCTTTCTTCCATCTTTCTATGGAGGTAATATATCATTGATTTGGTGTTTTTGGTCACATATGTTGTAAATATTTTGTATTTCAGTATAGTCATGGTTAAATTTTATATAGCACAAAATGTTTATGTTTTGTTTTTGCATTTGTTTCTTCCATTTAAGTTTTAAGAGTCTTCTATCTAGCTTAAAAATAAATATAGATAATTTTATCTAGTGATTTTGTAGTTTCATTTTGTTAGATTTGAATGTTTAATCCATTTGGAATTTACTTTGGTGTATGATGTAAAGCAAGGACTTAAATTATATATGTTTTCCAGATAGTTCAATATTATCCCAGCATCATTTTTGAATGATCTTTCTTTTCTTTAATGATTTTAGGCTGTCTTTGTGAAATATTAAATACATTAAGTTCTTTTATGTACCAAGTTTTGTCTATCAGATATGATTTTGAATCAATCAACTTATTTATACCAATATCAGAAACATATTGCCTAAATTATTATAGTTTTTTAGTATGGCTTACTACTTAGTTGAACCAAACTACCAGAGGGAAAAAGTTGTTGACACAAGAGTAGATGATTATGATTATCTTAAATGCTGAAATGTCTACTTTTTTTAGCTTCTATTAACATATCTGTATTTCTTCACTTCTGACCTTTGGTCTATGCATTTTGCCATTTGACAAATATTAAATGCATTAAGAAAATGTCACACTCTTGTGTTCTTCTATTTTTTCCCTCTGCTTTTCCTTTACAGTCAGTTTTTGAACAGTCATTTAACTGCATGTTTCTTTTCAAATTTCTTGCATTTTTCTGTTTTCTGTTACACATGATACAACTTAAATATTCATCAAGTGTTGGATGATAAGATCATCATTTCCTTTCTGTGTCAACTCCTTGGCCCTCACATCTAGAACACTTTACAATGTGGTAAGCAGATATTTTGGAACTTCCCTGGTGGCTCAGACAGTCAAGAATCTGCCTGCAATGCAGGAGACAAGGGTTTGATCCTTGGGTTGGGAAGATCCCCTGGAGAAAGGAATTGCAACCCACTCCAGTATCCTTGCCTGGAGAATTCCATGGACAGAGGAGCCTGGCAGGCTACAGTCCATGGGATTGCAGAGTCAGACATGACTGAGTGACTAACACTTTCACTTTTCTTTCAGGCAGGTATTTTTAACAGTGTTATGTTGAAATACACTGAAATAACATATAGATGTGTGCTATACTTTCCTTTTATTTTTCTAAAGGGATGCCATTCATGAAACTTTGAATTTTAAAGCTGGGTTTACTTTCAGGGAAGTTCTAGAGACTAAATTTGAGGGCCTCCAAACTTAAATGAAAATTTTGGAACTCACAGGATGGAAAAGCTATGTAGTCATTGTTTTTGTTCATTTATTTTTATTAATTCCACACATGTACTGAGTGAAGGACTGCCTACATAATAGGCAAGGGTGAGTACAAAACTGAAAAGTGGGATACCTTGTTCAAAAAGTATTAAGAATTTTAAGATGATGATGGCAAAGCATTCAGCCAAGTATGGGACCCTTTTGAAGCCACCCAGGCTTTTAACACTCAACAGAGCTGGATATGACTGAACATAACCCATACATTGTTCTGAGCAGTGGCATTAGTGTTGGGAAGAAACTGACATTGTGGTTACTGCCCTCATGGAACTCACAGATGCAGTGAAGTTGAAAGCAGAAGAATGTTAATTGATTTCCTTGAGTAGTTCTCTAGTATCTTCTTTAATTCATAATCAGTTTTAGAAAACTGATGACTTTACACTCCTTCCCAGTCCCCAACATAGTTTTTCAACTGCCAGGTCCTTGGATATAATTTTGCAGGGTCTGTTAAATGACCACTGTGTGCAAGACACCCTACTATGAGCTAGGTGAAGATAAAATAAAATTAGAAACTTATTTTCATCATTAAAAAAAAATCATTTCCAGTAAGGCAGTATAAAAGCCCTTTGTAGAGCATTTTTTCATATTTCCAGTGGACATGCATGTACTATGAATTATAGCAGCAGCTGGAAATTTTCTTCTCATTACTCTGACTCCCTGAAAAGATATTGTCCTCCAAATGCGAGAAACTCTGTCACTAAGGAAGAAATACATCTTATTAGAATGAAAATGTTGTAGATAATGATTGTATGGTTTCTCATGAGTTTGGGACTAATATATATGTGATGGTTTTCTTTGGGGGAGGGGGATCATATCAAAATGTATTAGCCAAAGAACCTCAGGAGTAGGTAGGAAATAGACAGAAATGGATTTTCTTTAGCAATTGATTCCTCAGCGTGCTAGTTATGCCCAGACAAGCAAAGGATATTTTGACATCTGTTTTACTTTGTTTCTTGCCTTTTCCAGCATTCAAGCTGTCAGCTCTTGCTCTGTTAACAATGGGGGCTATGAGCTGTGGTGTATTCAGATCACTGATGAACACTACTGGCCCTGGAGCCTTTCACACCACCAGCTGAAATGAGATGGCAGATACTATGAGAGGAAGTCACAGTGAATACATATTACCTGCTGCAAAGGAGCAACGTGTTGAGAGCAGTAAAACTTTTTCCAGCCTTCTGTACCATTTTGCAAGATTGTGTGTTTGAAACAATCATTTTCCCCCTACAATCGACTTCACACGTTGCTTTCCATAAACAGCTGTTGCCTTTTTTTGTCTCTGAAACCCTTTGTGTCCTTAGCTTCACATTCACTCACGTTTAAGGCAGGGCAGCCAGAGACAGCAATATGGTTCACGGTGATGAAATGTGACAGCATTCAAGAATTTAAAGTGATGTTAAGTATCCCACTGAGTTTAGAAGAATCACAAACAAAGATATCTAGAAAATGTGGAGATGTACAAACTAAGCAAGATGGGTGAGGGCTTTTATTCTCTGCTGCATATTTTGTTACTTATACATCAAGAAGAAATGGTCTGCAGACTCCATTGAAAAAACTGTATGTATCCACAGTAATGTTTTTGATAAAAAACATTTCTTGCTTTTATTAATATATTTATTTAATTAAAATTCCCTGAAGAGACTCTGGATGCTAGCTTCAATTTTTTTCAGTTCAGGAGGCAGGGAGGGTCAAGGGGAGGCTTTAGCCCTCCTCCCAAAATTTTTATCCATTTTCCAATTGTACTCAAAAATGATAAATATTTTTTAATATGAGCAATATATGTTTTCTCAGTCCTAAGGGAAATGTAAATAAACCGTCCTTTCAACTTTTCATATTTTTATTAACCTCTAGCATAACATCTAAATATAAATGGCATGTTTCCATTTATGAAAATGCAGCTTTAAGACTGCATACTCTTCCAAAAGTGAGAAGTGAAATTTACTCTGTCCTGTCTGACTGCAACTCCATGGACTATACAGTCCATGGAATTCTCCAGGCCAGAATGCTGGAATGGGTAGCCTTTCCTTTCTCCAGGGGATCTTCCCAACCCAGGGATGAAATCCAGGTCTCCTGCATTGCAGGCAGATTCTTTACCAGCTGAACCACCAGGGAAGCCCTTATCTTCCAGACTGGGTGTTTTTTCCGAAGATCCTTCTGTCTTGAAGTTCTGGAATCACTGCTTATTCCCTAAATGGTTCTAGCTTTCTTTTTTTTCAAATTAGGTGTTTTGTTTTTTTTTTTTTTTCTTAACTATCTCAATGTTTTCTCCCCTTCTGGTCTCCTAGATCAGGTTCTTGCCAGAACTGATATCTTTGGTGTGGGAGGATATGGGTTACCACCTAAACCCAATAAGTCAAAGAGGGACTTTTTTTTAACTTGCCACTAGTAGGACTGGTTTTGCAACAAGACTATTATTAGAGTCACCTATAACAAAAAATAAAGGTTACCTAGATAATCACAGTAAACTGTGGAAAATTCTGAAAAACATAGGAATACCAGACCACCTGACCTGCCTATTGAGAAACCTGTATGCAGGTCAGGAAGCAACAGTTAGAACTGGACATGGAACAACAGATTGGTTCCAAATCAGGAAAGGAGTACATCAAGGCTGTATATTGTCACCCTGCTTATTTAACTTATATGCAGAGTACATCATGAGAAATGCTGGGCTGGAAGAAGCACAAGCTAGAATCAAGATTGACGGGAAAAATATCAGTAACCTCAGATATGCAGATGACACCACTCTTATGGTAGAAAGTGAAGGAGAACTAAAGAGCCTCTTGATGAAAGTGAAAGAGAAGGGGGGAGGAGCCAAGATGGCGGAGGAGTAGGACGGGGAGACCACTTTGTCCTACAAATTCATCAAAAGAATAACTGAACGCAGAGCAAACTTCGCAAAACAACTTCTGATCGCTAGCGGAGGTCATCAGGCGCCCAGAAAAGCAGCCCATTGTCTTCGAAAGGAGGTAGGACAAAATATAAAAGATAAAAAGTGAAACAAAAGAGCTAAGGACGGAGATCCGTCCCGGGAGCTCTTAGGCGGCATTGCTTGGGGTAGGGTCCGGGCCTGAGTGCCCTGAGGACAATCGGAGGGAGCTTCTGTGAGTTGCCAACTTGAACTGTGGGAGACCAAAGGAGAGAGAGTAAATTAGCCGGCCCGAACACACTGCCGGCCGTTCGCAGAACAAAGAGACCGAGAGGGTCCAGAGAGGAGCTCGCAGGCTGCGGACCGGCCCAGCCCCGCTGGAGGCAGGAGGCAGGGGGGAGGGGAAGGTCGCGGCGAGACACAGGGCGCAGGCACCCGACCGGCGCGGGCGGGGACTGGGGCTGGGGACGCGGAGGGCAGAAGGCGCGCGCACCCGACTGGCGCCAGCGGAAACTGAGACTGGGTCCGCGGAAGGGAGGGGGAGCGCCACACCTGGGGAGAGTGCACCCACCGAGCCCCTGGCTGCCTGGACCGCTCTGACGGGGAAGGCACAGACAGCAGGCGCAGCTTTCCCCTCCGCGCTTTTGTGGAACACCCGAGGGTTGGAACCTCGCGCAGCGCGGGGCGCGCTCCATATAGAACAGCCGGGAGCCTGAGCAGCGCAGAGGAGAGAGCAGCATCAGCCCCTCCTGGCAGCCCCAGCCCATCCCCGCGGCGCAAGCCCCTCCCCGCAGAGCGACGGAACTAGCTGCCTGAATAAGAGTCCACCTCCGCCCGCCTGTGTCAGGGCGGAAATGAGGCTCTGAAGAGACCAGCAAACAGAAGCCAAATAAACAAAGGGAACCGCTTCAGAAGGGACTGGTGCAACAGATTAAAATCCCTCTAGGAAACATTGTCTACACCAGAGGAGCCTGTAGATATCGAGAAGCGTAAGCTGGAACGAGGAGCTATCTGAAACTGAGCCGAACCCACACTGACCGCAACAGCTCCAGAGAAACTCCTAGATATAATTTTACTTTTTTCTCTTTTTTTTATTTTTTTTTTTCTTTTTTTCTTTTTTATTTTTTCTCTTTTATTTTCCTTTAAAATCCCCTATTACTCCCCCATTACTCCTTAACTTTCATTTCCATAGACTTTTACGATTTTTTAATTAGGGGGAAAAAAAAAAATTTTTTTTTCCTTTTTTTTTTTTCTTTTTTTTCTTTTTTTTTTCTTTTTCTTTCTTTTTTTTCTTTCCTTTCTCTCTTCTATTTTCTATTTTTCTTTTTATCTTATTTCTTTTAAAGTCCTCTAGTACTCCTCTACTACTCCTTAATTTTCATTTTCAATACACTATAACCTTACAAAAAAAAAAAAAGAAGAGAAGCCCTATTTTTAAACCGAAGATTATTCTCTCCCAATCTTGACTCTCTGTTTTCTACCTCAGAACACCTCTATTTCCTCCTTTCCCCTTCTCTTCCCAATCCAATTCTGGGAATCTTTGTAGGTGACTGGGCTACGGAGAACACTCTGGGAACAGACAGCTGTGTAGATCTGTCTCTCTCCTCTTGAGTCCCCCTTTTTCTCCTCCTGTTCATCTCTATCTCCCTCCTCCCTCTCCTCTTCTTCATGTGACTCTGTGAACCTCTCTGGGTGTCCCTAACGGGGGAGAATCTTTTAGCCATTAACCTAGAAGTTTTCTTATCAGGGCTGTATAGTTGGAGAAGTCCTGAGACTACAGGAAGAATAAAACTGAAATCCAGAGGCAGGAGACTTAAGCCCAAAACCTGAGAACACCAGAAAACTCCTGACTACAAGGAACTTTAAGTAATAAGTGACTGTCCAAAAGCCTCCATACCTACACTGAAACCAACCACCACACAAGAGCCAATAAGTTTCAGAGCAAGACAGACCACGCAAATTCTCCAGCAACGCAGGAACATAGCCCTGAACATCAACATACAGGCTGCCCAAGGTCACACCTAACACATAGACCCATCTCAAAACTCATTACTGGGCACTCCATTGCTCTCCAAAGAGTAGAAATCAAGTTCCACGCACCAGAACACTGATGCAAGCTTCCCTAACCAGGAAATCTTGACAAGCCATTCGTCTAACCCCACCCACTGGGTTAATCCTCCACAACAAAAAGGAACCACAGACCTCCAGAATACAGAAAGCCCACTCCAGACACAGCAATCTAAACAAGATGAAAAGGCAAAGAAATACCCAACAGGTAAAGGAACATGAAAAATGCCCACCAAGTCAAACAAAAGAGGAGGAGATAGGGAATCTACCTGAAAAAGAATTTAGAATAATGATAATAAAAATGATCCAAAATCTTGAAAACAAAATGGAGTTACAGATAAATAGCCTGGAAACAAAGATTGAAAAGATTCAAGAACTGTTTAATAAAGACCTAGAAGAAATAAAAAAGAGTCAATTACAAATGAATAATGCAATGAATGAGATCAAAAACACTTTGGAGGGAACCAAGAGTAGAATAACGGAGGCAGAAGATAGGATAAGTGAGGTAGAAGATAAAATGGTGGAAATAAATGAAGCAGAGAGGAAAAAAGAAAAAAGGATCAAAAGAAATGAGGACAACCTCAGGGACCTCTGGGACACTGTGAAACGCCCCAACATTCGAATCATAGGAGTTCCAGAAGAAGAAGACAAAAAGAAGGGCCATGAGAAAATACTCGAGGAGATAATAGCTGAAAACTTCCCTAAAATGGGGAAGGAAATAGCCACCCAAATCCAAGAAACCCAGAGAGTCCCAAACAGGATAAACCCAAGGCGAAACACCCCAAGACACATATTAATCAAATTAACAAAGATCAAACACAAAGAACAAATATTAAAAGCAGCAAGGGAAAAACAACAAATAACACACAAAGGGATTCCCATAAGGATAACAGCTGATCTATCAATAGAAACCCTCCAGGCCAGAAGGGAATGGCAGGACGTACTGAAAGTAATGAAAGAGAATAACCTACAACCTAGATTACTGTATCCAGCAAGGATCTCATTCAGATATGAAGGAGAATTCAAAAGCTTTACAGATAAGCAAAAGCTGAGAGAATTCAGCACCACCAAACCAGCTCTTCAACAAATGCTAAAGGATCTTCTCTAGACAGGAAATGCAGAAAGGTTTTATAAATGTGAACCCAAAACAACAAAGTAAATGGCAACGGGACCACACCTATCAATAATTACCCTAAATGTAAATGGGTTGAATGCCCCAACCAAAAGACAAAGATTGGCTGAATGGATACAAAAACAAGACCCCTATATATGCTGTCTACAAGAGACCCACCTCAAAACAAGAGACACATACAGACTAAAAGTGAAGGGCTGGAAAAAAATATTTCATGCAAACGGAGACCAAAAGAAAGCAGGAGTCGCAATACTCATATCAGATAAAATAGACTTTCAAATAAAGGAAGTGAAAAGAGACAAAGAAGGACACTACATAATGATCAAAGGATCAATCAAAAAAGAAGATATAACAATTATAAATATATATGCACCCAACATAGGAGCACCACAATATGTACGGCAAACGCTAACAAGTATGAAAGAGGAAATTAATAGTAACACAATAATAGTGGGAGACTTTAATACCCCACTCTCAACTATGGATAGATCAACGAAACAGAAAATTAACAAGGAAACACAAACCTTAAATGACACAATGGACCAGCTAGACCTAATTGATATCTATAGGACATTTCACCCCAAAACAATCAACTTCACCTTTTTCTCAAGTGCACACGGAACATTCTCCAGAATAGATCACATCCTGGGCCATAAATCTGGTCTTGGAAAATTCAAAAAAATTGAAATCATTCCAGTCATCTTTTCTGACCACAGTGCAGTAAGATTATATCTCAATTACAGGGAAAAAATTGTTAAAACTTCAAACATATGGAGGCTAAATAACACGCTTCTGAATAACCAACAAATCATAGAAGAAATCAAAAAAGAAATCAAAATATGTATAGAAATGAATGAAAATGAAAACACAACAACCCAAAACCTATGGGACACTGTAAAAGCAGTGCTAAGGGGAAGGTTCATAGCATTACAGGCTTACATCAAGAAACAGGAAAAAAACCAATTAAATAACCTAACTCTACACCTAAAGCAATTAGAGAAGGAAGAAATGAAGAACCCCAGAGTTAGCAGAAGGAAAGAAATCTTAAAAATCAGGGCAGAAATAAATGCAAAAGAAACTAAAGAGACCATAGCAAAAATCAACAAAGCTAAAAGCTGGTTTTTTGAAAAAATAAACAAAATTGACAAACCATTAGCAAGACTCATTAAGAAACAAAGAGAGAAAAACCAAATTAACAAAATTAGAAATGAAAATGGAGAGATCACAACAGACAACACTGAAATACAAAGGATCATAAGAGACTACTACCAGCAGCTCTATGCCAATAAAATGGACAACTTGGATGAAATGGACAAATTCTTAGAAAAGTATAACTTTCCAAAACTGAACCAGGAAGAAATAGAAGATCTTAACAGACCCATCACAAGCAAGGAAATCGAAACTGTCATCAAAAATCTTCCAGCAAACAAAAGCCCAGGACCAGATGGCTTCACAGCTGAATTCTACCAAAAATTTAGAGAAGAGCTAACACCTATCTTACTCAAACTCTTCCAGAAAATTGCAGAAGAAGGTAAACTTCCAAACTCATTCTATGAGGCCACCATCACCCTAATTCCAAAACCAGACAAAGATGCCACAAAAAAAGAAAACTACAGGCCAATATCACTGATGAACATAGATGCAAAAATCCTTAACAAAATTCTAGCAAACAGAATCCAACAACATATTAAAAAAATCATACACCATGACCAAGTGGGCTTTATCCCAGGAATGCAAGGATTCTTTAATATCCGCAAATCAATCAATGTAATACACCACATTAACAAATTGAAAGATAAAAACCATATGATTATCTCAATAGATGCAGAGAAAGCCTTTGACAAAATTCAACACTCATTTATGATTAAAACTCTCCAAAAAGCAGGAATAGAAGGAACATACCTCAACATAATAAAAGCTATATATGACAAACCCACAGCAAGCATCACCCTCAATGGTGAAAAATTGAAGGCATTTCCCCTGAAATCAGGAACAAGACAAGGGTGCCCACTCTCACCACTACTATTCAACATAGTGTTGGAAGTGCTGGCCACAGCAATCAGAGCAGAAAAAGAAGTAAAAGGAATCCAGATAGGAAAAGAAGAAGTAAAACTCTCACTGTTTGCAGATGACATGATCCTCTACATAGAAAACCCTAAAGATTCTACCAGAAAATTACTAGAGCTAATCAATGAATATAGTAAAGTTGCAGGATATAAAATTAACACACAGAAATCCCTTGCATTCCTATATACTAACAATGAAAAAACAGACAGAGAAATTAAGGAAACAATACCATTCACCATTGCAACAAAAAGAATAAAATACTTAGGAGTATATCTACCTAAAGAAACAAAAGACCTATACATAGAAAACTATAAAACACTGATGAAAGAAATCAAAGAGGACACAAACAGATGGAGAAACATACCGTGTTCATGGATTGGAAGAATTAATATTGTCAAAATGGCTATTTTACCCAAAGCAGTCTATAGATTCAATGCAATCCCTATCAAGCTACCAACGGTATTTTTCACAGAACTAGACCAAAGAATTTCACAATTTGTATGGAAATACAAAAAACCTCGAATAGCCAAAGTAATCTTGAGAAAGAAGAATGGAACTGGAGGAATCAACCTGCCTGACTTCAGACTCTACTACAAAGCCACAGTCATCAAGACAGTATGGTACTGGCACAAAGACAGAAATATAGATCAATGGAACAGAATAGAAAGCCCAGAGATAAATCCACGAACCTATGGACACCTTATCTTTGACAAAGGAGGCAAGGATATACAATGGAAAAAAGACAACCTCTTTAACAAGTGGTGCTGGGAAAACTGGTCAACCACTTGTAAAAGAATGAAACTAGAACACTTTCTAACACCATACACAAAAATAAACTCAAAATGGATTAAAGATCTAAATGTAAGACCAGAAACTATAAAACTCCTAGAGGAGAACATAGGCAAAACACTCTCCGACATTAATCAAAGCAAGATCCTCTATGACCCACCTCCCAGAATATTGGAAATAAAAGCAAAACTAAACAAATGGGACCTAATGAAACTTAAAAGCTTTTGCACTACAAAGGAAACTATAAGTAAGGTGAAAAGACAGCCCTCAGATTGGGAGAAAATAATAGCAAATGAAGAAACAGACAAAGGATTAATCTCAAAAATATACAAGCAACTCCTGCAGCTCAATTCCAGAAAAATAAATGACCCAATCAAAAAATGGGCCAAAGAACTAAACAGACACTTCTCCAAAGAAGACATACAGATGGCTAACAAACACATGAAAAGATGCTCAACATCACTCATTATTAGAGAAATGCAAATCAAAACCACAATGAGGTACCATTACACGCCAGCCAGGATGGCTGCTATCCAAAAGTCTACAAGCAATAAATGCTGGAGAGGGTGTGGAGAAAAGGGAACCCTCTTACACTGTTGGTGGGAATGCAAACTAGTACAGCCGCTATGGAAAACAGTGTGGAGATTTCTTAAAAAACTGGACATAGAACTGCCATATGACCCAGCAATCCCACTTCTGGGCATACACACTGAGGAAACCAGATCTGAAAGAGACACGTGCACCCCAATGTTCATCGCAGCACTGTTTATAATAGCCAGGACATGGAAGCAACCTAGATGCCCATCAGCAGATGAATGGATAAGGAAGCTGTGGTACATATACACCATGGAATATTACTCAGCCATTAAAAAGAATTCATTTGAACCAGTCCTAATGAGATGGATGAAGCTGGAGCCCATTATACAGAGTGAAGTAAGCCAGAAAGATAAAGAACATTACAGCATACTGACACATGTATATGGAATTTAGAAAGGTGATAACGATAACCCTATATGCAGAACAGAAAAAGAGACACAGAAATACAGAACAGACTTTTGAACTTTGTGGGGGAATGTGAGGGTGGGATATTTCAAAAGAACAGCATGTATACTATCTATGGTGAAACAGATCACCAGCCCAGGAGGGATGCACGAGACAAGTGCTCCGGCCTGGTGCACTGGGAAGACCCAGAGGAATCGGGTGGAGAGGGAGGTGGGAGGGGGGATCGGGATTGGGAATACATGTAAATCCATGGCTGATTCATATCAATGTATGACAAAACCCACTGGAAAAAAATAATAATAATAATAATAATAAAAAATTAAAAAAAAAAAAAAAAGAAACCTAATGAAGGGAAAAAAAAAAAAAGAAAAGAAAGTGAAAGAGAAGAGTGAAAAAGTTGGCTTAAAGCTCAACTTTCAGAAACTAAGATCATGGCATCAGGTCCCATCACTTCATGGCAAATAGATGGGGAGACAGTGGAAACAGTGTCAGACTTTATTTTTTTGGGCTCCAAAATCACTGCAGATGGTGATTGCAGCCATGAAATTAAAAGACACTTACTCCTTGAAAGGAAAGTTATGACCAACCTAGACAGCATATTACAAAGCAGAGACATTACTTCGTCAGCATATGTCCATCTAGTCAAGACTTTGGTTTTTCCAGTGGTCATTGTTATGGATGTGAGAGTTGGACTGTGAAGAAAGCTGAGTGCAGAAGAATTGATGCTTTTGAACTGTGGTGTTGGAGAAGACTCTTGAGAGTCCCTTGGATTGCAAGGAGATCCAACCAGTCCATCTTAAAGGAGATCAGTCCTGAATGTTCATTGGAAAAACTAATGTTGAAGCTGAAACTCCAATACTTTGGCCACCTGATGCAAAGAGCTGACTCACTTGAAAAGACCCTAATGCTGGGAAAGATTGCAGGCAGGAGGAGAAGGGGACGACAGAGAATGAGATGGTTGGATGGCATCACTGACTCAATGGACATGGGTTTGGGCGGACTCCGGGAGTTGGTGATAGACAGGGAGGCCTGGCGTGCTGCGGTTCATAGGGTCTCAAAGAGTCAGACACGCCTGAGCAGCTGAACTGACTGAGATAATACCAAAGCCAGTATTTGTCCTGGGTTTTTTCCTAAGATCTCTTTGAACCATGTTTTCTTTCTTTCTCCCTCTTGCTCACCATCCTGGGCTTCCACTCTAGTTCTTTTAGCAACATTTGTATGACTATATTGAACTTGTTTCCTTCTGATTATTCTCTTTGGATTTCTGTGTGACAACACACTTAACTTTCTCTTGACCCTTAGCTGAAATGTTTAGGTAGGTTCTGGTGATACCTTTTTTAATAATTTTATGTCTCTTAAAAGGGTGATGGATTTGATACTTCATTGAAATGAGCTTTGAACTGTAGATAACTCTTACAGAAAATTTCACTTTACAGAATTAAAATATTTGTGCTCAGCTGCTTGAACTTTTTTTTCTTTTTGTGTATTTAGTTCCATGCAGTCTTATCACACGTATGAATTTGTGGGTGGGCTTCCCAGGTGGCTCAGTGGCAAAGAATCTGCCTGCCAAGCAGAGGACATGGGTTTGATCCCTAGGTTGGGAAAATCCTCTGGAGAAGGAAATGGCGACAGACTCCAGTATTCTTGCCATAGACAGAGGAGCCTGTCTGGCTGCAGTCCATGGGGTTGCAAAAACAGTTGGATGTGACTGACTGACTGACTAAACGACAGTAAGTCTCCTAGTCAACATATCTCCAACCTGAAGACCAAGCTTTTCTTGTTAACCTAACTGGGGATTTAGTGCTGTATCACTGTGTCTCTGTCACAGGCATCTTACTATCAAAGATATGCGCTCCCTTCAGTCTATATACTCTAGGGCTTCTTTAGAAATATTTCTTAGACCACTTTAAATTATAGAAAAGAATGACAGCGTTTAATGAACTCTAGATTTTATTTTCTTAAGACTAGAGGGCAATTGGGATCAATTTTATAATACTACAAGGCAGGTCAGTTCAGTTCACTTCAGTTCAGTTCAGTTGCTCAGTCGTGTCCGACTCTTTGCGACCCCATGAATCACAGCACGCCAGGCCTCCCTGTCCATCACTAACTCCCAGAGTTTACTCAAACTCATGTCCATCGAGTCGGTGACGCCATCCAACCATCTCATCCTCTGTCGTCCCCTCCTCCTCCTGCCCCCAATCCCTCCCAGCATCAGGGTATTTTCCAGTGAGTCAACTCTTCACATGAGGTGGCCAAAGTACTGGAGTTTCAGCTTCAGCATCAGTCCTTGCAATGAACACCCAGGACTGATCTCCTTCAAGAGGGACTGGTTGGATCTCTTTGCAGTCCAAGGGACTCTCAAGATTCTTCTCCAACACCACAATTCAAAAGCATCAATTTTTCGGTGCTCAGCTTTCTTTATAGTCCAACTCACATCCATACATGACCACTGGAAAAGCCATAGCCTTGACTAGATGGACCTTTGTTGGCAAAGTAATGTCTCTGCTTTGTAATATGCTGTCTAGGTTGGTCATAACTTTCCTTCCAAGGATTAAGCATCTTTTAATTTCGTGGCTGCAATCACCATCTGCAGTGATTTTGGAGCCCCCAAAAATAAAGTCTGACACTGCTTCCACTGTTTCCCCATCTATTTGCCATGAACTGATGGGACCAGATGCCATGATCTTAGTTTTCCGAATGCTGAGCCTTAAGCCAACTTTTTCACTCTCTTCCTTCACTTTCAAGAGGCTTTTTAGTTCCTCTCCACTTTCTGCCATAAGGGTGATGTCATCTGCATATCTGAGGTTATTGATATTTTTCCCAGCAATCTTGATTCCAGCTTGTGCTTCTTCCTTCCCTGCGTTTCTCATGATGTACTCTGCATTTAAGTTAAATAAGCAGGGTGACAATATACAGCCTTGACGTACTCCTTTTCCTATTTGGAACCAGTCTGTTGGTCCATGTCCAGTTTTAACTGTTGCTTCCTGACCTGCATAGTTTTCTCAAGAGGTGGGTCAGGTGGTCTGGTATTCCCATCTCTTTCAGAATTTTCCCACAAGGTGGTAGGGTAAGGCAAAGATACCCCTTATACATTGAAAGAAAAGACCCTACCAATTACATATATATATATTTAATTATTTATTTGGCTATGCCAGGTCTTAGTTGTGGGACGTGAGATCTTTGATCTTTGTTGTGGCATGTGGGATCTTTATTTGTGGCATGTGAACTCTTAGGTGCAATATGTGGGATCTAGTTCCCTGATTAGAGATGAAACCCAGGCCCCCTGCATTGGGAGCACAGAGTCTTAGCCACTGGACCACCAGTGAAGTTTTCTACCTTATTTTAACACCATTGACAAAAAGTGATCTTTGTAGTTGAAATTGCGCATGTTTTATTTCAGCAACTGTGCACATTTTAAGTTGTGAATTATTCTGCTGAGTAGTTCAGTGTAATCAAAGGAAAGCGGCAGAGGCCATTTTGCTGGGCACCAACAGAGATGGGTCTGAATTTACAAGTGCCAAGTTCATGGTCTTATGCTGCTAATGTTCAGCATCTATAAAATCAACAGTTTGCCAGCAATGAATAAGTAACAATTGGCGATTTTGGATAGAAGTGGGAAGAAGAAAATGAACATATTAAGGTTTCTTGCTTTTAAAATTATGTGGGTGAACTAAAACTTGATATATGTGTAGACAAACTTCCCAGGACAGTTGTTTTGTTATACTTGGGATAAAATCAGGATACAGAGTCATTTTCTTCTGACACACTTAGTAGGAAATTCCACTAGTCCTCTGAAAATACTGCCTTCCAGCAGCTGACATTAGCAATTACTGTGAATAATTAAGTTCTTTGTTGACATAAGCAGATTCTCCGCCTACAGTCATCTAATCCTAATCCAGCAAAAGATGGGAAGACTCTTCTTTATTTGTTCAACAAACATTTATGAATCTTTTCTTTTTTTGTTGTTTGGCAGTGAGCATGAGAGTGATATTTCTGTCCCTAGGAAGGTGACTATTAATTTGATTGAAAAGCTAGTTCAGCAGTAAACTGAAATTTGGTAGTAGGACCTCTTTTCCTTGAACTCATGGAATACCCAATAATAGGGGACAGGGAAGTGGGGCCTTTTTCCAAGCACTGACTTAGACTGTCTCAGCATAGTTTAATTACTTTATTTCAAGTTAATGTTTGGGACTTTGCTGTCACACATATTTTTTTTCCTACAAAAAACTATTGGGATTATTTAAACATTCTTCTGTTTCCAGTTACGAAGTAATGTGGTTGGAATTCTTGGATTTAATCACATTGTACCATTTTTAATAAAAGCTCAAAATCATGTGATTATGCCAAAGGAGTTGACTTTAGAAAATGTTAAAGCCTATGGGATGATTCACAGTTCAGCTAAATTTTTATCAAGAACCCACAAATAGTCATATGTCAGTCAGAAGGACACTTGCAGTGCTCAAGGACACAGGACTGTGATTTTGCTGATAACACGTCACTGTCCAAGGCAATAAAGAGAAAGCAACAAGAATATAATATTATGTATGCGTGCATGCTAAGTCGCTTCATTCCTGTCCAACTCTTTGAGACCCTATGGATTATAGCCCGCCAGATTCCTCTGTTCATGCATTCTTCAGGCAAGAATACTGGAGTGGGTTGCATGCCCTCCTCCAGGGGATCTTCCTGACCCAGTGACCAAAACCACATCTCCTATGGCTCTTGCAGGTGGATTCTTTACTGCTGAGCCACCGGGGAGATATTATGTATATATACATATTTATATATGTATATATATATATATATATATAATATATATGTGCATATGTATATGTGTGTGTATATATATATATATAATGAAATCTTATATGTTTAGTGATTTTACCAAACAATTTGGCATCATAAAAGGAGTACCAAAGAAAAAAAAAATCAAAGTTAAAGAAGGTACATTAGGGAAACCAAAACTGAAGGTATAGAAACACCATTTGAAATGATCAAAGGTCCTTCCAGTTTTGTGTCTTACACAAAAGGGTGTAGATAGTCTCAGACCCTGAAATAACACCTAAAACTGACTGAAAATGAAAATAACCCCAAAGAAAACATAAAGAGGTTAATGAATTTAATCAGGGCTTTACATATTTAACTCAAGGTGAGGCCAGTTTATTTCCAGATCATTAGAAACAATTATTTTCTACTTCAGTGATAGTGATCTTGAGGTTGAAATTGCACATTTTTTGTTTTCAGCAGACATTGACTTTTTGGTCCTACTGTCATCAACCTCGAATTCTATTACTTTATATTAAATACACTAAGTCCCCTTCACACCTCTCCTCTCCCTGTGGTCTTTTTGATGTCTTTAACATCTCTTGCCTCAGGATCTATTGACATACTGAAAGCAGCAACTTCTCCTGAAGTCCTCTTAACTGTAATGGATCAATATATGCCATGCAATTTATTTTATTTTTATTGCTTTACACTTTCTATTATAAAAGCAATACATGTTCATTGAAGGAAATCTGGAAAAAATGGATAATAAAATAACACAAAAGAAAAATAGTAGAAACCATCTATACCACCATACAAAAGTAACAGTTTTTATGTATTGGTATATATCTTTTCAAGCATTTTATTTGCATAAATAAATGACATAAGATTGTACAGTGTCTTCCTTTATATATTTTGCCTTATTAAAATATTTAATACATTATTTTATGTAACATATTTAATTACAAAAGTTTAAAGTTTAATTTTTACATATAATATTTAATGATTGCTTTATAATAATTACTTAGAATTACTTTTGAGTCAGACACCACTGCAAAGAACATTTATGTGGATTATCTAATTTAAACAACAACTGTATAAATTAGGCACTTTACAAAAAACAGAATGGAGCACAGTAGAGGTTGGGTATTTGGCCCAAGATTTCATAGCATGAAAGTGGCAGAAACAGGATTTGAACCTAGGAACTGGCACTCTGGAACCCAAGATTTTTCCAGCTGACTGTATTATGCATAGCATATCCTTGTTTTTATAATTGCACTCCAATAATCCTGATGTGGAATAAATAGATTTGCACTTTTTATTTTAAAGAAGATAAGCAAAAAATATTCTTAAAGATAAATCTTTGCTCCCAATATGATAATTTCCTTAAGTTCCACTGATTAAAATTGTAGGGTTCAGATGTTATTTGCACATTTCATGGCATCACATTTTCATGCAAACCTAAATTTTAAGGTAGCTCAGCCTGACACACATAGACTGAAAACTGGAAGCAATAAAGCACTAAATTCAAATCCTTTTTTTGATTTCTAGCAAATCACATCACCTCTGTGTATCTTGTTGGAAAACAAGTCTAATAATTCTGTTCTGATCGTAGAGTTATAAAATATGTTTACGTCTAAAAGGTAATTCATATGAATTCAAATCTGGCAAAATCTTTAAGACACAAGTACCATGCATATATTATAGGCTTTCAGTAAGGGCTTGATGATTGATTAGTCCAGATCTGGAAAGTGTCCTGTACTTCCTATTTTTATGATATTTGCTCTAAAGAAATGTTTGCCTGAATCCTTTGAATTACAGAGATCATCTAGAAGCTGAATAAATGATTATTGGAGCATTGAGTTTAAACGGTCTTAGTTGACCTATTTTACGTTTTGCAAATACATCAAGGAATTATATCTACCATTGCTTTAATAGAATTTCCAAGTGTGCCTGTTTGCAATATTAGTATGTCTGGAAATGCCTTTATACATGGAAATTATTGATGGCAGATATTAAGTTACAGCAGCACTTTGGAAACGATTTGAACTTTTTGTATTTTAACATTTTCCAAACCAAAAATTAAATGAAAAGGCTGGCATCTGTATATATATTTGAACATTTGACTTTCCTTGAAAAATGTGTATCCCAAATTGTAAACCAGTATTCCCAAATCCTTCCTGCATCTTTAAGAGGAAAATTCTTGTGAAATAATGTCTACATTTAGGAAAAGCAAATTAATGAAGATCTATTTTCATTGTCTTCTCACTTTTAAAATGATCCAATGTAATTGAATTCTCTTCAAATCACTCATATACATCTCATACCTCAACCACCCACCCAAAAGTGTCCCCACTTAAAAAATTGCTCACAACTCTGGGGTTAAGTTCTTTCTAGCCAGCACTCCAACTGGGTCCTTGGGGTGGGTGCTACACACATATTCGAGTTCAAATAACTGATCCCCAATTTCCACAGCTGTCTTTGCTCTCAACTTCCTGCCTTCCTATATTTATACACCATCATTGTGGATTAGGTTCTCAAACCTATTTTTTCTCTTCGATAACATCTGGAAAGAATCAGTGTGACCTAGTGGTTTAAAGGACTATGGGATCAGCTAGATCTGGCTGAAAATCCCAGGTCTCTCATTCATTGTGAAGATGAGCTGTTAATTTAAACTCATTAGTATTTCTTCATCTGTGATCTGGGCATAATAATCATATATATGTCATAACGTTATGAATAAAGGTTAAATAAGGAATGCGTGTAAGGCTTAGTAAGTTTCCTGGCTCACAGAAGTTATTGCTAGAGCCCTAACGCAGAGAGGAGTACATTTTCAGCTGCAGGGTGACATAACAGTTTCTTGATAGAGTCAAGACTGAAATTCAGGTTTTGATGACACCAAGTCTTGCTCTCAAACCTCATGTACTCTGTTCAGTGTAGTCTTCCCGGGTCTCACTTTTCCAGTTCCCAGTCCTTGCTTACTGAATTTTAAGAATCAATTTCTGTAGATTCTCAAAAATTTTTTTTAATGCCATTTCTCCCATCTCCCAGGAACAAAAGTTCCATTCCCCCTGTGGCTGTTCTCTATATTTATCACTATTATCCATCTTTAAATCTGTCATCTCATCACTTATCTTCTGGGTACACCACCCTTTATGACCTTGTCTTTGTAAGCATCTCATCTGTATAGCTATCACAAGATACTCCAGACCTCTTCTCCTCCAGTATAGTGTAGGAGTTAAGAAACAAGTTTCTGAATCCAGCCTCCTGAGCTTGAAGCCCCCTTTTCCCCTTCAAATCCCACTTCTGTAACTTTTTAGCTTTGAGAACTTGAATACAATTTCTGCCTCAGTTTCTTTGTCTATAAAATGGGTATTTAAATTGTACTTACTTCTTTGAGTTCTTATGAAGATTAAAGGAATGAGTGCACATAAAGCACTTATCATAGTTCCTGGAATATATTAAGCATATATTAACTTTAACAATTATTAATCCACAATTATAGTAATTATTATTATTTGTTGAAGATTTCCAAATGTAGCATAGTTCAGAGTTATTATCCCTTCAGGTCATCTCCTTGTTTTCTGATACCATTCAGTAAAGACTTTTCCTTATCTGACTTTCAAGTTATTGTACTTACATTCATGCTGTATTGAATGGATACAAGTGAAGTGCCTAAAACAGTACTTAGTACAAGTGAAGCACTCATAACTTTCTTTTGACTGTTACCCTTCAGCAGCTGACCCAGCTTACACTTGACTTCCTTTTTGAAAGTCTCTTTCCTTAGATTTTGAGACCCTGTTCTTACCTGGTCTGATTCTTTCGCTAATAATTGATCTTCTCTTTCTACATCCTTCCCCATTTTAACATACTTGTTCATCTCCCCACATAGTAGAAGTTCTTATTTATCTTTCTCTCCTAAGATCTTTTACTTACTAGGAATTTGGTAAATCATTCTTGATTTTATTACTTGTCATGATTCTTTTAACTCCCTACATTAAGATTTTTTTTTTATTTCCTTTACTCCAGTCAGTGGTAGCTATTCACAAGCCTGAGCACACTCTGGATTTCATATCACTCACAGTTGTTTTACTTCAAATATATCAAATTCCAAACTCTCTTTCTGATGGTAGCTTATTATTCCTTTGTCCATTTCCTTCCTCTTCTTACTCTATTATCACTTATAATGCCTAACATTTGAGCATTACTCCAGATACTGTATTAGTTGTTTTACATACCTTATTTCACTTCATATTTAGCAACAATATCATGAAATAGTCATTATTATGCTTGTTTTTACATATACAGGGCTTAAAGCTCCTAGAAGTCAAATGACTGTCCCAAGGTCACAGTACTAGTGGCCCTAGCAGAGTCAGGTTACAAATTCATGCCTCTTTGATCTTTTTCATATGCCATTTAGAAAGTTTGACTTGTTAAATGTCAACATGAATATTATAGACAATAATTATAGTAATTCTGTGGAGGAACAGAATTTTTAATAATATAATTAACTTTAAAAAGTGGTTGTTTCCTGCCCATTGGTTTTCTCATTGCATCCACCAGTGCTCCATAAAGTGATAGTCTCCAAAGTGCCTCAGAGAATGTGGCATTTGACTACCAGACCTCTTGTCAGAACAGGCTGCAATTGCGTTAGAAATTGGCTCTCCAGCTGGGCTGGACTGCAGTTAGGAAACACGGACGTCAATGGTGAGCTGCCACTGCTGGGATGTGAAGAGACATGAATGTTAAGCAATAGTATCCGCAATTTGCAACCCAGGAACTGCCAAATTGACAGCTAGACTAAACTATAGCAGCCTCGGATGATGTGACTAGTTTCTCCGGTCAGTCAATACAAAGTCTTATATTGCCCTTTGATGAATACAATATCCCTGTCCCATAAACCAGGATGCTGTCTATTATGAAGCTCAGTTAGAGTCTTAGCCAGCATTTCATGTCTGAGCGCCCTTGTAAGCCCCATAATGGCCTGAACTCTAGTTGGATGGGATTAGCCTTTCAAGTGAACATGCAGTTCATTAAGCATGTAGAAGCTCCAATAGCAGCTGCACTTCTCGCCATGAACTGAATAGATTTCTTGCATTTTATCTAGGACTAGATGAAAGGGATCTGTAATGCTGTGCTAGAAATAAATCTTGACTCTCTGAGGGACTTTAACAGATAGAGTGAGTGTAGGAATTGAATAATATTAGTAATGAACAAGACTTAAAAAGAAAATCTAAAGGTTTGGGGGGTTTTCGGTCTCTTTTTCCAGGGCATGGACCAAATGATTGTTTTATCTCATTTTTGCTTTGAGGATTTTTTTTTTTCTTTCAGGCTTGGGATAATAATGTGGTATTTCACCAGATAAAAAATCTGCTTATCTTCTTCGCCATTCTCTCACATGTTGCTATGCCAGGCGTTTCCTTCCTGGAAGGGACATTTCCAACTTCCCATTATAGACCAGGAACTGGAGTTGGAACTGAAGAGTTCTTTGATACAAAAGTCAAAGGTCCCTGCCCTCCAGAATATCATGGGAATATCATGGTCTGGTAGGGGAGGCAAATGCATGAAGAGTTCACAGCTGTGCAAAACATACTCTAGGAACTCCAGTAAACAGAAGTAAACCAGACAGAAGGGCTAAAAAAAAACGTTTTTAAGAGAAAATGATATCTAACGTCAATTTGGAAAGAAGAGTAGGAATTACTCCAGAGAACAGTGTCAAGGTTACAGAAATCCTCCACATAGAATTATTTCACATATAGAGAATCACATATTTAAAACACCAACAGTTAGGGATGCTATTGGGATTATAGAGTGGAGATTTTATTAACATATATATCCAATTAATTTTCATTAGGAATATACTTCTTGGACTAGAACATACTCCCTGGTAAAATGCCAATATACCTGCATATATGAAAATGTGCATTGTTTAACCACATGGGTACTTTGTTAAACACAGACATCTTCACCTTACAAATAGAATCATTGGTTTTCAGGCATCTTTGAAACTCAAGAAATGAGACTCTAGAGAGAGGAAATCAAAAGACTCTGACTAGTGAATACCTGTAGCAAATGCTTTGTGGCTTATGGGGAGGTTACTAACATGAACGTTACTAACATGTGCTTTTGAGGATGTCATTTAGAGAAGGTGTTACCTGAGAGTATTGAGAGGTCTTAAAAATAAGAACAAAAGTAGCCAGAGCTTTTCCTTGGCGTCTTTAATTCTTCTGTCCTTAATTGTTGAAAAACTGGTGACTGAGAACTTGTAGAAGTGTAATAGAACATCTTTAAGAGAGAAAAAAATTTCTGGTATTGAGCTTGAAATCTGCGTCACTGATTATAATTAAGTAACATTTAGCTTCTTCAGTGTACATTTGTATATTTTCTGTAAGAAGCTTTTCTTAAAAAGTTTGAGGTGTAAATTGGCTCATGTATTTTGCAAGATAGTTATGAGTTTAATTTTTACAAATAAGTCAGGAATTTCTCTGTGGCTGTTTATCCCATACAGTCTTTGGAAAGTAGAGGTATATGACAAAGGTTCATTTGAAATCAATATTATAATCATAACCGATTTTTAAATCATATTTTAATTTCATATTTGTTAAAAATCTAAATAAGGTTTTAAACTGTACTGGAATACATAAAATAAGATAATTGCTTTTTTTTTTTTTTTTACTTAAGCATCTTCCAAAGTTTTGACTAATAATCAAACCCTTAAAATGATTTCCAGCCAGAATTTGAGCTGTTCAAGATAAATTGCAATGTATTATTTTAAACTGCTCTTAAACTAACATATTTAGTGAAATCCATGCCAACTCATACATCCAAATTACCTTCTTATTTATGTTCTTCAAGTTACACAGAAAGTAAAAAGGAAACAGCAATTTCTTTGGAATTTGAAATGCCTTAACTGTGCATAAGAATGCAAGATACTGAGAGATTTTAAAATTGCAAAGTCAGTGAAAGATTTTATCCTATGTGGCTTCACGGCTACCATTTTGTAATGTATTTTCTTAATAAAATACACATATTTTAACTATCTCAATAAAGAGAAAATGATTATTGAAGCAAGATTCAGAAGACCTGGAAATTTTACTATTGACCCTGCCACTTATCCACTTAAACTCTTCAGTGCCTTACTGCTGACCTTAGTTAATTCCTGAATCTTTACTGTGAACTGCATGTGCAGCCACAGGCTTCCTTATGGCAGCTGTGACAAACCTAGACAGTGTATTAAAAGCAGAGAAATAACTTTGCCAACAAAGGTCTGTATAGTCACAGCTTTGGTTTTCCAATAGTCATGTATGAATGTGAGACCTGGACTATAAAGATGGCTGAGCACTGAAGAATTGGTGCTTCTGAATTGTGGTTCTGGAGAAGACTCTTGAAAGTCCCTTGAACTGCAAGGAGATCATCAAACCAGTCAGTCCTAAAGGAAATCCACCCTGAATATTCATTGGAAGGACTGATGCAGAAGCTGAAACTCCAATACTTTGGTCACCTGATGTGAAGAGCCAACTCATTGGAAAAGATCCTGACGCTGGGCAAGACTGAGATTAGGAGGAGAAGGGGGTGACAGAGGATGAAATGGTTGAATAGCATCACCTACTCATTGGACATGAGTTTGAGCCAACTCCAAGACATAGTGAAGGACAGGGAAGCCTGGCGCACTGCAGTCCATGGGGTCATGAAGAGTTGAACACTACTTAAGGACTGAACAATGACAATAACATGCTATGCCTTCCCTACCTCAGTGTTTGAGACCTCTGCCCCAAATTCTCTTTTCCAGTCAAGGCTCTCCTCTTAAGCTACTGTCTCTCACAGCATCCTATTTATTTCCTTCACAGCACTCGCAATAATCTGTGATGATTTTTCTTACTGATTTACTCATGCACTCTCTACCTCACCCAGCAGAATGAATAGTCCAGGAGGGCAAGAGCATGGTCCTATTTCCTTGAATGCATCTAGAGTCTACCATCGTGTATCTGTTGTGTCCTCCAATTTTCCAGCAACTGACAGACCTATACTTGAAACCAAATTTCTGATAACTGTATCCTCTTTCCAACAAACCACAGTTTATGCAATGCCTTCTATATAGATTCTCAATGTATGAGGATACCAAGGTATATAAGTCAGGTCCTTGCCTTCAAAGAATTGTATATAATCTATTCAAAGATATAGAATGTGTCCTGTGACTGGGTAATTGCAGATGTTTTCCCTTTATAATTTCACTGTACATGTGTTCATTAATAGTATATCTAAAAGCAATTTATCATTATCTGTGTACCTTGTATGCTGCTACCTTGCTGAACTCACTTTTTAGTTCTGAGAGTTTGTAGATTCCTTAGGATTTTCAAACATGATTTTAAAATCATGTAATATGCAAATAGGAATAGTTTATTTCTTTCTATCTGATCTATGATCCTTTTATTTCCTCTTCTTGCCTGATTCCGTGAGCTATGGTAGCACTATGTTGCATCTGGCAATGAGAGTAAGCGTTTCTGTGTTGTTCCTAATGTCTGGGGGGAATAATTCAGTATCATTAAGCATAATGTTAGTTATAGGTTTCTTGTATTTGCTTATTGGTTTCTTGTATATGCTTTTTATTAGGTTGAGAAAGTTCTCACTGCTCCCATTTTCTTTTTGTCATGAATATTGTGTTCAGTTCAGTTCAGTTGCTCAGTCGTGTCTGACTCCTTGCGACTCCATGAATCGCAGCATGCCAGGCCTCCCTGTCCATCACCAAATCCCAGAGTCTACCCAAACCTGTGTCCATCGAGTGGGTGATGCCATCCAGCTATCTCATCCTCTGTCGTCCCGTTCTCCTCCTGTCCCCAATCCTTCCCAAATCAGAGTCTTTTCCAATGAGTCAACTCTTCGCATGAGATGGCCAAAGTACTGGAGTTTCAGCTTCAACATCAGTCCTTCCAATGAACACCCAGGACTGATCTCATTTGGGATGGACTGGTTGGATCTCCTTGCAGACCAAGGGACTCTCAAGAGCCTTCTCCAACACCACAGTTCAAAAGCATCAATTCTTCGGCACTCAGCTTTCTTCACAGTCCAACTCTCACATCCATACATGACCACTGGAAAAACCATAGCCTTGGCTAGTCGGACTTTTGTTGACAAAGTAATATCTGTGCTTTTAAATATGCTGTCTAGGTTGGTCATAACTTTTCTTGCAAGGAGTAAGTGTCTTTTAATTTCATGGCTGCAATCACCATCTGCAGTGATTTTGGAGCCCAAAAAAATTAAGTCTGACACTGTTTCCACTTTTTCCCCATCTATTTCCCATGAAGTGATGGGACCAGATTCCATGATTGAAGTTTTCTGAATGTTGAGCTTTAAGCCAACCTTTTCACTCTCCTCCTTCGCTTTCATCAAGAGGCTTTTTAGTTCCTCTTCTCTTTCTGCCATAAGGGTGGTGTCATCTGCATATCTGAGGTTACTGATATTTCTCCCGGCAATCTTGATTCCAACTTGTGCTTCTTCCAGCCCAGCGTTTCATATGCTATACTCTGTATATAAGCTAAATAAGTAGGGTGACAATATACAGCCTTGAGGTACTCCTTTTCCTATTTGGAACCAGTCTGTTGTTCCATGTCCAGTTCTAACTGTTGCTTCCTAACCTGCATGCAGGTTTCTCAAGAGACAGGTCAGATGGTCTGGTATTCCGATCTCTTTCAGAATTTTCCACAATTTACTGTGTTCCACATAGTCAAAGGCTTTGACATAGTCAATAAAGCAGAAATAGATTTTTTTTTCTGTAACTCTCTTGCTTTTTCGATGATCCAGTGGATGGAAACTACCTCACAATTGCACTCATCCCACATGCTAGTAAAGCAATGCTTAAAATTCTCCAAGCCAGGCTTCAGCAATACGTGAACCGTGAACTTCCAGATGTTCAGCTGGTTTTAGAAAAGGCAGAGGAACCAGAGATCAAATTGCCAACATCCGCTGGATCATTGAAAAAGCAAGAGAGTTCCAGAAAAAAAGCCTCTTGATGAAAGTGAAAGAGGAGAGTGAAAAGGTTGGCTTAAAGCTCAACATTCAGAAAACTACAATCATGGCATCTAGTCCCATCACTTCATGGGAAATAGATGGGGAAACAGTGGAAACAGTGTCAGACTTTGTTTTTGGGACTCCAAAATCACTGCATGTGGTGATTGCAGCCATGAAATTAAAAGACGCTTACTCCTTGGAAGGAAAGTTATGACCAACCTAGATAGCATATTAAAAAGCAGAGACATTACTTTGCCAACAAAGGTCCGTCTAGCCAAGGCTATGGTTTTTCCAGTGGTCATGTATGGATGTGAGAGTTGAACTGTGAAGAAAACTGAGCATTGAAGAATTGATGCTTTTGAACTGTGGTGTTGGAGAAGACTCTTGAGAGTCCCTTGGACTTCTAGGAGATCCAACCAGCCCATCCTAATGCTGAAGCTGAAACTCCAGTACTTTGGCCACCTGATGTGAAGAGTTGACTCATTGGAAAAGACCCTGATGCTGGGAGGGACTGGGGGCAGGAGGAGAAGGGGATGACAGAGGATGAGAAGGCTGGATGGCATCACCGACTCAATGGACATGAGTTTTGAGTAAACCCCGGGAGTTGGTGATGGACAGGGAGACCTGGTGTGCTGCAATTCATGAGGTCGAAAAGAGTCAGACAGGACTGAGAGACTGAACTGAACTGAGCAGATGTTGGCAATTTGATCTCTGGTTCCTCTGCCATTTCTAAAACCACCTTGAACATCTGAAAGTTCACGGTTCACATATTGCTGAAGCCTGGCTTGGAGAATTTTGAGCATTTCTTTACTAGCATGTGAGATAAGTGCAATTGTGTGGTAGTTTGAGCATTCTTTGGCATTGCCTTTCTTTGGAATTGGAATGAAAACTGACCTTTTCCAGTCCTGTGGCTACTGCTGAGTTTTCCATATTTGCTGGCATATTGAGAGCAGCACTTTCACAGCATCATCTTTCAAGATTTTAAATAGCTCAACTGGAATTCCATCACCTCCACTAGCTTTGTTCGTAGTGATGCTTTCTAAGGCCCACTTGACTTCCCATTCCAGGATGTCTGGCTCTAGGTGAGTGATCACCCCATTGTGATTATCTGGGTCGTGAAGATCTTTTTTGTACAGTTCTTCTGTGTATTTTTGCCACCTCTTCTTAATATCTTCTGCTTCTGTTAGGTCCATACCATTTCTGTCCTTTATAGAGCCCAACTTTGCATGAAATGTTCCCTTGGTATCTCTAATTTTCTTGAAGAGATCTCTAGTCTTTCCCATTCTGTTTTTTTCCTCTATTTCTTTGCATTGATCACTGAGGAAGACTTTTTTAAAATCTCTCCTTTCTACTCTTTGCAACTCTGTCTTCAGATGGGAGTATCTTTCCTTTCCCCCTTTGCTTTTCGCTTCTCTTCTTTTCACAGCTATTTGTAAGGCCTCTTCAGACAGTCATTTTGCTTTTTTGCATTTCTTTTCCATGGGGATGGTCTTAATCCCTATCTCCTGTACAGTGTCACGAACCTCCATCCATAGTTCATCAGGCACTCTGTCTATCAGATCTAGTCCCTTAAACCTATTTCTCACTTCCACTGTATAAGGGATTTGATTTAGTCATACCTGAATGGTCTAGTGGTTTTCCCTATTGAATTATGTCAAATTTTTTACATTAATTAATATGATCATGTGAATTTCTTTATTCTGTAAATATGAAGAATTACATTGATTTTAAATATTTGCACCAGCTGTTTATGCTGCAATAAACCCTCCTTGGTCTGTGTAATTTGTGTGTATATATTGCTGGATTCTATTTGCTAAAATTTTGTGAAGGATTTTTTGCATCTGTATTGTTGAGTGATATTGGTCTATAGTATTTTCTTTTTCTTTTTTATAAATAGAAAGTCTTTGCTGGGCTTTGGTGTCAGAATAATACTAGCTTCATAAAATAGATAAGTTAAAAAGTATTTCTTCTATTTTCTAGAAGAAATTTTAGAATTGATGTTAATTCTTCCTTAAAAGTTTGGTAGGATTATTCAGTGAAATTATCTAGGCTGGAAAATTTCTCTTTGGGGAATGTTTAAATTATGAATTAATTTTTTTCAGATTTATAGAGCTTTATACATTCTCTGTTTCATGTGATTGAATTGTGATTGTTTGCATTTCTTTTAAGGAATTAGCCCATTTCATCCAAGTTGTCAAATTCAGCAGAGTTGTTTGTAGTAGTGTCTTACTATACTTTTGATGTCTTCAGGGTTTATAGTAATATCCTATTTCATTCCGAACAGTGGTAATTTGTATTTTTTACTTTCTTTGTCAGTCACCATTGTCAATTTTGTTGATCTAAGAACCAACTCTTTGTTTCAATAATATTATCTATATTTTTGTTTTTAATTTTTTTGCTTTCTGGCCTCATTTTTACAATTTCTTCATTCTACTTGATTTGGATTTATTTTGCTCTTCTTATTCTGAGTTCTTGAAGTGGAAGCTTAGATTATTGATTTGAGATCATTTCCAGTGAATTTAGTACCACAAATCTCTCCCTCTCTCTCCCTCTCAGCATTGTTTTAACTGTGTCCTCAAATTTTTGGTATTGAATTTTTATTTTTATTCAACTTGACGATTTTTATTTTCCATTGAGATTTTTTACAGCCTATGGATCACAAATAAAATATCTTTTGTTTAGTGTTCTGGAGGCACTTGACAAGAATGTATATCCTGCTGTTGTTGAATGTAGTGTTTTATAAGTGTCAACTAGGTCTTATGGGTTGGTAGTGGCTTTTCTTGATGATTTTCTTTCTGGTTGTTCTGTTCTTAATACGTGAAAGCGTAGAGATAAAGACTACAACCAAAATTGTGAATTTGTCAATTTTTCCTTCATTTCTATCAGCTTTTGCTCTCCACATTTTGCGGTATTATTGTTTGGTGCATATGTGTGCCTATACATGCATGCACAGTCATGTCTAACATTTTGGGACCCCGTGGACTGTAGCCAACCAGGCCCCCCTGTCCATGGAACCTTTGAGGCAAGAATACTGGAATGGTTTGGCATTTCTTCCTCCAGGGGATCTTCCCAATTCAGGGATCGAACCTTTGTCTCTTGCATCCCCTGCATTGGCAGGCAGATTCTTTACCACTGTGCCACCCAGGAATCCCTACATTTAGGATTTTTATGTCTTCTTGGTGAATTGGCCCTTTCTAGTATTCTTTTTTTATTATGATATAATGTGTCTGTCTCTGGTAATTTTCTTTGTGCTGAAATCTACTTTATCTGATATTAATGGTGCCATTCCTGCTTTCCTTTGATCAGTGTTTGTATGATATGCATTTTCCCATCCTTTTACTTTTTACCAGCCTATGTCATTATTTTCAGAGTGAGTTTCATGTAGACAACATATAGTTAGGTCATGTTTTCTAAGTCATTTGTCAAAACTGGGCCTTTTAATTGGCGTAGTAAGTCATTTACATGAATGTAGTCATGTAACGACACAACTTGTTTGACATTTTTTTTTCTGTTTATTATTTCTGTTTTATTAAATTTTTCCGAGTATTTTCATTTCTTCCTATACACTACTATAACACTTTTTTAGAATTCCACTTCCCTATATTCATAACAGTTTTGAATGTGTATCTTTAACTAGTTTTTTCCTGGTTGTCAGGTATTATATTGTGTATAACTATTTACCAGTAGTATCATTTTTACCAGTTCAAGTGAAGTATGACACCTTAACTACTTTCTCTCTGCTCTTTTCCATTCCTATATAATTGTTTAACTATTCTCTCTATGTACATTTAGAACCATGTTAGACAATGTTATGTTTTATTCAGTTATTAAGTATAATTTAGGAGATTCATGAGGGGAAGTAAAGTTTATTGTATTTATATATGTTTCTCTATATATCATATATATAATGCATATATAATATTTTGTATATATATGCATATATACATATTTTTCCTATTCTTACTCTTTCTTTCTTATGCTGTTGTTCTTTCTTTTTTTCTTGGTGCTCCACTATTCCTTTCTTTAAAAATCATTTCCTTTCTATTTAGAAAAAAAATGACATAATTTTAGAATAGTCTGCTAGAGATAAATTCTCTTAGTTTTCCATCATGTGGGAATGTCTTGGTTTCTCCTTCATTCCTGCAGGGTAATTTTGCTCGGTATAGGATTCTGAGTTGTTTTCATCAGTTGAAAAGTGTTGTCCCAAAATATATAAGAGGAGAGAATAATCCCAAGCTCATTCCATGAAGCCAGTATTACTCTGATACCAAAATCACAAATTTCACAAAGAAAGACCAGACTAAAATCTTGTTTGCTTGTAGATGTAAAAATCCTCGGCAAAATACTAGTAAACCAAATCCAACAACACATAAAAGGAACTATACACTATGATCAAGTCAGATTTATCTCAGGAAATCAAGATGGGTTCAACATCTAAGAATTATGTATTTTAAAATATACCATATTAAAACCAACCTTATCATCTCAATAGATGCAGGTAAAAAAAAAAAAGAAAACTTGACAAAATTTAATTCCCTTTCATGATAAAAGAATTCACCAAACTAGAAATAGAAGAGAACTTCCCCAACCAATAAATGGAATCTATGAGAAACACACAGCTAATATTTACTTAATAGTGAAATGCTGAAAGCTTCCCCCCTCTAATCAGGAATGAGGCAAGGATATCTGTTCATACCACTTCTATTCAGCATTGTACTGGACATTATAGCCAAAGCAAAAAAGCATGAAAATAGAAGGCATCCAGATTAGGAAAGAAGTAAAATATCTTTCTTTGCAATGACAGGATCTTGAAACAGAAATTTTTAAGGAACACACCTTGAAAAATAAAAGCTATTAGAATAATAAGGAAATCCAGCTAAGTTACATGATAAAAGATCAAAATGTAAAATATCAATTGGATTTCTATACACTTGCAACTAAAATATCTGGAAGTAAAATTAACAAATGATTCTAGTTACCATAGCATTGAATATGATAAAATACATAGGAACATATTTAACAAAAGAAGTGCAAAAATTATGTAATGAAAACTATAAAACATTGGTAAAATAAGTTAGATCCTAAAATAAATGGAAAGCCATCTCGTGTTCATGGATCAGATAACCCAATATTGTTCAAATGACAATATTCCCCCAAATTGATCTACAGATTTAATTCAATCTCCCCCTACATAAAAGCAAGAAGCAGAATAATGTGTGTTGTATCTGTGATAGATAGATAGAAGATGTTTGTATCACTTATATTTTCATAAAGTCTGAAATGGTTTGCAAGAAAGTAATGAAAGCATGTAAGCATTTCTGTATGATAGTGGTTGCATGAAACTGGGTAAATGTGGGGACAAGGTAGCTTTATTCATTGTTTTTTTTTTATATTCTGTGCATTATTTTAAAAAAGGAAAGGGGAGCATGCAAGAGTAGAAATTCCCACCCCAGCAGCTTATAATGTAGACAAGGCTGTTTCTCATATTTAGACCAGGATCACTTAACTCGTGAATTCAACAAATAAGCTCTGTGTGGAGGTAATCTGGATAGGATGTGTGGCTTTACATTACTTTGGACTTCCAAAGAATATGACTGAGACTAAGAAAAGAGCAAGTAAGAGGAGGAGGTCAGAAGGAGGTCACTGACTAATTTCACTGGGATGTGAACGTCTTTATTCCATCTCCATGGTAGCTGTAGCTAAGACTCTTCCATTTTACTCCAGTTGGCCTTTTCTTCACACCGTGGTTGCTTATTCCAAGGCAGAGGAAATAGAGAGGAGGTGAAAGGTTTATATGAGGATAACTGCTGTGCAAATGAGTAAAATAAGTGGGGAGAGAAGGAGAAAAAAATGCAAAGGTGTGTGGAGGATTTCCTGCTCACTCTACTTAACTTTGGGAACAAGAGCACAGCAGATAAACTTTTAAAAAGAGTAAAATTAGCCAGTTCTTTGACCTTGATTCACGTTTAGATTTGTTCAGATTTTGGAGTTCAGATCAGAAAATGGGGAACCTTTTGTTGGATGAGTGTCATCTGAAAGTGGGAAAGACTTTCCAAAGGGCTTATCACCCTAACGTGAGAAGCCCTCTGGTCCAGTTCTCTTGTATCTTTCTCTACACTTCTGCTCTGCACATTTTTCTACAGTTAATGAATTGCAAACTATCACTGCTTAATTGCTTCTAGAGATGGACCCCTGCACGGGTGGGAATGGATGTGCCCACATCTGTCAGAGCGAGAATGGCATGGCCAGGTGTGCCTGTCACCCAGGGTACCAACTGTCTGAAGACAAAAAGGCCTGTGCAGGTAAGAAGTTGAAGCTGATGGATTAATTGGGTAATTGTTTGCAATTTTGTGGTAATTCAGTTTTGAATAGTCAGAACAGCTAGGAGAAAGGTGTTTTCATTTATGCTTAAAAAGAAACACTTATATTCTTATTTGATCATTCTGAAAGGTATTTTTTATGATACTATTCAATACAAAAGCTCAGTGCAATTTTTAGTTACAAAAAATAATCTGGTGTACTTTCAGAATTAATTCTTTTTGTTTTCTGTTTTTCATTCTGAAGTGAATTTCAAAATTAATATTTCAAAACCTTCCATAATTGCACAGGGAGTTTTTTATTATAGGCTACGGAAGGTGGGGCTAACCTTTGAAAATCAAGTATGTGCAAATGAGTGTTCTCAGAAGTTTGGAATAATTAAAACCAAAGAGAAAGAAACTCTAGAAATACAAGGTTACATATTTCCATTTCCTAGACATAGCAAAACAGACATACTTCAATTCAAAGATGAAAGTGATAAATTACTTCATGACCAGAACTGATAAATGAAGTCATTCCTGTGGGACTGTCTTTGTTTTAAGAACTTCTGAGAAATCACAGAATCCTTCATTTTTATCACGACATTTCCATGAAATGAAAAACAGTTTATTGGGGTTAATTAAGAAAATACAAAATGTTTCCTGACTAATGTGACTGATAAATGCTTTGAGAAATTGAAAAAGAATTATACATAAAGATTAGTGTTAAGTTAGTTTTGTTTTTTTTTTTTCCTTGAAGCCAAAAATAAGATAAAACTTTCTGTGGATTGTTAAACATACTTTTCTGACAGAGAACATTTCTGCCTTGGTCCTCTGTTTACGTAGAACCTACCTTGCTCTGTATGTGGCACAAACTAGGATCTTATTAAATACCTGTGGAAAATTGAGAAATATATATAGCCATAATTTATAGAATATCTTTTTCAAATTTTTATTTTGATATCTGGTGCGTTATTCCTAAAAAGACTGTCCCCAAAGTTACTGCCTACTTAGAGTTTTGTAATACCTTAGAAAGATGAGCATTTCTCTTAAATTAAGAGTTCTGATGGGAGTGACATGCAGGACAATATAAGGAGGAAGTTCTATTTGGGAAAATGATGATGAAACCTATCCATTTAAGGCAGGGGTGGAGTAAGGGGAGCATAAACTACCTGGGCCACAAAATAATGTTATACTGAATAGACTTGTTTATTGGTGTCGAGAAAGAGAGGGCACCAGGTTTTAAATGGCACTGTGACAATCATATGTGGAACATGTACTATGGATTGCTACTTAAGAAGACTCCAAATCTGCATTGTGTGGGGCCACTTGTACTGTCTTAAGTCAGAGAGATACCAATTTTGGTTAAGAATGTGATATATATTCACAATGACAAATTAAAGTGTTCTATCTGTATTGTTAGGGGATAGAAAAGGTCTATTTTTGTTTGTTTTCTCTTTCTTCAAATTAATAGATAGCAGTGGTTTCTCATGGGGCTTCCCAGGTGGCTCAGCGGTACAGAATATCCACTTGCCAGTGCAGGCAATGTGGGTTCATTCCCTGGGTTGAGAAGATCCCTTAGAGAAGGAAATGGCTACCTACTCCAGTATTCCTGCCTGGCAAATCCCATGGACAGAGGAGCCTGGCAGACTATAGTCCATGAGATCACAAAGAGTTGGACACAACTGAGCGACTAAACAACAATAAGAAGTAGGTTCTAATAGAAAAAAGTGTTTAAGAACATGAGTGAGACCTGCCGCAGAGTTCTTGTCATTTTACGTTGGTTTATTTGCAAATATGGAGCCTGTATGATATTTTACTGTTATGTTTGTTGGCATTGTTGTTAGGGGTTGAAGGGGAGGGGATGCTTTCATTCATGTTTATAGTTTGTAAAGAAGTCTTAATTCCACCTTCAAAGACACAGCTCCTGTGTATCTCTTTCTGCAGATATAAACGAGTGTGCTGAAAGGCTTGCTCCCTGCAGCCATCGTTGTGTGAACACAGTGGGATCTTTCACTTGTGCCTGCCAACCTGGTTTTGAGCTGGGAGCTGATGGAAAACAGTGTTACAGTAAGTGACAGTGATCACAGCCCAGGAATGTGTGGCATTTTACAAGTATTAAGCAAAAGTAATAAAAGGATTGTGCTGAATAACTTGCCAAAGTAAGAGCTCCTTAGAATGTTTTCCACTGAAATAGGGTGGGAGTGGGAGCTTAGAAGGCCAACCCCCTCATTTTAATTCAATTAAATAGGAGCCCAGAGTCCACAGAATGTGGTCAGCATCATGATCCTCTTTGTAGACCACAAGGACTAAGTCTCAGGTCTTCTGGACTGGGGCTCTCTTGGACCCATGGTCTCCTTTGTGAGGAGTCTGTCATCCATCACCACCTCTGTCCTGCAGTATTTATTGGACACTAATAACTCCAGTGCAAAACTCAGGGGAAAGGAGCCAGCAAGAACGAAAAACCAGCAGGGTGAGGGGCAGCCCTAGATGGTAGTACCACGTGTGGTTTCTGATCTCAGCTCCAACGGTGCCGTTCCCAGTTCTCTCCTATCAGGGCCAAAGCCCAAAGTTCAATGATACAAAATTAGTCAGTGACTGAACTAGGACTTGAACTAGTGTCTCTAAGCTCCAAATATATTATACTTTTAACTTTGTTATGTGTTTGTATACATCATACATCTCTTGATCAGCTTTGATCATGAAGAAGAATAAAGATAGTGACAAGCAGAATAAATCAGCTAGTGTTCTTATCTAAGCTCTCTCATGAAGAGACAGTCTTAAGGTCACTAACTTCTTCATTCTCCTCCACTGCATAAAGCTCTACATTTATTTAATGCCTGGGTTGCCAATATGGCCATAAGCTCTGTTGGTTTGTTTCTACTGCTTAAAGACAGGGCAGTTTTGCTGCAGTGATATTTATCTTTTAAAGAGCAAACTAAATAAAATGGAAGGGAAGAATTAACTAATTAGGATATAACTTTTTCCAAAGTGAGTCTTTCTCTTGGTGCCCCAAGGAGTTCTTTCAGGCAGAGAGAAATGTCGAGGGGTTTTTCTATACTATTAATATTTTGGCTTTTTAATGTGGTCAGAGGTTTAGGAGATGAGGACATTTTACAGATGCCTGAAATAAAAACTCCTGCAATCAGACTGGTGCATTCTCAGTTATCATGAAAGAAGGGGCCATTATTGCTAATGAGTCGTGAGGTTCAAGCTTTCGTAGAATTTACTTGGGAAAGCAATTTGCCCTAGAGTTGAATTCATTTGGTTGAATGTATATTTACATTTATTTCCCTTATGTGAATATTTGGCTAAGTTCTTTGTGTGGCTCTCACCAGACCTCAATATTTACTAACTGACATACTAAACTTTCTTGGTGAAAATGAATGTTTCAAAACTTGTAGGTGGAGTAAGTGTTTTCAGAACGTGGTCATATTTAACAATAAATTATGTGTTCTTCATATAGCAGCCTATTTTAGGCAAATGTTGTTTTAAGTTTTTCCTAAGACAATGATATTTTGTACCATGTCATTTCTTTTCAGAAGTTCTCAAAATACTGAATAGCATAAATGTTGAATCCTCAATGTGCTCTGTGAATGAACTATCTTGTGGTTAGAAATTTAAAAATTCCAGATCCAGCATGGTTAAATAAAACTTTCTACAACTACCAGGAAATATATAATGAACTTAAATTCCATATACATTTAATGCATATTTAATATATTGAGCAAATAATGATTGTTTGCTATGAGAAACCACAGGGATCAGTTTTTAAACTTTTTAAAGCATATTTTTAAGTATGATAGTTTAACTGTATCATCCATATCAAAAACATTTACTTCTGGTGGTAAGTTATAGATGAGTATGAACTTGTTTTAGCCTCATATAGTTTTTGTGAGGTTATAATAATGCCATTTATATTTAAAGTAAATTATCTCCAGCAATCTTAGAGCCGCATTGATCACAGGAGAAAAACAAGAATCAGAGCCAAAATTTGAAATATGTCTCCCTAAAGAGTATATGTTAATATATTGTGAAAAATATCAGTTCCCTTAATTATTTCAATCTTTCCTTTAGCTTTCTCATTTAGCTCAGTCCTAAACTAGCTGTTTCTAAACCCAAAGGCATTCTTATTTTCAACAACAATAATCCTTCTTTTGTTTATTCAGTCATTCAAAACCTATTTTTGAACATCTGTTATGAGCTGGGTGATACAAGATGATGAAGGCACAGAGCGATGAGCACAAAGGCAGGGATATGTCCTGGCTGCTCTGGGATATGTAAGGCTGCTGCCTACCCTAGACAGGATGCTGGGATCCAGGAGTATGATTTCTGTACTGTAACCATACAAGAAAAATAGCAGATACCTCAGCAGTGTGAATGGTAGTATAGGTTCTCAAAGAATGCCACAATCCTGAGTGCCTTTGTTCTGTTCTTGCTCATCTTTCTTCTTTCAAAGGATTCAGGAGGTAAAAATGAAAGGAAATGAACCAAGGTAGTCACTCTCATTAGGGGTGTGTCCAAGCAACACAATGAAGAACAATAGAGACCAATGGTGAAAATAGCAGAGTATCTAATTCTGTATTTTTCACAATGATTCAAAGCATGCTTTTATTTTTCACTTTCTCACTTAGAAAATGATTGATTATAATACCTGTGTGCTCAGGAAAATTGGCATCTGTATATTGAGGTGGATGTCCCCTCTAATGCCCCAAATTAGTGGCATGTACCACAATCAGCAAAATTGGTGTTTGCATTAATAGGATGTTTATATACAAAATGACTTGTGTATACATCATAGCTATAAACATGATGCGAGTTACATATAATCAGCTAACTCACCGGTTTTGTGTTCATACTTTTGTTCCATTATTTTGTTCCATACATTTTTAACAGTGCTCACAGCCTAGGAAAGGGGCACATATTAACATACCATTAGTTTGAGAACAGATATGTCAACTGGCAAACTATTTGCTTTCTGATCATTGATTCAATACACACACACACACACACACATATATATTTACACTCTGAAAATACCAAAAATTGCCATAGGGAAGTATCCTTTAAGATGTGTTCAATAACCACTGGTGGACTCATTACCTTTCTGTATTACCTTGTCATTTTAATATTATTTATAGGTTTATTATTATTTTGATATGATATAAATATGTACAGGGCTTCCCTGGTGGCTTAGATGGTAAATAATCCACCTGCAATGCAGGAGACCAGGTTCAACCCCTGGGTTGGGAAGATCCCCTGAAGAAGGGAATGGCTACCCAGTATTCTTGCCTGGAGAATTCCGTGGACAGCAGAGCCTTAGAGGGCTCAGTCCATGGGGTCACGAAGAGTTGAACATGATTGAACAACTCACACTTCACTTCAGTGTCAGATATGTACAATGCTTAGTAGTTCTCAAACTTTTATATGCTCAGAGTGTTGACAAATTTCCAATAAAGTTTGTCCTCTTCCCAACAGAGAGAGAGTGTACCCATTATTGCCATGTATTCATATTTCTCTGTTGTTATGCTAATAATCCTTCCTTTGCTTGTTTTGGAAAGGGGTTGAATTGGAAATTGTCAGTAGCTGTGAAAAGAACAATGGTGGTTGTTCCCATCACTGTGAACATGCAGTAGGTGGGCCCCGATGCTCCTGTAACCATGGATACCGGCTCGATTCAGATGAGAAAACATGCATAGGTAATGTATGGTGGATGCTATCTTCCTTCAGAGGTTGCCCTGGATTCATCTAGCCCTTTCTTCTCTAATACTTGGTGCTGTAATGTAGCCACAAATCTCAAACTACAAGTAAAATGAACAGTGTCTTTGGCTACTGGATAATGTAAAAGAAATATTTATTTACTAAGATATCATAGTGTTTCAAGAAACTTACTTTGAAGTTAAAGGAGATTTAAAACTTATTAGTGATATATGTGACTTAACAGTTTTATTTCTGGAAAATATTCCAAGGCTTATCTAACCATCTAATGTAATTTGTAATTCAAAAACCAAATGCTGCCATCCTAATTCTTTCCACCTCAAGCATAAGCTAATCATGTTCACTGGTTCTCAACTTGGTGTTAATTTGGGTACATGTTCAACTTTGACATGGCAGGTAGCTACATTCCAAAAGCAAACTTTAGAAGATATTATTCTTTGGAAAACCCAGCTCAAAGCCATTGGAAAGGATAACTTTTTCAACATATTATTAAATCATATCACAGGAGACAATGAGAATAAATTCCACCCCAGCTTGCTTCATAGTGAAATGTTTAATCTAGAACTTCTGAGAAAAAGGAATATCTACCAAAAATTGGGAGAGTGAGCATCTCTAGTGTTCCTACTCCTGCAAGAAATTTCCCCAACATCACTCTATCCCTCTTTCTCAGCCTCCCTATTGTTAGAAGCAGCTATTAGGCCTCAGACTTTCCTGGTATACTGATGCATTTTTTAAAAAGCTCTTGAATGAAAGAGCATGTTTTCCTTTATTTACATAACAGACTTCCCAAGGTGAAGTTTCCTACAAATCTTACAGACCTCAGCCTGGCCAGGTATCCGCACATAGTAGTCACTCAGCAATACGTTGGGGCTTCCCAGGTCATACAGTGGTAAAGAATCCTCTTGCCAATGCCGGAGGCGCAGGAGACTCGGGTTTGATCCCTGAGTTAGGAAGATGCCCTGGAAAAGGAAATGTCAACTCACTTCGCTATTCTTGCCTAGAAAATTCCATGGATAGAGGAGCCTGACGGGCTACAGTCCATGGGGTCGCAAAGAGTCAGACACAACTGAACTACTGAACATGAACATCAAACTAAACTACTATGTGCCCTGGGTCTAAGAGCACCTACAAGCCTTTAAAACAACTTGTCATCATTTGAGAATTAGGATACCCTATTTGCATGTTTTCTTTTGTGATATTTTATATCACCTTTCTTAAAAATTATGATAGGAGTACCCAAAAAAAACAAACAAACAAACAAACAAACAAACTTTGACCATCTCATGCTACTCAGTGTGGTTCAAAATAAACTGAAGTACCATAAGTGAAGAGGTGAATTTCAAAAACCTAAGTTGTTGGGATTTTTTTAGTTTGGCACTAATGTGACAGTGAACTTTAAGGGATTTTAAAGTATTTGGGTTTCATAAATTTTTAAACCAAAACAATATCTTTGCTTGTTATTTCTTAATCCAACATTACCTTCTGCATTTTTCTCAGAATCTACAGTGGTTAGCTTAATGAAGCCAGTTGCTTGCCTTGCACCTTCTTATGTAATGAAAAATATGCTTACAGATTTCTACCTTGCTAACATTTGGATGTCTGGAAAAAATTAAGAATTTCTTTTCTTTTTTCCCTCCTCCCTTCTTCCCTCCCTCCCTTCCTTCTTATCCTTTCCTTTTGACTATTCGGTAAGGGAAACTGGAATTTTGTTAAGTCTTTTGTTTGCAGCTTATAATTTGATATCTTTCCTGATTCTTTGAAAAGTACAGTTTGGTAAAGTTCATATTTACAGCCAGAAAAAATTGCATCTGCCAGGGTCAAAATATAGAAAATTGCATATTTATGAGATTTCAGCAGTCAACATGACGACGTTGTTTAGTTGATGGCTCAAGTTTATTTCATTTTCAATAAATAACACTCATTCCTAAAAACCAAATATTCTCTAGAGTAAAGGCAATGATTTGTTTGGAGTGTGCATATACATAGTCTGCCTACTTGCCTGAGAACAGATTATGGGCATGAATGCTTTGTAAAAACATTCATGCATGAGAGAAATAATTTTCTTTTTAGCTTATTTTAGAATCAACTTCTTCTTACATGAGAACATATAAATAAATGTGAAGATAAGTCATCTAGTCTGCAAATGGTCAGTCTTGTCCAAATGCAAGCATTTATTAAGGATAAAACCTAGTGATGTGTTGTGATGTGTTAACACAGTTTGAAAGACAGCTACACAAAAAACACAAGTGTCTCACCAGCAATAAGTTCACTAAATTTAACAATTGGTAGTTATCAGAAAAAAAATTATTCTACTCTTTGGTGCTTTATCCAGTGACTATGTGTGGAAGACAGATACAGAAGATCAGGTTCTTTCAAGGTTTACTTTTGATGCTTTTCTGAAGTCATAGTTGAAATGTTTAATTGTTTTACTTGCTATAATTGATTCTGTATTTTTGATCAGGGCTAAATTTAAAATTTTTAAATTTACAGGGGAATTTCTCTGCAGTGTTGTAATATTTGGTATATTGGCCAATGTAGGAAAAATATGATCATCAGAGAGGCAGAGGAATTAAAAATAAGATCTTACCAAAAAAAGAGCTGAGAAGGAATCAAGAAATTTAGGAAAACAGTGATACAGGTTTGAAGGGACAGGGCATTTTAAGAAAGGATGCATGGGATTTCTAATGAGTTCTATACATGAGACAAAAAATAGCCCCAGAGGAATGGTAAAAGAAGAAGAATCCAAAATGGATCATAAAATGATAGATTGAAGAAGTCATTTTTCCAATTAATGTGATGTGATTGTGCTTCTTACTAGATAGAATAAGGAATCATGAGATGTATGTATTTAGAGGTTCTGGTGGTATATGAGAAGACTTTTTTAAAAAATCTTGAAATAAGAAACCACTCCTCCCCACAAAACTTAAAAAGTAATATTTTAACCCCAGTGTTCATTGCAGCAACTATTTACAATAGCTAGGACCTAGAAGCAACCTAGATGTCCATCAACAGATGAATGGATAAGGAAGTTGTGGTACATATAACACAATGGAATATTACTCAGCTATAAAAACGGAGTGTATTTGAGTCAGTTCTAATGAGGTGGATGAACTAGAGCCTATTACACAGAGTGAAGTAAGTTAGAAAGAGAAAGATAAATATTGTATATTAATGCATATATATGGAATCTAGAAAGGTGGTATGATGTTCCTACATGCAGCACAGCAAAGGAGACACAGAGATAAAGAATAGACTTTTGAACACAGTCGGGGAAGGAGAGGGTGGGAATATTTGAGAGAATAGCATTGAAACATATACATTAATACATTACCATATGTAAAATAGATAGCCAGTGGAAATTCAGTTTATGAAACAGGGAATGCAAAGCCCATGGTCTTTGATAAACTAGAGGGATAGGGTGGGGAGGGAGGTGGGAGAGGGGTTCAAGAAGGAGGGGACATATGTGTACCTAATGTGAATTCAGGTTGATGTATGGCAAAAACCATCCAATATTGTAAAGTAATTATCCTCTAATTAAAAAAAATAGATAAAAAAGATTTTAAAAGCAATGTTTTAGATAAAAAACTGAAGTTTTAAATTTTTTGCCTTCTATATCCATGCTATGTAATCCAAAAGACAATGGAAGTTTTAATGTAAGGGAAAAAAATATAAGCTAGAACTTTGTGAGTAGCACTGCTTGTGACATTTTGTAGGAGAAAGAATGTTTTGTGTCCAAATGACCTCCATTTAGATATTTTATGGTGACCCCTAACCATGGTTAATTGATTGCATTTTCTTTCCTTTCTCTTGTCTGCCTTTTCTTACATTGATACCCTTTCCAAGGTTAATTGAGACACTGATCTTTTATATATGTTCATGTAGTTATGGAGCAAAGGGATTTTTGTAAACTCAGCACTGACAGGCCACCCAACTTAACAGCTCAACAAAGCGGGTAGAATTGAAGGCCTATAGCCACAAACCCTGACCACACAATTTCCAGATGTCTAGCAGTGGGTGATGAGTCTGTTCTACCCCTTAGCCAAATATATTACAAATGATTATCTCAAAACTTAGGATAAATAGATTATCCTTTGCTGAAAGGTTTCAGTTTGACCTATTCTGATTAATTTTTATTTTCCCTAGGGCAAATAAGGGAAGATACATGGCAGATTGTAGAATTCTAGAAGGACAGTGCCGAAGGAGACTTAAAGATCATAATTTAGAAAACTGTCTATCTGATAGGACACTCCAGGGTAATAGTGTCACCGATTATAGTAAAAACTCATCCCCATCAATGTATCATCGAAAAGTTCAAGCAAATGCCCTGAAATATTCTGTAATTTAACACATAATGTTTAAGATGCTTGTCTGTGCTCTCTTTGAATTGCCTTTAACCACTTGTCTTCCCAGTCCTGTGAATTCTTTTCCTTGGGAGCATTCTTTCATCCAAAGCTCTTAGAAGAACACACGCATAGGGGCCTAAGACTGCTTCCTTTTTGTAGCCATTATTCACTCAATGGAATATTTTAGCTCTGCTTCTCAAGCTGTTTTTTTTTTTTTTAATTGTTGTTCTTCAGGTTCTGTGTGTATTCAGCCAGATTGCTGTTTAAACAGGAAAAATAGCAGAGAGCTCTTTCCCTGTGCTTTTAAATGCATTTGGAGATTATTTACATGCTTTTCAAATAAATGCTAGGCATAGGAGAAGCATGTCAGAAACATTGATCCAAATGCAAGCCTCATTCTTTTTGTGTTATCATTTATTCAGTGTCTGTAGCCTGAGAAATAGAAAATAATTAGTAAAATTATTTTAATTTAGAAGTGGGGCTTATCAGCATCTCTATAGGTGGATTAAATTCCTATCTCTTAAATAACAAAAATGTCCTTTCGCCCCTTTAGACCTTGATGAGTGTGACACTGGAGAAGCCTGCTGTGCCCAGTTCTGCATCAACTATTCAGGAGGCTATGAATGCAGTTGTCGGGAAGGCTTTCAGATCAGTTCTGATGGTTGTGGATGTGATGGTAAATTCCTGAGCTCTAACATGAAATCCGTGATGTGATGGGGCAATCAGTGGAGGAATATCTGAGGCAGAGGGTTAGGGTGAGAAAGGCTTTCACCTTAAAGAAACTTGGATCTCTGTGGTCCAGCCACATACTATTGTATGAACTTTGGTGACACTAAGTGCTCTGAGCCTCAAATCCTCATCAGTAAAGTGAAGACAGTTATGGGGTTACTGGATAAATTAAGAAACCTAATCAATGTAAAGGGCCTGCTACTGTGATTGACATCAAGAAATCACTCAGCTAAAAGTAGCTATTATTATTATTATTATATTCATTGGTTCATAATCCCTTTTACCTAACTTAATACACATAGGCAAGTGAAAGATTCCAGCAAGCCATAGCATAATGCTATAGGAGTTGCTTTTGGTAATCTTGACTGGAAACTGAGTTGATTATTGAAAGTCATTTTAATTAGACAAGAGTAGCAAAAGGATTGCCAGTTCTTGAGCCATAGTATCAGATTCCTTTATATATCTGATGTTAATCTAGCTAATGCACGCTTCAAGATGAGTTATTTTATAATTTTCTAACTGATTTGTTGCTTACCTTTTAGAGGATTTCTAGCTGACAGATAAATTTTTATAATATCATGAAAGTGAAAGTGAAGTGAAAGTGTTAGTCACTCAGTGGTATCTGACTCTTTGCAACCCCATGTATGTAGCCCACCAGGCTCCTCTGTCCATGGAATTCTCCAGGCAGGAATACTGGGGTAGGTTGCCACTCCCTTCTCCAGGGAATCTTCGTGACCCTGGCATTGAACCCAAGTCTCCAGCATTGCAGGCAAATTTTTTAGCATCCGAGCCATCAGGAAGGCCCCTATCATAGAGGAGTTTGAACTTAGTAAATTCACATTTTTGTGAAGGGCTCATATAAGTCATTGCTAAAAATTACTTTACCAAGTTTACCCTAAATATATAATCTTTAAATTTTTATTTGTGGTCATTATTACCATTATTTTGAACCATATTTTTCTTTAAATCAAAGATGAGAATATTGTTATCTATTTCAATAACAGTCAAATTCCATAAGAAGACTCTAATGCCCCAGAGAAAATAGTGTTTCTTGAATTAAAGAAGCAAATTCTTAAATTCTGTTGAGGATGCTATGTATGTTTCTTCACGTAGATGCCAAACTCCCCAGCCCTGCAGTGTCGATAACAACAAAGAACATACAACTATGATATCTATATATTCTAAACACAGTAGAACATATTACTACTTACACCTCCCATCCAATTAACAGGGCCAAAAAAAAAAATTGAATTTCATGTACCATCTGCTGTTAAACAGAGTGAGCCAAGAGATGATTATATGGCGAGAATATATATACTTGGGTACACACATCCAAATGGAAAAGGTGTCTACAATCTGAGGCCAGCCTAGAAACTCAGTTTCCTAAATGACCTTTTAGAATCATGAACCCATTGACCAAAGCCTGGGCTTGGAGGTGAATTTAACACCAGTAAGTTGTATGAGATCTAAACCTAGGATTCTTCCATCTCTAAAATTCTCCACAAATCATGTACAAAATTATGCATTGAGTAAATGCTTTGCCATAGATGTTGAATAATTCAAGAGTGAATGAACATTCTGCTAAATGATACACAGCCTGAGACTATGTAAGTTTGAAATTCTTCATCAAAATCTTATGAACGAGATCGCAGAAAGACATTGTCTATGCATATAGATAAACGATGGTAAACTTGGAAATGAATAAAAGGAAAATAATTGGCAGGATATTCTTGAGGAAGAATTTGGGGTCAGGGAGATTCCCTGGAGTAGGAGATGGCAACCCACTCCAGTATTCTTGCCTGGGAAATCCCACGGACAGAGGAGCCTGGAGGGCTACAGTCTGTGGGGTCGCAAAGAGTCAGACACTTCTGAGCACACAGCGCACGCAGACACACACACGTTCTGCGTAGCTGTACTTTGTCATTGGTTAATGGAGGTGACAAATATGCCCATGAGTTCATAATGTCTATTTTATCTCCACACCGAAGAGCAGACATTGTTTGAATTTTCCTAGATGTGGATGAGTGTCTGGATGTCAGTATCATCTGTGACCAACTGTGCATCAATTCTGTTGGAACCTATGAGTGTTCTTGTGAGGAAGGCTACCGAATTGGAAGCGATGGGAAAACTTGCATCTGTAAGTCTCTGTGAAGGATTCTTTCAAACCTCTTCTAAACGACTTCAGCCCTTGTCTTGTTCTTCAGGAGCACAGAGAATATATAATCTTGAAATCAACCTGTCCTCCCCTTTCTCTCTTCACAGACTAAGATCTTTTCTTTTCCCCTTTTATTCTCCCTGTGGCCGTTTCCACTCTGTGCTTGCTGTGTCTCACCTTCATTTACAATAGACTGTTTGAAATGGTCTTCTCAAAGACTTTTACCTTTCAGCAGCCCCCTGCCTTGGCTATCTAGTTCAAACTCTTCTCATTTCTCTCATCAACCCTTGCTCAGTTCTCCCTTCTTTTAACCAGCATGTGGAATCCAAGCATTTCTCTGTGTGGTCTTAGCTTTAGATGATGAACTAGAGGAAGAAGAAGAATTAGACATTGTGAGGTTTCCGGGTCTTCTATTCAAGAGCCCACCTCAACTGCTTCCTTATGTGGCCACCTCTCTGCCTCTCTCCCATGAAGATGAAGACAATGAGGAAGAGGGACAAGATATTCCAGGAGAACTGACTGATTTGCACAGTGTTGGTGGGTAAATGAACATGTTTCATTATAATCACCTCTTCCCTCTATTTTTAGATAATTCACAGAATTTCTTTTATAGACAATTTTGTTATCAATATTTAATGCCAAATAAAAGTGTTTTAATGTGATATTGACAAGATACATGGGACCAAAATTACTTCTTCACAGCTCCCTATCAAATCCATCATCTGTTATCTTTCTTCCTTTTGCCAATAAAGTGTTGCTATGTATATATGAATGGACAAGGTGGTGCGGGGTGATGGAAATTTGATACAGTGAAATGGAGTTGAAAAATATATTTGAATTAGCATCATGGAGACAAGAATTGGGGCCTTTTAATTCTAACAGTTTAAACTCAACTAGAAGTCATTTTTGTATAGTTAAAATTTACTTCAAATAGCCTGAAAGTCTAGATCCTTTTTAAATTTTAAAATGCAGAGAACCAATGGTTCAATATGCTCAAATGGACCAAGAAAAAATATCTTTACAAATGTGCACAGTTTTTCTTATATATCCACTCAACAGAACTCAAGCATCAAATCACTTCTGATCAAAATAAATTAGCATAACTTCTTTCAAAAGTAACAGTTTGCAGCCAGCCTGCTGCTGCTTTTTCTTTTCTTTGTAAGACAGAACTGCTCTTTTTGTTCTTCCTGTATTCCTCGTATTTTAAGAGCATCAAAGCTTAATGATTGCCTTAGAATGCTTCCAGTAAAATGAAGATTTGTTTATAAGTGATGGTCAAACATAACATCAGTAATTGCATCTACATAAAGATAGAAGTGCTTTAATGTTTCTTAATCAAGCTTCTGATACTTGGGCTACTCAAAGTCACAACTGAAATAGTTCAGGGCTACCAGGGCAGTTAGGACTTGAGGGCCAAGGTCTAGAGAGAAGAGACATTCAGACAAGTGAGATGGACAGTCTGTGCTACATTACGCCTTGAGCCATTTGCTAACGCATGGGCAGTGCAGACAGAGAAGCCAGGAAATCTACAGATAGCTGCTAAGAGGGTGAGGAGCTAACCACAGTTACCAGCAGTTTTGTGGTGCTAGGAGGCAGACTGAAATTCAGAATCTGCCAAGGTGGAGAAACCTCGCTAAACGTGACAGGCTTTCAACTGGGACATCTGAAAGACCCCATTGTGAAATGGGCAAAACTTAAAAACTAGTGAACCCACAATATGGCCGAGTTTCATAAACATTATATTGAATGAAAGAATCTTGATATCAAAGAGTACATACTTATGATTTATTCATATAAAGTTCAAAAATAAGGGGAAATATTCCATGGCAGTATAAATCACAATGGTGCTTAATTTGTAAGGCTAATGATTAAAAGTCATCAAATCACCTTTGATGACCTTTGTGATGCTGGTGATAATCTTTATCTTCATCTGGGAGGCTTTTACATGGGGTTGTTGACAATATGGGGGAAAAGTCTGAAGGGTACATTTGAGTTTTGTGCATTTCTTTACCTGTATATTAAATCTCAGTAAAAACGCTTACTTGGAAAAAAAAGAAAAAAAAAATTGTATAAAAAAGCCTAGAAGAAAACACACACACACACACACACACACACACACACACACTAAAGTGCCGGGAACATTATTTCTGTGTTCAGAAATCAATGGTAATTTCTTTTCATTTTTTTTTTTTTTTTTTACTTTCTTAAAGATCCTAAATATTTTTTAGGGATTACATTCCAAGGTCTGTTTTAAAAGGTATCTCTTTGCTTTATTATTTTTTTCTGTACTCTTTAGAAAATGTGCTCAAGGAGCATGTTTATTTGTTGGGCTAAATAAAGGGTTTCATCTCCATTTTCAGTGATGTAGATAGTACACGTAGGGTTCACTAAAATGGCATCTCATTCCAGTTTGTTTAGATCACACCTTTGGACAGGACTGCAGTTTGAGCTGTGAGGACTGCATGAATGGAGGCCGATGCCAGGAAGGAAAGAGTGGGTGTTCCTGTCCCGATGGCTGGGGAGGCATTCTTTGTAATGAAAGTAAGTAATACTTTGGAGCATTGGTGGAGGGCGATGAATTCTCCTTTTACTGCTGGTGAAATACTGGTGATGAGTTCTTTACATGTGTTCTCCCCAAAATGTTTTAACAAGATTAATGGTTGATATGGATGGGAAACCAATTTATTTGTTGTGCACAAAGAATGTCTATGAAGCACTGAGGTTTCAAACTGAACATGTGATTAAAATGGGAAATTTTGTGTTCCCTGGGAAACTTGATGTGCTATCTCTTGTTTATCCGTTGAACATGAAAGTTAATAAAGGAGCCTAATATCCTCAGCCTGTAAAAATCCCTCCGTTTAAATAAATCATTAGGCCCTGGCAAGATACTCCCCGTGAAGAAAAAAAAGAGTAAAATGATTTGTGTTATGAAGTATAGTTAATGGAACTGCTTGGCTGTTGCCTCTTTTTGTTTGTGTTTTCTTATCTTTTTCTTTAAAACTTATGTAAGTATAGGCAATGACAATTTTAAGATTTTTATATAAGCCTCTCATGAGATAATGTCAGTGATTTGTACAATAATACCTCCAATAAATGTTTTCCTTTATATTTTAAAGGGAGGTATATTTGCAGGTGCTAACTGCCACGTAATAAAACTCAAATTTATTGACTACCTTTATTTCCTTTTTCTCTTTTTAAATTTCTCTTATAAATTTTTAATAAAAGAGTTTTCTTTGTGAATGACTTGGAAGATGGTATGAGCAGATTTTTCTTTTGAAGCCCCTGAATATGGGAAGAAAGAGCACAAATATTGTTTCTATTATGAAATATAAAAGCAAAACCTGGATTATAACATAGTGAAGTGGTTTCCCCAGAATTACTAGTTAGACTGCTGAGGACTTTCCTCAAGCACCACTCTGATCTTGTCTCCCTGCTGCCCAAACAGCTTCAGAAGTGTCCCATTTCCTGATACATAAAGCTTACGCTTCTAATCTAGTCACTGACAACCATCTATTATCAGGCCCTCATAAATCCTTCTCTCTTTTTATCCACAGATCTGACCAGCTTATTATTTCCAGCAAACTAAACTACTCACTACTTAATGCTTTGTACTTGTCAGCTTTGCGCCTTTTGCTAAACTGCCATCTTTGTCCATTGCCATTTATGGCATGAAGCTTTATTTGATGACCCTAGTCTAACAGCCATTTATATTTCTAGTGGGTTTAAAGCCTCTCTCTCTCCTCTTTGTCTATTTGTCTGTCTGTCTGTGTCCATCAGATTCAAGGTAGCTATGCTCCTCTTCTATTTCCCTTGCTAGCTTGGGAGCTTATTTACATGTTTCCAAATTGGAGGCTCCAGTGCATGAATGAATGAAGCTTTGTATTGAGACTCCAGCCGTACTGATCGGCCACTTGGTATAGTCAACTATATAAAATGGATCAAATAAATTTGGGACTTCCCAGGTGGCTCAGTGGTGAAGAATCTGCCTGCCACTGCAGGAGACACAGATTTGATTCCTGAGTTGGGAAGATCCCCTGGAGAAAAGAATGGCAACCCACTCCAATTTTCTTGCCTGGGAAATCCCATGGACAGAGACTGGCAGGCTACATACAGTTTATAAGATTGAAAAGAGTCGATACCACTGAGCGACTAAGCACACACACACAAATCAATCTTGTTGCATGACTATTAGGAAGTAAATGTTAATACCCCTTATTGTAAATTTTGTTGGTAAATATGTGTCTTCCACACCCTTGATCCATAACATGTTAGCATGAGAAATAAAAGTAGAAATCTATTGCAAATCCATGAGAATAAAACATGTCTGACAAAATTAATATACAAATGTTGAAAATGAACTTCCTGATAAAATGAAAATAACACAACCCCTTCTTTGGTTTTGGAAAAACTTGAGATTCTTTAAGTGTTCACATGGTCCCGTAAAGGGTAGTCTGGCCCTGAAAGCAGAAATTTATATCTTCTTTCACTTTTTTTCTATAAAAATTAAAACAGAGCAATCCAAATTGGAAAGAAAAAAATCATGATCACTAAATCTTTAACAAAAAGGGAAAGTGACGATATTTTCTTAAAAATCCCTGTAAACTATAAAAATGGAAATGACCAATCATTCATCACTAATATTTCTAAGAGTACCAGCTCTTCTTATGCAGCAAGAGACATACAAAAAATTCTTCGGGGATCTGGAAAGTTAGTTTTCCCATTGGTTAGATCTTCTAATCCAGTATCTTTAGTGGTCTATAATGAAAACGTCTACTTGGATGTTTTAGGGATTTCTCCAAGTAGTTACAAAGGAAACAACTGAAAAATTACTACATATTAATTTTAACAGCACACTTTAGGACTCCATTTCTTTTAAAGAGATTTCATATTGACAGTCTTCTTTTTTATTGTGAGGGATCTATCCAGTAGAAAGAGAAGACTAAAGTATTTTCACATAACAAATGAATGGACTATATATTACATGGAAGGGAAGATTCATGACTTTTTCCAAATCATCCAGCTATGGTTTGGGACATGTTTGGTTTCAAGTTTTCTTCTCTAGATAAATGCTGTCTTTGATGTTAATGAAGTGTTTAGCAAATCCATGATCCCCTGGATTAGGAAAGGGCAACCCACTCCAGTATTCTTGCCTGAAAAATTCCTTGGAGAGAGGAGCCTAGCCCTGGGGTTGCAGAGTCAGACATGACTGAGCACTCACATACATGCACACACTCTGTGATACCATATTCTTTTTGTGGGAGAGAAGACCCTGATGCTGGGAGGGATTGGGGGTAGAAGGAGAAGGGGACGACACAGGATGAGATGGCTGGATGGCATCACCGACTCGATGGACATGTGTTTGAGTAAAATCTGGGAGTTTGTGATGGACAGGGAGGCCTGGTGTGCTGCAATTCATGGGGTCACAGAGTCAGACACGACTGAGTGACTGAACTGAACTGAAGCAAGTGATAGTGTTGGTATGCTGATGTAGATGCCTTGCTGTAACCCAGATACTGTGCAAACTACTTAAACTTCCTTAGCTTCATTTTCCAGATGTATATATATTTAAAATGTGTAGTCTTTAGTTGCTATAAAAATTCAAAGACTTACTACATGTAAATTAGTAATGCAGGTCTCAACCATGTCTGTTGCCAGTTTACTTCTTTATTACTCCTTTTTTTCCCCTTTCCTGTTCCTTTCCTTGTCATAGTAACCAGAGGCTTGAAAGCAAAGAAAAAAGTGAGTTAGAAATCAAGTTTCCATATTAGCATCTGGAATGGTGTAGGGGGCGTAGATAGAGGAGGTAATAAAAATGTAGTTTTATAGTATTTAGCCAGTGATGATAAAATGTCAATTTAAATGGCTACTGAAATGATCTCAACAGCTGTACTTACTCAAGCTTAAAATCATAGGCATTTTCCACACCGTGTTTATTTTTAATGGAATACTAAGCACTTCCCCCCAAAACAGCAAACCAAAGAAAACAATTGCTTGTCTTCGTCAGTCTTGGATGGTGCAGAATACCTTGGAATCCTCAAGATAGTCTTAGTTACATTCATTTCTGGTTAAAAACACATGGCTCTTCTTTCCTACATTTTCTTCCTATTTTTCAAAATGGAAGATGCAATTTGTTTCTCATTAGGGTTAGTGACATCTATACAACAAAAATGTTTATGTAGTTCTGAAAAATGTGAGGGTAAGAGTTTAAGGAGCAAGGTAAATTTTGCATGTAAACCTTGTTAGCAGTTCTTTAGTCAGCATCATTTTAACTACCTGTACCAGTAATTCCCCCAGGAATGATGAACAGGCCAGAGACGACTCCTGCGTCTGCAAGTTACAGAGATTTTAATTACTGAGAATCAATTCTAATAGACAATCTTTTTTCCCTCTCTATTTGTGTCACAATGACGGTATTACACTGCATATTCACCTTCACTGTTTTCTTCATAGCTCGTTCCCCAGAGACCAGTGTGAGAGAGTATGATGACATCTGTGATTGTCAGAATGGAGGCACCTGTGACCCTCTGACTGGGCGATGCAAGTGCCCCCCAGGGGTTCATGGGAAAACCTGTGGAGACGGTAGGAATGTCTGGTCCTGTGAGACAACTCTTTAAGTTCTTGAGGTTTCTAATAAGAAATAGAATAAAAGCTAAGTCTGTATTTTTCAAGGTGGGCTTTTCTGAAGACATAAAGGGCTGTGTGTGTCTGTGTGTGTGTGTATATATATATACATATATATACACAAGAGCACACAATTGCTTTGACTGATAAATGCATAACAGAACAAAATAAGTGGTACTTAAATCTCCAGCTGTGATCCAAGCAGGATGAATCCTGATACAGATAAAGCCTTGTCTCATCCACTGAGCAAAACGTTGAGTTTGTGTGTGCAGGTTTGCACACAGGGGCTGGGGTGAATTGATTTGCTCTGCATACTAAAAGAAAGAAGAAAATGAAGCTCTTTGGACAAATCAGGGAGGATGTGAGATAAAAACCAGAAAAAGAAAGGAGAGGAGAGAGAGAGGAGAAATGATGCACGAAAAACTTACGAAATACCCATCCAATGAGTGCTGTGTGTGAATTTTTCATAGAAACCAATCAAGAAACCACATTTTCTACATGGGCTGATAAAACACACAAAAAGAAACTGCTTGTACAGTCCCAGGAGCTGAAGGCAGAGAGTCATGAAGATGTAAGTCTTCAGGGATTGCTAGAAATCATGGAGAGTTTATTAGATTTCACAGATTGTAGAACTGGGGAGATAGAAAAACCAAGTTTAGTTTGCTCTCTGAGAGGTGCAGGAAGGCTCATGCTCACACCCTAGTTATTTATCCCCCAATTTTTATTCATTTATTCAAATATATGTATTAAGTGTTGCAAGACACTGTGCCAGGCATTATGATATGTTAAGAAAACAAAAATGAAACAGACCCTGGCCCTTCCTCATGGAACTTATAGTCTTGTTCAAAGCAGATATAGGTTACACATGTTGGTAGGTATTTCAGGTTAAATCTTGCCGTGTGCTTGGAGGTTGAACCATGAGGGCCATGCAGACTGTGTGAGCCAGGAACAACTTGTAGAGAAGTGACCCTTAAGCAGAAGCGTTCAAAATGAGGAAACATCGAGCCAGGCAAGAGAGAAGGAAGAGTGCTGCAGACTCAGGGGGCCACGTGTGACCCGACTCACAAGGGAGAAAAAATGGGGTGATTTAGGGGTGCCTGAGAGGGATCTGCTGATAGAGCCGAAGTCAGGGAGATACTAGTGCAACATAAGGTCAGCCAGCGCAGGGGCTCATTTCTTGTTACATTTGGAGTTTTTAACCTGACAGCAATGGCAAGTCATTGTAGAATTTGGGGCAAATGATATAAAATCATAGCAGTAGTTTTTAAAAGATCTCTTTAGTCTCTTGATTAATCAGATTAGAAACATCTTACCTTTGCAGTCTCCTTATCTTACATAACAGTAGCTCTAGTGAGGTTTGCATGTGGGCAAATATTCACTTTGTTTGTCCTTCTACCCTCCAGGATGCCCAAAAGGATTCTTTGGGAAGAACTGCAAGAGGAAATGTAACTGTGCCAACAATGGCCATTGCCACAGGGTATATGGAGCCTGTGTGTGCGAGCCAGGGCGCTATGGGAGGTTTTGTCATTTGAGTAAGTCTGAGGCACTAAATTTTCTCTGTGTGTGAAGCAAGAAAACTCAGAAAATTACTGAAAATATTTAATGTCAACTTAAAGAAACATTCAGCATCAGAGTTGTGAACTTAAGTTTTAATCAAGGTCTTGCTGAAGACTAGAGCCCAGGAGACAGCCACTCAGTTCTGAGGAAACTGCTCCAAGGAAGTAAGGGAGAAGCCAATTTATTTATCTATATTTGTATCCTCCCTTGAGCTTGCCAGGTGGCTCAGTGGGTAAAGAATCTACCTGCAATGCAGAAGATGCAGGAGACACGAGTTCCATCCCCGAGTTGGGGAGATTCTCTGGAGGAGGGCATGGCAATCTACTCCAATATTCTTGCCTGGAGAATCCCATGGACAAAGGAACCTGGTGGACTATAGTCCACTGGGTCACAAAGAATCAGACATGACAAGTGCTGAGTGCACATGTGCACACTAGCTGCCCATACTCATCTCATTTAATTTTAGGGTTGACTTAATTGGTACCACACCTGTTGTGTGATATTATACATTAGTATTTATTTATGTAAAGTAAAATGCCTTATATATCATTAAGGAGGAAGTGCAATAATATGAAATACCCTGTATATTTTTAGTGTTATCACCAAGTTATATAAATCCATCTCTCTGTAAATATTTTAAGGTAATTTAAAAAAAAATAAGACTCTACTAAAAAAAATGTATGTTGTTGCTCAGTTGCTAAGTCATGTCTGACTGTGTGTGTGTGTATATATATATATGTATATATAAACATGTTGATAAAAGAATCTGGCTTTTTGAAATTCTTCCTAAGATATGCATCTAACCTAAGATATGCATCTAACCTAAGATATGCATCTAAGGGCATGTTTTTCCAAAGCACAGAGTGCCTCATCGTGTTTTTCATCCTGAATTTCTCAGGGTTTACTGTTCATAAGCAGCTTCAATGGGTTAGGACTTAACTCTTGTGGAACAAAATGGTGAGCAGCACATCTTTGTTCTGTATTTACATCAGACAAAGGAAGAAAGTAAAAAGCATAGTGTATTTTATACATTCATATTATATACATATCACAATTTTTGTTTTAGTCTTTATTTAGCCTCCTTACATTATAGAATCTATATTTTGATGAGTGAAAAAAAAATATTCTGAAGTCTTTTTCCTAGTTAGTGTTTACCTTACTTATTGAGAGGAAGATGTTAATAGTTCGTTTAAGTGGACATTCCACACTTTATGGAAATTAAACATCAAAAATCCAATACACTGAGTTCTAGTGCAAAAGAAAATTCCCTAAAATGTCTAAATCATGCTGTTCAGTTTGCATTTGTGACCAGCAATCACATACTGCCAAAGATGCAAGAAAACACAATCACCAGGAAGTGTTTCAGCTCATCAGTAACTTCTAAGCTGTCTCCTACTGGGACAGCTCTGGGTGCCCACCTTAACATCCCACCTTGAAACTGTGCAAGTCCTTGTGAACCTGAAACCGTGTGCACCTCACTCTCCCACCTATTCCATAGTCCCACCTTTGAAAATCCTTCCTGAGTGAACCTCAGTAATACCATGACCTATGTAAAATATCAGAGACCTTTTAGAGTCCTACATTGTATTTTTAGTTGAATGTCCATGGAATTTATCTATTTTAGAAAAGGCATACCCCTTAAAAACAGAACAAGCAGTGAATTCTCCAATAAGAGAGCCAGTGAAGGCTTCATTGAAAAACAAGTCTGGGTCCAAAGCTCCAAAATTTCGACCACCCAATGGGAAGAGCCGACTCATTGGAAAAGACCCTAATGCTGGGAAAGATTGAGGGCAGGAGGAGAAGAGGGCAGCAGAGGATGAGATGGTTAAATAGCATCACTGACTCAATGGATATGAATTTGAGCAAACTCCAGGAGATAGTGGAGGACAGAGGAGCCTGGTGTGCTACAGTCCATGAGGTCACAAAGAGTCAGATATGATAGCAGTGAACAGCAACAGCATGAGAAAAGGTATGGACAAGGAACAGAGAACCAAAGAGGAGAAGACATGGGTAAATGAGAACAGTGCAGGTGCTGACCATGTATCCCAAAGCATTGGATACCTCCTAGAACACACCTAGAAACAAAGATAGCATCATTCCGTTATTGTTCCAAGGTAAGAGGATTCACCACATTTTAAAGTAATAATTCTTGAATTTTTCATAAGCTAATATCAGATATTTTGGTGAAAAACATTCAAATCATAACTCATCTGCTCAAAAATTTAAAAAGCAGATGGTGGTGGTGGCAATGGTGGTTAGCATTTGGAATGTGATCCTCTTATGAAAAAACATACACATTCCAGGTCTTCAGGACTCTTACTGCTCAGACTTGAGGCTTCATTTATTAATGCCATTTGCCTGGCCCTAAGAGGCTTGAATTTGCAATCCTACATTAGTTTTCTAGTCCTGTCACAGTGAAGTACCACGAATTGAGTGTTTTAAACGACAGAAATGTATTGCCTCATAGTTCTGGAGGCTGGAAGTCTGGGATCAAGGTGCTGGCGGGCCACATTCCTCTGCAGGCACCAGGGGAGGAACCGCACCAGGCCTCTCTCCCCTAGCTTCCTGTCCCGAACTCCAGTATTCTCATGGCATTCTCCCTCTGTGAGTGCCCCCTGTCCAAATTTCTCCTATTGATAAGGGCAGGAGTCATATCAGACTATAAGTCCAGCCCACTTCAGTATGACCTCATCTTAATGAATTATGTCAGCAGCAGCACAATTTCAAATATGACCTCACCTTAACTAATTATATCAGCAAAGACATAATTTCCAAATGAGGTCACATTCTGAGGTACTAGAGGGAAGTACTTAAACGTGTGCATTTTTGGAGGATATGTTTCAATGCATGGCAAACCCTGAGAAAATGCTAGATTGCCAACAAAAGATTTCTTCTTCCGTTTTTTCCTTTTTTTCCTTCCCCAGTACTATGTTCTTAATATACTCAGTTGTCACATTTCAGTATTCCATGGTATGAGTTGTCCACTGAACCCCTGTTCTGCGAGCTGAACCAGAAAGAGTAGGGCCTGGAAACCAATCTAGGAAAATGAGCACTGGAGAGTGAGCAAAAAGTCCACATCAAGGAAGACAATAGCTCTGAAAGCTGCTAGGGGTTGGTGGGTCTAGGAAAAAACTCAACACTTAGAAGATGCAGGAGGATGAGGAGGTATCATCCAAATAGGATACTATTAATAGTGAAAACGGGCCCTGTTAATAATTCTGTTCTGCTTTAAGGGGTAACTCTGTCTGTCCCTGGTAACTGAGACAAAGGCCACCCTCCATTGTGTATTGTAACCACCACTTCAGATTACCTCTGCTAATAATAGCACAAATTAGCAGATGCTCATAATTTCCATCTATCAGAAAGTCAAGTGGTTTTTTTGTTCTTACCAAGCAGTTTTCCACAGCAAAGCCTATACAGGTATATAATACAATTTGAGCCTGGAGGGCACTTGAAAGATCTTTTATTTGAGTCCCTTAGACTCCTCTAATGTGGGAGAAAAAAATTGTCAGTTATATTTTGGAAAGGAAATTGAAGCACTATAACTCCTCAAAAAGATAACTAAGATAATGGTACGTTTCCCTGAATGCAAAGGTGGGACTTTCTCAAATTAGAATTCCTGTGCTGACTAGCATACCTAAAACTCAACAGCACAGGGAAAATGATGAAGAAAAGGGAGGCACCATTTGCCAAAGATGTGGCCAAGATAATGGTGCTGTCAGGATGAAGGTTTTGGGTCATCTACATGATGTAGAATTATTGCAGATTACCATATAATGAAAGGGAATGAAAACAATGGTGAGCCTTCCCGTCAATGCTTGTCTATCATTGCCAAGCTGCGAAAGGATGGATATGGGGCCTGGCAGGCGTCAGCAGCCTTTGGAGAATATAAACTACAGGCACCAATGGAGCACGTTGAGAAGCAATTTCTCTCCCAGAAGCACTAAAGCCTTTTAAGTAGTTCAGGCTTCACTGTTCACATCCAGTTGCCAAAAAGCACATGAATTGCTTGATTTGAAAGACATTTGTTTCCCTATTTTTTTGGCAGCCAGGATGATCCCCTTGTTTTTCCCATAATCAGGCCCCACAGAACTACATGCCTGTGCACTCACAATGTAAAAGGAACAAAGCATGGATTTCAGGTGACCGCTTTGCCTCAATCTGCTTGCAGACTGTCCCAAGGGGGTCTACGGAGCTGGCTGCTCTTCAGAATGTCAGTGCGTGGAGGAGAACACCCTGGAATGCAGTGCCAGAAATGGCAGTTGCACCTGCAAATCTGGTTACCAAGGCAACAGATGCCAGAGAGGTACAATCGGATGATAAATTTTCTTTCTTCTCTAATAACAATGCTCAGCTTTGGTTTAGCACCCTCCGATCATTAATTAGTTATTCCACCCCACCCAGGTCCTTGGGAAATCAGTAAACTTTATCAATCCCCTATTTGCAGGTGAGGAAACTGAGACGGGGGGGCAATAAAGCCATTTAACCTTGTCTTCTTAGCCTGTGATGTTAGCTGTCCCTTTGCTGGCTTGAGCAAGGGATGAAAGATCACATTGCAGAGAATCTTATCCTAAGAAGATGAGAGCTGGCCAACCACTTCTTTGAGCTGAGTTAATCAAGTAAGGGCTGCTAACTTTCAGAGTGAAAGAATCATTTTCTTTACATCTAAAGCTGGACAGCTCAAACAAATGCAGTGGAAACCATAGAAGCATTTTGAAAATTTTAAACATGATTATTATTAGGAATGCTTCTCCTAAGGCATCTGCATGGCTGTCTCATTTTCTCAAATTGGATTGTGTTACTTTTTTAGTGAATCTTGTCAGTACCATGCTACTCAAAATTGCAACCTGCAAGTCTCCTTGAACTTTTGTATTTTTCCAAAGTGCTTACCATCATCTAACATACCATATTTTCTAATTATTATTATGTCTAATGTTTATTGCCTGCACACTTCCTGCTGGAAGCTGAGTCCCAACAAGGGAAGGGTAGCTATTTATTTATTTTTTACCAAAGTATCCCCAGACTACTAAAACAATCAGGACATATAGAGGTTGCTCAATAATTACTATATTTTCTTAAATAAATATATAAACATGATTCAATAATTTTTATTCTTTTTCTCTTTATTCTTTATTCTCTTTTTCTCATATTATACATTATGAATTAAGCAGTTCTTACTATTTTACTTAGGGGAAATTATCACAGTGTTTATTTCCTTTTAGCACATAGCAGGTCTGAACATATAAGTACGGTTATCACAACTAATGGCAAGTGTACTTTTTGCCTGTGAAGTGATCCAGAACAATCTTGTTTAAAATCAGGAGGCGATGATAGATTTGAATGGAAACCGTCATACTATTGGGTTCACTTACAGAGGCTGGGCCTGGGGTGGAAGGTTGTCCTTGACTCTTGTATATTACACGTTGCTCTTACATTATCATCTTCACAGGGTCTGCAGGGTTTGTCCAAGCTGACTGAAAGGGAATAAGGGTCTTCCGGGTTGACCTGTGGCTGTGGACCTGGTTGTGGAACTAGAGTATGTAAACAAGATTTTGTAGAGATTAGGGCTTTTTATGCAGCTGGATTGTGACTTTCTAGGTAATGAGGAAGAGAACCTGAGGGAACAGAAGGCTGACATTATACAAATGCATTGAACATGGTATAAGAGTGGGTCCCATTCCAATACCTAAACCTCCTTCTGCTTCAACTGATTTTATGAGTCAGCCCCTCATTCATTTCCCTACTAGAGAAGTTGTACCCTAGAAGTCAACACATGGGAGACAATATCATATATACACACCTGGGTAAATTTAATTTATCCTGATAACATTTTCTCAAAGCAACTGCTGAATATACTATATTGGAAAATGCTTTTGAGATTCCCACTGTGAAGGAAAATGAGTTGAAAGTATATGTAAATCAGCAAAATAGAGAGGTCACCATAGTCTCAGGAAAACATATTATTTTTTAATCAGATAACTTTGTCCAATTCTGATATTTTTGTCTAACCACAAAATGAAATTATGACTCAGACTGGAGCGGGTGAACAGGATCACCATGATTGGCAGCTAAAATGAAGGCAAGAAAACCTCTCCAAGTGTTGTTCATGATGAAAATCAGGCCTGTTGTTCTTCTTTCTCTTTTTTCAAAGAGTGAAGTAGCCCAAGTGCTCCTAGAGCCAGGCATATCTTTAAAAATCTTGACTCCAGACCTGTGTCTAGATTGCAGATGAATGGTTAATTAAAGACTAAAATTGTTTCAATGGCACTAATGAACAGTGCTCTCCATAATCAGCACCGGGCCTTATTTAGCCCATCAGTGATGACTTTTAAGAGCAGTAGAGCTGGTTTCTACACTAATCTGTGAAATAGCAAAAAAGAGAGAGAGGAAAAAAAAAAAAATCAGCATCTTTGCCTTGCTTTGATTAGTTTGTAGCCTGGGGTATTTTGGACCCCAGGTGCAAACAGACTTGACTATGGAGGACTCTGGCCCAGCAAGTCTCTTGAGTTTCTCTAAGGAGGCCTGTTAAGCCTTTGTGTCATCATTAAAAGAACCGATTTTTCTTAGACTAGTTCCATATTGATGAAATTTTGAACTCTGATGGAACCCTAAGAGCCGGTTAATTGACATGGAAAGTGCTGAGTACTAGTAGTATCATCACAGAAGTTGGGTGTAGTGACTGAGAGCACCAATTTCAAAGCCAGTTCTGATTCCAATACTGACATTGCTACTTATTAACCATGACCCAGAATAAGTCACTTAACCTCTCCAAGTTTTAGTTTCTTATGTAAGTGGAGATAAAGTTGCTATGTCATATAGGGATTTTTATGAAAATGTCAGCTAATTTATGTAAAATGCTTGGCACAGAAGAAGTGATCAATAGATAATAGTCAAGAATGGTATGAACATCCTAAAATAATTAATAATTCTGTTATTCAGAAGCTCTGCCCAAGACTTGAAGATACTTGATAGCCAAATTTGGTTTTATGTAACTTTCTATAATTATCGCATGTTTAAGAAAGTCTCACTGTTTTCCCTATGTTAAAAGCATGCTTTCCACCAGGTTTCAAATTCCAGTGGTTTCAGTGGAGACTGAAACCTCTAACTGAGCCCTCAGTGGTCCCTGCAGTATCAGCCATCCTTTTCTAGTTCAAGAACATTCAACAAAGCAGCACAAGTCTCTCTGTCTCCCCCTTATACATTGCACAGTCTTATAAAACACAGAAATTACAAACCTCTGGAATGATTATTCTGGCTTAGAAAATAAGCAAAGACTGGGAAAAGAGGGTTCAGGTGGAACAAATCCCAGGCACTCCACCTTCCAAGCTTCCTTTATAAATTACATCTCATTTCAGATCATGTTCTGTGCAACTGCCTCCAAAAATATACATCAAAATTGCTTCCATTGTTACAGTCTGAGAAACCATGTTTTCAGCAAAAAGCCAGCCTCTGTATGTGTGTTTCCAAAGTGACAAGATATGGCCTCATGTTGATTTCTTCATGGAATATTTTGGAAGTGTGATAAATCCTTAGGAGCCACTCTGAATGCTTCTTTCTTTGCAGCTCAGTCACACACACACACACACACACACACACACACACACACACACACATTTTCCTACTCATTTAGGCAACAGCAGAAATCTGGGACCACCTTGAGATTTATTACAAGGTGGTAATAAATAGCTCCTTTCTTTCTTTCTCATTTTATTTTACAAGCCTGCCCTGATGGCCTCTGGGGACCAGCATGCCAATTCTTCTGTGGACCCTGTGAGAATGGAGGTCAGTGCAACAAAGAAACTGGAAACTGTGACTGTCTTCCTGGTTACATGGGAAAAGCCTGTACCCTATGTACGTTATTAACCTAGACTAGATGACCAGCAAAGTTATTAAAGTTGCTAGCTTTATAAATGCTTTTTCAAAACTGCTCTGTGAGCTACAGTGTAAGAGTGTATGTTTTAATTATCTATTGTATTGAAAAACCTCAATATTTGGTACCAAATCCTGCCAACAACAACTTTGATTGTTTGGACTGATAGGATGATTCTCCCTCTTGTCTCACCTGCAGTCACTAGTGGCTGCTTCTAGCTAGTAGATCAGCTGGGAGCAGGGATATCCAGCCTTTCCTATACATAGCATTTACACAAGGTTACCTTTGTCGTTGTTCAGTTGCTAAATCATGTCTGACTCTTTGCGAGCCCGTGGACTACAGCCTGCCAGGCCTTCTTCTCCCTCACTATCTCTTGGAGTTTGCCCAAGTTCATGTCCATTGAGTCAGTGATGCCATTCAACTATCTCATCCTCTGTCGCCCCCTTCTCCTGCCCTCAATCTTTCCTAGCATTAGGGTCTTTTCCAAAAAGTCGCCTCTTTGCATCAGGTGGCCCAAGTATTGGAGCTTCAGCTTCAGCATAAGTCCTTCCATTGAGGATTCAGGGTTGATTCCCTTTAAGATTGACTGGTTTGATCTCCTTGCTGTCCAAGTGACTCTCAAGAGTCTTCTCCAACAGCACAGTTCAAAGGCATCAATTCTTTAGCCCTCAGTCTTCTTTGTGGTCCAACTTTCACATCTGTACATGACGGCTGGAGATTAGCTTGGGCTTCCTCAAAGCATCACAGCCTTAAGACAGCAATCTAAGAAAGAGCATCCAAAAGTGGAAAAGCAGAAACTACAATGTCTTCAAAAGCCTACCCTTGGAAGCCACACATAGTTACTTCTGTCCCTTTCTGTTAGTTAAAGTAAGTCATAAGGACAGCCAGATTCAAGGGGAGGAGAAAGAGATTCTGCCTCCTGATGAGAGGAGCAGCAAAATCTCATTGCAAAAGACCTGCAAGCTAGGAGATATTTGGAACCCATCTATCATAGCATACTATTTAAAGTTATACTGAAAGGCACTTTAAAAATCTGCTAGACTGTATTTCTCATTCTTGTCAGAGTGGGAACAGATTAGAGACTGATAAAAAGTGATTAGTCAAACTGAATCTGCTTCAAAGAGTGTGTAGAACTACTACTTTGCTATCTCCTTTTCTGCTTGTAATTCTTACATAACCTCTGTTAACCCTGCCTGTATTGCCTTTTCTACTTCATCCACCATGAAACAGTTACTTGAAAACTTGAGAAAAGCTGTGGGCTGGATGGTAACGACGGTATTTTTATGTTACTATTTCAAATGTTTCTGATCAAGGTTAACAAAAGTCTAGTGTTTGGATTGTCTATGATGTTATGAGATGTGAACATTGATCTGAATTAGCTGCTAGTGCTTAGAATTTTCTATAAACAAACAAGCAAATAAAACCGGAAACTTAAATGTAAATATAAAGTGTAACATTAGGGTAGTATTTAGCACTTAGCTAATCATCTGATCATTTGGGAAAATGCATGACTGCCCCCAAGGATAACCCTCAAGCAAGAGTGATAGAACAAGGTTGTTGCCTGATGATTTTTCTAGATATAGCTAGATCATTTGTACTTTAGGACTGTCATTCTGGCACTGTTGACAGCCTTTCAAAAGGTATAAATTTTGCTAGTGCAGCAGTTGGCTATCCCTAACCTACTTGTTTCCTTTAAAAAAGCTTAAAGGTAATAATTTACATATTCAAAAGGTAGTAGCTTGCTATTTCCAAAGTGAAGTGACATTTTCTCTTGTCTAACTCAATTTTAATGAAATAATTATTAAACAGATAGTGATATATCTGTTTCAATTGTTAGGTGATATAAATAGACTACTTAGAAACAAGGAGAGAGAGAGATAAACTGTTCATTCTTTAAAATATTAATTTTAATTGTTATGTTGCAACTATCTTCCAGTCAAAGATTTCAAAACCAAGGAGAATATATTATGAAAGTCCCAAGAGATTTTTAGGTGACAATTCTAACTTTATTGGCAATCTGATATATGAGATAATAAATTGATTTGGATAGGCAAAAATATTCCCCAACTTCTAGACCAGTTCAATTTTAATGTTATATGCTATTATCTGATTTTACAGACACAGATAGAAACACAAATTATATAATAATCCTAATAGGATATTTAGGAAAATGAATGGAAACAAAGCATAAGATTCATTAAAAATGCTTCATGTACTCCACAAGAAATGTGTGTGGCATTTTAAAAAGGGGTTTATGTTTGAAAAAACACATATACATTTTTATAAATACTCTGAAAATGGTGCTTACGGAATTTTAAAACTTAGTTATTCTGCATAATGAACTGTAAAAATACTTGTAGGCTATACAAGGTAATATGTTTTAAAGGTAGGAGAGACAAAAAGCATTTCTAAAGATATTGACTTTTTATAAATTCCAATTATTAGAAGTTATAAATACAAATACTTGGGCAAAATAATTCCTTTTTAAAAGAGTTGCTTTCACTGTGTGAGAAAACTATCTGAATTATGGTAGACAATACATTTTCTTTCTTCTTGCTAGCCAGTATCAGGGTTAGTGACAGTTATGGTTGAATAGACAGTCACACCCTCTTGATGAGAGCATACCATCTCTATGAAGGTTTAGTCTCATATATCAGGCCTGTTACCAAATAATCTCAGAAGTGATCCCAGCTTTTTCTTTATCCCAGTATTATTTCTACTAGCTAAAGTACAAAATAAAAGTAACCTAAGTAGCCACGCAGAGCAAGAATGAGTAAACAAATCCTATAACACATCAGTGGACTATTCTGAGGCCATTAAGAGTCATGCTTTGGATGAATGTGTAACGTTGGGAGAATTGACATTAAATATACATTAAAAGTTGTATATAGAGAATGCTCCAAATTTGTAAAAACCTGTACACATGTATGTGTGTGGGAAATTGTAGTAGAAAGGACAGCAGATGTTAATAATGGCCATCTCTAAGGACTATTAGTGAATATTTTTCTCCTTTTTACATTTCTGTCTTTCCCATATGTACTTCTTAACTATTTTTCTCCTTTACAAGGGAGAAAATGTATCATTTTCAGACCAGTCACACACTAAACACGTAAGATAGTTGTCTATTCTTAAAGTATCATCTGGTGGTCTTGCTGCTGCTGCTGCTGCTGCTAAATCACTTCAGTCGTGTCCGACTCTGTGCGACCCCATAGATGGCAGCCCACCAGGCTCCCTGGTCCCTGGGATTCTCCAGGCAAGGACACTGGAGTGGGTTGCCATTTCCTGTCCCCATATAGTGAAGATGTGTGTTCTTCAGTCCAATTGATCTTGTTGCTCTTTAAGATTGTTTTCTCCTGTTTCAGATGAGGTGGGTATTGAGCATAACTTGACAATACCACTAAAATGCTTTAAAAAAAATTAGTAAATGTTTCCTCTGAACACTTCACTTCCCTTTTTTCAGAAATCCCATTTTCTTTCCCTCGGTCATTGTTATTACTTCTCTAAATTCTGCCATGATTTCTTATGAGTGTTTACAAAACAGACCCCTTCACTATGAAGAAGAGAAAATTAGAAGAGGATAAGGGAGAAGATACTGAAAGGAAGATGTGTATGCGTGTGTGTGTGTGCGCCGTCCTGGTTGTGTCCAACTCTTTGCAGCTCCATGGACTGTAGCCCCCCAACTCCTCTGTCCGTGGAATTTTTTAGGCAAGAATACTTTTGTGGGTTGCCATTTCCTACTCCAAGGGATCTTCCCAAACCAGGGATCGACCTGCATCTCTTTCATCTCCTGCATTGGCATCACTGTGCCATCTGGAAAGCCCCAGGCAGGGAGATACCAATTCCAAATACAACTTTTAAATGTTATATGATCAAACAAGTTTTATCAAATATGATCAAATATCATGAAATGATGATTCATCATGAGATGATGATGGTCAAAATCATTAAGTGCCATGAAAACCCTAATAAAGACAGGTGTGAACCTTCTGTAAACAAATTGATAAATATTTTAACTACTGATTCTCTAAAATATAAAAACCCTGTTTTGGTTCATTTGACAATTTCCTGTGTAATATTCCCACCAAGGTGATTTTAAGCAACCAATGTGATGTCAACTGTCTCAGAAAATTCCCCAAAATTTAACAGGTTGCAAATTAACCATTGGCTTTCCAAGCTGGTATTAACAGCTCCAGTGTACCAGTGGCTGGCAAATAATTGTAGTCTGAAAACTCTTAGACGTCTGAAAATGAAAGTGAAAGTTGCTCAGTCGTGTCCGACTCTTTGCGACCCATGGACTATACAGTCCATGGAGTTCTCCAGGCAAGAATACTGGGGTGGGTAGGTAACCTTTCCCTTCTCCAGGGGATCTTCCTAACCCAGGGATCGAACCCAGGTCTCCTGCATTGCATGCAGATTCTTTACCAGCTGAACCACAAGGGAAGCCCAAGAATACTGGAGTGGATAGCTTCTCCCTTCTCCAGTGAACCTTCCCAACCCAGGAATCGAGCTGCGGTCTCCTGCATTGCAGGTGGATTCTTTACCAACTGAGCTATCAGGAAAACCCTAGAAATCTGAATGATTTCTTAATCTTTACTTTCTGTTTTAATATTAAGAATTCGTAACTTTTCAGGTGTTGATTTTTCCTGTTTCTAAGCAGGTGACTAAGTTGACATTTGGGTTGAATTAAATTAACCAACAAATAGCTTCAACCAACAAAAATTTTGCTATCAAGCTAGTCTATTTTATTTTTGGAACAAATATTATTTAGCTTAATGGATTTGAGATTCAAAAAATAGAGCAAAAATCATTGCATTGCTTTATGTGTAGATTCATACCCCTTATCCTTTTTCTCTCAGTTCATGTAACTGGAGTATTAACTCAGATCATGAGGAAACAAGTGGCCCCTCCAACAACCTCTAAGCTGTTTCCAACTTCCTGTAACATACCTACCCTAAACTAGGGCTAGCATCTCCTTTTTGACATACTGTTATATAAGAAAAAGATGATTATCTAAGGTAGAAAAAAGAACACTTGTAAAGTAAAATAAGATAAAACAAACAAAAAACTATTAGAACAGTTTTGAGTGTTAAGCATCACCAGGCCCAAAGAGGTGAGGTGCGATAATATACTTCCAACCTCTCCGAAGGAATCCTCAATTTGATTTTTAAAGTTGCTATAAAATAAATTGTATTTAAATAATACATCTCCCATCCTTCCCAGCAGTGAGATGCATATCCTTTACCAATCTGCTTCTCGGCAGGCGGTCCAGCCTGATGAAGTATCAGCAAAATGTCAGCTCCCACAGAGAGGTGGGACCAGAGGCGACACTAAAGCAGTGACAGGCCTTTCAAAAAGCTATTGTGCAAATTCAGTTTTAAAATAGGGATGTGGCTGAGGGCTGATGGGTATGTCATTACCAATGCGTTCATCTCCGCATCGTCTATGGGAACGGAAGAGAGTCACAGTGCAGTGAGAGAAGAGCTTTACGGTGAAGAGTGGTGGGTCCCAGGGCTGCTCTTTCCCCTGCTTTTATCAACTTCCATAATGTCTCAGTTAGATCTTTTTAAAAACATTCAACCTCTTGTAACTTTATAACCTTCAACAAATTACTGGTGCCTTACAAAATTCCATAAAGAGTTTTAAGCCCATCCTAATGTGGCTGTTCTCACCTGTATCCCACATACCTTTATCATTCCCCCAAGCACCTGTGCTTTTAAAACATAATGCTGTTATTCATTGTTCTTCCCCCAAATAATTTTTTTTCTTCCTTCATTTTTGTTGCCTGATAAAGTATTTCAGGGATTTTTATTTTTCAGTATATGTAAACAAACAAACCACTAAATCCCTTCATTGCCCTATATAGCATTGCCCATCACAGCGTATTGTAATTGTCTGTTTATACATGATTAAAATGATCATTCATTATTTGTATTCCCCAGCTCTTGGTTTACAAGGGATGCTCATTAAAAATTTTCTAGACTCAATTAAAGAACATTCTTGAAACTTAGTAGAACAGTTTGGAATTAAAGTTTCATAGAAATAATCCATCGAGTCAAAAAAAGACATGAGAAACAAAGTTTATGGAACTGAAAAAAATATTCACTAGCCTAAATAAACCAGATTGAATTGTTAGAACTTTAAAGATAACAGCAGGGGTGCAAGGAGAAGGAAAGCTTTTGCCCAGCACCATAGCTTTGTTGGTGCTCCATTTCTGAAAGAACTTTTCAGAAGAAGATTTTTTCAAAGATTTTAATGAATAACAACACCAAACACCGATGAAGTTTTTTGTGGTTCTTTGGTTCTTCTCAAGACCCTTGATTTATGCTTTTCTGTACTCACCTCCAATGTATGCAGTCATTTCTTCTGAATATAACAGAGCCACATTAGAATAGTGAATAAATGTCTGTGGCTTTTAGTTTTTATAAACAAAAGGAGTTTAACTAGATAGTATACAATATGTGATATCTATGTAATAATATATAATGCAATATGTAGTAAGTAACACTATACAATAGCTATAGGTATATGCTGTATAATAAATTGATAAATAAATAAGTGATAATAAATAAATGATAATAAATAAACAAGTGATAATAAATTGCTAAAAGCTCATGCTAGTCGAGTGCCATTTGTGTATTCACTGTATATGTATTTTTCGTCAATGTGTGTGTGTGTGTGTGTGTGTATGTGTATGCTCAGACATGTCTGACTCCCTGTGACCCATGGACTGTAGCCTGCGAGGCTCCTCTGGCTATGAAATTTTCCAGGCAAGAATACTGGAGCCAGTTGCCATTTCCTACTCCAGGCAATCTTCCCAACCCAGGGATCAAACCTGCGTCTCCTGTGTCTTCTACATTAGCAGGGAGATTCTTTACCACTGATCTACCTGGGAAGCAACATCCCCATTTTATGAATGAGGAAGCTAACTCTAGGAAGAATTAAGTCACTTGTCAGGAGTTATGTAATTAGTAACTGAGGACTAGATAAACAATAACGTTCATGCAAATGCTAGATATAAGCTGAGACTATAGTTATTGATGTTAAATAGTGTAGCTGCCTGCTTGTAAAAATTTAAAGAAAATAGAGGAAAATGATGAAAAAGTTAAGAAGTCAGGAAGTTTCATTAAGGTTGTCCTTTATTTTTTTCTTTTTGACCTCATATATGTAGGTTGACAGACATAGCCAAGAGCATTGTTGAAATGTCAAGTGCCATAGGAGCCTATGCTCAATTTAACAATGGAGGGAGGATGTTTTTTGTTTGTCTGTATGCAGCTTGTCCAACTTATTTCCACAACCTAAGCTGCCTGCTCTACCACATCAGTAATGATAGTTCTCAGCAGGACCTTGATACCAGCCGGTGTATCTGCCTGTCCAACTGGACTGAGCCTGCCGACAGAAGCTGTAAATCAGAAGCAGATTATAAGTCCTATTCATCATCTAACATAAATAATGACCCAAAGAATTTTCTTTGCATTTTGCACTTGCTGAGTGGTCTCAGTGTTTTGTGTTTTTGTAGATCTGCCCACTCTAAACAGTGTTTAAAATTCTCTTTGTGTGTTGGTAAATATAGCTGACTAGTTGCCTACTGTAATCCATGATTACTCTTTCTGCTTGCTTCCAGAGCCCTAAACTGAATATCTGGCAGAGCACAAAATAAATTCTTATTTCTACACAGTGAGTCATCAAAAAGTTCTACTTTCCAGTACACACACCTTTCATATATATAGATACACAGACCCTTTGTGTGTTATTAGTTTTGTTTATGGTCCACTGTGTTTTGGAATTTTTTATCTACTATGACTGAATATTTAGTTTTACTTGTTGAACGTGTATTCACTCTAGTGCTATAATTTTTTAGTGTTTAAATATAAGGGCCAGTATGACATGAAGAATACTTTATGTTCTAATTAGGTTTGAAGTATGACTGTGTCCAGATGCCATTATATCCTTCATAAGCAAAAATCTTGTAAGTCCTGACCTTTTATCTTCTCCACGTGCAATAGATATGTACTTATTTTGCCTTAGTTTTCCCATCCATAAAGTGGGACTAATAAAAGACCCAACTCACTAGATTCTTATGAGGATTAAATAGGTTAATACATATCATACCTTTGGAAGGCCATTTAGCACATAGCTACACTCAGTAAATTATAAGCTAAAACCCTCTCTCCTTAAAGGAAATTTCTACCAACCTTTAAAAATTAATCTGTAGCACTTGTTATATACCCTCAAAGTGACCAAACAAGTACAAGTAACAAAACTAGATTCACACTTCTTTAAGACCTGAATAAGTTGTCTAGCACACAGACAGAAAATCCCATGGACAGAGCCATCTGGCTGGTTACAGCCCACAGAGTCACAAAGAGTCGGACACAACTGAACTGACTTAGCATGAACATACAGTGACTTGAGATCTCTTCTGCAAATCTGAGAAAACAATAAAAAATGTCCACTTTGTAGCCTGCTGTCTTGTCAATATTTTTTTAATTCTCATGATAACGTTGTGAGGCAGGGACTATTTACTAACCCCTTTTCTAGGTAAGTGAAGGCACAGAGAAAGTCATTTGGCTAAGGCCACAGGATTAGTTAGTGAGGGTGTTAAGACTGGAACTCAAGTAGCAAGTTTTATTGAATAGATATGGAAAATGAAAATTTGAAGTTTGAAAATTATTTGGTGTATATAGTTTGAGATATGCTGAACGAGACATTCATGAACAGTTACTTGTTGGAAAGTCAGATCTTAAAAACTCAAAGGAGAAATCAGAGCTAGCAGGTAGAGGTGAGAACCATCAACATAGATGATTTAGGTGAGATAACTAAGGAGAAGACTCTAAACAAGAAAGCCAAGAAGACTATGAGAGAAACTTGCTAAATCCCCTACATTCAGGGGATCTAGAGAAAAGGAAACCGACAAGTGAGATAAAGAATTACTTAGAGCAGATGTTGCGAACTGGAAGCCTTAGAGCTGAATTTGACTTGCAGATGTATTTTGAATGGCAGGCAAATTCCATTTTGAAATATGTGATTCAATATTTTAAAAAATCAGATGTAGGAACTCTGGACACATCTTCCTGTATGGGAACAAACAGTTACATTTGATCAGTTCACACCGCTTTATTGGAGGGCAAGCCCTCTCCTATTGCTCTTGGGCCCACAGCTCTGTGGGAGTTAACCCACAGGGATTCTACCCACTTTTTTCTGGGGAAAGGGCCTGTGTTTGTGACTCTGGTTTTAAAAAGATGGAAAAAGATGGAAAAGAAGTAGAATGACCTAGATATAATTCCAGAGAAAGATGACTTTCAAGAAGAAAAGGATAATCACTAACTCATATACGTTTGAAAAGGAAAAGGAAAAAAAAAATAGAAGGCAACCTGAGAATTTGTGATTTAGGATTTGGTAATTTTTGAAAAAAAAAAAAAAAAACCATGAAATATCAATTTAATTTAGGATTAAAATTGAATGGTAAATGAGTAAATTAAAATAGCATCACAGGAAGCTTGACAATGATGGAAACAAAATGTTTAGCCCATTTTGTTCTCTGTCAACAAAATGTTTAAAATTGTCTTGCCTCTTCAAGGATACATTATCCCTTCTGACCATCAGCATACATCATTTTCTGTTGATGGCTCTTATTCATTCTTGGTCCCTCTCACTCCTGAAGGTCAGGTCCACTGTAGTCATGATGGAAAAGATTCAGAATCCCTGAGAATGATTAATGTTGAAATGAAATCAAATACCCAGAAATTTGCTCTCATGTGAAGCATGCAAAGAGTATATTTAAATGATTGTGCTGACATATATTTGGAAAAATATGTAACTTTTAAAACTCATTGAATTTTTCTATTGTCAAGTTTTAACTTCTCCCTCTACCTTCCTTACACACACGCACACAAACACATACAATATTTATATATACTGAGACACAATTTTTTCACATTTTAACATCTCTAAAATTAGGGAGTATCTTATAAACTGATAGCACAACAATATATAATTATATTGTAACTTTCTAACATAGTCTATTGTCTAGGTACACGTTGAAGGCAAGTGTCTGTTACTATATTATGAATAATTTCCATCTTCTGGGCCCAAAAGGAGATAGAACATAGAGGGAAAAATCAAATGAAATCTGTGTATTAATTTTCACAGTTTGAAGTGACTCAATTGTAAATGCCTGATGGATCATAATAGCTCTTTCCAAGTTGGAATAAAAAACTGCCTTTTGGCTTCAGAAACAATAGTGATGCACAGGCTGGGAGATGTCTGATTTTTTTTTTTTTTCTGTATTGAAAATGATAGGCCCAAAAACTAGGGAAAAAAAATTGTTCTATTTTAAGATACTGTTGATCTCACTGGATTCTTGTGCCATCATTAATCAGTGAACTGAGTGTAGAGAAGAAAGGGAAGGAAGCTTGCAGACCACGGAATGTGTCTTACTTCAGCACAGCAGCAAGGAGCTCAGGCTTCCTGGACAAGCCTACCTTCCTCAGAGGCTCCACATAACTTCTGTTTTGCAAGCTCAGTCTGAAACTTTGTAGTTCTTGAAGAGGAAGTTCTGTAGTATCACTGAAATTGCCTTTGTATTCCCACAAGGATAAAGTGTGTTGGCTATTACTAGCAAATTATGTTTCCTTATATTATAGAATTGTGAAATATCTCCATTGTATATTTCAACTCTGTGTTGCTAAATTTACATTTAAACTTAAGAGAATGCAAAGGGATAGTGCTAGCCATACCCATATATAGTATACATAGAAGTGTGCATTTTTGCAGAGAATGTGTATAATTTAAACTATGTGGTCCAGCAGTCTGATGTATTTTAATAATCATATCATCATAAAAGTTGTTTAGCACTTTATGCCTTACAAAAGATTTTCATCTCTATCATCTTGTTCAAAATTGGAAAATTTTCTAAGGAGAAACAATGGTGTCTACCTTAATACTACAGTTCTGTTGAAATGGTGAAGATGTGAATTCTAGTTATATTTAGCATCTTAAATTATTATTGCTATCAATCTTGAAATATGTGTTCTTTGTGGTATCTAATATGAAGTCTTAAAATTCAACTGTCTTAAATCTTATGTTCTCTTTTCTCTCCTATTTTAGCTTTTTGAAAATGAAAAATAAGACTATTCTGGTTGAAAATATATGAAAAGACTAGAGGACAAATAGTTTTAAGAGTGCAAATGTTTGCAAAGGCCAGCCTGTGTAAAGTAACACATTCCACATACTTAGTATTCAAATACATTATCCACCTGACAAGATAGTAAAATATCCTACTCATCTGTTCAGGACTAATTTTTTAAATTTTAATAATTTTATTAGTCTCTAGCAAGGCCTTTTAAAACTTTGCAAAGAATATTAATAACTTATTAAAGATTAATTATGTGTCAGCTTTGAGGTCAAAGAGTTGGAGTGGTTTTTAGTTATCTGAATTAAAATGCATCTGCTCTGAAAAGGACACATAGTGTAAGACTCTCTGCTTTCTTCATCAATCTAAAGTTATTATTTGTTAAAAACATGTACACACAGATGTTAAACAAGGGTCTTTTACAATTAAAAAGCAGAGACATTACTTTGCCAACAAAGGTCCATCTAGTCAAGGCTATGGTTTTTTCCAGTGGTCATGTATGGATATGAGAGTTGGACTGTGAGGAAAGCTGAGCGCCGAAAAATTGATGCTTTTGAACTGTGGTGTTGGAGAAGACTCTTGAGAGTCCCTTGGACTGCAAGGAGATCCAACCAGTCCATCCTAAAGGAGATCAGTCCTGGGTGTTCATTGGAAGGACTGATATTGAAACTGAAACTCCAATACTTTGGCCACCTCATGCGAAGAGTTGACTCATTGGAAAAAGACCCTGATGCTGGGAGGGATTGGGGGCAGGAGGAGAAGGGGACAACGGAGGATGAGATGGCTGGATGGCATCACCGATTCGATGGGCATGAGTTTGAGTAAACTCCGGGAGTTGGTGATGGACAGGGAGGCCTGGCGTGCTGCAATTCATGGGGTCACAAGGAGTCGGAGACGACTGAGCGACTGAACTGAACTGAACTGAAATGACAAAATGATGGCCATATGCATACTAGTCTAGAAGTTTGGTACAGAGGGGCCTCTTCAAAAACTGGTTACCTCTGGAAGCTTGTGTGACTTAGAATGCTAACTGGAGGACCATCACAGATATGCTAGTTATGATGACGGCTTCCTCACGGTCTAAAATCTGCATCTTATTTTCATGGAGTGGAACCATAGAATTTAATAGAGCAAGAGTTTGAGAAAAAGATGATCAATGAAAAATAGATATCTAAATGGAGAATGGAGGAATTCTGAGACATGAATAGAAAAGGGAGACGGAGAAGAGAAGAAAGTTCTTAGAGGAATCTGTGTTGTTACAACTTTGATGTCTTCATAGAGCCAGCAAAAAATGAAAGAAGTGAAAGACAGCAAAAAAAAAAAAAAAGCATTAAAATTGTTCTAATCAAAAATATTTATTTAAATCATTCATATATTTAGAATATGACTCCTGATGAATCAGTTTTTTTTTTTTTCATTTCCCCTATTTTTCAAATTGGAATAACAATAATACCTTTGATGTGGGATGCTGAGTGGACCAAGGTTATTATAAAAAATCAGCTACACGGCCTTCACATTTAGATCTTCAATAATTAGTAACTCGTATCATGATAGTTAATTTTTGAAGTATCCAGATATTGCTTTCCAAGAACTTTAAATTTTTTTTAAAAAAGATGATCTGATGAACTGTGCTATGTTATTTAGCATGATTGTATATATTTCTATAGTCATTTTCACCACCAATTTGGAGGAAATGATAGCTTCTCCGACTTTCAAAGATTGCATTTCTCTCATTGTGTATGCCTGTAAGTCCATCCCCAAAGCTTCCTGGTTTCCTTTCTTCATAAAAAAAATACTTTGGGAAAATTATATTCCTTCTTGGACTTCTATAACTTAAATGAGAGACTCTGCCAGTCAGCACCACCAGTTTTCCCTTATTCTTGGCATACAGACATGAACTGGTTTCCAAGGCAAAGCATTCAATAATCTGTATGCAAAGTAGTATTTTTACATAGCTCTGAATGTCATATCCAAATGTAAAACTGCCTGTTGCCTCAAGTGTGAAATTCACTCTCATTTAAATTTTGTGTTTCTTTGCAGCTAGTGATGCTGGTATTTGCAGACTGGGCCATGAAACACATGTGATGGTGGTTAAAAGTAGTAATAACTGTGACCTGTCCCCTGTTGCTTCTGTCTTCATGAGGAGGGTTTTATGTGGCAGCTATCCTTGGGCCAAAGCAGGAAATCTGCAAGAGTCAAGGGAATAGAAATGTTTATTTTATTTTATTTTTTTTTGCCTTGATGTTATTTTACAATCTCTTCCAAGTTGTAGCTCTTTCAATATGTTGTGATCACCAGTGTTTTTAGAGAGCCCATGTTTAAATTTTTATGGTTTCTTTTATCATTTGAATTTAAATATGTAATAGATTGGATACTGGGTTTAGTTTCAGATGTCTTTGCCTGGGAACAGTCTGCTCAGTAATTAGAGTTTGATTTTTAGGAAGAAAGAATATTAGGATGTTTGTCTCTGTTCACTTACAGAGGAGCACCCTGATACCAACATCCCACTTGGTACCTGTTCGCGATGATTTAAAGATACTAGTCATTTTCTGAATTCATTTCATCCTGAGCTTTTGAGGTTGATTTCAGTTCAAAGTGCCAAATGAGGATGAAAAGGTTGCTAGAGAGTTTGCCTATTCATGATGCAACTCCCTTTTCATCTGGGTCCCCAGTTACCCCATTCCAGGATCACTTTTAATCTTCCCACTGCTTTTCTCTACTGGCTGAAGCTCCTTTAAACTACCATTTCTAATGCAAAGGGTCAATGACAAGAGAATAGTGTCTCTCTGGTTAGAGCCAGACCTCCCATTTAGGTAAAGCACTTTACCAGAAATCGGGGTTTTTTAAGCCATTAATTGTAGTAATTGTATGAGTTACTTTGAACTGTACCTCACATGAGATAGCAAACATGATAATAGTGGGTATAATCTAGGATCAAAAAAGGGATGCAAAAAACAGTTTTTCTTTAGAGAGGGAATTTCTTCATGATAATGCTAGGCAAGATTATGTACTTACTGCTGTATGATACATTGCCTTATAATTCAATGACAGAAAACAGTAACTATTCATTATTTCTTTAGAGTCCAAGGATAGACTGGGCAGTCATGCTCTCAGACAACGCCAGACTCAGCTGGACTCTTTTATGAGTCAGTGGGTTGCTGGCAGGGCAGCCATTTCTGGCTGGTGCAAGCTGGCCTCTTAGGTCCCATCTCACAACTCGCACACCATCACTTCTGCTGTAGTCCACGGGCCAAAGCAAATAACAAGGCCAGCCAAGGTCCAAGGGATGGGGAAGAAAACTTCACCTCTCGAAGGGAGAAACTGAAAGTCACATTGCCAAGGGCAGGGGTTCAGGGATGGGAGGAGAATTGGGGATGATTTTTGTGATCGGTCGGCCACCATTCCTTTCTCAGATTATGAGGGGCAATGTTGAGAACCCCTCATATACTGCATCTCACCCACTCTTTTATGCATGATAATCTCCATCAGTCAAAAGTGAGATGTGAGGTGCTGAATTCTCTCTAGCCTTCAGTGAAGTTAGTATTTGAGAAAAATAACTAGGTAGCTCCATATTGCTGTTTCGCACTGGTTAATACATTTCTGCTCTGTTTGGTTTAATACAGATATAACTTCTCTAATGGAATTTTGATTTTGTTCTGAAAGTGTTTCATCTTCTTTCTTTCATGTATGTATATAAGTGTGTGTTTATATATATATATGTGTGTGTGCATTAATGGCCTTATATATATGTATATTTGCACATATATGTGTTTTTATATGTATCTGTAAGTATACACACACACACACACACACACACGCATCTCCTATTCCACTTCTGCCAGCTTGCTAGCATCCTTGCTAGTCTTTGGCCCTTTGAAACACTACCTTGACTACTGATTTCCCTAAAGTTCACTGCCCAGAAGGTCAGGTGTTGCCTGCTTCAACAGGGCAAATAGTAACTCTGTATAGAGGGAAGATGTTAATAATCCTGTTTATACATCCCTTCATATGATAGTTCTAATCAAAAATCCATAGGGCTCAGAAATGGGGGCTTGAAATCTGGCCCATAATTTTGCACCTAGGGTAGCTGCATTTATAATCTTTCAGCTGCAGTATCATCATCCCCATTAAGAATTTAATGAGCACCAACAGGCCTAGCTAATGTGCAAAGCACAGAGGTAGCCATATCCCCCTCCCAGTAAGCTGTTGCTTGATTACAGAGTTACTGGTGTGCATGAGCACCCGGGACCTCCCTCTTTTCACTTACTTCGTAAATCTAGACACAGACCTCACTTTGGGGCTCATATTATTAAGAGGAGACTACAGAGGAAAAATAAGCCCCGTTTGGTAAAGTAAATGGTATGCCTGCTTCTGTAGCTACCCGTCGTTTATTACTGCTGTATGTTATTTCCAGCAGTACTTATAACAGTGATCATAAGGGACCTTTAAAGACTTGCTGATGCCTCTTGGGCAGTTTCACAATAATACAGTTTATAAATAATTCTGCCTACATATCTTATATATTCAGGATACTTCTTGCCTTGCTTTGTTTGTTATATTTGCATAAAAACAGGTTATTTGGATATCTGTCCTCTGAGAGCTGTTGTTTTTCTTCCCTCCAAGTCAGAATCACATGTTCTCTCAGCTACAGTCACATCCACAATGAAGTGCAGATTTGTGAACTGTAGTAAGGGACACAAACTAGGAAGAGAGAAACTTCTAAGAAACCCTGTGATCTTGCTAGAAATTGCTTTGTTTGCTTTATAAACATTTTTGTAGGCGTTTTTATCTGAGGATTCAGTTGTCATTTGGGCTACAGTTTAAGTGTATATATGAGAGGTGGTGTTCATATGAGAGTGACATTTTATTGTACATCACATATGTGTATTTTATACATGTCATCCCTGTGCAAAAGAAGTTATATGTTAGAATCAGCAAAGCATATGTGATTCTTTTTAGTTCATATCATCTTTATTCTCCAAAGGGATTTAAAATGCAAGCTTTTACATTCAAGCTTTAATTTTGTCTACCTTCATTTTGAGAGAAGTTAGAAAAAAGTATCAAATACTGTGTGTGTGGTTAAAACCAACCATGGTTTCTGTTTGGAATTTAGAAATGTATGTACCAAGGTTTGCAAAAACACCTGTACAGTTTTATTTTGGATTTTACAAAGTGTTTCACTGGAACATCTGTTAAAAATACAAATTAACGGCTCTTTCTCAGTCCTGCTGAATCAGACTCTCTGGGAATAGAGACAAAGTATCTCCATTTCTAAGTCAATCCCTTAGATATTTCTTATGAATATTAAAGGTTGAGAAACACTGCTAACTTTATCCCAGAATTAAATTTAATTATTAGAAAACTATATACTGGGACCTTATTAATTCAATTCCCTAGAGAATTTTCTTCATGTTGCAATGATTCACTATTTTGTGCTTGATTTTTTATCAAGAATCAGTATAAGAAATGAAAACACGTAAAGTGATTCTGTACTTTTAAGAAACTAGCATCAGACAGCTGTTCAGTATGTTGTTCAAAGACCCTCATCCAGAAATTTACATGATACATCCTCCTTTAACCCAACTAACCTGTGTAATTATAACATACATATAGAAAAGTGAATGAATCATAAGCTTTCAGGGTGATACATTTTTCAAAATGAATACATCCATGTCACCAATATTCAGATTATGAAATATAATATTGTCAAAATTCATAGAAGCCCCCTTATGCCTCATAGAAGAATAAGTATACTGACTTCTATTACTATAGATTCACTTTGCCAGCTGGCTTTTGATCTTTATGCAAATTAAATAATGATGTATATACTCTTTTGAGTATCTGGTTTCTTTTATAAACATATTTGTGAGATTCATCTGTAATGTTGGATATAGTTGTAGTTTGCTCATTCTTATTGCTTTTCAGTGTTTCATTTGATAAGTGATCCATAATTTTTGGTTTTATTATTGATGATGGATATATTAGTTATCTATTTCTGCATATAAATTATTCCTAATTGGCAACAAACTTGCACCTTAAAAGAACAAACATTATCTTACACTGCTTCTGAGAATCAGGAGCCTGGGAGTGATGCCACTGGGGGATTTTGACTCAGAGTCTCTTAGGAGATTTTGTTTAAGCTGTCAGCCAAGTTCAGTCTTTGAAGAATTGACTAAGGCAAACTGCTCCCAAGTTCACTTATGTGTCCACTGGCAAAAGGCTTCAGTTCCTCATCATATAGATCTCTTCATAGCATTTCTTCTGATACGGTGGCTGGCTTTCCCAAGAGAGTGATAGGGAAGGAGGAGGGGACAGGAAAATCCAGGAGAGAAGCTGCGGTCTTTGGTAACTGAATCTCAGAAGTGACAAACCATCACTTCTGCCAAACGCTATGGTTACACAGATGGTTTCCGTGTGAGAGTGGACTACAAAAGAATGTGGACCCCAGGAGGCAGGAACACTGCAGACCATCTTAGAGGCTGGCTACTGCAGTGGTTATCGGAATAGTTTTCCATTTTTGGCTAAAAGGAATAGTATTGCTTTGAACATTCCTTTCATATATTTTATCAGTCTATATCGAGTATAAATACCTAGGAGTGGAATTCCTACATCAGACAGATACCAAGAAAAAGTTTTCCAAAGTGCTTGCCAAACTATTCTTTTATAAGCAATACCCTACTTGCTCCACCCTTGATAACACTTGATATTGTGTGTATTTTTCATTTTAGCAATTCTAGGGGTGTGTTTAATGGTATCTCATTATGATTTTAATTTAAACCCCCCTGATAATTAATGATATTTATTCTTTTTTAATATACATATTGTGATTTGGAGTTTTTCTTTTGTGAATCCCTATTCTCTGTTATTGGATAAGGAAATGGCAACCCACTCCAGTGTTCTTGCCTGGAGAATCCCAGGGACTGGTGGGCTGTTATTGGATAAGGAAATGGCAACCCACTCCAGTGTTCTTGCCTGGAGAATCCCAGGGACTGGTGGGCTGTTATTGGATAAGGAAATGGCAACCCACTCCAGTGTTCTTGCCTGGAGAATCCCAGGGACTGGTGGGCTGCCGTCTATGGGGTCGTACAGAGTCGGACACGACTGAAGCGACTTAGCAGCAGCAGCAGCATTCTCTGTTATGGCTGGTTTTTAAGTTGGTTACCTACATTTATTATTGGTCTGTAGAAGTTCTTTCTATATTCTGTACAGTCCTTCATAATCACATATATTACAAATATCTTCTCCCACTTTGTGGTTGCATACAGTTTCACTCTGTTAATACTTATTTACTTCAATGAGCAGAGGTTCTTAATTTTAACATGGTTGAAATTTTCATCACCTTTTTCTTTTTTCTTTGTGTTTAACTTTTGGAGACTTGTTTAATAATACTTCGCCTACTCAAGCTCTTGCATATATTTGCTTATATTTCTCCTAAAAGCTTTGCTGTCTTATCTTTCAAATTTAAATCTACAGTCCATCTAGCAATATATAAAAAATAATATTTCTTGCTCAAGAGGGTTTGTAAAAAGTATTCAAAGGTAGTTTTACAATTGATAATCATCTCTATAGTGCACCATTGTATTAGGGAGAAATAGGACACAATTATATATGTTAATAGATGCAGAAAAGCATGTAAAAATTCATCACTCATTATAATGTAACATATACACATATTCATACATATATTCACAGACACAGTCTTAGAAAATGAGAAAAAGAACTTCTTAAGACTGACTTTTTTAAAAAATCTATAAAAATAAATACAGCAAGCATACTTTGTGGTAAAAGGCTAAAACTATCCTCTTAAGATTAGAAATACAAGACAAAGATGCTGCTGTCCCCTCTTCTTTACAGTATTGCACTTGAGGTCTCATCCATTGTAATAAGGCAAGAAAAAGATGTACTGGAAAGAAAGACTTAAAACTGCCATTATTCCTTCATGATATGATTATGTGCTTAGGACACCTCATGAAAGAAACTGCATACTGTTGGAACTAATAAGTAACTTTATGAAGGTCACCTGGATATTTTATCAATGAAGAGACTAATTGTATTTCTGTATCCAAAAAACAAACAAATAGAAAATGAATATTTTAAAAGAATCAGTTTATAATTGTATTAGAGAGTATCAAATGTAAAAAATAAAGTATGTGCAAGCTATATAATGCCTCTAACTTAAAACTACAAAATATCATTGAAATAAATTTTAAAAGAACTAAATAATGGATGCATATACTCTGGCCATGGACTGGAAGATTCAACCCAAAGTGATTGATAGTGTTAACTCAATCAGAATAAAAATCCCTCCAGTTATTTTTGGAATTGAGAAGCTGGATCTAAAATTCATTTGGGAAAGTAAAGATCTAAGAAGAACCAAGACAATCTTGAAGAATAGGAATAGAACTAGAGAACTTTCATTACTAGTTATAGGTACAGTAATTAAGATAAAATAGTATTGGTTTAGATATAGATGAATAGACCAATGAATGAAGCACAAGCTGGAATCAAGATTGCCAGGAGAAATATCAATAACCTCAGATATGTAGATGATACCACCCCTATGGCAGAAAGCAAAGAACTAAAGAGCCTCTTGATGAAAGTGAAATAGAAGAGTGAAAAAGTTGGCTTAAAACTCAACGTTCAGACAACTAAGATCATGGTATCCAGTCCCATCACTTCATGGCAAATAGATGGGGAAACAGTGGAAACAGTGCCAGACTTTATTTTTCTGGGCTCCAAAGTCACTGCAGATGGTGACTGCAGCCATGAAATTAAAAGATGCTTGCTCCTTGGAAGAAAAGTTATAACCAATCTAGACAGCATATTAAAAAGCAGAGACATTACTTTGCCAACAAAGATCTATCTAGTCAAGGCTATGGTTTTTCCAGTAGTCATGTATGGATGTGAGAGTAGGACTCTAAAGAAAACTGAGCGCCAAAGAATTGATTCTTCTGAACTGTGGTATTATCTTGAGAGTCCCTTGGACTGCAAGGAGATCCAACCAGTCCATCCTAAAGGAAATCAATCCTGAATATTCATTGAAAGGACTGATGCTGAAGCTGCAACTCCAATATTTTGGCCACCTGCTGTGAAGAACTGACTCATTGGAAAAGACCCTGATGCTGGGAAAGATTGAAGGCAGGAGGAGAAGGGGACGACAGATGAGATGTTTGGATGGCATCACCATCTCAATGGACATGAGTTTGAGTAAACTCTAGGAATTGGTGATGGACAGAGAAGCCTGGCATGCTGCAGTCCATGGGGTTGCAAAGAGTTGGACACGACTGAGCAACTGAACTGAACTGAACTGGTAGACCAATGGAACATAATAAGTCCAGAAAAATAACCCTGTCATACAGAATTAATTGATGATGATAAAAATCACCCCACAGTGCAGTTGGCATGTACTGGCCTTTTCAGTAAATAGCATTGGGTCCCTTGAATATTTGTACTGGAGTAGGTAACCATTCCCTTCTCCAGGGGATCTTTCTGACCCAGGGATCGAACCTGAGTCTCCTGCATTGCAGGCAGATTCTTTATTGTCTGAGCCACCAGACAAACCCTTTGAATATTCATATAGGAAGTTTTTAAAAAAAGATTCTTCACTCCTACCTCACACCAAACACATAAGCCAAAACATAATTTTAAAATTAAAAAGATATCTGTCTTTTATTTTTAAAATAGTATTTTTTAATCAGAGAACTATATTTTTATTTGCTTATTTGTTTTTACTATCTAAAAACTCATGGATAAAGTATGTCTGATTGCAATAATTTTCTTTAAAAATTTTGTCCTTTTTATTGCATGGTCCTTTTTCTTTCATCCTTGCTTTAATGATTCTATTTTATGGGTCTTTCCTTTTTGTGCAAGTTATTTTAAATCCTTTTTTTGAAATAGGGTATAAATAATGAATAAGTCAATCAATGAGGCAAGTTAAACTTCTTTTGAAATTTTGAAGCCTGATTGAATTGTCAAAAAGAATGATAGCTCATATAGTACTCCTAATAATTTCACTTTGATAAAATTATAACTGTCCAACATCATATTGCCAATATGTATTATGCATATAAATATTACATGGAATGTTCTTTAAATGTTAACATATATGTCAGAATTAAAAATATGTAGCATTCACATGGAGAAAGAGTTTGCTTTTTATAAACCACCTATAATAAATGCTTGTACCAAAAAATAGATAATTTGTTCCTCTTTAACCATCACAGTGGAGGAGTGAAGTGGGGAGAAGAAATAGCTGTTTTGAAAGTAGGAAGTGTAATGACTGATAAATCTTTCCACCTCTGTTAATGATTAAGAACACAGACTTCAGAGTTACTGAACCAGCCTGCATAAGAATCCCAGCCCTGCCAGTTAATAACTGTGTAATCCATAGACAAGTTACTTTTCTTAAGCTTCAATTTCTATCCAGAGTGGGGATAATAATACTTACCACATACAAGCTTGGCTCTGTATGGCTGAATGTATGCATGAGGCCGATTGTTTTGCAGAGTGTAATTTTTCAAATCTTAATATCTATCCTACTTTAAGTGGATGATCTTGATTTGAGATTCTGGAAGAGAATAAATTGGACACCAATGCAAGACAAGCTAGCTGAATATGGAATAGCTCAACCAGGAGAGCAGGTTAAAAACCCAGATGACGTAGGGCAAATAAGAAATTCTGAACACTGCAGACCATCAGTTGCAGTGAGGCCCTGGGGAGTTGTAACCTCTGAAACTGTGGATGCCGTTGCTATACTGTGAAGCACAACAGCCCTGGTGGGCTCTCTGAGCTCCCATTCCACCTGACACATGTGGCAATAAAGTGCGGCACGTGGTACCCACATCAGAGCAATAGCTCCATCCTCAAAATAATATTTTAATGACTTCTGTCTGCATTTGGGGAGATGATTTTAGACCTTGGGTTTCCTCTTTTTGTAGGTTAATACACCTTCCCCTTCAGATCCTTGCATCTGGGGAAATCTCTTTCACAGTGTATTTCCCAGAGAGTATTTTATCTAATTTGGAATGCCCTGAGGGAACCTTTGATCCACACTGTAAGGGCAGCATCCAAAACCAGAATCAGGGTGTCCATGGTTGGTCGGGAAAGTCTGCATGTGTTCAGGAGGATGGATAAGGACAGTTCGTGAAAAGGTATTGTTTCCTTCTTTCCCATTTCTGTCTGGTTGCTGCTGTTTTTTAAGTCCTATCATCTTTGGCAAAGACAGACCTCTGTCATCAAACTAGAACTGAACCCTGTGTGCTTGGGAAGTTTGTAGGGTCTTTTTTCCCATCTGCTGACACGCATATCTACTGATATTTGCAATGGCCTTATTTAAATATTTTAATTGCTCAGCTGACCTGAGCACTGTATCAAGATGCAAATAAAGGAACATTTTTATATTTAATATTAAATCAGCCTTTCCTCTTCTCACCTCCCCGTACCAGAGACCTACCATTTCTACTGACAGTACAGAATATTTTGCGACAGGACAGAAATTGAAACAATGGAACTTAGGTTGTAGATTATAAAGTACAGATTACTACCCAACCAGCCAAATTAAAATGCACCAAAGACTTAATGCCATCTTAACATATCACCATAGAAAGCAAAGCTCTGAGTAGATGCTTTAGTAAACAAATCTAGAAAAAGTTCCATTTTACTTGCTTGGAAGAAGTTTATAGGCATGCAAATATCTAAAATTAAGCAATGCTAGAGAAAAAATAAATTCACTTTTCAAAAATGATTAAAGTCTAGAAACGAATTTGCTATCACACAGTAATTTGCTAAACTGAAGCAGGAGTTATTTTGGATTGAATTTGTTACATAGCTCATGCATAAAATGATCTGTTGCTTGTTCTTGTGAAGCTGTTGCCACACTGAAACAGCAGAGGGGGAAAAAGCTGTATTCTGTCTGAGGCATTGTAAAAATACTGAAAGCTCTGACTGAGGGTTTTTGTAGAGGTATCCGACTACAACTTGTCACTTACACTTTATGGGCCAATAGCTGTTAAGCCAAAATCGCAGATGCTTAGCTTTCAGAATTATTTAATTAATGTAGACTTGGGTTCAAAAACTCAATTCAGGCACCTTGAGACAGTCACTCATGTGATTACACTGCCATCGTGTGGTTTCAACGATTCCTTTCAATTTTAAAAAACATCCAAAGAAATGGTCTCTTACTTGCAAAAGAGAAATTATAATAATCCAAGTACAGTCTCTTGTTTGTTTGTTCTGTCATAATACCATATAGTCCATAGATGACCATGGGTAGTAGAAAATAGGGGGATAATAACATAGAGATGGCAGAATGGGTATGATTCTAATAATTCTTCAAAATTTGCCAAGGATTCAGCTTCTCCCTAGTGAATGCCATCAAGACGTTTGTTAAGATATGCCCCAGAATGCTGTTTATTGACCTTTTCTGCACAAATCTGGCATTTACAGCATCCAGAAACCATCTGAAAAATTTTCTGTAGATATCTGTAGGCAAATGCATCTCAGACTGAGGTCCCCAAAACAGTAGCATCAGTGTCCCTGGAGAACTTGGTGGAAATTCAGATTCTTCAGTTCCATCCTATACCAAATCAGAAACTCCAGAGGTGGAGCCCAGAACTCTGCATTTTTAACAACCTCTCCAGGTGATTCTGAAGCTTGCTAAGGTTTGAGAACCACTGCCATAGAGAATGGTACCTGTCCTGCAGTAGATTAACACGTTTCCCTAGATAGAGCTAACTTTAGGACAGCCTGCCCTTGGTCCTCTGAAAAATTCTGAAGGAAAATGGAAGAGAAGGGTCCCAGGACTTCCTATGAATGTGTTTGCCCAGCACCCCAAGGCTCCCCTGGAAAGGAAGATGCAGAGCATCTCCGTGAGGTCCTCATTCTCATCAGCTGGTATGTCAATTCTTTACCCAACGAAGATGCTGTACGGCTGGTGTATCAACTCTTTATCTGATGAAGATGCTGTAGTCAATCAGGCACAAATCTTTCAGTCTTTGGGGATTATTGGAGATACTGGAGCAGCAGTCTGAGTGAATATTGTAAATATCCACTTTTTCAGACATTAAAAATACAGTTTTAAGATTGGGGAATTAAAAACATGAAAGTACCCCAGGCTCTAAGAAATACTAAGGGATATTAGGATGGCATGAAGATTCCCTGAGCTGTCAGAGCAGCTTCTCAACTCCACTGACTGTGGCCATTTGGAAGGTTGGCCCTGGGCTGCCAGGATTTCTGACAGTTTCAAGAAGGACCAAAAATCATAATTTTTATGTGAAATATTCCATTTTTTAAGTATGCTCCACTTTGAGTGCATGTCTAGTTTAAAAAGTGGAACCATATTTAGCTTTTTTATTCAGTCTACTGACCTTTCAGATTGTGATCTCTGAGATGCACAGGTAAGGAAAACTGTGGATGTCAATTTCAACACACATTTGAGACCACCCTCATGTCTTGTACTTAAGTGATCTGTGTCCATGTCTTTTCATCTTTATAAGTGTAAATGCATACATATGAAGCCTGGAAATCCAGAAATCCAGTGTCTCAACACATGAGGGAAATATTCTATGCAGCAAGGAAGTAGCTTCAAAGTGAAAAAAGATGATTAATCTGAAAGATGCCTAAATTTAAAAATTACATGCTTTGGAAGAAAATATAAATAAATGATATTTCTACTAATTTGAAGTATGCTTTTACAACATTTTAAAATGTTATAAATTTCACAGCATACATAGAATAAAAATAATGAAGATATACAAATTATTTGGAGGGTGACTTATTCTTAGAAATATATAAAGTGCTTCAAGTATATAAAGCTCATCAATAAATTTAGGTACTCATTTGGAGAGAAAAAATCAGGTCTTACGGTTCAGCAGTAAAGAGTCTGCCTGCAATGCAGGAGAGCAGGCTTTACCTTGGGTCAGGAAGATCCTCTGGAGAAGGAAATGGCAACCCACACCAGTATTCTTGCATGGAGAATCCCATGGACAGAGGAGCCTGGTGGGTTTCAGTCCATGGAGTCACAAGAGACTCGGACATGACTAAGCTACTAAACCACCAACTACCATCATATACACGTGTGTACACACATACGTTATTCCTAGCGCTGAAAGAAATCCTTTATGAATAGCTGCTGAATTAATAGAAGTTTAGACATTGGTTCCGGTATTATCAAGTGAATTTGCTTTACCAGGAATGCTCTCTTCTGGCCTGATCCTCACTGTGGTCACTAGATCCAAGATTCAGAGAATGCTGCCTTATTTATTTCACTACTGTTGTAGGTTCCAACTTTAGATAGACTCTGTTTTTCTCTCTAGTTTCTTTCCAAAAATAGTAAAATTCCAGTGACTCCACCACTGACAGTATCTTTTAGATTGTCTGATAGGAGAGATCATTCTGGAGTAGGTTGGTTACAATATTCACTCTGAGCTGAAGATCATTCTTGTTGCTGGAGGCCAATGCCTGGATATATCCCTACCGTTCTGTGTAAAAATAGACTCTCTTGGGGAGCTAGTTCTTCAGGTGTACTGCTGAATTTAATGATTTCCTCACTGAAGCCTCTGGCCCAGTACTGTACCATCATGCCTAGGATTCTGGCATGGACTCCTTTGTTTCTTTAAAGGAATTTTGGGTTTCAAGGGTACCTCACTAAAATGCACATCTTGGGAGGGAGGAAAACATGATGTTTGGGAATGTTTCACTGGAACTGGAGGGAAATATGAGTATGTTAGAGGTTCTACATGGTTCCTGACCAGGAGAGGCACATAGATCAGAAAGCAAAACAATCACATCTCACAATATGTGTTAAAAAAATGCTCGGGACTCACTGAGAAAACAAACAAACAAACAACTCTGTCCCAAAGGATCTAGAATGGTTGCACAAGTAGTTAATATTTACACTGGGTTTCACAAGATGAATAGGCACATACCTAGTGAAGGAGGAAGAGATACAATGTGAAGAAATGCTGGTCATTTCTTGTGACTGGAGTGTTTGTCAGCCATCAGATCTTTGAAATACAGCACAGGGTCCCTATAATGAATCCAACAGTTTATTTTTTCATGCAGGAATAAATGAGTGGAAGAATGGTTATTATGTTTGTAGGACAGTGTGAGTAATGGAGAAATAAGGTAGGACTAGAAAGATTGGTTAGAGACAGAGACCATGAAGGAATCACTGAGGAAGCTAAATTTTACTCTGTAGGTTTTTAGTATCATTTTTTTTCCGTCAAGATCCATTTTCATCATGATACGTTGAAGTACTTTTTATAATAATGCAGATTCCTGGCTCTTAGATCAACTGAATCAGATCTCTTGGAGATTGAGGCAAGAAATCTTTTGCACTCTCTGAAAGCTACTGCTAGAAGCAAGGTACAATTCTTAAAACATTATTTTTCAACTATTTTGGTTGTTCATCATCCTAAGACAGTCTGTCAAAAGCTGTAGAAACTCTTCTCTGAAAAAATATATATGCACATTCATTTTTACTAATAATTTTATAGAGATTATGAAACCCCTGAGATTAACTCATGGGTTCAAGTTAATAACCCCTGAAACCAGGCTGGCTAACAGCTAATTTAGAGAAAGTCAGATAAGAATCACTATTACTAATGAGAAAAGGTTTTTAGATGCAGTTGAAGAATACAGACAAATCACTTCTCAAAAATTTTGTCTAAGACTAACCTGATTTCTTTCTGACCATGTTGACTATGAAAGAGACATATTCACATTTATTTTTTTTCCAATTATTTTTATTAGTTGGAGGCTAATTACTTTACTATTGTAGTGGTTTTCGCCATACACTGACATGAATCAGCCATGGATTCACATGTGTTCCCCATCCTGAACCCCCCTCCCACCTCCCTCCCCATCCCATCCCTCCGGGTCATCCCAGTGCACCAGCCCTGAGCACCCTGTCTCATGTATCGAACCTGGACTGGTGATCTGTTTCACGCTTGATAATATACATGTTTTGATGCTGTTCTCTCAGATCATCCCACCCTCGCCTTCTCCCATAGAGTCCAAAAGTCTGTTCTATACATCTATGTCTTAAAAGAGACATATTCACATTTAAAAGGAGAAGAATTTATGCTGGGAGCCAGGAAGTTTCTTGGTCATTTTCATCCCAAGTAAAGCATTTGATGAAAAATTGGAATGTTTCAAAAGAAAGAAAAAGCATTTATTGGGCATTTAAAAGCTGATATGTTGTTTTGCCCTGTTTCAAATAGCAAATGAAGTTGTTGGCATTCTAGAAAGTACATGAGCTAACTGTTTATATATTTAAAGCCTCACATATTTAGATTGTATCTAAAAATCTTGGTCTCTTTCTGATAATCTAGCATTTGGGAACCGTAGTGTGTTTCTATTTCCTCCAAAATTGAGAGAGATATCTGCAGATAGCCGCAATAGACCAACTAAAATGGTCTATTGCTGGAGATATGTCACATGGAACAAGATAAAGTCTATGAAAGCAGCCTTTTAGAAAAGTCATGGCTGAACTCTAATGACCTAGATTATTTAATGCAAACATTGTGTGCAATTTTGGGGATTTAGGGCAGCCCTCCCTCTAGTCAACTAAAACAATTCGACTTATGTAAAACCAACCCCAAAACATTTCAGAGCCACAGCTTGCTATTCTATGTACCTGGAGCAGAATCACTGAACTTCATCCAAACTTGGAGCAGAGTCAAAGACAGGTGAGGGAGCGAGTGTGGTAGGATATGCAGAAAGGATTTATAAAAGGGGAGCCTTCTACAGAGTTAAGGAGTTAATAATGCATTCAGTTAACAAAATGTAATATTATTCTGTAAGTTTCTAATGTCTTGATTAACAAAGACCATCATAGGGGGTTTCTCCCCCTGCAACTTGTTTTGCCACTGAACATTCTTTTGGAAGTTAGTTTGTATTTGTTGTATGTTGACTGAGTCCATTTCTTTTAAGTACTGAAAAGGCTACTGTTGGGTGAACATGCTACAGTTGCATTCTTCATTTTCCTAAAGAGGACATAGACATTGTTTCTGATTTTTTGCCATTACCATCAGTGCTTCAAGAACACCTCAGTGTGTGTCTCCTTGAGACATACACTGATGTTTCTTTAGGGTTTGTACTAAGTGTGGATTTGTTGGGTCACAGGATATTCTATATGCAACTTTGTTTAATAATGTCAAACTGCTCTCCACTGTAGGGGTACTAGTTATGTGAGAGCTGCAGCTGTGTTACTTTAATGTCTAACTTGTGTCAGACTTTTAAAGGAGATATTATTTTTATTTGCATTTCTCTGATTACTGGTGAGGTTTGGCATTTTTTGATACACTGCCTGTCAAGAGTCTTGTGAATTGTTGGTAATGTCCTATGTCTGTGTTTCTATGGGCCAAGCACTGATCTAGCCTCCTGAGATATACCCGTGAACAAAAATAAAAAGAGCATTGCCCCCTTAGACCTTACATCCTAGCAAGGAGAAATAGACAATAAACAATAAACAAATGCACTTATTTTAAGGGCATTTTGTTGCAGGATAAGGTGAAAGTACTACTGGAAAAAGACAAAATAAAACAAGTAAAGCAGATTAGGAGTGCTGGGTAAGCAAGACGGTTCAGAGTGGTAAAGAGTGGTCAAGAGAGACCTCAGGGGGAAGGCAAGATTTGAGTTCGTTGAGAGAGTTAAGAAACAGTAAGAAACTAGTGTATCAAGAATGGAGAGGCAAATGGGAAAAAAAAAAAAAAAAACAATAGAGAAGAAATCAGAAAAGTAGAGGGAAGGGATTGCTCTATCAGACCTTGTGGACCATTGAAAGACTTTGGCTTTTAGTTGAATAAAATGAGGGATCCACTGAAAGGCTTTGCTCAGACGAGTGACGTGACCTGGCTTGTTATAAAAGCAGCACTCACATTAAATTTTCAAATGCTTACATGCACCAGTTTCTACATAATGAGGAACTTGGCTAAATCTTTCTTCCTATGGGAACAATTCGATTAAAGATCAACTAAGACTTGCAAAGGTTGAAATGGATTACTCCTTGCGCTTGGATGAACAACTAAGGTTTAGGATTTGGATAAGCAGCAGCTGAGTTCTAACTGTGGCTTTACACTTTTCCTTCTGGCAGCTCTGGGCTGTTGTGTTTGACCTGGATGCTTTATAGCTTATGCATTGGTCACTCAGGGGTAAAGTTGCTTATTGCTGTTGTTAACAACCCTATGCCAGACCCTGGGACGGCTGTTGTTAAGCATTATCTCTGATACCTGGCAGGACAACGTATTGTCATCCTCACTGTCATCTCTGCAGAGCTAGACTAGAGGTCAGATCTATTCAATCCCAAGTCCCTTATTTTTTTGTAGCCCTATGGTGTGTGGCAGGGAAGTTATAGGATCTCTGTTAGCTAGATGGCAATGTGTATTGAAACAAAATGGCATTGAATAATACATAAGGCGACAGTAAGGCTTTTTAAAGAAATAATCATTTTAACATATATGACTTCTGAAGTATTCAGCTTCTATCTTCTTTGAAGCTGGTATATTTTAAGAAAGGGGAGGGGGCTAGTTTTCTCTTTTCCTGTTTGTTTCGATATGCAAAATGAAATGAATTTATGGGATGAATTTTAGATCTCCGGGAAGGTTTATCCTAGTGCTTCAGGAAAGTAGATGTTTCAATCTAATATGCTAATATATTATCAAAACTCAGCATAAGTGACTAGTTCAAAGTGTCCAAATCGATTTAAATTTTTGAAAGAAAAATAGTCTCTGCCCCAGTGGATTGTGAACAACAAACAATGTCTTATTTTCTTCTACCTGAGTAAGAATACTCCCTAGACTGGCAAGTCTGTTCTGCTTTTTCTGTATTTCTGTATATATTCTGTATATTCTGTATTTCTGTAAGTCTGTATTTCTGAGTTTGTGTGCTTCATGTGATGGAACATCCATAGTCCCAGCCCCCCAAAGGGTTGCATCCATTTCAAATGAAGGCAGCCATTTATGTCTGCAATTCAGGATTGTTCAAAGGCAGCCTTAGTCAAGGATGCTTATGTTATTTTTTCCACAACCATGCAAAGGCCAAGTATGAGTACTCTTTTTTTGAGCCTAGAAATCTATGGTAATACATATTGCCTTTAGGTTTGTTTTATTTTTAAACAAACTTCAGAAGAGACAGGTCAGAATTAATAATTTTGAAGTTAGATGGTAATAAATTGCTAGGCATATCCTCTTTTCCTGCAAATAAATGCTCATGTCTGAAGTAGGGAACATTGGATAGATGTGAAGTCAACTAGCCAGTCATTAAATAGTGACATGAAACGGTACTGCTCACCGCCAGGTTTACCTTCCAGCTTTGTCTGGAAGCGTTCTTTCAAGTTCACCTCAGTTGGGTGGACTTGGAATCTGAAGATTGAGATGGTATGCATGTGTGTGACTGTGTCCAGTTGGAATAACATTTTCTTCTTGCAGCTCATTTTTTATAATCATAAAAAAAGACCACACAAAACAAAGTTCGTTTAAAATTGCATCAGATTATCTATGTTGGAAAATCTACCCCTTTAAATTCATATAGTAAAAAAAAAAAAAAGAAATTAGAAGTTCAAAATAATATCTCAATGTATTTCCCCTCAGGATAGTCACAGCTTAAGAAAAAAAAAACAATTAGCAACCTTCATTACTTGTGGAGAAAAATATGTCTCTTCAGGAAAGTTGGGCCTATTTGCTAGGCTGTTCTAACCAAATTTCCCTTTTTCACATGGGAAATTTAACTGGAAATATCAGTGGCCTGTTCTTGCTTGATAACATTTCTGCATAAGCATTTCATTTAAAAGGCAAGGTTCCTATGCAAAGTAGTCTGATAAAGACGTTCTTTGCAAGGGCAAAAACACTAGTTTACTTGTTCAAAATGATAGAATTAAGACCAGAGTTCATACCATGAACTTATCCCCTGACACCCCCTCCCCCTTTCGCTTGATGAAAGCGTGCTCATGTGAACTGAGTTCTGAAACCAAATCCGCTGCTGAACACACTCAGCATTTGGTGCCCGATTTGTACTGTGACATTCAAGCTTCGGCCATGGCTGTTGCAATGTAAATAGGAAATTCTAAATGTGATTTGAATTGCCCTTTGGGGAGTTTTACACTGAGAGACGGTACCTTTCCAAGGTAGCCAGTACTTAATATGGAGCAAGCCCAGTGGTGGGGTTGGAGAGACTGTTCTGCTTCAGAGCACAAGTTGACAGGAAACTATGCATGCCTTCAACTGGACCGAAGGAACTTGGCGGTTGACGTAGCCATACAGAGTTTGAAATACTTTCTCTTGTTAGAAATGTTTTAGATTAGTCCGTGAAAATAAGCACCTTCATCATTCACATACAGTGATTCAGTTTTGAGGGAACAGCTACCCACATAGATCCTGGTTCAGAGACTGGCATAAGCAATGACTGGTTTTTAATTAGCAATAAAGCTCTTTGTAATTATTAGAAGTCAACCTTTTTCTGTAATTGAAACATCTATGCTAGCAAATATGCTTTCACAATAAACAGAAGTGCTGAGACCTTTCCCATGAAATGCAACTGTGTGGATACTGCTGTGCCGCACATTGAAAATGCATCATCAATTCAAATTTTATTAGGATGCTTCTAAGACTTTTAAAGCAAGCATTAAATTCAAGTCCACTGAATTTTATATATATTTTTTGATATTACCTGATAAAAAATTCTGGTTGAGTCTACCCATAAATAAATTCACGTGTTGCCTTTTCTTCAGAATGTGGAATTAAGTGAACAGAAGTTCTTAGCTAAAATTCTCCACTAGAGGGCCATAGCTCCCTCCTTCCTTGTGCATCTGGGATGGGGCTCAAAAAACCCAAAGTAAATATTTTTACATTATCATTTTCTCCTCAAGCTCATTGTTTTTTATATATGTATATATATATTATACATTACAAATATGTTATATGCACATAAAACAACAAGCTTTATGTGTATTATATACATACATATATAAAACAATAAGCTTGAAGGAAAAATAATGAGCTTGAGGGGAAAATAATAACATAAGAATATATTTAAATATATGACAAGTAAAAATATTTAAAAAAAAATAATGGCACAGAAGTATGTATAGTGAAAGCTCCCTGCCAATTTAAAATTCTCCCCTCCCAACCCACTGTGCAATTATTTTTAAACATAAATGATGTTGCACCAAATATTAATTTTATTCTTGCTTGTCTGTTTTAGTTGCTAAACTATGTATTGTATGCATCTTTTCCGTCAGCTCACACGGATATACCTTTTCTTCAGCATGATTTCAGAATACTCTATTGTATGCCCCTGAAATGATTTGTTTAACAAATCCTCTATAGAAGGATATTTAGATTGTTTTCAGGATTTTGGTATTTAAAAATGCTGCAGTGAACATTCTTTCATTTATGTCTTTGCATGGATGTGAGAGTTTTTCTGTGAGTTAAATTTCTTAGCTACATAATAGCAAGTCTTATTTATTTATTTATTTTTATTTTTTCCATTTATTTTTATTAGTTGGAGGCTAATTACTTTACAATATCGTATTTATTTAAAACTTTAATAATTATTGCAAAGTGTGTCAATCTCCAGGCTTCTCAGATGGTAGAGAACCTGCCTGCGAATGCAGGAGACATAAGAAACATAAGTTCGATCCCTGAGTAGGGAAGATCCCCTGGAGGAGGGCATGGCAACCCACTCCAGTATTCTTGCCTGGAGAATCCCATGATCAGAGGAGCCTGGTGGACTACAGTCCATGGAGTCTCAAAGAGTCGCAGATGACTGAAGCAACTTAGCACAAGCACATGTCAAGCTCCGGAAAAAAAACAACAACAAGGTGTTCTTCAGTGATTTAAACTCATACTATGTGTGAAAGTACCTTTTAGCCCTAACCCTAGCAAACACTGGGTATGTCAAACTTTATAATCTTTGCCAATTTATTAAAGAAAAAATGACACCTTGGTCTAGGTCCATGATAACTAACGTCAATGAATAAATTAAATTTAAAATAGAAAAGATCAGAAGATGGAAGTAGGATGACCAGTTGTTAATGGTTCCAGAAAAAAAAAAAAAGATCATTGGACAAACCGACCTGACTTCCATAAACCAGTGGTACTAAAACCAGTGCTAGGTCTAAATAAATATTTAAAATTTTCCACATACTTTATATAACTTAAAATTATAATTTTTTTAAATGATAAAAAAGAAAGTGGGTGGATATTATTATTTTTAACATTCAAATGAGAATGAAACTTTAACAGTGTTCTTTTTGCTTCATCACTATTATGATTTCCAGCATAAAGAACTTTAATAATGAATCTTGAATCTTAAAGTGAATCTTACTTCACCTGCTAAGCCTGTTTCTCCCTTTCTCCTTAGAGACCGCCTATCACAATTTACCCATTCTTTTTCTCTCCATTCTAAATTATAGCACCCACCCTTTCCTCTTGGTTTTTAGCAAAGAACAAAATGCCAAGAATTGAAATGCCAAGTAGTTTTTCCCTAACAAATATTTTTGTTACTAGGTTAAATATACACCCAAGTAGTAGGTTAAAAATAATTACAACAGAAGTTTGTTGTACCAGTTTTGTTCATTTTGCTCTGACAGAAGCCAGTTCCTTTCATGGTAGCTATATGTGTCCTAACTGACCCAAAAAATATCTCATGAAGGGACAAGCCCACCTGGGAAAATTGCAAAGCAGGCAAGGCTCGTTCACCTCCCTCCTCCTCCTTCAAACCCGCCATATCGCCCCTACATGGTACCTGTTTCCTCCTTCCACCCTCCGCCTAGCTGTGTTTAGCTTTATCTGAGTAATCTACACTGGAAGGGAGATATCTGAACTTCGGTATTAGTTGACTATGTCTTCTAGGGTGTGGAGAGTATATATAAATGAAGAACAGTCAGAGACTCAAAGGAGAACTTTTCTTAAGAGGATAGTTTGGAATAGAGAGCAGGAGATGTGTTTTCAAGCATAGAGAATGTCCTATGTGGTTTCTATGCCAGCTTCTATGGAGCTTCTCTAGGTCTGTGTAAACGTGAAATTCCAGATGTAAAAAAAATATAATGGCAAAGAACCAATAGATGTACAGGGGCATCATTATTTATTTCACTTTTTTGTATGTGTGTGTGTGTGTGTGTGTGTGTGTGTGTGTGTTCAGTTTGGTTTTGGGTACCCATATCCTCAGCCTTATAATAGAAGGCTTTAAACCACATTCTAGCCTTCCTGGGTATGGGAATTTTGCTGGACTCTAGTCAGTGCTAATTGAGAAAATAAACCCTCTCCTTCCTGCCCCCTGCTCTAACCAGATAGGAATCTATGTGACTTATCTCAATAATTTCTCATTTTGAGGTCTCTGGATTTTTAGGCTGTTCTATGTAAGTTCCATTTTTAGTAATTAATATATTTTAAATAAGGAAGATGAAATGAGGAGGAATTGTAATTATTGGCTGCCAATTTATGAGCTTGGAAAATATGGCTTTGCTAGAAAAGAAAAATACATATGAATAAGGAAAAATGAGCTCGCTACATACATAGATATGGTTTTTGTTTGTGAGAAATGAGTTATGTATATGGAGTGAATTCCTGAGTATGAATGTTATTGTAAAAAATAATAATTTAATAAAAATTCATTTATACAAACCAGAAAAGAAAGAGATTTGTGTAGATAAACTTGAATTTATTTTTGCCTTGTGCTGTAACTTTCTATGTTGAAAATGTGATTTGAGATTATAAAGCTCCAGCTAAGCAGTAATTTCTTATCAACTGTGTAAAATAACCTTTGGACTGAATATTTTTAAATTGTTGTTATATTCTCTATAACAGATAATGTGCATAAAATTCTCCATGCTCTGTGTTAGGCAAGTAATGAATAATTTGACAGAGGGTCAAATGCTTTTCAGTATGATTGGGGAATCTATTTTAAAAATATTAAAAAGTTTTCCAGTAGTTGAAAAGTTTTTGTCCAGAAGCCTAAAAACATAGTTGCTTCATTTGACCAGCACTGGAATAGTGCACGAAAACCAGACCTATATTTTTAAAAAGAAAGGAAGGGAAGTAAAGAAGGAAGAAAAGAAGGAGGGAAGAGAGAAAAGGTTGATTTGTATCTTTCCATTTTCAACGTGTCCAGATGGACTTCTGGGGGTTGAATTGTCCCCAGGTGTGTGATACTATCAGTCCATCTCTGGGATATTCTTCTCTCTCCCTGGTTGGTTTGGAGCCAAAGGCCACAATGGAAGTGGACTGAACAGTTCTATCCCACACTTTACACTTGGGGCGAGTGTGCGTGCACCATTTTTTGTCCAACAGATTCCCGTAGTTTAAAATAATTCAAATTCTGGTTAATGAGCATATACCCAAATGTGGCCATTTCTTACACTCCATTCTAGTGTTGATTTGTAACTACGTTAAAAACATTATCCTTAAGTTGCTATTAATATTTTGGGAAAGACACTGTATTATTTCCAATCAATGATGACATAAGCTCAACTCCATTGTATGAACACAGGTCATCAGCTCAATTAATTCAAAAAGGAGAAAAAAAAAGACCAGTGAGTGTAGGCAAAATAACCAGAATAATTTAACTCTTCTTCAACTAGCAATTTGGACAGTAGGTTGATGAGGTCACACAGAAAGAGGTACATGCAGGCATTAGTATCCTTAGGTATGCATGTGTCTTGCTGGTATCCTTAGGTGCACATGGGTGTCTCTTTCTATTAAGTTGCATTCTCCAGAGACCAAAAAAAAAAAAAAGCAAAGATGCTCATATGTTTCTAAGTAACTGGCTTGTGCCAATGTTTAAAATCTTCAGCTGTCACAAGAGCTTACACACTGGCAGACTATCAAAATGAGAAATATCTCTTGTGTTTCTGGGATAGATCACCTTTTGTTGGAAATGCTAAATTTACAGAGCATTTTGGGATGAACTGCTGAAGCTTATTTGCTGTTTGTGTGGAAAAGTGCAGTTTTTCTAGAGCAATTTTCAAAAAGATTTTGTTTGGAAAAAAATCAGTGCTTTTATGGAGATATCAAGACTAATAATACTGATTGTCACACATTTCTGGACAGGTAGAGTTCTGTCTCCTCCCAGATCTGAAGCAGAAAATAAATAAGAACTATGAATGAGTGAGTGTTAGTCACTCAGTTGTGTCCAACTCTTTGTGACCCCGTCGGCCGTAGCCCACCAGACTCCTCTGTCCATGGAATTCTCCAGGCAAGAAAACTGGACTGGGTAGCCTTTCCCTTCTCCAGGGGGTCTTCCCAACCCAGGAATCAAACTCAGGTCTCCTGCACTGCATGCAGATTCTTTACCATCTGAGCTACCAGGGAAGACAAATAAGAACTATAACTTTCTAAAATATTAGGATCAATATTATCTCTTGCCAATATTTGGTATTTTTCAACATTCAATTTTCATTTATTTTGGTTTCAAGCTAACCTTGAAGGTTGAATTTTATAAGTATTTTTTAAAATCATAGACACAGTTTAGTTTTTACTTAGTTAAAACTCCCTGGAAAAAGTAGAACTGGAGTCATATACCAAAAACAATAATGATTTGTTATTATTTAAACTTCCAAGTCTTTCTTTTCCTCAATTGTGGATCCATTGCCTCAATTCAGTTCAACCAACATTGTATAAAATTGCAGTTTAACTCATGACATGATGAGATTTAACATGCTCGTAAAATTCTTCCTTGATGATCATGTTTGGCCTGGCCTTAGCTCTCCCATAACCTCACTACACCTCTCTCACTTACCAAAATTTGTCTTCTCTGGAACAAATATATTTTCCCCTGTCTCCTCATAACAGCCTTTTCATTCCCTCTCCTCTACCCATATCTAAAAATCCTGCAAGTATGCTGATTAAGAATATAATTTGATTTGGTTATAGCAAAAAAAAAAAAAAAATAATAATAATGATAATAATAGTGAAGGCATTATACACATCTCTGGATAGTTTGTCTTTTTTCTCACTCCAACTCTTAGAAAAACTTCAGTCCCAAGAACTATGCAGTTAGCAAGCTCTCAGTATGACCCTACTTATTCATCAAACTATTTGAAATCATGGCAAAGTTTGTTCCTCCATATTTTATTAAACTCAATTAAGTAATGGGATCTTTTGTCATCAACTTCATCTTCCATGGAAAACCCACTGCACTTTACAGTTCATGAGATGCCAGCCATTCATTTCTTTGTGGTGTTGAAGGTAATTTGATTTATGTCTTGCTCTAGTTAAGATGCCCATGTCTTCCAGCATTTTTGACTTGGAGTTAAAGGCTGAGGTCAAGTTAACAATGGTAATCTGTCTCTCTGTAAGCAAACAATGAATCACCATTTGGTTTTAAGACTATGGTAAGATTTGACTTGGCAGCTTGGTTCAAAGGTTGTCAGCAAAATGTATGAAAGTGGCCTGCATCTGGAACCTCTGATCATTGATGTCAAGGATTTCCTAACAAGGCCACCAATATAGTTGTGAATAATTGGTAAGAAGTAGGAGTGGTTAAAGAAGCATTAGTTCTATGCCCTATTTGGACTGGATTGATTTGATCTAGACTTAATAATATTAAAAGCTCTTCTAGCCATTCCCAGGGCACAAATGAAAATGCTTTCAAATTATTAAGAAAGAATGTGACTTATTCAGGACAATGTGTAAGGCAAAACTACATGAAGTAGTTCATTTCAGTCCCTTACTTTGGGCCAAGTAAACTGCCTTTAGAAAGGGAAAGAGCTTCATAAGAGTTGCAATATTTTATTACTAACTGAATTGGAGTTTGTTTTAGAAAGCTGGCAGGTAAAGCAGCTGAAGTTGAGAGGAATAATTTGTAAAAGTTAGGGGCCAATTTCTTTCAAGTATCTTGTTCTTAAGGAATTTGCACAAGGTGATGACTTTGCTATGAAGAAAACTCCGAGATCTAGTCAATTTTGAGTTTTTCGTAAATAAATTCAATGCCTGCTACATAGTAGGCATTGAATTAATATTTGCCAGTGAAATGAATGTAGCTTTAGTGCTTATTTATGAGCAAATATTTATATGGCTTTAAAATATCAGCATTAAGAAAAGGCATTTGTTTTCAAAAGCCATGGCCTAAAAGCAATGATTTTTATGATTTGAACTGACAAGAATCTACTTAACGCTGCTACAGTTATTTGATCTTATTGCATTGTGCAAAATAACACTGACAGGTTCTTTTGTGTTTCTGTCTTTGATGCTTTATTTCTCTGTACTGATAAAGGGGGGATAATATTCAAGATAGACATCTGTTTGCCAGGTGAGAATTTGAGCTGATCTCTAATACAGAAGTTTCATTAGTATATGTGGCTATCACTTGTTGACTTTCATTGACCTTAATACTGATACAAAGAAAATTTTCATTAAAGATTCATTTTGCATGAATACCAAAAATTAACACTCTAGGATAATAGTCAAAAAACAATTGCCTTCTTCTGGTAGCAAATCTGCAAAAAAGAAAATAATTACTATTAACTATGCTGTTCCTGGGTTCTATAAACTTATCGTGAGTATGTACTGAAGGGAGTATTAACACACTGGAGTAGAAGCAGAAACACTTGGCTTTTGGGGATTTTAGGGTTCCTTGCCAAGTATGTAAGCATCTCCTATACCTGGTCTGCCCCCTTTGTCTAACCTCCATACTGCACATGATCCAATCTGTGAATTCTAAGCAGATAATACTGAATGTTTCCCTCTTCAAGGTAGAATTCTTGCATCTAGTATGATTGTTGCTACCCACTAAAACAGAAGATTGGACCTGGGTGTCCTTCTTTCTAGATTCTACTCCTATCCCTTAAGTTTTATGGATCTTGGGGAAAGCAGTCATTGGTTTCATAGCCTCTCAAGCTTAATATGTAATTATTTCATAGCGAAGCAGAAAATTATGGAATCTAATCTTATTTATCAGTTTCTATGGTTGTGAATATAGCATAGCTAACTTATTGTACACCCATACTAAAGTAGAATGTATCAGATTTCCATCACTGTAGATGTTTTTCTGAACATTTTCATAATAAAAGTTTTCTGAAAAATAAAACTAAATAGAGTTATGGAAATGACAAAAAAACAACATGATCCTCAGAGAGGTGACTTTCCCAGGGTAACATGGGTAAGAATTGATAACTCACAAATCTCCATCCAGGTCTCCTCTCTCTATATTACCCTGGTTCTGTGAAATGAGGTGAGAACATGGATCTCAAGTCCTTTCTTGAAAAGTGAAAGTGAAATTTGCTCAGTCGTGTCCAATTCTTTGTGACACTATGGACTATACAGTTCATGGAATTCTCCAGGCCAGAATACTGGAGTGGGTAGCATTTTGCTTCCCAGGAGAGAAGTTTGCTTCCCAACCCAGGGATCATACCCAGGTCTCCTGCACTGCAGGCAGATTCTTTACCAGCTGAGCTGCAAGGGAAGCCCTCCAGTCCTTTCTTAAGGGCCCATAAACCAATAGGGTACTGTTCCTACCCCCACCCCCCACCCCCTGCCATTAGTGCAATAACTCCTGGGAAGAAGTATAAAGTCATGCCTAAGAAAGTGATACTGAGTCACCAATGCTAACTCAGACTGTGCATGCTTTGAGCAAATAACTTCACATTAGTTTCCTTAGTTTTGCTGTAAAATAAAAATAATAGCCATTCCCTTGCAGAGTTTTTCAGGTTATAAAATGAAATAATACAGGGAGAGAGTTTAGAACAGATCTGATGCACTATAGGTACTCAGAGAATGTCAGCTCTTTAGTCGGGAGCCTTTCTTCAGTTCTCCAATTCATTAATTGCCCATAACCTACTCTCTGGTCATTCTTACCTTCTTTTATTTCTATAAACTGTTCCCTTCTCTCTGCTTGAATTCTTATATTCTGAACATCTGCTGGGGGTAAAAGTCTCCTAATCACAATTTTAACCATGCTACTTAATTCACCTTTTAGTAGCTGAATAAAACATAAGATTGAAAAATAGGCTTGCATAAATTAACCCTTGGTTTTCAGAACGGATATATTTCTCCTGGGCCTTCTCAGATAGTGCTGGTCCTAAAGAACCACCTGCCAATGCAAGAGATGTAAGAGACTTGGTTCCATCCCTGAGTCGGGAGGATCCTCTAGAGAAGGATATGGCAACCCACTCCAGTATTCTTGTCTAGACAATCCCATGGACAGAGGAGCCTGATGGGCTACAATCCAGAGGGTTGCAAAGACATGACTGAAGTGACTTAGCACACACATACAGATGTCTATTTCTCCTGTGGGTATTAATATGATCCATCTACATTAAATTGAAATGGCAAAGTTCTCGAAATTTATGTATTGTTTGACTTTAATCTGGAGCACTGACAAGGAGGAAATATTATTAACAGACATTTATCAGTACTGTCCACACATGTGGAGGATGGCAATCACCAGGTTCCACAAAAAGGCGACAACCGTCATGAAGGCCCCAGTGAGATACCATGCTGACCATGGCATAGAAGGTTCCATTGCAAAAAGGAACATTGTCACTTTGACTTCAACACTAAAACACTGAACATTTCCTTAATGATTATGTCGTGTATGAGCATATACTCAGAAAACAAGTCTTAAAATGAGCCAGGTGGAACTTGCTTTCATCACCTATGTGAGCCCCAGGTCTTAGCCTCACTTCCCTTTTCTGTTCCACATGCTATTTTCCAGTTCTGAGCCACGGGGTTATCCACACTCTGTAGCTCTTACAATGACCTTGCCCTCTCAGCCTTTCCTCTCCAACTAGTGCTTTAATTGGCAAGGTAAACTGAAAAGGCCTGTTATCGGAAAATGTAAGGATGGCTGCTTACTGATTCAGATTTGCTTATTTGCCATGAACTTCTGCAATCAATATCTTAAAATTTTCTAGCCTGTTTGCAACTCAAATATAAGTGTATTGAGCCATTTTGGAAGAGAGATGCCATATGGCAAAGACAAGCAAACGTATAACAACAAACAATGAGAGAACTACTTAGGAACCAAGTGCATTTCCTCTGATCTCTTATACAATTTGTCATCTGGTCCTATTTATTCCACCTCAAAGAAAGTCTCTTGGAACAACCCCTTATCTCCATCCTTATCCAGATCTCCAGTTCAGGTTTTTATCTCTCTCTAAGAGCCTACAATGGCCACCACAATGGGCTCCCATCCTCCACTCCAATATGCACACTGTCATCAGTCTGACCATGATGTTTCTATGGCAATTTGCAAGCACCAGATCAAGGCTTCAGTGTGATATTAAAAATGCCTCACTTCTAAGGACCAGCACAACTCTTCAACATCATTCTTGCTCCTAAACCCTGCCCTGTAACCATGAAGTAATGTGTCTATCACTTTCAATAAAAGACTTTACTCATTCATTCTCTTCCTTCTGACAGATGAATTTCTACTCTTCTAGACCCAGTTCTAATGCTGTCTTTCTGAGGACACCTTGATTCCCACCTGATAGGATTAACTATTCATTTCTTTTAGATTCCTTAGCCTTTCTTACATGTCTGTATGTAGCACTTGTCAGAATGTTCTATGTCAATTTTTCACATGTCTTCTTGAATCAGTTCTCTTGGATTCTCCAAAACAGATACTAGGCTTATTCAATTTTATATCATCAGTGCCAAGCACAGGACCTTGTGCATAATGTAAATGTTGAATAAATATTTAATAAGGAAATGAATGTATACACATACCAGCTAGGGAGCCAGTGTTCTGTTTTTGTGTAGGATCAGCCTTGCACACAGTCATGCATATAGGACTAGAGAAGTATCCCTTCCTTCTTTTTTGTTTCCTTCAACAAATATTTATTGAGCAACTTCTGTGTTCTAGGTTATATGAGAGGCATCAAGCATATTAAAAATAATAAAACATTGCCTCTTCCCTGGAGACGCTTTCAATTTTAATATGAAGGAAAAGCAATAAATTAGTAATATGATTTGGGTACCAATTTCTTAACAGTCACCCCTTGTATGTTTACTACTGGACCACGAACATGTCTTCTTCTCTCTGAGGGCCAGCATTTGAGATAAGCCTTTAGTTGCACATGGTCACCTCCATCTTATGCCCTGACACCTTAGGATGTGCAGAAGGTCTTGGGAGAACCTTCTTGAAGTGTCTCAGTAGCTCAGAGAATGGTATCTGATGCAGAGAATGACAAGGTCATTGATCCAAGGGTCAGGACCCCTGGGTTCAAGTTTTAGCTCTGCCGTTAATTGGCTATGACCTTGGGCAAAAGACTCACTCTATTTGGATGTCTTGTCTGTAAATTGAGCATGTTGTTCTATACTCTAGATCAATAGCTCTCAACCAGGAGTTCATCATGGGATTTTAAAAATATATCTCTTCAGTCCATACCAAAGAATCATGAGTTAGAATTAAATCTCCCAAGGCCAGGCTGTGTATATTTAGCAATTAAAAAAAAAACAAACTTGCGGGTAATTTGGAGAGTCTCTGACTGAGCTATATCTGCTCTCGATAATATCTTGATATCTGAGGTCTCTGGGCCTCTGTCTGGCGGGTCCCCACCCTGACTGAGACATGGAGACTCTAGGCCACTCCAGTCTTTCTCCCTTAATAGGCTGTGAGAACCAGGAACATTGTTTCAAGAAACAATCAGATCAGTAGCTGACATCATAGGTCTTCCTGAAAGAGAGGAAAGAGATGCAGAACATAGATAAGACCAAAAAAAAAAAAAAAAAAAAAAATCCCCAGATACTTGTGGGATGCTAGTAATCACAACTGGCACCGTGGGTCTCTCTGCAGCTTCTTGAACTTTAAGATGGACTCAACCATTCTGATGCCCTCATCCCCATATATTTACCCTCTGACTGAGGCACAAAGATCTGAGTGAGCTAATGCATCAAGCCATGAAAAATGAACAATTAAAACAATGAAGTTGTCAGTTCTTTTACCAGATTGCAAATAAATAACCTGCCTGTCAGCCTGGCTGTTCTGCTGGACCATTAGTTTAATACAAAGACATTCTGAGAAACGGGTGGGTGACAGCTGATCTATCACCAGGCCTTTGATAAGGACTTGAGCAAAATATGCTGTCATAAACCACTTAAGGTCAATCCCAAATTGCAAGAAGCGAAGTATAAGATGAAATTTGCATATACCTCTCTGACCATCATGAAAGCTATACACTTCTTTTTTTTTTTTTCTTAACCAGTGAGAGGGTAGGTACTTGTTTTGACAGTCTAAATCATCTTTCTGCTTATGCTTATTTAGCTTGTCAGGAACTCTGTGCTGGTGTAGATGGCCTTGGAGTTTGTAACTGTCACAGTGATCTTGGGACTACACAATGTATCTCCTTGCTAGGCTGGACAGGGTCTTCCCATGAGAAATTACTTTGTGCCATGACAAATGCTAAGACAGTCATAAATTTCCAGACAAAAAGTCAATTCAGTGCATTTTCTTCTGTGTATGGTTTGAATTCTGTGTGCCATCTCAGAAAACATTTGCCAGCCAGATATATCACTCATGGAAAATAATTGTGAATATATAAGGCAGTAGACAAGAAAATTAAATAAAGACAAATTCATTACATTCTCTAGTTAAGGTCTCATTCATCTTTAAATTTTAGTGGAAAAAGTAAAGATATGAATGACCTCTCAGGAGTCACTTTGAAGAAGATAACCCTTATTTCCTAGAAGCAAAAAGCACTATTAGAAAGTTTACCCATCGTAAAATTAGGTGAGAAGCACTGTTCATGAGGTTTTCAGGGTTAATCAACTTGTCTAATTGACTTTGTTTCAACTTGAATTTAGCAAAATGACTCCTCAGTTTTTACTAAAAGTCATTCAAATGCCTGAGAATGCAATAAATCAAAAATGCAATATTACCCCTTTCAAAATCTTCACTGGGTATTTATCTCTATTCAAGTCATATATCCATGATAAAAGTGATATAAATTCTACATAAATCAAAAGATAGTAACTGTCAATTCAGTCTTATTTTGGAGTACATTCACTGATTAATTCGAAAGGTGAAATCTCGCTTTAATTATGTGGTTCAGTCACTAAGTTGTGTCCGCCTCTTTGCGACCCATGGACTGCAGCACTCCAGGCTTCCCTGTCCTTCACTATCACCCGGAGTTTGCTCAAACTCATGTCCATTGAGTCAGTAATGCCATCCAACCATCTCATCCTCTGTCGCCCCCCTTCTCCTTTTCCCTTCAATCTTTCCTAGCACCAGGGTCTTTTCCAATGAGTTGGCCCTTTGCAACAGGTGGACAAATTTTTGGAACTTCAGCTTTAATATAGAAAAACAACTTAAATCTAGAGAAGCCACCCACAGAGGTTTTGTGGTTCAGAAAGATTTAAACTAGAAAGCAGCATGGATTATACTACTTCAAACTGGTCTGACCAGTTCTTCCAGGGGCCTGAATGGCTAACTAGTAAACAAGGTGAATAAGAAATTGTCAATATAAAACTCTCCAGGCTGATTTCCATACCTACTAAGTTAAAGCACAACTTGGTCTATTTTCCAACTTTGTAATCTCTTCAATGTTATATAAAATTAGCACCCTTCTCACTTCCTAAGAAAAATCCCTGAGAGAATGGAAAAAAAGCTCAGAGCTCATCCTAAGGCCATCTTAGTTTTGTTCCGATTTTTTCACTTAGTAATCTTACCATTTGTGCAAGTGGTTTAATGTCTGCTTATCTTACGAGGTGTACAGTAGCACCTGCTTAAAGGAAATCTTACACATATTAATAAAAGCAAACACTGTTCTACAGATACGAGAACCCCTAAAGTTATTTTCTTAAAACAGAAAAACAGTATTATACATGAAGCCCTAAGAACACAAGCATTTCATGATGTGGAGACCTCCACTGTGACATGCATTTAGTCTTTCACTTCTCTCAGTTTTAGCCCTTGAGAAGTCTCTTCTTGAGTCTTACTGTAGGTGTATCTGGGCCCTCAAGCTGCTTCCCAGGTTCTTGCTGGGCTGACCTTCTCTCAAGACTCCCAAGTCATTCTGAAGGTGACATTCATTACAACATGTCCTTTGGTTCCAGTAAGTAAAAATTTTTTTTAAATAACTGATGATAGTTTTTCCATATTTTTATATTACATAGTTCTTTAAAAATTTGTATTGTGTTGATTTCTATAACAACTTGTGCATCAAGCTATTATTAGTAACATAACTATTTAATAACATGATCTCTAAGGATAAATCAGAAGCTACTTAAAATACTTGGGAATATAGAGATTGTGATAGGCTCTCAAAGATGTCCTAGTTTCTACAATCTGTTAACATGTTATCTTACATGGCAAATGGGACTTTGCAGAAGTGATTAAGTTAAGGATTGGAGATGGAGAGATTTTTCTGGATTACCTGATAGACCTAATATAATCAAAAAGGTTCTTATAAGAGGGAAACAGGACTTCCCTGAGGGTGTAGCAGCTAATTCTCTGTGCTCCCAATGCAGGGGACTGCGTTCGATCCCTGGTCAGGGAACTACATCCCACAGGCTGCAACTAAAGATCTGGCATGCTGCAACTAAGACCCAGCAGAGCCAAATAAATACATACATACATACATACATATATATATACATATATATATATATATATATATATATATTAAAGAGGGAAACAATAAAAATAAGCAGCTAAGCTGCTGACTTAGAAGATTTGAGAAAGTGGCCACAAGCGAAGGAATATAGGTGGGTTCTAGGAACTAGAAGAGGCAAAGAAATAGATCCTATCTTTAAGTGTTCAGAAAAAGTACAGCCCTGCCAACATCCTGATTTAGACTTCTAATGTGCAGAACTGTGAGAGAATAAGTTTGTTTTTAAAAGCCACTAAATTTGTGACAGTTTGTTACAACAGGCATAGGAAACCAACAGAGAAACATTTATAACAATATAAGGCTTACCATTGTCTAACATACACACACAGGTACCATTGCCCACACACTATTTGGGAATTATATCAGTAACTCATGGGCTTCCCTTGTGGCTCAGCTGGTAAAGAATCTGCCTGTAATACAGGAGACCTGGGTTCGATCCCTGTGTTGGGAAGATCCCCTGGAGAAGGGAAAGGCTACCCACTGCAGTATTCTGGCTGGGAGATTTAATGGACTGTATAGTACGTGGGGTCACAAAGAGTTGGACACAACTGATTGGCATTCACACATCAGTAACTCATACATACTTGGATCTTTCCCTTTGGAAATTTTTTCTCCTCCCTGTTCTTCTTTTCCCTCACCTTTCCCTTCCCACTACATATACTCTTTCTAGTGTTTCAGATCTGTGAAATGGTAATCTCCTCACAGAGAACATTTGAAACAAAACACATCCCGTCCCCTCTCTGCCAGTCTAAATTAGGGTCCCTGATGTCATTCTTTCTCATAACACCCTACCCCCTTACAACATTTTAAAATTAGACATTTATTTGAGTGATTATTTTATTGTTTTCCTCTTTCTTCTATTGCAAGTTTGAAGGGTACAAGTACCATGTTTGATTTTGCTCACTGTTGTGAACCTAGCACAACTTGGATGCCTACTGGTATCCAGGAAATATCTCTTGGCTGAATGAGAATGTTCCAGAATTCTGTGAGTTCAGTTTCGTAAGATGGAGTGAAAGCATGCCTCATAATGCATTCTATCAGGGATCATGAGGCAACAAACTAATACACCACCTTCTCCTTCAGAGGACAAGGAGCAGGTTTTGCTTTAACTTTGATTTCCTCAGAAGTCCTCGTCAAAGTCGTTCAGCCAGATGACAATTGATAGATGTTTTTCGTGATGCATATATAATCTAAGAAATACTATAGTACTTCTCAAAAGTTCTCTTTAATAACATTCAAAATGTTTTTGCTGCTTTTATTTCCATTTGCACTTTATTGGTTTTCAATATGGGGTTTCCCAGGTGGTGCTAGTGGTAAAGAACCTGCCTGCCAATGCAGGAGATGTAAGAGACGTGAGTTTGATCCCAAAATGTAAATTCTTTCAAAGACACTTAAACATCCATTTAAGAACTGACTTTGAGAACTTCAAGAGATCAATTTTCCCTGAGTAATTATTTATATCTTCTGCAATTTTGATCCCACTGGAGTTCAAGAATCAAAGCTAAGTATTTGCTTGAACTCTTCTTGGGATGGAGAAGTGATTAACATTTGTGAACATTTTTGTGAAGCTTCAAAATGCAGAACAATTAAGGAGGATGTGGATAAATTTTATTTACATGTATTTCAGAGACTTCATGCCATGTGATTTCAATATTCTTTAGAAAAATATCAATCTTTCTTTTTGATTTTTTAATTGGAAGAACATTGCTTTACAATATTGTGTTGGTTTCTGCCATACAACAATACAAACCAGTCCTGATTATACTGGTTTATGAGAACCAGTATCACCTCCTGGGGATATATAGCACCTCCTTCTTGAGCCTCCCTCCCCTCCCTTCCTCCCACCCCTCTAGGTCATTATCGCAGAGCGTCAGGCTGGGCTCCCTGCATTACACGGTAACTTCTTACCAGCTACCTGTTTAACCTGTGGCAATGTATATATGTAGGTGCTACTTCCTTCATTCATCCCACTCTCTCCTTCTCCAACTGTATCCACAAGTCTGTTTTCTATATCTGCATCTCCATTCCATCCCTGAAAATAGGTTCATCAATACCATATATATGCATTAATATAGAACATTTGTTTAGAAAAACATTGGTCTTTAAATATTAGATACTTTTCCCATATTATTCTGAATGTGTCTATGGGTTTTGCCCATATATAGCATCTCTGTTAAATAGTTGATCCTGATTTTAAGTATAAGGGTTTCAATGGAAAGGAAACAGATTTTACTGAAATACAAAGAGATTCCCCTATATTGCAATGTCTACTTGGTTATCCCTCATGACAATCTGTGAGATTGCTCTCATTGACCCCACTGTACTGAAGAGGAAATTGAGGGTCTTATTGACTATGCCAAAGCCTTTGACTATGTGGATCACAACAAAGTGTGGAAAATTCTTCAAGAGATGAGAATACCAGACCATATTACCTGCCTCCTGAGAAACCTGTATGCAGGTCAAGAAGCAACAGCTAGAACTGGACATGGAACAACAGACTGGTTCCAAATCAGGAAAGGAGAATGTCAAGGCTGCATATTATCACCCTACTTATTTAACTTATGCGCAGAGTACATCATGTGAAATGCCAGGCTGGATGAAGCACAAACTGGAATCAAGATTGCCAGGGAAAATATCAATAACCTCAGATATGCAGATGACACCACCCTTATGTCAGAAAGTGAAGAAAAACTAAAGAGCCTCTTGATGAAAGAGGAGAGTGAAAAAGTTGGCTTAAAACTGGCATCCGGTCCCATTACTCCATGGCAAATAGATGAGGAAACAATGGAAACAGTGAGAGACTTTGTTTTTTGGAGCTCCACAATCACTGCAGATAGTGACTGCAGTCATGAAATTAAAAGACACTTACTCCTTGGAAGAAAAGCTATGACCAACCTAGACAGCAAATTAAAAAGCAGAGGCATTACTTTGCAAACAAAGGTTCATCTAGTCAAAGCTGTGGTTTTTCCAGTAGTCATTTGTGGATGTGAGAGTTGGACTACAAAGAAAGGTAAGCACCAAAGAATTGATGCTTTTGAACTGTGGTGTTGGAGAAGACTCTTGAGAGCCCCTTGGACTGCAAGGAGATCCAACCAGTCCATCCTAAAGGAAATCAGTCCTGAATATTCATTGGAAGGGCTGATGCTGAAGCTGAAACTCTAATAGCTTGGCCACCTGATGCAAAGAACTGACTCATTGGAAAAGACCTAGATGCTGGGAAAGATGGAAGGCAGGAGGAGAAGGGGACGACAAAGGATGAGATGTTTGGGTGGCATCACTGACTCAAAGGACATGAGTTTGAGTAAGTTCCAGGCATTGGTGATAGACAGGGAAGCCTGGTGTGCTACAGTCCATGGGGTCGCAGAGTCGGACACAACTGAGCAACTGAACTGAAGTGAACTGTGGTCTTAAACAATGTTTAAAGCCAGAGATAACGTCCATGGTGGTGCTGAGCCTCCCTGACCCAAAGTTTATGCCACTTCCTCTAGACCACACAACCTTCAATGGATCTTGCAGACCAGCACAGTAATCATGAGACCCCTCTCTATCAAAGCAAATCATTCAGAATATTGCTTCTCTCAAAGCCCCAAGCCAGTGGGCCCCATACCTCAAGACAGGAAATGACTAAATAGATGGGGAAATTGGAACTTATTACACAAACACTTCTGTGTTCAGCATGGCCACTTTGACTCCTTAATGTTGTTATTCTCTTCAGAGCACAGAATTTTGTGGCCACATTTGCTGTGGCCCTGTCAAGCTTTATGCTCAGCAATGCCATGGCAAAAACAGGTCTTCCCAGTGATGGGAAGAATTTGTAGAACTGCAGCTCATGGCTTCTGAATTTATCAGAAGGCTTTAAAGACACACATTTGATTTTTCTGATTCTGAGCATTTCATTAGGGAGTATCTTTCATCACATTACAGTGAAATGGGGCTGATGCTTTTATGTATTCACTGACAGCGATGTAAAGAAAGTAAGAATATCACAAAGATCCACTTCCAGTCACCTCTGAAATGCCATGACCAGTTCTTGCTTCACCACTCATTAAGAAGTAAAGTTAATCAACTTCTCAACCAGCAAAACCAGATGTGCTCTTTGGCATACCTAGCAAGTTCAGGATAAGTGCCTTACTGATACATATATATATGACTAGTCAGTGATTCTTAGAGAAAAAGGATGTTTAGATCAAAGCAGACTATATAAACAGTTGTTCACATGCTGAGTCAGATTCCACCTAATTCTCTTACTTGTACATATCCCAGTCAAGAAGAGAGGAAAAAATTCTCTTTTTTCAATTAATCACCCATATTTCATTAGTCTATGTTTTAAATACTAAGCAAGCAACCAAGGGCCCTTAAAGTTAGAGTATCTAGTTTGTCTACCATTGCTGTCATTTCTACTTAAAAAGAAAACTGGAAAATGAAATGATCTTAAGGATCGTGGATGCAGAGAAAACAAATAACTCCACAGGCACACAGAGCAGCCAGTGAAACAGAGGGATACCATGAACAAGGCAGCTAATAACTTCTCCAGTGCTAGGGTTTTCTAAAAGGTTTGTTCTTTCATGATGCCCCACCCCTGAGGTGATAAAAGGTTGATCCAGAAATTGTTATGCAACTTTAGGTGCACCAATCTAAATTATATGATTTTTGTTTTTCACTGAATTTGTTTGAATTGTCATCAGATACAACCATGAAGTTCAAAATGTCTGCTTGACTCCAACTTGTAAGCTGAGAAATTGAGAAATATCTAGAAAACCTTTCTCTTTTCCTAAAAAAAATGGCATGATATTATTTAGAAGTTGGGAAGGAAATCTTTTACTGCTTGGGCTGTAAAAAAAGAAAAAAAACTCAAAACCAGCAGAGTAGCTGACAAGTGACACAAATACAGTACATACTAATGCACAGAGAGAAACAACCTTGAGAATTTAAACTGGCTGCACCAAAAAAAAAAAAAAATCTTTATCCAGATATGTGGTCCCTCATGAATTATATTATTATTTTAGTTGATTTTACCTGACATCACCCTATGAGTTTCTTTAGTGACAAGAAAATTGCAGCCGGCCCTTGACAGTTGGTCACAAATTGACTGAACAAAACAAAATCAAACACTGAAGTAATCCCCAAGTAAATTTAATGAAACCTAAATCCCAATGGGTAGCACACTTCTGTAGGCAATGGTCTTATTTAATAAATTTTTCCCTGCTTTCACTTTTAGAGCTATATATACACAGACAAATTTAATTCATTGGGTTTACATTTCCTCTTTCCCTTAGTTTGTCCACCAGGCACATACGGGAAGGACTGTAAACAGGTATGTCAGTGTTCAGCTGAGAATGAGGAGTGTCACCCAGTCACAGGGAGATGTACCTGTCTGCCTGGCTACCATGGAAACCGCTGTCATCTCCGTAAGTGTGTTCTGTGCGTTAGTTGTAATTTATTGAAGAGACACTGCTGGTGTGGGTCATCACTCGGACTGCTAAAGGGCAAATGTTAATTCAAGGTTCTAATTCATTGTAAATCCTATGGGAGTTTTTATTAGAATGGTTGAAAACATACTTTCCTGTGTAACTCATTCTCCCATTTGTCTTTCCTATTCAAAATATCCCCAAGAAAAAGATAAGAATTAAAGAGAAAGAAAGAAGAAAATATGAACCAATTATTACAAATCGATAAATAGCAAATGGCAACATATTCAGAGTGATTCAGAAAGTTAGTTCCACAATCTGCTTTTAGGAACAATCAAGTTAAATAAATTGTTATTCTGGAATGAACACAATGACTTGCTTAAATGACAAAATGCCAGTTGGCTCATTGTTGTATAATAAAAAAGAATAGTCCCTTGACCAAACACCTTATATTCATTTGTTAGGACATTTTAACATAGAAATGGTTATAGGAAAACACATGATAAAAACTCCCAAGGAACATGTTAAAATGTTCAGTCAGCTACTTAATTTTTAAGCTCGTAATTATTTATAATGTACTTTTTATAGGTTTAAGGATAAAATGATTTGGCTTTAGTTTCATTTTCCCCCCAACTTGGCCCTTGCTACTCTCTTTTCTCCCCAGTCGTTCCTATAACAGGTTTTTGTTCCCCCCCTACTTTCCTTTCCTAATTCTGCAAGTATATGGATGAGTTTTGGATCTCCCCCAAAAAACACCAGTCATAAAACATAGACTCATGGTCAAGCTATTGGTTCCCATTTTCCACAAGCCATAGAATATATATTTTGAATATCAATTCTCACATTTGTCCTAATTTTAAACATTACCAACTAAAAACACAATTACGCACGTACATATGGTTTAATACACCCATAGAACCCATAACCATTGCATTATTCAAACTTACAATGAAAAACTAAAGCATTAAATTAATAAAATTTTAATTATTTTTTCGGTCATGGCAAATCTCAAGCAATGGAAGAAAGGAGTGATTTTCTCACATCTGATGCTGTCACATTTCTCAGGAAGAATTTCTTCTTGATATCAAGGATATTTCATCTGAATAAATCAAAATTAAGTTACATAAAGCTGGTCGTACTTCCATTTCAGAAAGCCAGCTATCTTGGGTTGAAAGAAGAGAGCTCTGCCCTGAAAAAGCCAGGTTGAGGCCAGAAGCCGCTCCCTGACTGGTCCGATGGGCTCAGTTCCAGGCAACACGTGGTTGGAAGTTGCTGCAAAGGTTCCTTGGCAACATGCGCTGTAATTACAGGACGACAAAAGAGGGGTTCAAGAAAATATCCGAAAAAGGTGTAGCTGGCTCAAAAGCAAACATTCCAGCAGCCAAAAACAACTGGGCTTTCATCTTCCCAGGTTTGGAGTGGAGAATCAACATTTTTCTCTCAGTAGAGGTCAGAGGAAGCAGACAAACTTGGAGTAGGAATCTCAGCACTTTTCCTTAATTTATACTGGGTGGTTTAGTCCCAGTCTATGGATAGCAAGCAGGGAGGAAAACAAACAAACTTCTTGATAGATGTAAGCTCATCTTGCTCTGTATTTTATGACCAACATGAAATTGTTAAGTGATTACAGATCCTGGAAATCTTTTGTTTCTCCACCTGCAGTATGATTTATTAGAAGTCTCTCTGAGCGAACTGAAGGCATTGGAATCCTCTAGAACCATAGACCACTCTGTTGACAGTATCCATAAGAAGACCCATAACACTTGATCTAGGATGCTTTGAGAAACATGGGCCACAGGATAGCTCACCTGTGCCAAGAGGAAGATGTCAAGACATGAGTGGAAGCTCGTCTTGAATGGTCTTGCTCATAGCAATGACTATTCAGAGGCCAAATCTTAGTATCTGTTTTTAAGAATAAAAGAAAACTGTGTAAAAATGGCTGGTGCATATGTGAATAAACTGGTCAAATACTACTAGGAAAACAGACTGACAAACAGATTCATGCTTTTCATTTGCTTTGGAGCTAAGTGTCTCAAGATACAGTCACAAACTTGCTTGTTCTAACTTCCTAATTAAACTTCCCAAATGTCACTCACTTCATCATGGTATACACTAACCTTTAATATTTAAGCAAATCAGAACAGTGAATTCATTTCCAAGCTTCTTCTTAGTTAATCTCCTTCGTGTAGAGGGGGTGGTGCAAGGATAGGGGAAAATATTAATAATCATCTTCTAATGGAAAATAATGGCTTACAGGTGGCATAGTGGTATAGAAATCTCCTGCCAGGGCAGGAGATGCAAGAGACGCGGGTTTGACCCCTGGGTTGGGAAGACCCCCTGGAAGAAGAAATGGCAATTCGCTACAATGTTCTTGTCTGCTGAATCCCATGGACATAGGAGCCTGGTGGACTACAGTCCATGCGGTCTCAGAAAGTCAGACACGCCTGAGCACACGTGCACACACACACACACACACACACACACAATGGAAAATAACCAAATATCCCTTGTTCAAGAAACAAAATTTCCTGGGAAAAATAATTGGGAAGAATAGAACAAAGGCCAAGAAATGATCAAAGTGGAATTTTAGGAAATGAGAGAGGGGAGACCAAACACCCCAACAAGCCAAATGAAATCATTATCTCCTGGGCACATGTTTCCTTGTTAAATTTAGTGAACATCTGAGCAAGAGATGTGTGCATGATTCTAGAAGTTAGACTTTCACATAGTCACAGAATTATGTGAGAAAGTAGAGCTGTCAGTAAAATAACTTATTCTTGGGGAAAAAAAGTTACGGGTACTTTTGTAAACACATATCATACTCTTAATATAAATTTAATGAGTTGCAGGATTAAGAGGTTAGTGCATATACTGTCTTTCAACAGATGTTATGCTCATTAGAGGGTCAATTTCATCATATTCAGTGTCCTGATTTTGAAAGGATAATTAAGTTGAAGGCTTATTTTCTTTCTGTATACCAAGAAGAAACAGCAAGAGATGATGTTTTCAAACGCAAAACCACCATTCAGACAGTTTGTAATGAGTATATGTCAGAGAGAAATTGTTTTCCAAGTCACTTCAATTCAAATGAAAGTGATCTTAAAATATAGATCTTTACATATATCAGTTATATAAATTCATCAGATAACAGCATCTAACTCTTCTTTCCTTTTAACTGATGCTCATTCTTTTATACCCATTATTATATATACAGTTCAAAGTTTTCTACATTAATGAATATGTAAATTTCACTTTATGGGGTGTTTTCTTTTCCCTATTTGAACAAAAACCCTTGTCACTTTTCACTTCCTACTCATGGGATTGCAGAATTTTTTATATTAGTGAATTCTTAATTTAACCTACTTTTTAGAAGCATCATGCCAGCAGTACCCACCACACTTCACTGTTTCCAACTATACCTTTATCTTTCTTTGTGTTTTTTCTCCACTATCAAGCAACCAAACATTTGTTTTAAGCATCATATAATAATGATAAAAGCTATTAAAAATTACATTCTGTAAGACTGACCCAGATAGACATGAAAGCATTTTATATTTTGGTGAATAAGAGGAGATGGAGACTCTTTACACCACCAGTTCTGTTTTTAGATACACTCTATTGAATTTTAGTAAGGGAGAAAAATAACTTCCTAGGAGGACTAAAGAATGCTGTATACCAAAGAAGTATCCATTAACTATGAGAACTGGCATCCCTTGGAAGGAAGAAACAATAGAAGAGACTGTGAAGTGCCTTCGTCATTCTTCATAGAAAGGAAAAAAGTAACACGACAGCTGCAACAGAGAAGTAACCTTTAATAAGAATGATCTTAGCTGTTTGCCGTTCATTCTCCATCTTGAAGGATTTTATTAATGTTTTAAAACTGAAAGAGAAGGGGAGAAGGGAACTGAAAGAGGGAGGGAGAAGCCAGGGCTGAAGATGAGACAGTGGATTCTAGGACAGGATATAGATAGGGATTATAAACAATCTGAGTCTCAATAAAAACCATTCTTTGGTGTCTAAAACCTGCTACATGTGCAACACTCAAAAATGTTCTTTACCATCGATTCTTACATAGAAATACAGGATAACATGGAAGGAAGCCAGTGTCATTCAGTCTCTAGTTTAGTCATTTTTAGAACTGTGCTTCCAAGTGAAAACGTTGTGCAAGAGGAAGGACCTCTGGCAAATATGAAACCTTTGCACTCAGGTTAAGCAGATAGGGAAAGGGTTTTGCCATAGGCCCACCAATGATCTTGCCACTGTGAAAGAAAATAATGGCTACTATTAACTTGGGAGCTGTCTGAGATTGGTGATATGCTAGGTGCCCTACTTGTTTACACAACAAGCCTGTGATTCTGTTATCATCCTCGTTGGGAGCAACGAGCTAGGAGCTCAAAGGAAGGACTTCTCAATAACATTAGCAAGTGGAAGATACAGGGTTCAAATCTCAGTCTTTTCAAAATGTTCTACATCTTTCTATTTTAGAAATATGAAAGGAAAAAGGAAACTTGTCTTTACCAGGTAACATAATTTTGTGCAATAACATTTTTAAGTAACTATACTCTACTTCCTGATCTTCAAATAATTATTTAGCCAGATGGACCTGAGGTCTCTTGAAACTAAGACTTCTGTGATTTTAAGACTTTAAAGTACCAGACGTTTCATAGAGCAGGACAGCAACATATTTGGGAGTGCTTCAAAGTCAGTTAAGTGCTTGAATTCCTGCTACATTTTCTCTGCTAGTTACTTATCCTATTTCTACTTAAACTCCTACAGAGATGGGTAACTCACTGCCTCATGGTAAAAGCTTATTCCAATCCTGGACAGCTCTTTCAAAGAGTATTTCCTTATTGAGATAATATCTCCCTTCTTCTTTTTCCATAAGACTTCCTTTTCACATGTGAAGATAGTTATACTCTGAGGTCTATTTTCTCCTGGCTAAATACCCCCAGTCTTTCAATCATTGCAGAGATAATATGGTTTTCAGGTCACTCTTTGCCCTGTTCAGTTTCCTTCTGTCTTGAAGTCTGGCCATTTATCTACCTCTTACACAAGTATCATCATGGTCAGCCAAGATCCATGGATATGAGTAGAAAACTGAGACACTAATAGAAAATGAAGATGCTTCCTCCATGATTTCTGCCATTTTGAATTCTTATGGTATCAAACCCAGATCATTCCAGATCAGACAAACTATACTTGGACATTAACTGAAAGAATGACTTTTTCTAGGTAGGAATAAAACAACCTTCTTTGGTGAATTGTCTTTTTTTCTGAGCATACTCTAAATGTGGGTAGATTTTCAAGGAAGTTCAAGGTTAAGTTTCTTATATCTTATTAATGAACAGCCTCAGGAACTCTATGTCCCCATCTGTACTTCTAAGGCATCTATCCATATCCATTTGTATCCTCAGGTAAGTCCATCCCTTGAATCAGTATCTTGAAGGTGATAAGAATACCAAAGAACAGTAATTGGAATGTTGAGTTAACCACATGACTATGGGCATGAAGTTGAGCACTGATAGCTTCAAGTTACAATACCACATATGGTTTTGTTCTCTTTCATCAGGATGTCCAAAAGGCACTTATGGTCCTTATTGCCGAAGGAAGTGTAAGTGCCTGAACGGTGGCAGCTGTGACACCATGATTGGCACCTGTGACTGCCTTCCTGGCTTCATCGGGGCTGACTGCAGTCAAAGTAAGTCGCTCTATCTACTATGAATTTGATATGCTAAAGCAGAGTTTTAAAGAACTGCACAGAGTACATATTTTTGCATTTATTTTACATAATGATTTACTGCAGTAACAGGAGTAAATTCTAGGTTGAAGAGTACTTCTGGCAGGAATTTGATTGAGAGCTGAAGGCAATGAAGGCAGCCAGGAAGCCTTCTGGTCACAACCTCTCTTGCCCCAGCAACGCTGGACTCAAGTCAGGATAAGAAAATGTGTTTGGCAAGATCAGAGCAGACTGGAGATTCCTATGTACACAATGTCAGATTCATTGTCCAAATTTCCACAATTTCATTTATCCTCAGCAATTTTCTAGCTCAAAATTAAGTAGTTTCCCCTTACCTAAAAGTAATCATTTCCTGAAAATCCAAAGATCTTAAATAACTACCTATCATACAAACTCTGGGAGATGGTGAAGGACAGGGAAGCCTGGCATGCTGCAGTCTGTAAGGCTGCCAAGAGTCAGACATGATTGAGCAATGAACAGCAACATCATACAAGTAACTACTGACATAAAATTTAAGGGACCAGATATGAATTAAAGACGCCATACAGAGCACTGGCTTAGACATTGTGGGAATATCCTTAGCAAACACATTTTGCTTTTATCAAATCTGTTAGTTTCCAACTATTTAGACAGTTCACAAGATGATGATGGTCTTTAGGGAGGATGGAGGAGGCAATGAGTTGGAGGGGGCATGGTGGGGAGGTGATCCTGGCAATGTCCTGGTATTCCTTAACCTAGTTCTGTTGAGGAGGATGTTTGCTTGGTGATCTTTTATTGATCTGTCCACTATTATTATATTTTTTTGTGCACTATTCTGTATCTTCCCTGGTGGATGTCCCAAGTGGCTCAGTGGTAAAGAATCTGCCTGCAATGCAGGAGACCTGGGTTTGATCCCTGGGTCAGGAAGATCCCCTAGAGGAGGGAATGGCAACCCAATCCAGTTCTTGCCTGGAGAATCCCATGGACAGAAAAGCCTGGTAGCCTACGGGCTACAGTCCATAGGGTCACAAAGAGTCAGATATGACTGAAACAACTTCACATGCATTCTTTATCTTTTACTTAACAAAAGAGTAAAGACTTTTTTTTTCAACTTTTCATTGTATACTGGAGTATCGCCTATTAACAGTGTTGTGATAATTTCAGTTGGACAGCAAAGGGATTCAGCCATACATATATAGGCATCCATTCTCCCCCAAACTCCCTCCTATCCAGGCTGCCACATAAGAATAAAGATCTTAAAGATTGAAGGACTGTAATTATGAACTTGAGATTCTTTTATTTGGAAGAATGATAATGAAGTTTGTGATCAGGCAGAGTTATGGTTGTATGGTAAAGACATCCAGAATGCTTATCTTCCTCAGGCAGGTAGTTGCTCTGTTTTCTTCGTATAAGAGTAACCGTAATTACTCTGCTTCAGTATCCTGCTGTTCTGAGAATAAAAGATGAATAAGACAAAGTCCTGGCTCCAAGTGGCAGAAAATTGAAACCTAATGGATACTGCCTCCGAGGCCTCAATGGCCAAGTTATCTTTGAGTGAAAGCCAGCTCATAAACATCTCCCAGTGAAGGTTCTAACTGGCTCCTTTGTGTTTGTTCTTCAAAGAAAATTGTTGGAGAAATTTCCTTAGGCCAGAGAATCTTCAAAAGTCATGGTTTCCTTGAATGTTGGGAGGAGTTTTGTCTGCAGAAAGCCACGATCTTGTACTTGAGCAATTTTCCTTCTCTGCTTTGACAGCTATCGAGGTCAGAGCCAAGATTTCTGTCACCTCTTACAAGTTCAAAGAATTATGATATTTGTTTATGTACACACACTTCCCTGGTGACTAAGATAGTAAAGAATCCACCTGCAATGTGAGAGACCTGGGTCTGATCCCTGGGTTGGAAAGATGCCCTGGAGGAGGGCATGGCAACCTACTTGCAGTTTACTTGCCTGTAGAATCCCCATGGACAGAGGAGCCTGGCAGGATACAGTCCATGGGGTCTCAAAGAGTCGGTCATGACTGGGCAACTCAGTCATGGGCAACTCAGCACACAATGTATTCACTATTATAGTATTTTCCCTTTGATTGAACCTCACAGATATTTATTTTATCTTTGTTTTATCTCTATTTTGGTAAGCATCTCAATGAACTGGTAGAATGAGATTGCAGCAAAACAAACAAGCAAGAAAATTAATAAATGTGTTAATTTATGAATAGATTGATTTTTAATTTTGTTAATTAATGCAATTAATTTAATAGATATAATCTATTGAAGGTAATTTAACATATTTGTTTTGATAAATGCACAATAAATTTAGAAATTAATCAATACATAAATAAATATTTGGGGATGTGAGCATAAGGCACAGAAGTGTAAGCTAAATTTTCCGAGTGCACTTTAAGAGGAAGCATCCCTCATAGCTCAGTTGGTAAAGAATCACCAGCAATGCAGGAGACCCCAGTTCAATTTCTGGGTTGGGAAGATCCGCTGGAGAAGGGATAGGCTACCCACTCCAGTATTCTTGGGCTTCCCTTGTGACTCAGCTGGTAAAGAATCTGCCTTCTATGCAGGAGACCTGGGTTCAACCCCTGGGTTGGAACGATCTACCCACTCCAGTATTCTGGTCTGGAGAATTCCATGGACTGTATAGTCCATGGGGTTGCAAAGAGTTGGAAATAACTGAGTGAACTTCATTTTCACTTTTGTACTCAAGATTAGAACATACACACACAGCCTAAGACAGCCACGCAGCGAAGCAAGACTGAGCCTGTTAGGTGTCATTCATATCACATACATACATAAATGTCTGACAGTAGATATTTGGATGGAATTCCTGATATCAACTAAAATTGCACTGCTGCTGCTGCTAAGTCACTTCAGTCGTGTCCGACTCTGTGCGACCCCGTCCCTCGGATTCTCCAGGCAAGAACACTGGAGTGGGTTGCCATTTCCTTCTCCAATGCATGAAAGTGGAAAGTGAAAGTGAAGTCGCTCAGTCGTGTCCGACTCTTCGCGACCCCATGGACTGCAGCCTACCAGGCTCCTCCGTCAATGGGATTTTCCAGGCAAGAGTACTGGAGTGGGGTGCCATTGCCTTCTCCGAAATTGCACTAAGTAAGCAACAATTTGAACAAGTCTTTTTTTTCCCCCATAGTAACCTTTTAAATTGAAAACCGAGGGCAAGTCGGGGAAACCTATTTGATTAAAAGAAAAGGTTACGTATCTACACGTTCTTACAAATCTTGACTGGCGAAATGCTTTATTAAGGAAAATCTGGTTTCCTTTTGCACTGCTTTGTTTTTCTCCTTTCTACAGCTTGTCCCGAAGGTTACTATGGGCAGGACTGTGTCCAGCGGTGTTCTTGTGTCTCAGGACATTGTGACCCGGTGACTGGAAGGTGCCAGTGTCCACCTGGCCAGATGGGAGCCAGGTGTCAGCAAGGTAACAATGCCTGCAGGGTCACCTTGTTCATCCAGGCACTAATTAAGCTAAATTCTAAAGGCAGATGCAGTGCCAGGGCTTAGAATTAAGTGGGAATTGTTTACGATGCTTTAAAATATGGCTTTAATCATGTGGAAGTACACACTCCTGTAGGGTTATAAAGGAAATAGTTTACTGGGGGAGTAAACAAAAAAATGAACACAAACACAGAATAATTTATGCATATTCTTAACGAGGAGCAAATTTTTAAATAACTAGCTTTTGTAAAACTACCTCGAATTGTGTGTTGGAGGTGTCCGATGACAGCAACTGAAGAGTTTTGTGTCCTCATCAGTTTTCAAGAGGGCCATTGAAAGCTGTACGAAAAATGAGAGAAGGAGAAAAGACATGATCTTGGTTTAAAACTGTCAAACTTTCTTTGTCCTAGATAATATTATCATAATAACAGAAGTGTTCCATGAAAATACATACATAGAGGATGCCGGGCCCCTACAGCTCTCAGTTGCAGCCAACAGAAGAGCTGTTTCTCAATGACAGACACAGAGGAGCAAATCTAAAGATCCTTTGTTGAAATACAAAAGTTGGGTGTGTGGGCAGGCTGCAGGAGCTTTCTTGAACCCAAGTGGATGTCACAAAGGTGCAGGAAGATTGAATAAAATGAGGAAGTGCACAGATATATTATCATTTCAAGTCTTCACTAGAGAAGAGGGAACTGTAAGCAATCTTGCAGCTAAAGGGAGGCTAAACTCACCGCACAAGTACATGACCCACATCCCATGACTTTGTGTCATATTCTGGGCTAAGGAGGCATCCTAATAACCAAAATCATTTTTCTAGCCTCTAATCCAAACCGCATGCATGCTAAGTTGCTTCGGTCGTATTCGACTCTGCCACTCCATGGACTGTAGCCCACCAGGCTCCTCTGTCCATGGGATTCTCCAGGCAAGAATACTGGAGTGGCTTGCCATTTCATTCTCCAGGGGATTTTCTCAACTCAGGGAAACAACCCACATCTCCTGAAATTTGAAGTGGCTTCTTTTCCACTAGTGCCACCTGGGAAGCCCCAGTCCATACTATGCCCATCCCCCCATAAAAATTGCAGGTGCACAAAAGCTAATCTGATTTTTTTTAAAAAACTGATGAACATGAAAACCTTCCCTCATCTTAGAATCAAAATATGAAACCATTCAAAGATTTTTTTAGTGAAATTTCTATAAGAAGGAGAAAAAGAATCGGAAAACAAAATGCAGATGAACATGGAGCAGAAGAGTTTTGTTATGGAGCCCATGAAAATATTAACTGAATTTATTCCAAGCATCCGAAGGACATAATGAAAAAGTGTTCCCTATAAATTGTGAGTACAATGCAGAGATACGTGGGTTCATGGAATAAATGAAAAGACAACAAAGGGAAATGAAAAAGTAAGCTGGCAGAGCTCAGAAAGAAGTAGAAATGAAAATTAAACCTCACATCATATAAATGTAGACCACATTGAACTCAGGTAATGAGAGAATGAAATCTGCTGATGTGATAGCCATGTCCATGGAGAATATACCTGAGGAAAGTGAAAACAATGAAATAGAAGAAAATAGATATATAAATAGAAAAGAAAATATTCAAATATAATCAAGATTTTCTTCCCCCTCTGCAATGAAAGAAGATCTGTTGCTACAGATTGAATGAATCCATTCTATCCCTAGAAATACTAGTTAGGCTTGATCATATGTGAGAGGAAATTCTATTGAGGATATAAGAAAAAATATGAGATCTAATATGAAGAGATAGGGAAAAAAAAGTCGGCCTGATACCTCACAGCAATATTTATGGCTAGTTTATGGCTATCAAAACCTACAAAGTTCTAGGGAAAATATGTGATTCAAGTATTTTATACACAAACTTTAATTCAAGAATAACATGATGGGAAATAAACTATAATTTTTAATCATCAAAAATTGCTGGCAATATAGTAACCATAAAATATTTTGAAGAAACTACTAGAAGATAAATTTGAGCAACCAAGTAATACATAGAAAATCTCTGGTAAAAAGGACGTTTGCTGCTGCTGCTAAGTCACTTCAGTCATCTCCGACTCTGTGCGACCCCATAGATGGCAGCCCACCAGGCTCCTGTCCCTGGGATTCTCCAGGGAAGAACACTGGAGTGGGTTGCCATTTCCTTCTCCAATGCATGAAAGTGAAAAGTGAAAATGAAGTCGCTCGGTCGTGTCCGACTCTTCGTGACCCCATGGACTGTAGCCTACCAGGTTCCTCCATCCATGGGATTTCCCAGGGAAGAGTACTGGAGTGGGGTGCCATTGCCTTCTCCAAAAAAGACATTTAGTGGGTGTTAAATCTATTTTAATTAAGGCTAAGTTTAAAACAAATGAGGCAATTATGATGACATGGAATATGATAAATATGTAGATATTTTACATGATAAAAAATGCCGAGATTGTAACATAAAGAGCATAAGCTCTATCCTTTAAGCTCCACTGGGGTATATAAGGCACCCCTCAACTGCACCGGGATGGGGTGAGAGAAGTCCTGGGGGGCAGATGCTTTGCCACCTTGGCAGTGACAGTGGAAACCGTGTGGAAAGCGGCAGCTTGCACCCATCAGGCGATGAGGAAACCACACCCTTCCAAGCTAAGATGGAGTCAGAGGGGGTCTAGTGGGCAGTCAGGACTTTCACAAACACCAAGCAGCAATGAGGCCACTCCAGGCAAGTCAGGGAAGAGTGAGTAGGAAGCCATAAAGAGACACTTCTACCCATAAAGCCATAAAGAGTCTTTCAGGTAGGATGTCAGCCTAGTGGAGGCCTCAACTCTTGCCATGGCCCAGCAGGCATGAGGCACATTTACCCTTGCTCCCCTTGGTGGCTGTGTGGGGAACTTGGGCTTCAGCCTCTTAACAGATGAACCTCTTTCCTTGTCAGTGGAGTATCATAGGAAACTTGCTCAAACAGAAGATTTAAAGGAGATCCAGAGTCTCAAAATGTCAGGTTCATTAAAAAATTATTCATTATAACAACAACCAGGAAAATTTCAACTTGAATAAGAAAAAATAATCGAAAGGCACCAACTCTTGGATGACACTGACATCAAAATTATTTGATAAGAATTTTAAAGAAGCCATCATAAAAATGATTCACTGACCAACAAAAAAAAAAAATTTTTTTTTTTTTTCTGATAGAAACGTTCAACAAAGAATAAGAGACATAAAGAAGAACCAAGTGGAAATTTTAGAACTGGAAAATACAAAAACCAAAACTGTAAAAATCTCAGTTTGGAAAGGACAGAGGAACACATTAGTGAACTCAGAGATAGATCATAGAAATGACCCAATTTCGACAGCAGATAAGGAAATGACAACAACCAAATAACAGCAACAGAGCCTTGGGGAATCTGTAGAAGGGAAAAAACAAATAAATAAATAAATAAAACTCAGACTTTCATGTCATCAGAGTCCCAGAGGAGAGGAGAAAGTAAGCAGGACTGGAGGAGTCAAAAGAACAATGACTGAACATGTCCTAAACATGACAAAAAGTTTAAACCTACAGAATAAAAAAAATCTGTGTGAATGCCAAACAGGATAAACCAAAAGAAATCCACAAAAGACATAACAACGTCAAACTTCTGAAAACTGAAAAAAAACACAAATTTTGAAAATAGCAAGAGAAAAATAACACCTACCTTACCTTCAAAAAAAAAAAAAAAAGACTAGAATAAAATCAAAGTAAATAAATAGGTACAGACAGCAAGCACTTTTGAGCAAAAGTAAAGCGGTAGTTATGGTGTAACTGAGCAGGACCCCAAGGGGCCTTCCCAGGGAAGGCCTTCCCCTATATTCTCTGCTTTAGCTCCTCTCTGAAATACCTAGATAACAGTATTTGGTGCCCATTTCCTGAGCTGTTTTGCAGATGTTAAAAAAAAAAAAAAGAAAAACTCCCTTTCTCCAACAAATGGAGACAACAAACTACCTACTGACCTTGAGCACTCAGCTCCAGGCCTGCTGGAGTCTAAGAACTGATCATGTTAATCCCTCTGACAACACCCTCCTCCCTCACAATCAGCCAGTCATAGAGTTGTGCACCAGCTGATCACAGACCCTGGAACCCCTCTCCTCACCTGGCTTTTAAAAATACTTTGCTGCAACCCTGTGAGGAGCTGGGGCTTTTTAGAGCATGGGCCACCTTGCGGGCCCTGCAATAAACCTTTCTTTGGTCCAAACTCTGATGCTTCAGTTTGTTTGACCTTCCTGTGTGTTGGTCACATGAACTTGCATTAACAATGACATCAATATCACTGTTAACTTTTATAGTTAATAAGTGATTTTTATGTATGTTAACAGGGAGTAAGATCTATGATAAGAGAAAAAAGAACATGATGTACGGCTTGAGAGTTTTGTTTACTCACTAAGTAGTATCTGACTGGCTCTTTTGCAACCCCATGAACTGTATAGCCCACCAGGCTCCTCTGTCCACGAGATTCTGCAGGCAAGAACACTGGAGTGAGTTGCCATTCCCTTCTCCAGGGGATCTTCCCAAGCCTGGGATCATTGCAGGCAGATTCTTTACCACTGAGCCACCAGAGAAGCCCCTTGAAAGTATTAGGTGGATTGAAATTTTGAATCAAGTGGTCAGGGTAAGTCTCTTTGAAGTGAAGCCTATATGGGAAAAAGCAAGTACCAGTGATGTTTTTTAGAAGGGAGACTGAAAGATAGAGCTGAGGGATGGAACACTTTTCTCCATAATATACCTTGATATACTGCTTGAAATATTCATTGTGTAATTACAATAACTTTTCTAAAGTTATTCACACAATTCTGTGTGAATATTGTTTAGGACTTAGAACAATGGAAAGAAACATTTCTAAGCACTCCTCACTTTTCTGATTGTTTTTTTTGTCCAAAGTCCTATCTTAAAGTCCCATCTTTTAACTGATTCACCAGTTTCAGGAGTACATTTCAGCATTCAGATTGGAAGATGAATAGGCCTCCTGGGTGATGAAATTGTTTTGGAAGGGTGAAAGGGACACAAATAAAGTTAATCTTAGTAGTATAAGACATGGTGTCTTGATTCTGCTTAATTGCCTTAAAGGCAAAAACCAAAAATACATACGATGATGTTTCAAACATTAATTGTACAACCATATCTGTTTTTTTTTTAATAAAATTAAAATGCTTCTCTCATTTGATACTGCGGAGAAGGCAATGGCAACCCATCCAGTACTCTTGCCTGGAAAATCCCATGGACGGAGGAGCCTGGTGGGCTGCAGTCCCTGGGGTCTCGAAGAGTCGGACACGACTGAGCGACTTCACTTTCACTTTTCACTTTCATGCATTGGAGAAGGAAATGGCAACCCACTCCGGTGTTCTTGCCTGGAGAATCCCAGGGATGGTGGAGCCTGGTGGGCTGCCGTCTATGGGGTCGCACAGAGTCGGACATGACTGAAGCGACTTAGCAGCAGCAGCAGCATTTGATACTGAAGTTAAGTGCACCTATTCATTTAAATAAAGGCGAGAAAGAGAATGTCATACAAATCAAAGTATGCGCTCTGTTGTTTATTAGCCAAACACAAGAGCAAGTTGGTTTTCCCAGGTGGCACAGTGGTTAAAAAAAGTCCGCCTGCCAATGCAGGAGACACAGAGACATGGCTTTGATCCCTGGGTCAGGTCAGTCCCCTGGAATAAGAAATGGCAACTTGCTCCAGTATTCTTGCCTGGAAAATTCCATGGACAGATGAGCCTGGCAGGCTACCATCCATGGGTCACAAAAAGTCAGACACAACTGAGCACGCATGCAGTTAGAGCAAGTTAAAACTTTTTTAGCCCTCTAACATCTCTTCTGCTAGCTAAAATAGCAAGAGAGTCAGAAGTTCTAGATTTGAATGTTGGGTCTTATCTTTTGGCTGCTTAAGCGTGAGCAAGACTTTAAGTTTCTCAGCTGCAGTTTTCTCAAGTGTAAAATAAGAATACTGTTACCCACATCAGAGAAATATGTTAAAGCATTAAATGAGATAATTCATGTGGAAAATATCATTATGTAAAGCTACTATAAACTAGAGGATATAAATGGTAGGCCTTTGGCCAAATCTAGCCACAAATGTGTTTGAATTGGCTGACATAGTTTTGGCTTCCACAGTGCTATAAAACAATTTTAATTAGTTGCCAACTTTCAAATATTAGATGATTTCATATAAAATATGGATTTTGAGTTTTCCTGAAAAAATTAAAAAAAAGCATATTCATTGGCTATGTTGGGCCCATGTTCTTCATGGCAAAACGAAATAAATGTGAGTAATGGTTACTCTCCCACTGGTGGCGCTTCCCATCATTCAATTATTTTCCCTCTGACAATGAAGGCTCAATTTTCCTTACGTCTGGTTAGCTTCACTCATGTGTATCTTAACTCCTCTTGCCAGTACATTTTTTTGTGTCACCTACCACTTTGTATTGAAGTGCTTTTCACATTTCAGCACAGAGACATTAAGCAGCAAATGACTAATGCATCTTTATCAACTATGGGATTAAATACATAAAATCTCCCATCACTAATCTAAGATTGATCTCTGTTTTTCATAGAACATCTCCAGTTCCTAAAGTATACCAGGCATATAGTTATGAGCTCAATAAATATTTATGGAGTGAATGAAAATTTGAATGAATGACATTGATGTGCTTACTACCTGAAGGATATATCTGAGCAGTTGTTTGTTTTAATTTGAGTATTTTCAAAAATGATTTTGCTATATGGATTTGATTAGTCTACCTGAAGCAGAGAAAAATATTTACTTGCATGACATTTTTACTTAGTTTGATTTTTTGAATTTTTACTGCAGTATGTCCTCCAACAAAATATGGCCCAAATTGTGAACTAAAATGCACCTGTAAAAATGGTGGCCTTTGCAATCCTGTAGATGGAAGCTGTACCTGTCCCCTTGGATGGACAGGAGATTATTGTGAAAAAGGTAAGTTGATTACTACCTTCTTTTATTCAATAAAATCTACCGCATACTGCCATTCATTGATAAAATATGGTAGAAACCTGTGAAGGGGCTATTTTCCAATACATTTATGCAAGTTGTTTATAGTTTATGATTGCATTTCTAATAAAAATAGTGTTATGTTAATACCGATTGATTTTGTTACCTTGTTACCGGAATACCACATGAAAACCCTTAAAACTCTTAAGTAATTGAAATAGTAGTACTGTGAAAGAGCTCCTGTGAGACCTAAATCCCACTCCCCCTCCAGCCAATTTCTGAGGTGGGCAGGGCACAGGATGCGGGGCCCTGGGCAGACCCAGCTCACATCAGGAGTGGGCCCAGCTTCAGAGCGTGAAGAGGAGTACTCTGGGACCAGAGGTCTTGAAGCTGCACATCATCAGGAGAAATTTAATCATGTACCACCATAAATGTACTTTTATTTAGAAGTGATAATCATGTGCTGCTCCACATTAGAAAAATTGATAATGAGTGGATAGAAATAAATACCGATAGTTGTTCTAATGTTTGCTTTTCAAACCACAGTGGATTATTTTGTACAGCACTGGAAAGCATGCACCTAATTAGAGCACACTCTTTTGAGAAGATAGTGTTGTGTTTTTCAGAACATTGAGAAAGGGTAGTGAGACACAGCATGGATGAGAACACTGTTCTTGGGGCCTAACACTGGGGCTCCCTGTGTGAAAAATAATCCACAGAGAATTTATACTGAGTTGATTCCAACTATGGGATCTCTGGCTCCTTAGACCTGGGACCCTGACGTACTCTCATGATGGGTGTAATTACCCACCACCTTTCACCACTCATTTGCCTGTCATGAAACTCGGCATCACAGCACAAGTGAAACCATCTTGCAGTGGGATTGCATGGGCCCTTATGCTAAGTCCTGCTCTGCTGATACCTTGCTCTGGGCCATAAGGACATGCACAACATCTCCCCAATAGTTTCCTATCTGAAAGTGAGGATGATGACCCTGAAATGACAGCCCATCTAAAACCAACATTCAAGGAAGACCAATTTTCATGGAATTTTTAAAACCATGGATCTCCTCCCTTAATTCAAGGGAGATAGCTCCTATCAACATTGTGATAATCAGGACTCCAAAAGCAGAATAATAGCATTTTGTGTAGAATAGACATGCTCTTGATTTTATTTTTGATTTTAAGTTAGATAACTCTCAAGCATTTGGGGATGTGGGATATTTTAAGTTCTGATTCTATCATTTACACCTTTTATTATGGAACATTTCAAACATATACAAGAATTACTGAGTCATGGGATAATTACAAATGTAACTTTGCAACATATGGACAAATTATCTTTCATGTGAGATTATACCATATTTCTTCCTCATAAACAATATATGGTTATCAAAGGAGTATATTATGCAGTTTGGTGAGAACTATTATATTAGTGGCATTTTCATTTTTATTATTATGAATAATGTTTAGCATCCTCTCTAATGGCTAAGGAATTTTGCATTTCTTTTTCTATAAATTGTCTACTTATACTGTAAATAGTTGTCATTTCAATGTGCCCAGGGGAGGAAGTGAGCTCAGAGTCTATGTGTTCCACAGTCTTGGCCACTCTCATCACTGCAAGGCTTTTTCTCCAACAAGATTATTGGGCTTCTTACATAACAGCTGACATCTTAAAGCAGAAGTTGTCAGGTCTTCCTAAGACATAGAAATGATCTATCATCATTTTTACCACATTCTCTTGGGTACAGCCAGTTATGGATTCAGCCCACATTCCACGAGAGGATTGACAATGCAAGAGTATGAATCCCAGGTGATGTGTTTTATTAAGAGCATCTTTGAATTATAGATTCTGCATTATTCAAGAGGATTTTGTTTTCTTTTTTTGTTATAAAATTATCTTTTCTCTATTTTGTAAAATGTTGAATCTTAATTAGGGATGGACTCCCCATTCTCAGGTTTTAGAAGAATTCAGCCATGTTTTCTTTTAGGACTTGTATGACACCATTTTTGACATTCAATTTTCTGATCAATTAAAAATATTTTTCTTAGTGTATCATGTGAGGAATAGATTCATTTCCCCCTTATGTGGCTGTTCAGTTATCACACAAGTCTATCTCTCCCACTGATTTGAGATGCAGGCTTCATTGACAACTAAACATTAATATGCAGTTAGATATAGTTCTTGATGTTCCATTCTGTTGATCTGTTTATGTGAAAATGCAATAGTGTTTTTATTAGGAAATCTTTATTATATGTATTTGATATTGGCAGAGCTAGCCATCCTTCATTACTTTCCTTTTTTGGGGATTTCCTGGTGCTATTCTTGTTAATTTGTCTTCCAAATGAAATTTATAACCAAATCATCCAGATGCAGGAAAAAAAAAATCAGTTTTTTTTCCACTGTTTTATTGTCCTCTGAGAAAATTATTATTTTAGGGAGAATTAGCATATTTCTGATGTTAACTCATCTTATCCAAGAACAAACATGGTCTATCTTTCCATTTGTGTAAGCTTTTTGTTCCCCAATAAAGTAAAACACTGGATTTTAATATTCATATTATGACACAGCTATTAATTTTTTAATTTAGTCATCATTTTACTGAATTTTAAATGACTTTGTAATTCAAACGTTTCTTCTGCATTTGTTAAATTAGTAATATGATTTTTTTCTTTAAGCTGATAAGTATGATGGATTTATCAAATAATTTTTAATATTGCATAACTATATTCTTAGAATAAATATTAGTTGTGATATGTTACTTTATAAAATGCTATTGGCTTCTGTGTACTTTTTATGAATTTGGCATCAATATCATAAGTAAAATTGAAGTATAGTTTTTTATGCATTTTTGGGGGGTTTTGGAAGTGATGTTATACTCACATAATAAAATCTATTTGGAATTTTCCTTCCTTTTCAATACTATAGAATATATATAAGTAATAAGGTGATGATCTGAACTGTAGAGGTTTATAGGATTTACCTGTGAAGCTCAGGAGTGGTGATTTTTTTTGTTTGTTTTAATTGGAGCTGTTTTCTATTTTCTCTATTGTTTTTCTGTTATAACTAGCCTAAGGTTTTCTGCTTCAAATTAGGAAAATGTTGGTAAATTGTCTTCTGTAACTTTTCTGTTTCACTTAGGTTTATGTATTTATTTGTCTTATACTTTTTATATTGATTCCTTTTGATGATCATTGCACATTTTTTTAAAAAGTGTGTGTATTTGTACTTTTCCTCTTTTATTTTGATCACATTGGCTAATGATTTGTCTTTTTCATTAATTGTACTGTCTATTTCTGTCTTCAAATTCATTACAGGTTCAGTTGTCTTAACTAGAGTCATTTCTTTGGTGATTTCTTTTTCAGAATGTTTTCCTGGTTATTATGGTCCAGGCTGCCGTTTTAATTGCACGTGTCAGAACAGTGGAGTTTGCAGTAGGTTTTCTGGAAGATGTGAATGCCTCCCTGGTTACTACGGAAGAGACTGTGAACATGGTAAGCAGAGAAAATGAGTGGGCATGTTATGAGGCTGATAAGTTTTAAAAAATATTTTTAAATCATAAAATAATGCATTCACATTATATCAAACTAGATAAACTGTTAATATTTTAATGTTTATTCTTGCAATATATTTCATAGCTCTAATTTAAGTTCTAGGTGTTGAGAACTATCATGATGATGAAGTAATTGAACTTCTTTATTCATTTTGGAATAGCTGTTTAAAAAAAATGTCTGTGGTTCTATGATTATCTACAGTAGACACAGGCAGACACATGCAGTGGAGTCAGCTGTTGGTCTTTTTGAATATACTGATATTTCTTTATATCATTTCTTCATTTGGACTCTATATTTTCAACTAAACTAGGAAAAGGGAGAGTTCTGCCATAATTTGTCTTTGACATCAGAGAACCCTGATGGACAATATAGCTAAGAGATTAAGATGTGAGAGCTTAGTCTCTAGAATAGTTGTATATGGCCTGCCTCTGCCATATAAAATATGTATAAACAAAATTTTTATAAGTTTCAGCTTTTTAGCATATATAAAATGAAGATAATAATAAACTCGCCTTAAAAGGTCATCATTAGGATTAAATAAGAAGATACTTGGAAGCATTTAGCACTGAGGCATGTTGTAAAAGGCTTCACAGATGGCACTAGTGGGCAATTACCCACCTGCCAATGCAGGAGACATAATAGATGTAGGTTTGATTCCTGGGTCGGGATGATCCCCTGGAGGAGGGCATGGCAACCCACTTCAGTATTCTTGCCTGGAGAATCCCACGGACAGAGGAGACTAGTGGGTTACAGTCCATAGGGTTGCAAAGAGTTGGACATGCTGAAGCTACTTAGCATGCACGCATGCATGCATGTTGTAAAAGCTGATGAACATTAATTACTTACAAATCAAGTCTTTTTTAAAGCCTCTGTAGTTGGTAGCTCAGATGGTAAAGAATCCACCTTCAATGCAGGAGACCTGGATTGGATCCCTGGCTTGGGAAGATCCCCTGGAGAAGGAAATGGCAACCCATTCCAATATTCTTGCCTGGAGAATCCCCATAGACAGAGGAGCCTGGCAGACTACAGTCTGTGGGGTCACAAAGACTCAGACACAGCTGAGCGACTAAACACAGCACAGTGATATTAACAATATTTAAAATTGTTTCCACTTGTTTCAACCTGTCTTTAGGCTCTAGAAAACATATTTCACAGAAACAAATTCTAGTAAGCCTTTGTAGGTTTAGAATTATTGCCAGCACTCTGATATTTCTTGGGTTAGGGTGTATGAAAGTAAACATCATGTAGTTTTTGTTTGTTTTGTTTTCAATATTGGAATAAGGGATACAGAAGAGGGGAAAAAAGTTTCTATTCAAGGCCCACAAATTTCATCCTGCTTACAGTAGGGTACCAAGGAAGATTTTGAGCAGACAGGGGACATCCCTCTGGTGAAAGAAATCTATAAAGTGGATACATTATTAACTATTAGGAAAAGTAGCCATTGACTGTGTCCACACAGGAAGCTATCGTGATGATCTGGGATTTCAAAAATCTATTCTGGGATCAAAATGTAAATGGATGAACAGAAAAGTATGTTGGAAGAACAATTGACTGTTTTTTGGCAATTGACTTAGACATACAGATGAGGAAGATGTAGGAATCAAAGATAACTCTAAAGTTCTAAGCCAATGGACATGAAAGAATGATATTATTTAGACAAAAGGAAAAGTTGAGCAAACCAACATTTATGAGCTCAGTTTTTTTATATAATTAAAATAGGGGAGATAAAGGAGGCTTCCCTGGTAGCTCAACTAGTAAAAAAAAATCTGCCTGCAATGCAGGAAACTCCAGTTTGATTCCTGGGTCAGGAATATCCCTTGGAGAGGAGATAGGCTACCCACTCCAGTATTCCTGGGCGTCTCTGGTGGCTTAGTCGGTAAAGAATTAAAGAATCTGCCTGCATTGCGGGAGACCTGGGGATCTCTGGGTTGGGAGGATCCCCTGGAGGAGGGTATGGCAACCCACTCCAGTATTCTCTCCTGGAGAATACCCATGGACAGAGGAGATTTGATTTTTTTATGTATTGTCAACAACAATTATATAAGATCGAATAGAAGAAAACTTGCACTATATCTTCCTTTATTATTCATTTTTTAAGAGTTAAAATGAGATTAGAAGATGGAAGACTGTATATCATACAAAATAATTCATTCCTCATCTCTTTGGTTTTACCTTCTTTTTCTGCTCTCTGATGTGAGTTTTTTCCTAATGTTGAATATGTCCTGAGTAACTCCATTTATGCTGAAGTGTCACACACTTGAAGACTAGGCAAATCCAACTCTAGGTGCCTGGGAAGGGGGGTTGGGGGACACAAAGAGAGGAAGAAAGTGTAAAGAGCAAGAGTGAGAGGGAGAGAAAGAGAGAGGGGATAATTGAAGGGAAAGGAAATTGCATACCCCTTCTGTTCCCACTGGTAAGTAATTTTGTCTATAGCCATAGACAAAACCCAAGTAATAAATGAGAATCTTTGCTTGCTGTCAAAATTAGCTCTCACATACCTCCTTCAGGGTGAGCATCTCCCTGGGCAGAGGACAATTTTAGCATTCCAAGGAATGCATTTGTTTGGACCACATGGTATCTAAACCAATTACTTCTGATGTTCAGCCACAAAAATATCTCCAACCATGGAGGAAAAACAGATTATATTGGACTTGCTAAGAAACAGTTCTACATTGTACTTCTATGGGCTATCTAAAGAAATTTTTTAAAGATTAAATTTCACTGACTTTAAAACATGATTTCTTCACAAGATGTTAACTTACTCCATACATATACATCATATTCTCTTTTATTTACTTTCTTCCTCTTTTTTCTCCCCTGTTTTCTTTCTATCCCTTTCCATTATCTATCCCCAGGACTTCAAATACCAAGAGCTATATGAATCACCTTCCACAGATAGTCTCTTATTTATTTAAAAAATTTTAAATTCTCGCTAAAGTTAGCCTGGATCTGAAGTTAGAAAACATTGCTATTTTAGGTGTTTAGGCTATTAGAGGGTTTTGATGAAGTCTTTGTCAGACTATAACGCATTACAGCAAATCAACTTTATCTACTTGAAGATATCTTACATTTTCATGTGGGCTTTTCTAGACTAGTGGTTGAGAATGGCACTGATATATTCACAAATCTGCATGACTAACGTACTGTCACTGTGCTTCTCCATGTAATTTTTCCTTGCTTTCCAGTTCTGGGCCTCTTTTCTCTTTCTTTTGTCCCGGGAAAGAGATTACCTAGAGTATATCCTTTAATTTTTCCCTTATTTATTCTTAAAGCCAAAACAGTGTTTTGACATTTCCATTTTCTAGCATGCCTTCCTGGATTTTATGGTTTGGATTGTGCTCACATCTGTGACTGCAAAAATGGAACCAATTGTGATGTAGCCAGTGGACAGTGCCTTTGCCCCGCAGGTTTCCATGGCAACCAGTGTGAACAAGGTATAGCCAGGGTGTTTCTAAGCATTGAATGTGGGAATTCTGAGTGACTGTGAGATCTTTCCATCTGGTGGGAAACATGTAAACTTGAATCTCAAACATGGAATAATCACCTGAGCTTCTGATGTGGACACTAAAGTGACAAGAATTCACTCTTACAAGCAGTAAAATGAGTCCTGATCTTATTGCTGATTGGTCCAAATTTTTACTCTCCCCTAAATGAAACTATTTAGGATCTCAAAACACCACTAAAGCAGTTAGTCTTCAATGGAAAAGGATTCTGCTTTGAATGAGAAATATTTCATTAAATACTTTGAAAAGGATGACATGCGTTGGGTTCAGTGGTACTGAAACAGATTCAAGGGCTTTATGAAAATATTAAAGATGTGAACTAGGCATTCATCAGCAGAATAACAGCCATGAATGTGGATGAAGATATATAGGTGAGAAAGTGGGCTACTCAGTTTGAAATAAAATATTCTTAAGCCCTGGTCCAAATTAAGCCATGGTCAAATATAATTAAGCCCTGGTCAATTAAAAACAATACAGAACCACATAGTTTTCAATAAATAATCCCAAGTTTCATTTTAGTTTATGTTATGTTTGCTCTTGTGCATATAGTTACAGCAACCCCAATAATTACAAAGATAATATAATGATAGTGGTCATTTGACTTTATGTGAATCAAAGTTCTTGCCTTAAAAAAGGAACTATATATTAGTTCCATATCCTATTCTCATAGGTCACTAGAACTGTACATATAGTATCTCTTGTCCATCCTTTATTCACTTATTCATTTATTATGTAACAATTTGAAAAAATGTACACATATTATGTGCTTGCTATTTAAAGACTGGGAATATAGTGAAGCTTACCATCTTCTGGAGAAATAGTAAATAAATAAATAGCATTATAAGGAATACTAAAGGAATGGTTCCCTGGTGGCTCAGTGGTAAAGAATCTGCCTGCCAATGCAGAAGACACAGGTTCCACCCCTGGGTCGGGAAGATCCCCTGTAGAAGCAAATGGCAACACATTCAGTATTCTTGATGGGAAATCCCATGGACAGAGGAGCCTGGCAGGCTACAGTCCATGGGGTCACAAAAGAGTCAGACACAACTTAGCAACAAAACAGCAACACTTAAAATAATGTACTTGGCTGGCTGACTCAGTCTCATTCCTTAAATTTCTGTCTTCAAAAAGCTTACATACATTCTAACAGGTGCAAACCAGTATTGAAGTAAGTCAGTTTTAAGGTGCAAGTATGAACCTATGTATAAAATGAAGCTGCATTCCAGAACTTTCCTCTCTTCTTCCAACCAATCTCATTCTATCTTCCCACTATGCTTTGCCAGAAACTGTATCTTAAATCTCAACTTAGGTGCATCAGTGAGCGCTCAAGGAGTTAATTTTTCAGCATTTCTCTTTCCTGGATAGAATGTTCAGCTGGAATGTTTGAAGACAATTGCCATCAACTTTGTGATTGTGAGAGAGAAAGCTCCTGCCACCCAGTAACTGGAAAATGCCTCTGCCCACCTGGGAAAACTGGAGGGAGATGTGATGCTGGTATGAACCAAAGCACCTTTGGATGTCTCTCTGACTCATGGGTTATGTGGAAATATATAGACATTTTCATACTAAGAGCATTACTCAAAGAACATTGCCTCACCACTGCTTGTTAACTTGCCTTACTATGATTAATCAGGGTATGTAGTTGTTACATTATGACATATATTGACACCCAAAACCAGCACCACAACAGACAGAGCATACCTTTTAAGTACGTCAAAGTGATACAGTTAAACATTGTGATCACAAAGTGATTCAAGAAAATACTAGATTTAAGGCAATCAAGGTAAGGTCTAGATGGTATTCTTAAAAACAAAGTTCTCAACTATTCTTTGGGAATTGAAACTTACACTTTTTGTTTTATTTTACTTACAGGAAGAATAACCTTAAATAAAATTGCAATATTCAGGAACTATCTTAAAAAAAGAGAAAATAGATTCGATGAACTATTGACTTCTCACTTGCTATTAAACTTAATGGATGCATACAAGATGAATAGGTTTTATATTAAATTCACAATAGTCCTGAAGGACTGACTGTGCCACAGATATGACCCAAAATAGAGCATTTAATCTCAGAATTTACCTTCTTCTTCTGGCTAAAAGGAGGGTTCAGTTCACTTCAGTTCAATCACACAGTCATATCCAACACTGCAGCACACCAGGCCTCCCTGTCTGTTATCAACATCCAGAGCTTACTCAAACTCACGTCCATAGAGTCAGTGATGCCATCCAACCATCTCATCCTCTGTCGACTCCTTCACCTCCTGCCTTCAATCTTTCTCAACATCAGGGTCTTTTCAAATGAGTCATTTCTTCACATCAGGTGGCCAAAGTATTGGAGTTTCCACTTCAGCATCAATCCTTCCAATGAATATTCAGGATTGATTTTCTTTAGGATGTCCAACAGACTCTCATGAGTCTACTCCAAAATCACAATTCAAAAGCATCAATTCTTTGGCACTCAGCTTTCTTTATACTCCAACTCTCAGATCCTTACATGACAACTGGAAAAACCATAGCTTTCACTAGACGGACCTTTGTTGGCAAAATAATGTCTCTGCTTCTTAATATGTTGTCTAGGTTGGTATTAACTTTTCTTCCAAGGAGCAAACATCTTTTTATTTCTTGGCTGCAGTCACCATCTGCAGTGATTTTGGAGCCCCCGAAAATAAAGTCTATCACTGTTTCCACTGTTTCTCCATCTGTTTGCCATGAAGTGGTGGGACCAGATGCCATGATCTTAGTTTTCTGAATGTTGAGCTTTAAGCCAACTTTTTCACTCTCCTCTTTCACTTTCATCAAGAGGCTCTTTAGTTCTTCTTCACTTTCTGCCATAAGGGTGGTGTCATCTGCATTACTGAGGTTTCTGATATTCTCCTGACAATCTTGATTCCAGCTTGTGCTTCATGCAGCCCACTGTTTCTCATGATGCACTCTGCATATAAGTTAAATAAGCAGGGTGACAATATACAGCCTTAATGTACTCCTTTTCCAATTTGGAACCAGTCTGTTGTTCCATGTCCAGTTCTAACTGTTGCTTCCTAACCTGAATATAGGTTTCTCAAAAGGCAGGTCAGGTAATCTGATATTCCCTTCTCTTTAAGAAATTTCCAGTTTGTCATGATCTACACAGTCAAAGGCTTTGGCTTAGTCAATAAAGCAGAAATAGATGTTTTTCTGGAACTCTCTTGCTGTTTCAATGATCCAGTGGATGCTGGCAATTTGTTCTCTGGTTCCTCTACTTTTCTAAATCAGCTTGAATATTTGGATGTTCACGGTTTACACACTCTTGAAGCCTGGCGTGGAGAATTTTGAGCATTACTTTACTAGTGTGTGAGATGAGTGCAATTGTGCAGTAGTTCGAGCATTCTTTGGCATTGCCTTTCTTTGGGATTGGAATGAAAACTAACCTTTTCCAGTCCTGTGGCCACTGCTGGCTTTTCTAAATTTGCTGGCATATTGAGTGCAGCACTTTAACAGCATCATCTTTTAGGATTTGAAATAGTTCAGCTGGAATTCCATCACCTCCTAGCTTTGTACATAGTGATGCTTCCTAAGGCCAATTTGACTTCACATCCCAGGATGTCTGGCTCTAGGTGAGCGATCACACCATCATGATTATCTAGGTTGAGAAGATCTTTTTTGTATAGTTCTTCTGTGTATTCTTGCCACCTGTTTGTGTCTTCCGCTTCTGTTAAGTCCATACAATTTCTGTCCTCTATTGTGCCCATCTTTGCATGAAATGTTCCCTTGGTATCTCTAATTTTCTTGAAGAGATCTCTAGACTTTCCCATTTTGTTGTTTTCCTCTATTTCTTTGCACTGATCACTGAGGAAGGCTTTCTTATTTCTCCTTGCTATTCTTTGGAACTCTGCATTCAGATGGGTATATCTTTCCTTTTCTCCTTTGCCTTTTGCTTCTCTCTTTACACAGCTATTTGTAAGGCATTTTAGGAATCAGTGAACTAAAATGTACTGGATGGGTGAATTTAACTCAGATGATCATTATTACTACTACTGTGGACACGAATCCCCAAGAAGAAATGGAGTATCAATCATAGTCAATGAAAGAGTCCAAAATGCAGTATTTTGATGCAATCTCAAAAATGACAGAATGATTTCTGTTCATTTCCAAGGCAAACCAGTCAGTATCACAGTAATCCTAGTCTATGCCCCAACCAGTAAAGCTGAAGTAGCTGAAGCTGAACGGTTCTATGAAGACGTATAAGACCTACTAGAACTAACACCCCAAAAAGATGTCCTTTTCATCATAGGGGACTGGAATGCAAAAGTAGAAAGTCAAGAAATACCTGCAGTAGCAGGCAAATTTGGCCTTGGAGTACAGAATAAAGCAGGGCAAAGGCTAATAGAGTTTTGCCAAAAGAACGCACTTGTCCTAGTGAACACCTTCTTCCAACAACACAAGAGAAGACTCTACACATGGACATCACCAGATGGTCAATACCAAAATCAGCTTGATTATATTCTTTGCAGCCAAGGATTTAGAAGCTCTATACAGTCAGCAAAAATAAGACCAGGAGCTGACTGTGCCTCAGATCATGTACTCCTTATTGCCAACTTCAGACTTAAATGGAAGAAAGTAGGGAAAACCACTAGACCATTCAGGTATGACCTAAATCAAATACCTTATGATTATACAGTGCAAATGACAAATAGATTCAAGATATTAGATCTGATAGAGTGCCTGAAGAACTATGGATGGAGGTTCATGACATTGTATAGGAGGCAGGGATCAAGACCATCCCCAAGAAAAAGAAATGCACAAAAAAAAAAAAAAGGAGGTTTGAAGCTATGTATTTCTAACATCATTTCCAGCACTAATCTGTGATTCTGTAATCTAGAATTTCAATCATGATGTAAAAGCCTCAGTAACCTTCCAGGTCAGACTTCTCTGGTGGCTCAGCGGTAAAGAATTTGTCTGCTAATATAGGAGACACAGGTTTAATCCCTGGGTTGGGAAGATCCCCGAATGAGGAAATGGCAACCTACTCTAAGGTTCTTGCCTGGAAAACCCCGTTGACAGAGGAGACTGGTGGGCTATAGTTCATGGGGTCGCAGAGTCAGACACGACTTAGTGACTGAACACATAATAAATACAACAACCTTCTACACTACAGGAGAGTGCTAGTCACCTAACATCCATCTCCCCCACCCCACCTTACTGCTGAGAAATAGCAATAAAAATGACTTGCTTTGAATGCCATGCCCTGCCCTAAACTTTGCTCATATTTATTTCATCCGTATCACAACCCCATGAAATCACTGATGTTCTTATTCCCATTTGACAGATGAGGAAGCGGAGGCACAGAAAGTACAAAGTGGCAGAGCCAAGATTTGAACCCAGGTACTCTGGCTTCAGGCCTTGGGTGATGCTATTGGAAGACGATACTATATGTGTAAACATCTGTATCTAGTCCAGAGTAAGGAACCTCCAGTGGCTCATTAAGAGTCTTGTATTCCTTTCAACCCCTCCTTCTTCCCTTCTGTGCAGGATTACAAAGGCCAAGAGGTTTTGAGTATTCACTAGGAATCCTTTGGATCTTCAAACTCAGGAGCTTACTGATATTGACATTTCTTCCCTGAAAATCTGCTTCATTTGTATCTTTAATCCTTGTGTTTCACTGCATTACAAGTTTCTTGAGAGTCGAATCCATGTTTACTTATCTTTTATCAAAAACATTTAGAATTAGGTCTAGCACATGATAGCCTCAGCAAAATTTTTTTAAAATTCATTCTCGCTTCCTTTCTCCATTTTCTGAATGGAGTCATGATAGACAGAAGCACCTGAACTTGGTCACATCTAAACTAAATTCATCAGAATAAACACCTACATGACATCATGATGAAGCCACAGGACACAGTCTCCAATGAAATGCTCACAAAAGGCAGTGCTTTTAGCATTTGTGGTTTCATCTAAATCCTCAAGAAAATCATTAATGTATATTGAATGCATATTATCAGCCAGGCATTTTCATTTATACTAGATGCCTTTACTATTATCACCATGCCTGTTTTTTAGGTGAGGAAGCTGGGAGCTGAAGGTTAAGTAAGTTGCCCAAGGTTAATAGGTGGTAAATGGGAGCTTAGGGATTTGAAACAAGCAGTCTGGATCTAGAGTTAGACTTTTAACATCCCCACTAGATACTGCCTCTCAAGGAAAAGAAAGGGATAGGAACTGCTTTCAGTTGTCTATCTGCCTTGTCCACTAACCAGAGTGATTGCTGTTTAATTTAATTTAATTTAAAATTCACCTCCACAGTCACACGTGACATTTTAAGTGCTTAGTGGCCATATGACTAGTGGCTACAGTATCGAATAACTTGGTATAGAACATTTTCATCATTTCAGAAAGTTCTATCCAACAACATTTAGCAATGACTTAAAACTAGCCACTAAACCAGGAGAGCTGATGGACAAGCTGAAAATTAAAACCTTACTGTATGGAGTTTCTATGGACTGAATTTGCTGTCACATAATCTCTTTCATCCACAACTAAATTGCCACGTGACAGTGGATGCTTTGTATTAACTTGTTAATTCTAGGTGGGCACCTCAAGGCCTCTCTCGTTGTGAGCTCTTTGGGGTACCTATGGCCTACACAGACGTACTGTGGGCTCTTTTATTTGCATTTTTATTTTCAATTAGGCACAGTTCATCTGTGATATTAACTGTGAACAGCTGTGTCTATGCAGGCACTATAAAGATAAAAGACCTCATTTTAATTTGAACTCTGGTAAAGAACCTATTAAACAGCCATAATATTAATTCATAAAAGAATGTAGCAGCTTTTTATTGGATTACTTCCCCACCCCCTTGGTAAATTAACATTTGCAGACATTCAAACAGATGTCTTAAATACACATCATTATTAACATGAAAATGTGGTATTTTTGTAAATTAAAATCAGATTCTGAACTGCTCAGGAGAGATCCTGACTCATAACTCTTTTTCAAACTAAGAAAACTAGGTCTTAAGACCAAACTAAGTAATCCTTCCACACACTGGGCAGCGGTGGGTGTGTTAGGTTAAATTCAAAATGACACAGTTTTGTTTGTTCATAAAGTTTGATCATTTAAAAAAAAAAAAGATTAATTTCAGAGTAGTATTTGCATCACCTCCCGAGTTCCTTCTGCCTACCTGTTGTTCCTTGATTTAGGAAGAGATTGAATTTGTTTGCTCATGTTGAAACTCTGTCAAAAGATTAATTGTAAAATTGACATATGTTTTCCTTTATCTCGTATTTTAAATGCAACCAGTTAATTAAGATGAGAGCTATGCCTCTCATGCCTAAATCTATCTTCATTATCCAAGAAAGAAAATTAAAATAAACATGCACTGCTTGTGGAATATTTAGGGTGAATCTCTAACCCAGCAAAAAGAATTTTGAGACCCGGAAGACATGTTTAACAAAATTTCGCTCACAGACTCAGAATCTACTCTAGGTGTCTGTATCTTTATATTTATATTGCTATCTCTAATTTTTTCTACCTTCCAGCTTTCCACTTTCTGATTTGGGCTTTCTTTTCCATGTGCTTAATACCTGGTGTCTTTCTACATGGTAGTGCAGAATAAGGAACGAGCACTTGAGAATTTAGAAATTCACCTCTGTCGTTTTCCAGGGGTCTAACATTTGAGAAGTTCCCTTAAGACATTCAAACCTTAGTTCATCTCTTTCCAGAATGAGAGAGCTTACCTCACTACCTTTCCTACCTCACAGGTGTTTGTTACAGCCAATTAAGATATATTAGGAACCCATTTTGAAAAATGGCATAGAGCTAGATGAATGTTATTATTGCAAAGTTAAGTTTCTCTGGTCCTTAAACGTTGGTAAATTGAGTTATTTCCCAGTCTTGCCTGACTGCCTAAGAAATGTGAAACCATTTTCTGTTTCCATGGGTTGGGCTTGGCTTTCTTCCCAAGCTCACAATCCTTCAGAAACAGAACCTGTTAATTCTCTGCTAAGTCTCTGCTGGATATCAGACTAAGACAAAATACACAGGTTGGGGTGTGATTTTGGAAGGGGGACTTTTTTTTAGTCCATGTGTTGTTATTTTGATAAAGCTAACACTTTTTAATTCCTTTTCTTCATTTCTCTACTGATTGTGATCACAATGCAATTCAAGTTAAAGATAGTTATAACCCTTTAGTACATAGAGCAGGATCCTCTGTGAGATCTATAATCCTTTCAACATATGTTAAGAGATGAAAGAGTTGAATTTAAAGTCATTTCATTTTCAGCAACATAAGCACAAGTAATTGTGTTTTCAACCTAAAGGCAAATTTCATATATTGTGTTCTCTGGGTAAGTGTTGCCTTTTTCTGACCTCAAGACAACGAATCCATTTTCCTCCTGTCCCTCACAAAGCGCTACTATAAGCTGTATCGAATAATCTAATTTTGAGAAGGCATTTTGAAAATATCAGTTGCTGTCCCGTCTTCTCATCTGTTTGATTTTGCCACTGACTTTCTTAGCACTCTTCAGCCTCCTCCTGTTTCCCATTAAAGTCCTTACTTTCTTATATAACATTCTTAGCATGGGAAAAAGATATCAATGGTTAACCAGAATTCTTTACAAGCCTATCATTATCTTATTGAATTCCAAGAAATAGTAGTAAAAAGACTGATTGAAACTCATATTTGAATTGGTTTTATTTTTGTTTTTTCCCCTCACAGAATGCAGGTCAGGCCAGTACGGACCCAACTGCTCTCTGAAGTGCCAGTGTGTCCACACAGCTCACTGTGACCCTCTTAATGGGCGCTGCGATTGCCCGCCAAAGAGAATGGGTCCAACCTGTGAGGAAAATGGTTTGGATGATCCTCAGTAACCAAATGCTAACAGCTTTTCAGTGGATGAATAGAATTTTGCTGAGGTTCACCCATGGTTCATCATCTTAACTTTGGCAGAGAAATGTACTTACTCAACCATCTTCGGCCCAGCCTCGCCTGTTGTGAGGTGAAAGACAGGACGTCTCAACTTTATGGCCTCCAAGCACAAGTTCCATTCTCTAGCCTACCCTTCCCAACTTCCTTTCACTGAAGAACATGCCCAAGAAAAAGAGAATGTTTTTTCAAGGTCCCAAATCATAGTAACATTTTGGACTAATAAATGAAACTCTTTTTTTATATGCACAGGAGGTATTTAAATTTGGAAGTAAGAACTGCTTTTCAGTTCAGGTTGGACTGCACTGAAATATTCACACCTATTCACTGAAGACCTCAGTGACCATTAAGTAGCTGGATCCTCTTTAGAAATGTCTAGAATTTCATCTATTTATTCTCGGTATCCTGCTTCACAGCTAAGTCAGCTTCAGATTGTTAATGTATTGTATTTCAAACATGACTTTTGGTGTGGGAGGCTATTAAGACTTTAGCCACATAAAGATCAGGGTAAAAGTATGACGTGCAGACTTAACAATGAATCATCAAAATGTTTAGTGGTGTTCTCCTCATCACTGGTCAGCAGACAGAAAGGAAAAGTGAGTACAACTGATCAAGGCAAGTGCTTAGCCTGCTCCACAGATTTCCCATGGAGCAGGACCTGATTGGAAGTAAGCTTTTAATCCACACTGTAATCTTGACCCAAACTGTTCATCATTTAGGTTGGTTCTATAACATGTGTAAGCATGAGCCATGTGATGAGCCCCAGAGAGACACATCAATAAATATGATTATATTCTTGCTCTCAGCTGGTGTATAAGTGTTTAAAATTTCAGATGAGTGCTTAATTCACTTTAAATAACAATCATTTTCTTGATTAGAAATGTTGTCACTCATGTTATCTAATAGGATAAACAGAGAATACTGAAATTACATGACTATATATTTGACTTAAAACAATATGTACACAAAATAGTATTTAAAGCTCTTAAATAAAATTTTAAATAAAATATTTAAAACTTTTAAATAAAATCTTAAGAAAGATTTGACAGGGATTTATGAAAAATGGTGTTATCAATTCACTAGTTTCTGATCTTTACTTAATATTTATCTTCCTATATCTCAGCACAGTTGACAGAAATATATCTACAATAGACAGCCATGTCAAATTTACTGTTATTAAATAATATGAAAATATGATTAGATAACATCCTCAAGGATTGCTTCTAAATTTGCTTTGGTCTTAAAAGAGCTACAAGCAACTTATCCTTTTTTAGTTTCCATCTATAGTATTTGAAATTAAAGTTTTATGTTTATGATTAAAGTCATTTTAACTATTTTTATCCAGTCAATTGAAAACTATGCCTTATTCTGAATATTTGACCATTTTCCTTACCTTTTATGTTTAAAATTCCTCTCAGCTATCCTCGTCTTACCTGCAAAGAGTATAAGCAGCCTTCTTTCTCACACTGCCATCTACCACTGAACTCCCTTCATTTCAAGACTTAAAAAAACAGTGACTGCAAATAGGGGAGAAAAGCAAGATACCAGGTTTCTCTTCTTTATTAGAGATTTTATCACTTAGTAAGACAGAAAACAATTTGGCAGGAAAAAAGAAAAATAAGAGATTTCTTTAGGTTGAGTTTTTTCTTATGTATTACTTGAAAGATAAAGTGAAAGTCTCTCAGTCTGACCCTTTGTGACCCCATGGACTATACAGTCCATGGAATTCTCCAGGCCAGAATACTGGAATGGGTAGCCTTTCCCTTCTCCAGAGGATCTTCCCAACCCAGGGACTGAACTCAGGTCTCCCGCATTGCAGACAGATTCTTTACCAGCTGAGTCACAAGGGAAGCCCTCTGTATTGCTTAAGTCTTTATAAATGAGAAGCCATATACAAAATGGCAAGCACAATTCTTGGCAAATGGCAGATAGTCCATATACGATCTCTTTTCATCTCCTTTTCCACCCCAAGCTCTAAAGCTGATTAGAAGAGTAGGAAAGCAGAGTCATTGCATGAATCACTAGTCACACAGTCATGTGACCCTTTAGACAAACTGAGTTTGACTTTCATAGCTCTACCATTCAACAGGAATCAATGCAAGTTACCATAGCCCCTTTTCTTTACAAAATTTTTATAGATTTCCCTTTCATATCAAAAAAGAAAATCGAAAAATATTTAAAATCCAGAAGGTTTCCATTTTACTTTTAGTCACCTTGAAAAATCTTAAGTAGGACCCTACAAAAGTTAATAGTCATGTGGTAAGTCATCTGTTCTAAAAATATTCCAGTTTTTTCTCTTTGAGGACACTAACAGATGTCTAAAAATCATTTAGGCAATGACATTTCATTCATGGACCAGCATATAATAAACGTTAATCTTAATTTAACAGATGGAAAAGTATAAGATAGAATTTCCTTGTAAAATCATGTAACAGAATTTAAAAACTCATTTTTAAATCACTGGCATGTTAAAATGCTTTAAATCAAGAAGATAGTATACAATGACCCACATTTCTGAATAAATATAGCATACTTTTTACTTCTGTAAGGGTTTACCTGAGCTTTCTACTTGTCAACAGCTACTGAAGTATAGTGAAGTATAATGTGGCTACCAAGAAATAATTTGCACAAAAGTTTTAAATTCAACTATTGTTTAAAGTGAAGCATGATTTAATAGACATGTCTTTTTTAAACTAAAGTTCAATGTCAAATTAGAATCATTGTCATTGGGTAGAAATACTTTTTATTATTCCTTCTACTTTTCCTCCCTATATAATCTGCTCTTTGAATGTGGAAATGCTGACCCCAAAAGAAATTCATCCACCCATAATACCCCTTTTCAAAGGTGCCTATGTTGTTATGTTTCAGTCTCTCATTTGAAATACAAGAGCAGAGTGGGGATTACTATGCTTTTCTGCAATAATATAGCTCAAGTTTAAAGAAAAGTGAGCAGATGTATGGAAGTGTGCTGGCTAATTTGGAGTTTTAATCTAAAAAGCCTGGGATATACCATTTCAGTTTAACACCTAACTTTCCCCTTGCTCTTTCTAACTTCTACATTCATTTATTGAGTTTTCCAGATGAGACAGCTATTTGACACAGGTTAAATTATTTTTAGAGAACTTGGAAATCATTCCAAGAGTTAGTGGCAAGAATGGCATTTCCTTTGTTAGAAATAGCAAAGAGGGTTTGGCTTCTCCTGGGCCTCTTTCACCTTGGTTTCTCCAAGACCTGGTAATACAGACGTAGCAAGAATTTAACAAAGCATTTTGATGAAGTGAACAAATAATAGCAACTGTCTACACTCTAGGAGTTATGTATTCAGTTCAGTTGAAATAACTTTTCATGGTTCTATAACAGAAAAAAAATCAAAGTAGCTGAGTTTTTAAAATAGATTTCAAAGTGATTCCAAAATTTTGACTCTTTTGCTAATCATGAGGAAACTATGTCCTACTTTCTCTGCTTATGTTTTAGTTTTCCTAAATTAAAAACACAAAAAACAATAATTAAGGTCTAGGAAATCTGTTTAAAAGCAGTAGATATATCTTTTCTATACTTTTACAAATACTGACACACTCTTTCATCTCTAAAAGTTTTGTCAGAATTATAGAAAACACTATTTAATAATTCTTATTTTGATATTTATGTGCAAATGGCTTAAATTTTGATGAAAATTAATTCAAATGTCAAATATTAACATTTTGATTTATATTCTTCCACTGGATATCTTAAAAATATGTAAAGTTTCATAATGCCTCTACTTGAAAAGACTAAGAATATCTATGAAATATAACTTTATTGCTCAGACCTCATGAGAAAAGTTCAACAGTGGTCCAGAAGATAAAAAGATTGATGTGAAGAATTGGATGGTAAGTGCTTAAGTGTTGACAATATTGGTCTCTTGAAATGGAGAACATTTGTTTGTAAATAAAATTCCATACATAAGACTTGGATGAATTTGGTAGCTAAGTTTAGCATACATTTGATGAATAATGGAACCTGTAACTGATTAGATATATAAGCCATTGGTAAAATTTGAAATCATTTATTGATTGAAAAATGGCCTTTATTAGTGTTGCTTTTTAACTATTACCTAAAAAGCAATTTTCTGTATTTTTAACTTTTGTCTGAATTTATTAATACACTGAGAGATATTAATATTTATTGTTTACAACACTGGAAAGCATGAAAGCATGAAAAAATAGTGGTGAACAAGATGGATGTGTTCCCTGCTGTCATAAACTTACAGTCTAGTATAAGATATTAGCTAAGGAGAGTAATGTTTTTAAACATTCTTAGCTTTGCAGTGAGTTTTAGAGTTCATTAATCCTTTCCTAAGTCTATTTCTCAAAAATTTGTTAATGCTCCTATATTAACACACACTTTGATAAATCAAATGTATCCTACCTAACTTTAAAAAATCCACACACAAGATTTACTCTTAATGCCACTACTAGAAATGAAATATTTTTTAAAAACTTGTGAAATACCATATTACATTTATAGAAAAACCTATTATTTTTTTCTAATGTATAAAGGAAGTCCACTTTCAACTCTATTCTTGTAGCTCTAATGGCATGGAGATTTAGGTAGTGGAAGTAGAGAGGGAAAAAAGAAAATAGTTTTTCTTTTTCTGAAACCAACATGTTCTTTCACCATCCACTATTGCCTTCTCTTTTGGTCAAGATAGGTGTTTCCCAGTGAGAGAGGAGAGTTTTCAGACATTTTTAAGAATCTGATTTTATAATAAGGTGTAATTCTCTCAAGTATTAAAAAAAAATCTTGCCATTTTAATGATGTCTGAAAATAAGATTAGATTATTTCTTTTTTCAGTTGTCGTAAAAGACATATAACGTAAAATTTACCATCTTACCAATTTTTAAGTATCTAGTTCAGTGGTATTAAGAACATTCACATTGTTATGCTACAATCACCAAGGATTATTTCTTTTTTAATAGGAAGAACTTCTTGATTCCAGTTGAATAATATGTAGAGTCCTCAGTATAAATTGTCTACTTGAATGCTTAATCATATATTGCCTGCACTTGTGAAGTTTTTCATATGTTTGTGAATGCTTTGATTCTTTGAAAATATGCTTTCTATAATAGTTTCTTCCTATTTGCTAGATGTTTCTGAAAACAAAGACATTTTTCTCGTTTAAGCAATTATGCTTTTCTTAAAGATCATGCAATAAGAAAAGCAGTCATTGTTTGCTAGGTGTATCACAGTTGTGGCTTATCCATTTTTTCATGTTTCTAAACGTACTGAAGAAAAATCCAAAAATAAGCACACTCATTGCTCTGTGAACTATTGATCCAACTTGTAATTCTGTTTACAAAAACCCTCATGGATTTCCTGTTTGTACTCTTTTCTTCCATATCTCCACCCAGGACTCCACTCTGGCCTTGAGTCAGTCACAGTATCAAGGCCATAGTACGGAGGCTCTCAAAGCCTTGTTGTCTCAAGCAATAAGTATTCCATGAAATTAGAAAAGAATAGTGTTTAATAAGAAGAGAACTATGGGAGTGTTATAGTCAGAACACTAACGACTTGAAAACTCTGGGTTAAACATGGATTAAATAATACACTTCACTGAAATACTTGTTTGGGATGCTAATATGGATTTGTGAATTTCAAATAGGAAGACACAGTATGCAAAGAATTCCAAATTATTTAACTAGATAGGTTTTTTTTTAGGAGAATTTTGAAAAACAAGTGTCCCAAGAAACATTTTTTTGTGAAAAATGGGAGTAAACATATACTTGAGTCCTCAAAAACATACTTGGACTGGATATCCTGATCACACCTTTTTACGGTGCTTCTAGTAATTGCCGGAGAGGATTCTAAGCAAGACCTATATTAATTTATAGTTTCCCACAAATTTGCCCTGAGTCAGTAAGTTTTTCTCAAAATGGAACTTTGAAAGGCAAAGTAAAATGTTGAAACTCTCAAGAGATCTGCTTTTCTTTTTGTCTAATATGAGAAATTGAGTAAATATTTTTTTAAACATTAAGGAAAATTAGGAAGTTGTGAAATAGATTATGTTCTTGTTGTTTTCTTTAAATTTTTTTTTTTAACTGAAGGATAATTGCTTTACAGAATTTTCTGTTTTCTGTCAAACCTCAACATGAATCAGCCATAGGTATACAAATATATTCTTTTTAAATGAAATATTATAAAAGGCATACAGAAATGTGTGTTAGAAAAATGAAAGACTGAAGTTTTGCTAACATCTGGGCATTTTATAGTAGTTTTATATACCATATTTTGAACAACCCATGGGGATTATTTAAACGCATTAAAAATTCCAAAGCAAGAATGTTTAATAGCACACTGGAATGAATGTAATTTCTTTTTGAGAATTGCTAAATGGTTGCAAAGTTGTTGTCACATAATTGGAGTATGTGGAATCTGGTGATACTAGATTTATTATGATCTACTATTTACTAATGATTGTTATATCACTTATTAAATGTTTAACATAAATTATCCCTAGTTCTACACACATGCACACACACAGACACACTCACACACACCCCTATTTATGTTGATAGTGGTTCAAGTTTGTGGAGAATTTCCTTTTGGATTATATATTTTAGACATTTTCTGTTAAAACTCCATTAAAAATTCCAAATTATTAAAAGTAAATGTATAAGCTGTAGTATTCAGAAATATCATCTTCCTTACTTTTAAACACTTCCAATTCTGTGTGACATATATAAATTAATAATTAATAAATTGCAATCCCCTATGAGTAATGATTCATATTGTATCAGGCTAAACTACATTCTCCATTGGTTATTTGAGATACAGTAACCTAGCTATATTGTGTGTTAGGTAACCAAACAAAACAAGTGAGGGACACTTACAGAACAGAGAATTCTATATACTTGGAATCATAGAAGCACAGAATTGGAAAAGACCTTAAAGGGGCTCCTCTAGTCTTTTTTATTTTTTTTCAGGAATGAAACCAAGAATCACAGAATGAAAACTTTTTCATCTCTTATCTTCAGTCTTTCATCTTTTGCCTTTTGATTCTGCCTTTTCCAAGACATATGAAAAATTCTTCTGGCTTAGGAGGGTCACTGACCTTTGCTTTACAGAAATCCCTTTGAGTTCTGGCTTTCGTGTCATAGACCTTCCAAACTTTCAGTGGCACCACTTAGTAGTTATGCTTTACTCTATCTGGGAAGAGTACTTTTATACAGATATAAAGAACTGAAGCCTAAGAGAAGTTTGGGGTCCTATAGTGATTTCATTGCCTTCTGAATTTTAAACATCTTTATATCTTCTTTGGCATATATTATTCAAATATTCTATGTGTTGTAAAACAGTTTCAGTTCAGTTCACTTCAGTTGCTCAGTCAAGTCTGACTCTTTGATACTCCATGGACTGCAGCAAGCCAGGCTTCCCTGTCCATCACCAACTCCCAGAGCTTGCTCAAACTCATGTCCACTGAGTCGATGAGGCCATCCAACCATCTCATCCTCTGTTGTCCCCTTCTCCTCTTGCCTTCAATCTTTCACAGCATCAGGGTCTTTTCCAATGAGTCAGTTCTTCGCATCAGGTGGCCAACCTATTGGAGTTTCAGCTTCAGCATCAATCCTTCCAATGAACACCCAGGACTGATCTCCTTTAGGATGGACTGGTTGGATCTCCTTGCAGTCCAAGGGACTCTCAAGAGTCTTCTCCAACACCACAGTTCAAAAGCATCAATTCTCTGGTGCTCAGCTTTCTTTATAGTCCAACTCTCACATCCATACATGATTACTGGAAAAACCATAGCAAAAAGATAGGACACTGAAAGGCAAAAAGATAGGACACTGAAAGATGCACTCCCCAGGATGGTAGGTGCCCAATATGCTACTGGAGAAGAGTGGAGAAATAACTCCAGAAAGAATGAAGAGACAAAGCCAAAGAGAAAACAACGCCCAGTTGTGGATGTGACTAGTGATGGAAGTGAAGTCTGATGCTGTAAAGAGCAGTACTAGGAGTGTTAGGTCCATGAATCAAGGTAAATTGGAAGTGGTCAAACAGGAGATGATGGCAAGAGTGAACATTGACATTTTAGGAATCACTGAACTAAAATGGACTGGAATGGGTGGATTTAAATCAGATGACCATTATATCTACTACTATGGGCAAGAATCCCTTAGAAGAAATGGAGTATTCCTCATAGTCAGCAAAAGAGTCCAAAATGCAGTACTTGGGTGCAGTCTCAAAAATGATAGAATGATCTCTGTTTGTTTCCAAGGCAAACCATTCAGTTATGACAGTAATCCAAGCCTATGCCCCAACCACTAATGCCAAGGAAGCTGAAGTTGAACAGTTCTATGAAGACCTACAAGACCTTCTAGAACTAACACCCCAAAAAGATATCCTTGTCATCATAGAGGACTGGAATGCAAAAATAGGAAGTCAAGAGATACCTGGAGTTACAGGCAAGTTTGGCCTTGGAGTACAAAATGAAGCAGGGCCAAAGCTAACAGAGTTTTGCCAAGAGAATGCACTAGTCATAGCAAACACCCTCTTCCAACAACACAAGAGATAACTCTACACATGGACATCACCAGATGGTCAATACTGATATCAGATCGATTATATTCTTTGTGGCTGAAGATGAAGAAGCTCTACACAGTCAGCAAAAACAAGACCGGGAGCTGACTGTGGCTCAGATCATGAACTCCTTATTGCCAAATTCAGGCATAAATTGAAAATGTAGGGAAAATCAGTAGACCATTTGGGTATGACCTAAGTCAAATCCCTTTTGATTATACAGTGGAAGTGACAAATAGAATCAAGGGCTTAGATCTGAAAGAGTGCTGAAGAACTATGGATGGAGGTTTGTGACATTGTACAGGAGGCAGGGATCAAGACCATCCCCAAGAAAAAGAAATGCAAAAAGGCAAAATGGTTGTCTGTGGAGTCCTTACAAATAGCTGAAAAAAGAAGAGAAGCAAAAGGCAAAGGAGAGAAGGAAAGATATACCCATTTGAATGCAGAGTTCCAAAGAATAGCAAGGAGAGAAATGAAAGCCTTCCTCAGTGATCAATGCAAAGAAATAGGGGAAAACAACAGAATGGGAAAGACTAGAGATCTCTTCAAAAAAAGTTAGAGATACCAAGGGAACATTTCATGCAAAAAACAGTTTAGCCTACAAATAACAAGTATAATTTTCCATAGCTATCGATTTATTAAGTGAAAAGCCCAATTCCTATATTCAAATCACACAGACATTTAAGTTTAAATATGTAATTCTTTTAAGTTTATGTAAGTACCAAAGAAAACTCTGAGAACCACTATTAGTAATACCTCCATTTGTAGCCATAAGGAAAAGTATCTTCTTTCCATTAGTGTGAGAGCACTTGAAATGGAAACCCTGGTGATAACAATGGATCTACTCCACATATTTTTAACTAGCCAGTTGTACCATCTATATTATACCTACTCAACAAAGATATATTCAAGTAAATTTAGAGTAATTAAATTAAAATGAATATGTATATACTTCTAAAGCAATTGTCATCAAATTTGATCAGGAAACATGTGAATATCATGATGATCATGACAGAATATAAATTATTAAGATATTTGATCATATTACATGGCTTGGAATCAATATTTCTTGGAGAAATCATAACTTTATTATAGATATGTGTGTGCTAAGTTGCTTCAGTCATATCCAACTCTTTGCGATCCTACAGACTGTAGCCCTCCAGTTTCCTCTGTTCATGGGATTCTCCAGGCAAGAAAACTGGAGTGAGTTGTCTTGCCCTCCTCCAGGGTATCTTCCCAACCCAGGGAATCAAACCTGTGTCTCTTACATCTCCTGCATTGACAGGCAAGTTCTTTACCACTAGCACCACCTGGGAAGTGTGATACAAAAATCACAGACATGAATATATATGACCATATTTATTAACCATACAATAAGGCACAGTCACCTTTCTAAGGACTTCTATTAATACATATTTTATGATAATTTCCATGTCAGAATCAGTTATCAGTTTTTTAAAGGAAAACTTTTATTGGTGAATATAATAAAAAATCTAAGTTAAAAAATTTAATCAAATGTGAACTGGAAGAAAGATTGACTATATTCAATTAACCAGTGGAACTGTTTTTCAAATTTTCAGCCCACCATTGTATAATTTGAGCGCCATTGTTCCAAAGTCTATCTTATGGTTTGTTGATCAATAATTTAAATAATAGATAAAGATGGTGACTGTATTTCAACCTATAAATATATGATTTTTAAAAATAGAGAACATAAAACTTTCCTCAGTAATGTGCTTTTTAAAAACAAACTTATGTATTATGAAAATGGTGCTTATTTTAAATGAATGTTTTTATGATATATTTTCTCTGCAATAATGTATGTGTTAAGAGTCATAAACATAAATGAAATATTAATTTTGGAAAGAGTCATTTAAACTTGAGAAATCAATAACTAGCAATAAAAAAAGTTAAATAAGTCTGACATTTGTTAGATCCCTATCAGTCAATTTCACAATGTCAATCCATTGACTGACACTGTGTTTTCTCCACTCTGATTGTCTGAAAGTGTTTGTTATGACAAATTAATCATTTTAAGAGGCTTTTCTTCCCCCTTAATCTCTTTGTTTTGTTGTGACTTTTATAGATTTTTTTTTCTCTTGGATATTATATCCTGATTTCTTTTTTTTTTCTCTTCTTTGTAAACAATAAGAATATTTTATCTTTTCCAACTCACAGAGTTAGTGCCAAATTATTTGTTCATGAGGGAATATTCTTAAACACTGAAGTATTATATGTATGTTATTGTTAACCTTTTACTTATTATTTAATCAAGAAAAATGCAGTGAATCAACTGGCTCAGTGTATAGATAAAATGGTTTCTACAGATGTTTCTTCTCAAACTGATTGTGGGTGTTTTTCTTTGGATAATAATAATAATTATATAATTGGTTAATGACATTTATCAAGTTCTTAATATACACCAGACACCACAGTAAGCATTTTCAAACATTTTACTTAATCTTCACAATAGTTATTTGGTAGATATGAGTTTGCATCTGATTTCTCTTTTAATTAATAACAGTTCAGAAAGTTGAGAACTAAAGGAATCTAACCACTTGTTGAGGTCATAGGGCTCATAAGTAGAAGAGCTCAGGCTTGCCTGATTCTGGGGGCCAAACTCTTGTCTATATTATGCATGTGATTCTAAAGCACTACCAAATAGGATGAAATCTATAGCTGAAAATGTTGATAAAGTAATAAAATCTGTGAGAGTAGATTCATACTCCAGATTCCAGTCAAGACACACGATTTAGTCACATTTTCAACCACTGTCATTTTTGGCATGTAAAAATATGTGTGTGTGTGATTTTTTTTTGACATGTGTATAGGCAATGATTAAGCAAATGGTATCTCTGAGTGACCTTAACTTTCAACAAAGAACAATCACACTAATTTAACTGTACCTTGTTCTCTCCCAATTCTCAACCAGATTCTTAAAAATAGAAGGAGAAAAAAAAATCCCTAGGGTGATTTAACTTAAGCACTGCATATTTTGTTTCTTCTTGTTGTTTAGTTGCTAAGTTGTGTCTGACTCATTGTGACCCCATAAACTGTAGCCCTCCAGGCTCTTCTGTCCATGGGATCTGCCAGGGAAGAATACTGGAGTGGGTTGCCATTTCCTTCTCCAGAAGGTCTTCCCAAACCAGGGATCAAACCCAAGTCTCCCGCCTTAGCAGGAAGATTCTTTACCACTGAGCCACCAGGGACGCTCATTTTGGCTCTTAAGTGACAACTGTATTTCCTAATATCTCTTGGCCCTGTTTATCTGTCCACTTAACTTCAGACCTTACAGGCATTCTTTGCTGGAAAGAGGAATCAGGTTTTCTTTTCACAATTGTGGGAATGTAATCCTCCATTTCTTAAGATTGATAGGGATAGAACTTAACATTTCTTATTTTCAAACTTTTGATGATGGCTTTTTGCACCAAGAAATCCATCACCTCTACCATCCCCTTCCAACTTATGTATCTGTATCCTAGCTCTACCCTTGAACTCATCACACCTTATGCCTTTCTCTCTGCTTGAAATACTCTTTATTCTCTGCATGGTGAAGTTATTCCTCAAAGTCTCATTCAAAGATTCTAACTTAGTCCTAATCTACCCCCCACCCATCCAAAAGTATAAAGAAGTTTTCTTTTCAGGCTTCTACAGCACAGAAGCTGGCATGTACTAGGAGGGAAACAATGATTTATGGAATTGTCAACTGCATTAAAAATGAATTAGAGACTGATCTACCTGTCAGGGGGCCTCTTCTCTCTTACAAAATTTAGAGCTCCTTGTTTAAATTTCAAACACTCATTCCCCTTGTGACTATAATTGGCTTGGACAAGCAATAGCCAAATGAACATATGTGGACAGTAGATGCCAAATAATGCAATTTTATTGAAATATTCATGTGGCTTTTTTGTTGGCGGGAGAGAATACTGCTATCTCACCATAAAGACTTAGTTCAAAAAATGCAACATAAGGAAAAAACCAGATCCCATCTGCCAGGCAAAATAGCTATAAAGTGGAGAAATCAGGTTTTTAATGAATCCTTTGAGAGTAACTTGAGTTATTTTTTAATGTAAGAGCAAATAAACTCTTGAGCAGAGCTGCATAACCATGTAGTATTCTTTTAATTTATAGCTAGGCCAAATCCAAATCCTGGTTTTAGCTAAATTAGAATTTTCCCAGAAGAGAGAATGATTAGACAATACAAGTGGGCTTATGTTGGCTTTCTAAAATCTGGCTCACTGTCTAAGGGGACTAGAATTCCATCCTCAATTCAAGGCAAGTAAACATTTCTCCACATATTCACGAAACTCACTGTGCAACTTGGCTGGAGTTCTTTGTTTTCTTTAGCACATATCCACAAAAACAAGAGTGTTGGTCTTCCATATTCCACTCTGAATGAGTGTGGGATAAGATAAAACACCTGTTCTTTCTTCTTTCTTGGCCAACATTGTCTGTCTCCATTTTCAGACTTCTGTTTTGATGAATGCTTTTTTCCTACTAATAGACCCATTTGAAATATAACTCATTCCATGGATTTTAATGATTAACAAAGAAAAAATCTTTAACAATAAGGTACTACTGTATAGCAACAGAAAGCTATATTCACTCTCCTGTGATAAACCATAATGGCAAAGAATATGAAAAAGGATGTGTATACATACACATGTGGTTTCCCCAGTAACTCAGCAATAAAGAATCTGCCTGCAATGCAAGAGACTTGCAGGAGACATGGGTTTGATTCCTGGGTCGGGAAGATACCCTGGAGGAGGAACTGGCAACCCGGTCCAGTATTCTTGCCTAAAAATCCCAAGGACAGAGGAGCCTGGCAGGATACAGTCCCTGAGTTCGCAGAGTCAGACAAGACGGGGTGACTAAACAAAAACAAAAACAGACAAACATCCATATGTGTATGCACAACTGAATCACTTTGCTGTGCTGTTGAAATTAATACAACATTGTAAATCAGCTATACTTCAATGAAATCAATTTTAAAAAGTAAAGATTGATAAAAATTCTTTGTAATGTACATTATGTAAAGCAAGACATTGTAAATGATCAGGAGTTTTTAGTGTTTGTCACTCTCAAGAATGCACTCTTGAGGTGCATTCTTCTCCTTAATATTTCATGCATGGAGAACTCTGCAGAAACTTCACTTTGAATCTTAGGAATCAAGTGAAGGTAAAAGTCAAAATCTCCCAGAATTGTAAATATACATGTATATATGTTCTATTATGTTTACTGGAAGATAGATGGTTACTGGTTTAGAATTTCTAATACTATTTGACTAGTTCCTAAATAAATAGTGTTACTGGGAGATAGTTGGTTACTGGTTTGGAATTTCTAATACTATTTGACTCTTTCTTAAATGTATAGTGTTGCAAGGGTATTTGTATTTGCTTCCTATTTGAGGCCAACAATAAGTGAAGATATCACACTCAGTGGGGATCACACAATGGGCATCCTGGGAGCTAAGGGACTGGGATGTCTGGGAAGTTTGGCAAGAGAATGTCTTGTGCCATTTTTGAGTAAGACGGTGTGGAAGTTGATGACATAGAGAAAGGGATGGATAAAATGGGTCATGTCCAAATGTGTGATCAGATGAGTGACAGAAATCTGAGCCCAATCTTATTCTTTCTGATCTGTCTTAAGTCCCTGTAAACCCCAAGCCAAGGGACCCTGCCCTAACATTATGGTGCAAAACACATTACAGTGAATTAGACAAGTCACTATATACTGCCACTTCTATTTTTAAAATGGAGACTTTATAACAAGGAATTTACTGCTCTCTTATCATTGTTCTCAAGGGCAATATGCCCCTGTGACTCCTAGCACAAGTCAGCATTTTCTGTCAATATGGGAGGGAAGTGGGATTGGGGTGGGGAAAAGTGAGGGAAAGAAAAATCAAGATCTGAGGTCTAGAGTATTGGGCAAACATGTTAGCAATGTTTAAAATAATAGAATCCAAGAGTTGAAAATATCTTAAAAACCCCACAGTCTGAGTTCTCACTCGGTGAAGCAATCATTTTTATAATCATGTCTGATATCCACCCTATCTCTTCTTAAATGCCTTCAGTAATTCTTGAATATCAATCTGTTCCCTGGTTATTAGAAATGTCTTTCTTAAATTAAGACAGGCGCTAAACTCCATAGAACTTCTAGTCTTTGGAAAATGTCTTGTTACTCCTCTACTTGACAGTTTTTCAAAGAGTTGAAGCCACCTTTAATGTTACTTTATTCTTTTTTTTTTTCTCCAAGGGAAAAAGCATCAGTGCTTTAACTGCTCCTGATATCCTTTACTAACCTCTTCTGAATGTGTTCCAGATTAACAGTGAGTCATTTCTATAATTGCCAAAGCTGTAGCTGATGTTTAAAATAGATTATAGATTATTATACAAAACATAACAGTTTATTTCTGTTTAATTAATAATGTTTATTGTGTCAAATCACCTATAATCTCACCCCTAAGATAATCACTGTTTACATTATCATATGCTTCTTTTCATCTTGATATATTTTATATCATTTCTGTAGAATGCATTATAGACATAACTTTGAGCCCTTCTTTATTTCTAATGTTATGTTTGAACAACTTCTTACCTTCTTAACAATCTTTGTGAAGATGCCTGCAGTAATTCCTCTTAAATCTAGTATTCTAAATTCTACCCTGATAATATCTTCTTCTTGACCCCTTCACCCTAAGTATCTGCAGAAATTCTTTTTGAAGCACTTAGTCAACATCAAGACTATGGCTATAAAGACTTGAAGCACTTGGCAGGTAATCATTGACAACAAAACACTTCAGGTATAATAGAAAACCAGTGCTTTTTTTTTTTTAATTTAGAAAGTTGGTTTGAACTGAGAACACTTCTCTCTCTTTTGTTGACCAAGTCTTCCTTATTGAAAAGATACTTCTGACGCTGATAAAGAAATTTACACTCCCTATTCACAAGGTTTAATCTCTGTATTCTCATGATGACACACCGGGGGCCATTAGCCGAGGAGACTCTCTCCTGATGACAGAGGTGGATTCCCAGTGAAAGGCATCAAGTGAAGGTAAGCAGTGCAAGGCTTTGTAACCATAGTTACTTTCAGTCTAAGATTATAAACGTATTGTTTCCATCATGAAAGATGCATTAACATTCCTTTTTGTCCAGTCTTAGAAACCTTGTTATCATGGCCAACTTGTTTACTTACTTATCTCTTAAAGGATGGCTAGGCTTAATTAACACTTAAACATTAACCTTGAAGATATGTCCTGGGAAGGCCAGAGACGGGGCATAGAACTCGTTGAAAATGGGATGGAGTAATCTCAAAGAAATGCTGAAGTTCTGAGAGAAGCAAAAGCTTTATCTTATGAGCCCCTTCCAGAATTTGCTCCTGCCAACCAGGAAAATTCTGGAAGTCACTACTGATGTCATTAGGCATGCACCTGAATTAAACGAAAGGTAGATGGGGGCACTTTGGAAAGAAATCTTTAAAAAAACAAAATTGCTATATACTTAGCAGCTAATCATCTTGTTGTAGCAGATGTTTTCTTATAAATGGTACATATATATATTTCCAGTAAACCATTGGAATGAGTCACATATTCATAACAATGAAGTAAAATGCTCTTTAATGACTAGGCTGTCACCACATTTAGGAAAATTGCTTCTTCAGTTATTTTATTTTCCCCTTTTGTAGCACACATCTTGAAAACCACATAGTTCTATCATTTGCATGAGAAATTGGCTATTATAAACCACTATATTGATTATGGAAGTATTGAAGCATTGCTATTTCCATGAGGGTTTTCAAAGAATTACCAATCTGAGTCATCTCTAATTATTTATGGTAAATTTCCAGGGTTAGGAGTTTTCAACTGGCTTCTCAGAAATATTATAAACACTAGTGTAGCCTTCTTTGAGATCTCCAAAATTTCTGTCTTATAAAGCAAGGAGAAACTTAACTTTCAATCAAAACAGGACTGTATTAGTTAATATGATAATTCTCCCCAACATGACTTTCCTTGTTTACCTAAATTGCATGCATTGTGCAGAATTTAACTTTAACATGGTTTTCTCAAAGAAACCTTCTGTTTCACTGCACTGAACTCATCAATCCACCACCCCATTCCCTGATCACAGTTTGCACCCTCATAGTACCCTAAATTTCTTCATGTAACTTCAGTTCAGTCGTTCAGTTGTGTCCGAATTTTTGCGACCCCTTGAATCACAGCACGCCAGGTCTCCCTGTCTATCACCAACTCCCAGAGTTTACTCAAACCCATGTCCATCAAGTCGGTGATGCCACCCAGCCATCTCATCCTCTGTCGTCCCCTTCTCCTCCTGCCCCCAATCCCTCCCAGCATCAGGGTCTTTTCCAATGAGTCAGCTCTTCACATGAGGTGGCCAAAGTTTGGAGTTTCAGCTTCAACATCAGTCCTTCCAATGAACACCCAGGACTGATCTCCTTTAGGATGAACTGGTTGGATCTCCTTGCAGTCCAAGGGACTCTCAAGAGTCTTCTCCAACACCACAGTTCAAAAGCATCAATTTTTTGGCGCTCAGCTTTCTTCACAGTCCAACTCTCACATCCATACATGACCACCGGAAAAGCCATAGCCTTAACCAGATGGACCTTTGTTGGCAAAGCAATGTCTCTGCTTTTTAATATGCTATCTAGGTTGGTCATAACTTTTCTTTCAAGGAGTAAGCATCTTTTAATTTTATGGCTGCAATCACCATCTGCAGTGATTTTGCATGTAACTTAGTACATTTTTAATCCTTACTCAGTACCTGTTTTCTCCACCAAGTTTAACACTACACCAAAACAGAGACCTTATCTATGCTCTCTCAGTGTTGGCTTCTTAGAACCGAACATAACTGCCTTGTACATGGCTGGTCCTTCATCAATATTTGTTGAATTAACAAAATTAAGGCACTAAATATGCTCAGAGTTTTGTTTTTTTTTTTTAACTTTTATTTTTTCTTTCATTTATTTGTATTAGTTGGAGGCTAATTACAATATTGTAGTGGTTTTGTAAGAGTTTTTTTTAATTTATTTTTTAATTGGAGGAAAATTGGTTTACCATGTTGTATTGGTTTCTGTGTTGGTACAACAATGCAAATCAGTCATAATTACACATGTATCACCCTGCTCTTGAGCTTCCCTCCCCTCCCTCTGTCCCACTGCTGTAGGTCATCACAGGGCACCTAGCTGGGCTCCCTGTGTTATATAGCAGCTTCTCACCAGCTATCTATTCTAAATATGGTAATGTATATGTTTCATTGCTACTCTCTCAATTGCTTCACCCTCTCCTTCCCCCATTGTCTCCACGAGTCTGTTCTTTATGTCTGAGTCTTTTTTGCTGCACTGCAAATAGATTCACCACTACACATTTCTAGCATTCATATATATGTGTTAACGTAGGATATTTGTTTTTCATTTTCTGACTTACTTCACTCTACTCAGAATTTTTGAAGCAAGAGCTTTTCCAAAATACCACATTACTAATTCAGATGTCTAGTACATCTGAATTGAGGCATGCCCATGGTTAGTGACAGAGTTTGCCATTTTGGAGGAAGTATATTTTTTCCCCCTCTCACTCTATTCCCTATTCTACTTTAGGAGGAGGATAAACAAATGAAAGGGCCGTGTTGGGTCATGAGCAAAGATGTGAAACCCTCGATGTGGTGATAAAAGAGGCAAAGCCATCTTGTATTCTACTATTAATAGTAAATTTTCTTTGTAATTGAGAATGAACTTTCAAACTCTTGATAATTGAGAATACATGCTCTAGTGGAGAGAAATTGAGACTGTATGATCAAAGGAAACCTTTAAAAAGTGTGTATTATTTCTAATTATCTGGATCAGAATTTTTGCTTTATTATACATCAAATGCTAACACTGTTTTGTTTTCTTTGTTTTAAAGGGAAGTTATATTGTATAGTAAAAATTTTTAATTATCCTCTTTGAAGAGTCTCTTGATTTTCAGGGTATTGAAATAGTATTACAGTTAACTACAATCCAGTCTGAGAAGAAGAGGCAAATCTCTTGTGCAGAAGAGTTTAGAAAAAATTATGTAGATACTCTACCCCAAAGGAAGTGGGATGTAACTTGCTGTTACTTAAGTATAGGCTTTTCATAGTGACTTCTTCCCAAAGAATATAATGCAAAAGGCCGGGGGCAGGAGTTAAATTAACAATGAAGAAATCTGACCAATATTCCCTCAGGGTGAACATCAACAGGGATATGTCACATTGGTAGTCTGTACCCTTGTTATGTGATGAAAATGACACCTTACTTCTGTGGTCTTCCTCCCTAAAAGTCAACATCACAGCCTAACCAGGAGAAAAATATCAGTCAGTATACACAAAATAGCTGACCAGTAATACTCAAATGATTAAAGTCATAAAAAACAAGGAAAGTCAGAAATTGACACAACCAAGAGGAACACAAGGAAATATGATAAAAAAATTTCACATGGTATCCTGGATGGGAAAAGACGCTTGGTAAGAACTAGGAAATCTGAGTAAAGTGTGTGCTTTAGTTAATAATAGTGTATGTATATCAGTTCATTACTTGTGACAAAGGAAGGAAAGTTAAAGTAACTCAGTTATGTCTGACTCTTTGTGACCCCATGGACTTTACAATCCATGGAATTCTCCAGGCCAGAATACTGGAGTGGGTAGCCGTTCCCTTCTCCAGGGGATCTTCCCAACCCAGGGATCAAACCCAGGTCTCCTGCATTGCAGGCAGATTCTTTATCAGCTGAGCCACAAGGGAAGCCCTGACCAGGAATCAAATCCATGCCCCCTTCCTTGGAAGTGGGAGTCTTTTTTTTTTTTTTTTTTTGGAAGTGGGAGTCTTAACCACTGGACCACCAAGGGAGTCCCCTAGAAAGTTTATTTTTTTTTAAGTGGTGACTTTTCAAACCTTAAAAATTTTACTAGATTAAAATTTATGTGGTCACAAGTTGAACTCTATTTATAAAAGTTGTTCTAAAAAGAATAGGGACCACATTACTTTCCTAGGGCTGCTATAAGAAAGTACTACAAACTATGTGGCTTAAACAATAAAATTGTTTCATACTTCTTCCCTGGTGGCTCAGACGGTAAAGCATCTACCCACAATGCAGGAGACCTGCGTTCAATCCCAGGGTCAGGAAGATCCCCTGGAGAAGGAAATGACAACCCACTCCAGTACGGTTGCCTGGAAAATCCCATTGATGGAGGAGCCTGGTAGGCTACAGTCCATGGGGTCGCAAAGAGTCGGACACGACTGAGCGACTTCACTTCTGGTAGATAGAAATCTGAGATCGAGATGTCAGCAGGTTTGGTTCTTTCTGAGGACTGTGAAGAAGAATCTGTTCCAAACCTCCTGTTTGGCTTCTGATGATTTACTGACCATCTTCAGCATCCTTACCTTGTAGACGCATCTCCTAGATCTCTGTTATCATATCCACATAGCATTCTCCTTGTGCGTGTCTGCTCCTGTCCAAATTTTTGGTTTATAAGTACACTAGTCATATTGGATTGGCTTCCCAGGTGGTGCTAGTGGTAAAGAACCCACCTGCCAATGCAGGAGACATAAAAGACACGAGTTAGAGCCCTGGTTCAAGAAGATCCCTTGGAGTAGGGCATGACAGTCCACTCCAGTATTCTTGCCTGGAGAATCCCCAGGGACAGAGGAGCTTGGTGGGCTACAGTCCATAGTGTGCAAAGAGCCAGATCCAACTGAAGCAATGTAGCACTTATTAGATTAGGGTCCACCCTAATGACTTCATCTTAACTTAATCATCTCAAATTAAAGTGAAGTCACTCAGTCATGTCTGACTCTGCGACCCCATGGACTGTAGCCTGTCAGGCTCCTTCATACATGGAGTTTTCCAGGCAAGGATACTGGAGTGGGTTGCCATTTCCTTCTCCAGGGAATCTTCCTGACCCAGGGGTCGAACCTGGGTCTACCGCACTACAGGCAGACTCTTTACCATCTACATTCTGGTTAATAGATGTCTGTACAGGATCCATTCTCAAATTAGATCACTTTCACAGGTACCTCCAGTAATACATTGGAATACAGTTCCGGGAATATAGTTCAACCCATAACAAACACAATTTTTGAACTCTAAGTGTCTGTTCATCCAGGAAGTCACCTTACTCACTGGATGACCACAAGAGTGGTAGGGTAAGAATGGCACTAAAATTTTCTTGTAAGCCTGAACCTGCTACTTACTGAAAGTGATCCTGGAATTATCTATCTGCTGACTCTTTTATAGGGCCAATCATATTCAGAGTTTCCTACATTTGGGTTGACACAATCTTAGCTAAATCTAGAGATGTAACTTTTAGCTACTTCTTAAATTGATAAGCATTTTTAAGCTCAAATGAGTGTGAAAACATTGGACTTGGAGTGCGTATTTCTCTCTTCTTGTCCCCATGCCGTCTTCCATCTTCCCAACTTTCAATCATGTTCAATAGTTGAAGTGTTCGAATATGATTACAAAGCACAGAAACTGATCAATGAAAGATTTCTTCAAAACATAGTTTCAAGAAATCTGCTCAGCCCAGTCAAACCTTTTGAAGATAATATGTAGGTAGTCAGGTGTACTGTCAATGGAGTTAATTATATATAGACTCCTCAACCAACCAGACTTATAAACCCACTTATGTGGGCATTTATCCCATTCTTCTTCTGACCTGTTACAGTGGATATACTCCTCTTACTTCTTTTAAGACTAATTTCTCCACTTAAGCCTCAAGTCACATCACTTCAAAGAGCCACAAAATAAATAATATAAACAAGGAAAGTATGTATTTTAGGTAGTATGTTGGGTAGTAATAATTGTTAAGGAGAAAAACAACATGGAAATGCAACATGAAATGTTAAACTTTGAAATTCCTAGATAAGGTGTCCAGGGATCATCTTTTTTTTTTTTTAAATAACTTTTTAAAATATTGAAATGATGATGACAGAGTTAAGAACTAAAAGAAATGAGAAATTTAGACATGTTGCTATCTGCAGGGAGACAACCAATAATGTTCCAGGAAGAAGGAATCGCTAATGTGAAAACTCTAAGCAGGCAGCTTGCCTGGCATGTTCGAGGACAAGGTAGCTGGAACAGAGAGAATGAAGGGCAGAATATGAAGAGATAAAATCACAGAGTTATCAAGGAACCAGATCATTTAGGAGTCTGTTCAACATAGTATTTTTGTTTTTACTCTGAGTGATTTGGAAATCCATTGAACTGCTTTTGAAAAGAGGACTAATAGGAAAATAATTATGTTTTCCTGGGTAGATATAATTTATGGAGAACTAGGAGTAGAAGAGAAGAGAGACTAGTGAGGAGCTATTACCTTAATCCAGGCAAGAGAAGATGGTGTCCAGGATGTCAAGAGGAGAAGGCATGCTAAACTGCTTCAGTCGTGTCTGACTCTTTGTGACCCTACGGACTGTGGCCTGACAGGCTCCTCTCTCCATGAGATTCTCCAGGCAAGAATACTGGAATGAGTCGCCATTCTCCTCCAGGATCTTCCCAACTCAAGGACTAAACTCATGTCTCTTAAAGTCTCCTGCATTGGCAGGAGGTTCTTTACCACTAGTACCACCTGGGAAACCAAGAGTAGAGCTGGTAGGTGCTAATTTTTGATATAATTTCATGCAGAACAAAGAAAATTTTCTGATGCAATGGATGTGGAGAAACAGAATGGATGATGCAATGGATGTGGAGAATGGATGTGTAAGAAAGAGAGGAGAAAAAAATTATGAAAGAATCAAATTGCTCTTTGAGATGAGAAGGACAACAGAAAGAGCTAGAATTTTATTAGGGAGGGGCAAGCATCAGGGGTCAGTTAAGTTTGAGATAGCTACTAGATTTTTAGGGGGAAATGTCATGTAGGCTTTTCCAGACTTGAGTCCAAAATTCGTGGGGAAGGTTAGGTTGGGGACATAGTGTTTTGAGCCATCAGGATATAGATGGTATTTCAAGCCATGAGAATGGATGAGATGACCTAGGCAATGAGTGAGGGAAGAAAAGAGAAGTGGTCCAAGGACTCAGCCCTGGATGTGCCAGCATCTCTTAATTTTCATTCTTCCTCTGATGTTCCTCTTGTATATTTTCTGCAGACTAATCTCTTTTGTAAGTAACCATTAGTGGTTGGTATTGCTCTACTGAGTGTCAAACTTAAAAATTTACAGTAATTAAGAGATCATGATATTGGCTTATAAAGGTATAATGAACAGAATCAAGATTCCCATCAACAGACAGATGTGTATATGGACATGTGATTTATAACTACATTGGTACTATAAGAGTTGAGATGTATGGTGTTTTCAATAAATGATACTGGGAAAACTGACTATGCATAGAAAAATTTTAAAAAAACTTGACCTTATTTCATAGTATACACAAGCATCAAATCCATATGTATTATTGGCTTAAATATTAAAGGTAAAACAATAAAGCATCTAAAAGACAATTTGTGTAATATATTCATATTCTTGTTTTAAGTAAAAACTTAAATGAGAAACAAAAGCACTAACCATTAAGAAAGGATAGATAAATGAGGCTATATATTAAAACTGAATATTTCTGTTCATCAAAATATACAAGATTGTTAAAAACAAATCACCAAGAGAAGAAATATGCTTTCAACACATATTACTGATATAAAACTTTTTTTCCAGATTATATAAAGTACTCCTACCTAGGAGTAAGAGACAAGCAGACAACCCAATAGAAAAAAAAGACCAAGAGAGCTAAAAAGGCAGTATACACAAACACACTGTGTTAGCAAATATCTAGTAAACATATGGAGTATCTGAAAAGATAGTCAAAGTCATATAGAAACCATGAAAATGCACATTAAGAGCACCTAAAGAATGTCCAAATTTTAAAGTGTTGATAATAATAAATATTAGGGGGCAATGGGAATTCTCACACACTGGTACTTTGTAATAAAGTACTACAACTACTTTGGAAAAATGCATCTTCTAAAGCTGATCATATTTTGAAAGTGAAAGTGTTAGCTGCTCAGTTGTGTCTGAACTCTTTGTGACCCCATGGACTGTAGCTTACCAGGCTCCACTATCCATGGAATTCTTCAGGCAAGAATACTGGAGTGGGTTGCCATTCCCTTCTACAGGGGATCTTCCTGACCCAGGGATTCAAACCCAGGTTTCCCACAAAGCAGGAAGATTCTTTACTATCTGAACCACCAGGGAAGACCAACCATATTTCATGACTCCATAATGTTACTCTTTAATGTACACTCAAGGTAATACCAAATATGCACAAAATTATTCATAATAGCATCATTTAAAATAGACAAATCTGGAAAATGTCCTTTAACAAATAAATATTAATGCACATAGTATATATATATATGTGTATATATATATATATATATATAACTCAATTTAAATAAACTTTAAAAACAGGAAAACCTGAAGTGCTTAACAATACAGACTTTGATGGTATTAAGAAAAGCAAGGAAATCATTAGACTAGCATTCAAAGCATTGGTAATTTTGAGGGGGAGGGAGATAGTGGGCACAAAGAAGCCTCCTGGGAACTGACAATATTTTATTTTGTGGTCATGATGATAATTACATGGCTATTTGCTTTGTGATGATAATTGAACTCTCAGAAGGAAAAATAGGATTGAATTCAGTTCAGTTGCTCAGTTGTGTCCCACTCTTTGCAACCCCATGGACTGCAGCGCACCAAGCTTCCCTGTCCACCACCAGCTCCTGGAGCTTACTCAAACTCATATCCATTGAGTCAGTGATGCCATCCAACCATCTCATCCTCTGTCGTCCTCTTCTCTTCCTGCATTCAATCTTTGCCAGCATCAGGGTCTTTTCCAATGAGTCAGTTCTTCACATCAGATGGCCAAGCTATTGGAGTTTCAGCTTCAGCATCAGTCCTTCCAATGAATAATCAGGACTGATTTCATTTAGGATGGACTGATTGGATCTCCTTGCAGTCCAAGGGACTCTCAAGAGTTTTTTCCAACACCACAGTTCAAAAGCATCAATTCTTTGGTGCTCAATTTTCTTTATAGTCCAACTCTCACATCCATAAATGACTAGTGGAAAAACCATAGCTTTGACTAGATGGGCCTTTGTTGGCAAAGTAATGTGTCTGCTTTTTAATATGCTGTCTAGGTTGGTCATAACTTTTCTTCCAAGGAGCAAGCATCTTTTAATTCATGGCTGCAGTCACCATCTGCAGTGATTTTGGAGCCCCCCAAAATAAAGTCTGTCACTGTTTCCACTGTTTCCCCATCTATTTGCCATGAAGTGATGGGACCAGATGCCATGATCTTAATTTTCTGAATGTTAAGTTTTAAGCCACCTTTTTCACTCTCCTCTTTCACTTTCATCAAGAGGCTCTTTAGTTCTTCACTTTCTGCTGTAAGTGTGGTGTCATCTGTATATCTGAGGTTATTGATATTTCTCCAGGCAATCTTGATTCCAGCTTGTGCTTCTTCCAGCCCAGCATTTCTCATGATGTACTCTGCATATAAGTTAAATAAGCAGAGTGACAGTATACAGCCTTGAAGTACTCCTTTCCCAATTTGGACCCAGTCTGTTGTTCCATGTCTGGTTCTAACTGTTTCTTCTATACCTGCATACAGATTTCTCAGGAGGCAGGACAGGTGGTCTGGTATTCTCATCTCTGTAAGGATTTTCCAGTTTTTTTGTGATCCACACAGTCAAGGGGTTTGGCATAGTCAATAAAGCATAAATAGATGTTTTTCTGGAACTCTCTTGCTTTTTGATGATCCAATGGATGTTGGCAATTTGATCTCTGTTTCCTCTGCCTTTTCTAAATCCAGCTTGAACATCTGGAAGTTCATGGTACCTGATTGAATTAGGAAACTAAAAGATCAATTACAAATTGTTGTTATAGCTCTTCTGTTAAAAAAAAAAAAAAAATCCTGCCTACTGTAGTGCTATGTTGTATGCTTCTTTTAATTTTGTGCTTGCGTCAGCTCTAGCAATTGGTAGGGCACTGTAAAAGAAAACAAAAGAGGGACACAGAGCAGCATGATCATATCAGACCAAGAAGAAGAGTTTGTGATCAGGGAGAGCAAAACTTTTCTCACTTGACAATCTGATTGATGGATACTCTGACTGATCTTAGAACACTCATGAGCCAAATAATAAAGTTTTGTAATCAATTATTAATATTCACCCTCTTAGTCCATACAGGCTGCTATAACAAAACACTGGTGGCTAATAACAACAGAAATTCATTTTTCAGAGTTTTGGAAATTTGAAAGTCCAAATCAAGGAATCAGCGTGATCGCCTTCTGATGAGAACACGCTTCCTGATTCATAACCATCGCCTTCTCTCTAGGTCCTCGTGTGGTGAAAGGAGCTAGAGAGCTCAGTGGGGCTCTACTTCTGTTCTTGGGGGCTCCACACTCATGACCTGTTTACCTTCCAAACGCCCCACCTCCTAAAACCATTCCTTTGAGCTTTTGGATTTTAACATTGGCTAAATTTTTGGACCGTACCATCTACTATGGTATATTTTTGCCATATTTTCCTAAATTATACAATTCTAAAGAAACAAATTAGCTCCAAATCCTACTAAAAGATAAATTTGAGGAGCTAAAGATCCAGTTAAAGCTGATATTAAATAGAAGTTCCAAATACTGTGATATAAATTTAGCCTGCATTTTACCATCTAAATAAAAAGAGATTGTATGTATTTTCAGTTTGTGTGTGTGTTTGTAAACATAAAGAATGGAGTTGGGTGGGATGTGAGGTGGAGAATAACTTCTAACAGGAAATCATGAAATATCTTCTCAGCAGAGACGAGTTTATATAAAATTAGCTTGAAGCACAAAGATTTCTCTTAGTATAATCTTTTATATTTGTATTTTTTAAATTAATTAATTAATTAATTTCCATTTATTTTTATTATATTTGTATTTTTAAAGTGCTATTGACTTAAAATAAATATTGGAAAATACTTGGGAAAAATACTGGAAGTAGTACCAACTTGAAACCAGTGCCTTGGTTTCTAATTTCAGTGATTTCACTAGTTAATTGTGTGAAGAAATTAATTTCCTTCTCTGGACCTCTGCTTCTTTAACCCTGTCAAGTGAGCAGTTAATACAACATGGTCTCTGCTTCCAGCTCTAATAGTCTATAGTTCTATGATGCAGACCACTTGATTAAGTGCTAAAACCGTGAGCATTAATCTCAAGGGCTTTGTGACACAAAGTATCTTGCTTAGCCTTTCTGAGCCTCATTTTCTCATCTGTAAAATGGGGGTGATTGTATCTACATCATTTGATTGTGAAAGTTAAAAACAGATGAAATTGTTAGTTACTCAACCTGATGCCTAGACCTTAATGAGCTTCCCAAAATAGTAAATTGTAATTAGGGCTAAAAGCATCTGCATAAAACCATCTCACCTACTTCAGACTCTAGGAATTCCCCCTTCTTCTGAACTCAGAACATTAGTGTCTAGGTCAACCATTTGGTAACTCATCCATCGTGTGACATCTCTTCCAGTTAGGTTTTAAATATTACCTAAATATTATATTACAATGCTAGTAATGATAATAGTGGTCATTACCTGTCACTGACAATGTGCTGGGCATTGTGCTTGGTAATTGCGTATAAACCTCACAGCAGCAACGTGAAGTAGGCATTTCCTTGCTTAAGAGTTAGAACTGGGTCATATTTCATTAAATACAACACCCCATAACACCAAGCGCAGCACCTTGAACATGGGAGATTCTCATTACATATATTTTTGATTGACTGAAATGTGGCAGTGGGTCCTCTGCATCTCCCTCTAATGTATGTAGTTATTTGATTTATAAGAAATTCCTTTCCCTGGCTGTGGTCAGCTCTTGAATTTATGTTTGACGAGAAAACCATAGAGTTTGGCAACTCTGCTGTGATAGGTGATGTGTGATTCATTTGGGGAAGAATAGACATTTTCTACTCAGACTTTGAATTCCTGGGTCTGATGGTTAGTTAATCATGTTTATAGGAATGCATGACTGAGCAGACAGATTCAAAGGAAGGAGACTTTAATCTAAATGACTCCATTGTGTGTTCCCAGATATCATCTTGTCGCCCATTGGTAATATTTTCTATACCCACTGCTCGAATGTATGAGATGAATACAGTCTGGTGTTTGTTCATCTGAAGAGAAATTCTGTAATACAGGAAGCAGGGCCCAAGCTGGAAGCGATGGGTACCTAAAATCAAGAACATCATCACACTCCCAGGCAGCCAGGAAATTTCCCCAGTAAGTCACCTCTGTCTGTATCCCGAGGAAGCTGCCTGGGTTGGCACAGAATGGGAGACATGGAAAGACGCCCTTCTCAAAAGAAGCTCTAAGGAAGGAATTAGATATGGTCCTGGAAGCTTCTCAACAACAGAGGTAGCAGGGTGGGAGCTGGTGGAAGTCACAGAGAGTCATCATGCCAGCTGCTGCTCACAACCCTTGCTCCCAGGAGGCTGGCACAGCAGTTCTTCCTCAATAATTACTCTTGGCTTCCTTAAAATACCCCCAGGTTCTCAGGGGATGTTTTTCTTCACCATCCCCATGAAGTCACTAGAGTCTGGGCAGTAGTGGGGCCAGGGAGGAGCACGGTAGGTGCTGAACAATCCCAGTTTCACTGGTGGGAGAGATGGCCCTGTAAATCCTTTCAAAGAGGGCCCACCACGTCCTTCAGAAAGAAGAGGCAGCCCGGGGCATGAATGTGATTATTGTAAAGCAGCAAAATGTGTGACTCGTGAGGATTCTGTTAAATCCAGCAAAAGTGAATGCTACAGTTAACCCATATCTCTGGGGAGTGCTAACCCTGAAGCAGACTTATTAATTAAGGCTTCTGAGGGGCACAGCAAAGGCAGGGGTGGGGGGAGCTTTTTCAGTTTCAGAGACAGAGCTCCATTCTAATCCGCTTCTCTTCATGGGGGCAACTCTTGTATCTTTTTCTCTTTTTTTTGTAAACCAAACAGTTTGAATTGATTGCTCACCAGATCCCTGTCATGCCGAGTATTTTCAATTCAGAGAGAAAAAAAAGTTTTTAAAATGAATCAGTAGGTGGAGCTCTTTCTTTCTATTTATTTCTCAATCCAAGTTCCCATTTTTAGCGAGGGACACAGAACTTTTGAATAAAACAAATAGGCATTTTAAAAATGAAAACACATATACGATGTGCTTTCCTAATTGAAAGGGTATATTGTGAAATCATTACTGTCACAGAACATTTGCGTTGCATGCGAATGCTTAAGCAAAGAAAATATATAAACCTAAAATGACTTTAGCAATTTGAAAGTGATAGTGGACATCTGTGTTCAATAACCTTTTGCTGGTAACTGGTGTTTAATATTTCATGTCAAATCAAGAAGAGTGATAGAAGGTTTGCGAACACAGAGATGGCTGGCATTTTTGCAGCACAGCCTGCCCTTTGTCATATTCACCATAAAGAAACCTGCTGTAGTGAGGGTTGAAACTGCACCAGAGTGACTCCTTTTTTGGAACTTATATAAACGTCCAAAATACATGGGGCTCTATTTTCCTTTAGAATGATGTCTATAAGAAAAAAAGGTTAAAGGACTTCCAAAGTTTATTATTTATTTAAGAGAAATAGGGGTGTGTGTGTTGGGGATGGGGGGGTTCTTGGAAGAAATTACAGAAGAATAAATCATCTAGAACAAATCTTACCTTTGTGTTTTCATCAGTCCCGATTCTTTCCTAGTTGGTGTGCAGTGATGTTTAGGAGCTTGGTTGCCAATAGAAACATACATTCCTAAGGCTCACAGTGAAGTATGTCTAGATAGTATTTTAATGTTTATGTAGTTGGGCAGGATGGGGGTGAGAAGTGGAGAGTAGGGAGCAAGAACTTTTAACTTTATAACTTCCTCTTCCACATCATCTTAGGCATGCAATCTTGATTCTAAATGCGCATTTGTCTTAGCAACAAATATAATAAAGGAAGGACCAATGGGACAGCATTATTCTTTGAACGGACTACAGTATTAGCACTTAGTCCTGAAAATGGTCACATTGACCTGGTAATCATGTCAAGTCAAGCTGACCTCAACATCTTCTATTCAATTCTCAGGAGGCTGGACCCTGGAAACTGCTTTAAGTAGTGCATAATAAAAAGTCAAATAAGAAGGCTCATAGAGTTTGAGGTAATCTAGATATCTAGGAAGTTTATAGTTTATATTCATGTTGAAATAACAGAACTATATATCTAAGCAAGGACATGTTCCCCTTCCTTCCCCTAAAAATAATGTGGCTTTAGAATGACCAGATCCTTGGCACATATATGCTCTTCTTCATTCTCAAAAAACTAATTCCAGGAGCATAAGAACAAGATGTGGTAAGAATCTGAAAAACTGGAGTAACTGACCTGTGTGCTTAAATTCATCTAGCTATGGTGCAAGAATAGAAATAGGACTAAGCAAGTTAATTAATTTTTATGGAAAAATGACCACCAAAATCTGTTAGAACTAATAAATGAATTTGTAATGTTGCAAAATACAAAATCAATATATAAAAAATAAGTTGTGATTCTATACCTTAAAAATGAACTATCAGAAATCAAAATCAAGAAAATGATCCATTTATAATTACATCAAAGAAAATAAAACACCTTAGAATAAATTCAACTAAGAGTATAAAATGATATGTACAGTGAAGACTACAAGACATTGATAAAATAAATGGAAGAAGACACAAATAAAATATATTCTGTGCTCATAGACTAGAAGAATTAATATTGTTCAAATGTTCATTCTACCCAAAATAATCCAGATTCAGTTAAATCTCTATTAAAATTCCAGTGGCACTCAAAGAGAGAGAACAAACAATTCTAAAATGTGTATGGAAGCACAAAAAATAATGAATTGTCAAAACAATCTAGAGAAAGAAAAACAAAGCTGGAAGTACCACACTTCCTGATTTCAAGCGTATTACAAAGCTATAATGATTAAACAATATGGTATTGGCATAGAATTAGACATATATATCAATGGAACAGAATAGTGAGCCCAAAAATAATCCTACATATTTACGGTCAATAACAAAGCAGCTAAGAATATACAAAAAGGAAACAATTGACTCTCCGTTAAATGGTGTTGGGAACACTAGCCAGACACGCAGAAGAATGAAATTGGACCCCTATCTTACCCCCACAGACAGAAATCAACTCAAAGTGGATTAGAGACCTGAAACCATAAGATTTCTAGAAGAGAAAGATGTTTTTTTATATTTGGCACGAAAAGCAAAGGCAACAAAACCAAAATTAAAGATGTTGGACTACATCAAACTAAAAAGCTCTTGCATATCAAAAGAAACCATCAACAGAATTAAAAGGGAACCTATGGATGGGAGAAAATATTTGAAAATAATTTAACCAATGAGGGATTAATATATCTTAAAAAAAATTTTTATGGGCATATAGTTGATTTATAATGTTGAATTAGTATCAATTGTGCAACAAAGGAATCAGCTACTCCCCTATAGGCCATTGCAGAGTATTGAATAGAGTTCCCTGTGTGCTACAGTAGGTTCTTTTCTTATAATTATATCTTATTAAAGAATGAGGCAGGTCTAAGGATATTTTTGGAAAATTTCAACAACACAGGAGAAAACAGAGTAGATATTACAGAAGTGTAGGATCATGCTCAGTGATAGATAGAGTCTAATGACAAACTAAGCTAGTTGTACACTCAGAAATATATTTCTGCAGGCAAAAAGTAAGTAACTGGACATAATAAATCTCATGGAGAAGATAAAGTAAATATGTTTGTTTCAAAGTGGTATTAGCCAATAATATGATATTTTGCATTTCACTTTGTTTTGCAAAATTGCAATCAACCTCTCACTTGATCGTGATGAATCCCATGAAGATTAAGGAACTACAAGCATCTTCCTTGTTGGAGACACAGGGAAAAGGGTGGCTGAACAAAAAATTGTGCCCAAGATTGCAGGGAACCTTGGTGAATTTATTTGTTCAAAAAGTTAAGCATATGGATAGGGCTGGTGGCAGGGCCTCAAAGGCTGCGGCCTAATAGCCTCTTTTGTCTCTTAAGGCCGGAAGCCACAGTTGTTCACCAAACTTGGGCATGCAGTGTGCAGCGTGCAAGGGACCATGCTGATCTCACTGGCAGATGTTAAAATGATAGAAAAATGCAGATAACATACATGGGAAAGTAAAGCCTTCTCTTTCTACAGCTGCCAGGGTGATCTGCCTTGGGGCTTAGTCTGTTTCCCATATATTCTTTAAGTAAAATCCCAGCCATCGTGGCTTGTTAAAAGGGTGAAAGAAGAAAGATGTCATCACTCAACTCTTTCCCATGTAGGGTATGTTTATTAGTCATCAGTCTTATATATCACCATTCAATGGAAAGGTCCACATTTACAGTAACCATGTGCCCCTTCATTTTCTCCAAGCTGCAACGAAGTCTGGATAATTTAAATGCCTCTATAAGCATCCGTTTGTGAGCTATTGTAGCCTCTTGCCAAGTTACTGTGGCATTGAAGTCAGGGGAATGAACAGAGCTTTACAGAACAGCTAGTGAAAATGATCTTTCCAGCAACATATCAAAATGCCCCCATTTGCCTTTTCATCATAAATGAAGATCCAAGGCTCAGTCACAGAATGCCATCATTCAGAAAACTAATTCTCATTTTATCGATATTAGGAGCCTGCTTTTGGTACCTAGGGCTTCCCTAGGTATTCAGTTGGTAAAGAATCCGCCTGCAACGCAGGAGACCTGGGCTTGATCCCTAGGTTGGGAAGATCCCCTGGAGAAGGGAATGGCTACCCACCCCAGTATTCTGGCCTGGAGAAATCCATGGACAGTATAATCCATGGGGTTGCAAAGAAACGGACATGACTGAGCAACTTTCACTTTGGTATCTAATTACAAATGAGCATCATTGACTGAATGTAAAAGAGCTGTGCTTCTCAATGGCTAATTCCTAGTACCTATTTTATTAATAATCACTTGTATTCTCTTCAATTTTAGGCACTAACTGTCCTTTAAATCGAAATGAAATGTATCCTTGGCAACTTCTGACTCAAGCATTTGGTTCCCCATAAATCCTGGAAATGACACAGTATGCACTTTGCCTCTGGTGCACCTCTTCAAAAACCAGAGTTATGCAAGGAGGGACACTTGAGAACCAGGGAGCCCTATTCCACAGAACCTCCCCAAGTTCTGGAAAGCAGTGGCATGTTGAAAATGACAGGGACAAAGCTGCTTAATCACATGGAATCAAGTGTGTGTGTGTGTGTGTGTGTGTGTGTGTGTGTGTGTGTGTGTTATGTGTGTTTAAAGGCCAAAAAAGGAACTAAGCAGAGTTTCACTTCTTAGCAGTCTTAAGCAATAATTTCCTGGAGTCCAATATTCTCCTTCTTTGTTTACTCTTTCATGATAATCCATGATTTTCAATTCTGATTTTATTAGAAGCATGTTTCCCACCTTATTGACCCCACCCAATTTTCAACCAATTATGGAACTATAAATTTTTCTTCTCCGAAACGTTTCCTCTCACCCAATTGAAAAGCAAGTTTATTCTAGATTTTCCTTTTTTTCCTGACTCTCCCTCTTCATCCTACCACAAACACATACTTGATCAGCCCATTGCAATGAAATCAAAATGAAATGTGTACCTGGCTACTTCTGACTCAAGCATTTGGTTCCCCAGAGTTGCAATTGCCAGAGTTCCTTTATGTTGGATCCTTTTAATGATCCCATCAAATAGACAAGGAAGGGATTATTCCTCAATTTAGAGAGAAGGAAACAGGCAGAAATGTTAAGAATTGGCCCTTGCTGGAGTATTCCATGGGCATTAGAAGTCAATAGTCCTCATTCCTAGTCAGTCCATAATAATAATCAAAGTTACTGTATATTGAACAAAGTACCAGGAATTGCGGTCAGTGCTTTACATTCTTTCTCTCTCTGAATCCTAACAAGACACTGTAATGAAGATGTTAGAACTCTCATTTGAAGCATGAAGGAGCAGATTTCAGATCAGAGGGTAAACCTAAGTCTGCCTAATTCACAAAATGCTGGAGTGGGCACTGTGACCTGGAGTCCCCCCACACTTCTGGTCTGCTAGCTAATGCATGGACTGTAACATCAGAAGTAACATTGCTGACTTTCTCTGATGAATAGTATTTTTTATTTCCCTGAATTCTTATAAACATGATGGGAAAAATAAGAGCTGATAGTGCATTTTACTAACAAAGACAAGAGTCTGGCAATGCCACCCACATATTGAGAAGAGATAAATAAGGACACAAGACCCAGTTTGGAGGATGAGTCAATTGGCATATGATTCCTCAGTAAGTAGAGATTTTTGTTCTGTATTCTGTTCCCCTTGCTTCTATCACCAGTCACATCCACAACTGGGTATTGTTTTTGGTTTGGCTCCATCCCTTCATTCCTCCTGGAGTTATTTCTCCACTGATCTCCAGTAGCATATTGGACACCTACTGACCTGGGGAGTGCCTCTTTCAGTATCCTATCTTTTTTGCCTTTTCATACTGTTCATGGGGTTCTCAAGACAAGAATACTGAAGTGGTTTGCCATTCCCTTCTCCAGTGGGCCACATTCTGTCAGATGTCAATATTGCATAGGAACCTGGAATGTTAGGTCCATGAATCAAGGCAAATTGGAAGTGGTCAAAGAGGAGATGGCAAGAGTGAATGTCGCCTTTCTAGGAATCAAGGAACTAAAATGGACTGGAATGGGTGAGTTTAACTCAGATGACCATTATATCTACTACTGTGGGCAGGAATCCCTTAGAAGAAATGGAGTAGCCATCACAGTCAAAAGAAGAGTCTGAAATGCAGTACTTGGATGCAATCTCAAAAATGACAGAATGATCTCTGTTCGTTTCCAAGGCAAACCATTCAATATCATGGTAATCCATGTCTATGCCCCAACCAGTAACACTGAAGAAGCTGAAGTTGAATGGTTTTATGAAGACCTACAAGACCTTTTAGAACTATACCCAAAAAAGATGTCCTTTTCATTATAGGGTACTGGAATGCAAAAGTAGGAAGTCAAGAAACACCTGGAGTAACAGGCAAATTTGGCCTTGGAGTACAGAATGAAGCAGGGCAAAGGCTAGTAGAGTTTTGCCAAGAGAATGCACTGGTCATAGCAAACACCCTCTTCAACAACACAAGAGAAAACTCTACACATGGACATCACCAGATGATCAACACCAAAATCAGATTGATTATATTCTTTGCAGTCAAAGATGGAGAACCTCTATATAGTCAGCAAAAACAAGACCGGTAGCTGACTGTGGCTCAGATCATGAACTTCTTATTGCCACATTAAGACTGAAGTTGAAGAAAGTAGGGAAAACCACTAGACCATTCAGGTATGACCTAAATCAAATCCCTTATGACTATAGAGTGGAAGTGACAAATAGATTTAAGGGACTAAATCTGACAGACAGAGTGCCTGATGAACTATGGACGGAGGTTCGTGACATTGTACAGGAGACAGGGATCAAGACCATCCCCACGGAAAAGAAATGCAAAAAGGCAAAATGGTTGTCTGAGGAGACCTTACAAATAGCTGTGAAAAGAAGGGAAGCGAAAAACAAAGGAGAAAAGGAAAGATATTCCCATTTGAATGCAGAGTTCCAAAGAATAGCAAGGAGAGATAAGAAAGCATTCCTCAGTGATCAATGCAAAGAAATTGAGGAAAACAACAAAATGGGAAAGACTAGAGATCTCTTCAAGATAATTAGAGATACCAAGGGAACATTTCATGCAAAGATAGGTTTGATAAATGACAGAAATGGTATGGACCTAACAGAAGCAGAAAATATTAAGAAGAGGTGGCAAGAATACACAGAAGAACTATACAAAAAAGACCTTCACAACCCAGATAGTCACAATGGTGTGATCACTCACCTAGAGCCAGACATCCTGGAATGTGAAGTCAGGTGGGCCTTAGAAAGCATCACTACGAACAAAGCTAGTGGAGGTTTCACTATAGATAATTCACCAGCCCAGGTTGGATGCATGAGACAAGTGCTCGGGCCTGGTGCATTGGGAAGACCCAGAGGGATTGGGTAGAGAGGGAGGTGGGAGGGGGGATTGGGATGGGGAATACATGTAAATCCATGGCTGATTCATGTCAATGTATGACAAAACCCACTACAATATTGTAAAGTAATCAGCCTCCAACTAATAAAAATAAATGAAAAAAAAAAAAAAAAAAGCTAGTGGAAGTGATGGAATTCCAGTTGAGTTATTTCAAATCCTGAAAGATGATGCTGTGAAAGTGCTGCACTCAATATGCCAGCAAATTTGGAAAATTCAGCAGTGGCCACAGGACTGGAAAAGGTCAGTTTTCATTCCAATCCCAAAGACAGGCAATCCCAAAGAATGCTCAAACTACCAGGCAATTGCACTCATCTCACACGCTAATAAAGTAATGTTCAAAATTCTCCAAGCCAGGCTTCAGCAATACGTGAACCGTGAACTTCCAGATGTTCAAGCTGGGTTTAGAAAAGGCGGAGGAACCAGAGATCAAATTGCCAACGCCCTCTGGATCATCAAAAAAGCAAGAGAGTTCCAGAAAAACATCTATTTCTGCTTTATTGACTATGCCAGAGCCTTTGACTGTGTGGATCACAACAAACTGTGGAAAATTCTTCAAGAGATGGGCATACCAGACCACCTGACCTGCCTCTTGAGAAACCGATATGCAGGTCAGGAAACAACAGTTAGAACTGGACATAGAACAACGACTGGTTCCAAATTGGGAAAGGAGTACATCAAGGCTGTATATTGTCACCCTTCTTATCTAACTTCTATGCAGAGTACATCATGAGAAGCGCCAGGCTGGAAGAAGCACAAGTTGGAATCAAGATTGCTGGGAGAAATATCAATAACCTCAGATATGCAGATGACACCACCCTTATGGCAGAAAGTGAAGAGGAACTAAAAAGCCTCTTGATGAAAGTGAAAGAGGAGAGTGAAAAAGTTGGCTTAAAGCTCAACATTCAGAAAACTAAGATCATGGCATCTGGTCCCATCACTTCATGAGAAATAGATGGGGAAAAGTGGGAACAGTGGCTGACTTTATTTTGAGGGGCTCCAAAATCACTGCAGATGGTAACTGCAGCCATTAAATTAAAGACGAATACTCCTTGGATGGAAAGTTATGACCAACCTAGACAGTATATTAAAAAGCAGAGACATTACTTTGCCAACAAAGGTCCTTCTCTTCAAGGCAATGATTTTTCCAGTGGTCATGTATGGATGTGAGAGTTGGACTATAAAGAAGGCTAGGTGCTGAAGAATTGATGCTTTTGAACTGTATGTTGGAAAAGACTCTTGAGAGTCCCTTGGACTGCAAGGAGATCCAACCAGTTCATCCTAAAGGAGATCAGTCCTGAGTGTTCATTGGAAGGACTATGTTGAAGCTGAAATTCCAATACTTCGGTCACCTGATATGAAGAGCTGACTCATTGGAAAAGACCCTGATGCTGTGAAAGATTGAAGGCAGGAGGAAAAGGGGACGACAGAGGATGAGATGGTTGGATAGCATCACTGACTTGATGTACATGAGTTTTGGTAAACTCCAGCAGTTGGTGATGGACAGGGAGGCCTGTCTTGCTGTGGTCCATGGCGTCGCAACGATTCGGACACCACTGAGTGACTGAACTGAACTGAACTGAACCACAGGCAATTGTTGAAAGGTTTGCTTCACAGAGAACACCGCTGCCCCTACTTGAGTGGAAGAAGAGCATCATCTCATTTTCTCTACCAATGCAAAGAGCACAGCTTCAGAGAAAGCAGGATGTCTTCCATAAAGTGCTTTGCCATTCCTTTTGTTACTTAAACATAAAATGATTTAAAAATTTTGATTAATTCAGAGGTGAAAATTTTGATCAGAAGGCAAGGCACCTTTATTTTTCTTTTTTTTTTCCTTAGTTTTTTTTTTTTTCCAGTGGGTTTTGTCATACATTGACATGAATCAGCCATGGATTTACATGTATTCCCAATCCCGATCCCCCCTCCCACCTCCCTCTCCACCCGATTCCTCTGGGTCTTCCCAGTGCACCAGGCCAGAGCACTTGTCTCATGCATCCCACCTGGGCTGGTGATCTGTTTCACCATAGATAGTATACATGCTGTTCTTTTGAAATATCCCACCCTCACATTCTCCCACAGAGTTCAAAAGTCTGTTCTGTATTTCTGTGTCTCTTTTTCTGTTCTGCATATAGGGTTATCGTTATCACCTTTCTAAATTCCATATACATGTGTCAGTATGCTGTAATGTTCTTTATCTTTCTGGCTTACTTCACTCTGTATAATGGGCTCCAGCTTCATCCATCTCATTAGGACTGGTTCAAATGAATTCTTTTTAATGGCTGAGTAATATTCCATGGTGTATATGTACCACAGCTTCCTTATCCATTCATCTGCTGATGGGCATCTAGGTTGCTTCCATGTCCTGGCTATTATAAACAGTGCTGCGATGAACATTGGGGTGCACGTGTCTCTTTCAGATCTGGTTTCCTCAGTGTGTATGCCCAGAAGTGGGATTGCTGGGTCATATGGCAGTTCTATTTCCAGTTTTTTAAGAAATCTCCACACTGTTTTCCATAGTGGCTGTACTAGTTTGCATTCCCACCAACAGTGTAAGAGGGTTCCCTTTTCTCCACACCCTCTCCAGCATTTATTGCTTGTAGACTTTTGGATAGCAGCCATCCTGACTGGTGTGTAATGGTACCTCATTGTGGTTTTGATTTGCATTTCTCTAATAATGAGTGATGTTGAGCATCTTTTCATGTGTTTGTTAGCCATCTGTATGTCTTCTTTGGAGAAATGTCTGTTTAGTTCTTTGCCCCATTTTTTGATTGGGTCATTTATTTTTCTGGAATTGAGCTGCAGGAGTTGCTTGTATATTTTTGAGATTAATCCTTTGTCTGTTTCTTCATTTGCTATTATTTTCTCCCAATCTGAGGGCTGTCTTTTCACCTTACTTATAGTTTCCTTTGTAGTGCAAAAGCTTTTAAGTTTCATTAGGTCCCATTTGTTTAGTTTTGCTTTTATTTCCAATATTCTGGGAGGTGGGTCATAGAGGATCTTGCTGTGATTTATGTCGGAGAGTGCTTTGCCTATGTTCTCCTCTAGGAGTTTTATAGTTTTACAGATGGAGAAACATACCGTGTTCATGGATTGGAAGAATTAATATTGTCAAAATGGCTATTCTACCTAAAGCAGTCTATAGATTCAATGCAATCCCTATCAAGCTACCAACGGTATTTTTCACAGAACTAGACCAAAGAATTTCACAATTTGTATGGAAATACAAAAAACCTCGAATAGCCAAAGTAATCTTGAGAAAGAAGAATGGAACTGGAGGAATCAACTTGCCTGACTTCAGACTCTACTACAAAGCCACAGTCATCAAGACAGTATGGTACTGGCACAAAGACAGAAATATAGATCAATGGAACAGAATAGAAAGCCCAGAGATAAATCCACGAACCTATGGACACCTTATTTTTGACAAAGGAGGCAAGGATATCCAATGGAAAAAAGACAACCTCTTTAACAAGTGGTGCTGGGAAAACTGGTCAACCACTTGTAAAAGAATGAAACTAGAACAATTTCTAACACCATACACAAAAATAAACTCAAAATGGATTAAAGATCTAAATGTAAGGCAAGGCACCTTTAAAGTAAAGATGACTGTATTTTTAACAGGGCAGTATGTCTGACAAAGTAGGAAAAGATCCTAGTGTGTATGTGCATGCATGTGTGTGTATGTATAACCATTTCATCAAAGTATAGTTGAGATGCAAAAGTTGAACATGTTTAAGGCACATCACTTAATGAGTATAAGAATAAGGATAAATCACCATCACCGTCTAGGCCATAGGCATATTCATCACTCCTGAAGTTTCATCTTGGCCCTGAATTATTATTATTTTGTATGGTGTGCTAAAAATTCAACATAAAATCCATCTTCTTGGACAATTTTAAATAAGGCTATGGTCTGAATGTTTGTTCCTCTCCAAAATTCATGTTAAAATCTGAATGCTCAATGAGATAGTATTAGGAGGTGGGGCCTTTGGAAGATAGTTAGGTCTTGAGGGTATAGCCTTCATTAATAAGATTAGTGCTCTTATAAAAGAGCTCCTTAGCCACTTCTACTATGTGAGGACATAGCAAAAGTCACTGTTTATAAACCAGGAAGAGTGTCCTCAAAAGAATGCCACCAGGCTGAAGACTCGATGTTGGACAAAGCATCCAAAACAGAGAAGTGTATGTTTTTGTTACTGAATCTGTAGTATTTTGTTATAACAGTACAAACAGACTAAGATCAGTATTTGCAGTAGCTTTGGGCACTGTATAATTGATCATCAGAACTTGTTTATCTTATATAGCTGAAACTTTGTACCCTCTGACAATTCTTTCCTCATATCCCTTCCCACAGCCCCTGGTGACAAAATTCAACTCTCTGCTTCTGTGTTCTTGACTATTTTACATTCTATACAGAAATGGAATTATACAGTATTTGCTTTTCTGTGTCTGCCTTACCGCACTTAGCATAATATCCTCCAGGTTCATCCATGCTTTTGAAAATGGCAGAATTTCCTACTTTTTCAAGACTGAATAGTATTCTATTCTATGTATATGACACATTTTTTAATCCAGTCATCAATCAACGGACATTTGTTTTTATAACTTGGCTATTATGAATATTGCTGAAATGAATTTTTAAATTTTTATTGAAGTATACTTGATTTACAATGTTGTGTTAGTTTTAGGTGTTTTCTACATCTGTGACTCTACTTTGGTTTTGTAAATAAGTTTGTTTGTACTCTTTTTTTTAGATTCCACATATAAGTGATATCATATATTTATTTGTCTCTCTGTGTCTGACTTCACTCAGTATGACAATTGCCAAGGCCATCCATGTTGCTGCAAATGGCATTATTTTGTTCTTTTTATGGTTCAGTAATACTCCATTGTATGAGAAATATTTTATAGTTTTTAAAATACAGACTATGTTTTACTCACATGTTATTGTTTACTACTAAGAACTTAATATCTTAGATGCTATTGTAAATATTATTTAATTTCAATTTTTATTTGTTTCTTAGAATGTATATAGAAATATAATTTGATTTTTGTTTGGTACGCATATTAAAAAGCAGAGACATTACTTTACCAACAAAGGTCTGTCTAGTCAAAGCTACGGTTTTTCTAGTAGTCATTATGGATGTGAGAGTTGGACTATAAAGAAAGCCAGGTGCTGAAGAAGTGCTGCTTTTGAATTGTGGTGTTGAAGACTCTTGAGAATCCATTGGACTGCAAGGAGATCCAACCAGTTCATCCTAAAGGAGATCAGTCCTGAATATTCATTAGAAGGACTGATGCTGAAGCTGTAACTCTAATACTTTGGCCACCTGATGCAAAGAACTGACTCTTTGGAAAAGACCCTGATGCTGGGAAAGATTGAGGGCAGGAGGAGAAGGGGATGACAGAGGATGAGATAGTTGGGTGGCATCACTGATGCAATGGACATGAGTTTGAGTAGGCTCTGGCAGTTGGTGATGGACAGGGAGGCCTGGGGTGCTGCAGTCCATCGGATCACAAAGAGTCAGACGTGACTGAGGGACTGAACTGAACTTATATCCGATGTAAGCATTGCTAAACTTTCTTACTAGCTCAAGTAGCAATTTTGTGGATTCCTTATGCATTTCTAGGTTTATGAATATGCCAAAAAGCATTTTGGATTTTTCTTTCAAATTTTCTGTCTTTCTGTCTTTCTCTTTTTTGCCTAACTTAACTGCCTGGAACTTTTAGTACAATGTTACATAGAGATTGTTCTGAATCTTAGGTGAAAATAGGTTGAAACCTTCCTTCAAGATGTATGATGTTGATGTAGATTTTTCTTAGATTTCTTTATCAGGTTGATAAATTTTTATCTATTCCTAATTTGGGTAATTGTAATCATGAATGGCTGTGGGATTTTTATTGAATGCTTTTTTCTTCACCTATTTTGTCGATCATATGATTTTTCTCTTTTTTTCTGTTGATATAATGAATTGCACTGATAGCTGTTCAAATGGTAAACCAAACTTGCATTACTGCAATAAACCTTATCATGATATATTGGCAATTTTAAAATTATTAAACTTTATTTCCTAAAACTTTGTTAAACATCTTTGTGTTGGTGTTTATAAAGATTATTGGTGAGAAATTTTATTGAAAAGTCTTATTTTGGGCATAAATTTACTAGTGAAGCTATCTGGGTGTGGAATTTTTTTTTTTTTTTTTTTTTTTTTTTTGAGCATATATGTTTTTAATAAGAAATTCTATTTCTTTCATCGGAGAAGGCAATGGCACCCCATTCCAGTACTCTCGCCTGGAAAATCCCATGGACGGAGGAGCCTGGTGGGCTGCAGTCCATGGGGTCACTAAGAGTGGGACATGACTGAGCGACTTCACTTTCACTTTTCATTTTCATGCATTGGAGAAGGAAATAGCAACTCACTCCAGTGTTCTTGCCTGGAGAATCCCAGGGACGGGGGAGCCTGGTGGGCTGCCGTCTATGGGGTCACACAGAATCAGACACGACTGAAGCGACTTAGCAGCAGCATTTCTTTCATAGATATGGAACTATCCATATATTTCATTTCTTTTTGAATGAGTTTTGGCAATTTGTGTTTTAAAAGGCTTTGTCCATTTCATTGAAGTTGTCAAATTCATGACCCCAAAGTTGTTCATAATATTCATTACCCATTTATCCTTTTTTATTCTGTTAATGATGTCACCAGTTTCAATTATGTTAGTAATTCAGGTATCCTTTTCCTTTTCCCTTGATCATTCTAATTTTATCAGTTCTATAAAATATTTATCAAGTTTTCAAAAAATCCAGACTTTGATCTAACTGCTATTGTATTTTGTTTTCTATTTCATTTATTTTTATTCTTACCTATAATGATAATTTATTCTGTTAAATTTGAATTTAATTTACTTCTTATTATATTTTCAAAGTAGGCACTTGAACAATTGATTTTGAAGTTTTTTATTCTCTTTATAGTAGATTTTAAACTATAGTTTTCCCTCTAATGTTAGGTTTAGCTGAATCCTACAAATTTTGATTTGTTTTTTCATTTTTACTTAGTTCAAAATGCTTTCCAGTTTCACTTATGATTTATTTTTGACTCATGTGATGTGTAGAAGTGGTTTTTTTAAAATAAATATTTGTACTTAATCCATATATTTTTTCTGTTAGTTATTTCTAGTTTAATATCTTGGTGGACACTGAACTATTCATCTAAATAAATCTATAAGAGTATAGCCAGATTGTGGCTAATTGGTAATAATATTTTAAAATACAGTCAGATACTTGAGACAACAAAAACTCTTTTTCGAAAGCATTCAATGAGTATTAGTTCCTGCACTAGACAAAGTTCTCCAGCGAAACAGAACCAATAAGATATGTAGATATAGACATACAAAAAATTTATTTTAAGAAATTGATTCACATCATTATGGAGGCTAGCAACTGCAAAATCTGTATGATGCGCCAGCAGGTTGGAGATGCAGAAAGGAAGCAATACTACAGATTAAGTACAAAGTCCATCAGGTTGGAGACCTAGAAAGAAGCCAATGTTGTAGTTAAGTTCTAGGGCCAACTGTCACAGTCTCCCTGGCTACCATCCTAGTACAAACCACCATCATCTCTTGCTTGGAATTCAAATGTGACTTCCAAACAGATCTTTCTGAATACTCTTTCCCCTTAAATGCATTCTTCATGGCGTATAAGTGATCTTTCAAAAACATGACAGTTCACACAACTCCCCTCCTTAAACGTCTTCAATGATCTCCCATTGCTCTTAGGATAAAACTCAAAATTCTTGAAATGGCCCACAATGCTTTGCGTGATCCAACTCCTTTCTATCTTCTTGTCTTATCCTCATCTTGCTAATTCACTCTCTCTTTGGCCTTCTCTTTACCGCTTTCTTTCCCATCTCAGAGTTTTTTGCATACTTACAAATATCCTGGATATTTTCCATATCCTTTCTTTACTCACCTAGAGTCTTCTCTTTTTGTCTCTCCTCTTACCTGCCCACATCACTAACCTTTCAGGTAAAATTTTGCTTTATCCCATGGTCTTCTATTTCCATCTCATGTGACACAGCTCCTTCCAACATAGTGCGCAGATCACTTTAATTATGCAGCTATAGTTATGACTTACACACATATCTTATTACATGTGTCATGTTTCTCTCCATGACCAGAATGTAAGCTCCATGAAGTTAGATACTGTGGTTGATTTTCATTTTTATATCTTAATGTCCCTACGCAATACCTGACTATAAGTTGAATGCAAAACAAGTCAGAATGTGAAAAATACTACAAGGGAGATACAGAAGATTTTGAGGAATCAAGTGATATAATCTGCTTTATTAGAAATGATCGCATCACTTTAAGCCCATCTCCTGCTATTCTTGGAACTAAGGATTACAGGAAAGATCTTATGTTTTCTATTACCTGTGAAAAGGAATACGTGCAGGCAGTGTTTGCTATTACCTGGCTTTTCCTGCTCTTTTCCTGTTTCCTTAGCATTCTTCTTTCACTCAGGTTGCTCCCATTTTTCCTGTTATATAGGAAAACGGCCTCATGAAAGTACATTTCCACTCCCTGAATATTTGCATTAAAAAAAAATCCTAGAAGAATTTCTACAGTGTGATGGAATTCTGACATTATCAGCAAGAGCAGGTAAACATTTTGATACCCCTCCAGCTCATGCTTCATGTGCACACAAATAATGCAGATTCTAGAACGTTGATAGTAAGCTCTCTACTTCTCATTCTTGGAATCTTTTTGAATTAGTCATGATAGGCTGAGAAATCCAAATTTTAGTGACTTAGGATTAATAAAAGTTTATTCTTGGGCTTAAAATGACCTAATGTAGTGTTTTGGGTTGAGTGACTCTTCTGGCTGTCCTTTTCCCAAGGAGAAACTCCTTTTCCCATGACTTTGCCCTTCTCTGGGTGCTTAGGGTCCTTCAGATTCAGCCTACAGATGGCAAGGAACAGATGCAAAGAGAACACTGGCTCCTTTGTCAGATTAAATAGGCCAATTCTGAAAATGGCTGGGAGGGTGCAAGGGTGGCTGGGAACTGTAGTTTTGCTGTGCCCAGAGAAGAAAGATAAATAGTTGGATAAACAAATAGTAGTCTCTGTACATCTTTCACTCCAAGGTAAAAGATTAGTCCAAATATTAATCCACCAACTAGACAGTCCCAATTCAGTTCAGCTCAGTCACTCAGTCATGTCCAACTCTTTGAGACCCCATGAACTGCAGCATGCGAGGCCTCCCTGTCCGTCACCAACTGCCAGAGTCCACCCAAACCCATGTCCATCAAGTCGGTGATGCATCCAACCATCTCATCCTTTGTCGGCCCCTTCTTCTCCTGCCCTCAATCTTTCCCAGCATCAGGGTCTTTTCCAGTGAGTCAGTTCTTCTCATCGAGGTGGCCAAAGTATTGGAGTTTCAGCTTCAGCATCAGTCCTTCCAATGAACACCCAGGACTGATCTCCTTTAGGATGAACTGGTTGGATCTCCTTGCAGTCCAAGGGACTCTCAAGAGTCTTCTCCAACACCACAGTTCAAAAGCATCAATTCTTCGGTGCTCAGCCTTCTTTATAGTCCAACTCTCACACCCATACATGACTATTGGAAAAACCATAGCCTTGACTAGATGAACCTTTGTTGGCAAAGTAGTCTCTGCTTTTTATTATGCTGTCTAGGTTGGTCATAACTTTCCTTCCGAGGAGTAAGCGTCTTTTAATTTCATGGCTGCAATCACCATCTGCAGTGATATTGGAGCCCAGAAAAATAAAGTCAGCCACTGTTTCCACTGTTTCCCCATCTATTTCCCATGAAGTGATGGGACTGGATGCCATTATCTTAGTTTTCTGAATGTTGAACTTTAAGCCAACTTTTTCACTCTCCTCTTTCACTTTTATCGAGGCTCTTTAGTTCTTCTTCACTTTCTGCCATAAGGGTGGTGTCATCTGTTATTGATATTTCTCCCAGCAATCTTGTTTCCAGCTTGTGTTTCCTCTAGCCCAGCATTTCTCATGATGTACTCTGCATACAGGCTTCCCTTGTGGCTCAGACGGTAAAGTGTCTGCCTGCAATGTGGGAGACCCAGGTTCAATCCCTGGGTTGGGAAGATCCCCTGGAAAGGAAATGGCAACCCACTCCAGTACTCTTGCCTGGAAAATTCCATGGACTGCAGAGCCTGGTAGGCTACAGTCTATGGGGTCGCAAAGAGTTGGACACAACTGAGTGACTTCACTTTCACTTTCACTTTTCACTCTGCATATAAGTTAAAAAAGCAGGGTGACAATATACAGCCTTGACATACTCCTTTTCCTATTTGGAACCAGTCTGTTGTTCCATGTCCAGTTCTAACTGTTGCTTCCTGACCTACATACATGTTTCTGAAGAGGCAAGTCAGGTGGCCTGATATTTCCATCTCCTTCAGAATTTTCCACAGTTTATTGTGATCCACACAGTCAAAGGCTTTGGCATAGTCAATAAAGCAGAAAGAGATGTTTTTCTGGAACTCTCTTTCCTTTTCAATGATCCAACAGATGTTGGCAATTTGATCTCTGGTTCCTCTGCCTTTTCTAAACCCAGCTTGAACATCTGGAAGTTCACGGTTCACGTATTGCTAAAGCCTGGCTTGGAGAATTTTGAGCATTACTTTACTAGCGTGTGAGGTGAGTGCAATTGTGCAGTAGTTTGAGCATCCTTTGGGATTGCCTTTCTTTAGGATGGAAAGGAAAACTGAGTTTTTATAGTCCTGTGGCCACTGCTGAGTTTTCCAAATTTGCTGACATATTGAGTGCAGCACTTTCACAGCATCATCTTTCAGGATTTGAAATAGCTCAATTGGAATTCCATCACCTCCACTAGCTTTGTCTGTAATGATGCTTCCTAAGGCCCACTTGACTTCACATTCCAAGATGTCTGGCTCTAGGTGAACTGTACAAAAAAGATCTTCACAACCCAGATAATCATGATGGTGTTATCACTCACACTCACCTAGAAAGTCCCAAAATTCACATCTATATTCTTATATTTCCCTCACTCCAGGCTCAGGAATCTGTAATGTTTACACTTCTTCCTGTACAGCTATGAACATTTTAATTAAAATTTACAATTAAATGTTTTGTTATTGTTATTGCTGTTTTGTTATGAGGAAAGGTGTTCCTTGCATTAAACGAAAATTATTTGGAGCACCGTTGGAACTGTATTTTACTATTCCCATTTATCATTTATCCCATTTGTCATATCATTTATTATTTATCCCACTTATCTCATCTATCCCGTTAAAATAAAACTATATTATATTATTCTCAGTCCCGAGATTCTGACTATACTGGAGTTTTCAAATAACATTTGAAGAAAATTGAACAGAAAGCATTCTATTTTTAGAGTTATTTTTCCTGATGTACCTTGCTTTGGTTAAGATTTACGTAGCTATCAATTCCATCGATGATAAGTACTTCACTTAGAGAAAAATAAAACTGCTATAAAAGGTTTAGCTTTTTCTGACTTCATAAAATCCCCCATTTTTAGTGAAGAGTATAATAAACAAGAAGAAAATATAAGCAGATTCAGTGAAGACAGAAATAAAAAGGTGAAAATATTTTATAGCCATTGTATGTATCATCAATCTTGCCATTTCTTCCCAATTTAAAAACTTTTTGTGCTATTATGTCAATCTTTTCTGATAAGTCAAAAAATAACACAGTTTATATATGAATACACCCAAAGCAAATCCAGTGTAGCAAAAAGTTCTGCCACATATGCAGAAATAATTATCAGTTGGCTACCCACTGCAATATTCTTACCTGGAGAATTTAATGGACAGAGGAGCCTGGTGGGCTACAGTCCATGAGGTTGCAAAGAGTCAGACACAATTGATAGACTAATATTTTCTTTTTTTTTTTTTCACTGACAAATATCCACAAGAATATCCCCAAATATCCACAATACCCTTTGGGGTTAGGTTATTCAGTTTTCTCAGTAATTTTTGCACTACTGGGCTCATCCAGTTATTATTTGATCAGCCAATCATTATCATTTTAAGGATGAATTCGATAAATTTCAAGTATCAAATATTCTAGAGAATTTTAATTCCTGAAAAATACAATCACAGCTAAACTAGACTTAGTGCTTAATACTTTAAATTTTTTTTGTTTGTTTTTTTAATTTGCCATCCACAAAAAATCCCTTCCCTTGGCCTGCAACATTGGTGATTTATCACTTTTTTTAAAAAGTAGGTGAACTGAAATCATAGATAAGTTTAAAATTACACTGGTTGCATTGGATATAAATATTGAATGTACCAAGAAATGTCAATTTTCCAGATATCCTTTGTTTCTCTCCTCAGATCATAAGCATAAAGATTATTTCTCAAATCTCTTGCAAAAACGGATTTCTATGACATGGTTTCAACAGTTTCATCTTGATATTTTTTTAACAGAACATTTTATAGTAACTGCTTTTTAAAGCAGAAAAAAAACAGTTAGAAAAAAGCAGTGTGGAACCTAATAAGATTTGCTTCTCCTGATCTAAGAATTATTTTAGAATCCTGGTACTAAATTATTCTAAATACTATGCTCTATTTCTGTTATATGGATCTTCCTAGTATCACTTTGGATTATACTCATCCATAATTCCCAATTAACTGTTAGTAAATTCAGAGCAGGGAGATAAGGTTAATTGTTGCATCCCCAGAATCTTGGACAGTGGCCTAACACACAGCAGACAATTGATCAACGTGTGCTGCTGTGCTGTGCCTAGTCGCTTAGCCGTGTCCGACTCTTTGCTAAAACATAGACTGCTAGGCTCCTCTGTCCATGGGGATTCTTCAGGCAAGAATACTGGAGTGGGTTGCTATGACCTCCTCCAGGGGATCTTCCCAACCCAGGAATCGAACCCAGGTATCCCTCGTTGCAGGTGGATTCTTTATGTCTGAGTCACCAGGGGAGCATGAGTCGCAGTGACAAATGTGTAGTGAATAAAAAATTGATTGATTCCTATTCTGTCTTTATAAAACAAAGTGGTATGATTCAAAATCTGGTAAATTGTGTCAAATATCTCACATTCTTATTTCTGGGCTACCTCCACCCGCTAAATACCCAGTTCTCAAATTCCACTGCAAAATGTCATGACATGACCCCTGGTATAGCCACGTGTGGTGCATAGTAAATGTTCAGTAATAATAGTTTACTGAATGATTGAATGAGCAAATGATAATGCTGAATTTTTTTAAAAAATGTAAGAAATTATGGAAATTTGTGAATAGAGTTGAGATATTGAACTGCTCCCTTGAAAAACGCAGGATGAATGTCATATGAATGGAATTCTACATAGTGATGAAACTAATAAAAAAAGATACTGGATATTGGTAAAAGTATTTTTAACCAATTTCATGATGCACTGAGTTCTACTTTTGAAAATCACAAATCAAATATTTTGACATCATTAAGAAAAATGTAATGCCTTTAACAATGTAACTATTTCATTATATAGCATAGTGTTCACTTATTATTTATGATAAATAATCACTCTAAAATTATGGAATATTATCATTCATAATATTACTCCCATCATTTATTAAGTGTTTACTACATTCCATACATTTCATATGCAATATCATTAAAATAGCCTCTTATTGCATGTCAATTTCTTCTGAGAATTTGTCTCAGATATTTTTATAAAGTTTTTCAAAATTCTGTATTTCCAAGACTGTAAATTTTAAGAGGACAGGAAATAAATACATTCTGTCTATTACTTCACACCCAACATTTAGTACAGAACAGTCACATATTAGCTCAAACATAAATTTATCCAATAAATAAATGAACAAATAAATAAATTAGTGTTTCATGGTGGATATTACTACATTTGTCTTACTTATAGAAATAATTTTGACTTACAGGCTATAAGGAACTTGCTCAAGGTCAAGTAATTGTGAGCCAGAACTTGAGGCCATGTTTCTAAGAATTCAAATCAATGGTACTACATATTACGTTTTCTAGTTCACAGTGTTCATACTTCTTGTCTTATTCTGTTCAGGATGCTTAACAAACTTCTATAGACTGGGTGGTTTAAACAGAAGCATTTATTTTGCAGAGTGGAAGGTGGCAAGTCCAGGGTCAGTGTGCTAGCAGATTTAGTGCCAGTGAGGGCCCACTCCCTAATTGATAGATAAGTATCTTCTCACTATGCCTCACATGGCAGAAGAGGGGGCAGGAGAGCTCTCTGGGGCCTTTTTTAAAAGGCCCTAATCCCATTCATGAGGGCCCAACTTTTCTGAACTAAGTACCTCCAAAGGCCCCACATCTTATTTCCATCACTTTGGGGCATAGGATATTAACATATAAATGTAAGGGGGTACACAAACATACATTCCATATCACTCCAAAACAAATGATAATATAATGTGTGTTATTGGTCTATAGTGGAGTCTTAGACTAATGTCCCTAAAGAAGCAACACAGACCATTTGATACATTCTTTAAGACATTTCTTGTTGAAAAGTAGGAATTAATACGTCGTTCAGCTTTAGATTTTAAGTTAAATATGATAAAATAAGGGTTGTGAGGTCCAATGTAGTGCAGAAAAACAGAAACACAATAAAAAAAATAAAAATAATCACAGAAATTTCAACCTCAATCAATCAATTTTTAAAAGCCTTTAAGAAAGGAAAAAAAGGATAAAAATCTGAATATAAAAATTTTACCAGCCAGTGTCAATAATCATAATTTTGATTTGTCAGGAAGAAGATTCTTTAGATTGGGCTAAGGAAATAAAGCTATATGTAGATTATAAGAGATAATCTTAATGCACAAAGATAGAAAAGGTGATAGCAAAAGATTTGAAATTATATACCAGGCAAATGCTAGCTAAGAGAATGCTGCCAAGTAATGTGATATCAGTAAAAATAGACTTTAAAACAAAAAGTTGTACTAGATTACATGGTGTAACATGGATAAACCTTGAAAAAATTAAGCTAACTAAAATAAGCCAGCCAAAAAGAGCAAATATTGTATAATTCTACTTGTGGGAAAATATCATCACAGAATAGACTTTATATATTGAGAGTCCCTTGGACTGCAAGGAGATCCAAGCAGTCAATCCTAAAGGAAATCAACCTTGAATATTCATTGGAAGGACTGATGCTGAAGCTGAAGCTCCAATACTTCGGCCACCTGATGCAAAGAACTGACTCCTTGGAAAAGACCCTGATGCTGGGAAAGATTGAAGGCAGGAGGAGAAGGGGATGACAGAGGCTGAGATGGTTGGATGGCATCACCAACTCGATGGATGTGAGTTTGAGCAAGCTCTGGGAGTTAATGATGGATAGGGAAGCCTGGTGTGCTGCAATCCATGGGGTCACAAAGAGTCAGCCACAACTGAGTGACTGCACTGAACTGATAGAAGAGACACATTCATAGAAACAAAAAGTAGAATAGAGGTTACCAGGGGTTGGGCATATTAAGGGATTTGTTGTTGTTCAGTTGCTCAGTTGTGTCTGACTCTGTGACTCCATGGACTGCAGCACCCCAGGCTTCCCTGTCCTTCACTATCTCCCAGAGCTTGCTCAAACTCATGTCCATTGAGTTGATGTCATTCAACCATCTCATCCTCTGTTGCCCCCATCTCCTCCTTCCTTCAGTCTTTCCCAGCATCAGGGTCTTTTCCAGTGAGTCAGCTCTTCGCATCAGGTGGCCAAAGTAATGGAGCTTAAGCTTCAGCATCAGTCCTTCCAATGAATAGTTAGGGTTGAACTCCTTTAGGATTGACTTGTTTGATCTTGCTGTCCAAGGGACTCTCAGGAGTCTTCTCCAGCACCACATTTTGAAAGCATCAATTTTTCAGCCCTCAGCCTTCTTTATGATACAACTTTCACATCCATACATGACTACTGGAAAAACCATAGCTTTGAGTAGACAGACCTTTGTCGACAAAGTAATGTCTCTGCTTTTTAATATGCTTTTAATAGGTTGGTCATAACTTTTCTTCCAAAGAGCAAGCATCTTTTAATTTCGTGACTGCAGTCACCATCTGCAGTGATTTTTGGAGCCCCCAAAGAAAACAAAGTCTCTCACTGTTTCCATTGTTTCCGCATCATTTTGCCATGAAGTGATAGGACTTGATGCCATGATCTTAGTTTTTTGAATGTTGAGTTTTAAGCCAGTTTTTTCACTCTTCTCCTTCACCTCCATCAAGAGGCTCTTTAGTTCCTCTTCACTTTCTGCCATTAGGGTGGTGGCATCTATATCTGAGGTTATTGCTATTTCTCCCCATAATCTTGATTCCAGCTTGTGCTTCATCCAGCCTGGCATTTGGCCTCATGTACTCTGTATAAAGGGCTTCCCTGATGGCTCAGAGGGTAAAGAATCTGCCTGCAATGCAGAAGACCCAGGTTCGATCCCTGGGTTGGGAAGATCCCCTGGAGAAGGGAATGGCGATGCACTCTGGGATAAGAATACCTGAAGTATCCCACGGACAGAGAAGCCTTTCAGGATACAGTCCATGCGGTCTGGTCGCACTGAGCGACCACACACACACACACACACACACACACACACACACACATGCATAGAAGTTAAATAAGCAGGGTGACAATATATAGCCTTGACATGCTCCTTTCCCAATTTTGAATCAGTCCATTGTTCCTTCTCTGGTTCTAACTGTTGCTTCTTGACCTGCATAAGGTTTCTCAGGAGGCAGGTAAGGTGGCCTGAATTTCCCATCTCTTTAAGAATTTCCCACAGCTTGTTGTGATACACACAGTCAAAGGCTTTAGTGTAGTCAACAAAACAGAAGTAGATGTTTTTCTGGATGAGGGGTTGGGAGTTACTATTTGGTGGGTACACAGCTTGCTTGGATTGATTTAAAAAAATTCTGGAAATGGATAGTTGTGATGGTAGCAAAACATTGTGAATGTCTAAAGCCATTGAATTGGACATTTAAAAGTGATTTAAATGGTTTTTCCAAGTAAATGTAATAAAAGATTTTTAATAGCTCTACCAGTTATAGAGAGGATCATTAGCTAATACTAGTTATTCAGTTCATATTAGAAAGATACTGATTGAATGAACCTAATAAAATGACTTCAAAATACATAGAAAAAAAAATGAGTAGGCTTCCAAGTAAAGTGATAAATCTATTTCAATAATGGGAATTTTAATATATCTTTAATTATTGATTGGTCAAAGCTGAAAAGAATTAATATAGACACAAAGGAGTTTTAGAAAGTTTGATGTAGTAGAAATATTTATTACAATAGTTCCTAAATTATAACATATACATTCTTCTTAAGCACACTTAAAATAGTTACAAAATTGATTGCATTTATATTAGACTCTTAGGCAATCCTCAACCACCCTAATTTGTCCTCAGTAAGAAAATTTAAAAAAATTAAAGACATCAAAAAGGAATAACACCAAAAGGATCTGAGTTGTTGAGGATAATATGAGCATATAGTGCAAGTTAGAATACTAAATTAAAATGCAATAATCACTTGCATCATTATGAAACAGTAACACAGATTAGAAAATAAATATTTCCATGGATATCATTTGTAATCGCAATAAAATATATAATCTATCAGGGGAAATCAAACAAAAGGTGTGCAGGACTTAATAATATTTTAATACTTTATCCAAATAATTTTACCGAGACCTAAATCAATGAAGAGATATTTTCTATGTAGATATAGTCATTTTTATAGAGATATCAAATGTCTCCAAATTAATCTGTAGCTTTAATGCCATTCTAATTAAAATTCTAGCAGAGTTTTATATTTATTTTAAAATCAGATTCTAATATTTACAGAAGAGAAAAGAACCAAGATTTATTAAGACATTAATGGAGGAGAAAAATAAAGAGGGATGATTTTTTCTACCAGATATTAAGAATTAAGATAAAGTCAGAGTAAATAAGAAAGTGTGGGATTGGCACACAGATAGATATGTTGACCCATAGGACAGAATGCTGGTTCAGGGACAGAATCCAGGCTAAGGCACAGAGTACTGTTGCTCAGTCGTGTCCAACTATTTGTGACCCCATGTGGCATGCCGGGCTCCTCTGTCCATGAGATTTTCCAGGCAGGAATACTGGAATGGATTGTCATTTCCTCCTGCAGGGGATATTTCCAACCCAATCAAACCCACATTTCCTGCATCTCCTGCATTGACAGGTGGATTCTTTACCTGAGTTACCTGCGAAGCCCCATGCACAGAATAGACCTTGATAAATACAGGGATGGCATCTCAGATAGCTGGGGAGCTGAAAGACTATTCAATAATTGTGGTTTTATAAAGAAAAGTCATATTTAAAAAATTAAATTTGCCCCTTCCTCTCACCATATTAAAAATAATTGCTAAAGGAATTAAAGATGTCTATATGAAGGTAAAATTAAAGGAAATGTGAGATTGACATGTACATACTGTTATATTTAAAATGGATATCTAACAAGATCCTATGTACAGCATAGGAACTCTTCATACTATGTGGCAGCCTGGATGGGAGGGGATTTTAGGGGAGAATGATTGCCTTGTATAAATATGGCTGAGTCCTTCTGCTGTTCGCTTGCAACTACTACATTGTTCACTAGGGATCCTTCAATATAAAGTAAAAAGTGAAAAAAAAAAAAAAGAAACTGTAAGAGAGGTCCCTCCAAAATTAGAATAAAGAAAACTTCCCTAAATGATGCAAAGAAAAAGCATTAACCACAGAAGTTTAATGACTATGATTACATTAAATTAACAACTTTTGGATCTTAAAGGAAAGTGAAAATAAAGCCACAAGTTCTGGGAAGATATTTGCAATATACACACAACCACCAAAAGACTATTGTAGCAAATATTTTTTAAAAACTCATAAGTCAATCATATTTACAATTATTCTACATAAAACTGAGCAAAAGATATGAAAACTAGTTTCACAAAAGAGGAAACATTTCGTCAAGCAAAATTATGGAAAAAGTCCAATCTTATTTATACTAAGGGGAATAAAAATTAAGATGCAATGAGATAGATACCATTTTACTCACTCGGTTGGCAGAAACTTAGAATTTGACAGCACAAAAATTGGAGAAGATATGGGAACTCCTAGTCATTGCTGGTCCAGGATTAGTTCTTTTCACTTAAACCATTGTATCTCATCTGTTTCCTGCCAGGACTGTCTAATATACACATTCTTATGTTCTAGTTTTTAGGCTCATGGTTATTGGGTACATGTGTTGTTATGTCTCATAACATATTTGTTATTACATTGTATAATGCATATATTTTGCTATTTTTTTACACTTATTAAAAGGAAAAAATGTAAATTTAAAAATAATTTATTATCAACACAGTAAGTCAATAAAAAATTTGTAAATTGCATTTGTGATTTACTTCTAGTTCAAAGACATCTAATTGAACAGAGGTTTTTATTTATACTAATCACACTTAAAAATGAAATTTTAGAAGTGCTTGAATTCCTGCATTTATATGAAAGAGGTTTCTGAAATTTCCCTATTTTTGAAATTTAGCTGAGGTTTTAGTCCTCCGAAATAGTGACTATCATCAAGAAGAACACATTTCATAAATTTGAAAATTATTTATTCTGCTTTACAGTTCAAAAAATTGCTTTTAAATACATTTGACTCTTACAGAAAGCTTGGGTGTCAGATGGATAAGGCACTTATTAGAAGGACTATTTAAATAAGGAGAAACTAAGTCTTTAAGGTGGTAAATTACCTACACAGGTCCACACATTGGCTAGTTGCATAGATTATACTTGACTCTTCACTTTTGTCTATTCTCTCCCTTACACCATTTTACCTGAAAAGATAATAATAAGCTTGTAAGTCTGTGAAATGTTTCACCACTTTGAAAATGCCTTCCACATCACGTCATCTGTTTTGATTCTCACATTCACCCTTGAGTTTCTTTAGCATATTTCTTCCTTCTCATAAAATACATAGAGCATAATTGAAACCAAACGTAGTATTAGCCATGAAAATATAATATCTTTCTGTTAAAAAATTTATTAGATAATCAAATCAAAGTAACAGTAAAATAATCTTGCTTTTGTTTCATAAACCACAGCTATATTTACTGATTTGTTTGAGAAATAGCTAAGATTAATTAGTTTGGAATTTCTTGGTTTTTGTTTTAAAGTAAGTGCATGAACGAAAGAATGAATGAATGGTCATATCATCCAAACAGCTTCTGCTTTTCTGGACTTTGTGAAGAGAGCCAGAAATGTGCTCCTCCCTCTAGAAATGTACTTATTTTACATTTAACAAAGTACAAAGAAACTCTTTCAGGAAGTATATCTTTAAATATTAATTTAAATACATTGAGTACTGTGCAAATGAATAATGTAGGATTATTAAGCAGGATTATTTATTTTCAATCTTATTGATAAGCATCCTGCTTAAATTCTTTTGCTCTTTCCTTAATGCCCATGTGGTCCTGCCAGCGAATGGCAGTCTGGTTACAGGCAAACTACATTTCACATCCCATCAACCCCACCTGCTCACACTTGGCAAGGTTTGACTTGAGTTGCTGCTCATTAGAGGCTCTGGCAGAGAGAAAGAGTGGGTAGAAGCAGCAATGAAACCCGTGCCTGAAAAGTGAAGCTGAGGTTTAGGTTTTATATGGGATTTTATTTGGTGAGTGGTTACACTGCTTTTCATTATACCAGATAACAGGTTGCTGGCAGCATATTTAAGAGATATGGAACTTTTAAGGGGCTGAACATGAAATTAAAGCTTGATGAAATGAAGTCTAATCGGTGCCCCATAGTCATGCGTGTGCCAGGAAACGTACACGCTGGTGCTTTAATTGTAATCAGCCATTCCTTTAAAACAGCTACAATCTCCACTTTGCTGCACATGGAGAATCTAGGAAACAATGCCATTAAGAGTTTATATGCCATCTTATGCTCCGCTTTCTTCATAACATTACATCAGTTCTACAGGCATTTTCTGCTCCATTTACCAAACTGGCTCTAGTCAATGAAGTTTTGCATTATAAGCCCCCAGGGAAGAAAATAATGCAAGAGTTTTACTGTCCATATTAATGCTATTTAATATATTACTCAAACAAGTACTTAAGACCAACAGTTCTGATTACACAACTTTGGTTTAAAGTGGCTTCCAAACTGACTTCTTAACTGGCAACTTCTCAACTGCTCTTGTCTTCCCAAACTTCTCTTTGGCCAATAAGAGGGTCCAGGGAGTACAGCCTGAGATGCCGCAGACTTAATGGTTTTCAATGTTATAATCTTCATTGTGTAAAAAGAAAGAGAAAAATGATGTCCAGCCTGTTTGTTTTGCTTTGTTTTTCCAAAAGTTGTGTGTTTGAATGTTGCTTCAACTGGAACTAATCCTCACCTACCTCTTGGGAGGATAATGTCGCTGAAAAATGGTTTAACATTCTAAAAATGATGTGAGTCCAAAAGTTAAAGTTTGAAGTAGGAGTGAACAGTGAGGTAGAACAGCATTCTGTCTCTTTTTTGGAGGATTTGGAGTTCACTCTCCTCCTTTTGAGTAGGAGAAAACAGATCTGTCTTTTCTCTGTTTGGATAAGGAAGGGAGAGGGCTTAAAGAAGAGAAGAAACACGTTCAGTACCAGCTGTTTCCTAACTCAAGTCTTGCATAAATTCTTTCTTGGGCTAGACATACTAGAACAAAACCTTAAAGAGAATGGAAAATGGAGAGTGAATCAGTGAAACCAATTTTATTATTCTAAATGCAAAATTTTTAGAGAAAAAAAAGAAAAACTAAGGGATAAGTTAATCACAGTTCAATCCAGAACATGTGATAAGTATGTAGGTTTCTAATAATAGCTCTGAGCTCTACTACAGTGGGAGAAACTTCAAGGCATCTCTGCGTGATAAACAGTAGTTACTAATTCTTTTCATAAGGGTATTTATCATATTTAAGCAATTATTACCAGATAGGTGAACCAAGTAATGTGGTTGTTGTTTTCAGTCGCCAAGTTGTGTCCAATTCTTTGCGACCCCATGGACTGCAGCACACTTGGTTCCTCTGTCCTCTACAGTCTCCCAGAGTTTGCTCAAATTCATGTATCAAATAACACCTTCTCAAAATTGAGAAACTTTTATTTTTGGAGAATTGTGTCTTTAACATATAGCCTTTAGCCTTAACATAGTCTTATTAATAATAATATCAGGGTGTTCATATCAAAACAATATCTAGACTTAATATTTAGAGATTTTTTGCCAAGTTTAAGATCTCATTAGGAAGATTTAACTCATAAACATATGGCTAAATAAATTCACAGAGCATGTTTGGGATGTGTGTGTTTAAGCTCAGCAAAAATTTAATTATTTCAGTATAAAAATTTGAGTAAAACATAAAGAATAATGTGTCAAATGGAAATTAAAAGTAATGCCTCAGTATGGTTGCATACTTTATTCATTTTCACCATTGACATGTCTACGTAAAGCTGATATGTGGGACCTCCAGGTAAGCTAGAATTCTATCTTCCCTTGACCTACCCATTGTTTTGTGAGAAAATATTTACTACATAAGCTTTTTTCCACCCTGTCTTATCCAGATGCTCTCTTCACAGAAATTTTTCATTTCTTTCACTAGCATCATTTTTTTGATTTGCTCAAACAAAACACCATTTCCCTATATTCTACTGCAGGTTCTGTACTGTTGCCTGGATTTTTCATCCGTCCAAACTACCCTCAACTCTGCCATATGAAAAGTCATGGACCTTGGAATTCAGCAGACCTGGGTCCAAGCACCATTTCTATCTCTTGCTAGTGTGTATCCTTTTAAACTTAATATTATGAGCATCATTTTCCTCCTCTAGACAATGAAACAGTTTTGTAGGTTAGTATAAGAACTAGAGGTACTGTGCAATGACAATGTTGAACTTTTGAAAACTCTTAAAAAATTTTTTTTTATTGACACATAGTTGATTTACAATGCTGTGTCAGTTTCAGGTGTACAACAAAGTGAATCAGTTATATATTTACATGTATCTACTATTTTTTTAGATTCTTTTCTCCTATAGGTCATTACAAAGTAGTGAGTAGAGGTAAAATAAGGAAATAAAGGAAGCTAGAATATAAATGAATGAAAAGCCATCCCTGTCCCTTCCAAATAGAGCTGGTGTGTGCTCAGCCTAGGACTGTGGGGATCCGCCAGTGGTCCATGAGAGCAGTGAGTCTTCTTGCAGAAAGGAGTACTTGGCCGGGGTTTCTCTCTCCCAGTGACTAAGTCATCTGGGCAAGGGAAGCGAAGCCTGAAATGTTCGGGATTGCTGTGAGGGGAAGTCAGCCCGACAGGCTGAGTTGCCTTTCTTGTCCTTGGCATTGTAACAGTGCACGGTCTTCTGTTGTTCCTGGAACCACTCGAGCATATAATGAATGGAGTACCAGTGATTGGAAACGGTCGGCCCGCGATGATATTTCCGCAAGTTGTTTTCTTTCTACAACTTGGTAATGGATTTTTCTAACTTTAACAGGATGGTTGAAGTGTCTCATGATTTTATGTGCTGTTGCCCCCTCTGGAGCCAACTCTGTCCAGTTATCATGTCATTTTTTTTTTAACACTGAAAATCAACCCCTCTCCAAAACTGTAAATGTTTTCCTTGGAAGGTTACATGATCCTAAGCAAACAAACAAAATGAAGAGCCATTCTGGTTCTTCTGGAGACATTGGAACTCTGTTTTTAATGAGTTAAGTTTTTGAATCTACAGATTAGGTTCACTGAATTCTGCAGAGGTCAGGGGAGACTAAGGAACGTTTGACAGTCTGGGCAGGAGGGAAATGGAGCTCTGTGGGGCTGGCCCTTTGCTGTGAACTGAGGCCTGGTGGGCCAGTTAAATGAAAGGTAAGACAGATGGCTAAGTTGTGAGTACTAAGTAATGAAGACAGACTAGCCAGACATACCTGGGTTAAAATCCCAGCTCCACTACTAACTAGATAGATGACCTTAGACAAAATTCTTAAAATTCATTAGCTTCAATTTTTTTTTCATTAGCTTCAAATTTTATATCCTTTGTGGAACTGTGAGTATTAATACATATTGAGTACTTATTATATGCTGGGCACTGTTCTAAGCATTTTGTTTGTAGCATTCTATTTAATAATTTTTATAATAATCCTATAAGGTGTAAAGCAAATATTACTATTTGAATTGTAAGGATAAGAAAACTAAGAGAAAACACTCTTAGCTGAAGCTAACAAAGTTGGTAATGACAAAGTTAGAATTTTAATCTATGCAATTGGACGCCAAAGCCTATATTTTTAACCACTATGGTATAACTAAGTCACTTGACATACTTCCTGGCATATAATTAACATTTAATAAATGGGAGAATCCAACATATACTTATAGATTATGTTTATATTTCAATATGTGTTGTGTTTTAGTTGCTCAGTCGTGTCCAACTCTTTGCAACCCCATGGACCGTATCCCAACAGGTGCCTCTGTCCCTGGGATTCCCTAGGCAAAAACACTGGAATAGGTTGCCGTTCCCTTCTCCAGATATTTCAATATATGTCATATGTATTCAAGATTTGCTTTTGGAACTTTTAACAAGAATTAGTAAACTGTGCTTAAGATTTTTAAAATAAGTGTTGAGAATTGCTACTGGAGCTTTAGAGTCGGCAGCTACACTGGTTACTGATTTAGGAAGTTCTAGGACCTCCTCACCACTGAGGGTAAGCTCAGGGGTGATTAGAGATTCTCTAGAGTCAGTTTCAACTTTGGAGAGGAACCTCTTTCTCCTTCATTGTTAATTTATTTATAAATTAATAAATTTATTAATATATTAATTTATTTCCTTAGAAAGAGAAAATTAAATGAAGCCATTTTTTCATTTTTATTTTATCATTTTTAGCTTTCTATTAATTGATATAATCTTATGATTCTTTTCTCTAATTTTTTTTTAATTCTTATTTTCTTAGCTAATCCACTGATTGTCATTTCATCAGCTGAATTTCTCTGCTGTAGACACCATCTCATTGGAAAAGACACTGATGCTGGGAAAGATAAGGGATGGGAGAGGAGAAAGGAACGACAGAAGATGAGTTGGTTGGATGACATCACTGAATCAATGGATATGAGTTTGAGCAAACTCCAAGAGATTGTGAAAGACAGGGAAGCCTGGCATGCTGCAGTCCACAGGACTGCAAAGAGTCAGACGTGACTTAGCAACTGAACAGCCACAGATGCCATGAAGACAACATTCTAACTCAATGGCTACACACTGGAAGGCAGAGTTCCTTCTTCCATTACTGTTAACACACTGTGCCTTAACGCTTTATGGAAAGCCCCAGCTCTAGTTCATCTTGAATATAAAACCACAGAATTAACCACAAGGCCTACTTCATAGCTTCCAGAAGCCCCATCCAGATTATTCTTCATAACTCCAAGCATGCAAAAAAAAGGAAAACCCAAAAATCCAAACTAAAAACCTTTAAATTTATAGAATTTAAAGTATTGAATCAACCAGCCTAATCTTCGTATTTCCATTCAAGTTAAAGTAATTTTTTTTTTCTTTTGAGCTCCTTAAAGTGTTCTTGATTTCCCACATTATCTCCTACCATGGACACTTTTCTCTAGCTCCACTGATGTCCTTCTTTCCAGTTTTTACCTTATTTTCCCAGCCATGTGGATTCTGCTTCCACAGTCACGCATCTTGTATGTGTCCTCCCCACTGATGGTCCTTCATCAGTCTACCAGCAAATTTATGTTATACACAAATATTTTTGCTGACAAACTTTACCCTGTGATAATTCTTTGTATTCTAAGTGTGAAACAAATTTTCAGTAAATTATTGATTATATACAGATAGAGGGCTTATGAATTCTTTGCTAAGCATGTATGTAGATACACACCATATACCACATGAGGTAAGACATCTGTCTGGTGACAGGTCCCATCATTGTTACTCAGCTTGTATCACAATCTTACATGAGTTGAAAAGCTGCTTTACAAGTATACTCTACACATTTTGTATGTGCCTGTTTAGTGTCTTATACTACATTGTTTTGAGGAAGAAAACTTGATTTTTTTAAATTTTCCTACTTAATTCTGTCATTTGGTCTCCTGTGGAGTTCCTACTCAACTGTTTTCTGAGATAATCAAAGCATGTCAATTGTTCTTTTCTCCTAATTCAGTCAAATTTCTTAAAACCCCTCATGATTGCTTAAATTTTTAAAATTCTGATTTATTCTTCTATATTTCTTCACTAATGTCTGTGTATGTGACCCATTTCAGGATTCTTAATTTTTAAAATAACTTTGCTTTACTCTAAATGCTTAATAAACCAACCAACCAACAAATAAGTAAATAAAAATAAATAGACCAGATCAACAAATTAAAAAGGGCCTTCAGGTAGGGAAAGTCCAATACCACTTTGATATTCTTGAATGAATTCACACGAGAAATCTAGATCCATGTGCTACATAAACTGAGCTTAGCAACCAAGTCTGACATACCGGCCATTTCACCAGACTCTTAAAAGCTGTTATTTTTGACTGAAGAAAGAAATTTGCATTGATTACCTAAACAGACTGACATTCATCTGAGAGAACATGATCAATCTACAGCAAGCGCACTAGCCAACTAGCACATTCATTGGAAAATAGCTTCAGCTTAGAGTAAAATTAATATGTTTTTTCCTTTTATTCTGCGTAGGCAATAGCAACTTTTTGGTTTTGCTTAAGTATTATCTATTCCAGCTTATACATTGTTTACTTTTCCTAATGTAATAATAACACCATGGCACAAATGCATTCTTTCCATGTGAGATAATTATATGAATTAAGTTAGTCCAATACTTACACCTAGCTTGAGTTCAAAACAGTTTTTTTTTTTTTAATGTTTTGATTATAAGCAAGTAAAGGAGCATATGTCCAATTACATTTTGGGTGCAATAGCTTTAGCCACCACATTTTGGCATTTTATTTTATTAGCGAAAAGTTCACATATGGTTTCCATGTCTCCAAGCTGTCTTTAAGGATACAAGAGTTGTATAACCCAACATTGTTTTCTTTCCTTTTTGCTCCCAGCCCCCTCTGCATTTTTCACATATGCTCCCTTATAGAGGTACCTCTCATAGTTTTAAAGATTATATGTGCAAATTGTGAAAATCTGAAAAGTTTCCTGGTGCTTTGAAGAGACGATGAAAGGAATGCTTCTAGCCCTAAGATTTTTACCTAAAAAAGGGAAAAAAAAACATTTAATGAATACCAAAATGTTTACTATAGAAACAGCAGTATTAGTATGCAAATATAGCAAGTTTACAATGATTTTTTAGTTGCTTCCTTCTCATGGCCTGGTGCCATGCTAGAGTTCTCAGAGTCCCTTTCCTCTTTAGAACCCTCCCCGGCAGCTTTGGAATCAAGGAAGGGGGGAAGTTAAGTGAACATCTTAAAGACTGAAATGTATAAGACCCAGCCGTTCTGGTGAAGGACACAGGATAAGGGAGCACAAAGAAACATATTCAGCTCTTTTTACTTTCAGCGTTCTGCCCTATATCTGTGTTACTGACACAGTTAATGGTTTGGAAAACTGCAAAACTTGCATAGTTTGGTCAAGAGTTAAAGACAACCTTTCTAAACAACTAAAACTTGGTTATTTTTTAGGTTTGTTACTCTAGAATTTTAAGAGCCTTGGGGTAAATCCAATCTATTTCAGTAACCTTGCTTGTATATTGAAAAAGTCATATCCAAATTATAAAGAAAGTGGGAATTTTGAATATATTGTTGATTTACAAAGATTTCTGAAACTTCATACAGACATAGTGTTAATATTAGACACTCTTCACATTGTATATATATTTGATTAAAAAATAAAAACACTAAGACTTTGAAATAGTCCACGTTGTTAAATTTGTGCTAAGCATGCTATAACAGTAGAATGGAACTCTGCTTTCAAAGATTTACTTAAAAAGCTGTTTGTAGGCACTCCTTGAGAACTAGGACGTGGAATATTTTGTCTATTTTCTCTTGAGGAAGAAATCTGATGGGTGTCCCATGTAGCTGATATGATGAAAAGTGTTGGAGCTTCACAGACCAGCCAACATCTACCTGTCCAGCTGATTTTCTTCTCTTACCCCTCTGGGCAAAATGTCTTTTTAGGTGATAGAAAATCTTTGTTTCTTTGTGGGAAGTGTTAATAGATCACAGAAGAAAGCCAACTGCTTTCCAAATGGCTTTAGTCTTTTATCTATAAAAAAATCATTAACCATCCAAAGGAGACATGTACAGATATTTTTTTTCCAGTTATAATATATTGCACTTGAGCTGTGGAACATATACCAATAGTGTTATTTAGAATTTGGGCATATTATGAATGTTGAAGTGCAAATACCTTCTTATGCCTTTAAGTTCACTTTTCAAATATGTCTCTCACTTATATTAACTACCTCCTTTCTATATTTCGACTCATTTGGACTTTTGGGGGAAGTCAGTTTTAGCAACCAATAGCCAAAGAAAGTTGTTGTTGTTTGTTGTTTAGTCTCTAAGTCATGTCCAACTCTTTTGCTACCCCTTGGACCGTAGCCCACCAGGCTCCTCTGTCCATGGTGTTTCCTAGGAAAGAATATTGGTGTGGGTTGCCATTTCTTCCTTGAGGGGTTCTTCCTAATGTTGGGATCAAACCCACATCTCCAGCATTGGCAGCCAGGTTCTTTACCACTGAACTACCAGGGAAGATCTTAAAGTGAGTGTTACAAATTTATAGTTGAGTCAGAAGTTTCAATTTCCTTTAAATTTGGCAGAAATGTATTCAAGACTGATTGTTCACTTACAGTGTACAGACCTAACATTAATAGGATTTAACCTAGAGAATACATATCTGTTTTACAAAATCAAGTTTAGTGCTTTAAGTGCTTATATCACATGATATGAAGCTTGTAGAAATTAGGATGCTTTCAGACTGTGGTGTAAGACCTAATATACACTATTGTTTCCTGTTAGAGATCGCCTGTCACTGTATTATTTCTAAACAGGCTAATCTTTATATTATTATCTATTTTAATGCTATTTAGAGAGAATGTACAGAGTCTTATACGAATGTCCTCGGGAATAGTAATTATTTTAATGGTAATAGAAATAGTAGGTGCCATTGACGAAACATCTCCTCTGTGCCTGGTACTAAGTTAAATGCACTACATATATTATATAGTTTAATGCTCCAATAATAATCTTATCCCCATGTTGTACACCAGAAAAAAAAGAAGCTTAAAGAAATTACAAGTAATTTTCTCTAAGTTTTACTACCCGGAAGTGACAAAACTGAAACTTATCCCAAATCTTTCCCTGTGAAAGGGTTAAAAAAATTTTTTAATGGTACAAATGTATGGTAGAAATTACCCTTTTAAAACTAGAGCATTTGATTAAGAATATTATGTAAATTGGAAAAGTTTAAGAGTTTCACTAAAAAGCATTTTGAAGAGAAAAATAATTTTTATTTAATATTTTTGTAATAAACAATATAGGCATGAGGTGTAAAATGCCAGCTAGAAAAGACTATACAGTAAAAAAGCATATCTTTACTCTGATTTATAATCCTGTTTCCCTCCTAAGAGGAAACTAAAGCCACCTGTTTCTTATTCTTCCTCATAGAGATACCCATCACATATATAAGCATGGGCATGTAGGCAAGCATGTGCATGCACACACACACACGCACACACACACACACACACACACACACATACACATTCTTCCTTACCCAACCCCTAATCCTTCCTTCCTTATAATGGAAGCTCATTCTGTTCTGGGGGAAAATGTGCCTTGCTAAAATACCATATTTCCAAGATACCTTACCATTTGAACAGTTATTCAATATGGTTCTGGCCAAAGAGAGGAAAACAGAAATCGATAGTTGGGGCTTGGAGAAATTTTCTTAGGAAGGCTGCAGAATGTACAGTTTCACTTCTCTCTGCCTGAAATATCAGTAAGATGTTGGAAAGGGAACAACCATCTTGTAATAAGTAGGTGGTAAGCCACACGGTGAGAATTAGTGAGAGAAAGAAAGAAGCAGCCTGGATCTTTGTTGGTAAAATGGTGTCATTGTGGTAGCACCAGACTGCTTTTCTTCGTTAGAAAATTGAATTTCTAATTTATGCTTCATCCTTTTAGCAACAGTATAATATTCTACTTTGTGGATGTAATGTGATTTCTCATCTGCTATTAAATTCCAATTAGGTTGTTCTCATGCTCCTGTTAAAGACAATTTTGCAATGAATATCCAAATACATGCCATTCTGTGCATGAGCGCACATATCTGTGCAGTAAATTTCTAGAAGCAGAGTTGCTTGGTCAAAAATGTGCATGTTTAGGAAGTTTAGGTGCTGTCAAATTGCTTGTCATAGAAATCATTGCAGTAAACTGACATTAGTTTATGAAAAAGCAGGTTTCTCCACATTCTTATTAATGTAATATAAAATTTTAGGTTTTGTGTTCCAAATTGAAAAGTAAAAAAAAAATCCATATGTAGTTTTAATTTAAATTTATATTGTTATAAACAAAGGTGAAAAACTTCATATATTTTCATTTATTTCCCTTTTCCACAGACTTTGTGATTCCTCATTCCAATTTGTTTGTGTTCATTTTTACTGAACTATTCAAAGGAAATTTTAAATACTAGAAAAATTATTTCTTTATTCTTATATAATTAATACATTCCTAGCTTTCAATTTATATTTAATGTTTTATGTTTTTTATCCATGCAGATTTGTTTACACCTCATTGAATTTATTAAGGCAATTGAATTTAATTTACATAACTGAAAAGGCCTTCTTCATTTAGATTATAGAAACATCCTTCTATGAATTTCACAATTTGATCCAGTTTATAATTCATTTTGATTTAGCTTATGAAGTAGAGTTCAGCATCAGTTTCTTCCAGATGTTTACTCAGTTGTTCTATTACTCAGTTGTAACTATTGAATAAACCCTTTCTCCTTACTAATTTGTAGTGCCACTTTTATCATGTACTAGATGCCTATCCATATCTGAGTCTATTTATGGCCATTTTGATCTATTCCATTAATCAATCTGTCTAGTCCTATGTCAGTATCAGTTCAGTTCAGTTCAGTCGGTCAGTCGTGTCTGACTCTTTGTGATCCCATGAATTGCAACACGCCAGGCCTACGTGTCCATCACAAACTCCCTGAGTTTGCTCAAACTCATGCCCATTGAGTTGGTGATGCCACCCAGCCATCTCATCCTCTGTCGTCCCCTTCTCCTCCTGCCCCCAATCCCTCCAGCATCAAGGTCTTTTCCAACGAGTCAACTCTTTGCATGAGGTGGCCAAAGTATTGGAGCTTCAGCTTCAGCATCAGTCCTTCCAATGAACACCCAAGACTGATCTCCTTTAGGATGGACTGGTTGGATCTCCTTGCAGTCCAAGGGACTCTCAAGAGTCTTCTCCAACACCACAGTTCAAAAGCATCAATTTTTCAGTGCTCAACTTTCTTCACAGTCCAACTCTCACATCCATACATGACCACTGGAAAAACCATAGCTTTGGCCAGATGGACCTCTGTTGGCAAAGTAATGTCTCTACTTTTTAATATGCTATCTAGGCTGGTCATAACTTTCCTTCCAAGGAGTAAGCGTCTTTTAATTTCATGGCTGCAATCACCATCTGCAGTGATTTTGGAGCCTTAAAAAAATAAAGTCTGACACTGCTTCCACTGTTTCTCCATCTATTTCCCATGAAGTGATAGGACCAGATGCCATGGTCTTAGTTTTCTGAATGTTGAGCTTTAAGCCAACTTTTTCACTCTCCTCTTTCACTTTCATCAAGAGGCTTTTTAGTTCCTCTTCACTTTCTGCCATATGGGTGGTGTCATCTGCATATCTGAGGTTATTGATATTTCTCCTGGCAATCTTGATTCCAGCTTGTGCTTCTTCCAGCCCAGCATTTCTCATGATGTACTCTGCCTATAAGTTAAACAAGCAGGGTGACAATATACAGCCTTGATGTACTCCTTTTCCTATTTGGAACCAGTCTGTTGTTCCATGTCCAGTTCTAACTGTTGCTTCCTGACCTGCATACAGTTTGCTCAAGAGGTGGGTCAGGTGGTCTGGTATTCCCATCTCTTGAAGAATTTTCCACTTTATTGTGATCCACACAGTCAAAGGCTCTGGCATAGTCAATAAAGCAGAAATAGATGTTTTCTGGAACTCTCTTGCTTTTTCGATGATCCAGTGGATATTGGCAATTTGATCTCTGGTTCCTCTGCCTTTTCTAAATCCAGCTTGAACATCTGGAAGTTCACGGTTCACGTATTGCTAAAGCCTGACTTGGAGAATTTTGAGCATTACTTTACTAGTGTGTGAGATGAGTGCAATTGTGCAGTAGGTAGTTTGAGCATTCTTTGACATTGCCTTTCTTTGGGATTGGAATGAAAACTGACCTTTTCCAGTCCTGTGGCCACTGCTGAGTTTTCCAAATTTTCTGGCATATTGAGTGCAGCACTTTCACAGCATCATCTTTCAGGATTTGAAATAGCTCAACTGGAATTCCATCACTTCCACTAGCTTTGTTCGCAGTGATGCTTTCTAAGGCCCACCTGACTTCACATTCCTGAATGTCTGGCTCTAGGTGAGTGATCACAGCATCGTGATAATCTGGGTCGTGAAGATCTTTTTTGTACAGTTCTTCTGTGTTTTCTTGCCACTTCTTAATTTCTTCTGCTTCTGTTAGGTCCAAACCACTTCTGTCCTTTATTGAGCCCATTTTTGCATGAAATGTTCCCTTGGTATCTCTAATTTTCTTGAAGAGATCTCTAGTCTTTCCCATTCTGTTGTTCTCCTCTATTTCTTTGCATTGATAGCTGAGGAAGGCTTTCTTATCTCTCCTGGCTATTCTTTGGAACTCTGCATTCAAATGGGAATATCTTTCCGTTTCTCCTTTGCTTTTCACTTCTCTTCATTTCACAGCTATTTGTAAGGCCTCCTCAGACAACCATTTTGCCTTTTTGCATTTCTTTTCCATGGGGGATGGGTCAGTATGACACAGCTTTAATTACTATACCTTTTTAATATGGTTCTACATGGGGCTTAGCTCCTCATTATTTTCATGTTTCAATATTGTTCTTTCTCTTCTTGCTTGTCTATTTTTCCACACAAACTTTAAAAACAACATGTCTGCTTCTGAAAAAGATTCTCTTCTTATGAATTGAGCATTAAATATATAGGTTAATTAAGCAAAAATCTCTGAGATGTTGCATCTTGCTATCCAAAAATGTTACGCACATTTTCATTTATTTTAATCTTATTTTATTTCCTCAGTAACATCTTATGATTTTCTTCTTATAGATCATATGCATTTTCTGTTCATTTATTCTTCTATTTTTCACTTTTCATTGTTATTATTGCTGTCAAAGTGGTGTCCATTTTAATTCTTAGTTTGCCATTGTTTTATACTTGATTTCAGAAGCTTAACATTTCCCTTAAAAACCTATCAAGTGCATTTCTTGCTTGTGAAGTTTTTAATTCATTTCCTTGAATTTTCTAGGTAAATAGTGGTGTTTTTTTCCTTTCCAATTTTTAAGCTTATTATTGCTTCCTTTTGTCCAATTGCAAATACTAAATATAAGTTCAAATTCAAATTAGAGCTCTATTTTAACTACAAAAAAATTAATATACTCTCCCAACTTGGCTCCCTACCCCATCCACAATGCTATTAAATTTACTCTGTTATAGCCTTCTCTTGGAATACCTTAACAATCCATAGAAAATGTATGTTAGCTACAACTATGTTTTGGTAGAAAACAAGGCTGTAGAGAAATGTAAAAATGTTGATTTAGTTAAAAATTATATTGAAAGCCAATGGAATTTCTAAATAATGAAAATATTTACAAGCCTTAGCTAACAATTCCATCTTAAATAATAATTGCACCAATAAAATTCAATATAAAGAACAACGTTTCCCTGGATTTTAATGCAAAAAAAAAAAAAAATCCATTTGAAAAATTCCTCACCTTAATCAAAATGTTGTTGTTGTTCAGTTGCTGAGTTGGGTCCAACTCTTTGTGACACCATGGATTGCAGCACACCCGGTTTCCCTGTCCTTCATTATCTCCTGGAGTTTGTTCAAACTCATATCCATTGAGTCGGTGATGTTATCTTAACCATCTCATCCTCTGCCACCCCCTTCTCCTTTTGCCTTCAATCTTTCCCAGCATCACACTCTTCACTGAGTCAACTCTTCACATCAAGTGGCCAGAGTATTGGAGCTTCAGCATCAGTCCTTCCAATGAATATTTAGGGTTGAATTTAGGGTTGATTTCCTTTTGTATTGACTGATGTCATCTCCTTGCTGTTGAAGGGACTCTCTAGAGTCTTCTCTAGCACTACAATTTGAAAGCTTCAATTCTTCAGCAGTCAACCTTAATTATGGTCCAATTCTCACATCCATATATGACTACTGGAAAAATCGTAGCTTTGACTATATGAACATTTGTCAGCAAAGTGATATTTCTACTTTTTAAAAAATCTGTCTAGGTTTGTCATAACTTTCCTTCCAAGCAGTAAACAACTTTTAATTTCATTGCTGCAGTCACCATCTGCAGTGATTTCTGAGCCCAAGAAAATAAAATCTGTACTGCTTCCACATTTTCCCCTTCTATTTGGCATGAAATGATAGAACCAGATGCCATGATCTTAGTTTTTCGAGATCACTCAACTTAAAATGTTGAGTTTTAACCCAGCTTTTTCACTATCCTCTTTCACCCTCATCAAGAGGCTCTTTAGTTCCTCTTCACATTCTACCATTAGAGTGGTATCATCTGCATATCTGAGGTTGTTGATATTTCTCCTGGCAACCTTGATTCCAGCTTGTGATTCATCCAGCCCAGCATTTCACATGATGTACTCTGCATATAAGTTAAATAAGCAGGCTGACAATATACAGCCTTGAAGTACTCTTTCCCAATTTGGAACCAGTCTGTTGTTCCATATCTAGTTCTAACTGTTGCTTCTTGACATCATACAGGTTTCACAGGAGAGAGATAAGATGGTATGATATTCTCATCTCTTTAAGAATTTTCCACAGTTTGCTGTTATCCACAGTCAAAGACTTTTGCATAGTCAATGAAGCAGAAGTAGATATTTTTCTGGAATTCCCTTGCTTTCTCTATGATCCAACAAATATTGGCAATTTGGTCTCTGGTTCCTCTGCCTTTTCTAAATCCATCTTGCACATCTGGAAGTTCTTGGAGCCTGGCTTGAAGGATTTTGAGACTTACCCTGCTAGCACATGAGATGAGTGCAATCGTATGGTAGTCAGAACATTCTTTGGCATTGCCCTTCTTTGAGTTTGGAGTGAAAACTCAAATTTCTCAGTTCCATGGCCATTGCTGAGTTTTCCAAATTTGCAGATATATTGAGTGCAGCACTTTAACGTCATCATCTTTTAGGATTTGAAATAGCTCAGCTGGAATCCCATCACTGCAACTAGCTTTGTTGGTAGTAATTCTTCCTAAAGCCCACTTGACTCCACACTCCAGGATATCTGGCAAAATGGATGTGTTCATATATATGATAGAGCTTTATAAATGTATTCAGTATTATTTTACTGGAATCAAATTGCAATTATTTCATGTGGAATGCTTTACATCTAAGTAACTGAAAACTTTAAGATGACTCAATAACTCTTTAAAATTAGTGAACTTTGGATAGAATTATCATATATTTAAGCTTTCTTCATTATGTGTTATATTTCACATTTGATTTTCAAGATAAACAAACAAGTAGCTAAAAGGAACCGGTCATGTAAGAAAAACAAAATATGTAAAATAATGAATTCAATAAAATCAGATGATAAAGTCGGTTACTAAGATGAATAGTTTACCTATTGCAAATTTTGATCACAAAACTAATTTCACAGCAAATTCTTTCCTTAAAAAAATAAAAGAAAGCAACATGTCATGGCCAATAACTGCTGAAAAACTGTGGAGACTGGCACTTCCAAATGCTTGGCAGATTATTAAGCCAATTTTTATTGAGTCCACTCTAGCTGTTGGAGGGTCTGTGATTCCCAACTGTTTCACATCAGAGAATGAAAACAAGTAGGGCCCAGCCAAGACCACATTGGTGACTGCCAGCCCCTTTATATGCCAAACATGAAAGCAGCAAGTCCAGATGCTTTGATCCTTGCATTTTTGGATTCAGCCCAAAATTATAGGGAAAAAAAAAGCACAACTCATGTTAGGACAACATACATTATAACTAGAAATCAATCAATAGCACTGTGACCTTCAAACTCAGTAAATGTTTGGAGTAGGTTTCAGAGCATGTAATCTAAATTGGGGATTGGAAGTTGGAACTGGTCCTAAACTAACAGAAAAAAAAAATGTATATTTTTAAAATATAGAGATTAAAGGAAGCAACAGATGAAGTTTTAATTTATACGTGTGTGTGTGCATATGTATATATTCATGAAGAATGTATTCTAATTTAAAAGACTCGTGATGGTAAGAAAAGAAAGCCATGACCACAATGAAAACCTCTTTCTCTGCATATAATTAAAAGAGAAACCAAAGTGTGGCAGGAAAATATATTGGAAGGAAATTATGAGCTTTCTCCCAATTTAGGGTAAAAGAATAAAGAGATAATTTAAGAGGTGAGTCACTTGGTTGCTAGGACACTGTCCTGACTCGCAGCAGTACTTGGGTCTGCCAACTTGGGAAACAATTGGCTCTGGTCTTGGCAGAGTGGTGGCCCTGAATTCCCCAACACAGGTATACTGAAAAATTGGCAGTGCAGAGCTGAGCTAAAGACTTGATGGCCAATCTGAATTTGGGCACAAGTGAAACTGCAGCTTCAATCCTAGTATTTTAATCACTGCCTATGGCCAGGGTAGTTACTTGAGAAAAAAAAAATCTGGGACAGAAGAAATAACAGTTAAAAGTAGCTTAGTTTGAGGGGGAAGGGTCTGGCACCAAGAAGTAATTAAAAGTAATCTTGCATCCTTTATATTATTTTGTTTTTTAAATTCACAACAATGATTTGACTGTATTGTCACAATTTCTGTCTAGACTACATTGTGTTAAACCCCACCGTTTTGTATTATAAAGCTTTTGAATCATGCCTGGCTCCAAATAGGCTATTCTAACACAAAAGCTGATATATAGTAACACTGATAACGTTCAAAAACCTATCATTACAATTTCTCTCTCTCTCTTTTTTTAAAGTACATTTTCTTTTCTCAGTCAGAAAAGTAAATTAGTGGTGGTGATAATATTTTGCAGTCTCTACCGACATGTCAGAAAGGCATTATACAGATAGTCTAACATTTTCAAAACCTTCCAGGAACTGGAGAAGCCAGTTCCTGGAAGATCTGGTCTCAGTCTGCAAAAACAACTTTTTTTTCCCCCTGCAATATGAATTTAGTCAAAATTCCTCACAGCCTCTCTGAGAGAGCTGGGTCAGGAAAGATGATGAGGCTATCAGTTTGACTATGTTATCCACATATTTTCTGAATGTCTACATGTATGCTCAGGCATAAGGCAGGGCTGTTAGTGGAAGGTATAAGATAAGAATAAGTTGAAGCACAAGATCAGAAGGTGGCATGTTTTTAAATGAACTCATTTACCCAAGTCTAGGAACAGCTTGATTTATAACAGAAATAGTGATATAATGCCATGGAATCCATCTTTTGCACTGAGATTTTTAGTTGTTGTTGGTCATCTCTTACATAGATTAATACTCATATTTATACTCATAATACACATGTTTTCTATTCTATTAGTAGAATTCTTTTCCTTGAAGCAAATATTAGCTAGATCTATGCCTAACAGAAGCAGAAGAAATTAAGAAGAGGTGGCAAGAATACACAGAAGAACTATACAAAATAGATCTTCACGACCCAGATTATCACAATGCTGTGATCACTCACCTAGAGCCAGACATCCTGGAATGTGAAGTCAGGTGGGCCTTAGAAAGCATCACTGCGAACAAAGCTAGTGGAAGTGATGGAATTCCAGTTGAGCTATTTCAAATCCTGAAAGATGATGCTGTGAAAGTGCTGCACTCAATATGCCAGAAAATTTGGAAAACTCAGCAGTGGCCACAGGACTGGAAAAGGTCAGTTTTCATTCCAATCCCAAAGAAAGGCAATGTCAAAGAATGCTCAAACTACCTACTGCACAATTGCACTCATCTCACACACTAGTAAAGTAATGCTCAAAATTCTCCAAGTCAGGCTTTAGCAATACGTGAACCATGAACTTCCAGATGTTCAAGCTGGGTTTAGAAAAGGCAGAGGAACCAGAGATCAAATTGCCAATATCCACTGGATCATCGAAAAAGCAAGAGAGTTCCAGAAAACATCTATTTCTGCTTTATTGACTATGCCAGAGCCTTTGACTGTGTGGATCACAATAAACTGTGGAAAATTCTTCAAGAGATGGGAATACCAGACCACCTGACCCACCTCTTGAGCAAACTGTATGCAGGTCAGGAAGCAACAGTTAGAACTGGACATGGAACAACAGACTGGTTCCAAATAGGAAAAGGAGTACATCAAGGCTGTATATTGTCACCCTGCTTGTTTAACTTATAGGCAGAGTACATCATGAGAAACGCTGGGCTGGAAGAAGCACAAGTTGGAATCAAGATTGCCGGGAGAAATATCAATAACCTCAGATATGCAGATGACACCACCCATATGGCAGAAAGTGAAGAAGAACTAAAAAGCCTCTTGATGAAAGTGAAAGAGGAGAGTGAAAAAGTTGGCTTAAAGCTCAACATTCAGAAAACTAAGACCATGGCATCTGGTCCTATCACTTCATGGGAAATAGATGGAGAAACAGTGGAAGCAGTGTCAGACTTTCTTTTCTTGGGCTCCAAAATCACTGCAGATGGTGATTGCAGCCATGAAATTAAAAGACGCTTACTCCTTGGAAGGAAAGTTATGACCAACCTAGACAGCATATTAAAAAGCAGAGACACTACTTTGCCAACAGAGGTCCATCTGGCCAAGGCTATGGTTTTTCCAGTGGTCATGTATGGATGTGAGTGTTGGACTGTGAAGAAAGTTGAGCACTGAAAAATTGATGCTTTTGAACTGTGGTGTTGGAGAAGACTCTTGAGAGTCCCTTGGACTGCAAGGAGATCCAACCAGTCCATCCTAAAGGAGATCAGTCTTGGGTGTTCATTGGAAGGACTGATGCTGAAGCTGAAGCTCCAATACTTTGGCCACCTCATGCAAAGAGTTGACTCACTGGAAAAGACCCTGATGCTGGGAGGGATTGGGGACAGGAGGAGAAGTGGACAGCAGAGGATGAGATGGCTGGATGGCATCACCAACTCAATGGACATGAGTTTGAGTAAACTCCGGGAGTTGGTGATGGACAGGGAGGCCTGGCGTGCTTGGATTCATGGGGTCGCAAAGAGTCAGACACGACTGAGTGACTGAACTAACTATGCCTAAATAGCTATATAAATACTAAGTTGAAAAAAGTATATGACTATTCATTTATCCATTCATTCTTTGTTGAGCCTTTGTTCTTGTGAAAGGCTTTGTTGGAGGCTGAAAGGAATTTTTAAAGTGGAAAACAGTATGCTACAGTAGAAGAGCCACCAATTTGGAGTAGCAATGTTTAATTCTATCCTGGCTTTTTCATTTAGCAAGGACAGGACCTTGAAGAAATCACTTATTCTCTTTGTATTTCAGTTTCATCATTTTAAAAATTGAAATAAGGCCACTACTTGGCTCTACTCTGGCATTTAAATATTAAGGAAGAAAATATTAGAAGGATGACAATCTTTAATAAACTGTAAATGTGAGGCCAATGTCAGTATTATAATGATAGGAATTTTTCCTGTTCCAAAGACACTTTCCACCCATTTCTGGAAGCAAGCTATCTTTACAACAAATGGTTTTGGTAGCTATAAAAGAAGTATTTGATTAATCACAATGAGTGGTTAAAAAAATTACTGCTTTAATTACTAAATCCACAAAAGACATCAAGAGGACTAGGATGGTGAGTAGAGTCTTCAAGATTTGAGACGACCTCAATAGATGGGTACAATTGCACTTGGCCAATTAAAAGCGAAAACAGATGTAGTTGGGGAATTCAGAAAACCACAATATGAAATTACAAATATACAACAAATATCCACTTAGTTGATAATTTATCCACTCAAAAGTATTTGTTTATAGGAAAAGAAAGATTTGGATGAAATTCTTTTTGGAGAAGATGGGAGACAAAATGTAAAGTTTTCACTTCATTCTGATATGTTATGAATAATTGCAAAAGCTGGGGCAACGGTGTCATATTAGAGATAGAAAAAGTAAAAGATGCATATCCCCAAAGAGAAAATATAGGGGAGGCTAACAAGGAATCTCTGTTCCAATTTCTCTAGCCCACGCTTGCCAAGTGGGGAAGTGACACTCAGGCCAAAATTTAGTGATGTATTTTTGGAACAAGTCTTGGCTTAGTCTAGGGTTTGGAATAATGATGGAGGGGTATTTTGGATGGTGTATCTGGTCTACTTTGTGCTGGCACCTCTGATTTTGTTCCGAAGCTAGGTGAGCCACTCTGTCTTGTCAGAATGCAGGCAACTCTGGATGTCAGGCAGATGGCCAGGAACACCAAGAAAGGCCTGAAAGAGGGTCAGAGGTGGAGGAGGGAATAAAGGAGAGCTCAGTCAGTCCCATTCCCAGCTGGAGTACATACAAGAAGTGCTGGCAGAATATGCCTTAGATCTGTAGTCCAACAAAGAGTTTGAATAAAGGACAGTGGGTTGCATCCAGAGACTGGTTTGGCCATGAACTTCCCAGACAGGTTGATTGAGGCAACAAGAGGTGACAGACACAAGAAAGAAACATGATGCAAAAAATCAGAAACACAGAAAAGGAGTCACAGAATGAAACCTATCTGGAGATCCATGATAATCTGTTTTCCCAACTCTGCCTTGGTATCTCCTCATTTTTTTTTATCCCCCTCTCTTTCTTTGCCTGCAATTTCTCTGGCAAAACACTTTTTCTTCTCCCCCAACCTTTTGCTTTCTTTTCTGATTTCTGTTTTTAGCAGCCAATTCTGTGAACACAATGTCAAGTTCAGGGTTATATATCAGGATTTCTTATAAACTACATTTAGAGAATTTTTTCAACTAAACAAATGGTATATGTTTAAGAGTTAATATCAGGCAGTTTCATCTTCTGGTAATGGTGAACTAGCTTCTTGCAGATAAACTGTCCCATCAAAAATAAGAAGAAATGGACAATGCATAGACACATATATAGACATAATCATCTCTATCTCTCTTTCTCTTTGGATAGATAGATAGATAATTTTTGTGCTTAGAAATTGGGAACTATTAAGGCAATAAGAATAACAAAAATCAAAATTTCCAAAATAAAAGATGTTCAGAGAGGTAGAAAGTTGAGCCTGATGTCCTGGACCATTTTTTCCCACTATATAGTGATGCACAAGCAAAAGCTAAAAGGCCGAGAGGGTGAACAAATCTTTTGAAAGAGCTGGGTAGCAAAAAAAATGAAGTTTTGATCTCACCAACAAGGAGTCCTCCCAAAGACCCCAAGCTTTCAGTGGAGAAACCCCAAAGAGTCACACTCTAAGTATAGGGGCAAAACTGAAATTAGACTGAATTTAGCAAAAACTAAAGTTACCTTGAGCTTCCCAGGTGGTGCTTGTGGTAAAGAACCCACCTGTGAATGCAGGAGACAAAAAGAGATGCAGGTTCAATCCATGGGCTGGGAAGATCCCCTGGAGGAGGGCATGGCAACCCACTCCAGCATTCTTGACTGGAGAATCCCACAGACAGAGGAGCCTGGTGGGCTACATCCATAGGGTTGCAAGGAGTTGGATGCAATGGAAGCAACTTATCATGGCATGAAGTTCAATTGATAGTTTAAAATTAGATATCCCTGTCTTAACTACCTACAAGATTATATGACCCCAGGGAGTTCTTGGGAGGTCCAATGGCTAAGACTCCAGACTTTCACTGCTGAGGGCATGGGTTCAGTCCCTGGTTAGGGAACTAAGATCCTGCAAGCCATCTAGCAGAGCCAGAAAAGAAGAGAAAAAAAAAAAGTTATACGACCCCAAAGCAAACAAACAAAACAAAACAAAACTCGACAAAAAAACAGGGAAAAATCTTCAGAGAAATCCAGATGAAGTAGTTAATAGACACAGATTTATAAAATAAACATAATTAATATATTTCAGAAAAAAGAGAATAAGATTTTAACATAGCATTGAAAGTCAAAAAATAATAAAATGTAAATTATAGAAATAAAATATAATAACTGAACTAGAAACATAACAGATGTGGTTATTATCAACCTAGATATAGCTAAGGAGGAGATGATGAACTGGAAGACACATCAGAAAAAAAAAAAAATTATATCTACACTGAAGCTTGAGGAGAAAAAAAGACACACACACACAAAATTGCAAAAGTACACAACCCAAAAATAACATATAAAATATCAGATCAGGGATGTTGAGTAAGTGCTAGTGGAAGCAGACCATAGTTGAAACAAAGAAAAAAAGAGAGAGAATTATAAAAATCTGAGGAAAATGTCATTAAGCAGAGTCAAAAGTATTGTGAGCTCCAAATGGGATACATATAGAGAAAACACCACTTAGGCCATTCCAGTGAAACTTCAAACCAAAATAAAGAGAATATCTTAAAATGATCCAAAGAAAATAGGCATAGTTCCTACAAATTAGCAACAATAAGAATGATATCTGATGATGAAGGTCAGAAACCAAAGGAATGATCTTTTAAAAGTGATAAAAACAATCTCACCACTGAGAATTTTATAACTTGTGAATATATTTTTTTTAAAATGTAAAATAATGACATTTTATGATAACCAAAACCTAAGATAATGTATCCTCAACAGATTCACACTTATGGGAATATTAGAGGGAGTTACTTCAGCAAAGGGAAAATGATCCTAGAGGAAAGCTTGGAAATGTGGGAAGGAGTAAGGAATAAGCCTTGGAAAGAGTAAATCTGAGGCTCAATCTAAATAAATATCCAGTGGTTAAAACAATAAGGATTATGCCCTATCAAACTAAACACATATGTAGAATTAAAATATTTGACAACATTAACAACACACAAAAGTCATGATAGTGATAAATGAAGTAAAAGTATTCACACGTCCTTGCATTGCTTGAGAAATGTGAAAATATAAATTAAATTATAAAAATCAAGAACAATTTTTAATGTCTAGGATAACCAACAAAAGAATAGAAAAATCCATAATTAACAAGCTAATAAAATAGGAGTTAATGACAGAAAAAAAGAGGAAAAGGAAAGTAAAAATGTAGGAGCAAATAGAAAACAGTACTCAGATGGTAGATTTAAAATCAATATATAAGAAATAACATTAAAGTTCAGTGGATAAATATTATAGTAAAATATAGATACTATCAAGTTGGATTTTTAAGAAAAGCAACAACAAAATCATATGTTATTTATGAGGCACACTTTAAATATAAAATACTTAAAAAATTAAATTATGGGAAAGTTGCATCTTGCAAACCATAAACTGAAGAAATCTATTATAGCTATACTAGTATCAGACAAAGTAGACTTTAATGCAGAAATTATTACTAGATCTAAAATAAGATTTTCTTAATGTTCAAAATTCTAAATTTCTACTTAGCAAAAGCAAAATTGGTAGAAATGGAAGGAAATTTTTTTTTATTAGTTGGAGGCTAATTACTTCACATTTCAGTGGGTTTTGTCGTACATTGATATGAATCAGCCATAGATTTACACGTATTCCCCATCCCGATCCCCCCTCCCACCTCCCTCTCCGCCCGATTCCTCTGGGTCTTCCCAGTGCACCAGGCCCGAGCACTTGTCTCATGCATCCCACCTGGGCTGGTGATCTGTTTCACCATAGATAGTATACATGCTGTTCTTTTGAAACATCCCACCCTCACCTTCTCCCACAGAGTTCAAAAGTCTGTTCTGTATTTCTGTGTCTCTTTTTCTGCTTTGCATGTAGGGTTATCGTTACCATCTTTCTAAATTCCATATATATGTGTTAGTATGCTGTAATGTTCTTTATCTTTCTGGCTTACTTCACTCTGTATAATGGGCTCCAGTTTCATCCATCTCATTAGGACTGATTCAAATGAATTCTTTTTAACGGCTGAGTAATAGCAGCAGATGAATGGATAAGGAAGCTGTGGTACATATACACCATGGAATATTACTCAGCCGTTAGAAATGGAAGGAAATATTTTTAAAGTACACAATTACTTTAATATACTTCACTTGAAAACTGATAAAAACAAACAGAAATCAGTGAGGATACAAAAAAGCTGACTTGGTTAAAAAATTTAACTTAAATCCTATCATAAAATACCACACTTAACATCAGCAGAATGTATATTCTTTACAAAAGCCCTTGAAACGTTGGACATATGCTGAACCATAAAGCAAATATTAGTCAATGTGAAGACTGAAATTATTAAAAATATGTTATCTGACCACCTTAGGCTGAAGCTACAAACCAATCATTCAAAATATTTTCAAATACCCAAATGTTTGAAAATTAGTAACACACTTCTATATAATCTGTGAGTCAAAGAAATCACAATGAAAATTAGAAAAAATATCAACTGAATGTTAATAAACACATAATATCAATACTTATGAAACACATCAGCTAAAGTTATGCTTAGAAATATATAATCTCTAGTGTATATATTAGAAAAAAAAGAAAGATTAAAAATAAACTGTCTAAATATCATCTCAAAATGATTGCAGCAAAATATGAAACCCAAAGAAGGTAGAAGAAAAGAAATCATAATGTGACAGCAGAATTAATGAAATAGAAAGCAAACATGCAAAGAAAAATTCAATAAAAAAACAGTTTAATTATTTTCAAAAAAGGATAGGATTAACAATTAAGATTAACAATTGATTAATAATTAATAATAAAGAAACACTGAGAGAGCAAAAGGAAACATTAATTACCAGTATCAGCTACCATTTAAAATGGTAAAGCCCACAGCAATTTTTTTTAAAAAAGGTATTATCAACAATTCTATGCCAATAAATTGGCACATGTCTAGAAATGATTTTGCATGACAGTGTGCTAAACTAATTAGCTTGGTATTAAACTACCCTGAAGAATATGTTTTAGATTAATATCTGTGTGGGTCTAAAATAATCTCTCTTAGGACTATTCCATTTTAGTCATTTTCTGCCCCTCATTTTGACCATCACAGAGCATATTCTGTGTGTGCTAAGTTGATTCAGTCATGTCCAACTCTTTGCAACCCTGTGGGCTGTAGCCCATCAGACTCCTCTCTGTCCATGGGATTTTCCAGGCAAGAATACTGGAGTAGGTTGCCATGCCCTCTTCAGGAGGATCTTCCCCACCCAAGGATCAAATCTGTGTCTCTTATGATTCCTGCATTGCAGTTGGATTCTTTACCACTGAGCCACCGGGGAAGCCCAGATTCTATTTAGAAGCTGTAGTACAGAATTACCTCTTGTGGTTTTAATTATTAAATTACATCTGGGGATGTTTTAGAGGGTAAAAGCACAGAGTCATAGAATACATGAACTTTGGGTTGGATGAATGGTGAAGGAGAGATAAAGGTAGGGAATTGAGAGTCCTACATTACCCCCACCCTTCAAAGAAGTGCTTGGGATACATGTCAAGTCTTTGCTGAGGTCCACAAGTGACACAAATTTACTGTGAATGTGTTTTCAAAGAATGAACATTTGATGCAAAAGATATACTTCCCATCTCCTTGCAATCTTTTCTTGAATCTTTTCCAGTTTCTCTATTTCTTCCCCCTCCATGTATGAAAGACTTTTCTAAGTTCTATCCTCAGTCTTGTCTTATATTTAGCACAAATGCCAATTAACTCTTCTTTATGGATCACTTCCTGACACTGCTAAGCGTGGCTTCTCCATTGAATTAAAGACACAGATCAAATCACAACACTCCTCATTGTTGAAGGTCCTCGATCCATGATTCAAACTACTCTGCCACTCCTTTCCAAATGACCATCTCAGCTTTTGCTGTTACTATGCCTTCTTTCCCCAGCTGGTAACCAAAGAGCCCCACTTTCTTGTCACCTGAATAAGTCTACAAGCATTCTTTGCCTGCTTCTATTTACCCTCATTCTTGCTCATCTCCCAGAAAGGCCCTGTCCTCCTGCATCCATCTCTCACATTCTTCCTCATCTTTTAGGGACTAGCTCAAAATCCATTTGATCTGGAAAATTTTCTGTATCAGTTTTTCTGTTCAGATTCTACCTGCCAAGCAAGAGACACATGTTCTATCCCTGGGTAGGGATGATCCCCTGGAGAAGGAAATGGAAATACTGGCAACCTACTCCAGCATTCTTGCCTGGAAAATCCCATGAACAGAGGAGCCCAGCAGGCTATAGTCCATGGGTTTGGAAAGAGTCAGACACAACTTAATGACTAAACCACCACCACCACTCCCGTCTCTGTAGCCCCACAATAATCTTCACATTTCCTAGATGACGACTCACTCATCCTGTTTACATTTTTAATAATTGAGTCATTTAAGTTATTTTTTTCTGCTAGATGTCAATAGTGGGGACTACCTTGCTTTCTGTCAGTTCTTCATCCTTGATTTATACAGTGTAATTAATAGAATTAATTATTAATTATTAAAAAGAGAATCAATTGCAAATTAAAAATAGAATTAATGCTTTTGACTTTTGAATTTTCTCTGAATGTTCATTTTGCTCATGTGGATCCCTATGCCTAAAACCTATTCCTTTTCCCCTTGAAAAAAATCTACTTATTCTCTGATACTGTGTCATTTCCTTAATGAATTCTCCTCCATCATGATACACAGCCATGTTCATAAATTTTGTATGTATGATATACTCTTTTATTAGAATGTCTAAAAAGTATTTCTCACAAAGAAATGCTTTGTTTGGTACTAAGCTTGCGATGTGGAAGTTGAATTGTGTGTATATGCTTATTATCAGGTCTTCCCAGGTGGCGCTAATGGTAAAGATTCCACCTGCCAATGCAGGTAGACATAAGAGACATGGGTTCAATTCCTGGGTCGAGAAGATCCCCTGGAGGAGGGCATGGCAACCCATTCCAGTATTCTTATCTGGAGAATCCCATGGATCGAGAAGCCTGGCAGGCTATAGTCCATGGGATCGAAAAGAGTTGGACACGATTGAAATAACTTAGCATACACATACCTTCTTGAAACAGTTTATTTTATTTCTTTGTGTGTTAGGAAATGTTTGCTGTGGTAATGTTGAAACATGCCTTAAATCACCATTAACTACCTATATTTCTTTTGCTTATTTAATTAATTTGACTGTGTGTTGCCACCGTATTACATGAGAAAGAATATATTCCCACTAATATGCATCTTCTAGAACAAAGGGTTTGAGGGCAAAGGCAGTTGCCCCAAAATTGCAAAGTCAAAGGGAGAAAGTGTAAGGACAGTGCCAGGAACCCCAGCCCGTGGTTCAGCAGGATGGCTTTGGCTAAAGGTAGCTGTTTTGGGAGGAACTCAGATTTGATCGATGAGGTGGTATTGGCATGGGAACAGTATTTCACCAAAAATTTCGAGCACATATGTAGAGTTCTCAGGTCTTGAAGCCCAACTTAATCAACAAAAGACATATTCTTCAAAGACAGAAAAATCCTAACTCACTGAACATTTTTAATCCAAACATACAAACAACAGTTGAAGAAGGAAACAGCAACCACTCCAATATTCTTCCCTGGGAGATCTCATGGACAGAGGAGCCTGGCAGGCTACAGTCCACGGGGTCACAATGAGTTGGACACAACTGAGCAACTGAGTATGCATGCACATACAAAAGTTGGATGTGTATGAACAGCTAAGCAGTGTATGTTCTGTGGGATGTACCGCTAGTATGATCTAGAATTTGTGTCATTATACTATGATTTAATCTTATGCTGAGTCACATTTCTAGATAGACAACAGTTTGACATATTTGACTAAGTTAATAGTTTTTTTTTAAAAGTCATTATTTTCATTAGAAATACATTTTAAAAGATGAGTTCACTTGCTATGTCTCATCCTTCATTAGTTTTCTTCAAAAATTCTTAAGCCTTGTTCAAAACACTGGGACAGGGTGGATGAGAAGACAAAGAAAAATGCCAGTTTTCACTGTAAGAAAAGCTTCAGTTGAATTGGGAAGACAGAAAATATGCATGAAACTATAAACAACGATAGGAAATACCAAAAGCTAAATATATAGTTTATGAATTTTTCTCTAACCTCAGAAGAGATTTAGCAGATTGCTAGGATGGAAAGGAAGAGGTTATCATTCTCTGGGGGAATAGCACATATTCTTAGTCTATCAGCAGCAACAATCATTGTTAGACCAAGTGTAAGTCAGATAAAGAATGCAGTGTTCTTCCTTTAATTTTCTTAGATAATAGACTCATGAAACTTACCAGTTCCAGTGTTAGCTTACATACTATATATTTATGGTGCATGTATGTAATTTGGGTTCTCATCTTTTCTGACAGCTCTCCCATAAGTTATTGTCTTAACTGGTTGAGTTAACTTCTGCCAAAGTGATTCCATAGGCAGATTTTAATAACAGAATTTGTATAAATTACCTAACAGTTTTAGATTCTGAGTCTTAATCTGGTGATAATTCTACATTAATAAGCGAAGTTGAATTTCAGTGGGGAAACATGAAATATATTTCTTCACATTTGTAGAAATAATTGTAGTAAAAAAACATATGACCCAATCTTGGTAGGTAATGAAGTATGAATCATTTCAACAGAAGTTTGAGAACGTTGCTTTAAAATTGAAAGGTTTTTTTTTTCTTTCTTATTTTCCTACAGTAGCTCTTCAAAGTTAGATGCATACCACACTACTCATCCAACATTAGTGTTTTTGACTGAAGAAATATCTTTAACAGAAATAGGGTGTGCCAAGAATATTTTGGTTGTGTCTTTCTTAAGCTGATGGTTAATTTTTTCCATAGCTAACAACTTGGGATAAATTTGAAATATTCATTTAACAGTTTTGAACCGCATTCTCTGTGGATAGTTTCATTCATTCATAACCAAATAAATCATCTGGTGTTTATTGAATGCATGCTGGGTGCTCAGTTCATGTCTCTGTTTTTATGTGAGATTTGAAAAGTAAAAAGTGCATCCTTGGCCATGAAGAGATGATAATCCAATTGGGAAGACAGACAGCACACAGAAATGATAGCAACCTTGACCAGACCAAATAGATGCAAAATTTTAAGAGTGTGGAAAAGACTGTGAAACACGGGTGCTCTTGCTCAGACATGTCTGACTGTTTCGACTCCATGGACTATAGCCCGCCAGGCTCCTCTGTCCATGAGGGTTCTCCAGGTTAGAATACTGGAGTGGATTGCCATTTCTTCCTCCAGGGGATCTTCTCAACTCAGGGACTGAACCTGCATCTCCTGTGTCTCCTGCATTGGAGGTGGATTCTTTGTCTACTGAGTCATTGGGGAAGCCCAACAAATGTGGAATGAACTATAAATTACATATTTGCCTATGTGATATCGATAAACCAGGTGAAGTAGCATACAGGTCTTTGAGCAGAGAAAAGGTCTGCTTGCAGATTACATACAAGAAAGAAAACAACACAGTCTAAGGTGTTAGTAAAAAGGATTTGATCTCAACTGTGAAGTCACAAGCGCAGGACCAGGCTATTGGCAGTGCTTCAGGGGATAGAATAAAACCACCTGATTTGGTAGATATAGGGCACACAATAGGTAGATAATGATTTAAGTATGTTTCTAATTTTTAAGTTCCAAAAAAGTTTGGAAATGTCTTGTGTGCCATGCTAGATGCCACAATTAAGCACTGATTTGCAAGTGAAAGGGGATCACTGGAAAGAGGATGGCTAAACTCTAATGCTAATCTGGATTCCTAGCTGCATGATGTTGAACACGTAACTTGACATCTCTGATCCAAAAGTTACACAACCATGCAATGAGGGTAGTAATGTTGAGCTCTTTTGACTGCCTTGAAGAGGTAAAGAAAGCACACAAAAGTGCCTACTGTAGTTGTCTGGGCACATATTAGTCAATTGGTTAATGGGAATTATCAGTGAATGTTTTCTGAATTTATAAACAAATACATTAGGGTGGAGGCAGAAGGGAAAGAGCCAAGAAAGGACAGAAAGAGTGAGCAGGCCATTGGAAGAGAGTGAGAATAATTCAGAGTCAAGAGGATCTATGGAAGATTTCAATGTCCTCTAATTCTTTTGAATGATGGCAGAAGACTACGTCAAAAAGGTAAGCCTTTATGAAAAATGAGTTAGAACCAACAGAGTTCCTTGTTTTGATTATACAAAGAATACCACAAAATAAATCAGACACGTCTTTAGTATTAATAATTCTTGTTGGTTCATTAGGTATAAATAGTTGGTATAAGGTATAAATAGTGTACAATTAAGATAATTGATTATAATTACCATTTATGGTCGCATGGCTTTCCTGAGCACTTTGTAGAATTAGTTATGGAAAAAATGATGAACCAGACTGAGGTCTTAGGCTATGTAGCCATCTGAATAACAAGAGCATGGGATAAAGAATAGCCACTGACATGACTTGTCGTTCACTTAAAGAACAGGTATCTCTTAAAAAACAGATGTGTGGTTGCCCAGGGAGAGAGCAGGTAGAGGAGGGATGGATTGGGAATTGGGGATTAGCAGATGCAAACTATTACACAGGGGATGGATAAACAACAAGGTCCTACTGTTTAGCACAAGGAACTATATCCACTATGCCAGTGATAAACCATAATGGGAAGGAATGTTAAAAGAATATATATAACTGAATCTTTACTATACAGAAGAAATTAGCAAAACATTGTAAATAAACTATGAAAGAAAATGCGAAAGTGTTAATCTCTCAGTCATGTCTGATTCTTTGCAAACCCATGGACTGTAGCCCGCCAGGGTCCTCTGTCTATGGGATTTTCCAGGCAAGAATACTGAAGTGGGTTGCCATTTTCTCCTCTAGGGGATCATCCTAACCCAGAGATGAAACCCAGGTCTCCTGCATTACTGGCAGATTCTTTACTGTCTGAGCCACCAGGGAAACCCAAAACTATACTTGAAGAAAATAAATTTAAAAAAAATTTTTTAAGTACATGTCTCTTGCTTCTGTACCTTCCCCGTCTTTTTTTTTTTTTCTAAAACTCCTTAATCTTAAAGGAATGAAGGGCAAAGATTTTGTGGCAAGAAAACTTTTAGATTTTCTCAGGACATAAAAGACAATTTTGGTCAAAGAAAATGCAAGTTAAATATATCTGCACCATGTAATTATACCCTAGAATACCTATTGACTGAGTATCTGTAATGTATATTGGGGCTTCCCAGGTAGCTTAGTGGCAAAGAACCACCTGCAAATGCAGGAGACAGGAGAGATGCAGGTTTGATCCCTGAGATGGGAAGAGGAGGGATGGGAAGAGGAAGAGGATGGGAAGATGGAGGAGGGCAAGGCAACCCACTCCAGTATTCTTGCTTGGAGAATCCCATGGACAGAGAAGCCCAGTGGGCTACCATCCATAGGGTCACAAAGATCGCATACAACTGAAGCGACTTAGCGTGCACACACATATTGTATGCTACCTTCCTCAGACCTAAACGGTTTAGACTGAGAAGGACTAATGCATGACATTCCAGTCAGCCTCTACTCTTTTTTTTTTTTTTTTTTAATTATTTTTATTTTTTTTTTCCAGTGGGTTTTGTCATACATTGATATGAATCAGCCATGGATTTACATGTATTCCCAATCCCGATCCCCCCTCCCACCTCCCTCTCCACCCGATTCCTCTGGGTCTTCCCAGTGCACCAGGCCGGAGCACTTGTCTCGTGCATCCCACCTGGGCTGGTGATCTGTTTCACCATAGATAGCATACATGCTGTTCTTTTGAAATATCCCACCCTCACATTCTCCCACAGAGTTCAAAAGTCTGTTCTGTATTTCTGTGTCTCTTTTTCTGTTCTGCATATAGGGTTATCGTTATCACCTTTCTAAATTCCATATACATGTGTCAGTATGCTGTAATGTTCTTTATCTTTCTGGCTTACTTCACTCTGTATAATGGGCTCCAGCTTCATCCATCTCATTAGGACTGATTCAAATGAATTCTTTTTAATGGCTGAGTAATATTCCATGGTGTATATGTACCACAGCTTCCTTATCCATTCATCTGCTGATGGGCATCTAGGTTGCTTCCATGTCCTGGCTATTATAAACAGTGCTGCGATGAACATTGGGGTGCACGTGTCTCTTTCAGATCTGGTTTCCTCAGTGTGTATGCTCAGAAGTGGGATTGCTGGGTCAAAATGGCTATTCTACCCAAAGCAGTCTATAGATTCAATGCAATCCCTATCAAGCTACCAACGGTATTTTTCACAGAACTAGACCAAAGAAGTTCACAATTTGTATGGAAATACAAAAAACCTCGAATAGCCAAAGTAATCTTGAGAAAGAAGAATGGAGCTGGAGGAATCAACCTGCCTGACTTCAGACTCTACTACAAAGCCACAGTCATCAAGACAGTATGGTACTGGCACAAAGACAGAAATATAGATCAATGGAACAATATAGATCAATAGAAAGCCCAGAGATAAATCCATGAACCTATGGACACCTTATCTTTGACAAAGGAGGCAAGGATATACAATGGAAAAAAGACAACCTCTTTAACAAGTGGTGCTGGGAAAACTGGTCAACCACTTGTAAAAGAATGAAACTAGAACAATTTCTAACACCATACACAAAAATAAACTCAAAATGGATTAAAGATCTAAATGTAAGACCAGAAACTATAAAACTCCTAGAGGAGAACATAGGCAAAACACTCTCCGACATAAATCAAAGCAAGATCCTCTATGACCCACCTCCCAGAATATTGGAAATAAAAGCAAAACTAAACAAATGGGACCTAATGAAACTTAAAAGCTTTTGCACTACAAAGGAAACTATAAGTAAGGTGAAAAGACAGCCCTCAGATTGGGAGAAAATAATAGCAAATGAAGAAACAGACAAAGGATTAATCTCAAAAATATACAAGCAACTCCTGCAGCTCAATTCCAGAAAAATAAATGACCCAATCAAAAAATGGGCCAAAGAACTAAACAGACATTTCTCCAAAGAAGACATACAGATGGCTAACAAACACATGAAAAGATGCTCAACATCACTCATTATTAGAGAAATGCAAATCAAAATCACAATGAGGTACCATTACACGCCAGTCAGGATGGCTGCTATCCAAAAGTCTACAAGCCTCTACTCTTATACATGCCTGATTCTTATTCCTGATCCTGAGCAAATCAGACCCTATTGTACTCATCAGACTTAGTACTCCTTCCTGTTGGACCTCAGAATCCACCTTAACACATTGCTCTAGCCAATCAACTACAAATGGACTGGAATTAGCCTCTAAGTTAAAACTCATTTGTCATCCTTGGTTTAGATACTTACCTGCCTTAAGGTAGGTGTCTGGAACACATGCTCTCTAAAATTCATGTCTAGTTCTGAACCTACAAAATTCTCAGTTCCAATCATCTAATTGGCAGAACAAGATCATGATTATATAAGAAGTGAAGTCTTGAAACCTCACGGTAAATTAAGTTCCTTAATTTATGTCTAGGATTGCATGCCTGTGTGTGTGTTTTTAGTAGCTCAGTTGTGGCCGACCCTTTACAACCCCATGGACTGTAGCCTGCCAGGCTCCTCTGTCCGTGGAATTTACCAGGCAAGAATACTGGAGTGGGTTGCCATTTATTTCTCCAGGGGATCTTCCCGGCCCATGGGTGACTGTAACTTTATTTGGGTATCTTTGGGTCCTTCCAGTTGTGCATGCGTGCATATGTGTTTATAGAATTACTTCACATTTAATTTTATCCATGTTCATAATTTTACCCTATATTTATTCTCACAATCACTTTTTTATATTTTTCATTCTAATCATTGAGTTTTTCTGAACTGACTTGTAATTCAGTCTGAAGTCTTCTAATCATTCTTCTTGGCATTATTAATCAGTCTGGAATATGGTGATATGAACACACTTTTTAACCCCCTGCCACTTTGAATGATAATGCTCGGATGGCCTTTAAAGAGAGCATACCTGGCTGTTTTCTCTTCAACCCACTGGACACAGTGCCAACAATTTGAGAAGATATGTTTAAACATCAAGTATTCCAGACTTCAAAACTAGTTTATGATCTTTCTACATCTTTATTTATTTTGAAAGATCCTTTTCTTCTTTTTTATAATTTCCCTCCTTTTCTCAGTGACATCTTGTAATTATTTCTGGCTCTCTCTCCACACAAAAGACCTCAGAGTTGTAGGTGTGTCTCTGTACTTACCTTCTTTTTTTGTTACTCTTTACTTTTTGTCCTCCAAAAACCATCATAGGTTATTCTCTTTATATTTCTTTCCCATTGGGTGCAGTATTTTTCTCAAAGTTAAGTTGAAGCAAAGAAGCTATACTATGTAAGTATTTACCATTTCTCCTATGGCACCAAAATGAATAGAGTAGAAGGTCTAACTTTGATAGCCTTTTGACACCGTAGAAGACATGTGGGTGGCCCCAAGATTTTAGCACTAACTGAACAAAAGAGCTTTTAGTAATTAACTAAACGCACCCAAATCACGGGGCAAAATTAAATTGTATTTCAAACAACTTACTCTTTTTGTCATTTTTTCATTGCAAACATTTATCAAATGGTATTAAAGAATGGTCTGAACAAATATTCAGTGACTAGAATGAACACGTAACATTTTGGGGGTTAATAAGCAGATTAGTTTGGCTGGAACAGAGTGCTTAAAGCATTTTAAGGAAAAGTAATTTAGGTAAAGCCTAAAATCGACCAATCACCATAAGGTATTACAACTTAAAAAAAGGTGGGCACCCATATCTGTTACTTGGGAGTCTTTACAACATGTTAATTTTCATGGGTGGGGGCACTGGGGTTCTTGCTAAGGTTGCTCCAATTCATCTTAAAATTAAACACTCTGGAGACCATTCTTTAACAACTCTTTTGGGTCATTCCAAAACACCTCTGTTATGGAGATTAATACTCTTTGATTCTGAGCCAAAAGCATGGTTTTCAGATGTTACAATTACCTGTTCAGCTTCTTGGGGGCAATTATTTGAAAGGAGTAAATGCTCTGGCTCCAATTGCCTCTGTGGGAGTCACAGTAATTGCCATTCATCAGGGCAGCAACCTGCTGAGGGCATCAATTCATAAACTCTGAGCCATCAATAAACTGGAACCTGGGCCCCTGGTGCCAACATTCTTTACACAATGAAATATTATTACTGGCAATTAGGTAAACAATGAGCCAACCCGGAAATGGAAGAGAGGTTGCCAAGGACTGCCTTAGCGCGTCATCCACAGATGTCTTAAATCTTTTCCTGCAAGAGAAACACCTTGGGATAACTCTTTCTACACCACCAGGATCCAAACTATCACAAAAACATTCACAGATCAAAGAAAGAGGGAAATGGTAAAAAGCGAGTTTTTGTTTTAAACAGGAAATGTGGTGTGGGGGCAGTAGACAAGAGCCTTCCTATCATAGCTGTCCATGGATATCAGCTACCTTTGTGGAGGCTGGTTTAGGGTAGGGTAGGGAGAACAAGGCTATGTAACTGAACTCAAGGCCACCAGCCCTAAGCCACTGTACTGGGGCAAACTCAGTGAGGCACATGAGGTGGACATTATCTTATCTGTTATTGCTGCTGTTTTTAAAGAGAGGAGAGGATTGAGGTCAGAGGCCCTAAGTTGCCACTCAGATTACTGAAGTCACTCACAGATCAGTGCTGTTGTCTGCTTTTGTCAGATTCCCCCAATTAAGGTGCTCCGACCAGCCTAGAAGCACATTCCCAATTCACCCCAAACCTACCACTTAGCCCTTGGGCCCCAACTTTTCCCCCTCAGAACATTCTTCTTCCAGGGCTCTGACTTTAGGGCACAGGGTGTCATGGCAGCCAGGGAGAGCAGGAGGAACTGCCAATGAAGCCAGCTTCTCAGGCTGAAGCCAGAAGACCAAGGGGTAGAATCCAAGGCACCATCAGCAGCTTCAGACAAACAGAGACAGGGCTGTAAAAGCTATTCGAACTGACAAACACAATGGTCAGGTTGAAATGCAATCAGGAAGTTGACGTGTGATGAATGTTGGGGATGTTTTATGAAGTGAAAAAGAAAGTAACTCCAGAACCAGATAATTCTAGTCATTTTTCTGTCTGAGTTGTAATTGATGAGTCCCTCATCGACGCTCCTGTTGTTTTTACCCAAATAAATAATGCCACTGAAAGCTATTTGATGGAATGGAGTACTGCTAAAACAGGGAAAATCTGTGAGAACATAGGTGGTGGGAGGTCAGGAATTTTTAAAAGGCACCGCTAGAGAAACGCTGTGGTTTGGGGCATGTTCCTAAGGTAAGGCAGTGCACCCTTAGCCAGGAAATTCTTTTGACTGATAAATCATAATTTATTTTTATACGACTTTTAAGTTTATTAAACTCATTTTACGTATCAAACAAGGTTAGGATGGATGAAATACATTTCTGAAAACTAAGCAGGGAGCGGCAGTCTAGCAGTTACAGCACAGGATGGAGACTCAGGAATTCTTTATTTTATTTTCACCTCCTCCACCGCAAACGCATGACTTAATGTGATCTGGGCAGAAGAGTAAATGATTTTTCTTCTCTTTCTCTCATCAGAAAAACAAAGTAAAGCAAAAACAGGCTTTTTCATCCTCTTCAAAGCACTTACTGTATCTGTGCTTGCTCACCTCTCTTATTTTCCTTTTTTTCCATTTCTTTGGTTTGTAAGCCAACTCAAATGTCTAGGGGGACTGTGACAGGGTATAACAAGGATAGATACTCTTTGCAGCTCTTTTAAGACCACTTCACATTTAAAAGAAAATTCAAAGACAGGGCAAACCCTAATTAAAAGCTCAAATTATATTTGACCTTCACTTAGAATTGGACTTCCCTGGTGGCTCAGATGGTAAAATGTCTTCCTACAATGCGGGAGACCCAGATTCAATCCCTGGGTTGGGAAGATCTCTTGGAGAAGGAAATGGCACCCCACTCCAGTACTCTTGCCTGGAAAATCCCATGGACGGAGGAGCCTGGTAGGCTATAGTCCATGGGGTTGCAAGGAGTTGGATAGGACGGAGCAACTTCACTGGCACTTAAAATAGAAACAGGGTTAAGTGAATAGGATCTTGAGAGCCAAGTATATGTAAAAGTTTCTGAAGAATTTCCTATAGAATCTCAACAGAAAATGTTCTAAGGTTGTCCTAACTCCTGGGTGTGGGATTCTTAGACTCAAGAGAGGAAATAAATATTAGAAAATAACTATCTAGTAAAATGAGGAGACGGGGACGACAGAGGATGAGATGGTTGGATGGCATCACTGACTCAATGGACATGAGTTTGAGTAAACTCCAGGAGTTGGTCATGGACGGGGAGGCCTGGCGTGCTGCAGTCCATGGGGTCACAGAGTCAGACACGACTGAGCGACTGAACTGACTGACTGATCTAGTAAAATACTTCCCAGGTTCAAGAATATCCTGGTATAGCCCATGTCTAAAATTAAGCAAGTAAAATACATCTCAGAAGAATTACCTTAGATTTTTAAAACCACATTGGAATTAGTAAACATTTTTGTAAGAAGATGTGATTTACTTTTCTATTAATACTACTTTTCTGTGAATTTAAATACCTCATTATTTTCTCCCTCACTAGATTACAAACTTTTGAAAACAAAGATTATATGTTTTATTTATCATTGATTTCCCATAACTTCTGACACTGTTGATTGACTGTCTGAAGTATTTGACTTTAAGCTAAAGGATTTTTCCCTCCTGGAAGTATGAAATTTCCCTATTTTTCTTTAAAAAAATGACATCACAGACATAAACTGATATGAGACCAAAATTATCAGGAATCTAGAAATAAACTATTTATTTATTTCATGTTTATATTTTATAGTATTTATTTTATAAAGTTCACAGTCCTTTTATTCAGTGAGTGTCTTTAGATTGAGTTGACAGAATCTCTCCCTTGAATTTTTAGATTTTAATCTAATCTTTGCTATTTTATATTAACTCTGGTTAAACATACAACTCTCAAAGTCCTTTCTTCTGTTTATGAACCTACATGCTAATGCCAAATACACATAACTAGTTATTTCCATTTAGAGCCTTCATCAAAACTGCTAGATTGGCGGGAGTTTCAGAGACAAGGAGACTCTACCTTATACTGAGCCTAATGGTTTGTTTGAACATATCCTGTACACTGAAATCTCCAGCACAGAATTTGGGATTAACTACTCAGTTTTAAATTATCTATTGCTCATGGATGGATATTTTTTTCTAAAATAGATGATGAGATCCTGAATGTCTACCTTACATTATTGATAGCATTTAACCCAACTCTAAAAGTTGAAGGCAATCTCATTTACGCAAGATTTCACAAACCAGAGTACAGCAGATTAATAAAAAAACAATGTTTTAGCCTCATACTAATAAGATTGTGTGGTGTATGTGTGTGCAACTAATAAAATATAAGTGACATGCTGAAGAGCTCTAGGTACAGGAAAATAAGACTTTTCGTTGTGTTTTTAAATAAATCTGTTAGTCACTTATTTTAATTGTTAGTTGAGCATTCCATTACATGAAAAGAAATGCTTTCAAAATATGTTTCTGACTCAATAAGAAAATATTCAACTCTTACCTTCTGATTTATCGTTAGGAACAGTGTGGTCATCATGTATGCGTCACAAGGATGGTAAGCAAAATTAACCTTGAAGAACAAAGTGTTTACAATGCTGACGGAACAAACACAATTCTCTACAACAAACTGAACAACTCAATTTGTCTCAATAATGTCTCAAGAATTCAAGCCACTCGTTAAAATGTAAGTTTTAAAGTAAACTTGAGTATCATAGGAAAACTGCTTTTTCACTCAAAATAGGCTGAAGCTCTTTTATGATTACTATAAAAGGATTAACTATAGATATGTACATTTTTTTCTCTAAGATTATCTCTCCCCACCCCCCAACAAAAGTCTAATACTTAATCCAGTGCTTCAGATTTCTAAAATCTTGTGTCAGCAGGTTTTTCATTAAATTTTTTAATTAGGTAGCTTTGCAATTTATGGTTAATGAATTTAACTGTGGTTGTATTCATTATTGAATCAAAGACTTCATGGCCTGTAGTAATTTATTTTTCTGTAATATGTTCTTTCCATCTCTCAAGATATTCTCACAGGTAGCCAGACTCTTTTACCCATTTTCCATGAATAAGGATGGCATTTGCTCCTGGCAGCCATCCTGTGACCAAGAGAAGAATCAGTCTGAAAAGCTAATACTATGGCACCAGAGCAAAAAGATGATTGTCCTACCTCTAAACTTCCTTAAACATAAGTTATTGTTGTTTAGTTGCTAAGTCATATCTGACTCTTTTACAACTCTGTGAACTGTAGCCCGCCAGCCCACTCCAGTATTCTTGCCACTTGCTTCTCCAGGGGATCTTCCCTACCCAGGGATCGAACCTGTGTTTCCTGCATTGGCAGGCAGATCCTTTACCACTCAGCCATCAGGGAAGCTCTTTAACACAAGTAAAATAATTTTATTAATATTTCAGCTTAAGTTTATATTTCAGTGACTTAGAGACAAGTGTTAACTAGGACAGTACTCAGAGAAAAAGAGAGAAAAAGGGTAACACAGAGAAACTAGTCAAATTATAATTTTTCCATGGTTATCAGCTAGATTTAACCCAAGTTATTCCAACATAAGAGTTAACACAAAAACAATAATCATAGACCAAAGAGACAAGCAATAAAAATAAGTCCAGGGTCCTCTCCGGTGGCTCAGTGGGAGCCACCTATCAGTCCACCTATCAATGCAGGAGACATGAGTCTGATCCCTGGTCCAGGAAGATCCCACATGCCGCAAAGCAACTAAGCCCAGAAGCCACAACTATTGAGCCCACGTGCTGCAACTACTGAAGCTCGCACACCCTAGAGCCGGTGCCCCCAAACAAGAGAAGCCATCACAACAAGCCTGCACCCCACTGCAGCTAGAGAGTAATCCCCACTTGCCTCAACTAGAGATAGGCTCAAGTAGCAACAAAGACTCAACACAGCCAAAAATAAATAAATAAATAAAAATAACTTCAGAGGTAGTTGCAAGCAAGAGTCGTAGGTTGCTTTATTGGTGGTCCTGCACTTACCAGCTGCTACTGCTATTATTCTTGCTATTTTTAAAACCTTCAATTTCCTCTTCAATAGATGAGGAATAGCTTTATCGTATGAATCAAGTAATTGTTGTCTAATGAATTCAGAATGTGGTTCCTTTGCTTCACTAAGAGTTGAAGCAATCTGTTACTGATTTTTTTTTTAATTTCTACATGGCTACCTAAGAACAAAGAAAGAATCACTTCTCAGCCTTCATATATTACTAACAATCACTCAGGTGATTGCCTTAGTGCACCATTGAAGATTTTACTTTCATCATCATTTGACTCATCTAACTAATGGGTAAAATCCTTGTGCTTTGACAATTTCTAAGCTAAGTATATGTTTTCTCTTTCCTTCATATGTGGCCAATGGCTGTTGACTATTACAACATACAACAGTGATTTTTCTTTTTTGTCTTCTATTCTTTACTAAAGTATTATTTCTGTATCTTTTTTTAAGGCAACAGATAGAGCAGGCTGGAATCAAATTGCCTGGGTTCGAAACCTGGTTCTTAATTACAAGCTCTTGGGCAGCTAACAATCTCTCCGTGCATTAATTTCCTCAATTAATAAAATAAGGAATAAGTGCAACCTATCTTATCAGATATCATGAGTATATATATGTAAAGTAATTAGAATAATACCTCACACACCATAAATCATTAGCTATTCATTCATTCAACAACTCATTGACATCCTAATATGTGTAAGGTATTGTCCTGGGGGACTTCCCAAGTGACTCAGTAGTAAAGAATCCACCTGCTAAGGTAGGAGATGCAGGTGTGATCCCTGGGTCAGGAAGATCCCTTGGAGAAGGCAATGGAAACCTACTTCAGTATTTTTGCCTGGGAAATCCCCCAGGTGGAGGAGGCTGGTGGGCTACTTTCCATGGGGTCGCAAAAGAGTCGGACATGACTCAGTAACTCAACAACAACAATTGTCCTGGGACTTGTGAAACTGCAAAGGTAAAAATGAAGGATTTTTCATGCCTTCAAGTAGTTAACTGTCTAGTATTGGAGATAAGGCACAAATGAAAAAAGCAACAATGTAGATAGTATTTAAAAAATACTTAATTATATTATCTAAGAACAGGAGAGAAAACAATGCCAGTATTGTTTTTCTCTTGTATTCATGTAATTTATGTAGTGTGTTGATTTAGCATTTTTCCATTGCTATGTAGATTCTTTGGGCAAAGCTTCCTTGTTTCTTATTGCCTGTTTTCCTATTTATCTACATTGCAAAAGTGGCACAGGGTATTATAGTGGCAAGCAAGGATGCTAAAGAAAATATTAAAACATGTAAAACATATTGTGGCCTTCTCCCTGGTCACTAATTGAGTAAAACTCATAGTACTCTCCTTTGTGACTTATTGTACCTTATAAACACTAAATCTGAAAGATCGTATTCTGTTGAGTTTTGAATCCTCAGGCTCTAATAAAATGTCCCTGATTTAAGAGACCCAGTCAATTAGAACATCACTTTCTCCTGGTCACAGTGATTGATTCAGAAAAAGGGAAAATTACCCAAATAAGATTCAGAAATTTTCTGCCAGAACAATTGTTGAAAGATTCGTTCTGTCTACTCATTTTGCCAAGCTGTTGGAATATGAGATCGACTTGCCAACGACCATCTTGCTGCCACCTGGAGAAAGTCTGAGACGGTAGCAGAGCAGAGGTAAGAGAGCTGGAGACAGAAAGAGAGACTGAGAACATTGAAATGCAAAATTTGGCTATACTTGGCCCACTTGGCCTTCCCAAGTAAAAAGCAAATACACTCTCTCTTTGTTTAAAATCCATTTGGATAAGAATGCTGTTTGTGCATGTATAAGACCCACATATGTTGTTATTATTATTCACATGATTTTTTTTGTAAGTAAATATTTCTAAAACATAGTCTTAGTCTTTGCATAGTTATGGAAATGAAACAGTCAGCAACATTTCCATCACCCCATCCAAACCACCATTCTCAACGTTGTTATTTGCATAGGGCTTTACAGTTTACAAAGAATTTCTTCTGTCACACTGGATCCTAATTGCAATCCAATCATAAAGTAGGGAAGCATTAATATTTTATGTGCAAGAAAACTAAGGCTTCGATCAAGTTAAGTAATTTTCTTAGCTTAGTTCATTTTAGTAGATGAATACCTCTTTTCAAAAGCTTAATTTTCCATCATAAAAATATATATTGACTTAGTCTTGTATACAAGATGAAGCAACAGACCTAGATTTACCCTCTTGTGTTAGACAACTAGAAAACCAGGATGTTGGGAGGACTATACACAGTTGATGCTTGAATAGCCTAAGAGTCACTGGTCTCAACTCCACGCCCAGTCAAAAATCCACATATAAATGTATAGCCTTCCATATCCATAGAGTCAGATACAACTTAGCAACTAAATCACCACCACTACTCCATATCCATGACTGTATCTGCAGATTCAACTGTCAGTGGTTGTATAGTACAGTAGTATTTATTGGAAAAAAAAAAATTCATGTGTAAGGGGCTTTATAGCCGTAAAGAATCTGCCTGACAATGCAGGAGGAGCAAGAGATGAGGGATTGATCCCTGGGTCGGGAAGATCCCCTGGAGTAGGAAATGGAAACCCACTCCAGTGTTCTTGCCTGGAAAATCCGATGGACAGAGGAGCCTGGTGGGCTACAGTCCCTGGAGTCACAGAGTTGGACATAACCGAGCTACGGAGCGCACACACACGTAAGTAGACACTTGCAGTTCAAACCCATGTTGTTCAAGAGTCAACTATACATATATAAAGTTTCAACACTTTTCAGACAGCACAACCACAGGACTATAATCTCTGGGAGAAGAGAAACAAATAAAGTGAAGCATACAGTCATACCAGCCAAATGTCCAGGGGCAGTTTTCAGGCTGCAAATCAGGGGAAAAAATTTAAAAATGACTTACAGTCTCTCTAAGTTCAGAAAACAATTGAGGGAGACCTCTGAAACTAAAATGAAAGTGTCAGTCACTCAGTCGTGTCTTAGTCTTTGTGACCCCATGGACTGTAGCCCGCCAGGTTCCTCTGTCCGTGGAATTCTCCAGGCAAGAACACTGGAGTGGGTAGCCATTCCCTTCTCCAGGGGATCTTTCCAACCTAGGGATCAAACCCGCAGCTCCTGCATCTCCTGCATTGCAGGCAGATTCTTCACGATCTGAGCCTCTGGGAAAGCCACAATTTAAAAGTAAAGTACCAGAAAGGAGGGTATTTCAGGGAAAGACTCCTCCCTGCACAGAAAAAAAGTCCAAAGATCTGCAGAGGAAAGCTTCCATTTTTGGCTGAGTACGAATTTGAGCCAGCTGAGAGAAAATGGTCCAAGTTCAGAGAAACAGCCACCAGAAAGGAGCAGGTAGAACAATTCCTGATGCTCACATCAGTCTGAGAGTAGTTTTGAGTTCCTATCAGCCAGAGTGGAACAAACATTAGATTAGAGTAAAAGGTTAGAATCCTTGGCAGGGTCATGCACAGGTGATGGACTGAATCAGCCCTATACCAAAGGATCCTCTAGTTCCCTGACCAGAGATGGAACCCAGGCCCCTGCCTAGGGTCTTAGCCACTAGACCACCAGCGAAGTCCTGGCTTCCATTCTAGAAAAGCTTAAAAGCAAGTCTCAGCATGACCTAATAAATTTTAAGTAACCTAACTGTACACCAAAACAAAATTTAACTCTATTTAAAGGAGTACAATATGGCCAAACTACCAACAAGGGAGAATTTACAACATCCAGCATACATTGAAAAAAAAAAAATGAACAGACATGCAAGTAAGCAGGAAAATACAATCTCACCAGAAGAAAATCAGTCAGCAAAAACAGTCCTAGAAATGAAAGAGATAAGGGAATTGCCAGAAAAGCAAACTGAAATAGTCTTTCACTATTCAACATAGAAAAAAACATCAGTGACCTATGAGACAATATCAAGCAGTCTAGTACATGTGTAATTAGATTTCGGGAGATATGAGAGAAAGGAATAGAAAAAAAAGTATTTGAAGAAATAATGTTATTTCAAAAAATTTGATCCAAGTAATCTGCCTACCAATATAAGTATAAAGAATCTCAAGGAAAATAAACATCTGTGATATATACATATACAATGAAATATTACTCAGCCATAAAAAGAGTGAAATCTTATGATTTACTGCCACATGGATGCATCTAAAGGGTATTATTCTGAGTGAAATAAGTCAAAGAAAGACAATCTATATGATTTCATTTAAATGGGGACCTAAAAATCAAAACCAATGAACCAACATAACAAAAGAGAAAACAGAATAATAGATACAAAGAACAAACATAATTATCAGAGGGGAGGGGGTTTGGAGGAGGGAGATTAAGAGGTACAAACTTACAGTTGCAAAATAAATAAGTCATGGGTATGAAATGTACAGTGTTCAAAATATAGTCGATAATTAAGTAATATCTTCGTATGGTGACATATTGTAACTAAACTTATTGTGGTGATCATTTTGAAATGTAGAGAGATTATCTGATCACTATATTGTATAATAGAAACTAACAGTGCTGTAGGTCAATTATACTTCAAAAACAAACTCACAAAGAAATTAAATTTATGGTTAGTAGAGGTAGAGTTTGGGTGGGATGAATTGAGTGGAGGCAGTCAAAGGGTACAAACTTCCAGTTGTAAGATAAGTAAGAATGTAATGTACAACATGACAAATACAATTAAGACGTGTTTGTTATATATGAAAGTTGTTCAGAGAATAAACCATTAAGAGTTCTCATTACAAGAAAATTATTTTCCCCATTTCTTTATTTTTCTATCTATATGAGATGATGGATGTTCACTAAACTTGTGATAATCACTTCATGATGTAGGTAAATCAAACCATTTTGCTGTATACCTTAAATTTATACAGTGCTATATGTCAATTATATCTCAATACAACTGGGAGGAAAATGAGCACTAATTTATGTAAAAAGTTTGTTGAGTTTAAGGCACAAGCCCTAAGATTGGGACTATATTTCTTCCTGATAAAGTGTATTGTCATTGTTGGAAATGTTTGTACTCTCTTCCTCTGCTTGAAGGTTTTATTAGGTTCAAAGAGTGTTTAATGACAACCAGGGTGTATGTTAAGGAGTGGTGAGGTGGGAATAGTCAAGGTTAGTCATCTATCTGCTTATAGTACAAAATATCTTCTCTAATACCATTAAAAGGTTTCAGTCAATTATATGGTTTCCCTATATATGGTTTGTCATAGTTACCGCCTTTAATACTTAAACCTATGGATATAAGATACATATTACTCTCTTCTGTCTGGATCAACACTCATTAAAATAGTCTTTACCTCTGATCACAATAATAATATATTTCTAATATTTAAAAAGTTCATAGAGATATATGCACAGGACTACATAATTTCTTCCAGAGAAATGAATGAAATTAGGTAAGGCTATAGGGTAATTTCATTTAATTGTTATATTTTGTTCTGTTTTTTGTATAGAATATATTAAAATATCTGAATAAAAAGGAAATTTAAAATGTGAAAATATGGTAAAGTAGAAAAAATAAATTCTACATATTGCTGTTAATATTTTATGTATTTTCTTCTAGCAACTCTTCTATTTTTCTAAATGTGTAACTATATATATATAAAACTTTAGTTATAGTATTTCAATTCACTTTCTAATGGCTATATCGAATTCCTTCCCTGATCATAATTTATTTAACCATACTTCTATTCCTAATATTTAATGGCAGCATAAGCAACTTTACGAAGAACAAAAATGAGTATAAATCTTTTTTAATATATCAAATTGTTTTCTCAGAGTACATTCCTACAAGTGAACTTGCAGGCTCAAATGTGTGAATATTTTTAAGGTTTTTGTTATAGCATATCCATGTGCTCAGTTATTCATTTGTGTGTGGTTGTTTATGACCCCAGGGACTGTAGCACGCCAGACTCCTCTTGTCCATGGAATTTTTCAGGCAAGAATACTAGAGTAGGTCACCATTTCCTTCTCCAGGGGATCTTCCTGATCTGGGTTTCGAACCTAGGTCTCCTGCATTGCAACAGGATTCTTTTATCACGAGCACCACCTGGGAAAACCCTATATTGCTCTCTAAAAAGCTGTTATCTGACATTAGTAAAATTAATTTGTAACTATCCTTGTTTTCCACCACTTTTGCTTCCCTTGTGGCTCAGCTGGTAAAGAATCTGCCTGCAATGTGGGAGACCTGGGTTGGGAAGACCCCTGGAGAAGGGAAGGGCTACCCACTCCAGTATTCTAGACTGGAGAATTCCATGGACTGACTGTATAGTCCATGGGGTCACAGAGTCAGACACAACTGAGCGACTTTCACTTCACTTGCCAATACTGAATATGAGCATTTTTTTCACCTTTGCCAGTGTTAGGTCTGAAAAATTATTTATTATTTTAATATGCATTTCTTTGATTTTTGTGATGTAGACGTTTCCTTATAGTGTTCATAACTTGTGTGGTGAACAACCAGTTATTTTCTTTGATCAATTCTTTAAATAAATGTCTTCATAAATAAGAACAGTTCTTTATTTTTATTTATTTTAAATTTTTACTACTTTACCATGTATTTATGATATTTTATGAACACATTTTTAAATTTTTATGTACTTGAATACATTAACATTTATATTTTTATTACTTACTTTGCATATCTACCAAGAATCAGATTTTTAAAAAATTTTATTTATTATTACTTATTTTTGCCTGTCTTAGTTGCTGCCTGTGGGCCTTCTCTAGTTGCAGCAAGCAGGGGCTACTCTCTAGTTGCAGTGTTTGGGCTTCTCATTGCAGCGGCTTCTCTTATTGCAGAGCACAGGCTCTAGAGCCTGCAGGCTCAGAAGCTTCATCGCACTCGCTTAGTTGCCCAGAGGCATGAGAAATCTTCCCAGGCTAAGGGTCAAACCCGTGTCCCCTGAATTGGCAGGAGAATTCTTAACCACTAGACCACCAGGGAAGTCCCAAAATCATATTTATTTTCATCTATACATGATTATTTTATAACTTTAAAGCTCTTTATATACTCTTTAACATTTTAATCCATCTGCAGTTTTTAAAAAATTGTGAGGTAAAATTTTCCAGTTAATCAACAAAGTATGCCATCCTTTTTCCCATTAAGCCATTCTTTCTCACTAATTAAAATCAATTCTTTATGACAGTAGTCACATGGGATTTTGTTAGGTTTTGTTATCCAGGCCTATTTATTTATTCCTCTTACTTGACTTATATATTCAAAGTAATGCATTTGTGTTCAAATATGGCATGAATTTCAAATTTTCATCACATGATATTCTCTAAGTACCAACAACTTGGTTGAGTAAAGTGATGAATGTGTCTTGAGTCACTTTCTCAGTTTTCTATTCCCTTCCATTAATTTATCTGTCCTTAGACTATACCACACTATTATTATATCTTTGATAACGTGATATCTAATTCTGAAAGCTCTCCTCATTAGTTATTCTTTCATTTTTTTTTGTTTGCTTATTTTCACTTCTTTATTCTTCTGTAGGTACTTTAGAATCTATTCTATTGGAATTGCTTTAAATTAGTACATTTATTTGGAGAAAGTTACATTTTTATAATACTTGCATCCAAAAACGTGACGTGTCTCAATATGATCAAACCTAATACACTCAGATACTGTCAATATAATTGAGTTTATTCTTATGTATAATTTTATGTCCTTTTTTTCAAGGCATTTTATCATTTTATGATTCTAAATTATTCATTTTACTATTCTAGTATTGGTAATGACCCCAATAAGGCAATATTTGAAACCTCAAGATAGGTCAAAAATCTTGTCATATAAGCAGGTTCACTAACCCATTTTTATCAGAAGAGATGACTACCATAAAGGGCATAGAAAGCAGAAAACACAATGTGATGAACTTGGGGTGTTGTTCAGTCTGGAGGGGATGGACATTTATGAACTTCAACAAATGTTATTATTCAGAACTCTGTCTTGGGTTCTGATTTCACAAGAGAAGACAGAAATTTGGTTTTATGTAAAATAAGTTCAGAGTTTCTAAGCACATATGAAAAATGATAAAAGCACACATGAGGAAAGCTAAACATAAGAAAGTAAAGTTCTGGCAAAAAATGAGAAGTTGTGTATTTACTTACTCCAAAAAGGTTTATTTGAACACCTATTATGTGTAATGGGCTTCCCAGGTAGCTCCAGGGTAGAAAAACACGTGTCAATGCAGGAGACCGAGAGTTCAATCCTCGGATCAGGAAGGTCCTCTAGAGAAGGAAATGGCAATCCACTCCAGTACTCTTGCCTGGGATATCCCATGGGCAGATGAGCCTGGCAGGCTACAGTCAATGAGGTCAAAGAAGAGTCAGCTTAATAACTAAACAACAACAACATTATCATTATTATCATTATCATTAGTGTCATCTTTTGTGGAGAAAAATGATAAGTATATTAGTCAGCTTGAGTTGATATAACAATACCACACACTAGATGGTTATACACTGGATAAGCATATATTTCTCACAGTTATGGAGTCAGGAAAGTCCAAAATAAGGCACCAGCAGCTTTGGAATCTAGTGAGCTCCCCTGGTTGACAATACTCCACATGTCATCAAGCCACTGTGTATTGTCAAACATCAATGCCTGGGAAGTAACACATTCATGACACCATAAGAAGAAGACAATGGAAGTTCCACGTTTGGTACTTTTCCTGGACTCTACCTCATGCTTTCCTTCCTTTGGTTGGTTTAAATTTGTATCCTTTTCCGGTAATAAACTGTAAGCATGAATACAATCACTTTTAAGTGCATTTTGAGGACCTTCTTGCAAATTATCAAATTTGAGGGTAGTCTCTTTTGGAGACTGTTTCCTTTAAATTTTGCAGCTGGCTTAAACTTTCACACAGGTCATTTGGGTTAAAGTTCCAAATAACTTGACCCTTTACCCCTTCACACACACACACACACACACACACACACACACACACACAAACACAGAAGTATCAAATAGAGTTTTCCAGTTTTCAGGGATATTGAGAGAAAAGCAATCAGGAAAATATTGGATCTCTACTTGAAGCAATATTTATAAAGGACATAGAGAAAGCAATTCTCTGAAGGTAGACATTTTTCCAAGCTGAAAAATATAGGACAAGAATTGAATTGATTATGGTTAGATCGAAATGACAATCATGATCATAAAAATATATAGTATTCTACATTTCCTAAATAAGTCCAGTTCATTGTATTAAAATCACTTATGACTGAAATGACAGAACCACGTGGTAATCTTGAAAAATTATAGAAAGATGCAAATATCTAGTTTCAAAAATGGGTAAGAGAAACAGTTTTATAATTCTGCATATATATATATATATATGCATATACTATATATATATAAAGTAAAAAGAGACCAGATTTAGTTTTGATCGATAGTAAACAAATTTTCCTGATTCTTGGGAAGAACGAGGCTATAGTTTAGGTTTACTTTATGGTTTAACCACCAAGTCATGTCTGACTCTTTTGTGACCCAATTGCCTGTAGCCTGTCAGGCTCCTCTTCTATGAGATTTCCCAGGCAAGAATATTGGAGTGGGTTGCCATTGCCTTCTCCAGGGGATCTTCCCAACCCAGAGATAAAACTCCAGTCTCCTGCACTGGCAGACGAATTCTTTACCACTGAGCTACAAGGGAAGGCTTTCAGTTCACTGACAATAATCTAATTCAGAATACAAACATCTCTCTGTTTGAAGTCTAGGGCTACTCTAAAAGAAATCTGATTCTATTCCAAATGACTCAGATAACACCTCTGCACAATAATTCAAGGAGAAAAATTGGGTAATACTGAAAAGTTGACTAAGGAAGATGAAGTAAAATGGGTAGCCATCTTTAACATGGATGAAAAATATTTAGGGACAAGACATGCATGCCTGCTATGCCGCATCAGTTTTATCTGACTCTTTGGGACCCTATGGACTGTAGCCTGTCAGGCTCCTCTGTCCGTGGAATATCCCAGGCAAGAGTACTGGAGTGGGTTGCCGTTTCCTTCTCTAGGGAACTTCCCAACCCAGGGGTCAAAAACTGAATCTCTCTCTTTCATCTCCTGCATTGGCAAGCGGGTTCTTTACCACTAGTGCCACTAGGAAGCCCAGGGACAAGACAGTATCTTTCAAATATTTGAATGGTCATTACTCAGAAATACACATTCTCCCACCTACATGGCAATGATGGGTGGAACTAATTCCAGTGTGCACTTCAATGTGACTAGAACTTTTTAATGACCATAGTTGGCCAAGGGTGAGTGAGTGAAAGTCACTCAGTCATGTCTGATTCTTTGTGACCCCATGGACTATACAGTCTATGGAATTCTCCAGGCCAGAATACTGGAGTGGGTAACTATTCCTTTCTCCAGGATCTTCCTGACCAACGTATTGAACTCATGTCTCCCATATCACAGGAGGATTCTTAACCAGCTGAGACACCAGGGAAGCCCAAGAATGCTGGAGTGGGTAGCCTATCCCTTCTCCAGCAGATCTTCCTGACCCAGGAATTGAACCAGCGTCTCCTGCATTGCAGGCAGATTGTTTACCAGCTGAGCTACCAGGGAAGCCTAAGGGAGGAATAAACATATACCCTTCCTTTAGTGGAGGGTGGGTAAGCATTTGTCTAAGCATATGATGGGACCTTTGTTGAGAAACTTAATTTGGTCAAGCAGTTTTTAATTGAGTAAGCTTTTAAATAATCTTTAAAGTTATTTTTAAAACTGGGTCACCTTTAATTACTATCAAAACTTGAGCAATCATATTTCCAGATTCTTTTTACTAGTCTAGGACAATTTAGAAGTAGTAAATTGAGAGGAAGTGGTTACCAGAAGTGACTTAACGTTTATCAAGCTCCTAATTTGTGTTTTACATGTATTATCTAATTTATTCTTTAGAAAAAAATCTACCATTAAGCCAATTTTGTCATAAGAGAGATAAGGTCAGGCATTGACATAATCTACCCAAAGTCAAACAGTTAGTAAACAAGCATACACATCCTGACTAACCCAGATCTCTCTCCTTTTAACAGCCATGTTATTTCTCAAATCATTTCTTTCTAGTGTCAGGAGACAAGAGTCAGCATTGTCAGTGAAGGAATGACAGAGATTTCTTGTAAATCAGACACAATATCTTACAAACCACAGCTGTCTCAGGCCATTAATGTGGGTACCAACAGCTTCTCCTATTTCAGAAAGCTCTTCAGTGTCTTACTGAATTATGAGAGTGCAACAATTTAAATTTGTTTTCGTATACAAGCTCCATATCATCAAGAAAATATGAGGGTGTGTTCCGTATGCTATGTTTACGAAAATCAATGCCATTGCCACTTTTAAGGAAACATTTTCTGCAAAATGTTCCTTGGCTTCATAAAACTGCATTGACTGAGGTTTCCATAAAAATCACCTGATCTATTCTATATCAAGTTCAGAAGTTTGCCTGAATCAGCTGAAGACAACACAAATATGTGATGGCATGATCAGGATTGTTTGGTTTCAAGTGCCAGAAATTCAAATGGAACCAGGTTACACAATAAGGAAACTTTATTGGAAGGCTAATTTTCTCACCTGAGGAAGAACAGAGGTACAACTATGCTTCAGAGATAAGTGAACAAAGCAATCAGTCTTCCCCAGGATCCCCTCTTTGCCTCATTTGTCTTTCTATTCACTTTGGCCTCCCCAGTGTCATCCTCTCTCCATGTTGTGGACAATGGCTTCTGGTAGTATTTCAGCATTACTTCCTGGAGCTCCCATCACTTAAATTCCAGGGAATATAACTTAGTTTCATTTGAAAATCATGGATAAACACCCTCTTACTCTGTTTAGGTCAGGTATCTAACGATGAGTCAATCAGTTCTGTCCATGAGAAAGAGCTGAAGTAAATCAAAATGGTCCTTGTGGGACTAACCTCAATATTAGGGTCATTAGCCCTGAAAGTGAAAGTGAAAGGCACTCAGTCCTGTCTGATTCTTTGAGACCCTGTGAACCGGAATTCTCCAGACCAGAATACTGGAGTGGGTAGTCGTTCCCTCCTCCAGGATATCTTCCCAACCCAGGGATCAAACCCAGGTCTCCCACATTGCAGGTTGATTCTTTATCAGCTGAGCCACTAGGGAGTGGGTAGCCTATCCCTTCTTCAGTGGATCTTCCTGACCCAAGAATTGAACTGGGGTCTCCTGCATTGCAGGTGGATTCTTTACCAGCTGAGTTACCAGAGAAGTGGTCCTATAGGCAAAGAAATCATAAGCCAGGGAGACACCATAGTTAGCATCTATTATATTTGACCTTCAGGTTAATTAAATACTTCTAAGGAAAACTCTACTAAATCATGAACAAATTTTAAACATAAAACGCTGGGTTCTTAATGAAATGGGGCTTCCCTGGTGGCTCAGTGGTAAAGAATCCACTTGCCAATGCAGGAGACACAAGTTCCATCTCTGGGTCAGGAAGAACCCTTGGAGAAAATGGTAACCCACTTCAGGATTCTTGCCAGGAAAAATCCCATGGAGTGAGGAGCCTGGCAGGCTACAGTCCATCAGATCACAAAATAGCCCTAGCAAACAAGTTTAATGGAATAAACTTCAATTATCTAGAAAATGTAGTTACTTGGGGCATTTCATTGTTTAATGATATAGAACAAAACATATTTTATTCAAAGCCTTTTGACAATAATGTCTTAGCAATAACAGTATTAAGTTGCTAAACCAATCATGTGGCCTAGAAAACAAAATCCTTTCAGATGTGATTGAGGTCCTAGGGAAAAAGAGAGTCCTTGTTAAGATGACAATTTCGTAAAAATATTCCAAGGATTGTTTCCTCTTCTAGCTCAATTGTTCTGAAGCATTAGTTTATAAGTTGAGGTGAATGTGGATATTATTCTCTTATACTAAGATCGAAGTCAAAACTTGGTGAGAGCAATACATAGAAATGTATGTTAATCATTAGAAGAGGTTTAAAAGTGTATGTTCCAATGACATGGCTATATAGATACAGTTCTCAACTGGAAAACCGTTAATGTGAAAATTCAAGGAGCTGCCACGAAGAAAGAGTTTATGCCGAAGGCAAATTGTCAAATCTGAAATGTAAGGGCTAAGAGCTGGTCTTGGACAGATTAAAAAAACACACAGCAAATAGACTGCATTGTTGTAGGCTGAAGCTCATTTTCAGAAATACATTGCTCAGCACTAAAGTGGACAGTCTAATCAGTTCCTCTGCAGAAACAGCTAAACCTTTGCAAATGAAAGAAAATCAACAGAGATGAAGCTGTGACTGGAAAATTTGATCCACATGGTTGTATTTTTAGATATGTCAAAGACTGACCTCCGTTTGCAGTTTTTCTAGCGATAGTTTAATGTAAAATTAGCCTATATGTAGCATTTCTATGTCTCATGGAGTTATGCTATATATTTTACCTTATCTATTATTTCTAGAAAGGTAAATATTTCCTTTATTCATTTCAAATACTCCTTCTTTTTAAGCTATGCAAATGGTAATTAGCCTACTCTGCAAACATTTGGTGTAAGATTCTGGTTAATTAACCTAAAATCCTTATCTGTGATAAGAAAATTTGATGGAAATTTACTGAGGATGGAATGTACTGTTTTGTTACCTTCAAAATATCTAAAGGGTAAAGAGATGGTGAACATATGGGGAAATTCTCACCACTGGAATCTAAGCAGGAAGATTTCTTACTTTTTCATCAGTATGTGGGAAATTTTTGAGGGTGGAAAAATAGTGACATCTCCATATTTAAAGCAGACACAACCTGGTTGTTTTCACAGGCATATTATTATTTCATAGATAAGTGCATCAACACATATATACATGTGCATAGGTAACTAATATGGGACCAGGGAATAAAGCTCTAGAGTAAAACCATTACCCTATTTTAAACTAAGGCAATTCAGTTGACAATCATATTGCTGTGTGATATTCAAATGTCAAATGCATATCTCATTTTCAACTAAGACCATTACATCATTCCTTGTCAAATGCCCTGAAATATGGATAGGTCTAGCTCTGATTAGATAAGGGACCTCTTGCTGGTGTTAGCAAATCCAACCCCAGGGATTGGTTCCCAAGCTAAGGGAAATGGCAAAGCTATTATTGATGATGGTGCCAAAGCTAACAGGTTTCACATGTCCTTCATGAACATATGGCTACAGCCCCAATAGTGACACTGTTAAGAGCCATTTGTTCAAGTGTCCTAGAATTCTGACTGAAAAAAGGTGAAAAACCCATACATTTTATTAAATATCCACCAATATGGAAGTTTGCTCAACTCATTGCAGTTTATCTGGTTCACTGCGCTCACTGGAATCATATGAAAAATAATCTTTTATGTATGTGCAGGAATTTGTCTCCCTAAAGGGACTATATAACATGTACATTAGAATCCAAGTCTGGGGGGTTTGAGTCTGGGCTCTCTGGGCAATTCTAGCTATTTGATTTTGGCAATGGTCTTAATTTTTCTAAACATCAATTCTTCTACATGGTTGTGATTATTGTAAAAATTAAATGAACTCATGTATGACCAATAAAAGGTAACTCTTCCTGTTATGCTATTTAACTTTACTCAATTTCATGAAATGTGTAGGGTACACATCATAGTCTTGTTCTAGTTCAAGAAACAGACCCCCCAAAGAAGAGTGGCTTGTCCAAGGTTACAGGGCTAAGAAGAATGAAAGGGAATCAAGTTCAGGTCTCCTTATTTGAAATTCAGTATTCTTAAAGTGTCTGTGGAGGAACAGAAACTCTGTAAATTAGACTGTAATTAAGGTACCACTATACTTACAGAGGCAAAGTGAAATAGTGAATTGGTCCAATTACCTCAATAATTCAAGCTCAAAAGTACCCAAATAATTTTATGTAGTATGTCTGAATATTTCAGGCCAAATATCTAAATAATTGCCCAATTATTCATATCATTTTGAATATATGTATAAATCTGGTCTTTTGGGTGGGGGAGGGGAGGCGAGTAGGCTCTGAATCATGTCTCTGATCTCTCCAATATAAATAAAAAGTATTACTTTTCATTTTCCCCTTCTAATTTGTTTCAAAATCCAGTGGCTTTTTTTTTTTTTTTTTATTAAATTAAAGTTTGTGGATAAATGGGAAAATCTTTACTGAAATATGGTACTTCCAACTGTAATTTTGGTTTGAAATAGGTTGCTTACAAGCACAACTTCATACAAGAATGACAAGCCATGGCCTTTGTGGGTGTGTATTGGGGGTGGAGCAAAGTTCAAAATCCTTTTGGCTCTTATTCTAAGTACTCAATCAAATTCTGATCCTGGAGAAAATGTTTCAACTCTATTAAAAGGAGCTATATCCAAATTAGTCCAAGACAATCCTGATATCAGGAGTGGGCCAAAATTACAGTTATTTGAAACCAAAAGAAACCCACTCCCTCTTCTTTTTTCTGACATTTACTAACCATATACCCATTTCAAGGTAGAACTAAATTCTCTGATTTTATTTCCTTAGCTACAGCCCTGAAGTGAACATATCAGCATTAAAATAGAAATTGATGGGAGGTGGGAGGGGGGATCGGGATGGGGAATACATGTAACTCTATGGCTGATTCATATCAATGTATGACAAAACCCACTGAAATGTTGTGAAGTAATTAGCCTCCAACTAATAAAAATAAATAAATTTTAAAAAAATACATATATATTTATTTAAAAAAAATAAAATAAAATAGAAATTGATGTAGTTTAGAATACAACAACAACAAAAAAAAAAGGTTTTTTTTTTTTACCTATAGAAACATACAATTAAAATAGACTGGACATGGTTAAAATCTAGTATCTGTACTGGGAAAAAAAAAAAAAAGGTTAGCCTACCATCTTTTAGGTTTTGTAATAACTATAGTGCTGAGCAGAATGTGGGAATAATGTTACCATGGATTGACAAGTCTATTATACTCTAAACAGGTACCATGAGAAACTGTCTATTCACCATTAAGTCTGCATTGTACAACGATCCCTAGAGAAGAGGAAGGAAAAGGCTCAGACACAATTAGAGCTCGTTTGAAAGGCTACACACAGTATAATGGTGTAGTTGTAAATCCCTCTGTAGTACTGTGCCCACCCTCACTTACTGCCAATAAGGTCTCTGCCTCTCCTGTCAGCTGCTAGGTCTCTGTTCTAAAACCTGTCCAAACTGAAAGGCAACAAAAATCCCCTCAAGCTAGACAATCCGAGTGTGCCCAGAGCAGCTAAGGCTGCTACTCATTGCTTTCATTAGTCCTACCTTTGAAATTTTCAACCTGGTTTTAAACATCTCTGAACTCTGTTATTCCACACATTCATTTCCTTGGGTGTGAAATAAAAGAAGAGGAGCAGTGCCTTTAGAGAAGAGATTGATGAAAGGTGAGCCCCACACATAGTAGAACCTCAATAATCCTTTATTGACCAGACATGAAAGAAAGCCTAAAAAGAAGAAAAGAATATGGCAGCCGAAAAGAGAAAAGGGAGTGGTTATAAGTTACCTTTTTTAAGGGGGAAAAATACCCACTTCTAACCTTCCCTTGCACCAGGCATAATCTGAGACCACTATTTTTCTTCACCTTAATCTGAAAAGGCCCATTATGAATCAAATAACTTAGAAGAAAAAGAAACAAAATGAAGCCTTTTGCCAAATTGAAATTGTTAAGATAAAAAAAGAATTTTATCTAAATAGCTGTCTTTTCTATATACTTTGGCCGCCAAACTTTACCTCTAAGATTTTTTCCTACAGAAATAATCACAAATGTGCCCAGAAAAGAATTTCAAGAAAAACAGAAATACGGGACTGGTTAGAAATATCACAATATGTGCATATATACAATGGAAAGGCTAATAAAGAAGGCTGAGCACCAAAGAATTGATGCTTTTGAATTATGGTATTGGAGAAGACTCTTGAGAGTCCCTTGGACTGCAAGGAGATTAAACCAGTCAATGCTAAAGGAAGTCAATCCTGAATATTCATTGGAGGGACTGATGCTGAAGCTGAATCTCCAGTACTTTGGCCATCTGACGCGAAGAGCCGACTCATTGGAAAAGACCCTCAAGCTGGGAAAGATTGAAGACGGGAGGAGAAGGGGATGACAGAGGATGAACTGGTTGGATAGCATCACCAACTCAATGGCGATGAGTTTGAACAAGCTCCAGGAGATGGCGAAGGACAGGGAAGCCTCCATGCATTCCATGGAGTCGCAAAGAGTCAGATATGACTGTGACAGAGCAACAACATACAATGGAAAAACTACAGTCATTAAAACAGAGTCCTTGAAATTTTTTACTTAAGTACATACTTGTTTAGTTCTTACTGTTGACAGATCACTAGATGCCAGATCCTGGTATCTGGCATCCAGGGGTATCTGCTTTCAAAGACCTCATACTCTTAACAGTAAGACAGAAATGAAAATAATTATTAATTTATATTTGAGATAATTGTGGTTATTCTATATTCACTCAATGAATATACTTTAATGAAAATATAAAAGACATTATGCTTTTAACTTTATTAAATATATGTATATATGTGTACATACGGGCTTCCCTGGTGGCTCAGATGATAAAGAATCTACCTGCAATGTGGGAGGCCTGGGTTTGATTCCTGGGTCAGGAAGGTCCCCCAGAGAAAGGAATGGCAACCCACTCCAGTATTCTTTGCCTGGAGAATTCCATGGACAGAGGAGCCTGCAAGGTACAGTCCATGGGGTAGCAAAGAGTCAGACACAACTGAGTGACTAACACTCTTATGTATCATATACATACACATACATGTATGTACTCATATACATATATATATGCACATTGCATCTCTTAGCTATTGCTGAATAACAAATCACCCAAACAACCATCAGTTATTATCACTCATGCATTTGAACATCACAATTTGTGTGTGGATTGCCTGGAACAGCTCTGCTCCATGTTTTTCATCCTCCTTGGAACAATGTACTAGTCTGAGCATGCTCTCTTTGTGGTATGACAGAGGTAAAGGGAGAAAACAGAAGCAAAGGAAGCCTCTTTAAGTCCAGGCTTGAGAATATATGCAATGAAAAATGTAGAAAAATCACAAAATGTCTTGGCAACAACATTAGCTACCAGAAAGAAAGGATTATGTGATATTTAACTTCTTCTGTTTTATTTTTTCTAATGTTTCAACAACAAAATGTACTCTTTATAATTAAATCCTAACAAAAATTTATTTTTAATATTTTACCAAACTGAATTTTCACAGATTTCCTACTTCTTATGGTCCTTTTTATAGTTACTCATATAGAAGGGAGGCCAACAAAACTGTGGAAAAACTACAGTCATTAAAACAGAGTCCTTGAAATTTTTTACTTAAGTACATACTTGTTTAGTTCTTACTGTTGACAGATCACTAGATGCCAGATCCTGGTATCTGGCATCCAGGGGTATCTGCTTTCAAAGACCTCATACTCTTAACAGTAAGACAGAAATGAAAATAATTATTAATTTATATTTGAGATAATTGTGGTTATTAAGAGATGGGCATACCAGACCACCTGACCTGCCTCCTAAGAAATCTGTATGCAGGTCAAGAAGCAACAGTTAGAACTGGACATGGAACAACAGACTGGTTCCAAATTGGGAAAGGAGTACTTCAAGGCTATATATTGTCACCCAGCTTATTTAACTTCTATGCAGAGTACATCATGAGAAACGCTGGGCTGGAGGAAGCACAAGCTGGAATCAAGATTGCTGGGAGAAATGTCAACAACCTCAGATATGCAGATGACATCACCCTTATGGCAGAAAGTGAAGAACTAAAGAGCCTCTTGATGAAAGTGAAAGAGCAAAGTGAAAAAGTTGGCTTAACGCTCAACATTTAAAAAACTAAGATCATGGCATCCAGTCCCTGATATCACTTCATGGCAAACAGATGGGGAAACAATGGAAACAGTGAGAGACTTTATTTTAGGCGGCTCCAAAATCACTGCAGATGGTGACAGCAGCCACGAAATTAAAACACACTTGCTCCTTGAAAGAAAAGTTATGATCAACCTAGACAGCATATTAAAAAGCAGAGATATTACTTTGCCAACAAAGGTCCATCTAGTCAAAGCTATGATTTTCCCAGTAGTCATGTATGGATGTGAGAGTTGGACTATAAAGAAAGCTGAGCACCGAAGAATTGATGCTTTTGAACTGTGGTGTTGGAGAAGACTTTTGAGAGTCCCTTGGACTGCAAGAAGATCCAGCCAATCCATCCTAAAGGAAATCAGTCCTGAATATTCATTGGAAGGATTGATACTGAAGCTGAAATTCCAATCCTTTGGCCACCTGATACAAAGAACTGACTTATTTGGAAAGACCCTGATTCTGGGAAGGATTGAAGGCAGGAGGAGAAGGGAATGACAGAGGATGAGGTGGTTGGATGGCATCACTGACTCAATGGACATGAGTTTGAGCAAGCTCTGGGAGTTGGTGATGGACGGGGAAGCCTGGTGTGCTGCAGTCCATGGGATCACAAAGAGTCAGACATGACTGAGCAACTGAACTGACTTAACTCACCTATATATCAGTGGATGATAATTACCTAATGTGTTGCCTGGCCTTCCTATTAATATAAACTCTACAACTGATCAACTTAAAGTGATAGAGAAATTGTGACACTAATATCACCTTTGTTTATTTACTTTATTTAAGAAAAAACACTCACAAAGAATTTCAGTTGCTTCACAAAGGTTACATCTCCTTAAACTTACTTTTATGTGCATCGGCACAACTAGGTGTTTTGTAATGGTCAGAAACTAGGTAATAACTTGAGATGCTGTTACTGCTTTTCAAAGGATGTGTGATCCTTCATCTCAAAACATTCCTGTTAATGGCATACAAAACCAATGCTTTATGTCCCATTCCTATTTTTCATGTTTTCTTGGGTAAGTGGGTATTGTTTTTTTCCCCCCCTTGTCCTATTGACTAGTATAAGAAACCTTCTTTCCTTCTATTTTTGGGTACAATGATTAGATTGAATGATGTTTCTAGTGAATCATTCCACCAATTAGGCCAAAATATTAAAAGACAAGTAACTTGAGAAGGAAACTCACATTTCTATAGCACTTTGCAGCAGATGTATCCTATTTACTGCTTTATTTTATTGCTTAATGACTGGATCTGAAGTAATTGCACCTTTGACAGATATTTATTTGTAAAATGTGATTCATTCAGTCAGACACTTTAAGAGTGATTTTCATGCCAAGTGTTAAAATTCTGTAGTCTTGAGTAGCTCTTTCAAAAGATGCAAACATGCATGTAAATTCCATGCATCAAGCACATCTACTTTCGGCTCTTTTTTATTATAGAAATATTTCAGTTGACAAAGAGTGCTAGTGAATAGACGGCAGGGACTTCTGGACTTTAATCAACCGCAATCACTGGCAGGTTCAGAATTAATTTCCTAACCATGAATCACCTGCAGACAATGAATCACATTCTAGAGAATTTTGCCAAGCAAAACAAGCCATCATGCCCTGCACAACTTTTTGAGGACGGGGCCGTGGAAACTCACTTGACTAGCATAGTTAAAATAGTGAAAAGAAAAGAATACTAGAGAATAGTGGAACAGGCTATCAGTGTCGGGTGACTTTTAGCTTCGCAAAGACAAGGGAATCAAGAATTCAACATGCAAACACTTTCTGAAATGGTCTATTCACTGATGGGATTCTGTTCCTTAAATTTTAGCTAATGAGAATCAAGGTAAAGGATATTAATATTTTCTGACTATGAAAGGTTCTACACATTATAGCACAGATATCAGAACATTTCCACCCATTTTAAAAATATCTATTTATTTATTGGCTGTGTCAGCTCTTCATTGCAGCACATGGACTTTGATGCCCCGTGGCATGTGGGATCTTAGTTCCCCAACCAGGGATCAAACTTGCATCTCCTGAATTAGAAGGCAGATTCTTAATCACTGGACCACCAGGGAAGTCCCTCACTCATTCTTTAACCAAAGTATTAGAAACTTCTTTGGTTTCTGATTTAGACACTGTCCCTCTATGGTAAGAGAGGAATGAGGAAATGGCATCATCAACTCAGTAGACATGAGTTTGAGCAAACTCTGGGAGATAGCAAAGGACAGGGAAGCTTGACTTGCTGCAGTCCATGGCGTTGCAAAGAGTCAGACACATTAAGCAACTGAAACAACAAACAAATATCCAGATAACACAGAGGAAGAAACACTTTTGAAAGAAATAGCCAAGTCATTTATATACTTAAGTTATTGGCATGATTATCTCAGTTTTCCACATTCTCTTTCAAGTGTGCAAATGAAAAAACCTATGATCTTTTTTTCTAGACATCATAAAAGAGCTAAGTTTCAGTTGCAAGACATGCAACCAAATATTTAGCACTATAAACAATGCCATCACATTAAAACTGATCATTGAAATATCTGAATTGTCAAATCTGGATAAAGTTAACTTCAAACTCTATCAACCAGTAAACAATACACAATAGTAAGAAATGAAAGACTGGCTGACTCAGGATATCTGACATTACAGCTCCAAATTATGCATACCATTACAAAGAAAATAAAAAACAAGTAGAAAATTATCTAGAAAGAATAGTGAATAATAAGAATTTGTGAGTACATTATTTGACAAATATTAGAAACTCAAAGACTAGACAATATACATTTTCAGAAACTGGCTTGAATTTTTTTTGATTGATTGATCATTACTGTCAAATAAACTTACCATTATAGATTCATCCAATTTTGGCATGCAAAAAAAAAAAAAAAAAAGAAGAAGGAAGATTCAAGTCATGTGGCACAGAATGAAATAATTTTCCAGACAAGCAATCAATATTTCATTTTAGACCATGAAAACAAGTAAATCGGGCTATAAAGTACCCATTGTCAGCCCCTTTAGCCAGGTGAATGGAACACATTAACCATTATTATCACTGAGTGACGCTAGCTGGAATTTTTGTCTTTGACTTGTATACCATCCTCTGTCCTTCACGGTGTGCTGTCTTCAGATCTAATCATTCCCTTTCACTTACTGATTACCTTGGCACCTGGGTTTACAATTCTCCTCCCTTCCACAGGCTCTGTTATCATTCTGAGTGCCTGGAAAGACATGTATTCAACTCAAATAAACCCTCAGCTCTCAGGATGTTGACCTCATTTCCAGGGACTTTTCTACACAGTGGCCATCAGGCATCCACCACCCAGTTGTAAAACTGGTACCTTAATCTTTACCTGAAACTGGTCTAGCTCTTAAATTGCAAATTCAGACTCTTCAGGGATTTGAGTCAAAACTTATCCTTTGCTGCTTAATTATCTCCAATACTTCTATCTTTCATCTCAATTTTATGCCACTTAACAAATAGTATTGAGAGCCCTCTTGATGTCTTATGTTATTCTAGACACTGGAAGTCCTAGAGCGAACCAGGAAGTCAGAGATACCTGCTTTCATGGACCTCCTTTCAAAACCATTGATCTTGCTTTAGTCTCTCAATCAACTCTATCACAACTTTCTTCTTTACACAGCTTAAGTCTCATGGTCCATCATTTCAGCAACTCTGTTTTTAATATCCTTACCACTTGGTTCATTATTTTTCCATCTTCTACTGGCAGAAGTCCAAACCTAGAGAACTCCAACCACCTCCCTTCTCATCATATTTATCTCAGTGGCTGAATATCATTTGGAATAAATCATGTAACTGTGCAGACTAATACCACAATAAATTTATAGTCTCCACAACAGCAACGGGGCCCTCACCCCTCCTGAGAAATCCTTTCTTCTATGTTTTCTTAACTGTATTTCTAGATCCCTAGGTACTTATTTCAAATAAACAACAAGCTGAATAATGCTACAATCCAGGGCAAACAGTTCCAAGTGGACCGACAAATCAATTCTATCATTCATGTTGTGATAATAGATGTGGTGATTATTATCAAAGTAGAACATCTGGAAGCATCCTTCCTTAACTAATTAGGCTCAGAGACTGAGGCAAATAGGAAAGGTTCTGGGCCTTGCTTGGGGTGGAGCAACAGATTTGCTTTGCCTTGATGTTAAATATTTTGTTGGGTCTCACCATAACTTTCAGCTTATATTCAGCAAAAATAAAGTAGGAAGTTTCCACATTATGCATATAGAAAAAACAAGCATATGTAACCTCCCTAAGCTACCTGACCAGGTACTATAGCACAAGGTGATTAAGGGTAGCTCAAAATTTAGTTATTTGGAATCTTTGTTTTCCAAACAAAATCTCGGTTTTCCATAAAATGCACATAGTAGAATCCTATTAAGGGTTGTTGTTAGGACTGAATGAGAAAACGTATATCAAGTGTTTGAAACATGACCTGGCCCCTCATGAGTACTCAGAAAATTAGTTGCTGATCCTATTTGCATCCATAATTCTGATTTCATCTCTCTTCTTTCTGCTACACCGAATTTCTTTAAAATGCAATCTGTGTAAACTCCATTTTCTTACCTCTCTGGATCTCTTCACACCACCACTCCTCCACACCTGTTCTTATGGAGCCATCAATGGCCTCCTTGAGACTTAATTCCCTATCCTTTCCCCCCTGGTTCTTATTTTGTTGATATATTAGTATCATTTGGCACTAGTGACTATTTTCTTCTTGAAACAATTTTCCCCAAACTTACATGAAGAAACACATCCCTTGATTTCCTCCTATATTTCAGATTACACCTTCTCGTTTCCTTTTTCAAGATTCTTGTTTGCCTACTTTTTCAATGTTGCCATTCTGTAACGTTACCGTTCAGTTGCTCATGCTGCAGCACACCAGGCTTCGCTGTCATTCACTAAGTCCTGGAGTTTGCTCAAATTCATATCCACTGAGTCAGTGATGCTATCTAGCCATTTCATCCTCTGCCACCTCCTTCTCCTTTTGCTGTCAATCTTTCTAGCATCAGGGTCTTTTTCAGTGAATTGGCTCTTCACATCAGGTGGCCAAAATACTGGAGCTTCAGCTTCAGCATCAATCCTTCCAACAAATATTCAGGGTTGATTTAAGGTCCAATCATTTTGTTCTTATTCCATGTACTTTTCCCCAGTATATCTAATATACTCTAGGTATATCTAATGTATGCAAGCTCTATTCTTTAGGATGGAGACTAAGGTACTATGAAAAGAAGAGTGGCCTAAAGAATGAGGTTTAGGTCTTTCTCACCTAAGAACCAAAGTGCACATGATTCAAGATGGAAGCAGCCTTGCTCCATGCTGTCGGTCAGCAACTCAGCTTCTTTTGTCTTGATGTTCTGCACCCCTTTATCATCTGCGTCATCACTGTCTGCTGTTTGAAGCTGGTTTTCTGTTAAGTTCAGGGACCTGAGGGAGGTGGAAAGAGATGAAGTTCAGGAGTAGGGACTACTCTTCAAACCAACAACATGGAGATTACACACATCACATCTACTCATACTGCACTGGTGAGAGTGTGGTCAGATGACCACATGAGTTCACAGGGAGAGCTGGGAAATGTGGACTTTGGTTGGGCACATCCTCAGAGAGAAGGGGAAGGTGGATTTTAGTGAACACCTAGCAGTCTCTGCCACACCATGGAAAAGCCAGAAGCTAGAAAGTCTGTATCTTCAGCCCTAATCCCTTTCCTTAGCTTCTGACTCAAACATCTGCTTACTGGACAGTTCCACTTTGATCTCCCACTGACAACTTAAATTCAATGTGTCCAAAATAAAATCTATATAATATTGTAATCTTTTACATTCCATGATCCCCCATTCTTCATTTTACCAAAAAATGACTCCTCTTCCTTTGTTTTCTATCACAGCAGTAGAAATACCACACAATTTCCCCAGTTTCATATAATTCTCCACTCTCTGCCTCCACCCTGCTTGAACTCCTTTCTATAGCGAATCTATCACAGTGGCCTATTGACGGTCTATTCTAAACATCTTTTAAATCCTCAGGTCACTGTCAATTTTTCACTTTGATTAAGTCTCCATTCTCTATTTTAGCATACTTAAATTTACAAATATTCTTCATTTCCTTCATCTATTTGATTCCTCAGTTTGGATAGCAAGAATTTGGAAAGAGAAGGACATTAAGTCCTAACTCTACTTGGCATAGTGATTAACAAAATTTGGAGGCTGAGGGATTTATGTAAAAATTAATGTGAGTCTTCTCCTGAACTGAGACACAGTAAGCTGCATTAAAGATCATGTGGGTAGCAAGGGATGCCTGTATCCTCTACATTAATATCCAAGTGCTCTTTCTAAACTGCAAATCTAATCTTACCATATATGCAACTTTTCAATGCTTCCATTCACTTTTGAAGTCCAAATTCTTAATATGGCTTAGAGAGCTTACATTTTCTAATTTCTACCTATTCTTGCCCCTGCTCATCCTTAACCCCAGATGTAGGTAATTGCTTCCTTACATGCACCGTCTCTCCCTTGTCTTGAAGCCTTTGCACATGCCATTCCATTTGACTGGAACTCACTTCCTTAAACTTGATCCTTTTGCCTGACTAAGTCCTAGTCACTCCTGAAACAGCAACTGAGTTCTCATGCCTTCCAGGAAGTCAGGGGACTCTCTCTTGCAGGTGGGATTATGTACCTTTTGGTATTTGCCCCTGGTGCTTGTCCTCTATAGCACTTATAAACCTTTGTTATAATTGTGTTTGATTGATTACCTATCTCCCCAATAAGAATGTAAAAACTCTGTGATAACAAAAGTTATTCGGCTCATTGTTGTATCTGCAGATTAGAGTTTAGAATGTAATAAATGCTCAATCAGTATTTATTAAATATTCACTTAATATTTGGATTTATGAATAGTTTGGGATGAGAATAAAAGTACCACAAAAATTATTAGTGGAAAGTAAAAGTTCTTAACACAATTACACTTAGAATGAACAGATTAATGTTATCTACTGAAACACATTTTTGTTTAGAAAAATGATCTAGTAGCATGTTGAAAGTAGAATGAATGATGTCAGGACAGATACGGAAATGTGAAGGTCTGCCTGACTTTGGTCTCCTTCCCTTGTCTGACTTCTTGTACAGTCCACATGCTCAGAGCTCTAGCCTTAGCCCCTCAATCCAGTTCTTTGAGGCTTTCTAGATGAGCGGTATGAGGAGGATGTAAGCACAGAGACATGAAACCATTAGCTGGTCTGGCTCTTTATTCTTTTTTTTAAAATTCTTTATTTATTTAATTTTTGACTGTGCTGGGTTTTAATTAAGTGCTGCACGGACTTTCTCTAGTTGTGGCAAGAGGGGGCTACTCTCCAGTTGTGGTGAGTGGGCTTCTCATTTTGGCGGCTTCTCTTGTTACTGATCATGGACTCTAGGGTACTTCAGTTTCAATGGTTGAGGTTTATAGGCTCTAGAGCTTGGGCTCCGTAGTTACGACTCATGGGCTTAGTTGCTCTGTGGCATGTAGACTCTTCCAAGACCAGGGATCAAACCCACACCCCATGCTTTGACAGGCAATTTCTTAACCACTGGACCACCAGGGAAGTCTGGACTCTCTTCGGGGCACTTGTCTTAGGAAACAAGATTACCATGGTGACAATCAATTATGAAGTGTGTCACTGGTGATTACTAATATCAAAATACCAATGCTTACAAGTTGTCTTCTTTTTAAGTTGAAGCAAATTCACTGTCATCTCTATTATAACATCATTCTTACCACTTTCTTACCATTTTGCATTCTGATATTTTCAGGAGTGACAAAGAAATGACACCGACTATGTAAAATTGTTTATGGGGTTCTCAAGGCAAGAATACTGAAGTGGTTTGCCATTCCCTTCTCCAGTGGACCACATTCTGTCAGACCTCTCCACCATGACCCGGCTCTTGGGTGGCCCAACATGGCATGGCTTAGTCTCACTGAGTTAGACAAGGCTGTGGTCCTGTGATCAGATTGGCTAGTCTTCTGTGATTATGGTGTCAGTCTGTCTGCCCTCTGATGCCCTATTGCAACACCTACCATCTTACTTGGGTTTCTATTACATTGGACTGGGGTATCTCTTCACGGCTACTCCAGCAAAGTGCAGCCACTGCTCCTTACCTTTTGCTAGGATACTGAAAGAGGAGCTCCCCAGGTCGGCAGGTGTGCAATATGCTACTGGAAATCAGTGGAGAAATAACTCCCGAAAGAATGAAGGGATGGAGCCAAAGCAAAAACAATACCCAGTTGTGGATGTGACTGGTGATAGAAGCAAGGTCCGATGCTGTAAAGAGCAGTATTGCATAGGAACCTGGAATCAAGGTCCATGAATCAAGGCAAATTAGAAGTCGTCAAAGAGGAGATGGCAAGAGTGAATGTCAACATTCTAGGAATCAGCTATCTAAAATGGACTGGAATGGGTGAATTTAAATCAGATGACCATTATATCTACTACTGTGGGCAGTAATCCCTTAGAAGAAATGGAGTAGCCATCATGGTCAACAAAAGAGTCTGAAATGCAGTACTTGGATGCAATCTCAAAAATGACAGAATGATCTCATATTCGTTTCCAAAGCAAACCATTCAGTATCATGGTAATCCAAGCCTATGCCCCAACCAGTAATGCTGAAGAGGCTGAAGTTGAACGGTTCTATGAAGACCAACAAGACCTTTTAGAACCCAAAAAAGACGTCCTTTTCATTACAGGGGACTGGAAAGGAAGTCAAGAAACACCTGGAGTAACAGGCAAATTTGGCCTTGGAGTACGGAATGAAGCAAGGCAAAGGCTAATAGAGTTTTGCCAAGAGAACACACTGGTCATAGCAAACACCCTCTTCCAACCACACAAGAGAAGACTCTACACATGGACATTACCAGATGGCCAACACCAAAATCAGATTGATTATATTTTTTGCAGTCAAAGATGGAGAAGCTCTATACAGTCAGCAAAAACAAGACCGGGAGCTGAATGTGGCTCAGATCATGAACTCCTTATTGCCAAATTCAGACTTAAATTGAAGAAAGTAGGGAAAACCACTAGACCATTCAGGTGTGACCTAAATCAAATCCCTTATGACTATACAGTGGAAGTGAGAAACCAATTTAAGGGACTAGATCTGATAGACAGAGTGCCTGATGAACTATGGATGGAGGTTCGTGACATTATACAGGAGATAGGGATCAAGACCATCCCCACGGAAAAGAAATGCAAAAAGGCAAAATGGTTGTCTGAGGAGACCTTACAAATAGCTATGAAAAGAAGAGAAGCGAAAAACAAAGGAGAAAAGTAAAGATATTCCCATTTGAATGCAGAGTTACAAAGAATAGCCTGGAAAGATAAGAAAGCCTTCCTCAGCGATCAATGCAAAGAAATAGAGGAAAACAGCAGAATGGGAGAGACTAGAGATCTCTTCAAGAAAATTAGAGATACCAAGGGAACATTTCATGCAAAGATGGGCTCAATAAAACAGAAACGGTATGGACCTAACAGAAACAGAAGAAATCAAGAAGAGGTGGCAAGAATACACAGAAGAACTGTACAAAAAAGATCTTCACGACCTAGATAATCACGATGGTGTGATCACTCACCTAGAGCCAGACATTCAGGAATGTGAAGTCAGGTGGGCCTTAGAAAGCATCACTACGAACAAAGCTAGTGGTGGTGATGGAATTCCAGTTGAACTATTTCAAATCCTGAAAGATGATGCTGTGAAAGTGCTGCACTCAATATGTCAGCAAATTTGGAAAACTCAGCAGTGGCCACAGGACTGGAAAAGCTCAGTTTTCATTCCAGTCCCAAAGAATGCTCAAACTACCACACAATTGCACTCATCTCACATGCTAGTAAAGTAATGCTCAAAATTCTCCAAGCCAGGCTTCAGCAATATGTGAACCGTTAACTTCCAGATGTTCAAGCTGGTTTTAGAAAAGGCAGAAGAACCAGAGGTCAAATTGTCAATGTCCTCTGGATCATCGAAAAAGCAAGAGAGTTCCAGAAAAACATCTATTTCTGCTTTATTGACTATGCCAGAGCCTTTGACTGTGTGGATCACAATAAACTGTGGAAAATTTTTCAAGAGATGGGAATACCAGACCACCTGACCCATCTCTTGAAAAGCCTGTATGCAGGTCAGGAATCAACAGTTAGAACTGGACATGGAACAACAGACTGGTTCCAAATAGGAAAAGGAATATGTCAAGGCTGTATATTGTCACCCTGCTTATTTAACTTATAGGCAGAGTACATCATGAGAAACGCTGGGCTGGAAGAAGCACAAGCTGGAATCAAACTTGCTGGGACAAATATCAGTAACCTCAGATATGCAGATGACACCACCTTTATGGCAGAAATTGAAGAGGAACTAAAAAGCCTCTTGATGAATGTGAAAGAGGAGAGTGAAAAAGTTGGCTTAAAGTTCAACATTCAGAAAACTATGATCATGGCATCTGGTCCCATCAATTCATGGCAAATAGATGGGGAAACAATGGAAGCAGTGTCAGACTTTATTTTGGGGGGCTCCAAAATCACTGCAGATGGTGATTGCAACCATGAAATTAAAAGACACTTACTCCTTGGAAGGAAACTTATGACCACCCTAGATAGCATAATAAAAAGCAGAGATATTACTTTGCCAATGAAGGTCTGTCTAGTCAAGGCTATGGTTTTTCCAGTGGTCATGTATGGCTGTGAGAGTTGGACTGTGAAGAAAGTTGAGCACCGAAAAATTGATGCTTTTGAACTGTGGTGTTGGAGAAGATCTTGAGAGTCCCTTGGACTGCAAGGAGATCCAACCAGTCCATACTAAAGGAGATCAGTCCTGGGTATTCACTGGAAGGACTGATGCTGAAGCTGAAACTCCAATCCTTTGGCCACCTCATGCAAAGAGTTGACTCATTGGAAAAGACCCCAATGCTGGGAGGGATTGGGGGCAAGAGGAGAAGGGGACAACAGAGGATGAGATGGCTGGATGACATCACCAACTCGATGGACATGAGTTTGAGTAAACTCCGGGAGTTGGTGAAGGACAGGGAGGCCTGGCGTGCTGCAATTCATGGGGTCGCAAAGTCAGACCCGACTGAGTGACTGAACTGAAGTGAACTGAACTGATATAAACTGACCATGACAGTGGGATAAACATATGGTACATCATTTAGTTGTCTGGCTTTAAAAATTGAAGTGTGGCTTTCTCTTTCACATAAATTCATGGAAATTTTATACAAAGTATACAGAATTATCAGGTATGAGTCAAACAGTAGCAAGCTAAATTAAATACTGCCACACTAGGAGAGGGCAGAAGGAAAATTCTGTAGGCTAAGAAAAGGCAGGGTGTTGTTGCTAAAAGAGGAGCATGGGGCTGTCTTCTGAAAGCCTGTGGGTTTGAAGGATCTACATTTAACTCCTGCAGCTAGGAAGAAGCAGCAATTTCACCAGTGGGTTTAAACAGATAAAAGTTCCACGTGAAAGTAACGTGTTAGTCCTTCAGTTGTCTCCGACTCTTTGTGACCCCATGGGCTATAGCCCACCAGGCTCCTCTCTCCACAGAGGTCTCCAGGCAAGAATACTGAAGTGGGTACCCATTCCCTTCTCTAGGGGATCTTGCCGATCCAGGGATCGTACCTGGGTCTCCTGCATTGCAGGCAGATTCTTTACTGTCAGAGCCACCAGAATCTGGACCGGTAAGCATCCGTTACTTATTTACAAGAAGTGCAGATGCTGTCATTTTGGAGCTAACAAGGTGCAATTATGAATTTTTTGCAAGAACATTTAGGGCCCTGACTGCCTATAGACTAGTAAGATACTAATCTTTTAAAATGTTATTTCTAAAACTGATGACATTGTTCTATTTCAAATATAACTTCTAGTCCTACATTCACCTGGTGCTATATTGCAGCATCCTGCTATTAATTTCAGACTTCCAGGTTTAAATTAATTTAGTGGACAATCTATGTCCAAATTGCCAATTGGAATTTTCATGGAGTAAGACACAAAGCTCCAAAAAGTGACTCTCTCAAGGGCCCTTGCTAACACAGCATATGCATATCTAAGAGAAAGAAAAAAGCGACTGCCATTTTCTAAGTTACTTCTGTCAACAACTGCATAGAAAACCCACATTTTACCTCGACTGTCCTACTGCCGGATCCTGCTAAGCATCCCCGTGGTTTTGCACTTGGAGATAATGGAGCAAGGTCAGAGAAAGCTGGGTATGTTCTAGAATGAAGAGACCATGAAATGATGACTACTCCGGAGATGTGATGAAGAAAATCCTGGATAGTTTTATAAATTTCACATTAACACTCTGAGGTCCTGCAAATCCTAACACAGAAAGGCAGTCTTTCTTAACTGCATTATTCTTCTCTTTGGTTCATTTGCTGTGTTCACTGTTTTTGCTGTGCTTGTGCATTTGTTTTGTTCATTGGAAAAGTCAATACTTTAAAAAAGTAATATTTTTTAAAACCTGAAGAAGAAGTCTCAGAGGACATTGTGTAACGTCTGAAAGAACCAAGAGTCTCATTCTTTCTAAAAATTTAAACATTCTCAGACTTGCCCCTGAGGAGGAATCTATAGTTCGTGCAGATATCAATCAGCTGTCTTTCATCTTCCATCACCTCTTGCTCAAATTATGAGTGAAACTATAGCATTGTAGAACTGGCTACTCCCCAGTGAATCTGAAGCTGTCCTAAAGATCATTTTCTACCACCCTGAAGGTTTAACTACAACTACACTTAATTGGCACTGGTGGGCAATTCATCAGGGGCGTTGCAGTGTGACTATTCAGGAAATGTCTGCCTGCCCAAGTGCTGGCAAGCCTATTCCTCTCAAATCTCTCAAGATCACTTGTCCAAATGTTTTGCACTGCAGTGTTGATGATATGCCCAGTTCAATCAATCAATCAACAAATATTTATGTGAAATGCCTGTTCTATCACTACCGCTTATGTGAAACTCCCCCTCTGTTGCCAACATGGTCATGTAAATCGTGGTCAGGGGCAAAGGTCAGGGTGATCCTTATCTGACCTCACTAGATGTATGCTGCAGTTTCTGGCCCTTCTCATATGGAGGAGGGAAAAATCAATTAATCCACCAAAAAAAGTCATTGAACATCTACTATGTGGCCACATTTTTAATAGAATTTTATATCTTCTCATCTAATGAAACTCTCAGACCAGGTCATTCACTCCTTCTCTCCTTCCTTCCCTTTTTTCCAACAACAGCTTATTAGCTCCTAACGTTTGTATAGAATAGTGTAGTTAACAAAGTATTTTGATTCTTAATCCTACCAGAAATATTGAGAGGAGACTGTTTTTTTCCTCTTTTGCAGCAGAAGAACCAGGAAATTTGGATTTGTCCAAAGTCACAGCCAGTAGAGAGCAGGGTAAACACTCATGTCCTCTAACTTCAGAGTGAATTTCCCCAGAATCCTATCACTTCCCCACTGCCTGTAAAGCACTGGAAATAGTGTGAATTTGGGAATAGGACTGCTAATTAGATGAATAAAATAGTTTTTAAACTTAGAGATTTAATATCAGAGTCAACCCAACGATTTTGCCTCACTCAAAAACAGAACTTAAGAGCTTGATGCATTTCAGAATCCCTTCCTGATATCCAACTAGAGATGATCTGAATCTTTGGACTCTTCCATAGTTGCCTGACCTCAAAAAGTCCAATTGCATGACACTATCTTTAGATGATTAACACTAGATTTCTCAGCACCATGATTCTGGATGGCTGCTCTTCTAGCTGTGTCTAAATGCAGCATTCACTTCTTCCTCTCCCCAGGACCTCTCACTGAGTGTGGCTGTTGGCCTGGCCCTGTCCTTCCATTCAAAGTCTGTGATAAGATCATGACGGACTTTCTATGTCACTCCAGTCAAACACATTTTTCTCTCTCTTTAAGAGGCAGAACAACGGCAGTGATGAACAAAACATAGAGTCTACAGTCAGACTGCCTTGTTTTGAACCCTAACACCTTTATTTACTCATTGTGTCACCTCAAGGCAAGTTACTTAACCTTAACCTCTCCATGGTTCTCTTTCTTCACTCACAAAACAAGGATGATGATAGTATCTGCATCATAGTACAGGTAGGAGGATTCAAGGAATTAATACATGCAAAGCCCTGAGAAAATGTCTGACACATAGTAAATGCTTCAACTGTCAGCTGTTACTCCTACCTAAGCTGCTCAGTGTGGTAATCATTTTTATCTTCTTTAATCCCAATCTTCCACTGACCTCTGTGGTACCATGTTCTCACGTCCTCTCCAATAATTTTTTTCACTCTCCTTTGCAGACTGTTTCCCTCTCACTCTCCCGCTCTCTCTCCCTCTTTTGTTTAAAGTCTCCTATTTTTTTTTACAAGGTAGATTATTTGTATCATTTTTCTAGCCCTCAGAAATTCATATAAGTCACACATTAGAATACCAAGTTCATGCAAATATAGTGTTTCATGACAGACTCTTCCCTTGAATTCTTATCTGACATATCAATCTTTCCTTTTAATATCTTCATTTATATATCTCACATACAACTTAAACCCAATCTTTCTCCCCCAAACTTGTCACTTTCTGGTATTCCTCTTAGTAAATACAACCAGCAGTCAATGTGTTATGGAAGCTAGAAATCAAGGAATAATCCAGAATACTTTTGTCACCTTCAATTCCAGTATTCAATGTATTTACTAAGCCCTGAAAAGTATGTCTCCCATATCCTTTCACTACTGTTATCTTTTACCTGGAGTAGTGCAATAGCTCTCAAAGTGCCCTCTTCTCATCACTCTGACCCCACATATCAAGAAGAATGATCTTTTCAGACACAAGGAGATCTTATCCTTATCTGCTTCAAGAACCCTTATGTCTTTCTTATACTTTTATAATAAAGATAAACTGACTCCCTGACCGAGCCTGCAAAACCACGTCTCCACAGCTTTAAATCTTCTCACAGTTTCTCTTGCTCTATTATTACCAACTCACTGACCACTGTTTCATTTCATTGTTCCCTTTCACAGTAGGATCTTTGCACACTGGTCCTTCTAGTCTTTCTCTCCTCTTTGCCTCATCAGCTCCTTTGCATCTTGACATCTTGGCAGTAATATTACATCATCAGAAAAGCCTCATCCAACCTTCCTGGCCAGATAAACTTCTCATATTCCTTTTCTTCCTAGTATTTATCATGGTTGTAGCTCCACATTCCTTCAGGACTTATGTCTGTCTCAAAGATTAGACTGTAAACTCCTTGAAGCCATGCCTTGGGTAATGGTGGTTACTGTTGTACCCCCAGGACTGCATAGAGATGATGTCCCAATATAGATCTTATAAAGTAACTTAACCCCGGACAATCTGAGCTCAATTCTGTCTCTACACTTTAATGCCTGGAATGCATTGACCTCATTTTATGGAAGAATTAGCTCCATGATCAGAAAAAAAAACCCAACCCATATATATGCTAATTAAAGGACTTCCCTGTAGCTCAGACAGCAAAGAATCTGCCTGTCATCAAGGAGACCCCGGTTTGATCCCTGGGTAGGGAAGATCCTCTGGAGAAGGGAATGGCAATCCACTCCAGTATTCTTGCCTGAAGAATCCATGGACCTAGGAGCCTGGTAGGTTATAGTCCATGGGGTCACAAAGAATTGGACATGACTGAGCAACTAACATTTTCACTTCACATTTTGAATAGCTGTGTTTATAGGAATTGAAGTCAAATGAATAAGAGATTTGTTAGACAACATTATAATTTGCATGACTGACACTGAGGCTTGGGAGAATAAAGCACTTCAATCTATTCTAACTTCTAAGACTGCTGAGACCTCAGTTCCTAGGTCCCATCTACTTATGGGCAGTTTAACATGACACAAATGTACCAGAATGATTTTATTTCTAAGTTTTATCTTTTTTGTGCTATAGTGCATACGCAGTATTTGAATTGGATTTCCCTAAAAAGAAACTGTTTTATATTATGGTGACTAATCTTAGACCCTACTGATATTCCCAAAATCCCAATAAGGGAATAAGCTGGGAACTGCATTATTTTACCATCAGAATGGCCAGAACTATTTCAAACTTCAGCCTTTTGATGACTTCATAGATGAATAACAATGTGGTTGGTTTTACTAAAAACACCAGAAGAAACAGGCTTTTTCCAATTCAACCCCATTGCTGTAAGTACCTCATAAAAAAATTAAAAAATTATTTTGTTAGCCTTGATGTTCAAATGTCAGAGACACTAAATTTTCTACACAAACTAAATGTGATGACTCTGGTTGAAAAAAGTTTTCCTGTTAATATTATAAGATCTGTTTTTCAAAAAAGGCATCTGGACAGTTCATTTAAATGGCCACAAGAGAGCAGTAAGAAATTAAAGCTTACGAAGATGACTCACGGTCACACTTTCTGTGTATGCGCTCTGCTCTTAGGAAGAATCGAAAGACAGACCTATTTCTATTTGTTCTTAAGCTTAGAAATGCAGTTTAGAATTTCTTAATTTTTTAAAACCCTTTAGGAAGGACAATATAAATAGCATTTGCTGAAACTTACTGAAAAGAACCTTGAGTTAGGGCTTTTCTGAACCTCAAGTTCAAGTGTGGAAATAGAAGACAATAATCACTCTGGGCAAAGGGACCTCTTGAGCAGTCATCCAGCCCATCCCTTCGGATTATTCAAGCCTGACAGAAAGGTACGTAACTCATTTACAAAGTCCCTCAGAAGGAGATCCCAGCATCCTGTTCTAGAACATGGCCATCCCTTTAAAACATTAGCTATGAGGAACTGTATTTTTATGTGTAATCCTGTTTCCTCATGTTGTAATTTAGTTACTATTTTAAATAATATCTAGGGAGACGGTGGATGTTTGCACAAAGTCTGTCTTTTTTTCTGTATGTGCCCTGTCTTTTTCTGCACATACAAACTTTGCCACTTTTTACTTGGAATTTTGAATACTGTGAATTCACAAAATAAATTTAAAAATTAAGAATTTGCAAAATGACCAACAATAGCCCCAATATACAAGATGCTGTTAAGAATCAGTCTTGGAAAAAGATTAAGAGCCAGTAGAAGAATAGACAAAGGACAGGAATGGGCAATTCACAAAAAGCAGACTCTCGGCTAGTCAGTAAACAATGATCCATGCTTAACAGTAAACAAAGGAAGTAAATTAAAATGGAGTACCTTTTTATTATTAGATAAGCATAGGTTTAAAAGAATTGTAATGTCCAGTGTTAGCAAGAGAGAACAACTGCTAATGAACACTGGGGCATTTGTTGGAACAACTTTCCTGAGGGCAGTTTTGGAAATATATATCAAAAACTAAAAAGGAAAAAAAAAAAAATTGCATTTTCTCTAACCTAGAAATTCGGCTGAAAGGAATTGAGTCTATAGAAACATTCAAGCAAATACAAGCATAGGGTGTAATAGTAAAAAGAATTGGGAAAATAAAAACTTAAACTGTCTTAGAAGGAGAATTGATTAAATAAATTAAGGTATAGCCATACAAACAGACTATTATGAAAATCATCAAAAATATTGCAAATATATATTTATTAATATTGAATACCATTGGTATACTTTAAATTAAAATAAGATTGAAAACAGCAGGGTATGATTTCACATAAGAAGTAATCGTGAATGACTACAGAGAAGAATGTCTGGATGATATACACCAAATAACAATTATCTTTGGGTAATGGGCTCAGATTTCTGTCTTTTTTCTATAGACATTCTTATAGAGTCTGCATTTGTGTTTGTTTTTCATCAATTATATGTTACTTATGAAATTTGTAAACACACAATCTTCCTTACCCCTTTCACCCATGAACATGTCAGTGACCTGACATGCAAGCTATTTCATTTTTTTCTGGATGTTCTAAATGATCACGTTCTCATTTATTTTGAAACCCATATTCAACCTACAATTAAGATACTGGAATATCTTTTGAAAGGGATTTTACTGAATTTGGCTTCTATGTAGCTGAAGATCTCTGATAAGAGGATAAGTTTCCACTTACTGCAGATTGGGAAAGGAATACCAGGTTTCCTACTATAAACCACTGGCAATTCTTCATTTTCCTCCCAGTTCAAATTATCTTTTGATTTCTAAAATTATCAACTACTGACTATCTGTTATGAACCTAGTACTAGATTAGACCTCATGACAAGCTGCAAGATAAGTATTAGCCTCAATTTAAGACAGCACACAGGCTCGAAGAGGCTCAGTAAATTGCCTGTGAGGCTGAATGGTGTAGTGGAAGAAGGAGGGTCACCCCTACACTCTTTAGGAACCACAACTTTGCTTTTTTTTTTTTTTTAACATGAAGGAGGCCTTTTTTCCTAATTGCTCACTTTTTTCTTCAACACATTTCCTCAACCATTTGAAGCTCATTTTCCTTCTACCCCTGCCCTGAACTCTTCCAGATTAAAAAAAATAAAGAAACACAAGAAAGTCTGAGATGCCTTTCAAAGTTTTATAATTTTCTCCCTGCCTTTACTTGCAGAAATTGAGAGTTGGGCTGTGAGGGTGGGTACAAGGCAAAGCCCAGTGGGCCCAGTCAGAGTCCCCATCCTCAACTTACCACCAGTGGTCTGAGTCACCCTGAGATAACTGCCCACTTGTTGTACTTTATGGTTTCCATTTACAAAATCACAACAGGTTTTGTTGTCACCCTCGTTGGTCAGTGACAACTCCACCCCTCTTAAAAATGTATTTTCTCCTTCTTACAAAAATCTAAAGAATGTATCATGGCGATGTAAAATCAGAAAAGAAAGTAAGTGCCTCTGTTTTATCCATCACATCTGAAAATGTCTCTAGCTGCCAATCAAACTGTGTCACTAGCCAGTGCTTTTAAATACCCTCCACTTTGTGGTTCATGGGATGACTTAACAGCAGGACATTGAAGTTTGGGCTACACAATGCAGACAGCTTTGCCATCAATGATGAGTAAATGCACTAGTCATTTCCAGTCTCCCTTCTGGCTACCTTTGAAAAGGAATTACTTCACCATGCCCTGACCATTACCATTACCCTCTTTGGTAAAGAGGTTTTTTGAACTTCAGAGGATCTGCTGATTCTTACCAGTCTCTTCCTATCCCTTTTCTTTCCTATTCCCTGGACACTGTTCTCTTTCCATGCCCAGGCTTTTTGTTTATGCACGCTTTTAAACAATATGTTAAAAACAAGAAAATAAGTTTGAACTTTAAAACAAATCTGAAGGGAACCAAACAGAGCAAAGACATTCAAACAGTGAATGGGCAGCAAGGCAGAGACATAGGAGATGGGAAGGGCTGTGGGTGGGGTTGGGGATTAGAAACATGGGTACTTCCTTTCCTATCAGCTCACCAAGTGAGGGTGAGTCACCTAACATTAATCTTTTCTGGAAAAGGGGATGTAAGGCTACTTCCTTAAAGAAATTCTATGTGAGCAGGCACAGTAATATAGCAATACAAAACCTCTTTGAAAAATGTTCCCATAAAAACTCCAACTAGTCTTTTTATCTCTCAGCTTGCTTAGCCTTTATTTGTTGGAGATCATGACAAGGTACTTCACTGACATTAAAAAAGGGGGAATGTTATCACTCAGTTTTTTGAAACTTGGCTTTCTTAGTAGAGTTAATATGTTATACAGCAAGTATGAGGTTGCTCAACTTAATTAAAATAAAATATCAGATTCCAATTGCACTAACATTCATGAAGTACCTAGCCTGTGTTGGATTCTCTCTCTAGGTACTAATAGAAACTAAATGAATGTAGGGCTCTGGCAAGAATTAAGGTAACTGTAGAATCTAGGGAATGAAAATTAATGGGCCCTCACGTAGCTGTAGTAGATTAAGACCAGTCCTGCACTTTTTCTGGCTAGTGGGCTTAACTATTAATAAAGTCAATGATTTGGTCATTCAACCATCCACCCAACAAAAAAAAACATCCAGTGACTATTCCAGACCAGGCAATGACCCACCAAAAGTAAGATAAAGTCCCCCTTTTCAGGAAGCACATATTACTGTACAGGGAGACAAAAAATAAACACACAAGCCAACGACATAACTAGAAAATACTAGAGAATAATGAGTATTCTGAAAGAAATAAGGTAGTTAAAGGAGAAACCCTAGGAGGATTCTTTTTTTTTTAGTTAATTTTTTTTTAATTGGAGGATGACTGTGTTACCATGTTGTGTTGGTTTCTAGTGTACAACAGTCGTAAGTGCATATATATGTCTGTCCCCACCCTCCTTCCCACCCCACACACCCCAACCCCATATCCCACCCCTCTAGGTCACCCCAGGATGCCAATCTGGGCTCCCTGTGTTATTCAGCAGCTTCCCACTTGCTATCCATTTTACACATGGTAGTTTCTATATATGTCAATGCTACTCTCTCAATTCGTCCCTTCTTCTCCCCTTGTTGGGTCCACAAGCCCATTCTCTACATATACCTCTGTATTCTTGCCCTGAAAATAGGTTCATTAGTGCCATTTCTCTAGATTTCATACAAATGCATTAATTTATGGTATTTTCTCTTCTTTTTCTGACTCACTTTATTCTGTAGAACAGGCTCTAGGTTCATCCGTCTCATTAAAACTGACTCACATTCATTCTTTTTTATGGCTGAATAATATTCCATTGTATAAATGCACCACAGCTTCTTTATCCATTCATCTCTCAATAGACATCTAGGTTGCTTCCATATTCTAGCTACTGTAAATAGTGCTGCAATGAACATTGGGGTATATGTGTCTCTTTGAATGATGGTTTTCTCAGGGTATACGCCCAGTAATGGGATTGATAGTTTAATTTTTAGTTTTTAAAGGAATCTGCAAACTGTTCTCCATTGTAGCGGTTCTTTAGATAAGGTGGCTCTGAGAAGAGTTGTTTGCGTTGGTGACATGATGAGTAAGTTGAGATCCAAAGGATGGCTGAGAAATCAGTACTGTGATGAGATGGAAAAAGAGTATTTCAAAAAGAGGGAACAACCAATTGAAAGTCTTCAAGTTAGAACCAAGAAGTCATTGTGAATAAAATACAGTGCACAAAGAGAAAGTGGTAATAACCGAGGTCAGGAACATGATACAGCCTAGATTATGGCGACGTTTTGGTGTCACAAAAAGGAGTTTGGATGTTGATCAACATGTAGCAAAAAGTTATTGGAGGATTTTAACAGGAGAAAGAAAAGATCTTACCTGTATTCATTTTTTAAACAAAATTCAGACTCCTCTGTGAGAAATGGGTTATAGAAGAGTACGAATGAAAAGAAGGAGACAAGTTAGGAAGCTTTATCAGTGAGCTTTCAGGTTAATATAGGCATATAAAGAAGCTTACATTGATTTACATAAGAAGCTGTATAATTCATCTTTATAATAAAAAGATGGTGCCATGGACCAGATTCACCATGTAATATTAGGTAGGACTAGGACTTTTTATGGTACACCTAGAAGTCTTTGACAATATTCCTTTGAAATATAATAATAATGGTCTCACCAAATGAACTTGGTGGTGACAGAATTAAAGCAGATGAAACCAGAGCTCTGTACTAGAAAATCAGTTTCTCTTTGTGTTTGATTCATTTTGATTTTCTCTTCCAACTTAAAAGAGCATTTTTATCAGAACTGATAATATGAATAATACTCACTCTGCATTCACCTCCCTAAAGATGACCCTTTGGATTTCTGATCTCCCCAACCATTGCAAGCAAAGAAGAGGAAGGAAGGGTCAATAAGCTGCTGGTGTTAACACGGAAAATGAGAAGTAGAGCTGCTCGCGGAGCATAGGTACTATGTCTGGACTTCAATAAGGCTGTAATCAGAACCACATTGCTTTGTAACAGGAAATCTGGGCTTCTAAGAACTGCAAAGTGGAGATTTACCAACTGACCTAATCATGCAAAGAAAACGTCAAACTGCAACAACAGATTTTTGTACTCCTGTCTGCTTAAAGAGCAGAGGTTGGGGCCCCTGCCCAGCACAGATCATGAGGCACACAATTATACAGGCTCCATGTTTCAGTACAGAGTTTTGCTTAAATGTGCCAGATATTGTTAAAAATACAAAGAACCCTGTTCATAAACACCAGACTTTCTACCGATCCAAAAGTACATGTTTATTTGTGTGGTCAGTGGCCTGCATATTTTAAGAATCATGTAAATAGTAAAGTCAAACTACTTTAGTTGGTAAGAGTGAAATTGATTGCCCAATAATCAGACACATTTGTGGGTTGTTGTATCTATACATATGCTATTGATGAGAAATAATGGCCATAGACTTGTGAGATTTTATAAAAATACACTTCAAAACTTACATCTTCCCTAGTGGGAAAGAATAGCCTTTATTTTTTTTGCTTCAGAACACAAGTGGAAAACAGATATAATAATTTTTAAAACTTATAATGACTATTCATTAGCTACACCTTAAGAAAAAAGAAATACAACAGTTTAAGGCTAATCAGACCTGGAATGGAAAGCTATCTAACCATTAAATATAATCAGAATATTTGAATTATTTCTTCCTTACCTTAGGGAAGAAAAGTAAGTCTATTTCCGACACCAAGACAGTCGATTGTTGCCCCATTTGAATCCTAACTAGAAAAAAAATAAAGTCAAGAAAGTCTTCAATATCACAGAATAAAGTGGCCGATCCTAATTAGCTTTAGAATAGTTAGATGCATTCTTAAAAAGCTTTCACATTTGTTTTAGACCAATAGATGCCCTTTTTGAAACCTAAGTTTTGATGGAGTAACCATTTTTATAGTATGCCACCCTACCCTCACTCTTCTGTCTATAGACACCTGTAGCCTCAAAACATGCTCACTGCAGAACTGAGTCCAGGCTAAGGTCATCACCAAGTTGACAACCTTTTTTTTTTTTTTTTTAAGTGCTAATAGAAAAATTAACATTCATTTAAAACATTTATATATGTATTTTTACAAATTTCTTTTTCTCAGAACAAGGCAGAGATTAAGTTGAAGTTAACATATAATAACTCAAAATCACTTTCTGATTTTTGGCAATGCATGGCTGGTCATTTGTGATCTTTGCAGCTTTATCTGGATGGTGGACTTTTTACTTTTGCAAAACCAAGAGTTGACATCTCCATTTTGATCACAGCGTACTTTCTCTCTGAGCCTGCCGGAGGCCTCACCACGGAGGGCCCTGGACAGCGGCTGCAGAAACCTGAAAGCTCCTTAAGGGGACGAAACCTCCTTGCTCTTCCTGACCTCTGTGCAAGTGGAAGTGAGTTTTCTCACGGAGTAAACATATGAGAACCAGCGTCTCTAGAGCCCACTCAGCTCACATTTTCTTAATAAACTGCCAGAGAGAGAGCTGAGGGAAAATTGCTAGGACTTCAGACAATCTGGACCTGTTTTTTTTTTTTTTTAAAAGAAGAGATAGATGGAAAGGTAGTGCATTTGTGTTACCCTCATTTTATCCAAACAGGCTAAGATGCAGTCAATAACAAGATGGGCAAAATGGAAAAGCAAAGCGCTCAATGAAATCAGGATCAAATTCCATATCCCCCAGCTCACCACATTCCGACTGCCAAGCCACGTGGTATATGATGGCTTTAATGTGGACTACAACTTGCATGGGGCAGAGGGGGTTGGCATTGTTTTATTTTATTTTATTTTTTTCTGTTAGTTTTTTTTTTTTTTTGTCATTTATTTTTATTAGTTGGAGGCTAATTACTTTACAATATTGTAGTGGTTTTTGCTACTGTTATGGGACACCTGATTAAGGGAAGTCACAGAGCAGAGCAGATGTGCAGCTTTTGACTTGAATGCACTGCACAGAGGTTCCTTTTGGGTATCAGAACTAATAACAAGAAAAAGCAGGAAACAACACCTTTAGTAATTAAAAGGAAAAGAAAGAAAACTGCAGCTTTAGGTGTGCATTTAAAGAGTTATTTCTGACTCAAATTCTGCATGATCACAGAGCCAGAACAAAATAAAGCCAATATTTGATTGTTAATTAATGATGTGAGTTAAGAAATCTAAATCTTGCTTAGAGATAACTAGTATTTATAAAGGTTTCATTTAGCATTCTATAATATAAATTATTTTAGACGGTTCAGTATCCTTAAAAACACTCAAAATATACTGTTTAAAGCCTCAGGCTTAACAAGGTTAAACATACACTCTGGCAGGAAGAAAAATTGACTTACAAATTTGGAAATTTTCACTGAGTTATATGAAATAAGAAGCCAGTTATTTCCTGAATACTAAAGGTGAGCAATATGCTTTTTCCCTAATAATTACAGGGTCAACATCACCATTACTCAAGGAAAATATTTAGGATAAATAACTTAAAATATTAATATAAAAGTTAATTTTCAGAATATATGGTTATGATATTATTGAGTTATTTCCTAAATAATGAATAATATAGTTCATTATTTTATTTGAGACATCAGGGTAATTTAGATTCATCTAATATCCAAATCCCATAAATATATTAGTTAGCATTATCTTTATGTCAGCCCAGGGAGCTACAACAATAGTTCTTACGATGAAAAGGGAGCTGGAGTAAAAATCAATTTAAATGAATTGAGGAGGAATGTTCCCATTTAAATAATTATCAGTTACCACTTTTCCAAATGAGATTTTGAAGAATATCCTATTTTACTTGTATATTTATTCTCAAACAATTTGGATTACTTTCCTTTTTCTGTTACTGCATTCACATTTCTAATTTAGAGGTTAGGAAAAATAAATAATTTGCTTCTATGCTATTGTTCAGTTTTAGAATGATAAATAACCTACCTGGATAATGAGTGATTATTCATTTATCAAGTACCTCCACTGAACTTAATCCTAAATCTATGTAAGTAGTGAGGGGCATTTGTGAAATAAACAAAGGGAAATAACCGAAAACAATAACTTGTCTTAATCTTGCACTATTTTATGAATGAGGGACTCTCCAGCTTAAGGCTCACAGTTTGGATTTATTTTTAAAAGTATCGAATCATGCTTTCATGTAGATTCCACAAGTAGAACGGTGTTTCTTACTACTGAGTCATACTGTCTGCAAGAACTAGAAAGGATTCTTTATATTTGCTGTTTATGTGTTTTAAGACTTCTAAATTTTCTTTCCCAAACCAATGGAAGCATACAAACATTGCATTGTAAATGCACACAATGGTGTGAGCTAACCTGAAATAATATGACTGTTGTTGACTGTGATTCTTAAAAAAAAATTTCCCCCAGCAGCTGCTCCTGATTCCAGTTTTGAAACATTATTTCCATGCTTATCCATGAATTATTTAGTTTCTTACTTTGCAACTCTCTTTTTCTGCTGATTTTAACTCTGGTTTTGAACCGTTGTCCTTAGAAAGATGAAGAATCTGTAAGACTGAGTTCCACATGAGCTCCCCATTTATGTAAAAAGGTTCTCCATAAGTGCTTTTACTTTCCAGACTGACTTTGTTGTTCAACAAAATGAACGCATCATTCATTAGAGTTTTACTATAAACCAGTGTAAAATGGTGGCTCAAATGGTAAAGCGTCTGCTTACAATGCGGGAGACCTGGGTTCAATCCCTGGGTTGGGAAGATCTCCTGGAGAAGGAAATGGCACCCCACTCCAGTATTCTTGCCTGGAAAATCCCATGGACGGAGAAGCCTGGTAGGATTACAGTCCATGGGGTCACAAAGAGTCGGACATGACTGAGCGACTTCAATGTAAAATGAGAGTTTATGTAGGTACAGAAACTACAAACATAATGGAAAACAATAAAGAATAATTTTTCACTACGACAATTGTATCTGGAAACAGAAAAGTCTCTAGTGTTTATCAAATTAGGAGTCACCAAGAATGATTGAGCTCTCAAAAGCTTTCCTATCCATATTTTTCAAATTAAAAACATTTTATTCTAATATCTTTTAAAAAATATCCAAACACCTAGTTCAGAGAAGTATTCTTTTTGATATATGGCAGTCAATTTTTTTAGCAAAGAAAAAGGATTAAACACTTGCTATCTAAAGGAAAAAATTTTAAATTAATCAACTAACTATCAGATTATTGCAATGAGGGTGATCATGTACAGGGTACCTTGCCTTACAAAGACCAGCCATCCTTGTATTTGTAGGAACTGCAACGTCATTTGGTTGGAAGCACTGAGAGGTCTGTAATGGAATCTGTCTTCAAATCAAACCTAGCTTTCTTTGTTTTCTCCTCTTACTTTTGCCTTTTCCCTTCTTCCTTCTCTTTTCCTTATGTTCCACTGAAGCTTTGGCATCTCACTGCTCAACTCAAATAGAACATCTAGGACCAAGTAGGTTCTATTTGATTTGCATTTTCATCCAGATCATTTGCATCCTATAGAAACAACACCATTTTTCAAAATAAGATCTGGCATCTGCAGTTGAACTCCGCAGTTCAACTCTGCAAGTTCAAAAATGCAAGGTGCTATGATGGCGTTTTATAGTGTCTAGTGGAAAAACTCGTAAGTGGAATTCTTTCTCCAACAACTTTCTTACATTAAAAGGATCAATTTTTTAAAATAAACTCAGGTTTATGGAAGAATCATCAAACGCAAATGCTTGGTTCCTTAGGGCAAAGCGTCTCTAAAGACACATTTTTATAATTTGCCTCTATTCCAAACGTTTGATCATTTTACTATGTTTGAGGGAGTGAAAACTTTCTCTTCTGGTGCTTCTTGTATTCCCCAATAAATGTTGTTTATAAAATGGTAAACAAATCTGATTGAATACATAAAATGGCCATTTAAGAATATAGCCTAAAATAATCATTTTCAAAAGAATTTTAAGGTAGCAATATTGCAGATTTTTAGTAGAAAACAGGTTTTGGAAGATTGTCTTGATAGTCAAACTATGAAAAAGATATTCCAGTATATCTTTAAATTTTTAATATTCCAGTAATATTTTAATAATATACCATATTTAATAATTCCTGACAAATTAATACAATATAATACTATTAAATATCTCAAGACTTATTAAAATAATATATGTAGGTTCCTTTTTAAAATTACTGATAAATTTTAATTTGCATTGCACTTTATTTATTTTATTTTATTTTTTTTTGCATTACACTTTAAAGTCAACAAATTTTAAGGAATTCCTTGACACTTTAAAAATGAGTGTGGATATGAATATGAATTTTTTAAAGCATACAGACTCCTCCAATGGTTTTGAAAATCATCTTAAGTATAGTTTTAACTTTTCTGTTCTGTGCTGTCAATAGTATTAAAATAATTTAAACTGAAACTTGTTAAAGTGAAAAATCAGCAGCGTTACATATTTCAGTAAGTTATCAATTCAAAAATACTTATTTGTAAAAGAAATGTTTATTTATTAGTTCCTTCTATTACAGAATAAAATAATGTAATATTCTTAGGGAAATAATACTGACCTTTTTTTCTCAATAATGTAGATTTGTGTTCCCTCATTCCATGGTATAAGCACAAACAGGAAGCAAGAAATATATTTTTCTAAACTAGTTTAAAATCTTTTTTCAAGAACTGGAGCATACTTTGGATGTATGTTTCTCAGCTGTTTGTTTGTTTTTTAGACAGGATATTCCAGTAACTTCCTACAATTTTAACCCTTTTGACAAACACACTTGTTCAAAAAGTCTTAATGGCAAAAGATAAAAACAAGAATCACTGACACATTTATAGCAGGAAATTTGACAACTTAAGTTTTGTGTTTTCTTTGCAAGGAAATTTTTATTTTTTTTTTCCCAAATGCCTTTGCAAATAACATAGAGCTCATGATAAACAAGATGTGTCTTGCAGAAAAGATCACATGTTAAGTAGTTAACCCAAGGTGCAACATTCCCCACTTTTTTCTAAATTATTAGGAAACACTTTCCAGTGCCAAGGAATAGCTTATTTATTTATATTTATACAATGTTTAAGAAATGATAATACACTTTTAGTCAAGAAATTACTTAAGTGAAATTATATGACTTGTGACTAACACTGCATGCTTTTGTTTTTAAAAGGGAAAATAGAGTTAAGTACATTGTTGGGATGTATTTATAGCACATTTTTATTGTTAGGTTATGCTTTCAGAGCTTTAGGAACATTTGAGAACAATAATCAGTGGTGTGTAATGGTATTGTTAGTAGAGTCCTTTCTATTGAATTTTCAAGATGTTGTAAAATGAGATTATGTGAGTAGCACCTCTGGACACTTTTTCCCATCATTGTGTTGGTATCAATCGCTGACTTCCACCATTTCTCCGGGTATTAAATAGAGACACTGTTTCCCACTGCCTTGATTGGAGGGTTTATAATACATGACAGAACTGATAACCCTACTGAGATTAAGCATTGTAACCTTATGAAAGCTAAATGAAACCTTCAGCTACAGAGAGTGTCTCCAAGACAGATCTGAGAAGGTATAAGAAGTTTTACTTTCATCGCTTATTCTGACAAAGCACTTCTCCACATAAGCATATCTGACCCAGAAAGATAGTGAGAAACCCTGCCTTCTTTAGCTTCAGGCACAGACTGGTAGCCCTACTATTGCTGTGGACACTCTAATACCTTGTTGCAGAAAGTGTGACATGCTTGCATGTCCCTGAGTGCACACGGACAGATGGCCAGCACACAGCAGATCAGTTTGCAGTTGGGAGGGCTCAGCATGGCTGGAAATTGAAGTATGTATGAAAAACGGTGTCTATTCCTGGCTTTGCCCCTGGAGTCATCTGTAACTATGGAAAAAGCCTTCTCACAAAACTTGCCTGTTTCCCACCCCCCCACACACACACATACAAAGAAAATGAATTTTAACAATCAGTCATTGACTCTCCTCCATAAGGATCTGTGGACTCAGATATTAACCTGTCACCTAATCTGATACATTGAGGGTCGTATACCAGTTTGTGATGCCTGGCTATAGAGACCAATATAGGTCCATCCAGTCACTGGCACTGTAAACAGCTTTGTTACATTTATCATTCTCACTGGTTATGGGCAATCCTCCATGACCGAAGTGCAGAAATCGCATACCCTTTACTCACTTGTCTCCAGACTTTTAAAAAAGCAGCTATCTCAAGAAAGCCTTGGAGAGTGCCTTGTTAGCAGAGGACTGCTACCTAGAACTGAAATGCTTATAAATCTTTCCACCTCTCATTTGTTGTCCTTACTTAGGTTGATCCCTCTTTCATATCCACCCAATCCACCTAGTGTTCTCATTGACTTAGAAGCTTAGTCCCCACCCAACTTCCATGAAGTGCTGCCTGGATTCTGGCTCAGAACTCCACTTTTCTCTCTCAAACTGTGTTTTACAGTTCATTTCAATAGGGAGCTATCAACTGACCCATTGGAAAGAATATAAGCTAAGGTTTGAGTAGCTGGTGACAATTTAATATTGTAGATAGCTTTTTCAGGTGATCACTTGACAGTGCCTTAATCCAAAGGAATTGGGTTTTTTTGGTAGTTTTTCTAGATGTTTATTTATGTTTAAAAAATCTCAAACACAGACATTTTCTGAAAGGAGCTTTTAGTTAACTGCAAAGTTACAGTGGATTGCGATAGTCTAATGCTACTCTGAGCTTGTCAAATAAATGATGCACAAAGCATTTCGTTTAATTCTGGGCTCCTTATTCTAAAATGATTGACAGATCATAAGGTATTCAGATAAGCATGACAGGATAGTTCAGTTCAGTTCAGTCGCTCAGTCGTGTCTGACTCTTTGCAACCCATGAACTGCAGCATGCCAGGCCTCCCTGTCCGTCACCAACTCCCGGAGTTTACTCAAACTCATGTCCATCAAGTCGGTGATGCCATCCAACCACCTCATCCTCTGTCGTCCCCTTCGTCTCCCGCCTTCAATCTTTCCCAACATCAGGGTCTTTTCAAATAAGTCAGCTCTTCGCATCAGGTGGCCAAAGGATTGGAGTTTCAGCTTCAACATCAGTCCTTCCAATGAACACACAGGACTGATCTCCTTTAGGATGGACTGGTTGGATCTCCTTGCAGCCCAAGAGATTCTCAAGAGTCTTCTTCAACACCACAGTTCAAAAGCATCAATTCTTCGGTGCTCAGCTTTCTTTATAGTCCAACTCTCATATCCACACATGACTATTGGAAAAACCATAGCCTTGACTAGATGGATGTTTGCTGACAAAGTAATGTCTCTGCTATTTAACATGCTGTCTAGGTTGGTCATAACTTTCCTTCCAAGGAGTAAGCGTCTTTTTATTTCATGGCTTCAGTCACCATCTGGAGTGATTTTGGAGCCCAAAAAGTAAAGTCTGACACTGTTTCCACTGTTTCCCCATCTATTTCCCAGAAAGTGATGGGACCGGATGCCATGATCTTCATTTTCTGAATGTTGAGCTTTAAGCCAACTTTTTCACTCTTCTCTTTTACATTCATCAAGAGGCTCTTAGTTGTTCTTCACTTTCTGCCATAAGGGTGGTATCATCTGCATATCTGAGGTTACTGATATTTTTCCCAGCAATCTTGATTCCAGCTTGTGCTTTATCCAGCCCAGCATTTCTCATGATGTACTCTGCATATAAGTTAAATAAGCAGAATAGGAGAGAGGTCTGAAAATCGAATCATGTTAAGAACAATGAAAGTAACTATGGATGTTTTATGTCGAGAAATCTTTCAGATGAGGCACCCTCATGATCTTCAATGGACAGGGGTATAGCAGGAGGAATTAGACTTATTCAGCTTGGTTCCCAAGAACTCCATGTTACAGGAAGAAAGATGAAGCTCTATGTATAGAAGAAAACTGTATCCAATGGTTCTGTTAAAAATGAGACTCTTCTTTATGAAAATATCTGAGACAAGTATCAAATGACTGCAATTTAAAAATCTTGTTCTCAGTCACTCAATCATGTTTGACTCTTTTCAACCTTGTGGACTGTAACCCACAAGGCTCCCCTGTCCATGGGATTTTTCAGGCAAGAATGCCAGAGTGGGTTTGCCATTTCCTCCTCCAGGGCAATCTTCCTGACCCAGAGATCAAACCTGCATTTCCTGTGTCTCATGTATTGGCAGGCAGATTCTTTACTACAGAGCCACTTGGGAAACTTCTAACAAAATATTACCCTAGAATAGTTTTTAAATAGATTATTGAGAGGAAAAAAAAAAAAAAAAAAAGGAATAAGGATACACTTACAGAATGCAACTACAGGCAGTGAGGTCAAGCTTTCTAGAAACCAAGACAGTGTCAGTTCTCCTCTCCCTGACTCTTTCTCTTGGGAATCACACAGACTCATCTTTCTCGTTTTTTCTCTTAAATCTGCTATATTCTTCTCTCTGCAGAATGAATTGATCCTCAGAAATTCCTGGTTTCTCTGCCTCCACAGTTTCAACTTGCATGTGGCTCTGATTTGGCATAGCAACAACTCTATTATCATCACCATAGTTCCTTAGCATTCTAGAACCCAACAGCATCTTTCTGCCATTTCTAGGTTTTATGGTTCAAATTCTTCCAACAGGGTTTTGTTGGTTCCTCGAGTCCAGTTTCCCTCACATGATTCAGTGCTGGGACAAGGGGCAGATTCTTTTAGAAGAGTATAAGGGAGAGACAGTCACTAGAACTGTTCTAGTCATCTAGAACACGATAGTGAGTTCTCTCCTTCTGGAAGGGGAGCAGAGACTAAACAATCATCCTTGGCATTAAAATCACCTTGAAAGTGAATGTGTTAGTTGCTCAGTCTTGTCCGACTCTTTGGGACCCCATGGACTGTACTGTAAACTGCCAGGCTCCCCTGTCAATGGGATTTCCCAAGTAAGAATACTGGAGTGGGTTGCCATTGCCTTCTCCAGGGTATCTTCCTGACCCAAGGATCAAACTTGGGTCTCCTGCACTGCAGGCAGATTCTTTACCTTAGTCCACTATTATGTCCACTATTAACATCACCACAGTCAAAGTCACCATTGTCTCTTATTTGAAATATTTCAAATGTCCAATTTGCATTCCAAGATGATTCTAAACTCATTTCCACACTGCAGCTAGAGCAACTTTTCCAACCAGTTCTAACCATGTCATCATGTTTAAAACAAGACTTATCAGACTCTTAAGTTCAAAATCAAATATCCTTTAAGAATCCACATAATCAGGGTCTTGCCAACCTCTCTGGCCTCATCATATACTTTGCTCCTTGCTCTCAGTGCTCAGACCATACATTTCACTTTCAAAAATGAAAACTTACCAAGTTTCCTATCACCTCAATACTTTTGAACTTGAGACATCCTGTGCCAGGAACATTTGGTTCTATCATCTTTAGGTTAGCTAACTTCAACTGAGCCTTTTCATCTCAAATTAAGTATCATGTCTTCAGAGAGGTCACCCCCATAAATGTTTGCTCCCACGGCACACAGTTATCTTTCTTATAAATTTCAACCCAGTTGAACTCTTTAGTTCAATGTGTGTCTTTCCCACCAGAGTATAAAATCAATGGGGACACCTCCTAATGTCCAATGAGGTCCATGCTTTACATAAAATATAACTCAATAAATATTGTGGAGAAAATGAATCATTAGAGAGATCTCGGTCTAATACCAGGTATTCTGAAGATGTGAAATTATTATATCCTTACATTTCCAGAGATGATGAAAATTTGACACATCTTAAAAACCTATAAACATAACTAGAAAAAGCAAGACACTTTGTGAAAACTTATGAAATCAAAAGTATACTTTAAAAAGTGCTGTTATTTCTCCATGCAGAAGGAAAGCAATAAAAATTTTATGTGGGTTATGTTTGGTGTAAATAAACATTGGAATAAAGAAATTTCAGACAAGCAGGAAAAATACCAGATTTTAATTCTTTCAAGAAATTCTTATTTCAAGTACCTAACATATGCTAGGAACTATTCCAGGTATTTTAGAAGCAGGGTGAAAAAAATAGAAAGTAATCCATGCCCTTAGGGAGTTTATATTCTAGTAGAATAGCATTGTTAATAAGATACACAAAAATAGAAAAAAAAAAGTTAAAATAATGAGGTGTTCACCCAGACTTGGTCGATATTTTAAAACTCAAATATTTCTGAAGTTGACCTATAAAACATTAGTGTTTTCTCTCCTATCCATTAATCTCCTAGGGAATCCTCTAGATATTGCATAGAAATGTAAGAAAAAGACTTAAAATAAATATTGAAACACAGGTAGATGTAGCTTCTTTGGTAGATTTGCCATTTTGGAGATTTATGTCTAAATAAATTATGCAAATATTATTTGAACTTGGATAACTAAAAAATTTCAAAGTAACAAAAGGTTAAGATTCTTATGCATCACATACTAAAAATTCTATCCAAAAGATTTACAAAGAATAAGTTAATTTTAGTGACCTTGCCCCTCTTTGCTTCCTCTAACACCCAGCAAGATAGCAGAGAGATTATGGAGAGAACAAGATTCCTAATAGTCCCCGGATCAGATTGGTCATGGGGATACGTGAGAATCTAGATTCCAAGAGTAGAAAAGAAACCTTGGAAAAAGAATTGATATGGTATCTCTTTTAATCCCTTTTGTTTTAATTCCAAGGGATTCTATGTTGGTGCAAGGCAAACAATAGGCTCTGTAAGAACAAAGTTCACAGCACAATAGAGGCTCCAAAATGGATGTCAATGCAAAAGGAAATTGGTCCACTTGGAAAACAAAATGTTGCCTTTCATCTTAAAAATCCAAGCCAAATTTAACTCAGAGAAGACAATTCTGAACTTAATAGAGGTCTGTGGCTTCTGTCATTGGTTCACTCAGAACTCACATATATGTCCAACAGAGATCATCAATGCAATATCTGATAACACTAAGAAGTCATTCATTCATTTGATAAATATGTATTCATGCCTACTGTATATCTGGTACAATTTTAGGCACTAAAGATAAAGAATGAAATAAAACAAACTGTGTCCTTACACAGAGTACAGTCTAGTATAGAAGATAAACATATAGAAAATAAATAGATACATGTCTAATATAATGTTAGTGATAGTGCTATAAAAGGAAATGTAACAGCATAAGGTGATAGAGAATACTTGGAAGTGGTCTTTAGGATAAGATGGACACATATGACTTGTCTGTTAAGGTGACATTTATGCTACAGAGGAGTGAACCAGGAGAGGCAGATCCAAAGAGGACTGTAGAGAGGGAGCTGGGCCAGATAAAGGGCACTATGGACCATAATAGGATATAGTGGTGGCTTGGAGACGAGTAATAGGAGGTGGTAAAAATAGTCAAATTCAGGAGAAAGAGAGAGAGAGGAGATATTATCTACCTACTCAGGCTCACAAATAGATTTTTGGTGCTAGATCACCAGTAAACATTGAAGATTCCATCAAAGATGATAAAGAGAGCACCAGTGACACTCAATTTGTAGTACTTCTGCAGTTATTAAAATGCTCTCTGGTGTGACCATGGACCTGTGCTTCCTGATAACAACATGGGTAAAAGGAGCCAAAATAATAATAGAAGCGAGGTAAGAACAGTTATTATAGTAAGTACCAATGTTGGTGAGGCAGGTAAGAGAGTATCTAATATTTATTGAAATACTTGCTTTAGACGTTTTGCAAGTGAATGGGGGAAGCTCAGGTCTGTAAACTGGGCAAAGCATGGATCCTGGAGGTTAATAATGGACTATTGAAATCTCAACCAAGTACTAGCCCCTCTTGTAGCTGCTGTGCTTGGTATGGTAACTTTATTAGAGCAGGTTAATAAAGACTCAGGTGACCGAATATGACCACTGATTGGGTTAAGTGCATTCTTTTCTAAGGAACAGTTCACAATCACTTGAGACAGACAATGGCATATATGTCTTATCTTGTCCTGGGGGTTCTTTCACTCTCTGCCAAAGGATCATCCAAAAACCTACACCACATAGATATTCTGCAGAAAATCAGGTTGGTCCAATATCTTGATGATGTCATGTTAATTAGACAGAATGATCCAGAAGTGGCAAGTATATTGGAGATCTTGGTGAGACACATGCATTCCAGGTTAGAAATAAACCCAAAGGAGATTCAGAGATGAGCCAGTCACTAAAGATCTTTGATATGCAGTGGTCTTGGATATGTCAGTGCTTCCTATCAGGTACATTCTTGGATGGATTAACTCAACTTTATGCAGGCCAAAAATGAGTGACAGCCACACTACTGCTTACTCATAGGTAGTACTGAAAAAAAAATCAGTGATAGGAAATTTTCCTAACAAGAAGAGCTTTTGGCTTTAAATTCAGTTATTCTGTTCCCCAGGCCATCCACATTGTATAAAATGATTAGTTCGGTTTAGAATGTATACAACCTTGTAATTAATTGGATTGGCTATTCTGAATCCTGATAGAGAAAAGATTGGCAGGTGAGGGGTAGTGAAGTTTAGGAAAAAGGAATGTGCGTGTGCTCCGTTGCTCAGCCATTGTGACCCCATGCACTGTAACCCACCAGGCTCCTCTGTCCATAGGATTATCCTGGCAAGAATACTGGAGTGGATTACCATTTCCTTCTCTAGGGGATCTTCCTGATCCATATGGATGGATTAATATGAGTGGTCATGAAATATGAAGATCTTTGTATCACATAATGTCTCTCACATGACAGCAGTTGCCAGAGAAGAGGCCTTAAATAACAAAATAGAAAAAATGACTCAGTAGTTGACATCACCCTTCCTGTCATTGGAAGCCCCCATTCTTGCACAATGCAGGAATAGAATAACCTCATGGGAGGAGTGGAAATTCTGCACTGGACCTAAAGCACAAGCTAGATCTCCTTCACTGAAGCTGCTCTAGCTCCCACCACTGCCAAATGCCCGAAACAGTCATCACTGAAGAATAACACTGAGTCCTCTATATGGTACTTCTTCAAGGAGAACAATTTTGGAGAAGCTGATGATAATATTGGACCACTTCTACCTATATTCCACATGTATTCTTATTATAGATTTGCCCTTTTTTGCTTGAGGGCTTCAGCTAGCACCATTAGCGGAGGGTGTGCAGACCTTCACTTCTAACACAGGAATACTAACAATACAACACTGCATAAGACTAAGGAATCTCTCCAGCAAAGGAATTGTGGTGCTGGGCACAGGACCATTGAACCCGTTGGGCGTATCTCATGCTGCACCACTTAACTGGCCTGACAGAATAATGGAAGAGTGTAGTGAAGGGGCCAGCTAAGAAATTACACATTCAATCCACAGAGTACCTGAGTCCAGGACCCAAGAAGTAGAAATGAATGGTGCCACTACCATAATTCCCATTGACTTGAGGAATCTGTACTTTCCATAATTGCCTGTTTAGAGATGCTGATTCCCAGAAGGAAATGCTTTCAGTGGGGAACATTATATTAAACTTTAAGCCATGGCTGCTTTCTGGTCACTTTGTTAAGAAACCTACAGCAAGGAAAGAGATGACTATGCTAGCAGGGATGGTTAGCCTTGATTATCAAGGAAGGGAGATTTGCCATTACACAAAGGAGGTGAGGAAGAGTGTGTTTGGTACTCATGTGATTTACCTCAGTGATTCTTGATACTTCCCCACCAATACTGATGGTAAATGGAGAAGCGAAACAGCACAGACTGAGAAAGGCATGGTGACCCTGAGATCAGACCTCTGAGAGATGAGAGTCTGGGTTATCCCCAGAAGGTCAGTCACCTCGACCAGCGTATGAACTAACCAAGGGAAATTTAAAATCTGTGATAGAGATGGGAGACAATGAATATCTGTTGCAGCCTCAATAGCAGCTACAGCAGTAGCAGCTATGGTTAACTGCTATCTTGTTAGCTGTCTTGCTAACACTTTTCTTTTAAGTTTCTCCAGGTAAATATGCCCATCAGAATCAACGAAGGAACTTCTCCTAGAAAGTGGATCTGAAATATGCCAAGAGTGGAGCTAAGCCATCCTATCTCAATGGATGCTGTGGTATGCTTTCCTGCTTCGATATTAATCATTCAGTCTGTCAGCTACTGGAAATTGCCCTCAGGTGAAAGGAGTCACCTTATCCAAGACCATGTTCCCTTCCCAGGATAAGCCCTCCTCCAATGACTGGTTGATGCTCAATAGAGAGGACCAGCACCTTGACATAATTTGGGATAACTCTAAAGGCCATCTCAGCTTCAAAGAATTCCACAAAGTGGGTTGAGATCTTCACTGTAACTGCATCATAGTGCCACCTCTCTCTCCCCTCTCCAGTCATACCTCCTTCACTACCAAAGGTATTGTTTCCACTAACACTCCCTAATAAATTTCCTACAAACAAATCTCCAGTTTAAAGTCTTTCTTAAAGATCCCAATCTACACCACAGGATGAGGTATTACTTATTATTATTAGGTGCTTAGTATACTTTAATCTTATTCCTGCCCCCTCCAAAACCTGCAAAGTTTATATTAAACTTTAAGTTTACATTAAACCCAGGGGACGTGGGTTCGATCCCTGGTCCAGGAAGACTCCACATACTGCAAGTCAGCTAAGCCAATGAGCCTCAACTACAGTCCACGTGCCCTAGAGCCCATGCTCTTCTACTAGAGAAGCCACTGCACTGCAGTGAGAAGCCTATGCACCTCAACTAGAGAGTAGCACCTACTCACAGCAACTAGAGAAAGCCCAAGTGCAGCAACGAAGACCCAGAGCAGCCAAAAATAAAATTAAATAGTTAATTAAAAAATAATAAAGTCAACCCATTACAGTTGAGGAAAGTGAGACTTAGAAAAGTTGAATGCCTTACCCAATATTGCACCATCTGTAACTGGTGGAGTCAAGGTCTGAACCTGATAAGCAAACTTCTCAAGCCTGTGCAAAATATTATGAATGGTTGAGTAATCCTGTCAGGGGCAATCATGTGAACGAAGATAGAGATAAATAGATAGATGATAAATTAGATAAAGATGAAATATAGAGTATTCTATTAAGGGTAGTAGTGAATGGTGATTGCCAGTGACTGGGGACATGAGGAGCAGTAGGAAGAAATAAGTTCAAAAAAGAAGAGCTCAAATTTGAATAAGCCAAGAATGCCAGAGCAGATATGGTCTTACCCAATAATTGAAACAATTTTATAAAATTCTCAAATGAATGCTCTTATCTCCCCAAAGGAAAAAACAAAACAAAACAGTTCAGTTGCTCAGTCATGTCCGACTCTTTGCAACCCCATGAACCACAGCATGCCAGGCCTCCCCGTCCATCACCAACTCCCGGAGTCCACCCAAATCTATGTCCATTGAGTTGGTGATGCGATCCAACCATCTCATCCTCTGTCATCCCCTTCTCCTCCTGCCCTCAATCTTTCCCAGCATCAGGGTCTTTTCCAATGAGTCAGCTCTTCACATCAGGTGGCCAAAGGATTGGAGTTTCAGCTTCAACATCAGTCCTACCAATGAACACCCAGGACTGATCTCCTTTAGGATGGACTGGTTGGATCTCCTTGCAGTCCAAGGGACTCTCAAGAGTCTTCTCCAACACCACAGTTCAAAAGCATCAATTCTTCGGTGCTCAACTTTCTTTATAGTCCAACTCTCACATCCATACATGACCACTGGAAAAACCATAGCCTTGACTAGACAGACTTTTGTTGACAAAGTAATGTCTCTGCTTTTTAATATACTGTCTAGGTTGGTCATAACAAAAAAAAAAACAATATGGCTTCTTGACAAGGTGAAAGTTAATGGAAAACTTACATTCGCCCACTTAATTCTGTTCTATCTTTGCCCCATATGAGAAAAGCCAGGGGTGGAGGGAGAAGTGGATGGCAATAGCATAAAAAGAAATCCCAGACGCCCCTCTTCAGGGCTTCTGGGGTGAAGGTGCCAGTCGTGGAATGCTACACTCCCGCCCTCCTGTGTTTATTCAGCCCTGGGGCTGAGGTTTGCCTTGGAGTTGTAACCTTTAAAGGGGGTTTGCTTAATGACAGAATTATTCAGCTGCATACCTCACCCCAATTAGAAAAAGGCTGTTTGGATTCTAATTGGCCTTGACACAAGTCTGCTTAAAGAGATTCCCCAAGAATTATAGAGCTACTTTCAGAGTTTGACTTGGCTGGGAGTATGAAATGTAACACGGTTTTTTGAATTTTCTGCACTTACCATGAAACGACCAAGCCACAGGTATCAAACATGCTTTGTTTTTGTGTTATAATCACATTACAAATTGAACATTTCCACATGTGCAAGTTGGCAAATCTGAAATGAATGATTATGAAGATTGTAATTACATATATCAGGTATATATGGCCTACATATTTTCACTCACACAAAAGTGTATTTTCTCGAGTCCCTAGACATCCAGATACAGTGTGTTTATAGGATGTAAAACCATCATCCTATATATAAACCAAAAATGTATATTTTTAAACAGTTATCACCAGGTCAGGTGATAAGTCGACATAATATTTGGAAGGTGCAAATACCAGGAAGGGATAGAGATTCCTAAGTTAACCATGAGGAAATGACTAACAATAATAGGTTGAAATCAAGAAGAATATAATTTGGACTAAATATCAAGAGGAAGAAAAAAAGTCAGCTTCCTGGCTACAATAACTGTAAGGCTATGAAATAATTCCTAAGGGAAGTGGAGACCTCTTCCTTAAAGCTGGACTTTGTAAATGAGGCATGCATTCTTGGAGTCCCTTATAACAAGCCATTTTGCTTTGGGGAGAGGAAGGAGATCCTTTCCGTTTCCATTTTCTGTGACCTGATATTAAGAAAAAAAAATCTCAGAAATAATCATATAATAACCCATTAAATGTTCACCAAACCACCTCTGAGCTAGATCCTGCCTTTACCTCATAGTGAACATTATGTCTCTGGCTCCTTCACAGCCAAGAAAAATCCCACAGTCATGCAATTTGTATTATAGCAACCTGGATTTTTTTTTTTTTCCAAACTTAGCTTGGTCTTGACGGCCACTTGGTAGTCTTCCATTCCTCTCTGTGCCCCTCTCACTGCTACTGCAGGGAGATTTTCTTTTTTCCCTAGGAAAAGCAACCATATTCATCAGGGTTCCTCTCCCCAACTCAACCTCAACCACTTTCTTTCCATGGAGATGGGTTCCCAGTTGGCCAAGAAAATGAAAACATAAAGCATGAGTGCGTTCAAACTCCCTCTCCCTCTACAAATTACCCTGGATCCATAATTTTCCTCTCTTCCCGCGGAGGCTGGAGCCCTCCTTTGTCCTTGCCTTGTCCTTTGTCCTTGCCCTTGCCCTTCCTGACCCCTCTCATCTCCTATAAGGACTTGACTGTCAGTCACTCACTCTTTTCAGGCTCTCAACTATTCCCCCAAGGTTAGTTTCTTCCCCTTGACAAGTAAATATGCCTTTGCTCACCCATTCTTTGGGGAAGTGCTTCTCTGGTCAGCTCTCTAGAAGGCAGACCACCCTGTTGCTGGGCACACTCCTAGGGTCAAGGGATAGATATAAGGGGAAGGCTGGCAAGGAAAGAAGTGTGGGTGGAATTTGGACTTGTGGGCTGGGTGGCCATACACATGTTATGGGTGCAGGGTTCCTCACTGTATGGAGGCTATGGGGTGGGAGCAAAAACGCGCTCCTGTAGGCTGACATTGACCTGTCCCAAACTACCACAATCCAGGGCAGAACTCTAAAGAATCAGAGAGCTCAACATTCGAGCCTGGCCTTCCAGATGGTTATCAGGTACATTTGTCAAGTTAGAATGGGTAGAACATCTCAGCAGTTCGTGCTATTGGTTCGCAGCTTTTAGATATTAGACATACAGTATGTCTGCCTCCATTGATACTCTCTCCTGGACCCTGTTACTATAAAGAGTGTCCTGTCTTGAGCTACTATAAGCTGGTTTCCTATATTTACCATTCTCTAGCAACACGTAGGGCTTTCCTGGTGGCTCAGATGGTAAGGAATCCAGCTGTAATGCAGGAGGCCCAGGTTCAGTCCCTGGGTCAGGAAGGTCCCCTGGAGAAAGGAATGGCAACCCACGCCAGTATTCTTGCCTGGAGAATTCTGTGGTGTGGGGAAATTAACAACATGGTACCGGTCAGGCTCTCTCACCCCATTTCTCACGCCCTCTAGCCCCATGTTCTGTAAACAATGACTTTGCACGGTTATGTAGCAGCTGAGCTCGCTTATGGCAGCGCACATGCACGTCTCGAGGTACTCGCTTGGCCACAGGCTACTTTTGTTCTTTAAGTCTATATAAGCTTCTCCTGGAAAAGCCCTGGGGACTGTGTGCAGTTATGTTGTGTTATGTTGTGTCTGCTGCTCTGGCTGCTGCACCAGCCAGGAGAGAATAAATGTGTTTGCAGTTCCTACAGTTCCTCAAGTTTTCTTCCAACCTCTTAGCTTGTGCCTTGCCTACCACGGGTTCAGTGAACAGTGTGAACAACAAGACAATGGGCATCACGAACAGGATCATCAACACACCTGGACTACAGTACACTGGTTCACAGAGAGTTGGACACAACTAAGCGACTAACACTTTCACTTCTTCAACAACAGTTATTGTTAAAGTTTTCAATGATCTTTTTCCCCTTCTCTTCATGTGACACTATTGACCGATCCTTCTCCAGACTGTCCTCCCTCAGCCTCCAGAGCCGACTCCCAGTTCTCCTCCTTCCTCTCTGTCCTTTATTATTTGCCCATCATCAAACATCCAAATGGTAATATTTCCTAGAATTCTGTCCTTGAGCTTATTTCCTTCTCTTTCTACATTTTCCCCTATAATTTATAGGTTTTCAGTTTTTTTTTTTACTTCCAAATCTGTAATTTACTTCAACGGGTGTCAGCTGAGACCCATTTTCCTATATCCAGATAATTTTTTCCATTAATCAATACCATCTTAATGTTTCACATGCACCTAAGGTTCAAAATGGCCAAAATTAAACTAGTTACTTACTCTCCACTCCCTTTCACATGCATCCTTCCTATTGCATTCTTCATTTCTACAAATGGCCCTACCTCTATCTAGTTCTGCAAACAAAAATCTTAAACTCATTTTTTCTTTTTGGGTGGTACCACATGGCTTGCAGGATGTTAGTTCCCTGACCATGGATTGAAAGCAGGCTGGGCAATTAAATCACTGAGTCCTAACCACTGGACTGCCAGGGAATTCCCTGGAACTTGTTCTTGAGTATGATTTCCTTTCTGTCTCATATCTAATCCTTCACCAACTGCTATTGACACGTCTTCTTAAATCTCAATTGACTGCCAGTCCCTCCTCTTCATTCTTCCAGATAGTTCTTAAGACATGTTTAGTTTTTAATACACATCCTCCATTTCTTCCATAAATTAATTAGAATACTCCCTAGATTCAGCTTTTATCATCTTATAGGATGAGGTCCATTAGTGGGTATGAAATACTTGTGATGGATCATGACCAACATTTTTTGTTAAAAAATGAAATAGAATAGAAAATACTGGAGCTAAAAACAAGTACTATTTATTGAAACTTTTGATTCATCTATATTTATGCATATACACATTAATATGTATTGATATATGGATTGTCTGTATTACCTAGTATGGATTCTGACAGCAATTCCAAGGTGTGTGTTTGGGGGTCGGGGGAGGTTTCCCTACAATTCAAGCAGCCAACACCAATCCAAACTAGCTGGGTGTCCTACAGTTCAACTTAATTCTGACCACTCCAGGTCAAGTTTCAGTTTAAAAACTTAGCCTCACAAGAGTGCTCCCCACCCCCACTTCAGATGCCAATTGCAAGTTCAGGTTGTTTACTTAGGTTTCACACCAACTGATTATAGGTTTGAGATTCCAATCACTACCTGGTCAGGTTTCATCAATTTGCTAGAACCACTCTCAGGACTTCGGGAAGCATCTTACTTGCTGGATCATTGGTTTATTATGAAAGGAAAGAACACAGGAAGAGTCAGATGGAACAGATGCATAGGACAAAATATGATGAGTTTCTATGCCCTCTTCCAGCTAGCCATTTTTCTCAAATCCCCATGTGTTGTATTCACCAATTTGGAAGTTTCCAAACCATGTCCTTACAGGGTTTTATGGAAACTACATTCCTTAGGCATGAATGATTAAATCATTGGCCAGTACTAATTGCTTAAATGTCCAGCCCTTCTCCCATCCTCAGAAGACAGGGGTGGGGCTAAAATTTCCAACCTTTAATCACATGGTTGACTCCACTGGCAACCAGCCTACATCCTCAGGTGCAGTCCAAACTTAGGTTCCTCATGAACATAACATACAGTTATTGGCTCTCATCACTTGGGGAAACTCCAAGAGTTTTGAAGGTTTTGTGCCAGAATTAGAGATGAAGATCAAATATATATTCCTTATTATAAATCACAATACCACACTTAGATTACAAATTAAAAATGATTTTACTAGGATAGCAGTTGCCACAGTTTGAGAACTATTGAACCAATTATTCTCTCAGTTTCTAGTCTTGCCCATTGCAGTCTTTTCTCCTAGGGTGAGCTTTCTATGTTCTAAATTTATTCATATTATGGCTGAACTCTTCCATGGCTCCTCATGGTCACCTGTAGTGTAAATTCAAAGTCATAACATAGTTTTAGGGGTTGAGTCATCTGGATTCTCCAGTCTCATCTGCTACTCCCTCCCCATATGCATCCCAATCCAGACAGTCCTCTGCAGTTCCTTGAAATCCAGCATTCTTTCTCATGACTCTGGGATCTTACACTGCTATTTCTTTTATCCAGAATGTGTTTCCCTCTCTTGTCTGCCTCACTAAACTATGCACCATTTATGCTTATGCTCTTGGAGTCCATGGAGTATCCTGAGACTTCCTTGGGTAGAATTCTGTATTCATGTCCATGGGTGGCTTCATGGTAGTCAACAAAAGTTTGTATTTTTTCCCTCAATTCAGGGCAGGGAGATCCACAGGTCCTACCATGCCTGCCATACAAATTAACATTTTGATGCATTTCCTTTCAGTATATATGCTTTTACAAAATTTTTATTACATTATACACTGTTCTGGTTTGGGCATTTTCCTTTATCACGCTATCATAAGAATTTTTCCATGTTATCTCATTCCTTTTTTAGCTTCGCATTATAAATATCTTTAAAATATATTATCAGGCTCATGATTTGAAAAATAAAGTTTCTGATGGTATGAAGGGTTGACAGGAATATGAACAGACTGGAACCAGAAAATCAGGCAGAAGTCTACTTGATCAGCCAGGCCAGAGACAAGAGATGATGTGAGCTAAAATACAATGGAATATTGTGTGTTTGTGTTCAATTGCTCCAGTCAAGTCTGGCTCTTTTGTGACCCTATGGGCTGTAGCCCCCCGGTCTCTTCTGTCCATGAGATTCTCCAGGCAAGAAAACTGGAGTGGATTGCCATGCCCTCCTCCAGGGGATGTTCCCAATCCAGGGATCAAACCCACGTCTCTTACATCTCCTGCGTTGGCAGGCAGGTTCTTTACCACTAGCACCACCTGGGAAGCCCCAATGAAATATTACTCGGTCACAAAAAGGAACAAAGCTAAGTCATTTGTAGAGATGTGCACAGACCTAGAGTTTGTCATACAGAGTGAAATAGGTCAGAAAGAGAAAAACAAATATTGCATGTTAATACATATATGTGGAATCTAGAAAAATGGTACAGAAGAACCTATTTCCAGGGGAGGAATAGAGACACAGATGTAGAGAATATACATGTGGACACAGTGGGGAAAGGGGAAAGTTAGATGAATTGGGAGATTAGGATTGACATATATACACTACCATGTGTAAAATAGATAGCTAGTGGGAACCTGCTATAATGCCCTGGAAGCTCAGGGTCAGTGCTCTTTGATGAAACAGATAGATGGGATGGAGGGGTAGTAGGAGTGAGGTCCAAGAGGGAAGGAGTATATGCATACACATGGCTGATTGACTTTGTTATACAGTAGAAACTAACACAACATTGTAAAGCAATTATACTCCGATGAAAATAAAACAAAATATAATAATTACAGCCAATGAGAAAAAAAGAGCAAGAAGGCTTGAAACAGATATAAGAGAACTTAGTGAGGAAGAACTGACAGGCCTTGATGAAAGAACCCATGTGACCAGTCAGGTGGTAGCAGGTGTTTCTGTTAGGTGATGCTGTGAACCAGAACACAGAGGAAACATCTTGGAGGGAAGTTCTGCAGAGGATAGTAATGAGTTGCCATAAATAGAACCATTTGAGGAGTCTTCAGCATACAGACAATAGTTGAAGGAGTCAGAGTTTAATAAATTACAGAAAACAAGTTAGAGAAAATGTTTAAGATGAATATATTAAATTAGAAATGTCAATGGCAAGAACACTCAGAACAGATTTCAAAAGTTCAGATATAATTTAGAGATTTTAGGGCAAGTCTCACCTCCAGGAAAATAAGAGTTAATACAAAATAAAATGTAATGCATGGGTCAGCTATGAATGATATTTATATAATCAATGCAAAATATATTCATTAGCATAATCTGTAAACACAATTTTGGGCTATTTATATAACTATGCTGGGAAGATAAGAGGAAGGAGTATGGAGAGATGGGGGTTCCCTGGTGGCTCAGAGGTTAAAAAGCCTCTGCCTGCAATGCAGGAGACCCGGGTTCGATCCCTAGGTCAGGAAGATCCCCTGGAGAAAGGGAATGGCAACCCACTCCAGTATTCCTGCCTGAAGAATCCCAGGGACGGAGGAGCCTGGTGGGCTACAGTCCATGGGGTCACAAAGAGTTGGACACGACTAAGCGACTTCACTTTCTTTTTTCACTTTATGGAGAGATTATGTAAGATAGTTAAATTCTTATTAACCATAGCAGGAATCTGAGGGTAGTATCTAAAACTGAAATCAATGGATAAATAAAATTTATTGCATACAAATATAGTAAATTATAAATATAAGCATTTTATGTATAAGCACAGAATCCAATCAATTCTTACAGCAGTATAAAAATGTTATTTATAGATGAATATTTAAATACCTAAAACGCTTGAAATTACATGCCTGTGAAAGCAGGAAATAGGAATCAGACAGTAGGCCAGAGGACTTTAAAAAATATTATGAGGTATTTAATAATTTGATTTTAAAAGTTTGATGATAAATAATAAGCTGACTAAGGTAAAACCATACATCTGCATGTAGATGCATGTAGATATAAGTATGTGTGTGTGTATATATATACACATATATATATATGTATGTATTTTAATGCACAATTAGAAAGGGGCAAAGATTGTAAGTGTTACCTGAATGAATTATCATAAAATGAACACTCCCGTGAAACCATCACCCAGGTTAAGAGCCAGGATATATTAGCATCCAGAAGTTCGTTTTTATACTTACCACATCATTAACTCATCCTGACTACTTAATTCACAGAATAGTACTATCTAGGTTTTTTTAACTTTAATATAAATGAAGTAACACAGTATGTATTCTTTTGCTTTTAACTTCTTTTATTTGAAATTGTGTTTAGCAAAATTCATCCATGTTGCTTCATGTAGCTGCAGTCTTTCCTTTTTAATGCTAACATCAACTCAATGGACATGAGTTGAGCTAACTCTAGGAGATAGTGAAGGAAAGGGAAGCCTGGGGCGCTGCAGTCCATAGGTCACAAGGAGTCGGACATGACTTAGTGACTGAACAACAACAAGTATTTTCCGGTATACAAATACCAGAGTCATTGGTATATTTATTTATGCTACTGCTGATGAATACTTGAATAATTTACAGTTTGGGGGCTATTACAAATGATGTTGCTGTGAACACATTTGTACATGAATTATGGTGCAGATGTGTACATATTTCTGTTGAGTAGCTGGTTCTTTGGCATAGCGTATATTCAGTTTTCATATGTAATGTTTAAACAATTTTCCAAAGTGGTTTTATCCATTTATGCTCCCACCAGCAATGTGTGAGAATTACTGTTGCTCTCTTACCAACACTTTGTATTGTCAGTCTTTTAAATTTAATAAGTCTACAGTGTTGGAAGGAGTGTCTCAGGAAGGCTTTTTTAATTGGCGTTCCTTGCTTTTTAATGAAGTTGAATATGTAGATAACATCTTTTGTGAACTGTCAGATTTCTAGCCTATTTTTCTACTGAGATTAATGACCTTTATCTTATTGATTAGGAGGAGTTCATTATGTGTTGATTAGTATGAATTCATTACATATTCAGAAGACAAAATGTTTTAACCAATTATCCTCTTGGTTAGAATTTTTGCATCCCATTTAAGAAAGAAATTTTACATCAAATTCACAAAGATATCCTTACTGTATGTTATGTCAATTTTTTCTTGTTTAGCTTTACTTTTAGATACACAATTCAGCAGACATCCCTGCTAGCTCAGTTGGTAAAGAATCTGCCTGTAACCTAGGAGACCCAGGTTTGATCCCTGAGTTAGGAAGATTCCCTGGAGAAGGGAATGACTACCCACTCCAGTATTCTTGCCTGGGAAATCTCATAGACAGAGGATCCTGAAGGGCTACAGTCCATGGTGTCACAAAGAGTCAGACACAACTGAGCACACACAATTTAGCTGGAATTAATTTTATTGTTTGGTATGCTGTGAAAGTGAAAGTGAAACCCACTCTGTCGTGTCTGACTCTTTGTGACCCCATGGAATTCTCCAGGCCAGAATACTGGAGTGGGTAGCCATTCCCTTCTCCAGGAGATCTTCCCAACCCAGGGATAGAACCCAGGTCTCCCACATTGCAGGCAGATTCTTTACTGGCTGAGCCATGAGTAAATGTTAATTCTCCCTAAATTAATTTGTGAACTCAATGGGTCCCAGTTGAAAAGAAAAAACAAGTCAGTAGGACTTTTTAAAGCTAAAATTAATTTTAATTCTAAAATTCCTTTAAAAGTTAACTAGCCAGTAATGGACAGAAAATTCTGAAAAAGTTAAACCATTGAATGACACTTACCCATTACTGTGTAGGCTGTATACTGAAAAATTCTGACATGGTGGGGGGGAGGAGTGTAGGCATAATTATATTTATAGTTTATGAAAAAATGGTCCTGAAAAGAAGTTACAACCTACATGATTATACAGAACAGCTTGACCCTACCATAACACCTTCTGAAAAGTTATATTGATTAAAAGAGTGTGTTATTAGCTTCTCAATAGGTAGGGTGATTAGAGGAAAAAGTGAAATCTCCTCAAATAAAATCAAATTCATATAGAAATCTAGTATATGAAAAGGTGACATTTCAAATCTGTTATGAAAAATTCTATTATCATTAAATGATGTTTCAGTTCAGTTCAGACCAGTTCTGTCGCTCATGCATGTCCCTTTGTGACCCAGTGGACTGCAGCACGCCAGGCTTCCCTATCCATCACCAACTTGCAGAGCTTACTCAAACTCATGTCCATCGAGTCAGTGATCCCATCCAACCATGTCATCCTCTGTCATCCCCTTCTCTTCCCACCTTCAATCATTCCTAGCATCAGGATCTTTTCCAGTCAGTCAGTTCTTTGCATCAGGTGGCCATTGGAGTTTCAACTTCAACATCAGTCCTTCCAAGGAATATTCAGGACTGATTTCCTTTAGGATGGACTGGTTGGATCTCCTTGCAGTCCAAGGGAGTCTCAAGAGTCTTTCTCAACACCACAGTTCAAAAGCATCAATTTTTTGGCACTCAGCCTTTTTTATAGTCCAGTTCTCACATCCATACATGACTACTGGAAAAACCATAGATCTGACCTTTATTATACGGACTTTTATTGGCAAAGTAATGTCTCTGCTTTTTAATATGCTGTCTAGGTTGGTCATAGCTTTTCTTCCAAGGGGCAAGCGTCTTTTAATTTCATGCCTGCAATCACCATCTGCAGTGATTTTGGAGCCCCCCAAAATAAAGTCTGTCACTATTTCCATTGTTTCCCCATCTATTTGCCATGAAGTGATGGGACCAGATGCCATGATCTTAGTTTTATGATTGCTGAGTTTTAAGCCAACTGTTTCACTCTCTTTGACTTTCATCAAGAGGCTCTTTAGTTTTTCTTCACTTTCTGCCATAAGGGTGGTGTCATCTGCATATCTGAGGTTATTGATATTTCTCCCAACAATCTTGATTCCAGCTTGTGCTTCATCCAGCCTGGCATTTCTTATGGTGTACTCTGCATATAAGTTAAATAAGCAGGACGACAATACAGCCTTGACATACTATCCCGATTTGAAACCAGTCTGTTGTTACATGTCCAGTTCTAACTGTTGCTTCTTATCCTGCATACAGATTTCTCAGGAGTCATGTAAGGTGGTCTGGTATGCCCATCTCTTGAAGAATTTCCCACAGTTTGTTGTGATCCATACAGTCAAAAGCTTTGGCATAGTCAATAAAGCAGAAGTAGATGTTTTTCTGGAACTCTCCTGCTTTTTGATGATTCAGCTGATGGTGACAGTCTGATCTCTGGTTCCTCTGCCTTTTCTAAACCCAGCTTGAACATCTGGAAGTTCACAGTTCATGTACTATTGAAGCCTGGCTGTCTAGGTTGGTCATAGCTTTTTTTCCAAAGGATTAAGCGTCTTTTAATTTCATGGCTGCAGTCACCATCTTTAGTGATTTTGGAGCCCATGAAAATAAAGTGTGTCCCTGTTTCCATTATTTCCCCATCTATTTGCCATGCGTGATGGGACTGGAAGCCATGATCTTAGTTTTCTGAATCTTGAGTTTTAAGCCAGCTTTTAAATGATGTTTAGGAAACTAAGTATAATCCCTACCTCATATAATACAACAAAACAAACTTTAGCTGAAACAAAATAAAGTTTAAAGATAATCAAAGTGAGGAATTTCTCTCTACATAACAGTAAACCAAAAAAGAAAAGATTGATGAATTTCGCTGCAAAACCAATCTCTGCAAAAGTCAAAAATTATAATTAGATATCACAAATGAAAGGCTGTTTACTTAAGAGCTCCTTGAAGTACAAAACCAATAAATCTAGAGAAATGCAGGCAGAGGATAAGAACAGATAACTAAACAAACATCTTACATAAGAAATAAAAAAAACTAATGGTCTTTAAACATATGGAAAAATTCACACAACTTCACTCATAGTGAAAGAAATACACTATGTTTTAATTATTTTAGATGGGCAAAAATCAAGATATTGGATTATTTGTTACTTTGATATAAGCAGAAATAAACACAACAGTGATGATGAGAATATTAATTGGTTACAAATTTTTAGGGATTAATCTAATGCCCATATTTTTTGAAATTGCAATTCTATGATTATTTACCAGGATATTCATTAAAGTGTTGTTTCCAGTAATGAAATACTGGAAATGTTCCTAAATGTTCATTGGTAGGGGAATGGGCAGTCAAATTATGGTACAGTGGAATATTTCGTACTTGTAAAAGGAGAAGAGGAGGCAAGAGGGGAGAAGGAGAAAAATAAGAAGACAATTTTATTTGAATTTAGATGCAATTATTTCTAAGAAAAATAAAGTAAAAACATACATATATCATTCTACCATCTGTGGTAGAAATAAAGGAATAATATGTGTGTCTTCTGGAAAGATATTTAAGAATCATATAACAGGATCTGCATTGGTGAAGGGGAACCAGGTTGCTGGGATACAAGGAAGAAAGAAAATTTATTTTTACTGTGTCTCCTTTTACAATTTTTAAAATTTTACCAAGAGCAGATATTACTTTCCAAAAAATGAATGAAATAACTTAATAAAAATGAAAAACAAAACAGGAAGGATTATAATAACACATGAATTATACACCAAAAGCTTCATTTGCAACAGTATTTGCAACCTTCTTCCCCACTATAGGGTAGTTTTATCTGTTCCTCCATGGTTCTGCATTAGTTAATAGCAAAGTTGCAATATTTATCTGGGTGTATCTGGTTCAACCCATGAACTTTTTGCACTGTGGTTTCTCTTGCTACAACATATTTTATTGAGATTCTCTTTAGAGCCAACTTGATGGTGCCACATCCCACTGGTCAATTTTTAATCCATCCATCTTCAACTTTTAATCCATCCATCTTTTCACTTGCCCCTCTGCATTCCCCTTCCACCCCTTCACACTCACAGGAACCCATGTACATACAGAAATGACTGTTTGGAAAGCAACCACCTACCGTGAAGTGACCCAGAACCTTGCACTGTTCCGTGGATAATTGTAGGAAACCAACGAATAGTTTTCATGCTCAAGACATATGTGAGTAATCGGTCAAAGTTAAGTGGCATCCACCCTATTCTGCATAGCTGGACTGTTCATGCAACCCTTAACACTAGCATTCCCCTGCAAACTGTTCTGTTTACACAGGCAAAATTCTAAGCACATAGGTATACCTCAGGTTGTCTTCATGATCAGATTCCAAATATTCAAAAGACAAGAAGCAGGATATAGCGGTTGTAGAAAAGTGTAATTGTTGATTAATCAGTGGGAAGGTAAATAGCATCTTTGCCACCAGGACAAAACAGTGATTGAGTTCATAGCCTTTGGAGACAGATACAGCTGCGTTTGTTCACAGTTCTTGGATTAACCTGCTTTGCAATCTTGGATAAGTTTCTTGATTTCTTTAGCTTCAGTTTTCCAGATGATAAAATAGGAATCGTGTTAACTCATGCGTAGAGTTGTTAATTAAAAGAAATAAAAGCATCATTCTCAGTGCTGGATGCATACTAAGGATTCAATAAATAATAATTATTGTTTGGATACTATTTGAATACCCTACAGGCCAAACCATCAGTAAGTCCTTATTGGCTCTCCCTCTACAACCTGACCCAAATGAAGCATTCATTCACCTCTTCTGCTGCTGCTGGTTCATTGAGTTAGCTGATCTCCCTTGACTCCACTTTTTTCCAAAAGTCAGCTCTCCATGGGGATGTCTTAAGTTCAAATAGGCTTGCCCTAACCAAGTACCATTTTGTTTCATATATCCTCCAAAGCCAAGAACAGTTTAATGGAATATTGCCCTTCAAAATACCCTGTGCTAATTGCATAATATTGTACAGCTTTAAAATAAGACCTACTAAAATCGATGCTTTTGAACTGTGGTGTTGGAGAAGACTCTTGAGAGTCCCTTGGACTGCAAGGAGATCCAACCAGTCCATCCTGAAGGAGATAAGTCCTGGGTGTTCATTGGAAGGACTAATGTTGAAGCTGAAACTCCAATACTTTGGCCACCTCATGTGAAGAGTTGACTCATTGGAAAAGACCCTGATGCTGGGAGGGATTGGGGGCAGGAGGAGGAGGGGACGACAGAGGATGAGATGGCTGGATGGCATCACCAACTTGATGGGCATGAGTTTGAGTAAACTCTGGGAGTTTGTGATGGACAGGGAGGCCTGGCGTGCTGCAATTCATGGGGTCGCAAAGAGTCGGACATGACTGAGCGACTGAACTGAACTGATGATGTTTTGATTGTATGCCAAGCAACTGCCATCTTCACATGTTTTTCTTTCATCATTATAGAGCTAATTATTTTCTATCATTTTCTTGATAGAGGAACAAAGGATCAAAGAGTTTTCATATTTTTCCCAGTATATTTTAAAACATTGTTTTCTTTTGATTCTCAACTTTTTCATCATAATCAAGAAGAAAGTCTCAAATTCATGATAAATTTATCTAACACCATTCTAACACTTCCAAATATTCCCCTTTTCTCATAAAGCACAAATAGGCAAAGAGACCACAGTCTTAAGTGGGCAATTAGTGTTGTATTAACCAGAATAGGTCAGCTTTTGCTGCAAGTGAAAACACACTCAAAGTTTCAGTGCCTGAACTGAACAAAAGTGTATTTCTTATTCATAGTTCATATCCCAGTGGGTTAGTGTTTGGGACAGAAGCAAATCTAGGCCATCACCACTTGGAGACCAGGGCTGTGGCTTGACCATCTTATAAGCGCATCGTCTGGGATCTGAAGCTTTCTTCCTTGTCACATCAAAGGAAGGAAATGAAGAGAACTGCGTGGTGACAAATTATCAGAGTGCTATGTCACTTCTCCTTCCAGTCTCTTAGACAAAACTAATCATGTGGACCTCCATAACCAGAACATCTGCTTTTTGACATACCCAGAGAGATGAAACGTTGACCACAAGCATCTCCCTAAAATCTAATATCGCTGTAGTTTTTCATTATATTTATTTTTATGACTAAGTGATACTTAATGGAAAGCAAGTTTCTGTGTAAGCACTCTTTTCAGGTAAAATTATCAATGTGTAAAAAATAAATCAAGAAAAAGAAATGTTAAGCAACCAACGATTCAGGTGGTATACAGATATAGTGAAAATTCTGGTGATATCTAAATTGTTAAAATTGAGAGTAGCTGTTTTTGCATGAGGTCACACAACTAATTTTTGATAAAAATGATAAAATTCCAGGTCTCTGACTCCATCCTCATGCCCTCCCCATATTGTTGTTGCTTTTCCAAGTACTGTGGTAGCCAACCAAGCTTACGTGATAATCTTAAAAGTATACTAGTCACTCAATCTGACTCTTTTCAACCCCACAGACTATAGCCTGCCAGGCCCTCTGTCCATGGAATTCTCCAGGCAAGAATACTGGAGTGGATAGCCATTCCTTTCTCCAGGAGATCTTCCAAATCTGTTTCAAATGTGAACATATTAAAGAGAGAAACTCCACTTTCTTTAATTATTTTGTTGTTTTTGTTTTTGTTTATAAGTGAAATGGATGGCAACTACTTTTTTGACAATTTACAAATTTTTTGGACTTAATGGAAGAATGTGGAGAGGAAATTAATGATTTTTAAGTACATGAGAGAACAGTAAAGAAAATATCACCCATTTGTTAGTTTAAATAACAATAGACACTAAATTGGTAGAACTAAAATGGGTATGTTTCTCTGTAAAGACCATACTGAAGAAATTCAGAGCTTAACAATTTAAATCTTTCTCTTTTAGACCATGTATTTTGTTCAAAAGAGGTTTACAAAGCCACAGAGCTAATTGAATTTTCCAGTTTACACTGTCACAGAGATTTGCTTATCAAAAATTCTTCACTTAGATTTCCAACTTATCCTTCTATTATTTTTTACACCTGAAGACCTTTATCTTTACTTTTGCCAGCAAATAGATTTTGATGAAAGAAGTGGTGCTCGACAGAAACAACGCAAAGTAAATCAAAACAAACCAGCAGGCAAAATTTGCATTTATTTCTCCATCTTACAACACTTTTTCTTGTTCCAGGTCAACAGAGCCAGATCCAGATTGTGGCTACCATCTCCTGCTTTATAAGCCCAAGTTTTATCCATTTCAGTTGTTTAGTCACTCAGTCATGTCTGACTCTTTGTGACCCCATGGACTGCAGCATGCCAGGCTTCCCTGTCCTTCACAATCTCCTAGAGTTTGTTCAAACTCATGGCCACTGAGTCAATGATGCCATCCAACCATCTCATCCTCTGTCACTCCCTTTCCTCCAGCCCTCAATCTTTCCCAGCATCAGGGTCTTTTCCAATGAGTTGGTCCTTCACATCAGTTGGCCAAGGTATTGGAGCTTCAGCAACAGTCCTTCCAATGAATTTTCAATGTTGATTTCCTTTAGGATTGACTGCTTTGATCTCCTTGCTGTCCAAGGGACTCTAAAAGTCTGCGCTAGCACCACAATTTGAAAGCATTGATTCTTTGGCACTCAGCCTTCTTTATGGTTCAACTCTCATATCACTCACTCAGAGAGCACTTCAAATCTGTCCCCTTACTGAACATGTCATCCTACTCTGACCTCTTCAAAAAATACGTCCTCCCCTTGTGGCCACAGAAGAAAAGATCAGATTCACAAATTCAAAGTAATGCTGACTGAAACCACATAACATGTCACTCCTCTTAGAATAATGCATTATTATTTTAAGTGAGGGGAATGTGACTGTAACAGACAGGGATGACTTCAATGCTGGTGGTGAGGAGTTACTTTTTGACAAAGTTACGACACTAACTGGCCTCCTGCTAGACTTGTTAACTCTGCTTCTTTGGGGGGAATCTCTGATTCTTTGTTCTCCTGATTTATTTATCCAGTTTTAGAGATGCTGCTGCCTATGGAGATGATTGGAAGAAGCCACAATTTTATCCTGAAGAAATAATGCAGTTATTATTTCTGCAAGGAAAGGAAGGAAAAAAGACAGTTTTTCCTTCTGAGATGGCTTACACAAAATACCTTTCATCACGTCTTGCTTATATGAGCTCAATACCATTCAGCTAGTTATTAAAGGAGCCCCATTTCTGATGAGCAGTTAGAACTCCAAATTGAAGTAAAATCAACCTGAATCTACATGAGGGAAATGGCTACCATAACTATTCTTATAATATGTGCAATAAGTGTGTTGCCTTAAAAACATGTTTCCTTTTCTTTGTGTTGAACATAAAAACAAGTTCAAATATGGTCTAACACTTACGGCATTGGTGTTGGTTTAGGGACATTCAGAGGTACTCTAACCCGTGAACTCACTTAGAAACCCTTGACCCCAGCTCCCTTAGGGGACACTAGAACTGGATTCCACCCTCACCTCACATTCCAGGACTTTCCACATGGCTCAGTGGTAAAGAATCTGCCTGCCAATGCAGGAGACATGAGAGACATGGGTTTGATCTTTGGGTTGGGAAGATCCCCTGGAGGAGGAAATGGCAACCCACTTTGGTGTTCTTGTGGGGAAAAATCACATGGAGAGAGAAGGTGGGCTACAGTCTGCAGGGTCACAAAGAGTTGGGCACGATTGAACACACACCCACAAACTCTACCCACTCCTCATCCTGAGAATGGTTCACAAGAAAGTGGCCAGAAAGCGGAAAATTGAGTTTCAACACCACATCATCTCTGTGACCTTGGGCCTTGGACAAAAACCGTCATAGTTCTTTGTTACTCTTGTCACTTACATAGTGAACAGTTCAGTCTTATCCAACTCTCACAGTTGATGCTATGAAAGAACATACATCACTCCCTCAGACAAAATGTCTTCTTTTTTTCTCTTTGCTGTGTTAGTCACTCAGTCGTGTCTGACTCTTTGCAACCCTATGGACTGTATCCCGCCAGGCCCCTGTGTCCTTGGAATTCTCCAGGCGAGAACACTGGAGTGGGTTGCCATTCCCTTCTCCATGGAAACTTACTGACCCAGGGATCAAACCCAGGTCTCTTGCATTGCAAGCAGATTCTTTATGATCTGAGTCACCTTTGTCCTGTTTAATAATTTGGGAGAAGCTTTTTGTTTGTTTTTATAATATTTTTCTCATTTAAAAAGTAATGCATGTTTATTTTTAGATAATGTAAAAATGTAGATAAGCACAAAGAAGAAAACAAATTCACCCATAACCCTACTAACCAGTAAAACGTTACAGTGTATAACCTCCAGTCATTTGTAACAAGACTTTTCACTTAATAATATTTTGGCATTATCTGTCCATGTATTTAATCATGGTCATGCAGACATAGCACAGTTTACTTCACTGGATCTCTTTTGTTTGACTTCAATATTGATAAGATTTTCTGTTATTAATGTTTAGTGAATGTCTATGGAGGCAAATATAAGTGTGTAATGTTAATTAATATCTTATGATGAATTCTTAGAATTGGGAGTTTCTTGCTCAGGAGGTATGCTCATAAAAAGAAATACATGTGTTTTTTTCTTTTTTTAACACAAGAGTAATTCATTCTCACTGAAAGCAATAAAATAAAAGTGCACATTGTAAAAAGTTACTTTCTCCACTCCTCTCTTGGAGGTAACCACTGAGAATGGTTTGGAGTCTATCCATTGGTTTAATAAAACTTACAGAAAACCCACAGTGTGCCATACTCTGTACTAGTCACTGGGAACAAAACACTGATCAAGACAGACATAGTTAGGGCACTCATGGAGCCTAAGAATCTAGGAACAAGGATCTTAAATTATCTACAAATATATATACAGTTGGACTTCCCAGGTGGTGCTAGGGGTAAAGAACCCGCTTGCCAATGAGGGAGACTTAAGAGACACCGGTTCAATCCCTGGGTTGGGAAGAACCTCTGGAGAAGGAAATGGCAACTCACTCCAGTATTCTTCCCTGGAAAATGCCATGGACAGGGGAGCCTGGTGGGCTACAGTCCACAGGGTCTCAAAGAGTCAGATACGACTGAAGCAAATTAGCTCACTGTTGTTCAATTACTAAGTTGTGTCTGGCTCTTTGGACCCCATGAAGAGCAGCATGACAGGCTTCCCTGTCCCTCACTATCTCCCTGAGTTTGCTCAGACTCATGTCCACTGAGTCAGTGATGCCAATCAACCATCTCATCCTCTGTCATCCCCTTTCCTTTTGCCCTCAATCTTTCTCAGCATCAGGGTCTTTTCTAATGAGTCAGCTCTTCGCATCAGGTGGCCAGCGTATTGGAACTTCAGCTTCAGCATCAGTCCTTCCAATGAACACTCAGAGTTGATTTCCTCTCAGGTTTCTCTAGTTGCGTCTTGTGGGCTCTAGAGATCACGGGCTTAGATGACCCATAGCATGTGGGATCTTAGTTTCCTGACCAAGGGTTGGAACTGCATATTCCCTGCATTGGAAGGCATATTCTTAACCACTGGACCACCAGGGACCTCCCAACATATATATAATTACAAATTGTAATGGGCATACTGAACATGTAGTAAGTGATTTGATGAGAGACTACAGCATTCTACATACAACATACTACAACATTTACTGGTGAAGAAGAGTGAGGAGTTATCAGGCAAGTTTCTCTGAAGAAACAAGAGCTAAGTGAAAAACTGAAGAGTAAATTAATTTAGCCAGTCAAGAACATGGCAGCAGGGGGAAGTTGAGGGAGAGGGGTTCTGCATTGAGAAGGCAAAAGGAATTCTTCAGTTTACAGAGCACAATGTGTGAAGTCCTTGGAAGTGGAGATGAATTTGGTGACTGAAAGGAGAGAATACATGTGAGACAGATAGGCAAGTGGAACAGACTAGAGTGGTAGGTAAAAACTTGGTCGTGGAGGGCCCTGGAAGCCATGATGATGTCTTGATATGCATTCTAAAAATAGTGGGAAATATTGGAGGATTTTCCCACTTAAACTAGTACGTGTAGTTTGGCCTTATGCCTGACACGGTCTGTTGATACTCAGCACCTTTCCCAGTATTTATCTGTATCACTGGGAAAGGGTGCTTGAAAACTTCACTCCCCAGACTCTCTTCCCAAGTTGGTTTCCAGATATATGAATGGAAGGCACTGGTGGGAGATGAGAAGACAGCAGAAAGAGTGATCCTACCTGCAGAGCCCTGGTTTCACAGCTCCATAGTGAGGGTCACCAGCCACTTCCTGGTCTCTGGTTTACATTCTTCCCTTCAGCCCCTCCAGTGCTTTTGTATGAAACCCTTTGCCTTCGGTCCCTCTCTGCTTTAAATATTTAGAGTGGTTTCAGCTTTCCTTTCTGGACATCGGCTTTCTGAATGCTTTTGATTCAGACAAATGCTTTAGTTGCTTACTCACCATGATTATTGCATGTGCCCTAAAGAAGTAAGCAAAAATACTTTTAGGAATAATTCAATTTTATTCTGGGTAACACGTGACAACTTGGGCTACAGTTTTATTGCCAGTTTTGGCACTACAGTCATCAGTAGGAGTCACAGTTGAAGCACTTAAAAAAATATTACAACAATCCTTACTTCAAGAATTCACTGAAGCAGTTATCCCTTTGAGGATTGTAAGCCCTCTGTTTTTTGGAACCGTTCTAGTTTTGCATGTACTATCATGTTACACTTCTGATTACCCTTGACATTTCCAAACTCTGTCCTACACTGAAAATATTAGCCTTTACATGTTTGTTAGTTCTCCTGTCATTCAGATGGTGTGGATACTTGTTGGTTTCGACATCCATAATTGATTCTCACTTGTTTGGGAGGGTTCTCTTCTGGCTATATGGGGACTAGCCTTTTCTGTCCCATACTTTTGGATGAGTTTAATGGTGATCTTAATCAAGTAGGATTTTAAGTAGAGCCATTTTCATGCTTTCTCTCTAGAATTTTAATCTAGACCCAAATTGGTCAAAAAAAGAAAAAGTTGAACATAATGGTAGTTGATAATTCATCTTGATGACAGCAGCCTAAGAGGCTGCCTGTGGCTTGCAGCTTGGCTACCCACTAGTTCTGGGTTATGTTCTAGGCCTGGGTCCCTAGCTTTCCCTTCAATTGTTATGTGCTCCCTAATATGCCCCTGGTAATTCATTTGTTTGAGTTGAATAGAATTAGGTTCTTTCACCTTAAGGAACCATATAGAGAGGTATTGCATTATTTCTTTTTTCTTTTACTTTCAGTTCAGTTCAGTTGAGTCACTCAGTCATGCCCGACTCTTTGCGACCCCATGAACCGCAGCGTGCCAGGCCTCCCTGTCCATCACCGACTCCCGGAGTCTACCTAAACCCATGTCCATTGAGTCGGCGATGCTATCCAACCATCTCATCCTCTGTTGTCCCCTTCTCCTCCCGCCCTCAGTCTTTCCTGGCATCAGGGTCTTTTCAAATGAGTCAGCTCTTTGCATCAGGTGGCCAAAGTATTTGAGTTTCAGCTTCAACATCACTCCTTCCAATGATCACCCAGGACTGATCTCCTTTAGGATGGACTGGTTGGATCTCCTTGCAGTCCAAGGGACTCTCAAGAGTCTTCTCCAACACCACAGTTCAAAAGCATCAATTCTTCAGTGCTCAGGTTTCTTTAGGTAAAAACATATATAACACAAAATTTATCATCTTAATCATATTAAGTGTACAATTCAGTAGTGGTGAGTGCATTCACACTGTTGTGCAACAAATGTCCAGGACCTCCCCCCCTTTTTTCCTCTCTTTTTAGGCCATGTGGCAGGTGGCTAGTATCTTAGTTTCCTGATCAGGGATCAAACCTGCACCCCCTGAACTGGAAATACAGAGTCTTAACCACTGGACCGCAGGGAAGTCCCCTCCAGAACTCTTTTCATCTTGCAAAATTGAAATTCTATACTCATTAAACAAGCAATCCCCATTCCTCAGAGCTCCCAGTCACTGGCAACTACTATTCTAGTTTTAGCTCTATGAATTTGACTAATTCCAGGTACCTCATATGAGTGGGATCACAGTATTAGTCTTCTTGTTACTAGCTTAGTTCACTTAATATAATGTCCTCAAAGTTTAACCATGTTGGAGCATGTATCAGAATTTTCTTTCTGAATTTTAAGGCTACTATTCCATTGTTTGTGCATGCATGGTCAGTTGCTTAGTCCAGTCCAACTCTTTGCATCCCCATGGACTGTAGTTTGCTAAGCTCCTCTGTCCATGGGATTTTCCAGGCAAGAATATTGGAATGGGTTGCCATTTCCTCCACATCCATGGTTTGTATACTACATGTTTTGTTTGTCTAACTCATTCATCAATTGACATTGAGTTTCTTCTACTTCTTGGCTATTGTGAATAATGCTGCTCTGAACATTAATGTACTGAATTTCTTTGAAATTCTGCTTTCCTTTTGGATGTATACCCAGGAATGGAATTGCTAGATCATATGGTAGTTCTCTTTTTAATATTTAAAAAAAATTACCATGCCATTTTCCATAGTAGCTGTACCATTTCACATTCTCAACTGCTGCTGCTGCTGCTAAGTCACTTCAGTTGTGTACAATTCATGCGATTCCATAGACGGCAGCCCACCAGGCTCCCCCATCCCTGAGATTCTCCAGGCAAGAATACTGGAGTGGGTTGCCATTTCCTTCTCCAATGCATGAAAGTGAAAAGTGAAAGTGAAGTGGCTCAGTCGTTTCCGACTCTTCGCGACCCCATGGACTGCAGCCCACCAGGCTCCTCCGTCCATGGGATTTTCCAGGCAAGAGTACTGGAGTGGGGTGCCATTGCCTTCTCTGACATTCTCAACAACAGTGCACAAAGTTTCCCGTTTCTCCACTCTTGCCAGCACTTTTTATTTTCTGGATTTTTTTATGGTTTCCATTCTACATTCCTTTTTATAAATATTTTAATCATTTTCTAAATGTTGCACCAAGAAGAGTCTCTTGTACTCATAAATGAGTTATGCAGACCATAATGAACGATTAGATACTAACCAAAGTCTTTTGAGGGAAGAGCTGGTTGGCTCTCTAAACTCTGTTTGGGTCTTCTGGACCCAGACTATTAGTTTGTTTGTTTTTTTTTTTTCAGTCATCCCACTTCTCCCTATAATCCTTCCATTAATAATTCTTTGAACCTGGAGAACATGAAATAAGTACACTATCAACTCTACTTGCCTTCACTTTTGCTTTCTCTCACAATGAGTCTGCTAACTATTTTAGAAAGGGCTTAACTCGTGTCATGTTAATAATTTCAAATGCTAAGTTTGGAGTAAATTTTTGTTTGAAAAGGTATAAGGAAGACATTCAAGATACCTGTTAAAAATATGCAAACAAAATGACTCAGACCTTCCTCCTATTAAGGAAGCATTTAAGATCTTTTAAGAGGTCAAGTGTTATGGTTCTGACTTGAAATAACCTGAGTAGAAAAAGCCTGGGAACCACTGTTTGACACTTACCTTGCCAACTCTTCACAGTCAAGACTCAGATGCCTAAATGTCTCTGGGGCATATTTGAATCTCCAAGAACCTTACTCTCTTGGTTTGGAGACATAGCCTTGCTAGACATGTGCCTCTCTTGGCACATAGCCTTGGTTTGGAACAGACCTTTTTGGACTTCTTCAGTTGCTCCTGAACCAGGAGGTCTGAGATACTTGACTAAGTGCGGGCTAAAGAGCCTGGCACCTATGGATTCTCCGCCAGCCAGTTCCCAGCAGGGTGGCAGTGGAATAGGCTCTAAAACTCTCTAAGCTCCAGTTTCCTCGTCTGTGAACCAGGAATAATACTTCCTGCAGGCAGGCCTACTGTGATGATTAATGGAGCTAATGGATGTACACATTCATAGCATGACACTGGCGTAACAGTCAGTTTTAAAAATGAATAGCTCATTTTATTTATTCTGTATAAAAAAATAATGATTGGTTGATGGTCATTATCTGAAAATAAAAGTATGTGCGTGCTTATTCTTTGAATGTGTTTTCTTAACTGTCCTTGAATTTTTGGAGAGCACACAGCAATTAGACTGGATGGCTCATGTTCTCAAAGGGCTGAGTTTTCTTTATTTTTCAAAGCTACATATTATTCAAGAAACATGATAAGGAGTTTGGGATTAACAGACACACACTACTATATATAAAGTAGCTAACCAACAAGGACCTATTGTATAGCACAGAAAAGTATACTCAATATTTTATAATAACCTGAAAGGGAAAAGAATCTGGAAAGGAACATGTATATATATATATATATATTTATTTATTTATTTATTTATAGAAATATATATGGGCTTCCTTAGTGGTTCAGTGGTTAAAGAATATGCCTGCCAATGCAGGAGATATGGGTTCCATCCCTGAATCAGGAAGATGACTTGGAGAAGGCAATGGCAACCCATTCCAGTATTTTTGCTGTGAAATCCCATGGACAGAGGAGTCTGGCAGGTTATACTCCATGGGGTCACAAGAGTTGGACGTGACTTAAAATGTAAATAATATTATACACACACACACACACATATACATATATATATATGTATAACTGAATCTCTTTGCTATACACTTGAAACTAACACAACATTGCAAATCAACTATATTTCAATACGGTTTTTCCAAAGAAGGTCCGTATCCACTTTTGTATACTCTAGATTTCTGTTATATTCTAAAAACTTTTTCTTAGTATAGTGTTTGTGTATGTGTATAAACACACACACAGATGCACATTCTATTCTCTTAACTACCACCATAAAAATTATGAAGAGCCTGCATGTATTCAACTTTTCCCAAATATTTCTAAAAATATATTTTGATTTTCAACATCCACAGAAACCCAGTACAGTAGCAGGAGAAGCAGGTATTATTACTCTGGTTTCACAGATGAGATTTTGAAAGCTATATGACTTGCCTAAGACCTCAAAGCCACTAAAGGAATGGAACCAGAACTCAAACTCAGGTCTTCACCTTCCAAATCCAACAATGTCTCCACCACATCTCATGGTCTCCCCACAGGGCCGTGTGGTGCAGGACTGCTGGCGAGATGAATATAAAAGAAAGCTGAAATGTGAGGCTTGGAAACCTCTTTGGAATTTGGAGGGGCTAAACATTAGCAAACAACTGAAATGTCATGCTCAGAATCTAACAAGAATTCAGTAGTGTTGAGAATATTCAAACAGCTTCAGAATTTATAGGTATTTTCTTTAAAACAAAGAGAAATGCGTAACACATTCCCAGTCTCCACTTTCTTGAATGTGTTGTTCTTATGTCTCAAACACTAGATTCTTCTTCTCTTTCTGTGTAGCCCAGATTTATAGTTTTAGTATATTTTCTGAATACTTCCCGTGCCCACTTTCTATTTAAAAAGCAATATTTATCCCCCCCACCCCCCGTATTTAATTCTTATACTACTGACATTTGGAAAGGATGTAGGAAGTTTCTCCATATCTGGCAATTTGGCTAAGAATGAATAAATAAACAAACAGGGAAATTAGTCTGGATCTACTTCTATATGTCATACTTGTTTAATCTGCAGACCTTGTTAAAACCTCTACAGCTGGCCTGGTTGAAAAGCCACATTCTCAAACAACTGGCGTTATATTTAAGGTTCAAAAAATATTCACAATGGCTCCTCCACTAGAGAATTTATAATATGGAACTACCACTCATCACGGTTCAAACCTGTGCATACATATAGGAACACATAGAAACAATTACCCCCATGAAAATTAAAATACCATTGCTTACACTAGTGAAAAGCAGAAAACATAAATTTTCAACAGAAGTGAAATGGTTAAAGAAATTGTAGGAGGTCAAACCCATGGAAAATGGAGAAACTGCTAAGTGATTATTTTGAAGAATTTGTAGCAATATGCAGTGAATTTTTTGGTGGGAGTAAAGAAAGAAAACTCAAAATCATATCTACCCTCTGATTCTAATCATGAAAAAAATGATACTTTGCATGTGAACAAAGACTTAAAATGATCATCGAAAATTTAAAGGGTCCCCATCCTCCTGTGAATCAGTTAACAGGATTTGGGTAATTAAAAACAAAAATAAGCACAGAACACCTTTTGGCATGGTACTACGTAAAATAAAGAAGAAGAAAAAAACTAGGTTGCTCTGTCCTAACTAAAATGGGTGCTGCAGACGTGGGGTGATCCTAAGGACCCTGTACTGTTGCACCTGAGCCCTGACTTTGCACCACATGGAGAAAGTTCAGAGCAATGAGTGGAAGAGAGTCCAATTCCCCATGGGCCAAGGGCTATCTTTCATTTCATCTCAAATGTCTATACACACATGCTCTACATTCCACGTATCTGTTAGGGCGTCAAAGTCCCAGACGGCGTATCTTTAAATCACTGGATCCCAAAGGGAAACGAAAATTGCATGAGAAGGGAAAATACAACACTGTGGGAAAAATAACCATTTTTGTAAGTCTTTATTTTTTAGTTGCTCCTCCCATAGTAATGCACTGAAAGGCATAACAGTTTATATTGTACAAAGCATTGGAAGAAAGTACCTCAACTTGCCGATTATTTCAAAATGAGATTACAAACAAAAAGAAAACAAATCTGGTTCCTCAATAAAGGGCAAAATAACTGAATACAGTCTGTTATTTACGTCTCTCTTTTAACATAAGGTCTGGAACACTTCAGTTTACAAATAGGATTAACATGAACATAACATCGCACAAGCTTGCAGACAACCAGCATAAAATATGGGGTACAGTTTTTAATCAGAAGAATCATGCTTTCATGAAAGAAATTATAATCGTTTATACAATTGAATCAATTTCAGTATTACAAAAACTAAGTTGCATCTATTCGTATTTAGCTCATTAAGAAGGAAAACAAAACAACAAAAAAAGGAATGTTAAGAAAAGCCAAACACCATTTGGCACTCCCACACACAGGTCGAGTCACCTTGGTCCTTGCAATTCAAAACGGGGTGTGCCTCGGACGTCAGAAAGTAGTGGCTGAATGGAACAGTGCTATTTTAATCAACAAACAATAGTTTGCCAACAAATAAATACATGATACACGCAACACACACAAAAAATTAAACATTAAAAAACAGTGACATGATTGTCTAAAATTAAGATGTTATTACAAGGATTTGGCAAACCTATTAGTGTAGTGGTACAGCGGTACTGGTGATGAACAGGTTACTTCACTGACTTAACCTCTCTGAGCATTTGAACATCCATAGTTTACAATATACACATACCCTTGTTCCCTAGTTTTAAACAATGTACTTAAAGAAGGCAAAAGTTAACGGGAAACTCCCTGTTGTCGGTTTCTATAATAATCAAGTGTGCATTTCATTCAACTACTTCTGTCTTCAAAGGGTTAAATTACATAAAAACTTTAACAAAGCAAGAAAATTAAATCTGTAATTAAAAGCAACTGTTCCCAATCATGTGTCAGGTACAAAAAAAAAGAATTCAGTTTCTATGGAGTGTTCATGCCGCCATCTCAACTGTTCCTCTTACTCACCCACTCCCGAGGGCAAGGTAAATGGGAAGACGCCTTCTGCCCAGCAAGGTTTTCATTTTTACTGAATCACTTTAAGTCGCATTGATCCTCCAGAAGTCAGCAGCTGCCTTGGCTGTGCAAAACAAAATATCGAGAATAAATAGTTTCCTTTTCTTTCTTTCTTTCTCTTTCTTTCTTTTCTTTTTTAATCATTCCGTTTAAGGTCCCCAGACTTTACATGAGTGACCCTTCAGGTTTCTAAGGCATTCTGCTCAGCAGTCTTTTAAATAGTCCTACGTGAAAGAGCCATGCTACTGTTGGACTTGGTCCCACTCCGGTCAACCTTGAGAATGTCATACGTGGCTTATGGACTGGATGGCACTGGATTCCGCTGCAGCCCTGGCCATACTATGCCACACGTTGGAAGAACTGTGGGATGAAGAATGCAGGGACTCCTTGTCGGACAATGACAACATCATAGCGTATGCCTGGGGTAGAAAGGAGAGAATCCGTAAGTGGCATTTGAAAAATATTGCTTTTCATTTGAAGGCTATCTTGGGTGAACATTAGGAAGAGACGGGACCCTGAGAAGGAGCATCCCTCATGGGTGTGTTGGGGAAAGTGCGGGACATGTCTCGTGGGTTACAGTGGCATGGAGTTACTGCTGGCCTTCAGTGCCTCAGGGCCACAAAAGTGACACAATCTGCAGAACAAAAAGTTAATGATCCTACCTAGAATGACAATCATGTCTCTATTAAGAAACAGGAGTCATCCCCCTCCCCAGCCATAAATATAATAACCATTCTTCCACTGTTGATATACGTGTTTGACTCACCCAAAATATTACTGAATGCTTATAACTGAAACAGAAAATACAAATAAGAGACAACTCTGCCTTGACAGCACTGTGGAAGCATCTAGAGGAAGCATGCCGCAGACTACTTCTCTGGATGACTGGGCCCTGAAGGTGAAAAGACTTGCCCAAAGTCACTTAACTAGACACTGAAGAAGGCATCAATAAAAGTTTATCTGCCCAAATCCAGTGTCCTCTCTCCACTTCCTCTCCAAGCTTGAAATATTCAATGCTGACACTCAAAGACCTTGAAAATTGAGGTAAATCAAGTAGGTTCTACCAAAAACTCAAACAAATCACAAGACCCAACAAAGTTCTCACCCCTGGGCTCCAGGGTCTGCCAAGCAGAAGATGTTACAGGGGTGCTCTGTGAGGAAGTGCTCTCTCTTACCTATTATCATGTCAAATTCTAAATAACTGTTCAGAGAATCTCCCCATTTGCTGCCAAGTAAAATATTCAAATGAAATGTTTGGTCTTGACTTGGGAGTGAACTTTTCACTGTTGATTTGCTATTGTTGGTCTCATCCATTGCTAACTTGCTTGTCAAAATGCTGCTGAAGTGGAATCATTAAAGTCCTGCCAAAGACATTCCACTGTCGGTAAACAAAGACAAAATGCCTCTGTTGTGAAGCAGAATTTCACCTCTGGGAGTCATGCTGAGACATGTGGCCGGTCTGTGGTTTCTTCCGTAATCATGGCACACGGTTAGAAAATCTGCCCTCTCAGGCTGATTTTGATTTGCTGGGTCACCGCTCTAAATGTACACATTTGACTTTTCTGCATGCAATTTGCCTTTCGGACCTCTACAAAATCTCAGCAGATGTTTAAAAAATATTTCTTAAGCATCTACTCTATGCCAGGCACTGTGCTAGGTCCTAGGGAGTTAAGGATAAATAATACAGAGTCCTTCTCCTTTGCAGGTTTAAAGTATGGGTGATGTGAGCACTTAACTTTATTCCAATTATGTACTCACATTTACAGATCAAGATAAAAGATTAGTCTGACATGGTTTTAACAAAACTCATTCTGGTATTCAGAAAAAGAAAAGGGAGCAGAGAGAAAATTTTGAAATCCTGAGTGTTAATCCTGGCTTCTATCCTGCCTCTTTTCAACTATCTGTGTGACCTTGGGCAAGATGCTTAATCTTTCAAGGTTACTTCCTTCATATAAAATGTGGGTAATAACAACTTACTTCCAATGGCAATGGAGGAACCACAAGCACTAGCTTACATAAAGTGTTTAGCTTAGTGTGCCTGATACAAATAATACCTGTTATCCTGAAACTACCCCTGGAGGAGGGCATGGCAACCCACTCCAGTGTTCTTGCCTGGATAATTCCATGGACAGAGGAGCCTGGCGGGCTACAGTCCACAAGGTCACACAGAGTTGGACACGACTGAAGAGACACAGCACACATGCACGCATCCTGAAACTACAGGTATCACAGGAGGCACTAGTGGTCAAGAACCCACCTGCCATTGCAAGAGACGTAAGAGACACAGGTTCGATCCCTGAGTTGGGAAGATCCCCTGGAGAAGGGAATGGCAATTCTCCAGTATTCTTGCCTGGAGAATCCCATAGACAGAAGAGCCTGGTGGGCTATTGTCCATAGGGTCGCAAAGAGTTGGACACAACTGAAGCAACTTGGTGTGCATGCATACATGCCTCCTGAAACTACCTTTTGTAGGATAGGTTTTTCAGGGAAAATTCCATGCAAAGGGCAGCCACTGCTGTATTGGTCAACTATTTTGGATTCAATCACTATAAAAATCACAGAGTAAATGTATGAGTTTTGAGTAAAGCATCTGAATCTATTCAGATTCTAGAAAGTGGTAAATATGGAATATCTGTCTTTTGGTAATCAAAGGAAATAAACATTTTCATGCACAAGGATCAGTGCTGAGCATAAAACTGACAGCGACAATGGAATAAAAGAATAAAGTCTCATGAAACAAAGTCAGTTTGCAAAAAGGCCTGACCATTTTCAAACTGATATAAATATATATACATATATATATATATAAAACATTATAAAGTAACAATAAAAATACAAGTTAATAAAAAATACAAGTTATAATTGCAACATTCTAATATTTCTCGTGAGGGTAATTGTTAGTCCAATTGGGCAGGGACTTTATATATCAAAATGCTGGTATTGAAATATATCACTTCCAATATCTCTAGGTTCCCAGAACCCTTTGCTTCCTATCACTTGTGACAGTTTCAGGAATTTTCAGTATTGTGCCTTGTAATGTCTTATAACTTGGGCTGGAATAATGAAAATAATTTTTTTCAAAAAAAAGAAAGAAAGAAAAGTTGGTTCCCCAGTTTCTCTGATCAATAAGGAAGGAAAAATGGGAAACTAAGAGTTAAAAAAACCAAAAAACATTAGCCACTTCTTATGACTGTCTCCAAGTGAAAATGAGATGTCTAAACTGGCTGGTTTACTTTTAATGTTAGAAATTGAAAAATTAATTTTTATCACCATTGAATGATAAAGCAGGAAGGGATCTTAGACATCTTCTCCAATCACCCCACTTTACAGTGAGGAAATGGTATCCATAGTTGTGAAGTGATGTTCTCAAATCCATGGAAGTGAGGCTAGTCAGAGATGAGGCTGGCTGCTTTCACTTCAATTCAGAAAGAACATTTGTTTTGTCTGTTACCATACATGACATCTTAAGATGTTTTATTGAATTTACTAATATTTTAAAATTGGTACTATCCCAGTGGGATAACGTTTTTCCCACTTTAGTTGAGATATGACCACATTTGTTATTAAGATGGCCCAAAACATCTCAGCCAAATAGAAAATTTCCAAATGTAGTAATGAATATAGTCACACGGTTTGGTATGTAGGGCCACCTCCAAAATGAACGCAGGATCAAACAATTAGACCAAAGTGACCAACAAATATGGTAACGGCAGAAAGTTTTTTGTTTTTTCTTTTTTAAAAAAGGACCTGAATAAACAAACTGGTTGAGTGTAGATGTCAAGCAGAAAGAATTGATTCCTTTTTTTGTGGAAGAAGAACTGAGGCTCTTTTCAATGATATTTATAGATCCTTAGATGGATTTATTTTGATTACCATAGGGCTGATAGATTGCTGTAAACCCCATCAAACTTGGGTACCATTCATTCATTCATTCAAAATTGACAGGATTAATTTCCAGGTTTGCCATTAAGGTACTATTTTGGCAATAGACTTTTGGCAATTCATTTCAACTCTGACCCTTCTAAATTTAGTTTATTTCTAAATTCTTTCATTAGTTGACTTGTATATTAATTATGTACGGTGGTTTAGTCACTAAGTCATGTCCAACTCTTGCAAACCCATGGACTATAGCCTTGCCAGGCTCCTCTGTCTATGGGCTTCTCCAGGCAAGAATACTGGAGTGGGTTGCCATTTCCTTCTCCAGGGGATCCTCCCAACCCAGGAATCAAACCCGGGTCTCCTGCATTACAGGCAGATTCTTTACCAACTGAGCTACAAGGGAAGCTACTAACTATGTACAGTAAGAAACAAAAACAGGGGATAGAATTCACTTTCCAAAAATATCGAAATATAATTAGTTTGACAAAAATTATAGACATAAAGCAATTAGAAAATAATTCTGAAGTCATATACAAATGAAGTGAAAGTGTTAGTTGCTAGGTGTGTCCAACTCTTTGCAACTTCATGTACTGTCCATGGAATTCTCCAGGCAAGAATACTGGAGTGGGTTGCCATTTCCTACTCCAAATAGGTGCAATCAAATGTTTATGGACCATCTATACAAAAGTAAGGTGATTGCAAAGGAAAGGAGGTCAGGGTTTGTCACAGAAATTTCTGTGCAGAATCCAGTCATATTACTTGCTGTAGTGGCTGACTATTTTGGATTCAGTCATAGGCAGAGATAGGAACCTTTTGAGTAAAGCATCTGAACCTGCTCAGATTCTTAAACATTGCAAAGAGTATCTGACTTTGGTGTCAAAGGCACAATGTCACCAGGATGCTATACTGCAGGAAAGTATGTACCTGTGACTTGGACTTTCTGTGTAACGGTTGTTTAAGTTCCTCTGGCACATGGGAAGCACTGAAAGAAGACACCTCAGCTTCTGTATATTGATTATCTTCCATTTTCCTCATTTTGAGGCTATCTGTGAAGTGCCTTATGTGATCTAGAGCAGAAAGTCCAGTTTTATATTCTTCCTCTTTATACCTAAAATGAACCAATGGGAAAGCACAGAGGGTTTTTTTTTTTTCAGTTTGATATCCAACCAAATCACTTTTCATTTGATTCCATACACTTGTCAAACATCATATTATATTTGCAGTAGAAAGTAGCCTCCATCGATTCTTGGATTCTTCAAAAAACCTACAAATATTCTATCTTATACCTATATTTCTTATAAGATTTTTCATGGCTAAAGCAAGAAAATATTTGAGATAAAGAATTAAAGTCAATGACATGTGAAGTCAGCAATGCAGTGGAGACAGAATTCAAACATTTACAATCTCCATTTAAAATAAAGCCAGTTATGATGATATTCAGTTGGCACCAATTATCCATATGAAAATATAATATTCCTGTCAATTTAATTATTGGGCTAATGTTTTCCTTTTAAACATTTATCATCTATGTAGACTCCATATACAGCAAATAAGGTGATATTTCTCTCAATAATATCTGAATAACACATGATAAATTGAATAAATTAGATAATGCCAAAAGCTCTATTTTTTCTTTGAGTTTTATAAGTAGAGTCTAAATAAGTGATTATGTACTTGTTTAACCTTTCATTTACCCTTCCTTCCTCAGGTTAATCAGAGTTCCACATCTATCGATGTATTTATTCGCTGCAGATTATGTTCATGGCCACTTTGTCTCCGTCTTTTAAAATTAATCCACTGCATATGCCTTGCTAATTCAAACAGTTTTTACGATTCATTGCTCACAAATTGCTTATCCCCTGGAATAGCGTGCTTATGGAAGAAGAGAGCAGCAGGAATCGTAACCCTGTGTGGGTCCACCCTTGCTTCTCACCTCATTGGGGATGCTTTACAGCTCATTTCCAGGGTGCTGGCGTCTTCATAGTCATCCTCGGGGTTTCCTTCATGTAAATTACTCGTCCCTGGTTCCTTTCCCATTTTCCCAGTAATATCATTGTCTTCATCCTCCTCATCTAACAACACCTCATCTTCTACTTCTTCATCATCCAGTAAGTCTGAATTTTGATTGGTCACCAAAGCCTTTTCATCTTTAAAGTGACTGCCATTCATTCTTTCAAAAGCATAAAAAAGAAGCAGGTTCAATTACTGGTGTCATTTCAAAACAGGCAGTTATTATGTCTTTCTAGCAATAATTTAGGTTTTCCACATTCTCAAGTAAATTTTTATCATTTATGCTCTATGGCAACCATGGGAAAATAATGTAACCTCACAAATAGAAAAATGAAAAAAATAATTGTGTGATTATTCAGATTATAAATAGAACCTCTGGCAGAACTGGGAAAACAATCTTAGTCTCCTATTTCTTATCAGGCCTTTGCTTGATAAATGATATTGTTATATATGATATAAAAAGCACACACAGGTTTTTCTCTACATAAAGTTACCTAATTACCATGTAAGTATGCACCATTTAAGAGAACAGATTTCTGGAAAACTCATACCCATAAGCAACACAGCCAAAGCTTCAACATGCATGCTTCAAGAGAATCTAAGAGTTCAAAGAAAGTGTTAAGAGTAGCTGCCAAGGACCAACCAGATTTGTTCTTTCTAGGTGACACTGGTGGTATACAGCACTTAAACACTCTCCTGAGACTTGGAAGTGATTGAGAACTCATTTATTTGTACTTTGTTCAAATCATCCTTGATAGTCTGAATGTAAAAATATTCCTTGTTTCCCAGCATAACACCGGGGTGGGAAATGATATAAAAGCGTCGTTGTACAAATATCTTTTGAAGCTTATATGTGTAATATAATGATGCAAAAGAAGCCTATTATATTTAAAACATCATTTGTAATATTTCAGTGGTGGCAAGGATTGAAATATATAATTCAAAAGTTTAATTATAAAAAATGTTTAATAACATAGAAGTCCCCATTTAATACATTTGAAAATGTTTATAAAATGAAGATAAGCTTTTCAGGCTTTAAAGGAAACATTAAAATATGTATAAGCTGAATTTCTTTCATTGCAAGATTAAGATGAAACTTAGAAAATAATTATAAATGTTTGGAATCTCTCCTAACTTCCTCCTTTCAAAGATATATGATCAGAGAGGTTAAGGCACTTGCCCAAGTACAGAAAGCTTGTTAGAAATTAAACAATCGCAGGTGTCTAGGTGGGCTTCCCCTGTGGCGCTGGAGGTAAAGAACTCGCCTGCCAATGCAGGAGACTTAACAGATGCGGGTTTGATCCCTGGACCAGGAAGATCCCCTGGAAAATGAAATGGCAACCCCCTCCAGTATTCTTGCCTGGAGAATCCCATGCTGAGACACAGGAGCCTGACAGGCTACATACAGTCCATGGGGCTGCAAAGAGTCAGGCCTGACAGGCGACTTAGCATACACACTGGCATCCTATAGTTCTACCTATTTACTAACTTGGAAAATTTGCTGAGACTGCTAAATTATTGTTACAGTCATGTACAATTTTCACAATGTAACTATTTTTCAGGTTATGGAAAATCAGATACCAGCAATAGACCCCTATCAATTTCCCACATTAAAAAAAAATGAGTATAATTTTATATTTAGATTTCCCAGGACACACACACAAAAAAAACATAAATTAAACAATCCTGGGTGTGACATAGGCACATAGTAAAAATTCATTTGACCAGAAAAAGTCATATCATCATTAAGTTTTTTTTATACAATCCATCACTTAACCTCTTTTATCAAAGAATGATGAAAACATGTTTTGCACAGACATAAATTATTAGTTTCCAGTTACACTGCCAACTTGCTGGCCTGAATGGATTGAAATTGTTATTCTAAAATAAATGAAAGAAAAAGTAAAAGAACAAAAGAGTGCATGGATGAAAACCAAACGTAACAAAGCCAACGTGATTAAGAAAACCTATTTGTTAATTTTGCCTTCAAATGTGGCAATTTATAGAAGATAAATTATTCATCAAAAGTAGTCTGATAGGAGTTGAGGGGAGAAAAGTTAGATGACTCAGTCTTCTTACTTCTATGCTGTTTAGACATGTTGAAGCCAGATGTTGCAGCTTTATGGTTCACAAATTTCCAACTAAGGGTTTGAAATCTGAATAGGTGTCTCAGAACACAAATGGTGCTTTTTGTTCGATATTTCTTATTTGTAGCATGTAACTATCATTATTAAAATATAAGATCATGACTGTCTTTCTTACTTGTCCTTAGAACTTTGTACTTCTGAGTATCTGCCTCACCTCTGCCTTTCTATCTCTCCCTCCCTCTCTCTCTCTCTGTCTCTCTCTCTCTCTCACACACACACACACACACACACACACACACACACACACACACACACGCAAGCAGAGGGAGAGATACAGCCAACAGCACAAAGTTTAGTTTTGTCAGGCTTCTCAGAAGCTGGAAGAGTCATGCAATAGCAGATATTCTCTCCTCCTTCCCTTAGAGACACTTTTATACAAGCTAAAGAACAGAAGTGATCATATATTTTTATATAATCTTGGAAAATAATGCTTATTTAATACTGCCTTAATGGAAAACTACCTGAAACAATTAACTCTGACTTTTAATAGCATCAAACACGGAGGACAATAACAACACTTGTGTGATAAAAAGTAATGGAACTTTCATTAACTAATTTTGTGTTACATTAAAATTTCTAGTGCAGCATCCTAATTTAATAGGCCATTGGATAGTTATATTTAGAATAACACAGTTCTCAATGCCAGATATTTATAACTTATAGGTAAGAAAAATTAAACCCAGTAGTTTGGGTAAAATAATGTTTCCTTAATATCACATAAAACATAAAATGCTAGATTGTTGTCTTGTTGCTTAGCTTGTCAGTAGTGTCCGACTCTTTGCGACCCATGGACTGCAGCCTTCCAAACTCCTCTGTCCACGGGATTTCCCAGGCAAAAATATGGGAGTGGGTAACCATTTTCTTCTCCAGGGGATCTTCCCGACCCAGGGATGGAATCCGCATTTCCTGCATTGCAGGCAGATTCTTTACCGCTGAGCCACCAGAAAAGCCCTATTTCTATATCAATTAAGTCATATATGCTTGATGTTGACAATGACAAGAGGAATCCAGGGCACCAGGTCACTAAAAACAAGTGTAATTATACCCACCAAAACAAACATGCTGGAATTAAATAAGGATGCCCTTGAAAGCATATAAAGAAGTGATAGAATCTTATTAAGAAGTCGCAAATGGTTTCAAAAAAGATATTGGGATGACAGTAAGTATTTTATGTATAAATATCTATAGATACATACAGCCATATAATGTTAACATATATAGATACATATATAATATATATAGTCATACATTATATGTATGGGGCTTCCCTGGTGGCTCAGAGAGCAAAGAATCTGCCTGCAGTGCAGGAGATCCAGGTTCAATCCCTGGGTTGGGAAGATCCCCTAGAGAAGGGAATGACAACCCACTCCAGTATTCTTGCCTGAAGAATTCCATCCATGGACATAGGAGCTTGGCAGGCTACAGTCCATGGGCATGGTTGCAAAGAGGTGGACACGACTGAACAACTAAAAACTGTCACTGTATGTATACATTATACATAATATGATACATAACAGTAACCAGCATTTGTCAGTGATTCAACTGAACCCCTGTGTGGCTTTCCCATCTAATTGCCAAGGTTTGATAAAATATTCTAATTAGCTATAAAGAGAGGCAGAATAGAATGGTGCTAAAATCGTGGGCTATAGAACCAGACAGCCTAGGTTAAATCTCGTTTATTACTTATGTGACATTTAGCAAGTTATTTAACCTTCAATGTCGCCATTCCTTCAGTGATAAAATTACATAATTACAGTCCCTATCTCATAGGGTTATTAGGGTAATTAAGGTAATTGATACACATAAAGTGCTTAGAAGAACATTTGGTATTTAATCTGCACTAAATAAACACCAACCATTGGTGGAAGGAGAAAAGCAGTGTCACAAAAATGAGCACTGAAAGGTATTTCAGAACGCTCATTTCTGAAATCACTGACTTTGACAAGGGAAAGACCAGCTTTACCTCTCTTCCGTGTTCCTGGGGGACTGGCTGCCGTGGTTGCTATTCCCGATGAAATTTCGAATTTCTGTGAAGTAAGCATCTTCCTTGTCATCGAGGATTGCACCTGTACTTTCCAGTTCAGAATGAGGCGATGACGTTGCCGTACCTGAGGGGAGAGAGAGCCTTTTGTGAAAAAGACTATTATTTAGAGGGCGACTTATTTGAAATCTCACACCTTCTTCATTTGATCAGTGTTGTTTCCTAAAACAGGCTTTTTCAAGTATTAATAATGAAAACTTTAGGAGGTCAAGGTCTTCCCAATTTTACCACAGTATCTGTACCAATGAATAATGGGGACTACTGTGAACCACTGAAATCATGAGGTACAATCTCCCAAAGACGTTCTTTCTCCCACCAGCTTCCTCCTACTCCCGCTGTGATATAGGAACATTTTTATTCGTAGAATGAGAGTACAGAGTGAGGCAAATTATAGAAAGGTCTTAAAAACATTCTGCCAGAAAAAACTGTATACCCAGTCCTGGTTGCAGTTAATATGTATTTATTGCCCCTGTGCTAATGTATGTTATCAAATAAAGCCTGAACACACGCTGGAAATATGGCATTCTGCTTTGTTGAGCTAAGGTGTGGGCAGACCCAGAACACACCAGTCTTGAGACAGTATTAAGAAGACAATATTGGGTCTGTGGATTACAGAATGTTTTTCAGCTTCCTTGCCTATAAAATTAGACTCAAAATAGTTGTATCACAAGATTGCCTAAAATTTCCATACATTTACAAATTATAAACTCTATAATATGTGCTCAAAGTTTATACTAATATTTGCTTTATACTAATATTTGTTTGCTTATCTTACCCACAAAATATCTGTGGCTTGATCGTTCATCACAATAGCCAAGATGCCAAACACAGGTGGTTAGAATACCCTTCAGCTTCATGAAGTTATAATCTGGGCCAACGAGTAAGTATTCAATTTTGACACATTATACCTTTTTAATTATTTATTTAATTTCTGAAATAATTTTGATTAGAAAAATTATAGTGATATACCATAAGGTTGTACGCAGAAAGTGTTGTCACTTTTGAGTACTAGATTAGACTCTTGTCTCTAAAATCCAATATTTTTAAACCATGATCATTAGAGTTTTGGCTTTAAGGGAAAAAAACAGTACATAGTTCATTCAAAAATCATAAGCAATGTGCCTTTACAGTAGAGGAAGGATTAATAATAAAATAATTTCCTTAAGGAAAGACTACTTTGTATGAATCCAACTTTTCTCTGTTCTTAAAATCTCTTTTCAGGGATTCCATGCATGCCCCCTCCCCTCACTGCCAAGTCATTCCCTTAATTCTCTAGAAACAATTACAGCTACTAGATTGGCATCACACACATATGCCAGCTGGCCAATATTATCTAAGTATTAGAAGCCAAGGGCTTCCCAGGTGGCAGAGTGGTAAGGAATCTGCCTGCCAATGCGGGAGATGCAACAGATGCAAGTTCAATCTCTGAATCAGGAAGATCCCCTGGGGTAGGAAATGGCAACCCGCTCCAGTATTCTTGCCTGGAAAATTTCATGGACAGAGGAGACTTGTGGGCTACAGTCCATGGGGTCACAAAGAGTTGGACACAGCTGAGTCACTGAGTATACACACAGACACGTTAGAAGTCAAAGGCAAGAAATCACCATGTTTTCTGTTAACTGTGCATTAGTAGGCCTGGGATAAAGGAAGGCTAGTTTTTTTTTTTTGCCATTTTAAATTAATTTTGCATCAGAATTTGTGACCAAAATCACACACCACTATCATTTGCTACAGGCTACTCTGATCAGGTTGACAGTCTTTTATCTCTCATATCTAAAACAGGTCCCCTAGAGGAGTTTTCTGAACTGCAGGCCTTTTGCAAAAGCAGCTGTGGTTTCTAGGTTAACGCTGAGAGCGTGGGGCTTCACTCTGGTCATCCCAGCCAGGCCAGTGGCCACATTCTGTGCCAACAGGGTCAAAGATTGTTCCCTGCGATTTAGAAAATCATGATTCATCAGTCTCCTTTGAGTTCCAACTATGGTTCTATGTGCTCGAGATTGCCCATTGAGACGCATCCAGAAAATAAAAGTCCAAATAAAGCTCTGAGTTGTGTATTATTCAACAGTTCACTTCATTCAAAAATCTCAAGGGAAAAGTGCTACAAATTTTCATAATAGGATCTGATTCTTGTGTCAAAGGGGAATGAGAGATGAGTGATCACAACTGTCTTTTAAAATAAGAAGAATAAGCCAAGCATCTCCTCCTCAGAAGACAGTCAATGACCTACCAGACATGTTCCCATTCTCGTGCTTCTTGAGGTGTCTGTCTAAGTTGGTTTGTTGACCAAAACACCTATCACATAAGTGACACTTAAAGGGCTTCTCTTTATTGTGGATGTTGCGAACATGCCGCTGCAGGTTAGAAGATATGCTGAAGGACCTGTCACAGTACTTGCATCTGAAAAGCAAACACAGAGCAAATATTTGCGAGCAAATCAAAAGAAATTTCTCAAGACAAGCAAACCAGATCTCCAAAATTATCACCCATAAAACAACACCGCAGCAAAGATTACTATCCACATTGCCAAGATTTCAATTCTGGTATATGACTTTCATTGCATCAAAGATTTTTATGACTTTGTGAAAAATCATAATAAAATACTGATAATTTGATTGCTCACAAGTTTACCCAGGTAATCAGTTCTAGTATTTCAAGCAAAGCTGACAAAATTAAAGACATTAAGAAATGGTAGCAGTTTTATCTTCCACTTAGAACAATTAAATCTTCTGTAAACAAACAGGAAACAGATTCAAGTATTCTTTAAATAAAGTAAAAAGATCATTTTTTTAAATTCAAAACTTCAGAGCCTGATTAAATAATTTCTTAGTAAACTCACTTTCTCAATTGCTAATCCTAAAGGAAATTTTGTTATCTTCTGCAAAATAGCAATAAAGTTTCCCAATTTTTAAAACTGAGGAACTGTGAACAGTTTAGTCTGATAGCAAAGATACTGATTTTCATAATCTGTAGTGATTAGGAGCCCACAAAGCCTTTACTGTGTTAACCTTTATTTTTTTATTTTTTATTTTTTTGTGTGTTAACCTTTAAATCTTTACAAAAGAAAGGGTGCTAAGTTCTCCTTTTTGAATAAAAGCACAAGGTCTTTGTTGACCCATCCCCCCACAATATTCTTAATATCTCCCAGTTTTCCATTTCTATTTTTCTAAACCATGCTTCAAGTTTTTCTCAAGAAAGCACATACTATCGACTGACTAATTGTTTCTGCCTTCCATGATATTTATGATCAAAAATCATAAAGTTCTCCTTTAGTCACAAAATAAAAAAGTAATTCATCATCCCACCCCACTTCCCACCAGCTCTTATGGTAAGGAAGAAAAGTGGTAATTGACAAAATTTTTCCCTCTGGCCTTTTAAAGGAAAGATTGTGCTAGCTGTTTATATGATTTTTTTTTGTGTGTGTTGCCTAAAAGGAAAAATCACCTTTCTTTAGATGACTTTTAAGCGAAAATTTCTAACTTAGCAACCAAAAAATCCTTAACTCATTCGCCCATGTGTGAAGGGCACTTCTTCTCCCACTTCTGAATGCAGATACACCAGTTCGAGGGCTCAACATGAGAAAGTGCCCTGTTCCACTGAAAGTTTTCTACGGCTGTCTCCACATGATGCCAGAAATCTAGTTAGTCCAGTGGGGAATATAAATTTGTTAAACTAGTTACTTTGGCATAGTATCAGTAAACCAACTCAAGGGCTGATTTAATTTCCCCCTAAAAACTGTTCTGGCATCATGAGGTCCATCAAATTTAAATTAATAGTATTAATTTAAAAATGGATAAGATCCCACATTGATAATTAAGCCTCTGATTTTGAAAAAATATATATATGGGCCTTCTTTGAATTTCCAAGGTTCACTGCAATGAGAACCATGGTACAATGAGGCCAATTGTGTTGTCCTAAGCAGAATAATCTAAAAAACACTGATAGAAAAAACTTAAACTCTCATTAAACTTTTTAGAATAATTTTCACTTTATAATTTCTACAGAAATCACAAGGAAGAAACTTTTTTTTTTTTTTTTTAGGAAGAAACATTTTGTCTTTGACATGCTTCAAACTGTTTGCATGCATAGAAGCTTTAAATCTAATACACAGCATCGACTTTAACATGAATAAACTCAGTCAATAAGGAAGTTCTAACCAAAAAGCGTTTGTTATTTTCTATCTTTCCTCTGTCAATATCTTGACCAAAAGTTTGAGTGCTCCTAAATAATAATCATTCCATTCTACTTCAGTAAATTAGTAGGTATTTAGTGAAGTGAAAGTTGATCAGTCGTGTCCGACCCTTTGCAACCCCATAGACTGTAGCCTCTGTCCATGGAATTCTCCAGACCAGAATACTGGAGTAGGCAGCCATTCCCTTCTCCAGGGGAACTTCCCAACGCAGGGATTGAACCCAGGTATCCTGTATTGCAGGTGGATTCTTTACAGTCTGAGCCACCAGGGCGTGAGTGGTTAAGAAACCCTCAAATCAGATCCTAAGTTTCAGAAATTCTAAGAAGTATATAACACACTGATGAGCTGTACATGATTAAGCCATCCTGGTAAACACAGGGGGTGTGGGAGCCTTTGAGATCATGGTATGAGATAAAAACCCAGAGTTCTAGATTTGTGTTTTAATTTGGGGTCTATTAATATCAGATTTTATAGAATGCAAGAGACACAGGTTTATTCCCTGGGTCAGGAAGATCCCCTGGAGAAGGAAATGGTAACCCACTCCAGTATTCTTGCCTGGGAAATCCCATGGACAGAGGAGCCTGGCGGGCAACAGTCCATGCGTTCACAAAGAGTCAGACACAACTCAGCAACTAGGGGACAACAGTTACAGAAGGCAGTTAGCATATGTAGAGCTGAATTTTTTCACTTGTGAAACAGAGGAGCTGAACAAATAATTGTTTAAGATCCTCAGCTATGCAAAATTCTGGTTTGCATTTTTTAAAAATACATATACAATAATAACACTATTTATGGGGCAGAATAAATCCACTGAATTCAGGTACAAAAAAAGAGAAAAATGAGCATGATATCATAGCTGCATACCAGACCCTTGGCCATAACAAAATATAAGTGGAAATCTTTCCTTCCATTTAAGCAGAATTCCTTGGATATGACATTTTCTCAAAAAGGGAAATCATCTAACAATTCCCACATTTATATCTCTCTGAGACCTATTATAGCCAATGCAATCTATCACATACAAAGTGGAAATATTACTTATGATTTGTAATTTACAGAACATGTAGGAAAGCAAAGGATTTAAGAAAATACTTTATTATTATCTGAATTTAAGTCTCTTTAGTTTTCTCCTAAAGTTTCAACTATCTTCAAATGAACATTGGTCTTCCCACTTTCTTATCCTTGTATATAAAGAAGTATTTGAAAGCTGATAAATTATTTATTTTAATGAAAAAAGTAAACATTCAGATAAAAATAATTTTACACATATGCAACCCATAAGAATTTCAAAGTAAAATAAAATTACAGTATTACTTAAAATAACTAACATTCATTCTTTGAAGAAATATTCATGAGTTATCTGATACTGTGTGCAGGGCATTGCACATTGAACAACACAGATGATATTTTAAAACTGGAAGGGAGATGGTAATTATGATCATTAATTTGTAAAGAATAATATTAAAATTAAACATAGTTCCATGTGTCATATGGCTGATTTTGACACTTAAGAGAATAGGCTAAGAAGCACTTGAGAAATTGTTGATGGAACTGCTTCCTTCTTATAAATATGTTCTATTTTATCTGTTCCACTCCTTTTCTTCCTCCTCTCAAGGTAAAATTTATTCTTTAAACATCCTATCAAGACTTGTAGACATTGACTTAGCTGTACTGGGAAAACTAAGATATATCTGGGTTGTTAATTCTTAGCAGAGATTTAAGGCTTGGAAAAGGGAGACTACAAGGTTATGATTATTGTCAATTAAAATAGTATGAATCATTGAGGAGAGAGGACACTTAATTTTAAAAATGACTAACAGTTCTTAAAAGCTTCTTCTATTCTAGACACTGCTAGAACTTTTAAATTGAGATATAAGAAGACGATTCAAGAAATTAGGACTTTTCTAAATTTTAATCCCAGACATTTGTTAATTCTTCTTTGAATCAAAATTGAACAGACATATGCTCAGACATGCACAAAAGTAGCCTCTTTTAAAATTGTGGCAATAAGTCCAATTTACTGCAACAGTTATCAAGATATTTAGTAAAAAATCATTGTCAAACCTATAAGGCTGTTCTCCTGTGTGGGTTCTCAAGTGTCGTGTTAGGTTCGCAGATCTTGGAAAAATCTTACCACAGTATCTGTTATGAAAAGATATTTATAAGAGAAAAGTCAGCACAATTGCCTATATTTCACTCAAGCTGCTTAGAGGCCAGAAGCTTATTTTGACTTAATTAATCTTGCATGGAACTCACATGTCTTTGTTATTTAAAATTTGCAACAAAGTCATTCTACAGATATAAATAACTCTATAAATAAAGGCTGCCTTATGAGACCCAGTCCGGTTGAATTTGCTCATGTGTAAGCAAGCAGTTTATGAAAATAGACTTGAGTTTTGATGACCCCCTCCATGTACCTCTTTTATTAACTCTGTATCTTTACATTTGCAAAACTAAACCAGACATGGAGATAAAAAAAATGACAGGAGCCTGTGGTTCTGGGTTGATATAAACAGATTCAAATGTTTTAACTCATTTTACATGTTAGCCACAGTTACAACTCTGTACATTGAGTGGTATCAGATCAGACAAGATTCTAAGACCTCATCCATCAAGGTATGTTCCTATAAAAGCTTTTCTGGAAAGAAAGGAACACATTTTCCAAATAGCAGATAAATTGATATGCCTGAGTCAGATGCCACAAATTTCTGAGACAATTCAGAAATGATAAGCATGATATATTTTTAAAAAAAGAAAACAGAAACAAATAAAAGCTTTACTATACTACTGATGAGTAAGAAGGCCCTTATTAACTAGTTTTCTCACTTATTGACCTTATTTGTCCTTCATTAAGAGCCTTATTCTTAAATACCATGACAATTAATAAATGTATGCTTGAGGACAGTAGTATTATACCTTTGGATGAAAATAATTAACTGTGAAAGAAAATTCGTAAATATCAAAGTGAAACAGATAGCATTTGGACCATTTCCAACCTCATTTATCACAACCAAACGGCCTGTGTTAAAATTTTCATTTAGTAATAATCTTTTAAAGCACTATTTTTATATCTCACTAAATAAAGAGTACGTTGAAGTGCTTGAAATCTATCATGGTTGCTATTAATCATCCAATCAAGAATAATTTCCAAAACAAATAGCATGGCCTTTTGAAATCAGAGGGGAGATTTTGGGGAAGCCAATCATGATTAACTTTGTAGTTACCTGCAGGTATAGCGTTCCTTTCCCTTCCGCAAGAGGTTCTCTGGCAGGGCGTTGGGAGGAGCTCTGAAGTTGAACATGGAGGGAACCGACTGTAGAAGTTCACTGGCCTCTGGTTTCAGGGCACTGAAGCTCTCCAACTTCTCTGCCATGTTTTCAATAGCCGACATCTGAAAGGCAAAAGCATAAGACCATGAAGAACAGGGCAGAGATCTTTTCTGCTGCAGTCATCTCTAGCAAACTAAGAAATCATTATTCATAAAAGGGAAGCATCAAATCTCCTGAATGCAGGGGCTGTAGAAAGAGATTATAGTGTCCCAATATTAAACAAATGAGAGAATTCATTGACTTTAAAGATAACAAAGGTAGAAGCAAGCGTACACAATGTCACATGAACTTTTCCATAAAACCTTCGTCAGATCACTTTGCAATAATTTGATATACAATACAGCAATGAGATACGTGAGATAACAAAACCAAGTTACAGATTTTATTAAGAGACAGCATTAGTATCATGCTATTCACTAGGCCCACCTGTGAAAGACTGCAGGAAGGAAGAAATTAACACATCCTCTCCGGAGGCTGAACAGAACCAGGAGATGTTTGACTCTACCCCTCCCCTTTTAGAACAAAAGAAGTCTGAATTCTAAATCTGGCAAGATGGTTCTTTGGGACATGAGTCCACCATCTTCTTGGCCTGCAAGCTGACCAACTAAAATATACAGTAAAAAATAGTAAACTGGAAATTACAGGAAAAGATTCTGTATGCCTTGCCTAAATAATAAAAACCATAGGAACTAGGAAGTCCCATGAGAAAAACTAAAAGCATGAAAAACAGCAAGTGTTCCAAAGTTGGCTGCTGTAGCCAAATGTATGTAATGCAGAAAGAAAAAATTAAGTGTGTGTAAGATGTACTTTATGTTAAATTAATATCAATATACTAGATTTTTAAGTGGGATCACACACAAAGAATTTTGGTAAAATATTAGTTTGTCCTGAAAAAGGATTGAGTTGAAATGACACTTCATGATATATTATCGTAACTTCCTATTACATTGGCATGACCACACGCTAGGGGCAGTATTATCATAGAAAAAGTATCCTGCCTAGTTCTTCTCCTCAAATAACTTAATTTATTGTGCTTATAATCTCCAACTTTTTGTCTATCTGCACACATATTTGACAGAGTCATAATCAGAAGGTGGTATTTACTTTCAAAGTTAGCTTGATTCTTACTGTCTATAGTTAGATAGACTCTCCTTTCTTTCAGGCCTCCTAAAATGTTTCTTCCATGCTCACATTTTATTTGGACGCTGCTTACTACTGAATTTGTAAGTAGAAAAAGCAAACTCCCAGGCCATCTTGTAAAATCAACTCATCCATTGTTTATTTGGTTCTCAGGGCACTCTGCCACTGGAGAACTCAGAGAGCCATTTAAAAGGTGTTTCTATTTTGTATGCACTCTCTATGTTTCTCCAAAGGCTAGGGCGGTAGACCAGAAGACTTCATGCAAGGATTAAAAATGGTAAAAACTGTACATTCAAGCAACTGATCAATTCAAGAAAATGATACTTCTGCTGATAAGATGGCAAAACAGAGTTGGAGACCTAATTTATTTTGAGCTCAGGTTAAAAATAAAAGGCAATAATTTGTACTCAAAAGGATAATTAATAAAATTTATATTGCACGGACACATGGCTGGACAGAATACTACTGACTTCTAAAACTAGAGCAAAATCTTAAGTGAATGGCCTAAACATGATTCCCTTCTTACAAAGGGAATATTGTATGCTTAATTTTTCAAATGACTATTCATATTGTAGTTAGCTTTCTTTCTTTTCCCTTTATCCTGGAGTCTGCCCTCTCATTTCATGCCCGGACTCCTAATGCAAGCTACAAATTGCAACGTACAGGGTACCACTGCCAATTTGCCAAATGTCTTTCATCAAACACGGTGCAAAAAAATTCTCAGAGGAAAGTCAAGATACATTTACTTGTCAGACGACAAATGTGAATGCATTGGGAGGCGGTAGGGGCTGTAAGCTCAGAGGTTTGATTCATAATCACTCAGCTGCTAAAACATTCTCCACAGATGCAAGTGGACAGCACATTTGTCACTATGAAGGATTCTGACACATACTGATCACAGGGCAGAGATATGGAATGATGATGCTGCTCAGAGAGGTTGGCGGAAACTCTGTCCCTACAGAATATGGTCATTATTCCCCTCTAGCCAGAGCATTAGCATTTTCATATTACTTTGGATTTTATTTATGAAAAATCAATCTAGAAATATTTTATGATACTATTTTATTTGCATTTATTCCTTCTAATTGTTCTTCTCAGAAAAATCATTTTGATAATCCACCCTCCATGGAATAAATTGTCGGAGTGAGAAATGACCTCTGGCCTTCAAGCTGATTAACAGTAACAAGCAAGGGTAAGGGTCATGATCGCATACATTTATGGGGAAGAATAGTAAGTGCGAGGGTGATGATTATAAATGTTTTATTTATGTACATTTAATATTTGAGTAAAGTTTCATTATCTAGTGGTTTTAAATCATTTGAGTGTCCGCCCTGCTGACACACAGATTCCTGTGGCAATACATCTTTCAGAAACACTTTCCTTTTATATGGACAATAGCTTACTCATGACCGCTATTATTCTCGGCTTTTATCTCGAGCACATATAAACTGTAAGTCCTTCAAGTTATTTAACAGCAATTGGCTGTTGAGAAATGTGTCTTGCTTTAGGAGCTACTAATAGCTCCTTTTGAAGAAAGATCACTGTGATTACTTTACCTCAAACTGTTTCAACTTGGGAAAGCATCAAGAAATAAAAAAATATATTATGGACTTGACTAAGTAACAGTATTCTTAAGGATAACAAGAAAAAGAATAGTGGTTACTCAGGTGCCTCCTCTACAAGCCACCTCCACCTCTGGCTTCTGGTGTCAAATGAAAAGAAGATTAAATTGGAGTGGGGAAGAAGCAGAGGAGAAAGATGGGAAGTGAGCTGAGGGTAACTGTTAACACCACACATGAAGACACACACCCACCCACTTTCTTTCCAGTTAGCAACCACCAAAGCAACATAAAAGCCATCACTGAATCCTCTCTTTCATCTTCTTAACATTAGCTCTCATGTACTTAACATCAGCTGAAAAAAATAAATTTATCCATCAGGACAGATAGAAGTAACTTGGACAAATACACACTACTATGTATAAAAGATATAAGTAATACAAACCTACTATATAGCACAAGGAACTCTACTCAATACTCTTTAATAACCTACATGGGAAAAGAATCTAAAAAAGAGTAGATACATGTATATGTATAACTGATTCACTTTGCTATACACCTGAAACTAACACAACATTGTAAATCAACTATACACCAATAAAATTAATTTAAAAAAGAATAAGTGACTTAGGCATCTGCTACTTGGGGTAGTTTACCCATTCTGTGATCAACAATCAGTCCTACTCCATATCTTGGGATTAAGAAGAGCTTTATCTAGGGTATTGGTCAAAACCTCAACTTCCTCTAGCTATCTAGACTGACTCACATGATACTCCTCTTGGAAAAACATTCATTTTGTAGATGTAGTGAGTTTTGACATTCACTTTAAAGTCTGACTTGGTATTTTAAAAAATCAGGATGAATTGAGATAAATGAAACAATTTAGCTACAAACTACTTTTCAATTATGAAAATAAAAATGAAGGGGACAACATGTACTACAATGAATAGGAAATTTGCTGAAAATAAGGGGAAAAAGGGAGGCAAAAATCAGATCATATTTTTAGAAAGATATTGCCCTATATCCTATCAATGTCATTGACTAATCTCCAATCAGTAAATGACAGGTTTTTTCCCCTATAGAACAGTGATTTTTATTTACATATATTATAGTTGTTGATGGTATCTGCAGCCAGATGTCTGGAAAAGGAAGTCATTTCCCCCCCTTTCAGTTCCCAAGAGGCTATTAACTTTAAACTGACGCAAACTAGTATTTAGACACAATTCCCTAGCTTCTACCAAAAATGTAACTATCTCCCTTGTCAAATAGTTCATTTTTGTAAAAACATTTCAGCAGGCAAGATAACATCAACTGGGTCCGAAGCACTTAGCTTAACATTTTTTTATCAGGCAGCCAATAATTGATGACATAAAGAAGTTTCTCATTAAAACTATTAAAGTGACAATCTGATTATACAAAATGATATGTCCAATGGCACCATGAATTATGTGACCTAATGTTTCACAAATTAGAGTACACATGCCTTTATCATAAAACAACTAACTTTTCATAAATAACTTATGATGGGAAAGTTTGTAGATTTGGTAGTTTTCTATATTTATTCACTTGATAATCTTGGGAAATCTTAAAATCATGGCCATTTGGGGGAGAAATAAATATCCATATTTTATGGTTGTCTCATTCCATGTATCACATTCTGCAGTCATGATTATAAAATTATAGCTTTCAACCACTAAAAATTATAAAATTTAATATTTAATACTTCCCACTAATATCCATTTTATAATAAAAATATAAATTACTGCTCTGCAAAATCTGTGATTTAAAGAGTGGGAGTGTTTCCAAAGCATTGTCATGGCAGTTGCTATACCATTGCATTATCAGGAAAAGGCATTTAAGTTAAAATCTGAACTGTCTTTGTAAGTTGTAGCAGCACTGGCCATTTGTACAGGAGACAACACCTTATTCTCGAAGTAGCTAGCAGCAAAGCTACCATCAAGTAAAAGTCAGCATTAGAAAGAACGAAGACAATGCGGCACGATATTTAAGACAAACCCTTGCCAGGGAAGGAAGACCGAAAAACACTAGAAATAATAAGACAGGATAACCAAAGAACAATGCTGTCTACTACACAATTTTGCCTAACAAGGAAGTCTCTGTCTCTTTGCTCTTATGCTGTGGAAATAAGTGAACTTAGAAGTTGATAAGATGAGAAAAATCCACAATTCCTCACATATTCCACAGAAGAAATAAATGGAAGAATTTCTGGTAAAGGAAAACTAACATCAGATAGAGGAAATAGGTAAGTGCCAAAGTGTTCTAATTTAAAATAATTTATATATAATGTTATGGTGACTAAGGAAAAATTGAACTACTTTTCAAGATTTCATCCATACTTTAAAATCAGTATAATTCTGAGGGAAAAGGAGAATAAAATGGTAAAAATATATACACTTAGAGGAAATTTTGTAATACATGCTATTTATATACATTTTCATTGTCTCAAGATTTAGGGGTGAAACATAAATAAATAGTATTCCTTGTATCTTGAATAAAAAATAAAGCTGTCTCCTAGTGATGTCAACTTACTGTATCTGGAAATATTAATTGAAAGTTGAGGGGAAGGATAAATAGGGAAATTGGGATTGACATATACATACTACTATATAAAATAAATAATTAATAAGAACCTATTGTATGGCACAAGGAACTCTAAACACTCTATAAGGGCCTATATGAGAAAATAATCTAAAAACAAAGAGTGGATATATATGTATGTATATCTGATTCACTATGCGGGACGTCTGAAACTAACAAGACTATAAATCAACTGTACTCCAATAAAAATTTTTAACAATTTAAAAAGAAAGTTGAGGAAGCGGGTTGTTGGTGTTGTTGAGTCACTAAGTCATGTCTGACTCTTTGAGACACCATGGACTATAGCCCACCAGGTTCCTCTGTCCATGGGATTTCCCAGGCAGGAATATTTTGGAGCGAGTTGCCACTTCCTTTTCCAGGGGATCGTCCAGACTCAGGGATCGAACCCACGTCTCCTGCACTGGCAGGCAGATTTTATACTGCTGAGCCACCAGGAAGCCTGAAGAAGTGGGCCCCAACGCTAAAAGATATATTCTTTAGATAGATAAAGATTTTTAAACATTTAGTATTGTGAATCCACACAGCCAGAACCAAGTTCTGCCCTGGGTTATATGGGATGTGAATTACAATGTCAACTAGGGTCTACATATAAGTTCAGGTTTTATCCTTTTTTAAGGCTTTATCATAAACATCTTTAACATGCTGGTACAGGCTCCCCCAAATAATTATTGTTTCCACTTAGTGATCCATCTTGAAATCCCTACTAACAGATGCTCCCAAGTACTCAGAAAGAGTTCTACATCAAGGTACAATTACTATGGAATGGGTTAGATTTAGAGAATAAACTTTCTGTAAACAATTTATAGACACTAAATGTCCAACTGAAATTGAAAGTATCTTGCAGCTTGACAAAGATGAAAATCTATCTGCTAAAGCTCTGTCATTAAAGGAAAAGGGCTCAGAGATCTCTCTATAGCAATTTATAATATTAGTTGTTTTCCTTTTAATGCTACATTATTTTAGTCAAAAATATAAATAGAAAACTTACCCAAGTTCTCTGATCAGGCAGTTGGAACTGGGAGCAAAATTGAAACAAAAACAAAAAAATTACTTCTGTATAGGTATCTTTATTGCAATCTATCCTTTGAGAAATTAACATTTATACTAAGTAATATTTGCTTATCATGTAACTATACCTTGAGTAAAAGCCTTTGTAATGGATATTTTTATAACACTGAGTTTTCTTTATTTACCTCAATTAAATTTTAAGAATCAAGGTTATAAACCAGAATGTTCTTTTTCCCAAGAAAGCTAAATACTACTTACTACCAAATCTTAGCAAAATAGATACTTCCTTTTCATTTGTTTCTACTGACTGCAAAACAAGATTCCTAAATTTTACTTTAATAACTAAAATTTAAGCAATTTCCTGCAAAAAAAAATCTAGTCTCTTATATTTTTATAGCATTAATGACAAAGAAAATAAATACTCAAATGTGAATCTCTGAGTAACAGAAAGGTAGTGTACTTAGAAATAAACTGGTTTCTATTAACATGGGACCATCAGCAGTCTGAACTCCAAAGAATATTAATGAAAAGAACTACAAATGTTTAGTTATTTGTGACAATTTATGACAAGACTCACTGGTGAAAATGTCAGTGAATTACTGGGTTGGCCAAAAAGTTTGATTAGGTTTTTCTGTAAGATCGTATGTAAAAATCCAAATGAACTTTTTGGTTAACCCAATAGAAGCTCTACCAGGAAACACAAATGTTATAGCTTTAAAAAACATCATGTTGCTTGTATAAAGGGGATATACCATGCTTTCTTAGGTTACAGTATCTTCAATAAGGAATATACACAGTTTTTAAGGGTGAAAGGTTTACCACAGAAGAAATCTAACACAAGAAACACTTGTTGAAAGCAAAGGAAAGACGAAGGGCAAAAGACTTACGTGATTTTCACATCAATATACACATGAGAACTTGGGAAAAGATCTCAGTCTTTTTCCCAGTTCTTTGGAATATTGTAACAAGTAGACACTTTAAATGAAGAAAGTGAAGACACTTTAAAATGAAGAAAATAAAAAAAGAATGAATAAAGCACAGAAATGTAAGTAAAATAGAGTTTCCGTTATAGATTAACACAAAGCCAAATATCTGAAATTGAAATATATAAATAACTAAAAATAATATTTAAAGTATAGGAAAATCAAAAAAAGGTATAATTTATCACCAGTTTTATACTAGTATAATTGCCAAGTGATTTCTATGGCAATTCAAATGAGCTGTCAATGTGAATGCAAAGTACCCAAAATGCAAAGTACCCAATGAAATGGACATTCCAAAGATCACAGGGTAATATCATTTCCTCCATCTCACCTCCTGTGGCTGTCATCTTCTTTTCAAAATTATAATCTAAGACTCCAAATGTAATTTTCAAACACATAGTCAGAGAGAAACCCTATACTACTTATTTCAGCCTTATGTTAAACTAACTTATTTATAAGAGAAAAATAGAAAGTGAAATAGTGCTCTAGTGGCCTGACAGAGCAAACATACTTCTCTAAGAATTGAACTGAGAGGAATTTAGACCCTGAGAATGATAAAGCCAGCATTTATCTTTTGATTCTGATGTATATGTTCCTATATGTTTTCTGTATTTTTGTCAAGGATTTTAAAAATACATATTTTCTTCTAAAAGGCAGTAAAATAGCCTAATAATTTATTTCCAATAAAATTTAATAAATATCCAATTTATTTGGATAAGTGAAAATCAAAGTGTTAGTTGCTCAGTCTTGTCCGACTCTTTTCGACCCCATGGACTGTAACCTGCCAGGCTCCTCTGTGCTTAGGATTTTCCAGGCAAGAATACTGAAGTGGGTTGCCATTCCCTTCTCCTGGGGATTTTCCAACCCAGGGATCAAACGCTGGTCTTCTGCATTGGAGGCAGATTCTTTACCATCTGAGTGAAGTGCCAACTTTCATTGATTAGTAAGTATGTACAGGGGAGGCAGGCAGGGGCCGGTGCGGGCAAGGCAGGACAGAATACAAAGACATACAGAAATTATAAAATTTTTACAATCAGAGAATACCACTACAAAGCATTTACATATCTATCTTTTATAGGTTTTCCCTAAAGCATGGAAAACATGTGGTCTCCTTTTAATTATGATAACAACCCTAAGAAACAGATAGAGGTAGATAACCCTGAGATAAATACCATTATTCTTATTCTGAAGATGAGGATATAGAAGCCCCAGAGGGACCATGTGATTTGCTCCAAAATACTTTAAATGAAAAATGAAGTTGTGAATGGTCTTAACCGAGCACTTATCTACCTACAAAACGATGGCAAGCCCTGGGTGCAGAGGAGGCAAGTCCTTTAATTTTGGTGGCATGCTTTGGTGTCCAAGACAGCACCAAAAACACAGCAAACATCCTTCCAGGTATTTCTAGATACTTGATGTATCTCTACCAAAGAAACTGGGTTCAGGGGATGGCAGGAGGGTATTTTACTGGTACTCCTTCATAGTCAAAACAGAATACTTCTGCATCCAATGATAAAGAGAGCTTTTCCACCTCTAGATCCTTCCACATGCCAAGCACAGTGCTAAACATGTCATGTATGTGAGCACTGGTCCTTTCAGCTGCCCCTAGTAAGGCTGGAAGGGGTACACGAATTACACTGATACAGAAGGCTCAGAGAAATGAACTACATGGCTCAAACTTGAAGCATTTCTGCTAATAAGTAGTAAAGCCTGTTCTAAAGCAGTTATTTCTGGCCCCAAATCCTAGGCAGTTTCCCTTTGTTTTCATTTGTTTGTTTATTTGTTTGTGGGAAGGTGGATCTTGAGGCTGTGATGGAATTGATAAAGTACCAGAAAGAACAAAAAAAGGTTCTGCTGAAACTTCCGAACATATGAGGCAAAGTTTCTGAAAGAACAGTCCTTGTGTGTGTGCTCAGTCACGTCTGACTCTGCAGCTCCATGGACTGTAGCCCACGAGGCTCCTCTGTCCATGGGATTTTCCAGGCAAGAATACTGGAGTGGGTTTCAATTTCCTACTCCAGGGGATGTTCCCAACCCAGGGATCGAACCTGAGTCTCCTTTGTCTCCTGCATTGCAGGTGGATCTGCTAAACCATCAGGGAAGCCTAAAGTCTGAAAGGACAGACTGCTCTGGAGGCTTGACGAAAATTCAGGGCCCTGAACATCTCTCAGGTGACACTCTTTATGCCCTCTATCGCAGTGACATACAGCCATCACACACAAAAACAGCCACAACGGTTAGTTATCAAAATAATGAAATATTTCTGTCGTCATTCATAAATAGCCTTTGCCCCAACTACCCTGATGTCCTCCTGCTGCCCCGGCCTCCTCCCGAAACACCCTTCAGACAGCCCGCCAGCCAGCAACAAAGCACGAACAGTTGGCCAGCAAGGGCTTCCAGGACCCAGCTCCCCAACGGCAGGAGCCCCATTCAGATTGATCAGTATTCATGACATATGATGTGTTAAATATTTTACTGATCACTATTGAGTACTCTTCTTCCAGCAACATGCAGCAATAGTTAGTCCCATATAACAAGACATGACATTCTGGTGTGGGAAGGACACCCTCTGCCACTGTGCTCCCATAGGTATATTTTCAGTGATCTGAGCGGGTGATTGCTATACTCCCAAGCTCCATACACATGCCTTATCTTTTGCTATCCTTCATTAATTTTGTGAATATTAAAACATAGCAGATTTTCTTATATCATTTGATTAAAAGTATGCATATACTACATTTACAACAGCTGCATGCACATGTAAAGATGTTAGACAAAACTCCCCATTTTCTGAACCAGTAAATTTGCCTTAGCTAGCTAGAAATCTTTGAATTTCAGAGAAGATAGGGACCTTACACCCACTCCTTCATCTAATAAGTAAGGAAACCAAAAGCCAGGTAGACTGAGTCACTCAAAGACACTGAATCCTGGCATTTTTTTTTTTTTTCCCTCCCTTAAACTATATACCCAGAGCACTTGATTCTGAAATGATTAGTTACTAGATTTTAAAGATAATTAGAATATAAAATAGATTGATTTATTATAATTAAAACTGTAATTAAATTAAATTACAGTTATAAGGATAACTATAATATCTTTATAAGCATTTAATTAGAAAGTTATCAAGAGAGATACACTTTTTGTATATCTGACACAAAAATGCACTTTATGCTCAGGTTTATTAGCCCACGAGACCAACAAGTGCAATTCAGATCAATCTAAATGTGGAAAATAAGTACCTGATAAACATATACTGTTTTAGGACTTGCTTTTCCATAAACTAATTTAAGAAATTCCTTAATTTTCTACACAAAATGAATACTAACTGGAATATTTCTAACCCTTTTCATACTAAATCATATATTGTTTCAGGTTAAAACAGAGAGAATTTTTGAGCAATGACAGATCTCGCCACTCAACCCAGAATATGGTATTTCAGCTCTCCTACTTTATTGTCAAGAATTTGGGAAAGTGCTTTTAAAAATGAAGAAAGAAGCAGGAGCAGAGAGGGTGAGGGTGAGGGGTGGGGGAAAGAGTCATATCCCAAGATGATTAAATTTAATTGTTTCATAGCTTTCTGTAAGATAAGTTGCATAGAATTTTCCACCAATTTTATTAGAGAAGCATAAGTTTTGGTTTGAATATATTGGAACAGAACAAATCAGTTACCTCTGTTGTCAAACATTTTCATAAAAGTTTTGCTTACTATCTATAAGGAGCTTGTATCCTTAATAATGAGTAAATTTAAAAAAATTATTAAGAAACCAGATTCGAGATGTTTATATATTCCTTCTTTCAATATAATTCTCCACACTTTAATTGATGTATAAACTAGTTTTTTTTTTAATGACCAAAAACGTGGGGACATAAAGATGAACCAATTAGATAGCACTGCTCTGTACTTTCTTTGCAGTGAGAAATTATACGTATTTTGATAAATGGACACAACTCCATCCAGCAAATAGCTCTGTGTATTGTGGTGAATTCTTGTGCAATTACAGAACTTTGCTGGAATGCCCAGTGGTCTCTAGATAAATTCCTTCACCCTCTATGGTAACAACTTGTCAGGTAGACTCATTTCCTGTTTTTATCTAAGCACTAAAAGAACACGAATGACCTTCATGAGTTTGGGACAAATTGCACAGTGATCCATTTCTTACAATCGCAAATTTTTTAAACACAAAAGACAACTTCAATATTTAATTTCTTAACTGAATTTTGCTCACTCCAAAATACACTTTAGCTCAGCAAGTACTTAATAGGGAATAACTTAACACTGAACCCATGTTATTTTTACATATATATATCGACTACTTTTTCTTTAAAAAGTTTGGATTTTAATTCTGCTAGAATTTCCTGTGTTCTTCCACACCAGCGTCATAGGAAATCCTAATGTTCTCAAGATTTCTTTCATTTCATTGCACCTGCTTTTCAGGATCAACAAGTTAGTTTACAAGCTTGAAGTCTCAAATTCAAAATACTTACTTGTGGGTGAAATAAGAATCCTGGAGAAGGCCTCAAGTATTTCTCTTTTAAAGCTTCAAGTGGGTCAGTTAGTTTTCTTTTCTCTACTCTGAAAGGTTAAAATTAGATTTTGGAGAAGAATCAGTCTCACAGATCAATCCCTGCATAATCGCTGACATTTAAAACAGCTAACAATAAAGCAAATGGTAGGTTGCCGGGAAGCACACTAATAAAAATATAAAGACATCTGTTTCAGTTCTTGAAGAATACTCGTGGCACTTCTGGGTGCTCAAAGAAAGAAGGTCCTTTTTAAAATGGAAAAATCCTATTGAATGAGTAGTAATACTAATAATAATGAGAAGGAAATGTTAAAAACGAAGTCATAAAATTGGAGGCATCACTCACAAGTTTGTACCTTTCCACTGCAAATGTAGACAAAAATGCAGGCTGATTTCAAAAGCCAGTGAAGAAGGTTCACTTTGAAAATTAAAGTCGTTTTCTATCAATAAGGCGCTCCCACAAATCATCATTCTATGTCTTTTACATTTATGAATGCCAGCAGGAGACTTTCTAAGCCTGCTACACACCCCGCTAGCCGATGCTGATAATAAACAGGGTAGGTGAAAGAGCGGTGGTAGGAAGAGGATAAAGAACTTTTTGAAGATAAGGAAAGACTTTATCAAACTTATCTATACAGTTCTTCTGCTTTAGAACGGTTTATCATTCTATTTTCTATCAAGCATATAAGAAATGACATTGTGGATTGAATTAATTTCTTTCACCAACTGTTGGTGATTTCGTTTTAAAAAATATTCAATAAGTATACTTTTAAAATAGTTTCAGAATGAATAGAAGCAGCTTCTGTGGTAAGTTGCTTCCGTTGTGTCCAACTCTTTGCAACCCTATGGACTGTGGCCCGTCGGGCTCCTCTGTCCCTGGGATTCTCCGGACAAGAATAATGGAGTAGGCTGCTGTGCCCTCCTTCAGGGGATCCTCCTGACTCAGGGATGAAACCTGGGTCACCTGCACCCCCTGCATTGGCAGGCAGGTTCTTTACCACTAGTGCCACCTGGGAAGCCTAGAAGGAGCTTCGACTTCTTGAAACTGCATATATGTTATGTTTTACATATACTCTTTCACTTATTGAAATCAGTGCCCTTATACCCATTTTATGGATGAAGAAGACTTTAAGACGTGAGAAAGCTGAAATCTCAACCCAGGTCTTACACTAAAACTGGGTTTAGGTCTTTTATGAGCTTGGTGAAATGAGATGCCTAAAGCTTCAGTTGAAACTGATGTACCAGAAAGAAGACTGAGATTAGAATAAGCAGGTGGAAGGCTGGGAGATGATGGAGAAGAGTGGAAGGGGTATGTAGATGAACTGGAAGTTCATTGCCATTGGGAGGGTCTAAGAAAGAAAGCTTGAGAAATTATCTTCACAAAGGGCTGAGAAATATCACTGAGTTGGAAATACAACCTTACTGACCATGTGTAATATACAAGCTACACACAAAATATGGAAGATTTGGTTCCCCCCCCTCCCTTTTTTTTTCTTTCTCTGTAAAAGAACTGCCACATAAAAGAAAATACAATCATTGGGTGGATGGTGGGGGGGTGGGGTGGGGAGTGCCCAAGCAAGGTAATGATGGCTTTGGGACATTTTTGTTTTGTCCTTTTCTATGCCCCTTGTCATGTTCAAGTAGGGGTAGTCCTTAATGAACTGGTAATGTTTCTTGGTTAACATACATAATAAAGGTAGAAAACGAGTTTGAAGTGAAACGAGTTTGCAGCTCTGGTACCTACCAAGTTATAGGTGCTCAAAAAAATATTGTGAATGAAGAAATTGAACAAAACTGTCTCCTGATTTTAAAAAAAAAATTAGGCAAAAATATCAAATACTGCCGGCTTAAATAAGTACAATAAAAAATTGCCTACATTTTCCATTAACTCTTAACGGTGTTTATGATTTGAATGAGAAAGTAAACGTGAAAATGCTCAGTGATATTTAAAACACATCGCAAGCACTGTTATTGTTGTTTGTACACTTTGAAAAAAAACTAGTATTTAAAAACTGAATCATCCCGAATGGTCCAGTGTTAACTGAGAACTGGACCTAAGAGGCTTTTTATTAAGCATGTATTTCCCCACCCTAAAAAATTTTGGATGCAAAGGAAATTGAATAATGCAGGCATTAAACACAGATGTGTTTTTAAGCCGATCATTCACATCATTTACAAAGCATTTTTGTGATCAATATTTCATTTACATGGGGCTTCTAACAGATTTACTTAGAAACAGAATCGGACCAGCACTCATTAAGGTTTGTGTTGGTAGGTTAATAAAGAATAAACTCTAGCTCTGTCCCATTTCATTCCAAATAACCTGACCCATTTAAGTACCCACACATATTTGCATTAATCCTTCAGGAGCCTCATTCTTCCGCCACTTGACAACTTGCTTTAAATATGGCTTTCCCATATTTTCCACTTAAAAAAAATAATGTGTTTAAAAATAAATTTATTGTCAAGGGAAAGAACTCCATGGGTCTATTCCAAAACCCCAAGTTCGGAGACATCCAAAAATAAGTCCAAAGCTAATGAGTTGACTTTCTGAATAAAAAATGAATTCACCAGATCAAACAACTTTACTCTGTTTTATAACAATAATAAAAAATGGTTTGTTGAAAGTCGTAACTTTAGCGTATAAAAACTACCTTTTGCGTGTCCGTCCACACTTAGCGGTCTCCCAGCCTCCCTTACCTGTAAATGGGGTCCATAAAGAAAGGAGTGGGTCTAGCATGCTGTAGGGAACCATCGGATGCTGGTCTTGGTTCAATGTTGCCTCCTTTCTTCTCCCCAAACACGTGGTTTTTACGAGGCTCAGTCAGCTTGGTCCCACTGGCTCTGCTTCTACTGCCCATACTTAGATCCAGGGGCTGGTCTTGGCTTGCAGCTGGGGTCGCCGAAGGCTTGGCAGGTACTGGGGTTAAGGGCTTCTCATCCTTGCGTTTAGTGGTGAGATCAAAGGGAGACTCAGAGCTTCCCTTCTGCAGTTTCTTTACTTCACTTGGTGATTGGGGCTCCATTTTCAAAGGTAACGATCTCAAGTCTCTATCAGGAAATGGGTACATTGATTGAGAGAATGCTGGAAAAAATGGGAGGGGAAACATGGAAGGGTAAGGTAAAGCTCCAACTTTTTTGTCTTGCAGCCCCACCAGTCCTGTTGAACCAAAGTATTTTTCAGCAATAGAAGCAATAGCCTTTATAGAATCATTCACAGCTCCTGACACCGCAGTCTGCTCCTCTAAAGATGGTGAGAAAATGGAATGATTGCTGTATTCTTTCTTATTATGTATTGAAGCCAGATTCTGAAGAGGGCTTACTTTGTCTTTGAACATTTTACCATTTTCTTTAAATTTCTCTTTATCACTTTCAATGTCACTTTCCAGATCAGAGCCCGAGGTTGTTTCCAGGTCACTGCCACTTGGCGTACTGACATCATCAAGGTCACTACTCTCTGACTGGTCACTGATTTTCTCAAGGGGCCTCTCTTCAGAGGACCTCTCGGGCTGGAGCTCCACTGGCTTATTGTCCCCTAGAGGTGGGTGTTTAGATAGTGCCTTCAAAATATCCTGTGTGGCTGGTAGTATCTGAGGATGTGTCATGAGGGGACTTTGACTTTTGTTTGTCTGTTCAGTACTTGACAGTCCTTTAACAGGAGAACTAGCAGGTATCAAAGGAGGCCTGTGGTACAAGCCGGAAGGAAATAGACCAGGGAAGCTAAAAGAAAATCCAGGAGCTGTTGGAAAGGTAAGACCAGCAGGATGCCTATTGGCGCCAAAATAGTCAGCAAGGCCCGGGTTGGCATGACTCATATTAACCATGGACGTTTTATCCATAGCTGGGGTTCCAGGAAGTGAAATGCCTTGGCCAAAAAATCCACCTGCCGCAAAATGGTTCTTGCCCTCACAAAACCTCCTGTGTTTATTTAAGGAAGACGTAGTGCTGAACATTTGTCCACAGTCTTTGCACTTGATTTGGGTTCTGCAATCAGCATGCATGCGCTTATGACGACAAAGGTTTGAAAACTGAGTATAGGATTTATGGCAGACCTCACCTGTGTGCAAACAACAAAAAAGAATCTCAGGCTTTATGGCAATTGCTTCTGAATTTAGCAAGTATCACAAGTGGTTTACCCCAAATTTCAATTAGGAAGCCAGGAAAAGACGTTGGAGGCACCAAAGTGGTGCTCCAAACACAGAAAACCCCATTTCACTAGATTCCAAAGCAAGGCATCCAACCTGACAAATGTCTTGAGACAGCACAAATACTTCATATAAATATATATAAATATTTGTCACCCCCACTACATCATATTTTGCATCATATTTGTGTATTCAAATATTTATTAAAAAGTCAAATTCCAGCATGCACTAATTTCCCAACCCAATGACGACACCATCAGAATCTTTACAACATAAATTCTTAAGATCTGCTAAACATGAAACAGAACAGGAATCCCTTTAAAATTTTAGACCATTTATAGATTTCTATATTGTAAGCACCAACACAAAAGAAACAGCCTTCCCCTCCCCCAGAAACTTCACCTTTATTCCCTCTTCCCTCGGGGAAAAAGCCTGTGACTGCTCTACCATTATTTAATTTGTATTATATCATATGCTCTCATCATTCACACATCAAAGCCACACAACAATGCACATTGTGTATTCTGAGGCATTTTTAACAATCATTTTCATGATTTGAGAAAGACTGACATAATTTACAATGGCGCTATTTTAAGCCTGCAAAGGAAACTAAATTGAATGTAGCCCATCCTGCATTGCTGGTTCCCATGAACTATGAGCACGTCCTCTGACTTCCCCTCACACCAGTGGTTGTGCTAACCTTCCTGCATTTATGAAACCCCGTCCTTGGGAAACATGTCCACTTGTTGTCATATCTTCTCGGGTTATCTTGGGGCTTGACTTGTATGCAGTACTGCCAGCTACGGCAAGCGGGGGAGAGTGCATGGAATGCTCGAATCCAGTCAGGGTACACTAGTGGGTGCGGCTGGAAATAACCCTCTTCCCCCAGAATTTGCCAAAAAAGTAGAACATCTTCTTCCTCATATATGTCTGAACAGATCTAAGTATATTTTAAGACCAAACTCCTTGACCCTTAATAGCTCCTTTGCTATGTAGGAATCCCACTCATTCCACGTCTCGCAAGATTATAGTATCCATTTCCCAAGCATCACATTTTTACGTTACTTTACTAAAGATGAGTCCCCTTTACGTGTGAGCTTACTTTCATGCTTCTGTGCATGTTAATCCATGCAGAAACATGATATGCCTTGTTAATAATTGTTGAAACAAATATAAGAAATCAAATTGAAGATAAAACGCAACATTTCTTTCTTTCATGTGATGACTGCCTTTAAACTCCTAAGTCAAAACAATAACAACTAAAAAAAAAAAATATTCAAAGAAGATTTTATGAACCTTCAGTCATGCAAAATTCATCCGGAACTTCGATTATCCCCCACACCACCAAACAGGAAGTACCAAGTGATTCCATATCTATTTCTTTTACTACTAACAATTAAAATGCATTGCTACACGTATCAATTGTGCTTAGTACCATTACAGGAGCTTTCAGCTGTGGGATGATTCATGACACTGTAGAGTCTAAAACATGCATTTTAACGGGAAGAGAAAACGTGAGTTATTTCTTTTCAAGTCATTCTATTGGAATATTCAACAGAGTCTGCTTTAAAAAGATATACTAGTTAACCATATACAATAAATACACATACTATTGAAATTCTTTGATATAATAATTAAAACCATATGAACTAGAGGGTAGAAACATGAGACTTTCACTAGTTATACTAATTCAGCTATGAGAAATAACAAGAAATAGTAAATAAAATGTTGATGGAATTCTAAACGTGCACTCATTACAAAAGTGACACCCCTCCTCTGGGCCATTAAAAGTCATTGAGAAAATAGCCTGCCGGGTGTTCAAACAAGGTGTAAGGTTTTGAAAGGTTTGTAATATTTTGGCAAAGAAATATTGCTCTCTACACTTCTTTCTAACAGCGGGAGAGGTTTCAGAAAATCAAGAGTTCCTCTACAAAAGGTGCATCTGACTTTCCTGGTTGGAGGCTCTCTCATACTGCCAAACAGTATTTGTATCAGGTCTCCAAAACTTAGAATGTGGGCTGTCTCCATCGGCAAAGGCTTTGTTTTTCTCACTTGAAGGCCCAGCCTGGCCCACCACAAACCACCAAGCCTGCAGGTAAGGGGCTCAACTGATGCTGAAGTCTAGGCTGTACTGTAATTTTCTCAATAATAAGGAATTAGTCAGCAGTTAACATTGCATTTTTCTACTTATTAAACAAATTAAGAGGTATTTTGAATATATTCAGCCTATTAGAGCATGTGGTTTCTATTTGGGAAGGCTGGAGGTTTCTGTAAAGGCAGTGAGTAATTATCTTAGCGCTGGTGACTCTGGGCTCAAGCTTGGCGGCGCACTGTAATAAGAGACAGTTGCCATAAACACACCAGTGGGGGTAAAGCGTGGTGTGTGGCCTTCTGGTGAGAAACAGATATCAACTCTAGGTGAACCTCCTCCACTCCAAAGTCTCCACACCAACTCCTCTTTTGTTCTGAAATTACACGGCTATTATTCATAATTACCCCATGGTCCTCTGTCAGATTTTATATTTGAAGAATGCCATCTGCTATTTAAATTTACCAATAATTACTGAAAATACAGTCATGGGAAATAGGTCTGCACAATCTGATTGGGAAAGGATACCCTATCGTGTTTTAAAGTGAAACACTGGACTTCAACACAATTAAAATTCCAGATCCCAGAATCTTAGATGATAGGAATTTCTATTTTCTGACTTTTAAATAGTAGTGAAAGCATTAAATGGGTGATGATAATTCATGTGATCAATTCCTCTCTATTTCCCACCAAAACATAAATGTCTCAAAATGTATTTCTGAAAAATCAGAAATAAGTGAATTATGTATGCCTGCAGTATTTGTAAGTACATTTTTAGGGCATTACGACCTAGAGTCAGGAATGTCTTTTTGAGACAAGAAGTCTAAAATTTCCATTGTATATTTTATTTCCCATGACTTTCAACAGAGCTTCCTCAAGAGAGACTAGAGCACCCTTTTGTTTCTCTGCTAGTCCTTTTCAGTCCACCCAGGGAACAGAAGAACATATGAGCAAAACGGGATGCTAGGGTAAGCTGGAAAGGGAAAGAAGCTCTCGTGGGGCTTGGAAACATAAAAGAGAGCCATGCAAAGGTAAAAAGGAGGCGTGTTAGTCTCTGGCATCTCCATGTTGGCACTGAAAACTAGGTTTTTTTTCCATCAGGTCCTGTAGTAGTGTCTCATATACCTACTACAAACCATCAAGTAGCTGTCAGAAAAAAAAAAGTAGCTGTCAGAAAAACTGTTTTGCAAGGATTCCCAAGTCAGAGGATTTGCCAACTCCTGAGTATGCTTCATCCAATTCTGTGCTTATCTGGATCCAAAATCTGTCTCGAAGTTTGTGACAGAGCCCAGTGACTCACTGTGTTTATATGCCCCGCTGAGCCATGGAGAAGCCCAGAGTTCTTGCCCAGATGGACTGAGAACAACTGATTTTCCATATGAAACATTTCAGCACAATACAGAAAACAGGGGTGGGTGGACAAGAGAAGAAGCAAAAGAGGGCTGAGGTGGACCTGTCCTGAAGCCCTTGGTTACAGGGATATTCTAGGTAGGCGGTCAGATTGAATGTCCCCTGGAAATACACTGTAAATTTGCTTGAGTGCATGGGGTTAGAGACGCAGCGTGTCTGGCATCAAAGTAAAAGTGTTCTGCTTTTCAAGTAACGGAGACCTACTGATCTGCAACCTATGATCAGCCACAAAGGGTAGATTAAAGAGTCTTCTATTCCCCCCATCCCCTCCCCCACCACACACCCACAGTCCTAAACCTACTTGCCAGGTGAGGTTCTTCTAGCTCTTTCTGACCCAGAACAGGTTTTTCTCACTTCATTTTGTCTAGTGTACCTGTGATTTGCTGTTTTTACAAACCACACACATTTCCAACATGACAAATCTCACAATCTGGGGGGCTTCCTTCACATTATTTAACAACGTGTCTTTTCTCTACCTGTTACTGATCCCATCTAAAAGAAAACACCCCAGGGATCATAGGCAAAATACCATAGATCTGGTTATAAAAGATTTTCTTGTCATAGAAAATAGCCTGACCGGATGAGACCGTGAATTGCTAATGCAGAGGCCCCCTCATTCGGGGCCACACGTGGCTCACTCTCCTGGTTACAGAGCTTTTCGGATGAGAGACAGATGCAGGAAAGGGGGCTGGAGTGTTGAAAACTTACAGATAAAGGGCTTCACACTGCTGTGGATGTGCTTGTGTTGTTTGAGGCCCGACGAAGTGGCAAACGTTTTGCCACACTCGGGGCACGCGTGGGCCCGGGCACCAACGTGCTGAGAGCGGATGTGCCGCTGAAGGTTGCTAGGGTCCGTGAAAACCTGCTAGGAAATGAGTACTGATTAATCAAGAAACTTAATTCTAGGACACAAGAAAGAAGACCAGGAATGACTCAAGAAGGGATTGTGTGCATCTGTTTAGTTTTTGTTTGTTTTCCCCAAAGACCAAAAGAAGGTCATATTTCCAAAGCGTGAGCCTCTCGAGGGTCAGGACTGTAAATTATTTAGCTCTGTAGATTCAGCACAAGTATCCATTGGTATCAGTTGAACAAAATAATTAATGGCATTACTAAAGCATACTCAAGGTCTTCTTGATCCTATTTAGAGTGAATGGAATTGAATAATAAAATACAAGCCATGATATTATTTAAAATGGTGTACTATTTCCATCCTTTAAACAAAGATGTACAAAATTGGACGGATTTTTGCCCAAAGTGTCCCAAATCTACTCGAGGAGTTCCCTTAGGGGTTAAATTCTAACACTGTGCTTTATTAAGTAACCATTAAACTAAAATGGTTCCTTTGGACATTGTACTAAAAAACAAACAAACAAAAAACAAAAAAAGAGAAATAGGGAAAACAAAAAGCTACCCACACATCTGGAAGCAAAATATGTCTAAAGATAATGTCAAATGTTACAATTTCTGCATGAGAAAAGATATTCAAATATCATGAAAATTTTTTGAAAAGAGAAATAAATTTTCATGACACCAGGACATCTTTTAGTTAATTGAGGAATATGAAAATTTAATGATGTGAATTGCTGTTCCCATAGTTAAGAGTCACGGTCAAGGTGAAGTGCTTTCAATTCGCTCTTATATTGTTCAGCCCAGGTCACTAAGGCACTCCACTTTTAATTAGAACCAAGTCATAATTTATAGTGGGGACTTGAGTGGAAAAATCTGCAAGTGTAGGAGTCTCCCATTCTTTCTGCATAGGCATTCAGAAACTGTATGTAACTTCCGCACAAAATTGCTATTAAAAGGAATCAGTAATGTGCACTGGATAAAATTTTCATTCTCCATAAAGCTATAAAACAACCCCACTCTGGAAAGCCAGTAGCGGAACCAGGAATTTACCAAGGATGTCTGACACCTAGTTCTGGAACTCACCATTAAGCCTTACTTCCTCCCTTACAAAAATAAAAGGATACCCACTAAGTGTTTTTATACACTGTACTAATGCCTTCTAGCATACAACACTCAGTCTACTTTTCTCAAGATATTTATAGTTTCCCTTCTCACGGCTTGTTTTTATATATCGCAGCAAATGATGGATTAAGAGAGAGCAGGATGACAGAGAGAGGCCAAGTAGCCTACAAATTCACTGTACCTTGGCACAGTTCTCACATTCATAGTGCTTCCCATTGTCATGTGACATCTGGTGGCGAATTAAATTGGACTTCCAGTTAAATGCCTTGGGACACTGATCGCACTTGTATTCCCTCTCTTCAGTATGTGACAACATGTGTTTCTCCAAGCTGTTAAGAGAACAATGGATTTAATAGGACATGGTGACTTAAGAACACATTAATAAACAGAAAGTCATTTTCTTACAAATCCAACTGGCAATTAAAGAAAGAAGAGGGAAAGGAGTTGAGGCAGGAAAGAAACGGAGGAAACAGGCTTGCAACAGACAAAAGTACACCTTGTATTCCCTGGACTGTGCCTCTCAGCAATACAGAGAAGTGCCCCTGTTGTTAGAAAATAAATCTGATTCAGCTAGCAGGGATTAGGTGCCAATTTAGGGGCATGATAAACAACTAGCTGTTTGCCCAGTTCTGGATTCATTACACAATTCTAACTGCAACACGTACTGCTGTTACCCACTTAATTCAAACACAAACACTCAAACCGAAAACGTTAAGAGATTGCTTAAGAATATGCAGGAAGCTATTCTATCTAACATATATAACTCTTACATTGACAAAGGCACTTTTATTCCTACCTATATTACCAATGGGAAAGTGAACTGTAAGTGAACTATTCAACAAGCCACTTCTTAATACAACCAATATGATAGATGGTCGCTTACGGACCGATGAATAAATATACAAGTGCATAGATACGGCTGGATGGCATCTTCGATGCAATGGACATGAACTTGGGCAAACTGTGGGAGATGGTGAAGGACAGGGAGGCCTGGCGTGCTGCAGCTCATGGGGTGGCAAAGAGTGGGACGCAACTGGGCGACTGAACAACAACAATATAGAAGCAGATACAGACATTGATGGAAACATTACCTAGAGAGAATATATATATGCATATATCTTATAACCTAAGGTTATATATATATATATACAGCCTATGAAATAGGGAGGAAAGAAAAGTATATCATACTGTAAGTCAATGCACTTGTAAAGTCCCTCCAAAGAAAAACAGGGTTAGAATTTTCTCACAAGTATAGCTTCTCTGTTTTAAAACTTAAAATATTTTACCTTCTCAAATGTTTCCCTGTCTCACTAAAATGTGAATACAAAATCTGCATGAATATAATGAAAATTAAATATTATAGATAATGGGTTACTGTGATATTCAGAAGGTACTGGCAACATTTTTGTTAATTAAATACACACATGTAACACATTAGGATACTACTCCCAAATAAGGTAACCAGAACTCCTTAGAGAAACAGCCCTTTTCAAACTTGATGCATGAAATACACAAAATGGGCTTCAACATCTTGTTATGGCAAAAATCAAGAAAGTTACAGACCATGGCAAAAAAAAATGGAAAACTAGGTTGCCAACCTGAAGAGACACCCACTGACTAAAGATGGGGAAATTTAAGCATCACTAAGAATAATGATCTCATCTTTTAATGATAATAATACTCAAAAACACAAAAATGAAACCTTACCAGTTACCCCGGGAAGATGCTGAGAAGCCAAATCATTGCTCTGAAAACTAGGAAGTGAAGGGGAAAACTCATGCACATGTCTCGCCTTTCCTATCTGAACTGTACTTCAGGGGGAGCAAATAATCAAGGAGGGGGAGTTTCTCTGCATAGAATTAATCCAGATAGTAAATACTGAAACAACAGGGGAATTAGAACACTCTCATTTTGCAGCACCTGAAGAATTAATTAATCTAGGCAATCCATTATATGCCTCCTAATGGAAATAAATGATAGTACCAATAAGGTATTTTTCCTAAAACATTGAGCCTAAATCTGATCACAGCTTGGGATGTAACTATGAGTATACAGGAAATAGGATGGTTAAGATGACAAAAAATACCAACGGGATATAACCAGAGAATACAGCCAGGAGGAAATGCTACAGGAAAAAAACACTCAGTTTCTTCTATATATAAACTATAATGAGAAAGAGGGACTTACTGACTTTGATTGGGGAAACCTTTAAATTAAGAAGTAAGAGGAACACAAACCAATTGCAGTGATGGATCTTATTTTGATCTTAATGTCAGCAAAACAAACTCTAAAAATAATGAAATAACTGGGGGAATTTGATCACTGAATATTTGATAGTAATAAGGAACCATTCTTTTTATTTTATTATTTTTTTTTTTTTGGAACCATTCTTTTTAAAGTGAACTTATGTTTTACATATTTTCCACAGACACACACTGAGCTATTTATAAATAAAATGACATAATGTCCAGGATTTGTTTCAATAATCCAAAATGAGTATAGCTGAGATAAGACTGTTCTTGTGTGACAATTATTGAACCTGAGTACACTACCATCCTCTCTAGTTTTGTGGGTATTTGAAAACTTCCATAATAAAAAAGCATTAAAAAAAACTTATCAAGCATGCAAGCACTGCTTCTTCCCCATGTTTTATTTTTCTGTGAGATGGGCACTCTAAGTCTGAGAATCAAGTGTGCCTAGAATATGTTACCCAGTGGTTGTGTATACACTGTGTGCGTGGCCGTGTTTGTGAAACAAATAAAATGCCCTTTCTCATATCTTGACAAATTAGAAACACCTTTCCATATTTTTCTCTTTCTCAGTTTCCTCCTTCCAATTCTATTCATACTGGCACAGGAACTTATTTTTCCTGCCTATGAGTCAGTCAACGTGGTCATGCTATCCTATCTGAGCACCAGAAGCGATATCGCTGTGAACAAAAAGTACCAAGAGGGTACAGGTGTGTGGAGTCACAAGAATGGCCCTATCTTTATCTACAATATGTAATCCTCTGTTTGTTACACAAGCTGAAATGTTAATCAGAGAGTTAACAGAAAGATATTAGCAATGGCAGTTAACACTGAATTGAGTCAGGGACATCTTCCAAAATCGTTGTGTGATTGCTGTTCTTACTATCGTCTTTAGCAAACTAACAGGGCCTGTCATTTCATGACATGTATTGTATTCCAATGTTCTTAAATCATAAACTCTGAAACCTAGTGGTAAAAGAATGTCCTGTACATTGAGATTTTTCCTGTCTTCTAACTCCAAGAGTATGACATTGTTTTAAGGTATAGTACCTGGTACACTCTGGAGGACATATCTTAAGTTAACCTTAAAAGTGCATTCCAATATACATTAGGTGCAGACAAATACTGTTTGTTATTATGCGAGATCAATTATGCGAAATACCAAGAATAGTCAAATTCATAGAGTCAAAAAGTACATTGGTAGGGGCCAAGGACCAGGTGGTGGGTGGGTGGGAGGAAGGGATTGGAAATTAATACTTAATGGGGACAGAGTTTCAGTTTAAGAAGGTGAAAAATTCAAGAGATGGGATGATTGTGAGAGTTGCACAACAGTAAAAATGTATTTAGTGCCACTTAACTGTACAGTTAACTATGGTTAAAAAAGCATGTTTTATATTATGTGACTTTTACCACAATGCGTGCATGCTCAGTTGATTCTGACTCTTGGCAACCCTCTGGGCTGAGCCCACCAGGCTCCTTTGTCTATGGGATTTTTCAGGCAATAACACTGGAGTGGGTTGCCATTTCCTTCTCCAGAGGACCTTCCTAACCCAGGGATCAAATACACGTCTCCTGCATTTCCTGCATTGGCAAGTAGATTCTTTACCACTGAACCACCTGGGAAGCCCCTTTACCACAGTAGAAAAACATTAAAAATAAAAGGAAAATACAATAAAAATGCAAAAACAAAAAAGAAGTATAGATAGTATACAACACAAAAGGGGGAAATGATAGCAAAGTAAGGCAAATTTTCTTCTCTTTCTTTCTTCTAATCCAGCATAAAATCCATATTGCTCCCTGATCATTATCAGCTATCAGCTAATCAGTGATAGAAAATAAAAAGGCAAGTGGTTCTTACAAAAGCTGATTTTCACCCCTTTCATAAACATAAAAGTAACCAGTCAGTCATTAATGAAACTTCACTTTTCAAAGAATTTTACCCCAATTTATAGAGCTTGGCTTAGCCTTCTGAGTTCTTTCCATCTTTTGCATGCATATCCACCTTTGTTTCTTGCCCCCATTTTTTGGAGGGTGGGCTGCCCAGGTGACACTAGTGGTAAACAAACCTCCTACTAATGCAGGAGACATAAGACATGTTGGTTTGAACGCTGGGCTAGGAAGATTCCCCAGGAGGAGGGCATGGCAACCCAATCCAGTATTCTTGCCTTGAGAATCTTGCCAGTATTCTTGCCATGGACATAGGAGCCTGATGGGCTACAGTCCATAGCATTGAAAAGGGTTGGATATGACTGAAGCAACTTAGCATACATTCCTTTCTCAATATTTTACACAAAAGATACAGAACACAATAATATACCATGTCAAGAAAGGAATTCTCATTTGCTTAACATAAAAAGCAACAATATCAGATTCAGTAAAGTGGAAAATATTCAGGGCATGTAGGTTCTGCACTGGCTAAATTATATAACCCAAATTATCACTTGGATGATCAGTATCAGGTTGCATAGCGACATGATATACCCATCTGGCTGAGCTACCGAGAAGTGAGTTTGGAGAGTTCACCCAACGCCAGATAATTAGGTTTCCTTATTGTTTGCTACTGAACGTTTGACTGAAAGAACTAAATTGACAGTTGGTTTTGGCATAAAGTAGCATTGACTCAGGCTTAATCTTACACCCAGTCAGAGTAAGAAGGTTTCTCCATCTAAGAAGTATTGCTACACACAATATTTTAATGTTGAGGCTGTCAGTTTTTGTTTTATAATGTTGTCCAATACTTTTGATAACAAAATAGAAGGAAATATACTTACCCTCTGGCATCAGAGATATGGCTTTACAATATAGATACTTTTCTCACCTGTTGGCATTTAGTGATTTCATTTTGGCTTTTAATTTGGACACAATATATTTAGGAGATGTGCTGTGATTTTTTTTATTACAAATCCATGATTTGCCAAACATATATAACAGACTTATTCTCTATGTGGGTTTATATTAAGTACTGAAGATGAGTTTAAAGGGTATTGGGAAAGCCCTCTTAGTCACCTGAATGTTTTCTCTCTAACAGCTAGATTAAGTCTGAATTTTCAAAGCTAGAGATTCATTCTTTTGACTCAGTCTCCTCAAGGAATAGGTTTACACTTGATACCTTTTTGGTCATCAATGAATTAAAATGAATGACTACCATATGAAATCCTTTCCTATAAGAAGAGAGATGCAGGGCAATCAACGGAGGTGAAAGGAGAAGAGGAGGGGGGCACTAAGGAAAGAAAGGAAACAAAATACAGTGAAAGAGGTGGAATGTCCAAAACAAACTGTGAGTAATACACACCCCTGAGTAAAGCTAGTTGATGTATTCCCATACCCACTTAAATACTACGATGTCATGTCCATTTGAAATTCTGGTTACAGGTCCCAGATTTAAAAGCAAAGTAATGAATACAAGTATTAAAATTGCTTGTGGACCAAGGCAAAAACCACTAGGTAGGAACAAACATACAACTTACCCACTGGTTAAATATACTTCCCAGTAGCTCAAATGGTAGAGAATCTGTCCAAAATGCGAGGAACCTGGGTTTGATCCCTGGGTTGGGAAGATCCCCTGGGGAAGGGCATGGCAACCCACTCTAGTATTCTTGGACATGGACAGAAGAGCCTGGTGGACTACAGTCCATGGAGTCACAAAGAGTCAGACACAACTGAGCCACTAACACTAAACACCTCTCTGATCTGAAAGATCTTGCTGCAGTGTAATTATCTGGTTTGCACTTTATTATCTTCTGGTTTGCAAAATATGGGCTTCCCTGGTGGTTCAGTTAGTAAAGAATCTGCCTGCAATGCAGGAGACCTGGGTTCAGTCCTTGGGTTGGGGAAGAAGAAGGAAATGGCAACCCACTCCAGTATTCTTGCCTGGGAAATCCTTATAGCCAGAGGAGTCTGGCAGGCTACAGTCCATGGGGTCATAAAGAATTGGACATGACTTAGTGACTAAATAACAACGAGGGTTGTTGTTTTCTTTAATAGGAAAAAAACAATTGTTCCTGAATTAAATTCAAAGGGCTATAAAAAGTTAACATGTCATTGACATGTGATTTCTGTTTTGTTAAAAATATGTATCAAAGAATTATTTCATTTAGATCTTGTTTATTTTTTTTTCTTTAAGACAATTCAACATTTTCTTCACTGGGCATGTTTCTGTTATTCTTTTATATGTGCAATTTAGATAAATAGTTGAAATTAAATCCACAGATTACAGTGATCTATCAAAAGACCATCTACCTTTAAGTATCAGAAGTTTCTTTTTTTATCATCTAAATGTTTCTAGAAAGTAGCTTTACTGTTCAGTATATATAATTAGATTAATCAGCATCACTGTTGCCTCCTCTACCCTTGACTCATCCAATAAGTTACATTTTACTCTAATGTTCAACTTTCAGCTGCCAATTACATTCCATAAATAATAATAATAATAAGCATATTATTTTCTCTCTGGCATCAAAATAACTAATTCCAACTTCACTGCAAACATTTTACAGGTGAGAATTTACAGGGGAAAATGATTTCCAAACCTGTGACTAATACATTTTTCCAGCTCATTGTTGTTCCAAATTTCCCATCTGCACCAATTCTGAAAATTCAGCACAAACAACGTTTTACTTCAGATTAAACAAACACGTTCTGGTAGTGGAGCATGCCATGTCTAACCTTTGCAAGTCGGGAAACGCTTGGTCACATTCCTTACACTCCTGAATCGCGTGTATCTCTCGGAGATCATTTTCACTCTCAAGCTTTTGTTGGAAGTCCTCTTCCACCATTGAGAAAGCCGAATGGGGAGTGCTGCATGGGAACTTCTGGTGATCTGCTAGCTCAGCCTTGGACTCAAAGAGCTGGTCACAGTCTTCACAGCGGTATTGTCGTTCTTCTGTGAAAATAATTCAGGTGTTATCAGAACTAGGGGATCAGGAAGCACTGCCACAAACCAGGAGTTCTCATCGAATTATGAAAGACACAATAGAAATTATTGGGTTGTCCTTTGCACCACTCCCATTTTAACATGGATTAGAAATAATAAATGTGGAGAAGCTAGCACAGAACCTAGAATTGTAACAGAAGTGATCACAGGGGAGCCCAGATAGTCTTCTTATCAGATAAAACTTTATGATGAAACCCTTCCAGGTTTTAATATTCTCAGGATATATAAAGTCATAATGACCATTTACCGAGCATCATTATGACCTCAAACCTGTTCATGGATTATTGATTTTCCTAAAACTTGGCTGTGAGGAATTATACATCAGATTTGTTTCCCAACTTTCTGATGAGAGTACTGAAGCTCAGCAAGTTCAGTAACAAATCAAGAATTATAGAACTGAGTAGTTATGTCAAACCTTGAACTGTTTCTGTCCCAAAGCCTTCTCACTGTGCCACTTTACGTGTAGAAGACATAGGAGAGTCCCTGTCTGAGCCTTACTCAAGCCTGGCTAATATCAATAAACTTGGAAATGCTTTAACGTTCGTCATTTCTTATAATGGGACACGGCATGATTTTAGCACTTTTCTAGGCTCATTTATGTTCCCCCAGGGTCAGTGCTAATTGGCATGGCTTTACTAAAGAGCCAACATATCATGAATTTGCACTTGAAATCAGTAAGATAAATAAATGGTAATAGTGGGAGACTAGAGATAACAAGGTGATAGAGTATCAGGTAGTGACAACATTGTTTCTATTCCTTCCACTGGCAGAGCTTTTAGCCCACTCATGAGGCCATAAATGCTATGCCCTGATCACACCGACACAACCACAGGAGTCCTGCAAACGGCTCACAATGCGGAAAGACACAGAGGACAACGAACAACATGATACACAGTCAGTGTTGCAGACCTACAGCCAGGACCTATAGCCAGTTATTCATTGACTGAATGTCTTAGTCTGAATATTTTAGTCACCTACCAGATGTGAGGCATTTTTGCTAAGGAAGGGATACATAAGTAAGCCAAGGGGATACACATGAGAACAAATAGGGTGATACATTTCATGACAGATCCATGCACGGGAACTAAGCGAGCCCAGAGGAATGTGCCAAATCCATCCATCCTGGGGGACAGAGGTTTAGAAAAGATTTTGTAATGAAAAATCAGCTGAGTGGAGCAGGTTGAGGGCGGGAATAGCATGGACCAATGAAGAAGGCAAGAAAGAGCAAAAAAAATGTGGGCTCATAGAAAGGCAAAGCTGTAGTAAAGTGTGACAGGTTTATAGGACGCATGTAGGGGAGGAGTGGGAAATGAAGTTAGCGAGGGTAGTATAGGTTACTAGGGGCTTTTTAGGTCCATGCTAAGAAGGGTACAGAAAGCCACTGAAAGACGGAATACCCCACTGCAGCCTGAGAAGCCATGCAGAGAGATCAAATGGGTCATCATTGCTATAATCCACACACAATACTGGTTTAGATAAAACTAAACCAATAACACAGGAGCCAGAAAGGTAAAGAAATTAGTATGTAGATTCAGTGGGGTTTGTCAGTTTTGGACTTGGTTAAAGAAGAGGGAGGTGTTTAAAAATAAATCACCTCAGCTGTAAGACGGGTTTCTCAATAACATCAACTAGGTAATGGAAATATTTCTTATAGTTTGTGACACTATTCACATGTTTAAGATCTAACTTTAGGATCTCAGCCAGCAGTCTGAACACAAACAACCTCCAGGCCACATAATACATGAAAAGGCATAGGATTTAGAGATGGCAAGACCTTGGTTTGAATGCTAACTCTACCACTTTCTAGCCAATTTATGTAGTCTTATGTGGCCTTGTTTCCCTATCTGTATAATGGAAATAAGATCTTTCTTAAAGGTTTGCTCTATGTTTAAAAGACTACAAAGAACACTAAATGAAGAGCCTATAACGTCGAGCATTCAGTATGTGTACAAAGCATGTATTTTATTTTCTCTTTCCTAAGAAACATTAACTCCTAGGAGTATGAAATACAAATCACCATTTAAACATTATAGACATTATATAATGTATCTGGTATATGTATGGATATGGATATGACACATTGAAAATAAAAAACAATGGATGTGTTCAAGAGCATTGTAAACATAGGTTTACTTTATGAAAAGTAGCCCTAAAAGAAAAACAGTCACCTCTGTTTATACTTTTTAGAATAGTACACTAAATATTTATACTTCAAAAAATAATTATTTGAAAACCTTTTGAGAGCAAACATTCACTGATTAAAGATTCCTCATACCAGAGTAAGCCCAAATATACTCATTTTTATCATCTAAGCAGTCCTTGCTGTCAAAGAGCCCTTTTCCACTGGGTCAGGTTCCCCATTCAGGCTCAAACTCTACCAGGATAGCTGGCAAGTCTGGGTTTCTGACACCATTTACTTGTTACAGTTTTTAAGAGGAAAACAATTTCCAAAAGGCTCCCCAAAATACAACTGGTATAAATCTACAAAGAGGCAGAATGCAGCTTAGCCAAAGTAAAAAATGTTAAAGGAAGGAGTCAGCCAATAGTGGTAGCTTCCTCCACAGGAGATGCAGAAGCTGAAGCTAAGGTTCTCCTGTTGGCAATGCCAGCCAGATGGGAAATGCAGCCAGCCCCAAATCAACCTTTCAGATAAGCTGGGATGGGTACCCCTTCCTACTGATCCTTCCAACTATGAAACACTCTAAAGACACCACTAGATTATGCTGAATGAAGCCCCATTGTATTAAGAGAGAGAAACAGGAAAGAAAAAAATATTAAGTGCTCATCCCAATAATACAAATCCATACAAATAAAATTCCCTTTTACTCTCACCTGAATATACATCACTAATCATCAAAATTATTTTTTATGCCACCTTCTTTGATTTAGAATAGGTCCCTGACAAATACAAATTCCTCTGACTCTAAAATTTCCTCATCTGTACTTTTTTTCCCACCCTACAGCTGCCTCCCATGTGATCATGCTGGCTAGGATTTTACTCAAGCAGAAATATTTTTTTTCCAGTAATAGAATATTAAGTGGGAGGAACAACTGCGAGATTTTCAAAAGCCCCAAACCAAGCTCCCTGAAATGTCTTTGGTAGCGTGAAAGTACTCTCACCAGCGTCTAAGGCATTGACAAAAGGTTTACTTATGTGATATCTCAGTCCAGATATTCAAAATTACTTTGACCTCCATTTCAGAAAAGACCTCTGCTTACTTTAGCTTCACTGTAATATTAGCCAGGTGTCACACTAAGAAAATAGGCACTCTAGGGGACAGAATTTGTAAAGCTGATAATGACTAGCCAGGGAAACTGACAGACACCAAGCGTGATGGATCCTTTGACAGGCTCCATCACAATCTCCAAGTGAGGGTGGGGCGGATGGCAGCGTGAGTGGTACTGACCGTGGATATCTGGCGCCATGGTTTCATGGGAATAGTCTTCACTCTTCATGAACAGCAGGAGCTCCTCTCCTGGTGCGATGTCTGCGACTACTCTATAAAATATCTTCAAAAGACAACGAACGTGGGAAAGAGAAAGAGATGTGACTGTTAAGAAAGGGCAAGACATACACGAAGATAACTGTTCATTTCCCCATATTTTAACAAAATACTCCTTTTCATTTTCATCAAAAGAACTACGACTTCCTATTTTATACACTGAAAATTAGCCCTCTGATGACGAACGGAAAGCTGGGACTCTCATGCCAATTCACAAATCTTTTTTCAACTCCCACTTGACAAGTCAAATTTTCTAAATGCAAGGCTTGCTGTGTCACATTCACCTTGTGAAATGTTTAACCAAGAATTTAAACATTTATTTATGATGATGTTTAAGAGACATGAAGAGATCACCAGAGAAAAGATGATCCCTTCTCTGAATTCCTTACTCTGGTAAACCATGCACAGCTGATTGATGCCTGTGCCCTGCATTATCCAGCCATGGCTGGGCAAAGGCTGGCAGGGACAGAATTACCTCCCCTCTTGACCATGTTCTCAAAAGTAGCACGTTCTCAACAAGGTGCTTTTAAGGCAACAGTCTGGAGGGACCCAACATAAAGAATCATGAAAAGATCTGAAAAAAAAACATAGTTTTAAAAGAGAGTGTTTCTTTTTTAAAACACTGCACCCCCTTTTATCAATCAAAAGTGATACTCACAGATCCAGGACCTGCCTTCAAGACCCAGCTCCTGATCCCACTCTTTGAAAGCAAGCATTATGCTTTCAATTGATTCTTTTACCAGGGTTTGGGGGTGGTGCTTATTCCTCTTACTTTCACACAAAATGTTGATGAGAGGAAGGGTTGAATAAATCCATTAATGACTGACTAAAAGCAGTGTGGCAAGTATGGAAAAAATCCTGACCTATAATTTCCAAGAGCTGCCTACCTTTTCCCTGACCAGCTCAGTGACCTTAGGTAAGTCATTGCCCAATTTACTTGTCCAGGCTTCAGGGTTTCTTCATTTATAAAGGCATTTAGTTCTGATTTGCAACATATATAAACATCAAATCATTATGTTGCATACCTGAAACTAATATAATGGATATATCAATTATATCTCAATATAAAAATGACTTAATCATGAACATGTTTAAGGTGCTTTTTCATTTTAACACAAAAGGTTTTTAATTTTTAATTCTAAGATTATGTATTAAACAAAAATTCTTAAATGAGAATAATTACATTCACATACAGACACACACATACATACAAATTCCACCAAAAGTAACAATAACAACAACAAAATCAGAGATTCAATTCTGCTCAGTCTCAATGCAATAAGGTGAAAAATCACATAACACAAATTGGCATACCCTGCTAAGAAAAGGGAAGGATCTACTTTGAGAAAACTGCTCTAATTGTGGTTTCTTGCAGGATCACTTAATAGTTCAAACTGAGAAAAGCTGAGTAATTTAATGTCTTATGAGATAAAAAGAAATGTGCAGAACTTTAATTATATTTATTTGTTTATCTTTCGAAAAGCAGAGGACATTAAACAAAAGTACGTGCCTCTTCATTCCAGTAGGTGGCTCTAAACTCCAATTGTTTATTTTTCTTTAAAAAGACCAGAGTACAAAACTGTGTTAAATTCAAAAAATAACTCAATGAGGAGTATTTTCTGCTTAGTTTCTTTCCTGTCAAAATAGAATCATTTTTTTGTCACGCAACAGTAATTTAACCACATGAAGCTGGTTTACAGAAAATAATGCCAAACATAAAATGTTCCTCTAATAGTATATGACCTAAGATTCTTTATCTCTATCCATAGATAGAATCCAGACTATCTTAGGAAAATAACTCCTTGTTATGTGCTGATTCTATAAAAACCAGAGAATTTATAGTTTGTATCTTATTAACCGTAACATTCATATTTTCCTTTCTTTGGAAGTACATTGAGAGGAACAGACTGCTCCAAAAGTTACCAGGTTAAAAAAAAAAATGTGTTCATTTGCTTTTTTTCCCCCTAAACCTTCTAGTTAAACGCTTGTTAGTACCTTGTTTCATTCTAGAATCCTAGTTCCCCTTAGAAAACAATGGACTTCTCTCAACAGTTTGAATCACCTCTTCTTTTGGCATCTCTCAAAGGTTTAACTTATTAGCTTCCTTTCCAACAACATGTTGACATTTGAATTGTGACATATTAGAACTTTTCGGTGGCTTCTCGGAAACAGTGAGGTTAAAGAGACAATATCCCGCAAGACCGTAAAATGGTACAATTGTCTGTGTTGGGGAATGCTGCAGAGACACACAAGTCAGATCACTGGAAGAAAGTATTATGATATCATTATTTCTTTGGCATCCACTATTTATCATGTCTCTTTTAATTCCATTTTAGATTTACTCAATCCAGTGTGAACAGTCCAAGAAACAAAAGAAAGTGATGGATACGTTGTAACCATATATTAGAAAGACAATTCTCTTTGCCGGGACATAGATCACTACTGTAATTTCCCTTTAAGTGTCCAAATTGTCATGCGAAGAATACTGAGTGCATAAAAAATAAAAGACACGGAAGAGTGTTGATGTTGGCTTTATTTACTGGAGGTAAAAGGTGACATTCCAGGCCACGAAAGGCAAGGCTAGGCAGTGTGGGTTTTAACTTCAGGGTGTTCTTTTCGATTTTAAGTGAATTTTTATGGTGCTCATGAAACTGAAGTTTGAAAAGATCTGGCAAGAGCCCGACCTAATGAGGGCAGATTCTGGGCATGCTTCCTCATATCACATAAGAATGTGCTTGAAATCCCATCTACCACCCTTAGAAATCCAGCGCTTTTTTTCAAGGTGTTGCTACCACTTGCCATTTCATCATATCTCATGTCTTTAGATCTTAAAGAGACTTAAGTAAAATTATGTCTTTCCTCTTATAATTGCAGTGGCCCCAAAGTATAATTTGAATACTTGGATTCAGAGATGTCCACATATAAAGCTGGTTTACGTCCTAGCAGTAATAATACACCAACAGGCATTTGGGAAGTGAGAGGAGGACTTTAAATGAAAACATAATGACAATTTGTTGCCTCAAAACAATTATGTGGGGGGAAAATGGAATGGAATGCTGGTGGAATCAAGCCTTTCAGAAAATAAGATGTCACAACTATGTTTTTATGTTATAAAATAGGTCTTTTAGGCAAATAAAAAATATAATTAAAAACCTAAGTGCTTTATGCAGTTTCTCCCGCAGGTTTGTCTATTAAGTATGCTCGACCATGCTTATAAAAATATAATTATAACATCTTTAAAATCAGTATATTCTCAAAACTTCAACTATATTGCAGCCCTATGAACTACAGGTCATCCGAGTTAGGTACCAGGAGCAAAGACACTATTAACATAACCTCTCTGTATTTTGTGTTTGAGAAAAATGGAAGGGAATCAGTTCCTCTGTTAAATTCCATAAAAGAGTTAACAGGTCTCTTCCATCAGGGGGTTTTATGGAAAAAACTATCTGGAACCAAAATAAAAATGTCCTGGATCTGGGATTCTGTGATGAATTCAACTCAAGTATTTAAAGAGGGACTCAAAAGTCTCAAACACTTAGAAAAAGTTGGAATGGATATAAAAAGGTTGTTGATTTATTATTTTGCTGGGTCTCTCAGAATGCTCTTTAAGAAGGGAAACAACTCCTCCCATTATAAGGTGAAAAATAGAGGAATAGGGCCTTACAGTCTAAAAAAAGAGGATTATATGAGAATTCCATTTTTTAAAAGTCATGATAAACATTTTAAAACTATGTTAACTCCTTTAGACTTTTCTTTTTGGTAGCTAACACACCAAAGTGCAGAAATACAACATGTTATGAACATGACCTAACTCATAGAAACTTTTGAAAGTTAAGATGGTCTTTTCATTCACAGAAAAAATATAATTTTCCCAATATCTTGCTGGACTCTTTTTAATATTTCCAGAGAGCTTTTTATCTTTATCCTTGTAAGTATGGATTTTATATCTGGATCTCTGAATACTTTAATTTATAAGAATAAATATTATGGTAAATGTTTTAACAGATCTTTATGTATTCTTTTATTTTTAAAACTTGCTAAAAACAACACACTAGTGGAATTTCTATAAATGTTTTTTAAAAATTCTAAATAATTCAGATATTTGAAGATAAAACTCGAAATCTCCCAAATTGTTCACTTTTACTACTGGTGAAATTCACAATTTAAGGCATAAATATAACATTATACACGTATATAGAAATTGGTTATTTGTTTTAATTTGTTTTAATCAAACCTTGTAATGAATGGTTCCAAATGTCAAAAGGATATCTGTTCAGTTAAGGCTAAGCTACAAGTGAAAGGCAGTGGCGATGTGGATTTGATTTAGCAAATTTAGACAGCCAAAAGTTATATTTTCATATAATGTTATATATAAGTACATATGTGCTTGGATATGTTATATATATTTTATATGTGATTTACAAATGTGATGAAGTATATGTTTGAGGGAACTTTTTAAAATCAGCAATTTATTGTATTAATATAAATTAATATTTAATGGCATATGATTAATTCTAATTATATATCATAAAAGTTATATATTTTATAAATTGCATATTATATGTAATATATGCTATATATAACAATTTATTATGTACAGTTGGAGCTGAAATTAATCATACTTTATTAAATATTCATTTTCTTTTGTTATTTAAGCCCAAGAGTACAGTCACTAAAGAAGGTATGGACACTATAAGCATTCTGATAGGAGAGGTAATAGGATATAAAAGACTTTCAGATTAATTCTCTTTTATACTGTCAGAGCCTGTGTTCAACCAAGTCCTCCATCAAACTGATGATGGCTACCATTTGTATTTATAAATGGTAATAATGTGGGTTCTTGTTTATAATCTTATAAAATAGAAAAATCTAGAATCTGTCAGACCAGACTTGCTGTCTGGTTTGCTATGCCTGGATCGATTTAAAGTATTACACTCACACTACTGAGACAGAAGAAAAATTCAGTGCACAAGAGGGAAAACAAGAAAGAAAGAAAACACATCATTTACTTTTAAAAAGATGAACAAGGACTCATTGTTATGAATTCCCGTTTATTTTTCCTGGTCAAGCACTGGAAGTTTTATTTATGCTTAATAGACTACATTTGGCATGTCTGAAAATGGCAGAAGTGTGAATTATGAGTGACCTTCAACCTATTCAGGAAGTTGTAATAATTGAAATAATAGAGAAATGTACTCCCTGCAAAATCTGTACTGAGACAACTTTTTCAGACTATTGCTGTCTTTTCTGTCTTTTCACTTTGAAGTAGATAGTTGATTCCTTCTCTCCCAACTACCACTATTCAGCCTGAATGCTTTATTTTCTACAGCTTCATACCAGTCTGAAACTAGGAAAAGGTGAATGGAGCTTTAACATTTAGAGGCTGGGTGGGAGGGGAGGTAAGTGACAGTTTGCACATCTGAACAGAGTCAATATTTGATATAAACACATCTGTCAGTCTTGGTGCTGCAGAGGTAACACCTAGCCCACAGAGACAACGCGTGCACACGTGCTGGCTTTAGGAAGGGTGCTCTAGACCCCTGATCTATCCACAGCGATGTGGAGAACCCCAATTCTGGAGGGCAGGAGTAGTGTCAAGTTTTTTCACCTCTAAAAGAAGGACCCTGTTACACATTCTAATCCTGATTAAAAAGAGATAACAAAAAGTGTATTCAGCAGACAGAGATTAATAATAGAATGTAAAGAAATTTGTCCAACAAAATGGAAACACTGTCATGGCCAAGCTTTGCTAAAGCAAACCATTCTTAGTTTCTCCAAAGACACAGTATTCTGAATTTGTCTTCAAGGTAACAGTATAAAGACTAGAAAATATTAACAGAGAAATATCAGGTACAGGTCTTGCTGTATCTGCTTTCAAACCAGAAATATATATAGATACACTAGCTACTTTCAGAACAAAAATATTAATGGAGAAGCCCCCCACACACACATTTTTATTTCTTCCATAATAACATGAAAAGAAAGCCAAGTATAATTTATTGGATGAAATAAAACAGAGAGAATTACTGTTGATTCTAGTTTGCAAGAATAGGGCAAGTGATAAAGATCCACTTATTATTAGACCTGGAGCTTGTTGTGTAACCAGCCTGGAAGTTTTGCAAGCATCCTGTTAAATAACCTCTAAAGATCAAGCTATAGACCCCGCAAGAAATATTCATTAGCCACCTGTCTTTAATGTGGCCATTTTGTCTGACTCTATGAAACTGATTATCCTCAACAGTTTCAGACTGCTCAAAAAGAGAGGAAACTAAAGATCTTTGGGTTTTTAACTAGGCTGGAGACATTTCTTGTGTTCTTAACCAACACGTTTTCCTCTTTGATGGCTTGTGATCTATTCTGACACCTAACTTTTTGGTGCTATTCCAGAAATAGCTAGACTCTGGTATGGGTGTGATGCTTTGAGATCCTCCTGTATATAAAATGTTGTGTACATACAAACATGAATTACTTAAAATGCACAGATCATCTTTTTAGTGAACTCACATGCTTTATCAATCTTCATAAAAATTCCTACCTTCTGTAGTGCTATGACAGGTCTGTGTGCTGGGCACAATTACATGATGGAAGCTTTTTTGGGGGGAGGGGATTTATTTGTTTTATCATGTGAATAGCAAATGACAAACTATGTCTGAGACAGTTTCATCTTCGGGTGAAGGAAGTAACTTATCAGCCAGACGACACCCCCTCAAAGTCCGCTTAGGCACCGTTCACAAAGCCAGTCTCTGGGTAATGCCAGCTGGCATTCATCTTAAAACAGCAGAGCATAACTTTGGTATAAAAGTGGAACTTGACTTAAAAACAAAGCAAAGAAAATGGCCAAAGCCAATAATTTTTAACATCAAAAGAGGTCATAGAAAATGCGGACAGAAATCCTTCTAAAGGAAGAGCAAATTAATGAATTACCTGACACTTGATGCAAACATGTTTAAAAAGTAGAAAGAGACTAAGATACTATATTCTGCTTTTATGTAGTTGATCTCCCCTGCTTTTTTGCACAAATTACATTAATTGAATGATGCAGGCATGCTTTTTTTTTCTAAAAGCCAAAGAAAATAACTTGATAATCGAGCCTATAATAAGCCTGCAATAATAATACTGTTGTAGTGTCCCAGGAGGCTGATAGCACCATTGACTTGGACCCAAGGAGAGGGAGGGCGGGTGTGCCACTCAGCCATGATGGTCCTGGAAGCAGTTAAAACTTTATAAGGTAAAGCACAAACGAGAACAATGCCTATTCCAGCTGAAAACACTGTAGGATCTTGCTGCTGTTCCTCAACCACAAGGGAGCTGGCAGCATCCCTTCAGGGAATTCTGACTATGCAGTCTCTGAGGGGCACTCTTTCTTCTAGGTCTTACTTCTTCAAAATATACATTGGGCATTAGATAATCTCTTATCGACGCATTTCGCTTTCTTTAGAGTGAACGGCAGACTTCTCTTGGTCTACTTACTAAATACCAGCTGTCAAGGGCCTGTTTAAAAATGAAAGGACTTATCACCTTGTGTAAATGACAAGATTAATAATGTCTTGGGTTCCTGAGAACTTTATTCCACTTGTAGACCATGTTAGGGCAGGCCAGGAGCTTGAATAAAAGTGTGTTCCTTTCTGTGGTGCAGAATACACACATAGCTATAAAACATTAGCCCAAAGTACATGCCCAGATCGCTCTTGGAATCATGAAAGGAAAGGTAAGTCTTGTGTCAGTCGAAAAAGTTCACTTTCATGAATAGGGCCTTAGCGATCTGTCTGATTACAACCAAAATGATTTCACCACGAAGAAGTATTAGAGGAAAACTTGTGTCTAGAGAGCTATTTCATAAGTACACTAAGCTTGTGAACATGTCCGAGATAAGAGCTGGCCTAATGGGAAGGTGGGTGTGGGTTGTGGATCTTCTTGCCTTTAATCTAGGTGATGGGTATGGCAACATGGAGGTCTGAGGAAACTTCTCCAAGAACGGAGGCAAAGGTGGGAGTGGGGTGAGGCCAAACCTAACACAACATGCCCTACCCATCCATCAGAATGGGTGTGAAAGTAAGGAATCGACAAGACGTCAAAAAAAAGGACATCAGAGAATCCAGATTTTAAAAAAACAAAACACTCAGTAAATCATCTAGGTGTTTGGTATACCTGACATTAGACATATGAGTGCTTTCATTTGTAATGAAACTTCTAAATAATTGATAAACGATTTTCATGCTTCCTCTGCACATTTGGTCCTCTTGAGGACCTCTTCTGGAAAGAACTTTCATCGTCCAACATTCTGCCTCTGCTCCTGCCCTGAGCTACTTCCCAGTGCCAGGCCTGTACCCACAACCAGGAACAAGTCAGACCGTTAAAATACAAAAATACTGTACTGAAGCATTGTCTCTCTCAGCAAATATTTCCAGCTAAAAGCTGTGCCATAGCAGTGTAGCTATGTAACACTGTAAAGAAACTTTATGGAATAAGGGAAAAGATAATTAGGATTTCAAGGATAAAGAACCTTGGGTGTTTTTAGTGGATCTACTCTTTTATGACTAGAGTGTGACTTAATTTACTAGTGTCTTTGGTGCAGCCTTCATTCACAAAGGTAAATTACTATAGTTAATATACTATTTTCAGGGGGGAATAAGGATATTAGTCAGAAGCTGCAGCTACTTAGAAATTATGGTTTATCAAGGGTGCCAGTGTTTTCAGAATTTCTATCTCCAAAAAAAGTCACTGCAACAATTCTGAAAACATGCAATAAAAAAGATATCTAAAAACAACAAACTTGAGTCTTCTAGGGAGCACTGTCAAGAAAGAAAGCTGCCACAAAGCTCACTCTGGCCTGGAAAAAAAAAATCTGCAATAAAACAACTTGCAGAATTCTATTGGAAGATTTAAACTCAGGAAAATCCCCTCAAATAAAATGCTTGTAGAGAGGTATTAGGAAAATGTTCACTGAATAGCCTTTGTTTTTATGATACAAAACAGATTACATCCTTTATCAACTTTACCTGAAAATCAAAATCCAGGCTGTTTCTAAGTACTTCATCACCCCCAAACAAATCAAATATGAGTTTTACCCAGGATGCATGTTCTGACTGTACCACTATTACCAAACTGCATTATCATCTTCAGCAGACACATTCTTTCTGTTTTACAAAACTCCTTCACATCATTATAAAACTGATCCAAATTGACTAAACTTGATCTTTAATAAAAGAATTTTTAAAAATGCATATCTTTGCAAAAGTAAAGATATGTAATTTATACCCTCTTTTTTATTTTAGGTCATCTTTTCTTCGCTAGGTAACCTAATTATCACAGTGTCTAGCTTGTAGTTGAACGATTCCTCCAAAATTCTTCTTTTTTATAGTCCTGGACTTATTTAAAATTCATTTTATAAACTTGAGCTGTATCTAAGAATCAGAGCAAAGAGAAACACTTTTTACAGTTTCTGGTCGAGTGCTTCATTCCCTTTTGTGTTGGGCAGGTGAGTTGATGTTGTTCATGTTTCATAATTACTCCTGATCTAGGGTGTCTCTTTATACCTGGATATTAAATATCTCACACAATGGGAGTGTTCATTAAGTGATGAGTTATGCTTATTCACCATTTGGCAGCTCCTATTCCTCACGGAAAAGAGTGAAAAAATAGACCTAGAGAACCTCTTTAGTCAGCTCTTTTATCATTCACATTTCAAAGCTGACTGGAATTGCCAGTCTTAAATGACTTTTAGAAAAGATGCATATAGACTTAAAGATGAGTATGTTTATAATATATACATACACTATTTTGGTGTCTGCTCTCTTTTGTAAACTGGGTTAAGTATGATTGTATGCATATATGCCTATCACACAAATCTGACTTTTACTTCTGACTTTCTTCTCTTGTTTATGGGTGAACTTACTTGACCATATAATGTCAATTTCACAACTATGTTATTTGATATGCACTCTGTTACCATTTTAGATTTCTGCCAGCATAATACGTAAGTTTAAAATGAGAACTTACAGAAATAATAGTATATGTCTAATATTGGTCTTTTATGATTTTCCTAATTAGCTAGTTTCCTTGATTCTTCAGTTAAAATACATAAACATGTTATTCATTAAGATATGAGACCAGCATATTTTCTTTTGAAAGCAATGCATTTTACAATGTGAACCTCAAAAGTAACCACATGAAAATTATAAATGCCTACTCTAATAAGCAAACTAATTCATACTTATGAATAACAAAATAGTTTCCCTTTTTAATGTAATCACAACTCCCAAGGACAAAAGCATATTTATAAAAAAAATTTAGACATAAATATTAAATGAAAAAAAATACATTATCCACAAGTCTCATTCTTCAAACCATCTTTTCACCAGTCCTACAACAGTTTTGTCTGTTTAAGGAACTAGCTCTTATTGTCAGTAAATATGAATACCAAATAATTACTATGATATAATTATATTATTTCATCTTAAAACTGCCTTTTGAGGAGTTCAAGTTACTTTTTAAAGAAACATCACATGCACAATTCATCCATTTATAATACCTAGGTATTTCCCACATCGACAAAATAGTCAGTGCTCAAAAAATGTTTGTTGTTGATGGTGACAGTAACTCATATGATAGACTTGGGATATTTTCTGTTCATAAGCAATAGGTAATTTAATAATGACCTACTTTGTTCCAATAATGCCTCTTGTTTTCTTACGGCAAGGGAAAAAACGATTGGTTTATTACTTTTGATATACGTTGAAGATTTTTAAATGATTCCCATTTAAAGTGAATTTTATAATTTACTACCTCTTATACAAGTTAGTCAGTAAAAATTATCTGGTAGCTGGTAAAATGCCAAAGAATAATCTCATAACAATGATTGAAATAGAGTCATAGACCATATGATGCTAGCATTACTTACCAGCTTTCAATTGGAAACATCTAATTTAAACTTTTCTTTTTCTTGGTGGTGATTTTTATAGTAGATTTGCCAAGCAACCAATTTAATATGATCTTTGAAACATACTTGATTTAGGTAACCATTGGTTTAAAAGAAATAAATGATGATAGTATAATTATAATCTAACCCAATGATGTTTATAAAACACAAATTAACAGGTTGAACTTCTTGTTGTTTTAGGTATTATCATACTAAGTTACAAGATTCATAACCTTACTTTATTGAGTGCAAAATATGTTTCATGATATTTTCATGATCTTGTTTCATAGTCATTGTTATTAAAGTTAACCTCATTGCATGAGCTTCCATAAAGCAATTTCCAGCAGTGATACTTTCAAACTATTCACATCAACAACAACAGAAAATGTATTTGATTAATCTAAAAGTGTTTCTTGTTTATAATTAAGCAAACCAAATGCACAATCAGATAAGCGCACACATAGATCATACATCTATATCTTCATACTATTTAAAATAAAATCTATATATTTCAAGTGTATCACTTGCAATTTCTGCAAAAATTCAGTGTTCTTGATTAGTTCAGTACTTTGTATGAATGACTCCTTATTATGAAGGCAAAGAAAAACTGGTAAAGAATAACTATTAATAAGTAGTATTCAGTTTTTAAATCATTCAGTCATACACAGACGACTAGAGCATTTCTGAAGTTTTACTAGCACAAAGTAAAGAAACTACCCAAAAAAGAAGTACTGAAAGAAAGTAATACTGAAAATTACTTTATTCTGCATCTTATATTTGGGCATTACCTTTCACCATATCAAAAAACAGGCCACAAGGGTCTACTGCAACTCACTGTTATTTTTATTCTTCAGGCTTCACTGATACTTTAGTGCTCTCCAAGAAAGACAAGAAAATCTTTACAACATACCTGATCATTTATCTGGCATGCAACGAGGTTGTGCTGATCATAACAGCCAGCGAACCTGATGTACTTGAGCCAGCTTCCTACATCTGGTTGACTAGCATCTATGCAGAACTTCACATTGCAAAACTCATCTAAGATCTAGAAAGAAGAAGATGAGAACAATCGATTTCTATATCAGTTCATTCATTAGAATAATTAATTGCTTGAAAATATTTTATTCAAATGTATGTTTCCTACTTCGAATCCTTATGAGGAAAGAAGTCAGACATCATGCACATTAATACAGAAGGAATAATAGTAAGTTATCTTAGAAGTGGCAGTGGTACTGCTTTTAAAGGAACAAAGCAATTGTAAATTACTACAGAAACTGATCAATTGGTTTCAAAAATGTCAGATTCCTTATTTTGCATAAAAGAGTGCTATTTTGTCCAACGTGATTTTTACAAAAAAAAATATTGAACACCATATATTAGCATAATATTTCTAAACTGTAGAAGTCAATATTTTATGTTAAGATAGTCTTCCCTTGTAAGCATATACTTTCACATTTTTGTACTTTAATGCAATTTAAAACTTTAATCTAAATATTGTCAAATTCCTTTTTAGTTTGTATTGCACTACAATGAAACAAATCACACCCTTATCTGAAGAAGAGAGTAAGATCTGTCTCATTGATGCTACTGACCAAAGAAAAACAAATGAAAATAAATAATTGGTAAACACTTGTGCAAAATATGTCAACCTAAAGTTTTAGGTACCCTATGCCAATGCATATTTCAGTTTAATGTTTTGTAAGTTAAACACCAAAACTGGCTTGTGAACAAGTAAAAAATATATACAAATATTGTAATAAATTGCCATCATTATATATGGTTATGTATTGTTATTTTTCATGAAATTTTACATTTGACCTATGTTAAATATTAATTACTACTCAGGATACCTATTAAACTAAAACTGAAATGGGAAATGTCCATTTTTAAAGTTGTGTCTACTTAAAGGAGGCTATTCAGATTCACTAGCAGCAATGTTGTTAAACACCAATATTAAAAGCTGCAGAGTTGTTGACCTGATGGTGAATAACTAGAAAGTCTGGTAATGTTAATGTCAATCAGTTAACCCAAACCTGAGGACGTTTCCTATCAAAGACTAAACACTATAGTCCAGAACATTAATTGATGAATTAAATAACCCCCTCCCCCTCAGAACTCTGCTGTATCTATACCTGTAAAAGTTAAAACTAAACTCTGGTGTGTATAGACCAAAAGCAATTTTGCACAGAATTCAGGTAATCACTCAGTTACAGATTCAAGTGGTTAACTCACCACAAACTTCAAGAAGCCCAGTGCTCTGAGGGCCCTAGTCAAGAGGCATTATGAATATGCCTTTGGCCATGAGGCAATTAAAGGGCAGTAAGTAGTCCCATAATTTTAAAAAGAAAAATTGAAACATAAGATAGGAGTAATAATTGCTACACACACACACACACACACACATCCACACACATCAAGTCTTTTTCAAGGACACCTTTCACACTAAGAACAACACAAAATCTATATTAAATAGCCTCTCTAGTGAGAACAGATTTGAACAATTTCTCATTGATAAAATTACAAACTTTAAGCTGTTTTCTTCAACTCTCAATGCTGAGCAGCTTAAATGGCAACTTGAGATTCACCCTCTCCTCAGATGTCTGGAAGTATTATAAATAACAACAGCAATACACACTTTAAAATAGTAAAAGGTTGGGGTTGTTGTTTTGTTTTTTGGTTTGTTTGATTTCTGGTTGATCTTTGTTGTTTATTTTCTTCACTAGCGGGAGGAAAAAATAAAAGCGGTTCTACTGACACACTAGAGAAATATTTAATGAAGGAAATAGGGTGAAGTCAGTGAAATGCAACACCAGTTCCATTTCATATTTGCAGAAAGACGTGGAAAACTTGTTAATTTCAAAGTCAAAAATCATCTATCCCCCTAGCTCTCCAGCATTCCCTTTTTGCGAGGGCAGAGAGTTAAGTATTGCATATACTGCACATAAAAATACTAGGTGTAATTTTACTCCGTGTTAACATTATTGCCATTGCCACTGTCAACAGTGAAATTAATTTAAAAACAGGTTCATTTCCAAAGAATGTCTTTTTACATATATGTAATATGATTATTCAAATATTTCACCAACATATTAACTTTCTTACTCCCTGTATTCTTGCCCCAAGACAAAAGCTTAACTTTCTCCAGAAACCTTTCCCCCCCCCACCCCGCCCCCGACCCCGGGTGAATTATTCGCTTTTGATTTGCTAACAGAACTGCATTTGTCTCCCAAATGTCTTAATCGTCTCGGAAATCTTGAATAAAATAAAGTAACAACACATCTTCCGTCATTTCATCTAACACACTCCTGTGTTTTTAAAAGCTGTCAAGTTCCAAAGATAGCTTAAAAAAAAAAAAAAAAAAAGAATTCCCTTTAGGTGGACTTTAGAGAAAGGCCCTTTCAAAAAACCAACAGCGAAAGAAAAAAAAAAAAAAAATCCCCACAACCTAGCCAAAGGGTCCGAATGTGACTTTCTCGCGAAGCACCACACGATGTTGGACAGCAAAGCTGTTACTTGGCAAGGTGGAACTCGGCCGAAAGCGGCTCCAAAGTCGCGTGGCCGGTGCCAGGAATTCAGATTTTGGCAACCCCACCTTCTGCGTCCCTGATACCGACGGACAGACACACGGAGGGAGGGGAAAGAGGAGAAGAGCGCGAGGAAAGGAGGGCCGACAGCCGGCAGAGAGACCCACCGAAGGCCGGACGACCCACCCCGGAGACGCGTCCAGACCGCACCGGTGCACAGAAGGAACAAGGAAATCGGCAGTCCCGGCAACGTAGATAAGCACAGGGCTCCGCGAGACAGCGGGCAAGTAGGAAAAGAAGCCTGGGGGGCGGGGGGCGCCCCGGAGAAGGGGTGCCAAGGCAGGAAACTGTCCCAAGTAACAAACTATGCACATCGCCAAGACTTTTTTTAAGTGAGTTCTCTTACCTTAAGATTTCTATGGCCTCAACTCAGCAATAAAAGGCAATCACAGAAGAATTAAAACAAACAAAATAATCGGCAGCCCCCAGCTTTCCTGCACGAAAATCCTTTCATACGATCCCGAGCCACATTTCGAGAGGTTTAAAAAAAAAAAAAAAAAAAAAAAAACCAGCCTCGAGTCTCGATTTCCGAATGGTCTTTGATAACTTTGTCCGTCTCTAGGATCTGCTCGCCAGGACCACGCGTTTCAGATTTATTGTCCGCCAACAGTGTATTTTTAAGACCAGAAATGAAGTCTCAGCTTGTCTGGGTGACCCGAGTTTGGTGTGTTTTGGCTTTTTTCCCCCTTCCTAAATGAGCTCCGAGGTATTCCTTCTGGTTCACATCACCTCCCTCTTTTCTCACTTTCTCTTGCTCTTATCAGCCCGATGTGTAATGAAAGTTATCTGAAACCCACTAAAACTTCTTCCACTTCTCTCTCCCGGTTCCAAAGGGGTGGGGGGGTGGGGAGAGATACAGGCAGGAGGAGGAGAGTTTGAAAAGGTGGGGGGCCTGGGGAGGCGAGGGGAGCTCTAGCCCCCTTTCTGATCCTCCGCTGCGCCTTTCCTGGTCGTAGACCCTCACGGGATCGTCCCCTTTCGCAACTCCTAGCTCAGCCGCCGGGTTTCTATTTCATGAACTGTCTCTTTAAAGAGGATCTGCTCGGCCATCCAGAAAGAACCCGGGGCGAGGGAGAAAGGGAGCTATCTCCCGCCGCCCCAGAGTGATCGGAAGCCAGACGGGCTCCTCTTTCAGTAAATTTTTAAAGTGACAGCAGCCTCCTCTGGCGGGAGAGGTCACAAAAAGGTCGCTAAGACTCAGTCCTATAGGGTTAGACTGATTACGGATGCACCATCCCCCTTAAACATGTAGATTTCTCCGGGTAAACAACCAATGGGGAGATCTCGCCAGGCAGGATTTCTTTCCCCAGGGAAATATCCTCTGTTTAGGTGTCCTGAAAGCACAAGTGTAAGTGTGTGTGTGTGTGTGTGTGTGTGTGTGTGTGTGTGTGTGTGTGTGTGTGTGTGTGTATGGGGGGATGGGAGTGATGGGGTGGAAAAATGTTTTCGGGGTGTGAGGGTGTGCGCTCCCGAGAATGGGGGTGGGTTGCTGGAGGGGGTGAAGATGAGGTTTAAAGAAAGAGACTGTGGCTCATGCTAAATATCATTAGTTTAGAAATTCTCAGGAAACAGTAGCCTCAAAAGTTGGGAAAGACGTTTCCAGGTTTTTTGCTAAGTATTTATTATTATCATTGAAATTCGTACTCTATTCCCTCCAGGTTAGCAGAAGAGCACGCTACTTTTTAAATCATATTTTTCTCAGAAGGACTTTAAAAATCCGAAACATTATTTGCATATAACCTCCCCAGATAGCTTATTCTGGGCCGAGAGAGGTTGAGGATTGTTTCGTGAGTTTTTGTCATATTCTTTAATACATTAACTAAAACATCATGAACGCCCCAAAGTGGAATTAAGAAATTTTGATAACTCAGATTATTTTTTAACTTTTAACCCCATGAATGTTGTTTGAGGGGACAAGTAATACCCGGTGATTAATGATTTTCTAATATATATGTTCTGTTTTTATCAACACATTCCAGAAACAACACTGGAAGAAAGACTATAGGGAATGCATGGCAAATAAAAGTGTCTATGGATTTACTTTAGCCAAGCTTATACATTTTAGTGAAATCCACCGGTTAAATGAAAATAAACGCTTTTTTATCACAAACTCCATTCATAAAAACAAATGGGCAAAATCCAACTTAGCCCAACAATGGAAAGTTAAGCAAAGTAAGCGAGTCAAGGGATACTTGAGGGGGCGGGGTGAAGAGAGAGGATGGAAAGCGCATTTATGTTCCACTTCATCTGCACACGGAGAGACGGTGCAAGTCCCTTTTTGTTTTCTCTAAGTGCAAATAGACGTGTAAATCTAGTCGATCTATATTTCCCCAAAATGCTGATTTAAAAACAAAAATAGTAACAAAAGGGAGGGATGTGGGGAGGGGGAGAAAATGACATGAAGTGGTGACTAATTCGTTTCGGTGGCCTGTTATCTGTGACATTGAACTGTTATTTCAGATAATGGCCATTGTTTGAGGGAAAATCGCACAGCAGTGGTAGGTAGGACAGGAAAAATCCTTTGTAAATAACCTAAAACCCGGTCAGATATTCCCATAGAGTTCGGCGCTTGAGAACCTTTAAGAGCTCCCGGTTTGCTGCCATTGATTTCCTGCCCTTCCTCAACTTGCCCATTGTAGGAGACTTTTTTTTTTTTTTTAATTTAGCCATAAATTGGACCGGCTCGAGCTATGAGCTGTTCTATTTTCTTCCTGTCAGGATGAGGGATTTGTTTTATGATGCATTGTGTATTAAATACAAGTAATCTGGGGAACCGATTGCTTCAGACAGTGCGGCCTGATCAGGGGGTCTGAGAGAGCTCAACGCCCCAGACCCCCGCCCTAGCCTCTGGCCCCCGCCCCCTTGCCCTTTACAAAGCTGCTCTGAAAAGGAGGAAATGGTGGTGGATAAACAAAAGTTCGTATGGAATCAGTGGCAGCTCCTGGCTAAATTAGGATTTCGTGGAAAGGGCCTCCGAGTTTTTCCCCTTATATTGGGTTCGGGTGGGGGAGGCGGGGCGACTTTCAAGGTCTGGGTACTTGCAGATGCGTCAGCCCGCCGGTAGATGGCGCTGTGACCCGGATTAAGTCGCGGCGCCTGCGGCCTCCAGCCACCCAGGTGAACCGACTGCCGACCGCCGGGCGCGGGCAGCTGGGCTCTGCCCTCCGCCTCGCGCGCGATCCCAAGCCTTCCGGAGCCTCAAGCCCGTACCGATGCACCCTGCAGTCCAGACCGGCAGACACCAACTTGAGCTAAGGCTATTTCTGTGCATCAAATTCGCTTCCCCAGACAAAGCCAAAAGAGTTAACACTTTCTCTCTGAGTCCTTGAAAGATTGATCTAGAGAGTTAGGCGATTATTTAACCTCATCATTATTATTTTATTAATATCATCATCAGTCTTGTTCTCCACTGAATAACTTGTGAGAAAGACTGAAAGGCCTGGGCAAACATCAAATCTCAATTTTACTTCTCTCTTTCCTTCCCCCACCCACCCCTCCCCTCTGATTATAATACCTTCACGGAAAGGCAATCACCTCGCTTTTTCCTGACGACACAACTTGAAGTTTAAAAATGGGGTCCTGAAATGCGAGAGTAACTAGAAGAGCCTTAATTCTCATGAAAGGAGCCTCTGGCTATTTCAGTAATAACCCTTTAGGAGAAGACCCCGTCCTGCCTCTCCTGATCAGAAGTGACCTGGAGAGAGAGGAGCCGGAGGGCCGGGAGGAAAAGGTTTTCTCAGGGGGGCTTGCTTTTCTCCCCGTTAACTCGCTCTCCATCAGGAGGTTTCTAAAACAATAAATAAATATAAGGAGACAAATACCACCACCAATTTCCTTGATTCCTTGGGATTTCTGGTGAAATCTGTTTACAGTAGTTCCCAGTTACAAATTAATCTGCAAAAGCTGCTGTCTGCTCAGCGGTAATCAGTAACATGCGGGTTCTGCAGTGTTTAGCGTTGCCCTTGAAATGGGCTATTAAAAATAATGGTTTTACTATAATCTCAAACCAGCTTTAATTTGCAAACATGTATCAGCACAGATGATCTAAATATTAAGGGGACATAATAGAACATACAACAAATGTACAGCTTAAAAGCAGGGAGTGATTTGTCACACATAGAATGACTTGTCTGCAATGCTTTTAAAAAAGAATCATATTTTCAGAACGTTTTCCCAAAAAGACTGATTGATTTTTCTGCCCTGTTCTGTTAATTGTTGTTTACCAGGGAAAAGGCATTGGAAGATACGAGGTTGGAGTGTGACTTGATAGATTTTCTGGGAGCTGCAAAGATCCACCTTTGGCTGATGGAAGGGTTGGCGTGGGAGAGGTTAGTGTGTTTTCTTCCTGGTCTGAAAAGGGCATAAACCCTCCTCAGGCCCCTTCCTTCCTCCCCCCATCTGCGTGGACTGCAGAATCTTGAAAAGATTCAAAGATTGCCAATAAGGCCACTGGCTCTGCCTTCATTGTGTAACTGTTTATTTAAAATAAGTAATATATTAGTTAAAGCAGTAAGAAGTTAGTGCTCCAGTATTCAAGTGATTCCCACAAGACTGTAAGCTGATGCCTCTTTTAAGCCTTAAACTTCATGGTTGTCCCTGAAGTAAAAGTTCTGCTAATGGAGACCCTATGGGCATGGTACATTCCAGCACATCATTAAAGGAAAGAAAAGCAGTCCAGCCAAAGCCAGATGAAATGACTGCACTGTCCACTTTTAATAGGCTTCCTGTGGACAAACAGCCCTGTAACACTCTGCAGAGGACAATATTTAAAAACAAGACAACTTGCTGGCAGTTTTCAATACCATAAAGTTAATAAAGTATGTTCCCATTCACCCTGACATTATGTTTTTAGTTTATAGAGGAAGGCACTTTATAACCTCAGCCTAAGTAGAGTTCCCTTAATTCTGCAGTTTTGGCTTTCTTGAGGAGGCTAAATATACACTGAACTCCAAGCCTGACATTTTTGTTTTAACACTGTTTTTTTTTTTTTTTCTTTTTTTAAGCTTTTCAAGAACATACAAGTGCATTTTTACATTGCTCAAGTGCAGTTTCATTCATGGAGATCCTGTTAAATCCTGCTGCATACAGTTCACGTCAAGAAGCATGAAATAATCTGAGAAATTGACATTTGGCTGAACAATAACTGCTTGCTAATTAAATTAGCTTCATGTCTGGATATTGATGTGTGTTTAAAAAGAAAATCAATGCTTTCTTTTCCATGTCAGAATAGGATTTTGTAAAATCTTACCTAACTTAACTGAGACAAAGATAAGAAAAAAAATACAAGTGCATCTTTAGGACTCAAGAGACTTCCCACTAATTTACATATAAATATTTCTCCCAATACAGAAGCTCCAATTTGCCTCTCTTCTTTCCTTGCCCCAAATTCTTGACCACTGACAATTTTTTCTCTCAAATCTTTTCATTTAATAGGTAAACCTTGTAATGAAACATGTTTAGACAAGACAAACTGGATTGGAAAGCCGTGGAATCAAAGAGAATATTTTGTTTAATTTTAATTTATACGTTTTAATCAGAGTAGTCCACAAGCTTGACTCCCTAAACCTGAAAGTGAATTCTGTGATGCTGGGTAGGTAGATACAGCAAGAGTGGTGCACAATAAGAATTTACAAACAAAAAGAGCTCTGAATGTCTGAATGTCGGATCACCAACATACATTATCACCACTGCTAGGGAGAGAGATTTCTGGTTCCTTTTGATGACCTTTGTCTGATTTTTTTCTTTTTAATCTATACGGGTGGGGGAACTGTTTAAAAAAAAGAAAGAAAGAAAGAAAGAAAAGAAAAGAGGAAATTAAAGGTAAAAAAAATGTAAATAAAAAATTTCCCTTGGTCTGGAAATGGGCCCGACTGAAAGCATGTTAATCTCCACCTCAGTAATTTGGTTCTCCAGGAGAAGACAGAAGCCCTGCTGCTGTGCCCTGCACTTCATAAATCACATCTTTATGTGGACAAGGTCAGGGCACCTAACAGCTCAGACATGGGCCTTTGCAGTGGCTCAAGGATTCAGGCATGTTTACTCTCCCGCCCGGCTCTCTGAGGAGTAGTCCAGCACGCTTCTAATTACTTTTGATTATTTTCATTTGCTAGGGTCAGTCTGGCTTGCCAGGACTGCTGGAGGGTTGATTTCCTACAAATCTCTGTGTCTTTGTCGGACGCCCCTGTGTGCGTTCAGAATTAGCACCCCGTTATTGTCCTTCCAGCATGGGATCCCAGATACGGTGATAGAAAAGTTTTCAGAGTGAATCATTACCTACTTCCCTTTTCATTAATTAACTACACAAACATAATCGCCTATTTGATCTTTTAAAAATGCAGATGATGCTCTTAACCATTGAGTATCTCATAAATATAGCTGGGCCAGAATAAATGTGATCTTTTTTTTGGCTTCAACTTTAAATATATTTACTAATGACTAGCAACTCTTCAGAAACTAAGATGAAATACTTTGCTGAGACAACAGCTCTAGTGAATAAATTATTACACTCAGAGATTTATTTCTGAAACTCCAATTAAGGTTGCCATTTTAAAATATTTTTTGTTGCGCTGTTTTGATGTATTTCTGTCCTAAGCTATTATGCTGAGTGGTTATTTTGTGGCAAAAGCACAACAACAAAAAATTTTTACCAAGTTTAAATGAAAACACTGTGATAAAATAAAAACTTTGATAAAATATGTTGAAGTAAAATTTTGATAGAGAAGAAGAGACACAATATCGTTATTTTTCTCTTTCTTATTCCCCCAAAGCTGAGCTGTTTAATGCAATGATGCATATACATTAAAAGATACATTGAAGAAAAAAAATGATGAGTAAACATATTCATAAAACTGAGAAATAATATTCATAGTAAAACATAACACATCAATCTGGTTGTTCAGATAATAAGCATTTTTAGATCACTGAACAAAAATTACTATCTTGGTTATAATTAGTCTCAAAAAGCCAAATCCCTCATACTTCCTAACTTTAGACCAAAGAATTAAGGTACTAAATTAAGGCTTTTGGAATTAACCTCAACCATTAGGCTTTCATATTTTATTATTTTATCAATTTAAATTAAGTCAATCTTTCAAAATAGCATTTAGCACATTATGTAATAAATCCAGGGTCAGCTTCTTTCCTGAGGCTCTAGAAGCACCATTCAGAGTGCTTTTAGACCAATAATATTGTGGGAAAAGTGAGTTGGAAGACCTTTCTCTACTCCCGTTTCTTCTCCTAGCTGTGTGTCTTTGGGTAAGTCACTTAACCTTTGAGTTGGTTTCTATGAAAGTTTCATAACATCAGCCTACTAAGAGTGTTGGGAAGATAAATTGGGTAATATGAGTGCGAACTGCTCTGAGTTCATGGGAACAGGTCAAAACACTGAGTTTCACAGTTTTTGTGTTTGTGTAATGGGTTAGACTAGATTTACATCCACACACAATGAGGAAGATGGTCTGGCTTATACTTTAAGGAACAGAAAACTATAAGTATTTTTCTATCCTCTTACTTCCATTCCAATGTCAGTTGCCCTAATCCTTACCCTGACCTATGGAGAGAAGAATTTTAAGAAAAATGTTTTTTTTCTCTCAAGCTGTGCTACCCCCAAAGATGTCCGTCTCTGTCTGGCTTGCAGCTGGGTTTGCTCTGTCCCACCCACTGTGTTCTCTGCCAATCAGTAAGAGGGAGAATTCAGAGACAGAGGTGAAATATCATTGAGATCCAAGAGCTCTAAAAACTGGGGTAGAAGGCCAGGTATGCGCGCGCGCGCACACGCGCACACACACACACACACACACACACACACACACACACACACATACACACACCAAGACTATTTTTCAGTCAATATTTGTTATTGAGGCTGGGGAATGTATTCTCTACAGTGTCCTATGGGGAACTTTAAGTGCCAGGAGGGCAGGAATTGTGTTTCTCTTATTTGTCTTTGTTGCCCAGAGCCAAACATAATGCCTCTGCCTCTAACATAATACCATCAAGATTGCCAGGAGAAATATCAATAACCTCAGATATACAGATGACACCACCCTTATGGCAGAAAGCGAAAAAGAACTAAAGAGCCTCTTGATGAAAGTGAAAGAGAACAGTCAAAAAGCTGACTTAAAACTCAACATTCAGAAAACTAAGATCAGGGCATACAGTCCCATCACTTCATGGCAAATAGATGGGAAAACAATGGAAATAGTGACAGGCTTTATGTTTTTGGGCTCCAAAATCACTGCAGATGGTGACTGCAGCCATGAAATTTAAAGACGTTTGCTCCTTGGAAGAAAAGTTATGACCAACCTAGACAGCATGATAAAAAGCAGAGACATTACTTTGCCAACAAAGGTCCATCTAGTCAAAGCTATGGTTTTTCCAGTAGTCATGTATGGATGTGAGAGTTGGACTATAAAGAAAGCTGAGTGCTGAAGAATTGATGCTTTTGAACTGTGGTGTTGGAGAAGACTCTTGAGAGTCCCTTGGACTGCAAGGAGATCCAACCAGTCCATCCTGAAGGAAATCAGTCCTGAATATTCACTGGAAGGACTGATGCTGAAGCTGAAACTCCTATAGTTTGGCCACCTGATGCAAAGAACCAATTCATGGGAAAAGACGTTGATGCTGGGAAAGATTGAGGGCAGGAGGAGTAGGGGACAACAGAGGATGAGATGGTTGGATGGCCTCACCGATGCGATGGACAAGAGTTTGAGTAGGCTCCAGGAGTTGGTGATGGACAGGGAAGCCTGGCATGCTGCAATACATGGGGTCACAAAGAGTCAGACACGACTGAGCAACGGAACTGAACTGAACTGAATTAACATAATGCAGTAGATATTCAGTAGGTGTTTGTTGACAAAATGTATCGGGTCCTTGGTTTTCATTCCTATGTAGTTTGTATGCTTAGCATGGATGCTTGTTACCGCCTAGTCTGAATTATCACAATGACTTCCCATTATGACCATCACTCACCCACCCATCAGTTTATGCTCAACATTGTTAATTTTTCCAAGCATCAGCTATTACTCATTCCTCTGCTCAAAATTCTTCAGTGGGTTTCAGTTGCCTCACAATTCAGTATAAACTCATTCTATTTTTTGAAAATGAAATGAGGTAATATATGTAAATTACTTAAAGTCATGCATGGCACATAGCATATGTTCAATAGAAATAGCTGTTATTATTACTGGTATTACTAGTGTAATTGTAATTATAATCATTAATGGTCCTTAGAATATAATTTATTTTACCTTCATTATCTTGGATGAAATCTTATCTATCCTTCAAAGTCACCTCTTTTTCTGTGCCCACCGATCCCTACCAACTAGGTTTGACCTTTTTATCTTTTATCCCTAATTATCTGTGCTTCTCAGGGCTTTCCAGGTGGTAGTAGTGGTAAAGAATCCACCTGTCAATTCAGGAGACCCAAGAGACTTGGGTTCAATCCCTGGGTTGGGAAGATCCCTTGAAGGAGGAACTGGCAACCCATTCCAGTATTCTTGCTTGGAAAATTCTATGGACATAGGAACCTGGCGGGCTACAGTCCATGAGGCCACACAGAGTAAGACATGACTGAGCGGCTGAACACCACACACACACACACACACATCCGTGCTTCCCTCTTGGTTGATAGGCAGTTCAACTTTACTTAACAGTTGTGTCTGTAATGCTCTTTTGTATCCATTATTAAAATCATCAGTGATCCTCTGTAAAGGGTCATTGTAAGATACTTCAGTTCAATTCAGTCATTCAACCCTGTCCGACTCTTTGTGACCCCATGGACTGCAGCATTCCAGGCTTCCCTGTCCATCAACCCATCATGTCCTTCATGTCCATCAAATCAGTAATGCCATCCAACCATCTCGTCCTCTGTCATCCCCTTCTCCTCCTGCTTTCAATCTTTCCCAGCATCAGGGTCTTTTCAAATGAGTCAGTTCTTCACATCATGTGGCCAAAGTTTTGGAGTTTCAGCTTCAGCATCAGTCCTTCCAGTGAATATTCAGGACTGATCTCCTTTAGGATGGACTGGTTGGATCTCCTTGCAGTCCAAGGGACTCTCAAGAGTCTTCTCCAACACCACAGTTCAAAAGCATCAATTCTTCAGTGCTCAGTCTTCTTTATAGTCCAACTCTCACATCCATACATGACTACTGGAAAAACCATAGCTTTGACTAGATGGACCTTTGTTGGTAAAGTAATGTCTCTGCTTTTTAATATGCTGTCTAGGTTGGTCATAGCTTTTCCTCCAAGGAGCAAGAGTCTCTCAATTTCATGGCTGCAATCACCATCTGCAGTGATTTTGGAGCCCAAGAAAATACAGTCTGTCACTGTTTCCATTGTTTCCCCATCTATTTGCCATGAAGAGATGGGACAGGATGCCAAGAATTAGTTTTTTGAATGCTGAGTTTTAAGCCAGGTTTTTCACTCTCTTTTACTTTCATCAAGAGTCTCTTTAGCTCCTCTTCACTTTCTAACATAAGGGTGGTTTCATCTGCATATCTGAGGTTATTGATATTTCTCCCAGTAATCTTGATTCCAGTTTGTGCTTCCTCCAGTCTAGCATTTCACATGATGTCCTATGCATATAAGCTGAATAAGCAGGGTGACAATATACAGCCTTGACGTACTCCTTTCCCAATTGGGAACCAGTCCATTGTTGGATGTCCAGTTATAACTGTTGCTTCTTGACCTGCATACAGATTTCTCAGGAGGCTGGTAAGGTGGTCTGGTATTCCCATCTCTTTCAGAATTTTCCACAGTTTGTTGTGATCCACACAGTCAAAGTCTTTGGCATAGTCAATAAAGCAGAAGTAGATGTTTTTCTGGAACTCTCTTGTTTTTTCTATAGCTCAGCAGGTAAAGAATCTTCCTGTAATGCGAGAGACTCAGGAGACGCAGGTTTAATCTCTGAGTTGCGAAGATCCACTGGAGTAGAAAATGCCAACCCCCTCCAGTACTCTATCCTGGAAAATCCTATGGACAGAGGAGCTGGGTGGGCTACAGTCTATAGGGTGGCAGAGAGTTGGATACAACTGATCACAGCATAGTGAGATTCTTAAGGATGGAATCAAGTTTCATTCATATTCACATCTTGAGGACCATCTTTGCAGAATAGGCTAAACTACCTTTGAACTGTGCTGCAAGGACAACCAAGTGTATCAGGCATCGTTATATTTAATATCTATGTAAACTGGACTGTTTACCACTGTTCCCCCATGGGAATCAATTAATACACTGGTAATTCTCTTTTAGGGAAACTAGAGATAGATATTTCCATCACTGCTGCTTCCCAGGAGCAGCACTTTATTGCTCCCCTTACCCACCCATGTTGATGTTTCTGTACCAGTTATTCAAGTTGGCTATTTACATAGTTACCAAACCTGGACAATATCTGCCATGCCTTCCTTTTCCTTATCCCCAGTGAGCAGTCATTGACCATTAAATTGTTTCTCTAGGGCCCTCACCTTCTCACTGGGCACTGCCTTGATGGAGGACCTTATCTTTTTAGGCTTGAATTCTGTGGTATCTTTATACCAAATCTTAGTCTTCTTGAGTAACAGAGTTATGACAATGTTTTGCTTTACCTAAAAAAAAAAAGGTAAAAAAAGAAAAACCACACTAATAAAAACTCTAAGTGTTCCTAATTTGCTAGAAAATAAAGTTCTTAATTCAAAATGCAATATTCTCTATAAGTGGATGCCAAGTTTATCTTTTCAGGCCCATTGTCTGATTCTTCCCTCTATTCAGATTTTGAACTCTGGTTAACAACCAGGGAGATGAACAGAAGCTCTTATAACTGTGTTCATTTATTTTACTTCATTTTACTTATCTCTGATACTCACAGATATTGAAATGAAACAATAGATCAAAGAGAAGTCAGAGTTCTATTTATTGAGCTCATACATAGCCCTCCAGGCTCCCTTTCTTGAAGTCCTTACAGTATTCATTATGAAAATCATTCACTAGTCAGTCTTCATATTCACAGTCATTTGGGATATTTCTGTCATCTGCTGATCTACTTACAAAGCTGTCTGATGGCATGAAACATGCTTCACACCAGCATTTTCTCATCATGACTTGTTACCAGTTATTCCCTGAAAATGTGTTCACTGGTCAACTAAGGCAAAGAGGCTTATTCTATGCAACAACAATGAACTCTAAGAGGCTCCCTCTTGGAGCCTCACAATGAATGTCAACATGGTAAGTGCTTTAAGAGTTTATTAGGTTGGTGCAAACATAATTGCGGCTTTGGACTGTGAATTTTAAATCATAATAACTAGGCTTAAACACATCTTTATTAACTAAAATAGGAACTATTAAAATCAACACATTTTTGCCAACAAGAAATAAGTTTGTTTATCCCTGTAGCATAAAAATTTGTGCTTCAGGATTCGAGGAACTCTTGGAAAGCATTTCTCTGTCTCATGCTGGTTGTGCAAGTGTTTTCCCTGCAAAAGTTTGTCAAGATGCTTGACGAAGTGGTAGCCAGTTGGCAAGAGGTCAAGTGAATATGGCAGATGAGGCAAAAGTTCATAGCCCAATTCATTCAACTTTTGAAGCATTGCTTGTGGAACATACTGTTGGGTCTTTTCATGGAGATTTGGGTCCATTCTGTTGACGAGTGCTGGCTGCAGGCATTGAATTTTTCAGTGTATCTCATCAATTTGCTGAGCATACTTCTCAGATGTAATGGTTTCACCAGGATTCAGAAAGTTGTGGTGGATCAGACCAAGAGCAGACCACCAAAACAGTGACCATCACCATTTTTTGGTGTAAGTTTGGCTTTGGGAAGCACTTTGGAGCTTCTCAGTCCAACCACTAAGCTGGTTGTTTCCAGTTGTCATATAAAATCCACTTTTCATCACAGGTCACAATCCGACTGAAGAAGTGGTTTATTGTTGTTGCATAGACTAAGAGAAGACAATACTTGAAAACGATAATTTTTTTTTATTTTCTGTCATGAGACACCCATTTATTGAGCTTTTTCACCTTTCCAATTTCCTTCAAATGCTGAACAGCTGTAGGACGGGCCACCTTGAGTTCTTTGGCAATTTCTTGTGTAGTTGTAAGAGGATCAACTTCTATAACTACTTTCAATTGATCATTGTCAACTTCTAATGGCCCACCACTGCACTCCTCATCTTTGAGACTCTCGTCTCTTTGCAAAACTTCTTGAACAACCACTGTCCTGTACATTCATTAGCAGTTCCAGGGCCAAATGCATTATTGATGTTGTGAGTTGTCTCCACTGCTTTATGACCTATTTTGAACTAGAATAAGAAAATTGCTCGAATTTGCTTTTTGTCTATCATCATTTCCCTAGTCTAAAATAAATATAAAATAAATAGAAAGTAATGCCATTAACAAAAAAAAAAACAAAGTGAGAAATGCACATTAAAAGAATGTATAGCACAACCACATTTATTTAAGAATACATTCCAATATCAAATAGCAAAGTTCAACAATGCAAAATCACAATTAATTTTGCACCAACTTAGTCACATATGGATGTGAGAGTTGGACTATAAAGAAAGCTTAGCACCAAAGAATTGATGCTTTTGAACTATCATGTTAGAGAAGACTCTTGAGAGTCCCTAGGACTGCAAGGAGATCCAACCAGTCCATCCTAAAGGAAATCAGTTCTGAATATTCATTGGAAGGACTGATGCTGAAGTTGAAACTCTAATACTTTGGCCACCTGTTGCATAGAACTGACTCATTTGAAAAGACCCTGATGCTGGGAGGGATTGGGGGCAGGAAGAGAAGGGGACGACAGAGGATGAGTTGGCTGGATGGACGTGATGGACATGAGTTCGAGTGAGCTCCGGGAGCTGGTGATGGACAGGGAAGCCTGGCATGCTGCAGTTCATGGGGTTACAAAGAGTCAGACACGACTGAGTGACTGAACTGAACTGAAATAGATGTCTAAGAAGTCCTTTGGTAAAGAAACATATTTCGGCTTGTTTAATGGAGCATCAATAGAGATATTTAAACATGTATGAAAGCCCCTTTCCCCTTCCATGGAACATCTAAGGGGAACAGTTTTTGAAATAAATCTTTTTATTACATGCATTTCTTTCAGCAAAACTGAAACTAGTTAAAAACTGATAAGTATTCCTCTAAATATCTTTCCATCAGTTGACTCTTATCACTCTTGACCAAAACTGTTACTGAAAAATAGCCATGAATAAAGAGAGACAAAATCAAGCATCAACTTTTCATTCAACTTGAAAGCATTTGGAAGGTCTATCAGCCTCACAAAGAAAGGAGGTAATCAGTAAACTCTCATCAATTGATCCTTTGCCTGTGAACTGTTATAATTTTACTTGAGAACCTTCCAAGAATGGTATGAAAACCTTTGAAAGGAATGTGTGTAATTTCATTTCATTTTAGAATGAACCCACCCCTTTTTATCCTCTTCCATTAAAAGCCCTTAGAAAGCATTGATTTTACCATGGGCATATTTACATGCAATGTTTTATATTATTTAGGCTCTTCTTAATAAGACTTGGCATTATCTAGATATGTACTTCCCTGGGAGAAAGAAAAGCAGTCATTTAATCTCAGTCCACCAATGCCTGAATTAAAGGTTTAAGAATCAAACTGGCCTTTTCTCCAGTTTTTGATATTGGATTCCTATGCTGTGCCTGCTGATGGCTGTCTAACTGCTAAACTAAGTGGACATTAAATCAGATGGCGTACAAAATTACAGGAATTTGATCTTTAGATAAACCACAAACCTTGATGAACTAACGTTGTTCCAGATGAATTAACTCCTCATTCTGTAGAACAGAACATTTCATTGGGGAGACCACACAATCTTCTCTGTAAAGAGCACTAATGGTTGTGATACATTTGTGATCTATTGAGAGTGCTCACTCCTAACCCAAGAGGCCTGTGCTAAACGAGGGGCGGGGGAAGGTGAGGCAGTTCTCCCCAGAATTACTGCCCTATTTCAATGTTCTGATGGTGGGAGCTAGTTATGATGTCCCAGTTGCAGAATTATTGAAAAACAATCAATATGCTAAGTTCTGACCAATGATGTAGTGAGACGTTTATCTTTTCTTTATGTTGGAAATCCTAAAATTCTCTTTTATTATGTCAACGACTATAATTAGACACTTTAAAAATGAAAATTAAAAACTCTGTAGAGCCAGAAAAGTGTGAGGCGTATGATCCATTTAATGGGTGTCACATCTTTTTCTACATATCAAATAGTAAAATGTCAAAATATTCCAATAATGGTTCAAATACCCAATAAAATCACAGTATCATTATGAAGACATGGACATGATTTTAGGTGTGGCTTTAAAAATATCTTTTGTAAATTTTGTTGAGTCAATCCTTCAACTTCAAATAAAATCCTAATATAACCTATCTATAAACTCCAGAATTAAGTATTAATCAACTTCCAAGATGCAGATTCTCAAAGGTATTTGTGTTTTGGTATGTAGTTCTTGGTTTAGAAAGCAAATCTAGGTTTGCCAATGTAGTGCCTACAACTTAGAAGGGAGAATGCCAGAAAGGACAGGAATACTTTAAAAGAAAAGAAAAAATACATTGTGATTCACGCATAATTTCTCTTCCCATGTGATCTGGACTATCAATTTACAAATAAAACATGGATCCTGTCATAAGATGAAGATAATCAAAGTTATGAGCCTAGAAAGGCAAGGTTAAGATGACTACAGATTTTGTTTTAAATGTATTCTGTGTAATATTATATTATATCTAATACAGTTTTATATTCTTCCCACTTCTGCTCTTATAAGAGTTAGCAAAGCTCTTACATCCTCAAAAGAAAAGATGTTGTATGAATCAAATTTAAATGACTCACTAAGTTCTTTAGCTATGTAACATGTTCATTTGTATTAATTCTGCAGTTTTTGTTATCTCTAAAGAAATTATCATAATAAATGCTTATCACTTCCTATACATATCTCCTTTGAGATCCAATGCTGAAATATTTCAAGAAAGCCAATAAAAGCATTAAAATTTTGCTAAATTTTAATCTTGGGAAGTCTAGTGGTATTGTAACATAAACACATTCGAGTTACTAATGTTCAACTATTGTGAACAGGAAGAAGGAGAAAATGGAGATGGAGAAGAGGAACAGAGACAGAGAGAGAATGGGAATGAATGATCCTTTATCCAGAAAAGAGCATGAGAGGGAGACACGAATCATCCATTCCCTCTGCAGGAATCAGTGTTTAAATGTCCTTTGTTCGGAGTATCTTGTTGCATTGAGTACAACTCTTAGGTTTACAGATATTTATTTTTCACACTGTGCAGCTCCTAAATGAAAATATACCACGTTCTTTGATGCTCAACCAAAGCCAAGGTGATCTTGTATCAACACTGGATAGTTTAAGGACTGAGGAAGAGAAATTTTGATTACACTTGATTTTCAGTTACTTACTCACTGCAGAATCTAAGCCCTCAGTAAAATTCAAATTTGCTGAATTTGGTTTAGGTTTTGAAAACTATTCCATAGCCGTGACAAGATACAAAATTAAGATTAAGTATCCTCCAGTCAAAGAACTTATGGATGTAAAACCAACACTTCTCTAATTATTCTCTGTTCCCATATTGTTTAATATGGTTCAGGTGATGTCCTTCCTGTCTCATGGCCTCACATGGCCCAGCTGTCAAATCATCACACCTAGGATGTGGTGACAGTGCTATCATCTGTTTGTTTTATCATTTGTTTTCACAAATGCACCACCTCTGGTGGCCTTTAGAGGGGAAGGTGATGGGCTGAATGTGGTTAGCAGCCTATAATGAAGTAAGATCTTCTTCTCAGGGTTCAGCAGGCCACAGCTTTCCTCTCTGCAAGTATGAAATCACCTGGTCTCATGAGCAACCAGTTTCTCCCCAGTTTTCTGCTAAGTTGTAGCCCTCTGGTGTTGGAACCCTGGACAGAGTCTACTGCTAGTTATGTGATACTGAGACACTTGCTTAAACTTCTTGAATTTCTCTCTTAATATCTTTAAAAGTATGCTAATGGCACTTATTGGAGACAGAAATGGCAAACCACTCCAGTGTTCTTGCCTGGAAAATCCCATGGACAGAGGAGTCTGGTGGGCTATAGTCCATGGGGTTGCAAAGAGTCAGACATGACTTAGTGACTAAGTACAATGGCACCTATATCATAGGAGGTTACTATAATTAAATAATGGAGAGATATATATATATAGAGAGAGATGTGTGTATATATATATATCATTTATATATCATGCATATATATATATATATATATGTATGTATATATGTACATCACACCTGCATTTCCTGTGACTCCTGCATTGCACGCAGAATCTTTACCAGTTGAGCACTGGGGAAGCCCACATATATATCACTTAGTATAATGCCTGATACATAGTAGACATGCACAAGGAAGGAAAATAGTGATTAAAAGCAGACACTAGAGGAGGATAGCCTGGATTGAAATCAGAGTTTTACCATGTGTTAGGTGAATGACATATGCCAAATTTACTTATCACCACAGTTTCCTCATCTGTAAATGAGAATACTGATAGTATCTTACAGAGCTACTCAGAGGATTAAATAAGATAATCCATGCACAGCACTTAACTCAGTGACTAGAACATAAGCACCTAATAAACAATAACTATTATTAAATGGAGTTCTAACTCTATAAAATACTTGTTATTACCTTCTACATAAATGCCCTCTATGGTTCATTTTTTTTCATAGACATCTTTACATCAGAAAAGAAATGATAATTTTTTTAATCTTAACTTATTTTCTGTCATTCAGGCAGTGGTTTGTTTCTTTGAGAAACAAAATGGAAACATATAGGAGCAGAGAAAAATAACCAAAATAAGTGAAAGGAATCTTCTAGGGCCAATCAAATCTTTAGATGCCTATAGCTGCTATCTTAACTGCAACCTGAGAAGACCTTGGGCCAGAACCACCCAGTTAGCTAAGCAGCTCCTGAATTCTAAACTACAGATTTTGAGGACAAGAAATGTTTACTATTGTTTTCAGCCACTAAGTTTTGGGGTGATTTCTTATGCAATAATAGATACCAAAAACACCAGTCAAAGATCTTGGTGAATATGGAGAATTTAGTCACCTGACCTCCTCTGATTCATCAGAGAATTCAGGCCCATGAAGGAACACCCTTCACCCCAACCTGCACTTAGCTTCCGCTTGGCCTTTCTCTCCTGCAGCTGAGAAGAGGTGGTTTCACACCCTCATCTAACAAACACTTGCTTCTGTTTCCTCTCATGAACTGTTGCTCAATAAACTCATTAGGATATCCCAAGAGCCATAAAGTTGAGAAGCATTAGTGGATAAGACTTGATAAGGCCAAATTATGGAAAGCTTCCCAAAGCCTGTTGGAATTTAGGCTATCTTGGATTGAAAACAGAAAAGCCAGTGATCATACGTTTCAGAGTGGTGATAGTATGACAAGATTTCAGAAAAATTTGTTTCCTATTTCCAGAGCCCTCATTTAGTGGGTCATGAGATTTCAATTGGTTTGGCAGCATGTAACAAATTAGAGTGAAGTCGCTTCACAGAGTCAGACCAATTTTTTTTATTATTGTGTGTAAAATGACTAAGATGTTGATCTTTAAACATAAAAGTGCTCTCATAAACTGCTTACCAGGAATTCCCTCAACACTAGACCAAACCTAGGGGAAAAAAAAAAAAAGGCAATACAACAGTATCAGTGCCAAAGGCAGCAATGAAAAATACAATAATATTCACAATCAATATTTCTCTCCCTTCTCATTACTATCCTGGACTAGGACCTTGCCCCTTTTCTGTGGTAGTAGGAACTCTCCTGGGAGCTGCAACGATTTCTGATAAAGGGTCTGTTAGCTGCCATTTCCATAGGCTCCCAGAGAGACCGCCAGGTTTTCAAAACTAACAACCAAACCATATCAGATGTTACAGGGAACAATGTAGGGATAACACATTATCCTTTGCAAGGAGCTTTTACTTGAATTAATGAAGTCACAAATGATGCAAATCTATGAGATGGTATGAGTAAAATTATAACAATAAAACTGAGAAAAAAGATGCAGACATTAGAGAATTTGCCTAAGGTCCTAGTGCTGGTAAGTGGTAGACCTGTGTGGCTGGAAGATAGAACTTCTAAGCAAATGTTTTTCCTACTGTATCAGTGCTTCTCCATCTATCCAGGCAAAGAGGCTGAGTTTAAATGTAATTTTCTTTCCTCTTAAAGAACCTGGTAATTTTATTTATCACTCCACTTAACTTTGATATTTTCTTTGAAGTTTTCCTTTTCTTTTAAGTCTTTCAAACTGTAAAAGCAATTCGTATTGTTTTACCAACTAAACAATACAACACAAAGGTGTTTCACCAGTCTGAAGTAATTGATATTCACTCCCTTGTGGCTTTTTTCTTATTGTATTCTTTGCTCACATAAGATTTTTTTAGAAGCACATATGTGTGTGTGTGTTTTTACCAAAATAAAACTATATATGTTATTCTATAATTTCTCTTTTTTGGCATGGGACAATGTATCACAAACATACTACAAGTTAGAAAATCTATATCTAATTTAAAATTATTTTTCTAGTTTGTTTTTGCATATATACAGCCTCATGTATGTACACGCACACGGACAATTTTACAAGGACTCTTGGGTTTCAGACTAACTCTGCAAGATCTCCCCAACCCACCCCACTCTCTTCAGTTTCTTGGCTCCTGATTCACAGGTTGAAAATAACCTACTAAATATTTTGCTAGATAAGGCTCAGAAGCCAAAAGGGATGAAACATTAATATAAACCACTGTCCCTGCTCTTAAGACCCATGCAATCTACTTAGAGAGACAATACTAAGCTACCTGAAGAAGAACAAATAGTACAAGACTATTAGTCATTAAGTACTAAATTACGTGGCTTGAATGATAAGAGCTACAGAGATTTAAGCAGGAAAGACAGACTGGAATTTTTATGGAAGGGTGAGACTTTCACTCATTCAAAGACTAGGGAGAAGTAGAAAAGAATATTTCTGGGAAGATTTCCATGTGCTAGAGTTAGGTTAAAGGTATTTTCAATGTTTGTTCAATTTTTTTTTTTTTTGATAAAACTCTATCCTACTGTTACTTATCAGCTCCCCATATATTTTTAAAATATAGACTGTAGTAGCTTAAGTGTGTGTGTGTGTGTGTGTGTGTGTGTTTTAAACAAAGAAATTAATTCCTGATGGATTCTAATACATCAGATGGATGTATAGTCTATATGGGTGAATCTGCCAATATAAATTAAAGAAACCATTAAATGTAATTGCTCTAGTAAAATCTAAAAGCAGTAAGTAAGCTCAAGAAATTTCTGGAGTAATTCTTTTTTTAATTTAAGAGTAACTGATAACATCCTGAAGGTACACATCTAGGTAATACTTGGTAGGTAAACTAGAAATATTTTTGTTTCAGATAATGGGTCTTCCTATTTTTTTTTAACAACCAAGGACCTGGTCAACTCATTTTCAGTAGCAATAACAATAAAAACAATAATAAAAATCACAAAACACTTTAAATCATAAGCACAATGAACAGGGAAGCCTAGCATGCTGCAGTCCATGGGGTCGCAAAGAGTTGGGCATGACTTAGGAAACAACAGTGAAATGAACAACTGAACAACACTGCTCTCTTCTGTGCTGTGATCATTTTTTGGTAAACTATTTGGTTTTCATTGCAAATGTAGGCAAAATATATCCATTAGAGTTTTTTTGAAGTGTGTATTTAAATAGTTTATTTCTAAAATTAGTCAGTCCTGTTAATTTCACTCATTTATTCATTCATTGTGAAAAGAAACTGGATATGGTCCTTGCTAAATTTTCATCTTTAAAAACCATAACAGTAACAGTGTGGCAAACGTATTGAGGTAGAGCAAGTGGACACTGGTGATGAAATAGCAAGCTATCAAAGCAGTAGAAACAAGAGAGGATGGTAAGATCATAAAATATAAGTGTCTACACTATGTCAAGTGCTTATTATGCATCATTTCCTTTAATAACTCACTAACTGCCATAAGTGATTTTCATCCTTGTTTTACAGGTGACAAAATTTATGAAAATGTGTGCACGTGTGTGCTAAGTTACTCAGTCTTTTCTGACTCTTTGCGACCCCATGGACTACAACCCACCAGGCTGCTCTGTCCATTGGGATTCTTTAGGCAAGAATACTGGAGTGAGTTGCCATGCCGTCCCTCCAGAGGATCTTCCCAAGCCAGTGATCGAACCCACATCTTTTGCATCTCCTGCATTGGCAGGCCGATTCTTTACTGCTGAGCCATGGGAGAAGCCCACGAACTCAGTAAGATGGAGTAAATACCTCGCTCAAAGCCATACAACTGGTAAGTATTAAAGACGGGATTCAAATCCTGACTAATCTGACTATATATTCTGCTGTGAACTTTTCCCAAAGCTATACCACCTCAGACATAAAGACCTAAAAGACTGGCCTGCTAATTTGCCAAAGTTGTCATCTGCCTGGTATTGGGAGTTGGCAACGAGTGTCACTCTGAGCCAACCACTGATAGACTGGGACACTAAGGAAGACTAAGCTCAGTTTAATAATAAATATCAGCTAAATAAAAGAAGTATTCACTACGGGTATTTTCAAGACGAGTGTAGAATCCTGGGACGAAAAGTGCATCTATTCAGCATGTTAGTAACAACATAGTCATTTTGCAGAAGTGAAAATGAAGCCCAGAGAAGCATGATTTTCCCAAACCTCAGTCATAATAGGAGTAAGAACAAGTGTATACCAATGTTTGGTTTGTGGCATTATACATTTTTTCAATTATCCTGTCACTTATAGTATTTTAATTATAGTCTCTTGGGAAAATACACCTGAAAGCATTTGAGGCAGAGAAGGGCACTTGGAAGTAAAATTCTAATCTGCTAAAGTTCTCAAAAAGTAACCCTAGAAAATATGTCTTATATCCTCATCCTACATTTTTCACTTATATTTGTGTAAAAACATAACAGTAAAAATAAAAGAAGACAAAATGCTTTCTTATTTTTCTGTCCACAGCCATAAATATGTCATAATAGGGGTGCTAATAAAAACAATTAATTTGGTTTTTAACATTATGTCATTCAACCATAATTATGTTTCACAGCCCGAAAAGGTCATTGGGGTTATTAGTGGTGGTTTCCTCTCAAATCTAGCATGTCTGCCCTTGCTATCTGTTTCCTTATCTGATTATTTACCCTGTTTGAAACCACTTGTGTCCTGCATCCTGAGTGCAAGGCACTGACCCCCAGTCATATTCTTTGTCTAAGTCATGTTCCAAGTAAAGGTTCCTGACAAAATTTTTGTCAACAGAATAGCTACCATAAGTTTTGATAGGAAATAAATTGGTTCATAAAAGTAAGTCTTAAAGTGGAACTCGGTTCCTCTGTTTCAAGATATGTTTCAAAACTGCTTAAAGAGAGTTCTTGAACATTCTGCTGAAGGTACATCAAGATGCACAGAATTGGAAAGCTTCTAAGACTTCATCTCTTAAAACCATTACCTAATAGAAATAAAGTGTTTATTGCATCATTAGACAACACATTTCCACTGTGACTATGCTCAGTGAGTATTCATTGTAGTGACAATCAAAGAGAAAATGTATTAAGAAAACAAAGTTGCAAAACTGAATAATTTCAGCAACTGAAGGAGATAAGGTCTAATCAAAATGTTGCAATTGCCTGGGGATGGTCGAGCCATCTACAGCATAAGAGAAGTTTGTATTGTTTTTCATCAGTAGGCGGGATAAAAGTACCAGGTTTTAAATATCATGTTTAAAGCACCTAAAGAACCCAGAGTTGTCATGCTAAATACAAGAGATCTAAAGATCTGCCGTTACACATCCATTACATTTAGTGAACTGTCTTCCTGGCTTTTTTGAAGTGCTGTATACTTGATCTTCCAAGGCGAAACACTTTATGTACCATACGAAATTTGAGGCATAATGTTTAATGTTCACAAGATAAGTTAACAAAACTGTATGCTGGTGACTTTTTTATTTTCCAGTTTTATGTCCTTCAAGTACTTTAAGGAAAGATAAACAAGAAGGTAGGAGAATAAAATGTGCTTTTCCCTTCTACCTTTTTCACTCTTTCCTATATTAAATTATAACTGCTGATTTGCACCCAAGGAAGAAATCATGTTAAAATATGCTGGATTTTTTTTTTTTTAATGTTTAGATAACAGCTTTCAAAACACAGCTAAGTAAAATGTGTTTTGAGATGGAAAACATTTGGTCTTTTTTTGCAGCTTTCAACAGCTTAAGTGAAGGGATTTTTAATGTTCCCCAACAGCTGGGCCATAAGATGTGCAGTATGAATTCCATGCTCACTGAAGGACCCCATCTCCCTCACTACACCAAGAGCTTCCTCTTTCTCTTCTTATTCTTCCTGCCTGTTCATCTTCACAGCTTTTCATTCTTATCACAGCTTTCTCATAGGTCATGCTTGCAGCAGTGACCGCTGAAAGAACTTTTCCTTGAATAATACCTAATTTTTTTTCTTTAGAAAAATGCTAATTTTTAATTTATTTTGTGGTGGCTGGAGAAGACAGCAGGTGAGTGTACACTGGCATAATAATAACACCTGAGTGATAGGGAGGGGGGCCTGCGTTCTAATTTTCAGGCTCTCCCGCAGCTTTCTCAAAAGTGCTAATGCATACTACGGCTCACACTCTCTGAACTGTCTTCATTTTTACTGGTGGCTCACACAGCGAACAATCTGCCTGCCATGCAAGAGACCCAGGTTCGATCCCTGGGTTGGGAAGATCCCCTGGAGAAGGAAATGGCAACCCACTCCAGTATTCTTGCCTGGAAAGTTGTATGAACAGAAGAGCCTGGTGGGTTACTGTCTATAGGGTCGAAAAAGAGTTGGACACGGCCGAGCAACCAACATGTCACTTCATTTCTACCTCTCTCCCAACATCATTCCAAACATGCTCAAAGGGAGTTTATTCAGAACTAAATATTTTAGTTATCTTCAAACGCCTTCCAAGGTAAGGCATTGTACATAAATGCACTTATTTAAGTATCATAAGTAAGTACTGAAGAGGGTGTGGATGGCAATCACACATGGCAATTTAACATGAACACAAAAGTAATCATTGTTTAAAAAAAAAGTCAAACTGTGGAATTGTTAATAACATTTGGTGCAAATGTACTGAGTTAAAGTACATCTCAACACTGAACAACAGGTGTACAGTTTTACAACCAAAAGTGTAAAAACAATGGTTCAAAAGTTTGCATACAATAAATATACAAACCATGTCAATAAACAGTGCTCATAAATGTACATAAATCATGTAAATTGCTTGGCAAGAAATAGCAAAAAATGTCATTGTCTCTTTTTATAATCTGTTATTTATATTTGTTTGCAAGGAATTGTGACTTTTTTCTTTGTCTCGAATTTAGGGGTTGAATTGAATGGAAATCTGTCTTTCCTTGTGCATCCTTCCTCAAACTGCCGCCTCCTGTCCTACTGCAAGCTGTGAGACTTTCTAACCCTTACGAAGGGCTGTTGAAAAGTGTTAAGGATGGACACAGAGTAAAGAAGACAATGTGAATCTATTAAATGACACATTTGTTGGCTGGGACTCAGAAGTCCCACACTGTAGAAGAAAAGATGCTGCGGTAGTTATGACCTACTGTCAAGTTCAAAATAATAAGCAATTCCAAATATGTAGAGAACGCACTGATCATAGCAAACACCCTCTTCCAACAACACAAGAGAAGACTCTACATATGGACATCACCAGATGGTCGACACCGAAATCAGATTGATTATATTCTTTGCAGCCGAAGATGGAGAAGCTCTATACAGTCAGCAAAAACAAGACCAGGAGCTGACTGTGGCTCGGATCATGAACTCCTTATTGCCAAATACAGACTGAAATTGAAGAAAGTAGGGAAAACTACTAGACTATTCAGGTATTACTTATTGCCAAATACAGACTGAAATTGAAGAAAGTAGGGAAAGCTACTAGACTATTCAGGTCAGGAAGCAATACTTAGAACTGGACATGTAACAACAGACTGGTTCCAAATAGGAAAAGGAGTACATCAAGGCTGTGTATTGTCACCCTGCTTATTTAACTTCTATGCAGAGTACATCATGAGAAACGCTGGGCTGGAAGAAGCACAAGCTGGAATCAAGATTGGCGGGAGAAATATCAATAACCTCAGATAGCAGATGACACCACCCTTAAGGCAGAAAGTGAAGAAGAACTAAAAGGCTTCTTAATGAAAGTGAAAGAGGAGAGTGAAAAAGTTGGCTTAAAGCTCAACATTCAGAAAACTAAGATCATGGCATCTGGTCCCATCACTTCATGGCAAGTAGATGGGGAAACAGTGGAAACCGTGGCTGACTTTATTTTTCTGAGCGCCAAAATCACTGCAGATGGTGATTGCAGCAATGAAATTAAAAGATGCTTACTCCTTGGAAGGAAAGTTATGACCAACCTAGACAGCATAATAAAAAGCAGAGACGTTACTTTGCCAACAAAGGTCCGTCTCATCAAGGCTATGGTTTTTCCACTGAACATGTATGGATGTGAGAGTTGGACTATAAAGAAAGCTGAGCACCGAAAAATTGATGCTTTTGAACTGTGGTGTTGGAGAAGGCTCTTGAGAGTCTCTTGGACTGCAAGGAGATCCAACCAGTCCATCCTAAAGGATATCAGTCCTAGCTGTTCATTGACAGGACTGATGCTGAAGCTGAGACTCCAGTACTTTGGCCACCTGATGCGAAAAGCTGACTCATTTGAAAAGATCTGATGCTGGGAGAGATTGAGGGCAGGAGGAGAAGGAGACGACAGAGAATGAGATGGTTGGATGGCATCACCGACTCAATGAACATGGGTTTGGGTGGACTCCGGGAGTTGGTGATGGACAGGGAGTCCTGGCGTACTACAGTTATGGGGTCGCAAAGATTCAGACACAACTGAGTGACTGAACTGAACAGTCATTTGAATTGCTTTTGTAAATCCTCTATGACTGCCTTTCACTGTGGCTGATGTACACTCCAATCTCTATTCCAAATAAATTCACTGGTTCTTGGATAACTGAAAATTTACTTTATACGTACATGATCTACACATTTATAAATAGACATGTAACCGTAACGTAAGAAAATGGATCTGTGTGTATCAGACACACACTCACATATACACCACAGCTTCAAAATTGTTTTAACATAAAAACATACCAGAATGTACACATTTAAATGGGTTTTGAGTACTTGTCCTTCCAGGTTCCATACTTCAATCAACAGAGTTATTATCCACCAGCTACTGACTCTGATCCCCTAAGGGAATATGACTTTAAAATATTCTCTGTAAAATGAAATAAAATCACTGAGAAATGAAGCAGAATAGCAGCTTCTCATGTGAAAACATTGGTAGTGAGAAAACATATTTTCAAAACAATTGCAATTCTATTTTGTTAAATAATTTGATCACTTTTAGAAGAATTTTAAAAAATCAGTTTTAGACTTCTCATTACGAGTTTTTGTAAAAATGCTTAAGATTCCAGAGCTAATGCTGGTAATTTCCCATCTTGGTATATTATCTATTTTTGTTTTTTTTTTTTTTTTTTCCTTTCATGCTGCTTCAAATTAAACTACTCTGTCCTTTATTAAATTACGGTATTGTTTTATTTTGGTTTGACTGAGAGATATTAGGTTAAAGAACTGTGGCTGTGAAATTGGTAAATGTTTCCAGTTTCTAGATTAATATCCTGCTAGGTGGGATTTGTTAACATCAATTACATTGTAACTGGTTATGTGCAAAGCAAAAAGATTCTAACTTCATTTCCTGTTTTATGTTTGTGTGTAAGCTTAGTTGGTCCAACTCTTTGCCCACTCATCCCCACCCGATGAACTGTAGCCCACCAGGCTCCTCTGCCCCTCGGATTCTCCAGGCAAGAACACTGCAGTGGGTTGCCATGCCCTCCTTCAGGGAATCATCTGGACCCAGGGATTGAACCCACATTTCTTATGTCTCCAGAGGATTCTTGACTGCTAGCACCACCTGGCATTTCCTATATTGACTTACAGGTTCTATCTGACCCTCCATCTCATCTTTTTTCCCATATCACAACTGCTCTGGAGACCTGATTAGTCTACTTTGTGAGATCCTTGGTGCTTAAACCTTATACTCAGACTAGGCTAAAATTAACAAACTAGTCCATGGTTTTCACCAAGAGGGCAATCCTGACTAAAACCAGACAATTGGCAGGTCACATAAATGAATTGGAACACTAGGAAAAAATTCAAATTTTTATACACAGTGTTAACTTCTTTAACAGATATAAAAATTCAAAGGATACAGTAAAAGCAAAATATTTATAATTTAGATTAGAGATAAAATTCATGTACATTGAATTTAGACATGTTATTAATAGAAAAAATTTCCATGTGAGGAAGACAAAGAAAATTATGTTTTCTCAGATTCTGGTTTCTAATCTTTAAAAGGTTATAGGTAATATTTTCCTTCTAACACAAGTTCACTTCATGAGCATAGACTAAATTAAACAATGTTCTTTAGCTGTGAACTATCAAGGATAATTTGTTTTCTGTTTTACTATTTAATATAGGGAAAAAGTACACATGGTCTTTAGCAGAAATATAATACTTAATATCTTATCTGAGTCAGAGGTGAACTCTTTCCCTAATTCAGAAATATTAAGTAGAAGAAACTATGATAAGAAGCTCATCTGGAGTTATCAAAATAAGTTAAATTAACCTCATTCATTTGGACTGGAATAATCAATATATTGTAAAAAATTATAAATCAATAGAAATGATGGTAATAATACTTCCAAGTGTGTTCTGCTATGTCCTTTGCAAACATTCCAAAACCCAAGTGGCATATTTTCCCTCATATTACTAAATGTTTGCTCTGACCTCAGAGTGTTAATACAAATAAAAATATTGACATTTTTCACACTTATTCAATACCCACTGAAAAGAAAACTAAAGTATCATTCAAACCTCAGTACACCTTGTGCTTTAAAAAAAAAAAAAAGAAACCTTTCAAATAGAATTCCAAACTGTAAAATAATATGTCTTAGATAGTGAGAGCAAGAAGTAGCCTTTAGTTTCCCTGAACTATTCCAACTTCCTGCTTAACCATCTTATCAGAAGTTTATCTTAATAAATAGAGAGGGGCAGCATGATACTCTGTTCTGTTCAGTTCTCTATGAGGGCAGTTCTACTTTTTTTTTTCATGGGAAAGAAGAAAATGTAAGCCAGCCAAAATACAAAGGCCAAGATGATATCTTACTACTGGCCCAATGAAGTAATATTTTAGGAAAATTATATTTAGCCATTTATGTAGTTTGTACTGGAAATCAAATCCCTAGACTGTCACAAAAGCTATTTCATATACATGCCTAATGCAAACCCTCTTCTGATTGAATCATTCTATTTTTACCTCTGTTGATTTAGCGATATCATTAAAATTAATCATTAAAATTGTCAGTTCCAACTCAGACCTTAAACGTCAACACCAAACCTCCCCATACTCTCAGAGGTAACCCTCAAATTATATTGTTTCCCATGGTACTTAATTATACCAGGTCAAATGAAGGCACAATTCAAAGGCATATACACTTTTGTGAGTGCCAAAAATGTGAACTTGGCCAATTTTTTTTTTTTCATTCTGCACCAAGTGCCTAATGCTGTGGTGATTTCTCTACTCTGCATTATGAGCCAGTCTCCCTAATTCTGGAAACATTGCACAAAGCTCTAAAGGGAATTCCCCCAGCAATTTACCTAGGAATCAGAGAACTCAGTGTCCGCTTAAGAAAAAAGTAGAAGCTAGGGAGTCTTTTCCCTCTCCCTTTATTGAAGAAGTGTACACTGCTGACCCTGGCTTAACAGGAAAATCAAACAAACTGTATTAACCCATTTTAAATACACTTACTGGTACTTTTGAGATTCTACCCATAATGTTCTTTTCTATCAAAGAGTGGCCAACACTGTAGATTCTTTGATTTTCCATTCTGAGACTACAAATTCTAGATCCAATGGGCAATGTTTTACATTTGTAAATTACACATGGTCTTCCATATACTTACAGTAAAACTTCAAATGGGATATTCTGTTTTCCATGTTGTTAAGTTAATAGGAAATTTTCAAAATGTGCTAATAGAATTTTTTTCATTTTATATCACTGTATACTTACAAAGGCTTTCTCTGGTGGTTCAGATGGTAAAGAATCTGCCTGTGATGCAGGAGACCCAGGTTCAATCCCTGGGTTGAGAAGATCCCATTGGAAGGGAATGTATACCCACTCCTGTATTCTTGCCTGAGAAATCCCATGGACAGAGGAGCCTGGCAGGCTACTCAATGGACATGAGTTTAAGCAAACTCTGGTAAGTGGTGAAGGACAGAGAAGCAAAAAGTTGGACATGACTGAGCAACTGAACAATGACAACATAATTACAAATTCCTTGCATTATTTCAATAATGTTTCTCTTCTCTAAGTATACACAGTATAATTTAATTTTAGACATGCCAGTTTTTTACCAGAAAATACTTTTAAAAAATTTATTTATCTATTTAGCAAGGGAGGTGCAGTGGTGAAGATCTAGAGGAAGAATATGGTGCAAGTAAAACACTATTGTATTTTTCTATTAGAAATATTTGCCTGTATTTTAAAAAAATTTTTTTAAATTTATTTTAATTGGAGGCTAATTACTTTACAATATTGTGGTGGTTTTTGCCGTACATTCACATGAATCAGCCATGGGTGTACATGTGTTCCCCATCCTGGACCCTCCTTCCCGCCTCCCTTCCCATCCCATCCCTCAGGGTCATCCCAGTGCACCAGCCCGGAGCACTCTGTCTTATGCACCAAATCTGGACTGGCGATCTATTTCACATATGATAATATACATGTTTCAATGCTATTCTCTCAAATCATCCCACCCTCGCCTTCTCCCACAGAATCCAAAAGTCTGTTTTTTACATATGTGTCTCTTTTGCTGTCATGCATATAGGGTCATCATTACCATCTGTCTAAATTCCATATATGCCTGTATTTTAGGGATAAATTAAATTACTTTGGTTTTCATGAAGAAATCTATTAATAACCAATAATAATTTAAGGTAGATTGTTAGATTTTCATTCATCCTGAATTCCCTGTTAGACTTGATTCTTCTTGGAGAAGTGGCCCTTGTAATTTTTATACCCCTTTTAATGCCTGGTCCCATGGTTCATATATTGTAGGTACCCCAATACATGTTTGAGGGGATACAAATTTGAAATATTGTGTTAAAACAGTTTTTAAGTTCTTTAACATTTATAGCATGGCCACTGTCATCCTTTGAAAAGAGAAGTTTAAAACTACTCTGTAAAATGTATTTAGAAATTGATTCAAAATAAAACAGAAATAATTATTATTTAAATAAATTATTATTAGAGTAAATAATTTCATACCCATTTGTCAAGCTCTTTGTCCATGCTACTCAGATGCAGAGGAAGGAAATGATGAAAATGCATAATAACAGGGATAAGAAGTTATTTCTCAACTATTGTAAGATGGAGACATCCATTAAGAGAAACAGGGAAACTTGCCTGGAAGAAGTACTAGAGAAAACTATTAAGATATAGATGTAGAGGTGGGGCAGGGAAGAACTATTGGCCTTAGATTTCTCAAGGGAAGCCAGAAAACTGATTCCAGCAAAATAGAAAGTTCCCAAGAGAAAAAACATTAATGTTAAAGGAACACCAGGTCACTTCAGAATGAGCAATAGGAAATTAAACCAACATTCAATGGGCTCCATCCAGAGTAGAGTGTAAGACAGGAAACTCATATGAAATCTAACAAGCAACACTGACAAAGAAAGAATTGAGGAATGAGAAACCAGAGGAATTCTCCTTGTGTCCATGATGTTATAAACTTTTACTAAAAGAAATATATACAAATAAAAACTTCTTTGATGTCTGCCCATGATTTGACCTGACACATAAATGCTACTTATGTTTAAGAACTAGGATGGCACATACCTTGTGCCAAGTAATGTAAATGTAAATGTTAAGGTAATCATGCCACTTCCTAAGACATGGATTTAATTTTCTGAGTTGTCTTATATAGACTACTATCTATTTTATTGAGCATCATGTTTTCCAATATTCTACAAAATCCTGACACATGTCAATTTCTTTTCTTTCTTTCTTTCCATTGTATTATGGAGATTTATTTATTCACTTCTACAGATACCCAGATATAACTAAAGGCCTAAGCATCTAGATATTATTCCCCAAGTAAACTTAATATTAAAAGACATAAATTGTGACTATAATTTTTTTCTTGTGGATATGGAAAATGGAACAGAAACGAGATTATATTTTAAAAAAGGTGCAATTTTATGATGCTGAAGATTTTGAGTGCTCATGATTAGGAGGAAAGTAATAAACCTGAAGAATGGATTTGAAGATCTTGTGTTCATGGGCTAAAGGAATATAAACTATTCTTTGTCATGTTTTGATTCCTACCATGGTATCATGAAGGCCCAATGGGGCAGGAGGCCGAGGATATCACTCTGTAGTGTCCAAACTCTACAGCTCACTGGCAGCTAGCTGTGACAAGTCCCTTAATCTCACCATGCATCAGCTTCTATTATTGGAAAAAGGAGAGATAGCTGAGGTCTCAATGCCTGTCTTATTTGGATTCATGTGAAAATAAAATGCAAGAGAGTTGCAGAAAAACATCTACTTTTGCTTTATTGACTACACCAAAGTCTTTGACTGTATGGATCAAAACAAACTGTGGAAAATTCTTCAAGAGATGGGAATACCAGATCATTTGACCTGCCTCCTTAGAAATCTGTATGCAGGTCAGGAAGCAACAGCTAGAACTGGACATGGAACAACAGACTGGTTCCCAATTGGGAAAGGAGTACATCAAGGCTGTATATTGTCACCCTGATTATTTAACTTATATGAAGAGTACATCATGAGAAATGCTGGGCTGGATGAAGCACAAGCTGGAATCAAGATTGCTGGGAGAAATATCAATAACCTCAGATACACAGATGACACCACTCTTATGGCAGAAAGCGAAGAACTGAAGAGCCTCAATGAAAGGGAAAGAGGAGAGTGAAAAAGTTGGCTTAAAACTCAACATTCAGAAAACTTAGATCATGGCATCCGATCCCATCACTTCATGGCAAATAGATGGAGAAACAGTGGAAACAGTGAGAGACTTTATTTTTGGGGGCTCCAAAATCACTGCAGATGGCGACTGCAGCCATGAAATTAAAAGCCGTTTGCTCCTTGGAAGAAAAGTTATGACCAACCTAGAAAACATATTAAAAAGCAGAGACATTATGTTACCAACAAAGGTCCGTCTAGTCAAAGGTATGGTTTTCCCAGTGGTCATGTATGGGAGTTGAACTATATGAAAGTTGGACAGTATGCTGCTGCTGCTAAGTTGCTTTAGTTGTATCCGACTCTGTATGACCCCATAGATGGCAGCCCACTAGGTTCCCCCATCCCTGGGATTCTCCAGGCAAGAACACTGGAGTGGGTTCTCCAATGCATGAAAGTGAAAAGTGAAAGTGAAGTTGCTCAGTCATGTCCAACTCTCAGGAGCGACCCCATGGACTGCAGCCTACCAGGCTCCAGACACCATGAGAGTTGGACTATAAAGAAAGCTGAGCGCTGAAGAATTGATGCTTTTGAACTGTGGTGCTGGAGAAGACTCTGGAGAGTTCCTTGGACTGCAAGGAGATCCAACCAGTCCATCCTAAAGGAAATCAGTCCTGAATATTCATTTGAAGGACTGACACTGAAGCTGAAACTTCAATACTTTTGCCACCTGATGTGAAGAACTGACTCATTTGAAAAGACCCTGATTCTGGGAAAGATTGAAGGTGGGAGGAGAAGGGGACGACAGAGAATGAGATGGTTGGATGGCATCACCGATGCGATGGACAAGAGTTTGAGTAGGCTCCAGGAGTTGGAGATGGACAGGGAAGGCTGGAGTGCTGCAGTCCATGGGGTCACAACGACTAGGACACAACTGAGCGACTGAACTGAACTGAAAATGATATTGGATATCAGGGCGTTTTATAAAATCTATATAATTATTAAAGGATTGCTATTATAATTGTTTTATTGTAAATGTCATCTTGACTACCCTAAGGAGAGGACATATTTTTACATTTTGGCCCTATCTGTACCATACCTATTTTCATCATTAGCACATGCAAGAAAAAATTAGCATAGGAATAAACATAAAATACAGGTGAAAATGACAACATTTGACACTGATAGCCACTTCCTTCTTGAAGTGGTCTACTTCTTTGGCATTCTTGACTCACTCTCTCCTGGCTTCCCTTCTACTCCAGATTCTTTTTCAGGATCCTCCACTAGGGTCATTTACTCTCCCTGCTGTGTAAATGCTTGGCTTCGCCCAGGGTTTTGTCTTCAGTCCCTTATCTTTTTAACATGTCCCCTAGTTTCTCTTCCAATCATTCTCAGAGTTTTCATCTTCTCTCCTTCTGCTGCTAAGTCCCTGATGTCTCTAACCACAAGCTCCCCTCTGAACTCCAGGCTGTATATTCAATTGTCCTGGAGGCATCTTAAGTTCAGCATGGCCAGTTCTGAAAGTATTTTATATTCATATTCTTTCTCTGGCTTGCACTATCTTAGACTTCTCTCATGTCCACAATCCAGCCAGTCTGAAGTCTCATCAGTTATTTTTCTTAAATATTTCTCATGTCAGGTGCTTGTCTTCCCTCTCTTGAATGATCACACTCAACTCCTTGCATACCGGCTTGCCTAGACTAGACTCATTTGACCAAATGCAGTCAGCGATTTAGCTTGCATACAAATCAAACAATATTAAGTCAATGCTTAAAACCCTTCAGTGAGTATCATAAACGACAACCTGAAGACCGAAGGACTTAACATGACACACAGAACACTCCATGTGGCCCTCGTCAATTGTGTCAAACTTATGTCTTTTTACTCCCTACCTCTCACACTGTGCGATCTGTAAGTACAGACCAGGCTTAAGTCCTGACATCCAGGTTCTGAGCCTTTGCTGTGGCAATCTCCACTTTCTCAGGACACCCTTTCTACCCTGTATTTACCTGCTAACTCATATTCATCATTCTAAGGACTTCATCTCTAGAAATATATGGCAAATTCCCAAACTCCCCACAATGGGTATTGTGCTGCGCTTCCACAGCCTCACAGCCATAAATCTGTTTTCTTAATAATTATTTATATATATTTACCAGTAAACTCTGGGTTTCCCAGGTGGCTTTAGTGGTTAAAAAAAAAAAAAAACAGAAAACTGGCCACCAATGCAGGAGACGTAAGAGACGCGAGTTCGATCCCTGGGTAGGGAGATCCCCTGGAGGAGGGCATGGCAACCCACTCCAGTATTCTTGCCTGGAGAATCCCATGGACAGAGGAGCCTGGCAAGCTACAGTCCACAGGTCTGCAAAGAGTCAGACACAACAGAAGTGACTTAGCACACACACATGCACCAGTAAACTAAGATTTCCAAGACCAGAAAAAATGTCTGATACCTTTTTCCCTGGCACATATTAGTTGCTCAATTAAAATGGGACTAAATTTTGAACAATTAATAATGGTCCTACCAGTAAACATTTTCTTCCAGCACTATTATACATTACTAATGTAACTGATGGGAATGGATGTATGGCATCAAAATTACAGAGGTTTCGTTTCTAATACTCTGGACTACTACAAAGGATGGGTAGAAAAAAAATAATTGTAAAGGACATAATGCAAAAGAAATCTTGAATAAAAACATCCTTACATTAAGAAAAATCTACACTCAATAATTTTACATCCAAATTATCAGTCATGTCAACAATGTTTCAATTATGGATGATTTTTAAAAGACTTTTAATCCATATCACACTAATGAAGAGTTTTTTTTGTTTGTTTGTTTGTTTTTTTAATGTATGACTCTTCTTCCTTCTAAGGAAAGGCACCAGATCTAAGATTCTATAGAGTGGTGGCCACCTGAAGGCATATTTGGAGAAAGCAATTTATCAGTACAAGACAAGGTCATTTCTTTCTTATCCTCCCTTCTCAACTTGACACATAGTATTTTTAAATTAAACAGAAGAATATGCTGCTTCTCAGGGATTTAAGCAACCATCGGGCATATTACTCACATGACCACCGCTGCCCATTACTCAGGAAATCAAGCACAACTTTATTCATAGAAACCGGGACTAAAGACAACTTTTCAAAGCTCAGGTTTTTAAAAGCAGAGCTTTTCTTTTGGTAACTATTGACTGACTTTTCTGTCACCTTTATTCACTGGTGGATATTTATCTGCTCCAGCGTAGACAGTAAATACCAGAGTCTGAAACTGGACAGACTTGTGTCACAGTCCTAGCTCTGTTGCCTTCTATTTCTAGCTTTATGATCTTCAAAAGTTACCCAGCCCCTCCAAGCCTTTCTCCTCATCTATAACACGGGAAAAACAATTACAGCCAGTGCTTAAAATGGGCCAGGCAGATTCTGATGGCTTTGAGAATATTATCTTATATAATTAACATTCTCCCAGTGATCCTAAGAAACAGATATTATTTACAATTTACAGTTAAGGAAGCAGGGACGGCCCAGTGGCAGATTTCAGTGGTCTGTCTCTAGGGTTCAGGGCTGTGGTTCTATGTTCCTCCCTTTCACTATAGTCATTTCATAGTGCTTGCATAAACATCAAATATATTAATAGTTGACCCTTGAAGAACATAGTGGGAGAAATAGGGGTACCCACCCTCTGCACAGGCAAAAATCCACATATAACTTTGCAGTCAGCCTTCCCTAACTACAGTTCCACATCTGCAATTCAACCATCTGTGGATCTGGATCATGTAATACTAAAGTACATATTTATTTTTAAAAAATCCACATATATGTGGACCCATGCAGTTCAAACCTATGTTGTTTAAAGGTCAACTCTACTTTAACAGGAGTAAACTATTTGTGATGGAGAGGTACTCCACAAATGATTCCCTCTAGTTTTTTCAGACATTCTTCTCTATTTTGTATGCCAGTCCCTCAACCCAAACATGCATGCATGGCTTTATGCCACAGGTGCTGACTACCATCAAGTGAATAGGCATGACCAGTGAAGACTAAAGAGGAACCCAGAAGCCACACAGTCAAGTTGGCTTTTATAAAGTCTGGAAATCTAGTTTCTATTCATTTAATTCTGTTTTATTTCTTTAGCATATAGGAAAGGACTATATGCTTTCCTTATAAAGACTTTCAAAGTGTTTTTCTCTTGCACTGTTCAAAAACAGCTCTTGTAACTATTTGTTCTGTCTCTGGTCTCCTGACTAGCTTATAAACTTCAATAGTGGACACACTATGTCTATTAATCCTTTGACATAGCCCTTAAAAATCAGCATGATGCCCAGCACAGCCAGAGCTCAATAGATATTCACTGAATGAATGAATGGATGAATGAATGAATTAATATACATAGAAAATGTTTAAGAGACTATGGGCAGTTGACAGAAGTGAGAGAGGAATAATGGCTGAAGACTGGAGGAGAGGTGGTAGGCTAAGGAGTTTGCAGGAGTCAAAAGATGGAAGGTCTCATAACTGATGATATAAATTTTGAATTTTATCAGGAATGCAATAGAGGAGGGTTTTGACAGATGAGAGACATAAGCAGATTTAATATTAATTGTGAAATTAATGTTGTGCTTTAACCAGCAAATAGTCAAGACATCACCATCAACAAGGACCTTGATTCCTCAAGAGTCAATCCTACCATATTTCAGTGAGTTCTACAGGCTAGATGCACAGTGGGGAAAACAGCATATGGCCAGGAAAGAAGGAAAAGATTCTGTCCATGTATTTAGTGGAATCAGGGAATGTTTGCCAGCTAAGATCAAATTCACTAAACATACACTATATTTAGAGCAATAATGCCCATGTGCTAGGTTCTCCCATGTTTAATATTTCAAAATGAATTTTTAAAACATAAATTGTTCAGTTCTTTCTCTGTGTATTACTTAATTTCTAGGTAATGATAAATCCTACAATATGTTATGCTAACTATCCAATGCCAAAGTTTTATTGTTTTTCTTATAACTCCTGAGACCATAAAGCTCCTTGGAAACAATCACCAAACTGTCCCATTTGTGAGGTGGCTAACCTTTAGTAACACTGAACACCTCTTACTGCACAAAGCTTTCATGGGACATTCAGATTAAGCACCATTAATCACAAAATTACAGTGTGTTAAAACATCATGAAAAGTTCAGTTTGGGATACACTACACCTACATTATTTATTTAGCAGAATAATAAAACATAAACGTGTTCTAAAAATGAACAAAAACAAAAGGGTGATTAAAATCTCTTTGACATACACTTGAAAGGCAAAACAATTTTTTATGAGTAATGTACTTTCTAAAAAGTATCTAAACCTATTCATAGCCTTTCTCTTGACTATACATAGTCATATTATGTTAGCCCTGCCTTTCTTTGCAATTTATGTTTTAACAAATTTTAGACACCACAAACAGGCCTTTGCTGTATGAAATAAACCATGAGATATTAATGCAAAAGCTATTGTGCTGAGAGCTCAGAAACCCTACACTTTCACTCTCGATGTCAGTGTGTTAAAAGAGATTTTAGTAATGGCAAAGCCAGTCAACAGGGAATAATTAAACTCAAGTTGTCTGAGATTTGCTGTGATGTGTGGAATGATAGTTTCCAACCCAGCTGCTGCAGAATGTTTGCCTAAGGAGTGTGGTTGACCAGAGGCTGCAGTTCAGACAAAATGCAATGAAAAAGCTCGTTGACCTCTGAAACAATAGGTGGGGCCTACTTGAATAATAAAATCAACACAAAGTCAACAGTTAAACCAGGCTGTACCCACAGGGCCATCTCCATAGCATGCCACTGAAAGTTTTAAAAGGAGAGAATTGCTTCAAAGGAAACTGAAAAATATCTATGCTGGGCACCTTTTACCAGTTCTTAAAGGTGTAGCCTGCCAACTAGGATCAGCAAAACCCTTCAGAATGACCTCAGTTCCCGTTTCCTGGTTTCCTGAAAAAGTTCTTCAAATTCAACTTATTAAAAGGACATATTCTATGTTCTTCAGTGGTACGGTTCGTCTGTCTATTTTTGTAAAAATAACTTTATTTATTTTAGACTGTGCCGGATCTTTGTTGCTATGTGGGCCTTTCTCTCGACCCCTGTGTTGAGCAGGGGTTACTCTTCTTTGCAGTTGCTGGGCTCAGGCTTAAGTGGGCAAGCTTCAGTAGCTGCAGCTCTCCGGCTCTGGAGCATAGGCTCTGTAGCTGTAGTGAACAGGCTTAGTTGCTCTGCGGCATGTGGGATCTTCCTGGGTCAGAGATCGAACCCCTGTCTCCTGCATTGGCAGGTGGATTCTTTACCACTGAGCCATCAGCGAAGTACCTGGAAACTCTTGAAGCTGCCAGCCAAGCAGGCATGAGTTCTCACTGACAGCATGGTGTCTCCTGAGCCCCACCTCCATGTCATCTCTGGCCTAGGCCTGCAGCCCAGCCTACGCTCTGCAGCCTGCATGGTTTCCTATGAAACTGAGGTGGGGAACGTAGTCAACATCGCTCCCCAGTGCAGAAGAAGCAGAAAGACAATTTGTGAGCCTGTGTGTTGTTTTACTTGAGGAATTCCTTTTTAATTTTACTAGTTTTTCCATTGTCTGGCATTTCTAATATGGTCACAAAATAAAAAGGCAATTATTTACCTCTCTTTCCTATCTCCAGCACTCTAAACCTCAGATCTAATAGGATTTCCATTTAGAAAATATTTGTATAGCCATTTACAAGGCCTTATAGAGTGAAGGCATGCCAAGGTAGTGCAAATGTTCAATTTATTATGGCCAGACTTAGTTGGCACTAAAGCAAAAGGTTTTACTATCTAATTTTAATGTCAATATTAATATTTGTACACAGATATATATACATACTATATATGGTGCACAAGTGTCTTCAGGTATGTGTGGGTTTTTTGATGCACAAGATACTTATCTATCTAAGATACTAACTGGCTAATAAAAATCTCGAAGACCAATTTATAGTATGCCTGATGAGAAATTATTTCCTGCTGCTTATCACATATCCTATTAAAAATACCCTTCCCTTGATCACCTCCTCACACATATCAAAGTTGATCCTTTTAAGATCATGGGTATGAGTCCCATGGGATAAGAGATGAGAGAACTTTTTTTTTTAGTAATAATTAGAGGCTTTTTACTTCCCTTTTGTCTTACCCAACAAACGGATTTGTACTTTCTTATTGTGTATCTGGAAATGGGAAGGCATTTTCTAAGACTGTCTGCATCTGAAGTCCTAAATCTGAGAGATTTCAAAAAATTTAATTCAACACATATTTGTGAAGCAGTTCCCATGTTGTCAGCACTTCTAAGTAGACTTTGTATCATAAGAAAAGTGAGTAACTTCAAATTATTTAGGAAGTTGAGCTAATAATACTAAGTAAACTCATAGCTACTAACATTGATGAGCACTTACTATGTGCTGGGCATCGTGCTTATCATTACATAAAACTGCTCATGTAATTCTCACAACTAACCTGTGAGGTACATACTATGATTATCATCATTTTATATTCAAAGTAATGAAAAACACAGCTATCAAGTAATTTGCACAAAATCACATAGGCTAATGAGACAATTTGGCTTTACATTTGAATCCTTAGCTACTGGGAATCATCATCTTCTTGTAGATCTATGTAGGCCTATGCTGTCCAGTGTGGTGACCATTAGCCACATGTGGCTGTTTAAATTTAAACATGATAAAAGTCAGTCACTCGGTCATGTCCAACTCTTTGCAGCCCATGGACTCCCACCAGGCTCCTCTGTCCATGGAATTCTCCAAGCAAGAATACCAGAGTGGGTAGCCATTCCCAACCCAGAGATCAAATCCAGGTATCCCACACTGCAGGCAGATTCTTTAATGTCTGAGCTATCAGGGAAGCCTAATTCAATTTAAAATTTTACACTTAGTCACACCAGCCATATAGTTCAATAGCCACATGTATCTGTGCCAAATGTACTGTTCAATGCAGATATAGAACATTGTGTTACAGGAACAGTCTTGATGACAGTAGTATTTAGTTCTGGACAGGATGTTTAAACTGAAACTACATCTGCACCTATCAGGAAAGAAGCCAACTAAGATGAAGCAACCGGAATACTGGGGAAAGGCTTATGGAGTCACGTGATTATGAAGTCAGGTGATATAGGTTTAGACTTGAGTCCCAACTCCCTGTTTCTGTGACCTGGAGCAAAATCTCAGCTTTCCCAGCTGTGTAATGGGACTGATAATGTCTTCTCTGCCAGATCTTATAAGAATTAAATGAGATACACATAGAACTTCTGCTCAGAGAAGACTCTTAGAAAATGACTTATATGTATTTGGAGATGAGAAATGCAAATCAAAGCTAAACAAAAAATAAAAAAGGGTAGGAAGAGGGATCACTTAAGCAGGTGCTAGAGCTGCTTGAATTGAGTCTAAACATTTACAGAACTGATATGCTTGCAATTAATTACTGCAGAGGGTCACCAGCTGAAAGGCATTTGGCAGAGTGTAATATAAAATAGGGCTGCCAAGGCTAACAGCTATTATTAAATGTCTGCATACTTTAACGACCATGCTTAGCACTTCAGGTCTCACTTGATTCAAAGGGCAATCACCAGTCTTGTTCTTTGTGACTGTGACTTCATGAAAATAAGCAGGTTCTCGAGCCTCACCCCCAAAGGTTCTAAATTAGTAGATCTGAGTTTGAGCCCAGAAATCTGCATCTTTTAACAGTATCCTTACTTTTGATACATGGGGTCCATGGAAGACACTGAAAAATTTCAGAGTTTCAACTTGTGTAAAACAGTGAAGCAAGTTGCAAGTCTGCATTTGCATGAACGCTAACAGTGTCAGCATTGGACATGAGACTTGGCCACATGTAGGAAAATTGCCCTTAATTTGGACAGCACAGAAGTTAAGCCCATGTGCCAAAGTTTATCCATTTTTCTTAAAAGAGAGTCATTGAGTGCCAATTTACTTTGCTTTAGGACAAGAATCCAATAGGATTGCCTATCTGGTCTCCTGGATTAAATGATTTCATAAAAGTTTTCATACTTTGTGGTAACATTATAAAAGCCACTGAAGAAGGGCATGGCAACCCACTCCAGTATTCTTGCCCGGAGAATCCCAGGGACAGAGGAGCCTGGTGGGCTACAGTCCATGGGGTCCCAAAGAGTCAGACATGGCTGAAGCGACTTAGCTCAGCACAGACAGCATAGAAGCCACAGAATTCAAGGATGTGAGCTTCAGATATCCAGAGAACTTATTTCTCTGGAACTCTAACTTCCTTGATTTACATTTAAAAAGGAGATATTATCTGAACACCTGTGAGTTTCAGATATTTGATCCAAAAATATTTGGCTAAAAAGAGCTTGTTGAGATTGAGCAATGAGTGGAATAGGGGTCAAGATCTGGAGGGAGACAGACTTGAGTTCCTACCCTGGGTCCACAACTTCCCAGCGAAGAGGCTTTGTTTGAACGAATTAAAATCTCTGAGCCCCACTGTCCTCATCTGTAAAGTGAAGGTAACAAAATGGCCATTATCAAAAACTCTACAAATAAATGAATGCTGAAGATGGAATGGAGAAAAAGAAACCCTCCTGCACTGTTGGTGGAGGTGTAAATTAGTTCCACCACTATAGAGAACAGTATGGAGGATCTAAACACTAAAATAGTGTTACCATATGATCCCGCAATCCCACTTCTGAGTATATCCTGAGAAAACCAAAATCCAAAAAGATACATACACCATAATGTTCATTACAGCACTATTTACAATAGCCAAGATGTGGAAACTACCCATTTGTTCATTGGCAGATAAATGGATAAAGAAGATGTGGCACGCATGTGCGTGCACACACACACACACACACACACACACACACACAAGACTACTACTCAACCATAAAAAAGAATGAAATAATGCCATTTTCAGCAACATGGGTAGACACAGAGATTATCATACCAAGTGAAGTAAGCCAGACAGAGAAAGACAAAGAGTATATGATATATTTATATGTGGAATCTAAAAAATAATACAAATGAATTTATATATAAAAGAGAAACAGACCCACAGACATAGAAAGCAACCTTATGGTTACCAAAGGGAAAGGGGGAAGGGATAAATGAGGAATTTAAAATAAACATATACACACTAGTAGTGGAGTGGAGTGAAGTTGCTCAGTCGTGTCCAACTGTTTGCGACCCCATGGGCTGTAGCCTACCAGGCTCCTCCATCCATGGGATTTTCCAGGCAAGAATACTGGAGTGGGTTGCCATTTCCTTCTCCAGGGGATCTTCCCGACCCAGGGATCGAACCCGGGTCTCCCGCATTGCAGGCAGACGCTTTACCGTCTGAGCACCAGGGAAGCCCATAGTGTAGTAGTAGTAGTGTTAGTTACTCAGTCTTGCCTGACTCTTTGCGATCCCATGGACAGTAGCATGCCAGGATCCTTTGTCCATGGGATGCTCCAGGCAAGAATACTGGAGTGGACTGCCATTCCCTTCTCCAGAGGATCTTCCTGACCCCGGGATTGAACCTGGGTCTCCTGCATTGCAGGCAGATTCTTTACCATTTGAGTCACACTACTATATATAAAATAGATAATCATCAATGACCTACCGTATAGCATAGGAAACTACACTCAATATCTTGTAATAATCTATAAGGGAAGAGAATCTGGGGAAAAAGTACATATAACTGAATCACTTTGCTGAACACCTGAAACTAAAACAACATTGTAAATCAACTACGAAAGTGAATATGAAAGTCTCTCAGTCGTGTCCCACTCTTTGTGACCCCAGGGACTATACAGTCCACGGAATTCTCCAGGCCAGAATACTTGAGGGGGTAACCTTTCCCTTCTCAGGGGATCTTCCCAACCCAGGGATCAGACCCAGGTCTCCTGCATCACAGGTGATTCTTTCCCAGCTGAGCCACCAGGGAAACCCAAGAATACTGCAGTGGGTAGACTACTCCTTCTCCAGGGGATCTTCCCGACCCAAGAATCTAACCAGGGTCTTCTACGTTGCAGATGGATCTTTTACCAACTGAGCTATCAGGGAAGCCCATCAACTATACTTCAGTAAAAATAAGTAAATTTTTTAAAATAGGAAAAAATAAAAATGAAGGTCACAATAATATTTATCTTATTATCACTCAATATGTAATGTGAGTGATGAGCAGGGCACAGTGTTTGGAAAATAGTAACAAAGGCCCGTTGTTGCTATTGCTATTGTCACCCCAGAGGTGTGATGGGGATGGTCAGACCAGGTAGAACAAAACAGTTAATGATGGAGTGAATGCACAGTGCGAGGGAATGGATGGCAGCACCCACCGCCATAGTTGGGATCACTAAGGAAAATGAATACACTTTGGTCTTCAGCATTCCTGCTCTGTGATTTATTCTCTCATCTCATCAATTCAGCAATGAATCTGTGGTAGATTTTAATCTAACTCATACTCTATTATTCTGAGAATCTCTGTGATAGCTCATCACCCTGACTCCAGACTTCCCCCTTCTTTTTTACCGGTTCTGCACTTATCTTTAAGATCAATCATCTTAATATTTCACTCTTTTGCCTAAAAATGTCCTCTGGCTTTGCCATTGTAGCGACAACAACAGGAGGAGGAGCAGCCAGAGTTCACTCTAGCTAAGCAGCATTTCCTGGAACACAGACTCGGGGCTGCAAGCTGGGCTACAAATATAAGTAGGACTCACTCTCTGCCATAGGGAAAGTGATCTGGAGGCAGAGGCAAGTGATGTGCTAAAGACTGTAGAAGAGATTTATGAAGAATACTTTTCTGCAGGTTCCTCTCTCAGGGAGAGCTGTGAGAGCAAGATTTGAGTTGAATCATCAGAAATTTGCCAGGTAGAGAAAATGAAGGGCAAACCTGGGGGATTTCCAAGCGGGGTGGGGATCAGCCTCAAAAAAGACATGCAGTGGGGGTGGAGCACAGAGCAATCATGAGAACTGTGAGTGAACAAAGACTAGTGGGAATGCCAAGGCAAGGGGAGAAGAGTTCAGAACAAAATCACCAAGGACTATGTCTATCAGACTACAGAGTTTGGTTTCCTAATTTGGGGAAGATTTTAGCTGCAGAACACTTTGTATTCCCAGGCAAAATCTTAGAGTAACCCCTTAATCAAATAAAAGACGATCTTAGTGATGTTGATCAAATTTTCATCTGTTTATTGGCCATATGCAAGTCTTCTTTGGAGAAGTTATAGTACAGAGAACTCTCCTCAGTGGTCTGTAGTGACCTAAATGGGAAGAAAATCCAAAAAAGAGGGGATATATGTATACATGTGGCTGATTCATCTTGCTCTACAGCACACACTAATACAACATTGTAAACAACTATACTCCAATTAAGAAAAAAAAAGACTATCTTAGCTCTGATAGTTGATGTTTAGAAAGGATAATCTTGAATGAAAGGGACACCAGTCTTTGCAATAGATGATAAAGCTCTGAATTAAGGGAAAGGTGGTGTGCTTTGAGAGGATTGGGTAGAATCGAGAAATATTTCTGGGGTGTATAATATTAAATTTGGCAAATCATTGAACATGGTGAAAAGAAAATGAACTGCAAGAAGCCATGGCAGACTTCCAAGTTCTAGCTTAAAAAACAAGATAGATGATGAAACCATTAAATGCAACGGGAATAAGAGGAGGGAGGGTGGATTCACTTCATCTGAAGGGGGCAAGGCATTCAGATAAAGATCTTCAGCCAGATTTTGGAACTGCAGGTGTGGAGCCTAAGATAACAATTTGAGAGTCCTTAGTGGATAAATCGATGTCATCTTGGGTGCCTACCATCCAGGAAAATCAAGGACTACAGGAAGAAAGAAGGACTAAGATATGGACCCTGGGGACCACTTGAGGTCTATGAAGGGAAAGACAAGGAGGACTCAGAGAAAAGAAACAGAATTAGAAGTGAACCCAGAAGTGAGTGGTGGTCAAGAAGCCAGGGGAGGAATAGGGTCCAAGAATGAAAGAATTGTCTGGAGAAAAAACATTACAGTTGACCAACGACTGATAAACACCCTGGATTTGGCTGTTGGGAGCACTAGTGACCCTTTCAAGTACTACAGGCAAAATATGGGTTGCTATAAGATGAAGACCAAATGGAAATTGAGGAAATAAACATGGATGGTAAAGACTATTTGTTAGTGGAGAAGAGGAATATAGGAAGGTATCTATAGATATGCTACCTATCTTTCAAAATCTTCCTTGAAGACTTTTTTGCTTACCATAGTCCACCATGACCACTTTTTCCTCTGAACAGCAAGGAAATTCATAATCTGGGCTTCCCTAGTGGCTCAGATGGTAAAGAATCCACCTGCAATGCAGGAGACCTGGGTTTGATCCCTGGGTTGGGAAGATACCCTGGAGGGCATGACAACTCACTCCAGTATTCTTGTCTGGAGAATCCCTAGGGACAGAGGAGCCTGGTGGACTACAATCCATGGGATCACAAAGAGTTTGACATGACTGAAGTGACAACACACACATCCTATTATCTGAACTTTCTCTTTAAAAGATGACTATGCTAGAAGTCTGGATGAGTTTACACTTACACCTAAGTGACCTTGACCAAATGACAAAGCATTCCTCCAGTTCAGTTCCTCCACCTAGAAAAAAATGGCGACTGAGGATTAAATGAGAGGGGTAAGCAGCAAAAATGACTTATGAGCTGCTGTTGGCTTTACGTAAGTTAGTCATCAGATATTATTTGTAGATGGCCAGCTTTTAGGTCCGAGTTTCATTTACAGAATAGCTACCTTGATTTAAGAAAAGTCACTACTTGACACATTAGTCACTGCCAGAGCAGTTGCGATCAATATTCAGTGTATAGTTATGTGAACCATTTAATAAAAACTTAGAGATTTAAACTTATTTCCAAGCAATAGGAAGGTAATCTATTTACTGTTAGGTATTAAAAGTCTGACTGTACAATGCCTTTCATGGGAACCCAGCACACATCATGATGCTTGTCACAGTCTTCAGTAGGGACTACTGCCTGGAAAATCGGGGTAGAAGTTTCCAATTCAAGAGGGTGCCTTCTCACCCTTCAAAGAAATTACAGATTTTCAGAGTCTCTTCCTGGCTATGATCAACCTCTCGCCTTCCTGACACAGTTTCAATTTAACCAAACCCCACTGAAACAAATGACTGCTACACCATACTGTTTCTCATTCTTAACCAAGGAGTTAAGTTTCACTTAGCAGAACATTCATCAATGAGTAAGAAAATGTACACAAATACAAATAAAAATGGAAAAGCCGACACCTTACAGTTTTTTGCCTTATGTAAGCTAAATTTTCTTCCATTGGAAACAGAACTACTTGTGCAGGTGGTTGCTAAATGCTACCAGCTGCTCTGTGGCAATATAGGTTTGGAAACAGAACTCTGAAAAGAAGGATGGAGAGGGGAAAAATAAAGAAATGGGTGTGGAATAAGACTCTATATTGAACTAATTCCCTGGGTAATACAGGAGAGGCGGAGAGCAACTTCAGTCGTAAACAGTAAGCAGAATTTCCATTCAGCTGGCCTGCAATAAATTTATTTTTCCAAGAAAATGAAATGGAACAAGAGAACAGACATACCTGCTTTATGTTAAAGAAAAGCATGTATGAACCTAATACAGGAAGAAGTTGTTTAAGACTGTACATCCTTGAGAAAATATTACCTCCATAATAGTGCCAGGGTCTCTGTTAACCTGGGTTATCAGCCACATAAATTAGACGCACACTGGGGCAGTCTAACCCACACAGCCGACTTCAGTGCTCACAGAATGCACACTTCACTCCATCTTTTGCTTCCTTTTGTCCTCCTTCCTTACTTGCTCAGCTATTTTTTGGAAGACCTTTGCACAAATACTGTTTTAACTATCTTATTATTCAGATTGTATCCATTGAAAAACTGCTGAGAAAAGAATGGATCCATGTAGATTCTAGTAATGAAATTAGCAATACCAACACAAGAATTGGAAGACAGTCACATATTCAGTTTTAAGGAATGTGGTTCTCTCTTGATACCAGAAAACCTCTTTTTTTTTTTTTTTTTTTAAGCAAGGTCTTGACAGTGCCAAGAATATAACTATCAGTATACTTAACGTAGCTTCTCTCCCACCCTGATGGGGAAAGCAAGAAACGGGATAAAACAGGGGGAAGGAGAGGGAGAAGAATAATAAATGAAAGGAAAGAAGAGGGGAATGAAGAAAATAAACAGAAGAAACAATGAGAGGAATGAAGAGATAAGTAGGAAATTGTGACCCTTGGAAGAGAAGAGGTGGAGATTTAAAGAAGCAAAAGTCCACTTGACACACACATGTCCAGCTTCTGCATAGCTTTTTACCTTGCTGAGTAATTTGGGAGTAACCGGATAGCTTTGTCCTGATATGGAAAAATCACTGCCATATGTAACCAAGAAACTAACACCAGTACAGGACTATTTCTGATATCTGTGCAGTGGTCCCCAACTTTTTGGGCACCAGGAACTGGTTTCACGGAAAACAATTTTTCCATGGACTAAGGGTGGGGGTAGGGATGGTTTCAGAATGATTCCAGCTCATTACAGTTATTGTGCACTTTATTTCTATTCTTATGACATCAGCTCCACCTCAGATCATCAGGCATTAGGTCCCGGAGGTTGGAGACCCCTGCGCAGAGGGAATATGGCTGCTTGCTCTTATTGACAGAGGTTCACGGAGCCACTGTCGCCGAGTCTGATGTCACGGCTCTGCTTTGTGCAAACGCTGTGAGTTCAGTGTCTTACCCGAAAGGAGCCACCCAACCCCATTTAGTCACTGCAAATTCTAACTCACAATGGCATATAATATCCCCACATGTGGGTTTTCAGGTCATCAATGAGGCTGAATGAAACCATTCTCTTATTAAGTAGGGAACTTAAGAACCCCACTGCTGCAAGTTGAAACATCAGTCACAGGCTCTCAAAACATTATGTTGCAAAGGCTGTGATGAAGTTGAGGTTCTGCCCATATTTCCTGAAGTAATGGCACTTCATCTTAAAGGCCCACTCGGTTGTGTCACATTTGTATTTGCATCCTATAATGTGAATGTATTAGCTCCAAATTGTTTGGTAATAAATCATCATCAAAGAAATATGTTTATTTTTATTTTTAGTATTCATGACTTGTATGATCCTAGAACAACATATATTTAGTGCTGCAGAGCCATGAATCCATAACTTTGAGAGAAATGGCTTTATAGATCATTAAGACCTATGTTGCTTTAACAGTTAATCACATTTTCACTAATAATATGACATAAGTTCTTTACCTAAAGAGTGAAAAATGAATGACTCTTTTGCTTGCACTAAAAAGTCCTCGACTTGACCTTTTCCAAGGGCAGAGGGAAATCCAGTGTAATCACTGAAAGCTTTGCCTACCCACTATCAATACTTTCATTCAGCCAACAGACTTAGCCTTCATTTAAGGCTCCTTGCGTCCCCAAACTGCAGAAGGGAAAAATCCTCCGGGACTCTGCTGTAACTTTGAACTTGGGGTCGTATGGTGACGTCTCAGTGAGCCCTGAATCTTCTGGAGAATACCTCAGATAGCTGGCCCAACAAAGACAAATATTATGGCAACGAAAAATAAATCTGCCATTTTTAACCTTTTCAGGGAAAGTAATTCACTTATTGGCTTTAGTTAAAACGTCTTACCTTTCTTCCCCTTTTTGTTGTATCTGTGAGTAATTTCTCCAGTCACATTGTTTATAGGAAGTGAAGTTATTCGTAATCACGCCTTAAGAGTATGTACACAAACTGGACATCCTAAAAGACCACTATGTATTAAATTCCTGATTGTTTGACATAAATTCTCTCTCTCTCTTTCACTCCGACAGGAATCTTCTCATTTATTTACGAATAGGTTAAGACCTTCGCCTTGTTTCTAACTATGTTCCTAAGTGCTAACATATATTAAGTAAATTTAGAGCCTCTTCTGCATAGGAAACAAATTAAATTGGTTAAACATGGAGAAAGACTAAATGTAATCCATCTCTTGTCATGTTTATGATATCTGAACTCATCTTATATGAATGTTCCAATTTGGCTGTTGTAGCAGATGGGCTGCTTATGATAAACCATAACTACAGACACAGAATGTGATAATATAAATCATAAAGAAGATAAATAATGAAATTCTTTTAAAATAACTCTGGTTAAATATTTAGACAGTCAATTTTTAAGCTTACTTGCACACAAAAATAGTATTCACATATCTAGGCAAGGAAAGAATGGTGTTCAACCATAATATAAATATAATCTAAATCTAAACATTCAGGACTCAAGGTATTTTAAAAATCTGGATAAATTCATAGAGTAGCAAACAATAAAGAGGCTTTTTCCAGAGGTACTCAAAACAAGAAAGGGCACTTATGACTATCTCTTTATATAGACAGCCTCCCCTCACATTCTGAATCCCATTTTATAATCCCAGAATTAAGTAAAGCCTCCTCAACTAGAATCTATTTCTCATGGTAGACGAAACCCAATATCGCACCTGATGGACAACCTGGGGTCCATGACCTTGATGCCAATTTGCATCAATTTGTGACCTCAGTGGTGCTTAGAGTTTGCAATGTATTTCCACATAACCTGAACATGGGCCAGCAATTGTACAGATGAGGAAAATACAATTTAGATAAGTGACTTGCCCAAGGTCACATGTTCATACATGATAGAACTAAGATTTGAACAGAGGTTTTGATTCCTAAACAGGTGCCATTTCTCTTAACCATGGTACCTCAACCAATTTAGAAACAAGAGTAAAGATTTTAACTCAAAGGAATTTAGGAGTAGGTTTTGTGGTCCATATAAGCATCCCAGGTTCATAGCCCATGGTTTGAAGACGGCCAATGATAAAGGGTGTGGGGGCAAAACCAGTGAAAATGACCATTCTACTAGTTGGGAAGAGGGCCCTGAAACCAATTATGTTGTGTATCAATATAAATCCACCTTGTGTGCATGCCAAGTCACTTCAGTAGTGTCTGACTCTTTGTGACCCTATGGACTGTAGCTTGCCAAGATCCTCTGTCTGTGGAATTCTCCAGGCAAGAATACTAGAGTGGGTTGCCAAGCCCTCCTCCAGGGGATCTTCCCAACCCACAGATAGAACCCACATCTCTTACGTCTCCTGCATTGGCAGGTGGGTTCTTTACCACTAGCACCACCAGGGAAGCCCATAAATCCACCGGACTAGGGAGCCAAATCAAGTGTGAAAGTGGCTGATTTTACATATAAGTCTATGATTTAACGAACTGTTTCAGCCTCTAAATAGGAGGGCCTGTTCCCATCTGGAGTGCTAGCTCCTCAGCCACCTCTACTACAGACTCCTGGTAGGTAGCTGTGTTCCAACTGAAGCTGCATCTGAGAGAGTCCTTAAAATACTTTTTCTATAAAATGTCATTGTTCCTTTCTCCCCTCTTTCTTTGCTATCTTTCATTCCTTATTATTTATTGAGCTCTTATTTCATGCCAGGACAGGGGACTGTGAACCAGCAGCTATAGACCTGGGCTTCATGAAGCATCCAGTCTGCTGGCAGATATAGACACATAAAGAGGCACTGCCAGGTCTAAGGATGCAGATAAGAAGAGTGCCTGCCTGAACTAGGAGTGGGAGTGGAAGGCAAAGGGCCAGGAAAACATGTATAAGATTTCCAAGATAAACCCAGGTCTAAGTTACAACCTAAAGGAAAATAGGATTGACAAGATGGAGGAAAGCAGTGTTCTGTCTTAGAGGCTAGAGGTGATATGATGAGTAATATATTGGGGTGGTTTTGTTTCAGGTGGTGAGAGAAGGTAGGGAGACAGGTAGTGAAAGGGGGAAGAGAAGGAGAAAAAAGAGAGGAAAAGATATCCTTGACACATCACACAAAAAAAGGAGAAACAGGAGCAAGATCCTCAAAATTTGATTTTTTGGGATTTTTTTACACTGTATATAAATTTAATTGCTCAGAAAAATTTGGAGAAAATGTATGTGCATTGGGATTAAAGATTAAATAGACAGAATAAGTCTTTAAGTGCTATTTCAATGGCATCAAATAATTGTAATCTTTGCAGGTTCTCTCTGGCCTCAGAATAAAAAGTTTTACTTATTAGACTGTTCAGCCACTAAGTAAATCTAAAAATGCAAAACTCTGGGTATAAAGTTTCAGATCTCAGCCAACAATTTACTGCAGGCCTGGAATGAAGTCTCAACTTTTTCACTGAGAACCCATGTTTTAAACATTTGTTTATTTCTGACTCAAGATTTTTTTCTAGAAATATTGAATTGGAAAAACAGAGCCCATACCTCTTAGTTATAATCTTGTAAAATATGTCTAATAGTTCAAGGTAGTGATGCAGAAGATAACATATATGACACTATTCAGATACAGCTACCAATATTTTTAAGGAATATATTATATATTCCTTTTTATATATTTCTATATAAATATTCATGGGATTCCCAGGTAGCACTAGTGGTAAAGAGCCCACCTTCCAATGCAGGAGAGGTAAGAGACGTGGATTTGATCCCTGGGTCAGAAGATCCCCTGGAGGACAGCATGGCAACCCACTCCAGTATTCTTGCCTGGAGAATACCATGGACAGAGGAGCCTGGTGGGCTACCGTCCATAGAGTCATAAAGAGTTGGACACAACTGAAACGACTTGGCACGCATGTACACATATATATTCATATATGTTATGCTTAATTTTTTTTCTTTGAGAACATTTTCTTGGTATTTTCAAATTTTCAAATAATTTTTCATCAAAATTCTTTTACCTATACTCCTGTGCTTTCCATGTGATGAAAATTATGACCAGTTTTCTCTGTTCTATTATCCTATAATTAACCCAGTTGAAAATGTTATAAAAAATGTGGACACTGTTGTAAAAGGATATGCAAAAACTATGCATAGACATTCCTTTTCATTAAAAAATATATACACATTTATTTATTTGGCTGTACCAAGTCTCAGTTGGAACGTGTGGGATATACTTCCCGGACTAAGGATCCAACCCAAGCTCCCTACATTGGATCATGGAGTCTTAGTTCCTGCAGCACCTGGGAAATCCCTCTTTTTCATTTTTAAATTGTCAGTTGACAAAGCAGGATCTTGCCATATTTGCTTTGGATCATGTAGTATCAATCAAGAGAGTTCAAACTGGTCCAGCTTGCCAAGTTAACAATGCCCATTGAATAACCAATGTCTACTCTATGGCATCTGGTCCCATCACTTCATGGCAAATAGATGGGGAAACAATGGAAACAGTGAGAGACTTTATTTTTCAGAGCTCCAAAATCACTGCAGATGGTGACTGCAGCCATGAAATTAAAAGACGCTTACTCCTTGGAAGGAAAGTTATGATCAACCTAGACAGCATATTAAAAAGCAGAGACATTACTTTGCCAACAAATGTCCATCTAGTCAAGGCTATGGTTTTTCCAGTAGTCATGTATGGATGTGAGAGTTGGACTATAAAGAAAGCTGAGCACTGAAGAATTGATGCTTTTGAACTGTGGTGTTGGAGAAGACTCTTGAGAGTCCCTTGACTGCAAGGAGATCCAACCAGTCCATCCTAAAGGATATCAATCCTGAGTGTTCATTGGAAGGACTGATGCTGAAGCTGAGACTCCAATACTTTGGACACTTCATGTGAAGAGCTGACTCATTTGAAAAGATCCTGATGCTGGGAAAGGTTAAGGGCAGGAGGAGAAGGGGACAGAGGATGAGATGGTTGGATGGCAACACTGACTCAATGGACATGAGTTTGGGTAGGCTCCAGGAGTTGGTGTTGCACAGGGAGGCCTGGCGTGCTGCAGTTCATGCGGTCACAAAGAGTCGGACACGACTGAGCAAATGAACTGAACTGAACTCTAATTGGGAGTGCCTTCATACCATCACAGATAGTGTAAATATCAATTTTGCACTTGCAGTGCATTTCACAAAGCCTGCTGCAAAACCCACCCTGAATTACTGCTACCTATACTCTTACTTGGCTTCCCAGGTGGCTCAGTAATAAAGAATCTACCTGCCAAGCAGGAGACCTGTAGGTTCAGTCCCTGGGTTGGGAAGATCTCCTGTAGTAGGAAATAGTGATCCACTCCAGTATTCTTGCCTGAAATCCCATGGACAGAGGAGCCTGGCGGGCTACTGTCCATGGGCTTCAAAAGAGTCTGACATGACTTAGCAACTAAACAACAACCACAATATACTCTTAATTTGGAACATGACATATGCACTCATTCAAGATATGAAAGTGATACCTTGTTTATTCATGTCTGTCATTGAACTCTGTTGGATACTGGAGCTCAAAGACATGCAAACAAGGACAATGAATGGCTCAATATCAACCTGGAAACTGTCCTATTCTATTCAGTCATTAAGTAGGGAGGGGGTCATATCAAAATGATGGAAACCCGAGAAAGGGAATAGGCCTGGGGTGGAAAGACCATGAAATACAGAACCTATCTTGTGGAGTCCTTCACCAGGTCAGAGGTATATGTCGAAATTAACTTTTAAAATTTAATAGATGTGACTAAACGGCACTTATGTTAAAAAAAATGAATTACCTAAACACTGAACGGAGAAGGACTTGACAATCGTAGTTCAAATGACACAGACATAGGGATATTTTTCCTTGTAAGTTCAGACCATGATATGAATACCCACAAAGCTACTGCTCATGAGTATTCTTAGAAATACAGTGCACACAACAGAGAAATAAATAGTTATCTACTCCGCATTTGCTAGACATCCTTGGGACTGATGACATCATCAAATGAGTGAATAAACTAAGGACTGAGGAGCTCAGTGCTTTATGCTTTTATCTTTGGATCAACCCTCGCTGCTGTTTGGAGTTTCCCTCTAAAGCTAACATAAATAAGTTTTCACATCTTAAGATGTTTACAGAAGGAAGAATTAATAATCTAAAAAATGTTTAGAAACACAAAATAGGTCTTTCATATTATCACACAAAAATATGTGGAAAAGGAAAACAAATGAAAGCAAAAGACTCCTCAATATTTTCACAGAAAAACATCTGAATAAAAATACTAGCAACTTCCCTGGTGGTCCAGTGATTAAGACTCCAGACTTTCAATGCAGGGGATATGTGTTCAATCCCTAGTCAGGGAATTAAGATCTTGCATGCCATGCAATGTGGCCAAAAAAAGTATAAAAAAAAAGAAAAATACTAAATAATAAAATAGTTAACTTTTCCACAGGGTGGAAAAGTTAAGGCTTATCTTAAATTTTTGGAATGTTAATCACTCATTTCAAAAAGATTTTGCAAATCTAAACTCGTTATAGTTTAGGAATAAAAAACTAAACAGCATATGTGTGTATGTATAACTTGTAATTGAAATTGATCTAATCCAGTGGCACCATTTTAAAATTATTTTCCTTATTTGCACTTTGAAAATATATAACAAAGAGAACAAAGCTCCTCCCCACCCAATTACTAATAAGGTATTAGTAAATGATCCCAACACATACATAAAAGTAAACATAAATTTTTCTGTATGTTCATTTATATGTGCTTCCCAAATGTGGTGAGATGGTGGATTTTAATATCAATGAACATTTCAAGATGAACAAGCATGAACTGGAAACAAATGAAATTTTCTGATAAATAATCAAGAAATTATCTTCTCTGCTATTTAAAAACCAAATCCTCAAAACCGCCTCTTTATAAACATCTCAGTAAATAACAACAATAGGTATGCACATGTGTGTATGTATTTTTTTCTTCTGAACAACATGCCTCAGGAGTCGCTGGGGTTACCCTTCGGAGAAGCTGTGTGTGTATGTGTCTGTGTGTCTGTGTGTTTCTCATGCTGACACCATGAAGGGACTATAGGAAGTTTGAATATTACTACTGAAATTACCAAAAGTCCTGTGCTTATCTGTGACAGGAATTCTATTCCCAGTTGCATTCATTCAACTTTAGTATTACATACAGTATCATAATATCAAATAGTATATGAAAATACAGTAACATAATATCAGACTGAACTTGCTCAAGTGGCTTTGACCACGACAAACTCATATGATTACAGTTAGATTCAGACTTCAAATTCTGTGCCATCATTTAAGACAGCAAATAGGCAGTAGCCATGACCCCAAAAGATCATAGTCCACAAAGGATAAGAAAATGGTGGGAGTTCTGGAAATTGAATCCATGTTTCATCTCAGCCACCTATAGCCATCAGTCTCCAAGTTATGAAACCTCTTTCAACCTCAATTTCCACATCTATTTAATAGGAATCCTTGTTGTTGTTGTTGAGTCACTGAGTCATGTCCAACTCTTTTACAATCCCATGAACTGTAGCCCTCCAGGTTCCTCTGCCCATAGGATAAGAATACTGGAGTGGGTTGCCATTTCCTTCCCCAGGGGATCTCCCCAATCCAGGGATCGAACATATCTCCTGCACTGGCAGGTGGATTCTTTACCACTGAGCCTTGAGGGATGCCTGACAGCTTCCTTCTCGTTGTTGTTGAGTCGCTCGGTCGTGTCTGACTCTTCTGGGACTTCATGGACTGAAGCCCACCAGGCTTCTCTGTCCGTGGGGTTTCCCAGGCAAGAACACTGGAAAGGGTTGCCATTTCCTTCTGCAGAAGATCTTTCTGATCCAGGGATCAAACCCACATCTCCTGTGCATCTCATGCATTGCAGGCAGATTCTTTGCTGCTGAGCCACTGGGGAAGCTCTTTCTTACAGAATCCTTACAGCTTGTCTGTTTGCATAAACTTTTTGCGAGCATCAAATCATATAAGGCATGGGAAATCACTGGCATAAATTTAACCTTGCGAAATAAATATCACTGTTTCAGTTAATCTCTGTTCACATCTCTGCACTGTCGCTGTTCCATTGTAATTAGACAAGACTCCATATCCTGTATGAAAATGAAACTGCTGCCCAGGTAAATCTGGCCAGGTGTGTCTTTCCTTGCAGGGCGAGTGGTCATCATGTGGAGAATCCAAATCTGACCACTGCAGATTGTGATCAATACAGCTAAAATCAAAATCTTGAAGTATAAACTTGTTTGTTCTTTAGTCGTAGAATTAAGTGACTTTACAGAAGCATAAGAAATGGCTTACAATTTTATAAGGAAGAAAGATACAAGCACAAAAAGGCTACAGTTTATGTGATAGATAGTTTTTGACTAAGCCCACAATCATTTCTCGTCAGGCTATAAAATAACTTTTATTAATGCCAATTAATTCCTTGCACTGCCCTGTGTCACTTTATAACCCTCTGCTTAAAAGAAATCAATTGCATGAGTTCGGCTGAGAAATAACCATCATAATAGATGTTTCCCCTCTTGCCGTTACTTTTTCCTGATAGCCCTTAAGGTGGCCAGAGGTAAAAGCTAAAGATGCATCGTAGCCTGAGGGATGATTGAATGGAAAAAAATGGGGAATAGGAGCAGAACCTACTGGAATAGACCAATTTCCCACCACTGCGAACCAGAGCAATTGATTGATGAATCCTCGCTTTGTCAAGAGGCAGCCTTCAGATTTGATCACATAAATACTCATTCAACTCAAATTCTGCTTGACAAGCCTCAGACAGCTTTGTTCTGTCACAGATATCATTGGAAGGAAAATGCTCCATTAATCATCCTTAATTAACTTTACCATAGTCTGCTGAAACCAATATGCTCTCTGGCTAAACCCTGTACTTAGCTAGGATTCTATAGCTATCAAGTAGAAGAGTATTTCAAGTTCCTTCTCTCCTATTACTACTAACTATAGGGATTCAGCATGAGCAGACCTCAGAGGAAGTTGTGCCCATTGATTATCTGAGATAGCTTATCAGTGGGTACATTCTTCGCTAAAGGAAACATAATTTTAAATATGACTGACCTACATGAGATGGCATTTTATAACTATATCTCACTTGATGTTCGTAAGTTCTGTTTCCTTCCCAATTCTCAGGTATCATATGTCCTAAGATATCATTTTCTAAGTAAAAGGAAAGAAAAATTTAAAAACAACAATAAAGGCTTAATTTGAAAAATAGAGTTGTTAGAGACACAAAATGGTTTGTGATAAATATAAACACACACACACACCCATACATCCCTCATTGCTAAGAATGCCTCAAATTTTCATAAAGCTTTGGTATGAACATGGTCTCGTTTTCATTTCTGCTTAGCACACATAATAACCATTTTTTTCCTTTTGGAATTACAGTACTTATTGGGAAGCTTTGATAACAAGGATCATGCTTCAGTGATAAGGAGGGCAAAAACAAAATTGAGGAGTGTTATACTTTAAACAAAGTGCAACGTGTACCTGCGCCCTTGCTCAGTCGCTTCAGTTGTGTCTGACTCTCTGTGACCCTATGGACTGAAGCTTGCCAGGCTCCCCTGTCCATGGGATTCTCCAGGCAAGAATACTGGAGTGGGTTGCCATGCCCTCCTCCAGGTTCGATCTTCCCAACCCAGGGATGGAAGCTTCATCTCTTAGGTTTCCTGCACCGGCAGGTGGATCTTTACTGCTAGCGCCACCTGGAAGCCCCAAAGTGTGACCTATAATATCATAAATGAACAGAGTTGCCAGTATGTCTCAGCCCACTTCAAATGGTGTCTGCTCATCCCCAAGGCTTCCTAGGTTGCAAGACAGATTTCCTAGCAGTTTTGAGCTGTCATCATGTGTCTGTGAGCGCAGGCGATTCCAATCAAAATGTCAGTGACCATCGTAGATTGTGTGCTTTTAAAGCTAGATGAGCCATAGTTAAGAGTCACAAGAAACTAGAATGTGCATCATAAAATTCCCTATTCATACAGGTGCTCCCGAGAATTACCTACAGAAAGACAAATGGATTTCAGAGTGATGAGGTTCTATGTGCTCATTTTATGTGTGCAAACTAAGAAGACAATTTAGGTTTGTGAAGTGGTGAGTTCAATAAAGACTAAGGGTTAAAGAGGTCTGAAAATGACTACCCCTTTGTAGAAACCGTGATTTGGCACTGTGCCATAGATGACATTACATTTTGCCTCCCTGCAGCCCAGAAGAGGTAACAATGTAATATTATGACATGCATTTGATTTATCATTGATCTTTTTGTGACATTTCTTATGACCTATAGTTTTCTAATTGGAGGTAGAGTAAAAAGTCTGTGGTAAAGCCTATCTCTGGGAATGGCAGATTTGTTCAAACAAATCCCAAATCATATATCCTTTGTGCAAAATGATATAAAGAGCATGTATTCATGGAAATCCTAAAACAGAGATTTTATTCACCAATATTAAACTAAATTTTAAAATATATGTGTGTGAATGCTAAAAAATGATTTAAAAATATATAAACTACTTATGATAGTTAAAAGAAGATATCAAGTTGGTGGGACCGATTCATAACAATAAATGCCTTCCTTATTAAAAAGATTCAAATATTTCATATTTATTTATTACAAAATACAGTTTTACTTTGGGGGGAAATGCATATCTTAAATTTAATCATTATATCAAATTGTCACTTCACATTGCTCTCTCCTTTCCTGGTGGGGGTGGGGTGAGGGAGGGCAAGGGGAAGGTCATAAATAAAATTAGGTAGATGAAATCCTTCTTGTTATAATATGCTATTTACTTTTAAATTCTGGTTACTATTGTTGTAACTCTTTCCTTGTCATTTTGTTCTCATACTTCCTCCCCCTATTTTGGTGCCACAACTCTACCCATAACTTGGCATGGCATGAAGGTCCCATTGCCAAGTCTTTTTTTCTCTTCCCCTCATTCTATTCCAAGCATCTCTTCCTTTATCTAATTTCTCCCCTTATGATGGACTCATCTTCCTTTGCAGACCTAACACACTGTTTATTTCTTTTTTGCTCCTTCCAATAGAAATCTACTTCCTGGCCATTCTTCCTCCTGACCTTTTCAGGTTCAACTGCCTTTTTGCCAATTACTGTACTGGGAAGTGGGGACAGCACACTATACATAGCAGGCCTGGGCAGCAGTGGACGTAGGCACTGAACACTAAATCCCAATAAAATTTGATAAAAATCTGGTAGGCCTTTAGTGTGCAATGGTAACAAATTTGGAACATAATTTAGTCTGTGAAGAACAGTCAGGGGAGTTTTTTTCTGTGAAGTAACAATTAAATGGAAACCCAGTGGACAAACAAGAGTTTTCTAGATAAAGAAGAGGGAACTGGGGTGGTATGTATAAAGGCCCAGATGCAGTTTGTTTATTCATTTGTTCGTTACTTATTTATTGACGGTCTCCTATACGCCTGGGCTTCCCTGGCTTCCCTCAGACAGTGAAGAATCTGCCTGCAATGCAGGAGACCCGGGTTCGATCCCTGGGTCAGGAAGATTCCTTGGATAAAGGAATGGCAACCCACTCCAGTATTCTTGCCTAGAGAATTCCATGGACAGAGGAGCCAGGTGGGCTACAATCCATGGGGTAACACAACTGAGTGACTAACACTATAACACTATATGCCTCCCTCTTACAAGTCTCCTATGTCAACTGTACTTGTCTTTTATTTGTTCATTTAAAATTGTGCTATTTGGCAAAACAGAGTATATAGTTTTTAAATCCCCCACCCCCAAATATACCTGAACTAAAATTTCATTTTAGAAACAGTGGATAGTGAAGTGAAGACCACATTACAGGTTACCATTTGTTTAGAGCCAGCTTTGGTGATATTTCTATTCTTTCCCTTCTGTCCCTACCCCAGCAATAGCAGAGTGAATTTGTGATGGTGGGGGCCTCCTAGTTCACGTTGCAGTGGTAATTGGTGGAGAAGGAAAAATGATGGGAGGAAAGGGGGGAAAGAACACGTCATTCTTTTTTCTGGTAGCCAGCATTGTGATGCACTTTAGGAATTGCTTCCTTAAATGCTATATATTTGACATACACAACAACATCGCTGCATCCATTTCCAGGTCTTACTAAAACATGAAAGAGGAAACATCAATGATCTTCTTATAACACTCCCCAGGAGGAATCTTGCCAAACTGTGCTAAAGAGATTTGATTAGTGGTCATTTCATAAAACATCCTCTCAATATATGCATGTTTTCAAAAGTCAGCTTGGTGAGCTGTGAGAAATGTAAGCTCTAAATATCCAAGGGAAAGTTGTTGACAGCATCCATTTGGGAAGAATACAACTTTGCTTGTGTTATTTAAGATGTTTAATATGAAGGCATACTAAAATGTTCTTTATTTTAAGCAATGAAATGAGTTAAGTAGATTCACATGTATGGAGAGGGAGTCGGGGGCGGACCACAAATGTCCTTCCTCATTTCAAAGGTCAAAGACAGCATTAATTATTTTCAACTAATGTCTATTTAACCACATGCAAACTTAAATCAGTTTGGGTCTGACCAATTCAAAGCTCCTCTTTGGTTCCCTGCTCTGCTGCAATAATTGACTAGGTTAGACTTTGCAAAGGTCAAAAGAATGGACTCAGTTCATTTATTTCAGCTAATAACACAGTTCTTAAATCAAAATTTGAGAATTGATCTTTCAAAGTCACTTTTCCTCTCTATATTCATATGTAATTTCAAATTAAATGATAGATGAATCCAAACCTCACTTTTTATTTAATTACTTTTTAGTAACAGAAGACACAGTGGGAGGGTTTTTTAACAAGATCTAGGTTTGTCTCAAAAAAATTCAAAAGGGAATTAAGAAAACCATGGGAAACTTGGCATTTAGTGAAGTTTTAATGAATGCAATTGGATGTGGGCAATCTGAAGGAAAAAATTTAGAGAGACATAATGCCAAGCAAGAGAGAAATGAAAACGATCTTAGGTGAAGTTCAGGCAACACTGAGAGCTCTGCAGGGTCAGGTATTTTGGCAATGCGATCTTGCAAGACTTTAAATACACACTAAACATTAAAATTGTTGCTTCGGAAGCAGGTGCAGCCCAGATCACTTGGTACCATCTGCCTAGACTTGCACCTTTTATTGAGGCCAGAGTTTCATCCTAGCTATTCCCTCTCTCTCCAGGAATGGTCTCCCTAACCCTAGTGTGCCAGACGTGTTACAGGCCATCATTCATATGGTACACTGCAATCTACCTCCTTCCCCTCAAACTTTCATGGCTAATCTATAGTCAAATGGTGACTTCTCCTCAAGGTTCCCTTATCAAACCTTACAACTCCCCCAGCTCTCTCACTCTGCAGTGTACATTTACCCCTTGGCCTGCAGATAATGAAATCTATTGAATATGGACATTTGCTCAATGTTTATTCAGTTGGATGTGCATCTTTCAAATGTGTCCTATGACAGTTTTCTCTCTCACACCTTAGGTGACAAAGCACATATATACTTAATGCATTTTACATTATGCCTAAGATGTCACCTAACATTTTATATTATGCATAACATGTCATGCTTCTTGGAAGAAAAGTTATGACCAACCTAGACAGCATGATAAAAAGCAGAGACATTACTTTGCCAACAAAGGTCTGTCTAGTCAAGGTTATGGTTTTTCCAGTGGTCATGTTTGGATGTGAGAGTTGGACTATAAAGAGAGCTGAGTGCCAAAGAATTGTTTTTGAACTGTGGTGTTGGAGAAGACTCTTGAGAGTCCCTTGACTGCAAGGAGACCCAACCAGTCCATCCTAAAGGAGATCAGTCCTGAATATTTATTGGAAGGACTGATGTTGAAGTTGAAGCTCCAATATTTTGGTCACCTGATGTGAAGAACTGACTCATTTGAACAGACCCTGATGCTGGGAAAGATTGAAGGCGGGAGGTGAAGGGGACGACAGAGGATGAGATGGTTGGATGACATCACTGACTCAATGGACATAAGTTTGAGTAAACTCCGGGAGTTGGTGATGGACAGGGAGGCCTGGTGTGCTGCAGTCCATGGGGTCACAAAGAGTCAGACACGACTGAGTGACTGAACTGAACTGAACATGTCACCAGGTGTTGATAATATTCAGTATGTGCCTTTGATTGTGACTTATTCAAATGTCATTTTAGACATACAAGAAGTGGGTATGAGTATGTATACAAAACAAATCGCTTTTAGAGTAAAATTCAACCTCTCATTTAGCTGTTTTCAAATTATATCCCAAGACAACATTAAGAGAAGCAAAATGAAATGGAAATAGAGGGTTATATTATTATCTACTTTATGTAGGAGTGGGTCTTTTTGTCTGAATTAATTGGTTCCTTTTTCATTATCTGATTAGAAATCTTCATTCTCTCAAGCTGGAGTACATGTGTGTTCAGTGTTTCAGTCGTGTCTGATTCTTTGCAACCCTGTGGAATATACCCCACCAGGCTCCTCTGTCCATGGGATTCTGCAGGCAAGAATACCGGAGTGGGTTGCCTTGCCCTCCTCCAGTGGATCCTCCCTACCTAGGGATTGAACTTCTGTCTTCCATGTCTCTTGCACTGCAGGCAGATTCTTTACCCACTGAGCCACCTGGGAAGCCCATACTACTAAAAACTAGCCCATTTTAAAAAGGAAGAGTTTTCAAATCAAGGTTTGTATAAACTTTGGTTGTTGTTGGTGGTGGTTAGCTGCCAAGTCGTGTCTGACTCTTTTGTGACCCCATGGACTGTAGTTCGTCAGGCTCCTCTGTCTATGGGACAAAGGATTTTCCAGACAAGAAGACTGGAGTGCATTACCATTTCCTTCTCTAGGGGATCTTTCCCACCCAAGGATTGAACCTGCATCTCCTGCAATGGCAGGTGTGTTCTTTACCACTGAGCCACCAGGAAAGCCCCTTATATAAAGGTTAGACATGCTTTCAAAACCTAGTAGTAGATTTCTATAATAAATATATTTTATGGTGGATTACTCACCAGTCAGTCAATCTATAAAGCATGCTGACTATATTTGAACCTGGATAATATCCACTTTTTCCTTATGTCAAAATGCCAGGTTGGCTAAATACTCTTACTATGCTTAAAGAAATATTAAAATTTATGGATGGGATGAGAAAGACATTCATAGATAATTTTTCTGGCTTCAGTACCAAGCACATTAATATTTTTCTCCTAAATCTGAAACCAAATGTTTGGTTTCCTAATATTTTTCCTGTCTACTGAATTTTTCTTTCCTTCTTCCATGTGGTCACTCACAGCCTGGCCTTTGTGTATTCTCCCAAGAAAGAATTGTTTATTTATATTACCAGTCCTTTCTGGGACTCCCTGTAGACACTGTTTCCAATGGCATGTGGAGTTACTAAGCTTTTATTGTTGACAAGTGGTAGGTGGGAATCCAAGCTTTTGTGGTTAAATTGTTTATTGATAATTACCTGTTAATTACCCCACTGCCTGACTCCTGTAATTTACTCTAATCATTACTTTCCTTTTTCCTTGAAGACCATGTGCACAAAGAAACAAAAGTGAAGACAAAAAAATATACTTCCTTATAACCTTAAAAAAGGGGTTGGTTTTTTTAATTAAAACCATTTAGAGTCAGAACATTTCCTCATCATATAATATTTGGATTTGGGAAAGCAAACCAGTGTTATTAATGTAATTATAACTATGACCTGTAATTGATTTATAACTGGTGAAAATACTTTTGGGTGGCAATCACCAAATTAAGTGTCAAATAGTATTCTTGAGTCATTAGTGTTTTATTTTACTATAGAATGTTTTCCTTCCTAGCTGGCCAGAAAATCTTTATGAAATCTTTTTTTTTTTAATAAAATAGACTAACTCCCTATTTTTTTGCTAAAGTTTGAAGCTTTTTCTTTCTTTTTTAAAGCTTTTTTATATCGAGATTCCAGCATCCAGTGTCTTATTCCAGCGTAGTTACATAATACCCTTGATCCCCTGAGACCGGCACAGAGCAGCCTTTACACTTTTAATAAGGTCATCATTTCCATAGTACAGTCCTCCCTAACCAGCAAAGGTGTAAGAATGTATATTGATGTCCAGGGAGACAGTGAACAGCATACGTCCTCAGTTTCCACGTGTCTCAAGAAGCACCCCCAATCCTCACCCTCCGAAGCTCTTTCAATACTGAGAGCATCTGGTAAAACACCGTGCTACTAGTAAAAATTTAGAGTTAACAATTAAGTCCAACATTCAGAGATCAAAATTAGCTCCACCAGGCAAGCAGATGGATTTATTAGGCGTATATTCTTGAAATGTATTATACAAGGGACTGCAAGGAAAGAACAAATAAAATTTTTAAATAGCAAACCCTGAACAAGCAAACCCTAGCCATCATCCTGCCTTTCTCATCAACTTTCTCTTGTTCCCCACCTTTTGACTATGTTATTACTAGGCATTTTAAAGCTGTATTGAAGGTAAGCATGGCCAAGGTGGGGCTTCCCTGGTGGCTCAGATGGTAAAGAATCTGCCTGCAATGCAGGAGACCCGGGCTTGATCCCTAGGTTGGGAAAATCCCCAGAGAAGGGAATGGGAACCCACTCCAGTATTCTTGTCTGGAGAATTCCATGGACAGGGGAGCCTGGTGGTCTGCAGTCCATGGGGTGGCAAAGAGTCAGACATGACTGAGCAACTCACATTTTCACTTACAATTTTTCATGGTCAAGGTGAACGAACTTTGTTGGAGTCTTTGACAACAAATTTCAGAACTATATGTGGTTCACACCACCCACTTGACCTCGAGAGCAAACAGCACAAAAATAAAAGGGAAGAATCCCTTTTGTGCATTATGCCAATCGACCTACACACATCTTTCATGGGACTCCCCAAGCTAACTGCAGTTCTTAAAAAAAAAAAAAAGATCATTTTAAAATCACAGTGGAAAAAGCATGGCATTTAGAGTTCAAATAGCTGGACTGGAGTCTAGGCTCAACACTTAACTAGATGTATAAACATGGACCAATCACTTAACCTCATTGAACTTCTTTTTATCTTTAAAAAAAAAAAGGGATAAAAAATAACAACCTTGATCCAACTTATTTCTTGAAGTTCTTATAATGATGGCCTTGATGTAATGGTGTGATAATGTACGTGAACACACTTCATACACTGAAAAGCACTGTCTGATTATAATAATCATTATTAATCATGAAAATGATAAACACCCTTTCAAATAACCATTAAAAGAACTTTGCTGGACACAGGGAATAAATAGAAGGTCAAAACTATTTAAAAATCTAAGTAAGAGTGTCAATATGCACACATTATAGCATTTCAAGAAATATTTTTCCTAGGAAGAGATTAAAGTCAGGAGAGGAAATGGAACGGCTTCAGCTGCTGTCATTGCAGTCTTAGTATTTTCCTTGGGAGAATGAGCCTTGTCAAATGGAAAGACTGAAATGAATACATTTCTCAGCTGCTTAGCAGATATGTTTTCCAATATAAGCTAAACATTTCAACCAACCTCACTTCCATGTGAATATTTACACTCCTGAATAGACAGACGATGGGAACATTAAGGGGAATGGGTTGATTTTGGCCTTGGAATTATATGGCCTAGGTGTAAATTTATTCTTAATCTCCAGCCATTATGTTTTAACATTCCTAGCTGAAATTTGGTTGAGCTATCAAATTGTTCAAAGGCCAGTTCATGCCACAGCCCAAGAACCACTACTGGGAGAAGGTGGAAACCCCAAACCACAACCAAGTCCATCCATAGGGTTTTTCCCCATGAAGATTACCACAACATACTTAACATTGTTACAGACAAATTGCTACCATTACCAAGCTAAACAATTGTGTTTTTATGTTTTTAAATAGTCTTGGTGACTCTTTAGAAGCTTTACAGCTGGAAAGGAACTACATCTTGATGCAGCTACATTTATAGAATTTTTGTTCTATGCCACTTTTTCATTGGTTTCCTGATCTAAACAATAGTCGCAATTACCAGCTGCACATCAATTACACCCAGGCCTGGTCTCGGTTGATGATTCAGCCAAGCTCTGCACAATCGTCCCAGCTCCCAATAGTTTATCATCATTGTTTTGTATAATTAGAAACAGAATTATTTATATGCCCCTGCTTACTCTTCAAGCAAATTTACAAGGCAACTGTCTCTCTTAATCTACAGTAGTAAACAGTAATGCAAAAGAGTCTTCAGATTTATTACATTACTTCCTTAAAGATCAATATTTAAATGAATACATATTGTGCTAATTTAAACACTGCAACATATCATAGAGCTATCCACACAAGAAATTTACAGTGGCTAGAGACATTTTTATACTCCATCCCTGCTTCCTAGGAATACCTTTTTTATCAAATGGAAAAGAAAAGAAAAAAGAATTACAAGTTCAGTGTTAATTAGTCTCATTTATAAACATTCATCTAAACCTGGAACCTCAACAGACAATATATTAAGCCATTAAGAGGAGAATTAAAGTTACATGGAGGGTGACCTAGACAAGAAAATGAAGCCACTCCACCCTCCCCAATACAAGGACGCCCAGTTCAGAAGAGACAATGGTAAGAGGCCATGCAAAACCAAGCCGCAACCTGCTGATCTTAGAGCAGTTATTTTAGTCTTACCCTGCAGTTCCTGGATTCTGCAGGCTTAAATCACTCCCTTTCTTTATTTAGACCTCATCTTGGAGCTTTAAAATAGTATCACGTTGACAAGAATCTGAGGTCCTTCAGACCTAATATCACGTCAAGCTGCCGGGCTGAGACCTTACATGCCAAGTCCCAGCCTACGATGAATTTTTATAAGTGAGTTATAAACCCCTCAAAAACAGGGTTTATAATGGAAACGCTGACAGACTCTTAACTATCGAGTTTCTAGTGGGTTCCTGTTTAATATACTGTATTTCTTCCCCTTGAAGATATTAATTTACTTTTTGAAATGTTCATTGCTAAGATTAAGCGTAGGTTTTTGAAATGTGTTCATAGGCAATTTATGCATGAGAAGGAATGTACTCTTCTCCAGATGTACAGAATACTAATTTGAAAATGATTTATACGCCACACCGTACTGTACATTCCATTCCCTTCTGAAAAGTTCAGACAAGCTTTTCCTCTGACATAACACCAGGATCCTCTATATATTGTGAATACAGTATATTAGCAATAGCTGTATAAATTCTTGAGATGTCAACTCTAGGGTGGGTCAGAATAGAAAAGGTGAATTGCCAGGACTCGGAGAATAAGCAAGAAAATGGGAAGGTTCAAGGAGAAAATTAATAGAAGCACATCTGCAAATAGAAGTTTTCCATCTTAACGGAGTGCTTTCTTGTTTTGTCTTAATTAGCTCTCCTACAATCTTAGAATGTTAAAATTGAAAGAATTTTAGAAAGCATCTAACCTAAGTGAGTGAAGTCGCTCAGTCATGTCCAACTCTTTGCGACCCCATGGACTGTAGCTGCCAGGCTCCTCTGCCATGGAATTCACCAGGCAAGAATACTGGAGTGGGTTGCCATTCCCAGACATTGCAGATTGGTGGCCTGAGGGCCGAATTAAGCCCCATGGTGTAAATGCATGCATGTGTATTCTCAGTCGTGTCTGACTCTGTGCATCCCCATGGACTATAGCCACCAGGCTCCTCTGTCCATGGGATTTTCCAGCGATGACTGGTTCCCATTGTTGTACACAGAGACCCCAAAACATTGTAAAGCAATTATCCTCCAATTAAAAAATAAATTAAAAAAATACAATTTCCCAAGCAAAACAAACAAAAAGAAGAGTGCTTAGTTCTATACCTCAGTGACTCTTCAGAGGTACAAGAAAACCTCTCTAATGGTGTTTTAAAGCTTGCAAAACCTTTCTGCACCTCAAATACTGGTTCTCAAACCTTGGCTTCACTCAAAAATTACCTGCAGAGTGCTTACAATTATTAAGCCTGAGCCCCATAACAGATTTATTAAGTCAGAATTTCTAAGTGTGAGATCCAGGCACAGTATTTGCAAAACAATTCCCTAGCCAATTTTAGCAAACAGCCAGCATTAAGAAGCACCAGTTCAGAAGGTAATTGATGATTTTGTTATATTCAAATGGAAATATTAAACATATCCTGGGGTAGGAAAATGATGTGTAACAGAAAATGGCTGGAAAAGCAGTTTTAAACTGTGTCTAGCTAAACAAAATGATGACAGAGGATAAAGAACAAAAAGATCTTGAAACATAGTGATCTCTTTCCTAAACAAAGGAGTTAAAAGATTATCCATGGCTACTCACTTCATGGTTATGTGCTTTCATCACTGAGGAGGAAAGGTCTTCCTAAAATAGCTGGGAAATAAACAGTGAGCATACGAATGGCAGGTCGGACAGCAGGCAAAGGTGCAGTATCTCTGAAGGATGACACAAGACGTATAGGAGTTCCAGGTTAAGAATAGTTCTCAATGTTTCCTGGAAAGGAGCTCCATATCCTCAGGAAGAAGAGACTATCTCAGAATATCCCATCTGGATACACAGAAGACGGAAGTCACATTTACAATCAGAGTTGAGCTTAAGCAGAGAATAAACTATAATTAATATCTGGTAAAATTTGAAAAGCAGCAGTTACTCACATAGGAAACTATTTTTTAAAATATGGATATTATGTTAGCGGAAAGACTACACAAAATTTTGCAAGGTAACAGGGATGTTTATTAGTTTTCAGAATCCTGGTTACATAAGGTGTAAAGACACAACTGTTTTAAGAAACAATAAACTCTGACATATATATACATAGTGTATATACATGTGTACACTGTATGTGTGTTTTATGTAGATGAAGTTCTATCTTTTTCTAAGGATAAGAGAATGCTTATGAGTATAGATGATATTGATTATTTTCCTTGATAGTCTATTTCCAAAGCAAAAAAATCATGAACTTCACAAAAGATTTAAGTATTAATAATTAATGCTTAATTGTTCATGATGTCTGTTAAGATTCGTCAAATGTGGCCTTGCATTGGAAAGGTTACTATTCAGAATTCAGAAACCTTTTAACCAACTTCTGCAGTCCTTTAAAAATTCAGAAGCAGTGCCTTCCCTGCTCCCAGACCACCCCCTGGTACCTCACCATGCTAACAATGTGCATGATAACAGGAATAACATAGAGAATTTCAACTCTCATATTGGAGCCCTTATAACAAGCCAGATACTGTCCTGGAAAGTTTATATATGTTATCTTTAAACTTTTTAACACGATAGAAAAGTGATTATTACTTTACCTCTTTGTAGATAAGGACATTAAAACTCAGTGAGAGTTAGGAACTTGCCCATGCTCACATTGCTGACTGATAGCCAGTCTGAGATTCAAGTCCAATTCTACTCCAAAGCTCTTTATCTTTTTCTAATGCACTCTAGCACAGTACCTATACACACACACACACACACACACACACACACACACACATATATACACACTATAATTTTTTAGTTTTATTTTTAATTGGACAATAATTGCTTTACCATATTGTGTTGGCTTCTGCTATACACAGTGAATCAGTCATAAATATACGTATGTCTCCACTCCCTATTGGACTTTCCCCCACCCCCTCATCCCCATCCCTCCCCTCTAGGTTATCACACAGTACTGCAATGAGCTCCCTGTGTTATATGGCCACTTCCCACGAGCCATCTACTTTACATATGGTAATGTTGATGCTTCAGTGCTACTCTCTCAGTCCATCCCACCCTCTCCTTCCCCCAGTGCATCCGCAGTCTGTTCTCTATGTCTGCGTCTCTATTCCTTTCCTGCAAATAGGTTCATCAGTACCATAACTGAAAGACACACATACCCCAGTGTTCACTGCAGCGTTATTTACAATAGCTAGACATGGAAGCAACCTAGATGTTTACTGACAGACAAATGGACGAAGTTGTGGTACATACACACAATGGAATATTACTCGGCCAGAAAAGAGGAATGCATTTGAGTCAGTTCCAGTGAGGCGGGTGAACAGAGAGCCTATTACACAGAGTGAAGTAAGTCAGAAAGAGAAAAACAAATATCATATATTAATGCATATATACGGAATCTACACTATAATTTTTAAGCAAAGAGTTGTGAACTTTTACTAAAATTTGTGGTACTGTTTGTATAACATGCCCTCCTTCCAGTTTTCTATTAAAAAAGCTCCTAACAGCCTCTATTTTTAATAGAAGAGATCAGTTACTAGAAAAAGGAAGGATGGAATTTGAGTTATCATTGACATTAAGTCAATAACATTAAGTTCATTTAAGTTAATTAAGTTAACATTAAGTCAATAACAATAACATTGCTATAGATAACCCCAAACTAATGATGTCAGCACTTAGAACATATTTAGAGGTGTTTTATTTAAATAACTTTTTATGTTAAAGTAAGGGTCAAAATAGCCATGTAAAGGTGAAGAAGCATATTTTTGTTTTTCAGATTTTTTTTATGTAGACTTTTTAAAAAAAAACTTTATTGAAGTTTTTCAACATCATTTCTGTTTTATGTTTTGGTTTTTTGGCTACAAGGCATGTGGGATTGTAGCTCCCTGACCAGGGACTGAACCTACATCCTCTACATTGCAAGGCAAAATTTTAACCACTGGACCACCAGGGAAGTCCCAAGAAGCATATTTCTAAAGGCACAGAGGTGTTACTGTTAAGGATTCTATGGAAATATACAATATATATCAATATATTAATACAATAGATATGAGTAATTGAGTGATTAATTGACATACTACACAGAAGAAAAAAGAGATCTCAATCAAGAAGGAGAATATGTTACCAATGTGATAAGAAAATGACTTAAGGCTAAAGAAACGCATCAGAAGAAACAGTGATCTCAGTCTCTCTCTCAATCAAGCAATCAATTTTATTGAGATATACTTCATTTGTTTTAAGTGAGTAGGTCAATGACTTTTGATAGATGTATATAGCCACATACCCCTCCCCCACCGAGACATGAAACAGCTCCATCTCCTCAGAGAGCTCCCTGATGTCTCTTAGCAGTCAATTTCCCCTTCTCAACAACCCTCCCCAGGCAATTATTGATCAGTATAGATTAGATTTTCTATATTAATCAGTATAGATTAGCTTCCCTGTTCTAGAATTTTAAGTAAATGTAATCGGAGAGTATGTACTAGTGTTCAGCTTTTGCCCAAAACAAAGTCAGAGAGAGCCATCCACTGTATGGCGTGTATCAATAGCTGATTACCTTTATTTCTGAGTAGTTTTCCAGCTCAGGAAACACCAAATTTGTTTATTCATTCAACTATTAATGGATATTTAGGTAGTTTCCAGTTCTCTACTATTATGATTAACAGTACTGTGAGTGTGTGTGCCTGTCTTCTTTGTGGATCTACGTTTTCATTTTTCTTGAGCAAACATCTAGGACTGCATTGCTGGACTATAGAGTAAGAAACTTTTAAACTGTTTCTCAACGTGCAGGCACGATTTTACATTCCCATGAGTAATATATGAGATATCTCTCATTTGAGATACATTTTTCTACTTTCAAGAGTCTAATACTGATCCTTGAGGCTTGAAGCATACATTATCTCAGGGGTCAGATAGATTAGCAAAAAAAAAAAAGACCAGAAACAAAAAATAAAGGAGTATGCAAACAAAAACAATATGATATGTATCAACCATCCCATCTCTGCTTGTTTTCTATTGTCTCTGGCAGGAAAGGTAGGGGTCTCTTACAGGCTCTCTGTGTTCCCGTCAAGTTAACTAACCCAAAATCTCTTCTCCAATTAAGCTTCCCCGGGCAGCACCACTGACCACCGCTTCTTTCATAAAATATGCTCTCTCACGGACTCGCATGACACCACTGCTCCTGGTTTTTCTCCTGTTTTTTCACAGAGCGCTTTGACTTTTTCTCCTTTACCGATTCTTTTTTCCTTAAATTTATTTTTTAATTGGAGGGAAATTGCTTTACAATGTTGTGTCTGAGAGTTTAGATTTAAGCCCTCTTCCTTCTCTGCACTCTTTTCTTAAAATGTTTCATCTAGTTCCAGGATTTTAAAGACCACCTGTGCTCACAATTCTCAAACTTGTATCATCAGCCTTTGTTTTACTTTTCAGGCCCAGACCTTTCTATCCAGTTGTCTATTTGTATCTCCATCTACATGTGTCACAGAAATCTCAAATTCATATCCATCATTTAGAACTCTTGAAGTACTTCCGTCTGTACCTATTTCTCACTGTCTCTTCTCACTCCTCTCTACCCCCAAAATGGTTCCACCAGTCATCCATTTCTTCAAACCAATCATACAGGAGTAACACTCAATTTCTCTTTTTCTCTCTATCTACATCCAATCCATCAGAAAAGCTTTTGGGGTATTCTCTGTTTAAAATATATCTAGAAGCTTTGCACACATGTCTCTCTCTTCCATCTCCTCAAGGCTCCCACCATTCAATGCAGCAGTCTTTCCACTAACATCCATCAATTGGTTATCCTCACAGCAAACAGAGTGATCTTTCAGTTCGATTCACGGTCAGGTCCTTCTCTTTGCAACCCCATGAACCGCAGCAAGCCAGGCCTCCCTGTCCGTCACCAACTCCTGGAGTCCACCCAAACCCATGTCCATTGAGTCGGTGATGCCATCCAACTATCTCATCCTCTGTCATGATGCCCTTCTCCTCCTGCCCTCAATCTTTCCCAGCATCAGGGTCTTTTGAAATGTGTCAGCTCTTCCCATCAGGTGGCCAAAGTATTGGAGTCTCAGCTTCAGCATCAGTCCTTCCAATGAACACCCAGGACTGATCTCCTTTAGGATGGACTGGGTGGATCTTCTTGCAGTCCAAGGGACTCTCAAGAGTCTTCTTCAATACCACAGTTCAAAAGCATCAATTTTTCGGCACTCAGCTTTTTTCACAGTCTAACTCTCACATCCATACATGACCACTGGGAAAACCATAGCCTTGACGAGACGGACCTTTGTCGACAAAGTAACATCTCTTCTTTTTATTATACTATCTAGATTGGTCATAACTTTCCTTCCAAGGAGTGTCTTTTAATTTCATTGCTGCAATCACCATCTGCAGTGATTTTGGAGCCTAGAAAAATAAAGTCAGCTACTGTTTCCCCATCTATTTCCCATGAAGTGATGGGGCCAGATGCCATGATCTTAGTTTTCTGAATGTTGAGCTTTAAGCCAACTCTTTCACTCTTCTCTTTCACTTTCATCAAGAGGCCCTTTAGTTCTTCTTCACTTTATGCCATAAGGGTGGTGTCATCTGCATATCTGAGGTTATTGATATTTCCCCCGGCAATCTTGATTCTAGCTTGTGCTTCCTCCAGCCCAGCGTTTCTCATGATGTACTCTGCATAGAAGTTAGATAAGAAGGGTGACAATATACAGCCTTGACGTACTCCTTTTCCTATTTGGAACCAGTCTGTTGTTCCATGTCCAGTTCTAACTGTTGCTTCCTGACCTGCATACAGGTTTCTTAAGAGGCAGGTCAGGTTGTCTAGTATTCCCACCTCTTGAAGAATTTTCCACAGTTTTTTGTGATCCACACAGTCAAAGGCTTTGGCATAGTCAATAAAGCAGAAATAGATGTTTTCTGGAATTCACTTGCTTTTTCAATGATCCAGCAAACGTTGGCAATTTGATCTCTGGTTCCTCTGCCTTTTCTAAAACCAGCTTGAACATCTGGAAGTTCACGGTTCATGTATTGCTGAAGCCTGGCTTGGAGAATTTTGAGCATTACTTTACTAGCGTGTGAGATGAGTGCAATTGTGTGGTAGTTTGAGCATTCTTTGGGATTGCTTTTCTTTGTGAATGGAATGAAAACTGAGCTTTTCCAGTCCTGTGGCCACTGCTGAGTTTTCCAAATTTGTTGACATATTGAGTGCAGCACTTTCACAGCATCATCTTTCAGGATTTGAAATAGCTCAACTGGAATTCCATCACCTCCACTAGCTTTGTTCATAGTGATGCTTCCTGAGGCCCACTTGATTTCACGTTCCAGGATGTCTGGCTCTAGGTGAGTGATCACACCATCGTGATTATCTGGGTCGTGAAGATCTTTTTGTACAGTTCTTCTGTGTACTCTTGCCATCTCTTCTTAATATCTTCTGCTTCTGTTAGATCCCTACCATTTCTGTCCTTTATGGAGCCCGTCTTAGCATGAAATGTTCCCTTGGTATCTCTAGTTTTCTTGAAGAGATCTCTAGTCTTTCCCATTCTATTGTTTTCCTCTATTTCTTTGCATTGATCACTGAGGAAGGCTTTCTTATCTCTCCTTGCTATGCTTTGGAACTCTGCATTCAAATGGGAATATCTTTCCTTTTCTCCTTTGCTTTTTGCTTCTCTTCTTTTCACAGCTATTTGTAAGGCCTCCTCAGACAGCCATTTTGCTTCTTTGCATTTCTTTTTCTTGGGGATGGTCTTGATTTCTGTCTCCTGTACAATGTCACAAACCTCCATCCACAGTTCATCATGCACTCTATCAGATCTAGTCCCTTGTCTATTTGTCACTTCCACTGTATAGTCATACAGGATTTGATTTAGGTCATACCTGAATGGTCTAGCGGTTTTCCCCACTTTCTTCAATTTCATTCTGAATTTGGCAATAAGGAGTTCATGATCTGAGCTACAGTCAGCTACCGGTCTTGTTTTTGCTGACTGTATAGAGCTTCTCTATCTTTGGCTGCAAAGAATATAATCAATCAATATAATCTGATTTCAATGTTGACCATCTGGTGATGTCCATGTGTAGAGTCTTCTCCTGTGTTGTTGGAAGAGGGTGTTTGCTATGACCAGTGCCATCTCTTGGCAAAACTCTATTAGCCTTTGCCCTGCTTCATTCTGTACTCCAAGGCCAAATTTGCCTGTTACAAAGGTGTTTCTTGACTTCCTACTTTTGCATTCCAGTCCCCTACAATGAAAAGGACATCTTTTTTGGGTGTTAGTTCTAGAAGGTCTTGTAGGTCTTCATAGAACTGTTCAACTTCAGCTTCTTCAGGGTTACTGGTCAGGGCATAGACTTGGATTACCGTGATATTGAATGGTTTGCATTGGAAACGAACAGAGATCATTCGTCGTTTTTGAGACTGCATCCAAGTACTGCATTTCAGACTCTTTTGTTGACCATGATGGCTATTCCATTTCTTCTAATGGAGAAATGGTGCAGGAGCGTGGCCAAGAGGAGCTACCCCATGTCCAAGGTCAGAGGCAGTGGCTGAGAGGAGCTACCCCACGTCCAAGGTCAGGAGCAGCAGCTGTGCTTTGCTGGAGCAGCTGTGAAGAGATACCCCAGGTCCAAGGTAAGAGAAACCCAAGTAAGACGGAGGCACTGAGAGGGGGCATCAGAGGGCAGACAGACTGAAACCACAATCACAGAAAACTAGTCAATCTGATCACAGGACCACAGTCTTGTCTAACTCAATGAAACCAGGCCATGCCGTGTGGGGCCACCCAAGACAAATGGGTCATGGTGGAGAGGTCTGACAGAATGTGGTCCACTGGAGAAGGGAATGGCAAACCACTTCAGTATTCTTGCCTTGAGAACCCCATGAACAGTATGAAAAGGCCAAAAGATAGGACACTGAAAGGTGAACTCCCCAGGTCGGTAGGTGCCTAATATGCTACTAGAGATCAGTGAAGAAATAACTCCAGAAGAATGAAGGGATGGAGCCCAAAGCAAAAACAACACCCAGTTGTGGATGGGACTGGTGATAGAAGCAAGGTTCAATGCTGTAAAGAGCAATATTGCATAGGAACCTGGAATGTTAGGTCCATGAATCAAGGCAAATTGGAAGTGGTCAAACAGGAGATGGCAAGAGTGAACATTGACATTCTAGGAATCAGCAAACTAAGATGGACTGGAATGGGTGAATTTAACTCAGAGTGATCTTTAGAAACATAAATCAGATCATGTCACCACCCACCACACACATACTTAAAATGCTCGGATGGCTTTTTACTATATCTAGAATAAACTGCAAACTTATACTGTGACCTATACAGTCTGGGCTTCCCTGGTGGCTAAGATAGTAAAGAATCTTCCTGCAATGTCAGAGACCTGGGTTTGATCCCTGGGTTAGAAAGACGCCCTGGAGAAGGGAATGGCAACCCACTCCAGAATTCTTGCCTGGAGAATTCCATGGATAAAGGAGCCTGGTGGGCTACAGTCCACGGGGTCGCAAAGGGTCGGACACATGAGCGACTGCCACTTTCACTTTTCATACAGTCCTACACACATTCCCCTGCTCACAGGACAGGGCCTGTATTAATAGTTCACTTTCAGGTCAGAGAATAAAAAGGACAAGATGAAGCACATGTGCCTAACTAAGGGACCCGAACGTAACAAGTTACCATTTGCACAGCCTTCTAGAACAGTGTGAAGACATAAAAGCATAGGCAACCAAACTACATCAGTTACCTCCACTTTGTGACCAGTGATAGCCCCCAATTAATCTCTATTATTCCACTCTCCCTTTGTTTACTATACTCCTAACTTTTCCCAAAATATGGCAACCTCCTTCTAGCCTTAGGGCATTTTCACCTGCTATTGCCCTACCTGAAATGCCCTCCTGCCTGATTTTCAAATCACCAGCTCCTTCTATCATTCAGACCTCACTCAACTCATTTTCAGGGAACCTTTCCTCACCTCATCCTTTAACGTAACCCATCATCACAAAGCTTAAACCTAAGCACGGTCATATTATTTCATTTTGTTTCTTCCTTTGTATTTTTTACTGTTTGGAATTTGCTTTATTTAATTTACTGATAGAATATCAATTTCATGACAGGAATAGAAGCTCCACGAGGGCAGATAATATATACCTGCTTTGTGCCTGACCTGTAGCTTTTAAGAATGATATAAGTGCTAAAAATGTATCTGTTAAAGTAACAGGTCTTTATAGTAATGAAAAAAATGATAAATATTCCTGTGAAAAATAGAGGTAGATTAAGTTTCAAATTTATAAGTATCTTGAAAGATCAAAAACAGAAAGGAAGCAAAAAAATTAAAAAGGAGTATATGAGAGCTTTTAGTTAATTTTAGCCTAATTTGGTGTTTTGAAAATCTCCTTTACTTTCCCCCTCTGAAAATAATGTTTATTCTGTATGAAATAATCATCTTTTTGCTCCATTTTCTCAACTCTCACCCTATTGGGAGAGTGAGATGGGGGTCCATTTTCAAACAGGGACACAATTGACTAACTCCAAACCGATGAGCTTGAACTAGTTTTAAAGATCACCAGAGAAGGAAATGCCATAGGCTCTTTTGATGGTTGTAGGTTTTTCTTTTTAAACAAACCTAGATGACTCTTAATGCAAAAAAAAAAAAAAAGAGCAAAGTTATATTTTACACTCTTTAAAAACTGTCTGACTTTATTAATACTTTGCCAATAATGCAAGAGTCAATCAATTTCGTTGCCTAGAGAAAATGAAGTTTTTATTTGAAAGAGGGTCCTAAAACTGAACCAGAAGTTTCCGTTTATTTTACCAACTAGAACCCCGACTTCAGCAGTAAACACTTCCTGCTCCATGGCTGAAGGGCCATATATTATCTGAAATAATTTCTTTAGTCTGTGACTGGAGGAAGAACAGTGACTTGCTCTTACTTATCTTTTTAGGGGCTACATGGATTTTAGTGTCCTTGAAAACAAGTGATCAGGAACAAAGAATTAACAATAATACACATCTGTATGATATCATTCATCTAAAGATCTCAAAGCATTTTTGAGCGTCTACCCCCATCTCTCAATTGCTAGAGCATTTTGGTTGAAGGTAGGGAATTCAGCTGTATTTGTTCCTTTTTGTGGCTTTGTAAAAGGTAACATTTAAGAAAAGTAACATGTATGAGAGTCAGTGGGATGAAGCAGGCCTCACTCAGCTTGCAGTGCCAGCAGCCAAAACCTAAACACACAGGGAATGCCTGGCATATATAGTTGTCCAATTTAACTGAATCATATAATTAGGTCTTTAATACTAAATGATAGAAAAGATACATTTGGAGGGACCCATTGATGTTCGCAAACAGGATGAATCGGAGCTCCAAAGCACTACATTTATTTTTAACTTAAAAAGAAAACTAACTCTAGGAAACTCTGTTTTGATAAAAACAAGTTCTTAAATCTTTATTCAGGTATAGCTTTCACAAGCTCTTGGTTACATTTCAATGAGGCGAAAGGTTTGTTTGTCTTTAACTCTCTCTCTTTAGCCTTTAAGTAATTGAGTAACCTAATACTAATACATCCTACCAGACAAGTAATTCAAAATGAATTTTAAGAAATGTAGTGGATGATTCTGAAAATATTTAGATATACCTGGACTTATAAATAGGTATATTTTCCTTAATTAAAGTTTCCAGCATAATAATTATTATTTTATAATTTTCTACCACCTAAATAAATATCTGAAAGTTTACAAGGGAAAAATATTCCCTAGTATATAAAATATATTATATAGTATTGTATATTTATATTATATATTTTTAAAATCTAGGTAGAATCTTCTCTGCAAAACTCAGAATGCAAGAAGATTTGGAAAGCCAAATGCTCAGGCTTCCCTTAGAGAGATTTGAAAATAGAAGGGCAAGTTTTAGAAAGCCAGTGTCATTTACTGAAGGTAGCTATGTTTGTTTAAGTTTATATTATGCTCCATGCTATGTTGTTATTCTCTACACAATATTCTTCAGATTAAACTCTTCTCTAAATAAAGAACAACAACAACAAAAACCCAATGTGAAGAAGCTGTATGAAGTATTTTCTAGGAGACTCGTCTCTCCCCTCCTTTTCCTTTTTTGCGGAAAGCAGACTTTCTTCTAAAGAAGCAATTTTACATGGTGTGTAAAACCGACCATGGGAAAAAAAATAGAACACAAAGATTAATCACTTATGGTAAATTTAAACATGAATCCGTGGAAATTCTCCTTTTTTGAAATTCTCCATTTCTTTTAAAACATGCTGGTAATAAATTGCTGTGAGTTTTTGCCATATCCTATGCCCTTACTTGAAACAATCGATGCCTGGCATCCATTCAACAATGGTTACATACACTTGTAAAAACAGGAGCCCGTCCACTTTCTCTTTAAGAGTCTTTTAGTGTAGTTATGTGTGTTGATTTTTTACTCTCATTATTGAAATTCCTCATTTAAACCTTCCTGAAAACTGTGATTCCTTTTACCTAATGTGGCAAAATCAGCCTTCCCTCCTTGCTCCCCAGGACCATTTTATCACAAAAGGACAATAGATCTCCTTGCTGGGTGAAGTAAGAGCCATGTGACTAATGCACTTTCTATCCTACAGAAGATCTAATATTGTTAATTTGCAAAATCAACCCAAGGGAACCGCTTTGAAGACAAATGAGGGTTGTGTGTATGGATCACTCCAGAAATGATGTGTCAGTTCCAAGACTGGCATTCCGCCTCCACTGGCATCTAGCAGTTTTCGTTCTTCCAGGCGATTTGGCCCTTGATTTCAAACAAATGCATCCTGAAGGCCTAATGCCAAGAATAGTTTGATATGATTTATGCTCTGTATTTTCTCACAACCCAGAAAATTTTAGACCTAAAAGACATATTTTTTCATTATTTAGCGTTTGCTGTGAGTCGTGTGTAAGCCAAAGTTATTTTAGTGTCAACCTTAATTTTTCTGGACCTCTGAGTGGAGTCAACTCAACAATATTCCCACCTCTTGTTTGTTGCACAATAAGAAAGTTTTCTGGCTGCTATGAATGATCCCTAAGTTCCAACTCTTTCCTTTCTAATGGAAGGATGGAGAAAATAACATTTGGTTGCCATTGTTTGATGTTAAAAAGACCACCATTTAAACTATTTTTTCCCTAAAGAATTTACTGTTTTAACCAGATTCACAGCAGTCCTCTTTTACTTATTCAGAACTCATGCATATGAAAGACTAAGATGAATTTCTTTGGAAAATACAAATCATCTCTTTGTATCCTACTGATCCTAAATAGAAGTCAATTGTGTTGTGTCTAGCACTGCTTAAGGGTAGGTGTATCTTAAAAGTGATAGTTGAAACATTTCCAAATCTCTTAAATGACATCTGATCACTGCCCACAGGTCATGAGATGGTGTGGTTCCCCCTACCTTTCCTGCTATTTCTAAAATGAGGAGAAATAAATGTACTACTTACTTAACGCAAACTTCTCTCTTTAAAAAGCCACATTAAGTCCCTCCTTAGCCACTGTTTACATAGACCATTTAAATAAATATATTACTCCATAATTTCAAAGTCATAAAAATCCACCACTGGATAGTTTAGCCACTAACAGCCTCACAAACAGGAATGGTAGCATGAACAACCACTGACACCCCATCCCCATGGGTTGACTTTGACCTCCCCACACAGCTAGATAACAGGAAGACAGACCATCCACAATGCAGATAATGGGCACCACAGAATCAGATGATGAACTGGTGACAAAATGATGTGGTTTATGATACCAGGGTAAGCACTGACCATGTGGCTCTGTCCTCACTTCTATTTGACCTCCACTGATCGGATTTCTTACATCTTGCCCATGAAAGTGAGCTATAGGTAGACTGGAATTCACCTTCCAGGAGTCTTCCTTTGATTTTTTTGATAAAACACTTTTATGGATGCAAGAGTGTTTAAAAAAAAAAAAAAAGAGGAAAGATTCAGATATAGGGGTCTATTTGGGGTTAGAGGGCTTCCCTGATGGCTCAGAGGTTAAAGCGTCTGCCTGCGTCTGCCTGCAACTTGGGAGACCTGGGTTCGATCCCTGGGTTGGAAAGATCCCCTGGAGAAGGAAACGGCAACCCACTCCAGTATTCTTGCCTGGAGAATCCCATGGACGGAGGAGCCTGGTGGGCTACAGTCCACGGGGTCGCAAAGAGTCGGACATGACTTCACTTTCACTAAGTTAGAACATGTCACCTCACACTGCTCAAATTCAGAAAGACAAAGTAGCAAATCCTATATTATCTTGGAAAATTGTCCACAGTTCAGTTCAGTTCAGTTCAGTTACTCAGTCGTGTCTGACTCTTTGCGACCCCATAAATCGCAGCACACCAGGCCTCCCTGTCCATCACCAACTCCTGGAGTCAACTCAAACTCATGTCCATCGAGTTGGTGATGCCATCCAATCATCTCATCCTCTGTCATAGCCTTCTCCTCCTGTCCCCAATCCCTCCCAGCATCAGGGTCTTTTCCAATGAGTCAACTCTTCATATGAGGTGGCCAAAGTATTAGAGTTTCAGCTTCAGCATCAGTCCTTCCAATGAACACCCAGGATGGATCTCCTTTAGGATGGACTGGTTGGATCTCATTGCAGTCCAAGGGGCTCTCAAGAGTCTTCTCCAACACCACAGTTCACAATGAACATAAACTACTCACATGAAATACTTAAGACAAAATAAATATAGTATCTGTAATCTAAAAGTTATAAAAATACCAAAATAGAGTATTTTATCTCACTCACCCACAAAAGTAATAGGTATTTATAGCCTGGATAAGGCACTGACAACAATTGCATTATACATCCTAAATTCTCAGTGTTTCTAATGAAATATTTTTAATAACAATATAGTGAAGTTAATACCTATGACAGTAATAATTTGACCACTTAACACTAAAGTTTTAGCCAGGCTAAACCTTTTGTAATAAAGCTTGAAGGTTGAGCATCTAGAAGAGAAATTGCATTTTTATGTTGAAAGAAAGAGGAATCTTAACTTTGTACTTTTTTTTTTTTCATTTGTTTTTATTAGTTGGAGGCTAATTACTTTACAATATTGTAGTGGTGTTTGCCATACATTGACATGAATCAGCCATGGATTTACATGTATTCCCCATCCCGATCCCCCCTCCCACCTCCCTCCCCATCCCCTCCCTCTGGGTCTTCCCAGTGCACCAGCCCTGAGCACTTGTCTCATGCATCCAACCTGGACTGGCGATCTGTTTCACACTTGATAGTATATTTGTTTCAATGCTATTCTCTCAGAACATCCCACCCTTGCCTTCTCCCATAGAGTCCAAAAGTCTGTTCTATACATCTGTGTCTCTTTTTCTGTTTTGCATATAGGGTTATTGTTACCATCTTTTTAAATTCCATATATATGCATTAGTATACTGTATTGGTGTTTATCTTTCTGGCTTACTTCACTCTGTATAATGGGTTCCAGTTTCATCCATCTCATTAGAACTGATTCAAATGAATTCTTTTTAATGGCTGAGTAATATTCCATGGTGTATATGTACCACAGCTTCCTTAACTTTGTACTTTTAAAATAAAGTTTTAAAATCCATGAATTCTAAAAAGTTGCAGGAAAAAATGATTCATTTAATCAAAGTTGTGTGACAGTTTGTGAAGTTCTGAAAAAAATAATTCAAAATAAGAAAATAAAACTTTCAGCAGAGTAATCAGAAGAGCAGAATTGCTATTTAATTTGTAAATGAATCTTTTAAATCTTAACCGAAGGCTCTAAAATCAGGTGTGCACAGGCACCAAAAGCCCTAGTGACTTGCCAATGTAGTGGAAAATTACTTTAGGCAATGATCCCAACACTGCCACTCTTGGGTGGGAAGTTTATAAGGAAAAACAGGAAGTGATGCCAGGGATCACAAAAGGACACTTCCCTTTTGATGGGAATGAATATTTTAATGTCCCAAAAGCTATGCACCCTGGGGGAGACAGGGGGAGGCAGAGGGTCTTTCAGATAAAGCCTATAACCTATGGTTATACACATGGATTTCAAAACCTGTGGAATACAGTGTCAGATTAGGAAAAGGCTTTATTTTGTGTATGAATACTACCAAATGAGTTCTGTATCACTGTTAACTTTTATTTCTTAATTGTCCTGTACTAGGTGTGCAAAAAGCCTGCTACTTCTTGCCTACATTCATCCTGGGAATTTAAATTTTCTCTCTTAAATTCAGTTTACCATTTTATTTTCATAGAGAATGTTGTACCTCATTGGATCTAAATTTATCATTACAATGGGTTTTGCTGGGCTTGCAAATTCAGCAGTGAACCCTCTCTTCCCAATGATTCCATACCACCCATTCACTCAGCCCCACTTGAGTAGCTGCATGTGTGTGTGTGATTTTATACAATATCCTGAACTACAGTTAGCTCCTGAGTGTATTGTACCTGCTAGGTCTGTAGAACACTGTACTTCTCAATGTCACTACTGTGGGGCAATAGCTATAAAATTCAGCACATTATCCTCACTTGCTATAAAGGCAAACACTGAAGTGTTACAGAATCACAATCAAAGGAGTCACTTGAAAATAATTTTAAGGGGAGAGATACTGAGTTTTCAATTGTTCTGCCTCCGCTGAATATCACTCTATATCAGGTCTTCTTAAAAATCTTAAGATCATAGCGAACATTCTTCATGGCAAAAAATTAGGAGGCTAATGTATCATTTGAAAATAAAACTCACTTGGTTCTTTTCTCAGAGAGACAGACCTACAGAAGCGTATCTACCTGCTTCCCAACTGCTGACACTTGAGATTCCTCTTCCTTGTTTCATTTTTCTTCTTAACACTTATTTATATATGCTATGTATTTTTCTTGATTTATTTATTTGTTGTTCTTACCAGTAGAAGGAAAAGGCCAAGAGGGCAGGAATACTTGTCTGCTTTGTCGACTAGTGTATTTTCTGAGACTAGAATAGTGCCTGGCCCAAAGATGAGGTTCAAAAGTATTTGTTGAATGAATGAATAAATCAATGAAACCCAAGAGGGAGATTAAAGAAAAACAGTAAAGAATAATGCTCAAAGGCGTAATACTGGCTTCAGGCCAATCCATTTTTGCTTTTTTTTTTTTTTTCCTGGCTGCATAACCTAGAGCAAGCTATTTACACCTTCTCCTTTTCCTCCTCATTCAAATGGGGAAATTCCAATCCCAGAGAAGGGCAATGCTAAAGAATATTCAAACTACTGCACAATTGTACTCATTTCACATGCTAGCAAAGTAATGCTCAAAATCCTTCAAGCTAGGTTTCAACAGTATGTGAACTGAGAACTTCCAGATGTACAAGCTGGATATAGAAAAGGTAAAAGAACCAGAGATCAAATTGTCAACATCCATTGGAACACAGAAAAAGATAGAGAATTCCAGAAAAACATCTACTTCTGCTTTATTGACTACACTAAAGTCTTTGCCTGTGTAGATCACAACAAACTATAGAAATTTCTTAAAGATATGTGAATACAAGACCACCTTACTTGCCTCTTGAGAAACCTGTATGCAAGTCAAGAGGCAACAGTTAGAACTGAACGTGGAACAACAATTTGGACTGGTTCCAAATTGGGAAAGAAGTATATCAAGGGTGTATACTGTCACCCTGCTTTTTTAACTTATATGCAGAGTACATCAGGCGAAATGCTGGGCTGGATGAAGCACAAGATGGAATCAAGATTGCAAGAGAAATAACAGTAACCTCAGATATGCAAATGACACCATCTTACGGCAGAAAGTGAAGAGGAACTAAAAAGCCTCTTGATGAAAGTGAAAGAGGAAAGTGAAAAAAAAGACTGGCTTAAAACTCAACATTCAAAAAACTGAGATCATGGCATCTGGTCCCATCACTTCATGGCAAATAGATGGAGAAACAATGGAAACAGTGACAGACTTCATTTTCTTGGACTCCAAAATCACTGCAGATGGTGATTGCAGCCATAAAATTAAAAGATGCTTGCTCCTTGGAAGAAAAGCTATGACAAACCTAGATAGTGTATTAAAAAACAGAAACATTACTTTGTCTACAAAGGTCTGTATAGTCAAAGCTATGTTTTTTCTGTAGTCATGTATGGATGTGAAAGCTGGATAATAAAAAAGGTTGAGTGCCGAAGAATTGATGCCTTTGAACTGTGGTGCTGGAGAAGACTCTTGAGAGTCCCTTCAACTGCAAGGAGATCAAACCAGTCAATCCCAAGGAAATCAACCCTGACTAGTCATCAGAAGGACTGATGCTGAAGCTGCCAACATCAGCCACCTGATGTGAAGAGTTGACTCATTGGAAAAGACTCTCGTGCTGGGAAAGACTGAAGGCAGGAGGAGAAGGGGATGACAGAGGGTGAAATGGTTGGATGGCATTATTGACTCAATGGACATTAGTTTGAGCAAACTCTGGGAGATTGTGAAGGCCAGGGAAGCCTGGCATGTCGCAAACAGTCGGACACGACAGAGCGACTAAACAACAATCTCATAGTATTATAATGATTAAAAAGATAATCCTTGCATATAATTTAGCATCATTTCTGAAACAGGATGCAGCAAATATATGTTAACTAACAGTGTTGTTATTATTATTACTATCATCATCACTATAACCATCATCCTCATCATAATTTTATGAGGGTAACATTAGATATAAGTCAAACATGATTATGGGGCTTCTGAGGTGGTGCTATTGGTAAAAGAACCCGCCTGTCAATGTAGGAGACATAAGAGATGAGGGTTCGATCCCTAAATTGGGAAGACCCCTTGGAGGAGGGTATGGCAACCCAGTCCAGTATTTCTGCTTGGAGAATCCCATGGACAGAGGATTCTGGCGGGCTACAGTCCATAGGGTTGCAAGGAGGAGGACACGACTGAAGCAGCTTAGCACACACTCATGCATAAATGATTATTTAAAAATACTTCAGTAAATGACATTTTGGAGTAAATTCACAAATTATTCCAGTGTCTCTTTACATACTTCTCTCTGACCACACAATCAAAGGTCCCATTCTGAAGAGAATTGCTTCCTCCCTCCCCATCTACTTTCTGTGCAAGCAGCTGAAGAATGTGTCTGGAAACTGTCCATTCATTGCCTTTGGCTATCTTGGCCCCTGGGCTTTTCAGGGTCTGAAAGTGATGATGCAGGGAGGGACAACAGGCAGCTTTTGGAAGTCAATTGGTTTGGTTTTGAATGGGTTAGGCTAAGTGATCATTAAGGATTCATCTGACTTTTAAATTTTATGATATTTGCCTAACATCATTCAGAGAAAGAGTAGCAAGAAATATGAAATAGGAATAATCACGTATATGTTTGCTTTCATTTATTCATTACTCATGCATTCATTGCATTCATTTGCTTATCCATTCCCTTGTTCTACATAATTTGACTCTTACAGGAAGGCATGATAGAGAATACAAAAATAAACCAGATGCCATCTGTGTCAGCAAGGAGTTTGACACCCGTGAAGGGCAGACTAGAGACCAGAGAGCAATGGTATTTTTGTTGTTTTCTGATACTCCTGGCCTTACTTATCTCACAATTGCTTTCAAAGAAGTTCTATCCAAAAGTGGTAATCACTAGTTACATGTCACTATTCAAATTTATGTTAATTAAATATAAAAAATTCACTTCCTCAGACCACAAGCCATATTTCAAGTGCTTGGTAGCCACATGTGGCCAGAGACTGCCATATCGGACAGCAGAGAGAGAGAATATTTTCATCATCACAGAAAGTTCTATGGGTCAGAACTGCTCCAAAGAATATGTTGCTGATAAACTTAAAAGTAATAAAGAATTTTCTATACATTGATATGAATCAGCCATGGATTTACATGATTCATATCAATGTATGACAAAACCCACTGGAAAAAAATAATAATAAAAAAAAAAAAAAAAAAAAAAATAAAGAATTTTCTAGGGTCCACTATTATCCAATATTAGCTAGCTTACTAAAGCAAACTTAATTGAAATGGCAAGCAATAATCATTAGCAGAGATTCCAAATTAGTTTAAAGGTACCTATGGTTCTGAAATTAATTCCAAACATGGGCTGCCCTCAGCACCTTGTTACAGCCTCTCATTCCCGCCATGAGACAACAGTGAACCCCACATATGGTGCCCTGACTGGTCACATGATTTTTTAATATCCACATGATGGCACTAAAATGGCCTATTAGATTTACAGTGTCATTAACCTTCCAAAATAAAATGAGAGGCTGCTCTGGCAGGGGAAAAAAAAAAAGTGTGACTGCTGTTGGGTTTTGGGTAACCAGTCTGTGAGGAAATGCTGACAGGGGTCAGTGTGACATCATCTTTCATTCAGCCCCAAAGCTGTCAGGCCCTCCCCAGATGTCTGAAACGCAGATATAAATTTTCATTATCCAGCAGCAAAGGGCCAGAGGTACACCAAATGAATTTTTTACCAATCAAATTATAGCTCGTTGCCAGATTAAGTGTAAACGCTAATTTTGTGAAGTTTTCTTCTGGTCATTTATCTACAACTCCACCAAGTAACCTTGCTGAAACTGGAAAGATTTCTAAATCAAATTATTGCTTTTATAATCTCGTTGTGGACACTGCAAAATTGAATAAAAAGAAATTCTATTAAAAATGAATAGTGCCTTCTTCCATGAAACAATTAGATTTTTTACATTTTTTTTTTTTTTTTTTTCAAGAAAATGCAAAGCCAGGGAATACTAAGGAATCAGAGAAGACATGACTTCACCATACTGGGCCTCAACTTCTCCATCTATGAAGTGCTAAGATTAGATATGGTAACCATTGATTCTTTGGTAGAACAAAGGTTTTAAGGATCCATGCTTCTATATTGGCAAATTTCATGTCCAAAGTTCTCTATTTTTAATATGAGGTTTGGGAGTAAAATAGCTCCCAATTAAAAATTTGGGTACATTGTGTAAGTTTAACTATGTATTTCTTGCTTTGAAATTAGCACTAATCTTCTCTTAGAAAATGTGACACATTTCCCTTCCCATGTGATACACAGTGCATCATAGTTATATTTGATGTTACAATGAAACATACTTGTACCATAGCAGAATAAGTACCTTATCGTGCTTAGTCACTCAGTTGTGCCCAACTCTTTGTGACCCCATGGACCATAGCAAGCCAGGTTCCTCTGTCCATGGAGTTCTCCAGGCAAGTATACTGGAGTGGGTTGCCATGCCCTTCTCCAAAGTACCTTATTACTGGTAGTAATAATCACCAGATTCAACAATATGTACATCAGAAAAATTACTCATGCTTTACTCTGGATACCACAGACTGTATTTCCTCTGTATAAAACTCGGCAGCCCCTCCATCATCCTTCAAGCTTCAACCCACTAGTAGTGACTCTGAGGACCTCAGGCAGGCCTCCAGCGGGATAAGGCTGAACCAAGGGAAGCAGAGTAGTAGAAATGAAGGGTGTGTTAGGGGAGATGGGGGCAGGGAAGTTCTGGGCACTGGAGGGAAAACACAGAGGAAAACACAGAGGAAGACCTGGAATTCCTGACCAGTATAAAACCCAGAAGCTTTTCTCAAGTAAAACAGTGACCCTCGAATTTTCTTTTGAGCTCCTGTAATGTTGTATTTGATTAGTATGTCCTAGGGTTCTTCCCATTGTCTTTTCTTTTTTAAAAACGCATATATGTTGTAGAAAAAGACAAAGACCACTTAAGTGCCAGGAATACCCAGTCTTTGCTGCAAAACATTTAAAGGCTATATTTCAGAGGAAAAAAATTCAAACTATTCACACCGACTCCAGTCTTTGATCTAGGATGTGGTGAGACATCTGTACTAAGAAGCTCCATAGAAAAGTAGCTTAGAGATTAAAAGGAAAAAAATCTAAGAGGAGATGGAGAAAGTCAGTTCAAGTCTTCCTTCCCCTCCACCTCTCATCACTAATAATACTGCCACCTATCCTAAGGGTCAAGGCCAGCAAAGGGGTGTCTGTGGAAAAACAAAGATTCACCTGTAATGGAGCATGTGAATAAGAAGCAAGTAGACAGAAATTCCAAGCAGTGAAAAGGAACCAGGTGGGCTTTGGTGATCATCCAACAATGCACACCCAAGTCAGTGGTTTCTGTGTTTGAACAGCTTAAGGGAGAAGCCATGGCATCTTGGTACTCTCAAAGTCCAGCTGTGAGACATTTAACAGGTTACTTTCATCCATACACAGACACACTATCCATCAGTAGAAAACCCTATGCCTCAGTCATCATATTTAGATCTGCCCCAACAAACCTCAGAGTAAAAATAGAGTGAGGCCACTGGGGATCGGAAGAAGGGAAGAAAATAATTTCCCAGCTCTTGTAAATGCTGAGACAGTCCACTGTTTACAGTGTGACTTAATTTTAAAATAGCTGGACTGAGGTTAAAACATACAGTATTTGTGATCCACCAGGGATTGAGAAGCAAGGCAATGAGGACCACAGAGAATCAAGAAGTCTGAAAAGCCCCACAGGCCGTAAGGCCATCCAGCACTTGGCTAACATTGCAACAATCTGTTGAGTTGAGCATAAACGAAGGATACAAATTAGATTTCCCCTGAAAGCCACAAGATTAAACATTAAGGGGCAAGTCTTGGCAAAATGTATACGTGTATTTTCCAAAACCAAGTTTTATTAAAAGAAAAAAAGTTCACAAAGTCTGTTAAATACATTGGTCAGATTTTCACATACTTAAATATTTGTTTAACTTGAATGAACACAGTATTCAGGTAAATCAAGACAGATGATATTGATAATCCTAATGAAATTAGTGATTGAAATGAATTTTATTGAGAAATAGTATCATTTGGTATCAATAGGTGAATTTTAGCATGAAAACCACACCATTCTATAATATTAAGAAAATACAAACTAAGGGAAAAATTCAAAATGTATCCCAAGTGGAGAGATATTAGGATTTCACTTTCAATATCCCATAACCTGTATGTTAAGAACTAGTGTTAGTCAAGTGAGGTTTCTGGTGCCTAAGCTGCTTAGAGGTGCATGCATGGACTCAGGCTGAAGTGGGTCAATAAGAGTAAGAAGGGTTGCTTGTGTTTTTTAAGCACGTGGGAGAGAAACATCTCTGCTTTATCAAGGGTGAGTGGCCTTAGCTGTATCATCTCCCATGTGTACAATACCAATCAAACAAACAAAAAAGAACCCATACCCAAGGGCATCCCATTCTGCCATCTTGCCTTGCAGATGGAGAGGAAATATTAGCTGGCTTATCCTAAGATCCTTGCTTGAAAGGCCACAGACTGGTAGGGGAAATAAGTAACATACAATGGGGAATGGTTCCAAAAAGTTTCCATGACATAGAAGAAGGGAAATTGGCAAAGGGCTCAGGATTTCAGCATGTAAGCCTCCACTGCCTCTTTCCATCCATTCCATTACCCACTGCCCTAGATGGCCAATTATCTCCTTGTTCTCTTCAAGGTGTGTTCTCCCCACCCCTGCTCCACACTTCTTTTTTAATCCAAGTGCAAGTAGGATGAAATGAACATCATGGGTAACCATGAATCCATTAAGGGAATCATTAGACATAATTTTACCTGGATAAAAAAGGCTAAAGGAAAGAAGCAGAATGTGTTTTTCCACAGGGCCTGGAGCTTCTTAAGAGTAGCTCAGTTATGAAGCTTAGTTATGAAGATGCATAAAGCAGTTTGTGAAAAGAACACAGAAAGCATTTTATCTATTTAAACTTCATGAATTACATAGATCTTATGTCTTAAACCTTTCTGTAAATCCTTCATACTGGTTCTGTGCCTGGAGTTAATATTTTATCAAGCATCTACTATGGGCCAAGGAGGCACAGTATTCCTCCCCCATCACAACCCCCCCATTTTATGCAGGAGGAAATGAAGTAAAAGAGAATTTAGATAACTTGCCCAAGGTCATAAAGCTAACACTCTAACAGAGGACTGAAACTATATTTTTCCCCTTTAGATATCTACATACAATGTGGATGTATGCTTTCTAGTCAGGAGATTATATGCAATAATCAGTAATAGAAAGGCTCAGAGGGTAAAGTGTTTGCCTGCAGTGCTGGAGACCCAGGTTCGATACCTAGGTCGGGAAGATCCCCTGGAAAAGGAAATGGCAATCCACTCCGGTACTCTTGCCTGGAAAATCCCAAGGACAGAGAAGTCTGGTAGACTACAGTCCATGGGGTCACAAAGAGTCGGTCGCAACTGAGCGACTTCACTTTCTTTCACTTTCACTTTCAGTAAGTTCTCTGGGGTCGTTCACATACAAAGATCTTACATAAAGCTCTTATTGACTGCAAGGAACTTAAGTGACTTGTGCTGCATCTCAGAACTGCACTAAAAGCACTTCTGCATGCATGATCAGTTGTGTCCAACTCTTCGCGACTATGGACTGTAGCCCGGCAGGCTCCTCTGTCCATGGGATTCTCCAGGCAAGAAGACTGGAGTGGGTTGCCATGCCCTCCTCCCAGGGATCTTCCTGACCCAGGGATCGAATCCTTGTCCCTTATGTCTACTGCACTGGCAGGCAGGTTCTTTACCACTAGCACCACCTGGGAAGCCCAGTGATAGATTATTATTAATAAGTAGGTTAAGATCACACAGAGCAGTAACTTTGACAATAGTTCACAAACGGAAAAAGGACTAGACAGTTTTTATTGAATGAATTTTGTTAAGTTCTCATAATCTGAAAAAAGCAAACTGTGAGCTCTCTTTGTAATATTTTGATTGTAAGATATACACAGAGAGAAAGGAAGAAAGAGAATGTATGTATGAATGTTGAACTTCATGATTTTTATTTTTAAAATTTTGTCTCCTATCTGTTGTGACTTGGGTACAATTTCCTATCTTTTCTCTACCAGGAATGTATTTGCCAAATGACCTATTGGGTAAACACTTCTAACTGAGAAATTCTGTATAGGTTTTCCTTTCTCTGTATCAGATCACAGAAGTTGATAGGTACTGGTCAGTGTGACTGGTTCCCTGGCTATGGGGACAGGGATGTCATAAACAGGCTTTGACTCCAAGTAGGACCACAAAGTAACACACCTGAATGAGAACTTCTAAGATCTACTCTCAGCAAGCTGAGCCAAGAAGGTTTGGTTATTCCTGCCAGGCAGGCTGGATGCAGCATTTTGCCCAGAAAATGCATTGGGACAGGGGGAACTCAGTGCAAAAAGTCATTGCTACGGATGCAGAACTAACTGCAAATCCTGGAATAAAGTGGCCTGCTTTGAAAAGGAAACAAGATTAGAAACATGACAACAAGTTCATGATAAGGCACCTTCGAGATGCATTTCCAAAAGTGGGAATCAGCAGGCCTGAGGGGAGAGAGATTTTTGTTGCGGTGAAAGTGAGCCCAAAACAAAGGGTGGGTTTGGAGCAGTGTCCCCAGGGGCAACAATTGTTTTCTCATCTGAGACTCTTTCTTCCAGAGCTCAAGAACAATTGAGACAAATGCTTTCAAAGGTCAAGGGAACAGACAATGCTGGGAACTCCAGGGAACCCAGTGGTGAGTCTCCCGGTGTTTCCGTCACCGCAGCAAGAACTGACAATAGCCCAGAAGGCTCGAAGCGATCTGCTGAGAACAATCTTGCTGCGTTCCTGAGCAATTTCTGTGGTTTCCACTGAGTTCCTCCTCCACTGTAGTCTGTGCCGCAAATCTACCACAGATTTGGCTAAACAGATGATTTTCTTAAAAAGAATTATCTATGGTGGTTAAGCCATATTTCGGATGATACTGTAGCGGGAAGTCATAATGGAAATACTAGCACATGACTTATTTTTCCTAACCTCACTGCAATACCTGCTACCACTTACATTTGATCATTTAAAGTCACTCATTACTCAGGAGGATGTTATGATCAAGGAATAAAAAGGAACTGAAAAGTAGAAGAGGACAGATTACCCTGCTTCTATACACTATAATTTATGCACAGGCCAGTTTTTCAAGAGGTTTAAAGGAAAAAAACAGGGGTGTATTTTTACAAGACTACAGTAGACTTTTTCAAGAAAGTAGTATATTAAAAATAAAAACAGGATAAAAATAGAAAAGAAATTTATGAAGGAAACTCAGAGATGTGATTATAGCATCCCACTAATGACACGACAATTAACCTCAAAGGCATTTCCACGCAAACTTCCCTTTCCAATGTAAGTCATTCCAGCCAAGGAGTAATCCTGTCAGGCTGAAATACTGCATACTTGGTGTGAGTCTAAAAGTGTTTCGGCTTTCTTCATTTTGTTTTTATTGCCAAGTTGGACAGCATTAGACGGAGCTGTTCTGGAGTTAGAGGGATACAATAGTCTGCAGTTTTAAAAGTTTAAGGTTTTTTTTATGCTCTTAACTCAGACATACTTTTTAAATTCCAAACTGGGCCACTCTTGAAGCTCACACCATGCATTAATATTTTGGCTCACTGGGTATGACAACATCAGACACAGTGAAGATGCTATTCAATGTTTTTAAAATAAAACACAAAATCACTTAATAGAAGACATGCCGATTACACGGTCCAAGCTTTTCAAACTCACATATACATGAGCATGAACAGTGTTGGCTTGTAGACTCTGGTTCTGGCTTTCTGGTTAGTGGTCCATTCACTTAAATCTTCCAGAGGGGTACCATAAAAATCTGCTCTGCTTGTGAAAGAAACTGCCAACCTTGCCAACCCCTTACAAGGGAGCTGAAGAGTTTCCTGAGGCCACCAGGAAATATGACATGCTTGGCTGGAAAGTGCCATTCCTGCCTGTGAGATGGTTAGTGGCCACCCAAAGAGGCCAGTGAAGAGGCAGTCAGAAGACAGTAAAGAAACCACAATAGCATCTTAACTCGAAACTCTGAAACCAAAAGCTCAGTAATTATGTTTTCTGATTGGCTGTTGGGCTGCAGAAGACTCTTGAGAGTCCCTTGGACAGCAAGGAGATCCAACCAGTCAATCCTAAAGGAAATCAACCCTGAATACGCACTGGAAGGACTTGATACTGAAGCTGAAGCTCCAATACTTTGGTGACTTGATGTGAAGAGTTGACTCATTGGGAAAGACCCTGATGCTGAGAAAGATTGAAGGCAGGAGGAAAAGGGGACGACAGAGGATGAAATGGTTGAATGGAATTACTGACTCAATGGGCATGAGTTTGAGCAAACTCTGGGAGACAGTGAAGGCCAGGGGAGCCTGGCATGCTGCAATCCATCAGATTACAAACAGTCGGGCACGACTGACCAAGTGAACAACATCCACCTCCTGTTTGGCCTTCAGGATTTCCAGAAACAGGAGAGGCTTCATCCTGAATCCACAGAAAGGCTGAGGCTGCTACCCCAGGTCAGTGGTGATAACCAGACAGGAAGTCAGGAGTGCATCCTTAGAGGTGAAAGTGGTCCACAGAGCTGACTGGGGCCTGGATGTAGATTCTATTTCTGCCACTGTCCGCAGCTTCTGGACCCCTTGTGTAGGTCATTATTATGACAGCCTTTCCCAGCAGAAAACGGTCATACCCAACATGGCATTGGAAATGATCTTTGGATTTAGTTAGTGTATGTATTTGCATGAAGCATTTTATATGTAAGTGTGGTCTTTCTCCAGGTGGCTGTCATAGCAATGCTCTTGATTGGTAGTTAATCTTATTGCAGGTGAAAAATACAGCAGTTAGTTTTGTCTTTACCATGGCCTTATAAGAAAGTGACCTGTCTTCTTTGAATCTTAGTTCTTTCAACATGAATATATTCTACTTGACAATTTGTTTTGCTTCTTCGTATAGACTCTGCCTTGGATTTATTGTGCATAGTTTATTTGGTTCTATGTTTTCATGTATTATCAGGATCAAATTTGATAAGTACATATGAATAACTTCCTATAAATGAGTTTTATAACAAAATTGTACTGAACTATTTTCTAAAGTTTTTTTTTTTTTTTTTAAAGCTAGGCCTCTGAGTAGCTTGGCTGAGGCAACTATTCTGATCTATGCCCTGTCGACAAGACCCATGAGTATGAAATTCTATATATCTAGAAGCTTCTACAATCAGGCACTGTTGTGCTTTAAATCCTACAAACATGAGACTATTTTCTAATTAATCGTATTGATTCTCTCTTCCTTCAGCTATGAATTCTTTTCATATTATAATCTCATGTGATCAAAAATATTTGTGAAACATGGGATTATATATGATAGAACTAAACAAAGAAAGATCCAAATAAAAGAAGATTAAAAACTGCCAAAGAGCTCAACTTAATTACATTTTTGAGTTGTCTTCTTCCACTCCACAGCCTTTTATGTCAAGGAAGAATTACTTCAGGGGGCTTTTTCTAGGTTATACTTGAACACACAAATGTTTTCTTTGAATTTACCTCTCATTTCACAGAAAATTTCTCGGATGTCTTAAGGCAGCTACTTCTTCTCAGATGCGACTAATTCACATACTCACTTAACTTCCCCCAGACCAGATCTTTGTTGCTTAAATATACCATCTTGGCCTTTTTCTGAATGTTCTCTGTTAGTGCCAAAAATACAAAAAAAAAAAAAAAATTTGTCTTGCAGGCTCCCTTTATCAAGGATACCAGTTTTTCCTTTCTTGAGAAACGGGATAGGAAGCATCTTGCCTCCTTAATGATATGATGATATAGTGATCATACTTTACACAGAGGACAATTTGCTTTTCTTTGGGAAACCAGGTCAAAGGTTGTCTTCATGGGGGATGTTATAAATAGACCAGTCTTCCTAAAGGAAGTTTGGGTGATTATCAAGATACTGATTTGTTACTACTTAATTTTTTAATTCAGTCATTCAAAAGCTGTTTAACGAACATCTACTAAGGATCAAGCTCTAAATTAAGGTTTCTCCTCAGAAACACCAAGGGCTTCCCTAGCGGCTCAGACAGTAAAGTATATGCCTGTAATGCAGGAAACACGGGTTCAAATCGCCCATGAAGCTCTTTTCTGAAATGGTTAAATCCTGCTCTGAAAGAACCCACATGACTGAGACTGATTGGTTTGGCCTCAAGGGTTTTGCTGAAAAAAGAAAGTGGGAGTTTTACCTTTTAGGATCCACAGTGTAACTTTGCCCCTACACCTAATTTTATTTCCTACTTGATCATTGTAATGGCCAATCATTTGCTTACTTTCACAACAAACAAGAACAGTGCTGCCATATACCGAACTGTCTTCAGTGACCTTCTTGCCTATAGGATCTCCTGTGATTTCCCCCACCAACTGCATACATTTGTTTTTCTTTATAGCAGTATAAATAATACAGGGCTTCCTGGGTGGTTCCAGTGGTAAAGAATCCGCCTGCCATTGCAGAAGCTATAAGAGATGCAGGTTCGATCCCAGGATCAGGAAGATCTCCTGGAGAAGGAAAGGCAACCCACTCCAGTTTTCTTGCCTGGGAAAGCCCATGGACAGAGGAACCTGGTGGGCTACAGTCTGTGGGGTTGGGGTTGCAAAGAGTTGGACACAACTAACTATATATTTACTTAATTTTAACTTGTCTTTGAAACTTTTATCTTACTGCTGTTCACAGGCATTTTCTTTAAATGTCTTTTCTTCCCCTATCCTTCATTCCATCATAAGAAATACTTCCTTTCTAAAAGTGTCCCAAATACTATTAGCTGAAGTGGTCTATCTCACAGTTCCAGATGTTATTATCTCCACTGTCTTGATCTCTCAGATTTTCCTCAATTGTAGGTGCCTATTTTCCCTTTGTTGTGTCTATTGAATCAGATTGGAAGTTTCTCAAAAGAAACACAATCCATGCACTAATGTATGTATTTTATTCATTCTTTCATTTAATCACTTTATCATTCATTTATTCAAGACAAAATTTATTGAGCACCCACTTGAACCAGGCTAAGAATAGATATGAGGAAGTAAACACAATTCTTGAATTCCCTGCCTTCCAGAGGCTTATATTCTGGGTGGCCAGGAGGAGAGGAACACACCATAACAAGGAAATGCATAAATAAGCTAGCAAGATACTTGTGGCCCATGGTGACTGCCTTGAAGAAAATAAAACAAAAAGGACGATGTGATTTGGAGAAACAGAAGTAGGAAACTTTAGACAGCTGTGGTCAGAGAAGTCTTCTACTGAGGAAGTGATATTTGAGCCAAGACCTGAAGCTGGAAAAGGTGCTCCAGAAAGAGAAATCTTTAAGGAACAGAAAGGAAGCCTGTGTGGTTGGAGTTCATAAAGTGAGTAAGGGGAGACAAAGTAGTAAAAAGACAAATCATGGATGGCCCCAAACTGGGGAAGGAATTTGGATATTGTTCCTTAGATCAGGGATCCCCAACCTCCAAGATCTAATGCCTGATGATCTAAGGTGAAGCTGATGTAATAAGAATAGAAATAAAGTGCACAATAAACATAATGCACTTGAATTATCCCCAAACCAACCCCACCCCGGTGTGTGGAAAAACGGTCTTCCACGATATTGGCCCCTGGTGACAAAAAGGTTGGGGACTGCTGCCTTAGAGCAAGTACTCCCTATATTTTTTATTGTTTGCTTAATGAAATGATAAGCAAATGTGTTTCTCCTACAGATTTGGTCTAGTTTGAACAGTGTCTCAGAGTTCAGAAAAAAGGGGTCCTTTTCATTCTAAGTGGTTATTCCTGTCTTTCTGGCGTTCAAAGTTTGACACCAGATGATGCCACTTAGAGCCATTCTTACACAGTTCAGAGGAGCCCAAGCCCACCATGCATGGTACCCTTGAATTTGTAGATGACACTGCCCCCAACCCAGTGTGTACCCAGGTAAAATGATAGGCCACTATAACTAGATCCCAGAAGAGATTTACAGTTTTTCCTCTTCTCTGGTCGTATGAGAAGAAATTCAGTTCCAGAAGTTCTGTGAATTTCCCATTTTTTTTTTTTGGATTCACCTTTTAGAGTTATTTCAAATTCTGGTGGGCTTTTAAAAAGACTATACCCCAAACTGCCATTTTGAGGCTATTCTACAAGTGAAAAAAGACTTGGACACAAGAATCATGTCTTTTGAAATTTTCCAGCTCTGTAAAATACTGTAACCTGTTATTTGCCATCCTTCCAAGCATGATATAAGCAAACCACAACAAAAGCTTTTGTTGGAGCCAATTTAATAGCTGAAAGGTTGATCTTTGAGAAAAAAAAGAAAAAGAAAGCAAAAAAGGTGGGGCGGGAATCTTCAGAGAACCTAAGTATTGCAACTGGCAAAAGAATCACACAGAGAGCTGTAAATCTGGAGACAGTAGCATTAGGCATATCAGTAGAGAGTAATACATTTGCAGGAGAAAGTAAGTCATAGAGGGGCCTAGGGGACTATGGTCCCATTTTACACAGAAATCCAGTAACTATCTGAAAAGCATACATGTGTATATATATCATTCTCAATGATGTTTGTGGTGTGGTTTGGAAATGAGAATTTATAAAAATCAAATTCTTGAAAAGATATGTATTAACCATACGATTCAAAGCTCCAGCGAATATTTGATTCAGGCCCCAAACATTGTATGTTGCCAGTTTTTCTCAGCTGAACCTCTAGCAAGTCCTTGTGCCAAGCTGATTTTAACAACCTCTACCTTTCTAAGCAGCCCTTTCATGTAGGTTTACTTGAAAATGGCATCTCAGCCTCTTGTCACCTCATGTTCTCTTCCAGACCATTCACCCAGATCAGTTTCCTGGCAGGTCCTCAACAAACAGTTGGGGGTTCTTCGTAGACTGAGCTTGGAGTAATTATGCTCTGTAATTGTGGAGTCAGGGCTTGTCTCCCAGTTGAGATTAGAAATGCCAGATCATTTCCTGTTTCCAAATCCAAACGAAAGATACTGACGTCTGATACTGGTTCTCCTCCACTTCAGTTACTGTGGGGCACCCTGGAGCTGCCTTTGAAGGATTCTCTTTATGGTACCTGGATCCCCAATCCAGTGTACCATCCTGAACCAACACTGGAGAATATAGAAAATGACTCCAGCTATCACGTGTGATAACTCTTCAGGTTATTCTGCCTAAATTATGCAACCTGGGTCATCTGGAATTGGGACTCTCATCTGGAGATGGACTTACTATTGCCTGCTTTGTAGAAACAGGAGAGCATCTGCAAAAAAGGGAGGTGAGAGGCATTTGGCACATGTTAAAGGGTAGAGCACCTTCTTCTTAATTGTACAGATCCTTGGATTTTACAGCACATTAAACTTTAAAAGGAAAGGTAGCAAAATTGAGCATCTGTTTTTTTCTCATATAAATTCAATTCCTAATAAATACTAAGCAGAGTTTCCTCAGACCCACTTGTGGGCAGATAAGCAGTTCCATACACACAGAACTAATTGCAGTGCTCTCTAAACCTCCCCTGACTGTCTTTTTTATGTCTCTGCCAGTAAGACCAGCTTTTAGCAATTGGATTTTGAGAAAGATGACATTCCCCCTCCCAAAAGAATCATAGCCAAAATAAACAGGTTTAAGATGGAGAATAATACTAAAAGTGATCCCTATTTATTCCATACTACAGTGCCTTCCATTGTAAAGTGCACTCTCCATCTAAATTAGTCACAGTAATATGATTTTCATGCTGGAAATGAACCTGTGCATGTCCCCCAGTTTCCTGACTTTGGAAGAGTAAAATATGTGTTGCTGGTTATCAGATCTTTAAGTGCATTTTCCTTTCACATCCACTTATTTCTCTTGAAAGTGACACAGAATCTATACCGTGGTAGATAAGGCTACAAACTGTCTGTTACACTTTATAGTCACAGCTGTATAACTTTTAAAAACCAAAGTGTAAATGTGTCCCTTCAGGTTAATTTCCTACAGAGATGTGTTTGTGGTGCAATTTTCTACAAAGAAACGGATGAGACAGATTTGGGGGGTGGACACAGAGACCCTAAAGTAAGAGGCTTATGAAGATGTGCACTCCCCATGCCCCAAGAGGCACATCCAAATGATAACCATTGAGAAAGATGTCGAGTCACCTAGCACCTTCTCAGCTGCCTTCTTTTGCCTGGGAGAAAAATCAGCATGTTAGAATCCATCAGGAGTCTTCAGTGTCTTTCAGTTAAGCAAACTGAATTAAACTATCAATTCAGGCAATTATGTCATTGAGAAAATGATGGGAAGTGAAAGAAGGAAGGCTAGAAATAAGAGATGTAAAAGCAATTCAGGAGGAAAACAAGGAGAAAAAGGGAAAGAAAGAAAAGTAAAAGAAAGGAAGGCAAAAAAGAGAAAGGAAAGTGAAGGAAAAGAAAGAATCCACGTACTGTAGATCCTATGTTGGTTAAATAAAATTCTAAGAAATGTATGAAAAATCCTTTTGTTATTTGCAATCATTAAGTTGATCTGTCTGTGTGCAAATCATTTATTTGCCATTGTGTAAGTAAGTTAAAACAGTAGCCCAAGTTGCACTTCTTTTTTGTCATTGGCTCTTATTTCTGGCTGTATTTCACATTTCAACCTGCTCACCATATGTGTACGTACTTATGCTTTCTTTGCCACTAATTGCTTCTTTTTTGACAATGCCATCTATATGTGCATAGTATATGGGCGTTTTTATCACTCTAAGCCTATTAATGCCCAGACTTATGGTTCCCAGAGGAATTAAAATTAACCAGCTCTCTAAATATTGTTCATGAGTTGGAAAACTCCTGTATTTTAGAATCTCACTTCAGTTGTTTTTAATTGGTTTGCAATATTTCACCCTTCAGGGCCTGCCCTTAACTTTTCAAAGTATATATTAAAAAAAATTTATGAGAGTGATATGAAAGGCAAAACTTAGGAAAAATAAACACTGCTTTGGACAATGATAGTACTTATTCTGTGATTTAAAGCCTGATTTTATAGTTTGGTAGAGACTAAACTCTCACTCACTTTCCACTGACTTCTATTATCATCAATAAGATTTTTACCTGTAAATAACCTACCAGCCTAATGTGCTCTATCAGAAAAAAACATAGGGCTCTACATAAATTAAATTCTCTTATGGTGAATTTTTCTTTTAGAGCTAGAGATCCCTAACATTTTAATTCATTTTTTGAGTTTTTAAAAAAAGGTTGCCTTTTACTTCTAGAATACAGGGACTCCCCTTAAATACTTAGCTTTTGAAGAATGGTCACTTTGTTTGACCTATAAAACAAATCACTGACAAAATGCCCCTAAACCCCAAGGAACCATTTATTGTTAATGACAAATGCACACACACATACACACACAACTCTCAAGTATATTAATAGTGTTTACTAATCCTCAAAAATAAAGTGATAGGTTCTATGGGTAAATGACAACATATCTAAATTAGAACTGCAGATTGCTATGTTTCTGTTACCAGAGCAGAAATAGGAAAATATTAACTTTGCTTCTAGAAAGAACGCATGAATTAATATAATAATATATGCCCTAGTCATGTAAAACAGAGACCTTTTATATCTTCATTCTTAGTTCCCCCAAATATTACAAAAATTTACTCTCTCTCTCATAGGTCCTAGTACCAAACCTTTTTGCTTAAAAAATAAGTACTATCAAGAAATTCCAAGCAAGTACATAAAATCTGGATATTCCTCTCCATCCAAAATATTTCAAGCAGAAAGTTCTCTTCACAAGTAAATTTTCTCTTAGAGTTTTCAATATAAGTTACCAAGATGACTTGGCTTTCAGTGAATATTAGTTAAATAAATGAGTGAATGGAGAAATGAATGAATAAAGTAGAGAAGTAAAACCACATGGGAGCATCAATCAGAAGCCTATAAGAGAAGAAATTCACTAGCAGACTGAATTTAAGAAAGGTTTTTCACATTTCAGATGATCGAAGCTTATTTCCTATACTGATCCAAAAAAAAAAAAAAAGCCATTCAGAATTTTCCACATTGAGTGCTCTGTATTTCAAAGAGCTATCATAGGAAAAGGGTACCCTGATAGATGATAATGAATGAAAACACCTTTTTACTTTATGTGCCAGTGCTTTTCTCTGTGAATAAATAGCATATAGTTGTATAATAACAAGTGGCACATGATCATTAATTGTGAATTCCAAGGTTAAGAACCTTTGACTTTGTGTGCATGAATATTAAGACACTTCACTGTGCTCAGACATTCAACAAACACACCACTCGCTTTTATCTACGCTGAGTCTGTCACTTGACTTTCGACCTTTCATTTGGCACTGTCCTGTCATTTCTTTGGTTTTGCAAATTCTAGCTTCTCACTTGACCTCTCCATTGTGACCTTTCACTTGACCTGTGGTCTCATAAATTCTGAAATCTCATACATGTAATTGGGGAACAAATAAACAAAACATCTGGATGAAGCTCCTCCTGAATTAAGTCTGAGTAGATGAAACATAGAAAGAACCAAACACTTTAAGACGTCTGAAAATAATTGGATATCCGCTAGAATGATGTGTGAATGGTAAAAAATAACTTTTTTAAAGAAATGACCATGGTATATCATATTATTGTAAAATAGTTCATAACAATTAAGCTTCAAGCAAAAGATGCAGATGTAGAATTAGCTTCCATGAGAATATTTTTCTGGTCTGATCATATTTAAAAGAAATCTAAATTATTCCAGTTAAAAATGAAACACTTTTAATGTAAGTAATACTGAATTTTATCATCTTATTATTCAAACATGGGAGTCAGAATTATTGTGTAAGAAGTATCAAAAGATTTTACCTAGATAAAGAGTTTGTAACTCACTATAGTATTTAGTGTTAAAATTTGGTATATCTTAAGTGCTCTCTGGTCACCCTTAATCCCTTCACTCTCTACAACACTGTTTTATTATCTTTATAGCACTAATTAACATCCGAAACAATCTTTGTTGATGTGCTGTCTTTTCCCACCAGAGTGAAAGCTTCATGAGGGCAAGAACTTTGTCTCTTGAGGGAACTGCTGAGTCTTGATCACCAAAAAGTCCATCTGGCACTTTCTAGTTGTTGAATATTCATTGAATAAACAAAATAACATCTACCACAAGTACAAGTGTCCTCTCCAAACAACATTTCACGTAACTGCACACCAGGGCAAAGTCTAAAGTAAATCTTCCTAGCTAATTTTAGTTTTAATTATAGTTCATCCATTTTTTATGAAGTCCAATACCCTTTAAAATGTATCCTGGAGTTTTCAATACTAGCTTCTTATTTTGCTTTTATTACTATTATCATTAAGATATTCTCCTACAAAAACAAGACCCCCTCAAAAATTTCTCAAATTAATAAATGTTGATTATTATCCTCAAATGCCAGATCTAGTAGATATTTAAGATTTAAGTCACACATCTTGCTAACTAGAAGAATCATGTTTCTTTCACTAGATTTCTGGACTTACATATTAGGAAACTAGTTGAGATTCACAGTGATATGAAAAGACTTATGAAACATTAGAAAATACCAAGTTTAATATTTTTCTACCTGAAATGACCACAAAAATAAATTATACTTAAGAATGTTTCAGCTAAAACTTATGATGCTCTTCAGAGTCCTGTGGAAAATTCAAACAGAAATCACAAAATAAATAAACCAGAAAAACCCACAAATGTACCTCTGGACAAAATAATTACTAAATAAAACAATTTGAAGGCAATCTCTTCTAAAGGATTAGCTAGAATATCACCTGGACTTTGTTATAAAAGTTTGTAAAGACACAAAACTGATCAAACTACCAAATCTTACCTTAAATAAGATCTTCTATAGAATCCAATTAAGGAAATTTCAGTTTGAATACTAAGAAAAAAAATGGGTTTTCACTTTCAAAACGGTTATAGAATAATGTCAATGAATATTTACAGCCACCTTTTAGTCATATAATAAAAGATTAAAACTGATGTATACTAAAATTTAATATGATTGATCTCTCAAAATTTTAACACCAAACAAGAATGTCCTACACTTTATTTAAATCTTATTTGAATATATTACATCTTCAGAATAACAGACATGTAATAAGAATCTATAATACCTGATTAATTTATATTTCTTGGATTGTAGAGAAACCCTTTTATGGGTTCCAAAATACTGAAAGAAGTGTTAAGAAATGTGAATTGCTGTTAAAGTGAAATTTAAACTAATCACCAAACCAGAATTTTCTAACTTCCTCAAGCAAAGTTGAATAAATGGTTCAAAGTTTGGCTAAAGTTTAAGGTTCTTTCTTGTTTAATCCAAAGCAGTTCATTTTTTCTTAAAGGTAATCAAAATAGTCAGACACGGTACAAATCATTTTGTTGGAGGAGAATTATGTCTGTGGTTTATTTAAATAATGTAATACCAATAAGGAGAACTTTAAAGAATATTGGGAGTATTTGAAATATATAGAGAAATAAAAATGGCAAAACAAAAATATAAAAGAAAATTAAGTACAGGAATTATTTTGTAGATATCATTGATATATTGGTCATACTAACAATATAATATATAAAGAATAAAATCTAAGTAATAACTATCAAAAGAAATAGCTCCAAAAGTTCACCTCAAGGGAAAGCTGTTAACTATTTAGGAATACATATTAAAATATAATCAAGATTTCAATAAGAAGTTCTCAAATTTCAGATAAAAAACTAATATAGGAACTTAAAGAGATATTCAAGCTTTCTGATGCTCTAATAAATAAATTAACAAAATTACTACTTATGAGTCATAGCCTATATCAATGTATTAATGTGTCCAAGAAATGGTATTTTTCCAAATACATAAAAAATAGAAACACCAGTTACATTTTTTAAAACTATAGGGAAATTAGTAACAGAAACAGTTGTGGCTAGCATAAAAAGCAGTATGGAAATTTTGAGGAGAGAGGACAGAGAATCTAAATCTATTGTGCTGATATAACAAAGCCCAGACTTCAAAATAAAAGCAAGGTTTGCTAGCTTTACTTCTGCTTTAGGTAGAAGCTTTTTACTACAAGAATTCAACTGCTGAAGTTCATTTCCTGTCTTTAATTCTAAACGAGCAATTTGCTGATAATTTCCTGTCTACATTTTCATAAAGTAGAAAGAACATGACTGGTTAAGCTTAATGTTTCAATAACCAAATAAACTTCAGCAAGCATGGTTTAGGAAATTAGACAACTATCTAGAAACTGGTTTTATGGTTATAAAATGTCTGAAAACTGTTTATCTCCCCCCAATGTTTGAAAATATTCTGAAGGCCTTTGTGATTGCCTCTTTGACCCCAAAACAAATAGAGCACCATTGCTTTGCCTCAGTGGGCCCAGAGCAATTAAAGTCAAAAGGGTATGAATCCCCCTGAACTCTGATCTGTTCCAACATAGATGAGGAAGAAATTACCCCTGGCTTGGTTTCAGCCTACACCCCCATCCCACACCCACCCCCTTACACTAGCTCTTTTTGCCTAAAGTAGAAATTTGCTTAACTTGAACTTTTAATAGACTATGCCCTTGGATCCATGGTTATCAGCATTTTTGGTCAAAAATAAACTCATGCATCTCTAAAAGGGACCCATCTGAAACCTAAGGTAAGCTGTCACTTAAAGAGGAAGAACAGCTTGCTATTATTGCCTTAAAATGAGGACCCTCTTTCTCCAGTTGAGATCACAAACATCTTCCCTCCGAAATCTATTATAGCATTTGCAGAAGTGGATCTTAGGAATTATGTACTGTTTCCAAGGCTCAGAAGAGGGCATAATCCATAAAACCATGAAATGTGGGGACATTTGATAAAACTTCAAGAAATGCCAGTTTGTGTCACTACCCATCTCCAGGTGCCAGTCAGTGGTAGAGAAGGAGTCAAATACTAATTACAAAGGGAGATTTTATTAGACAGATTTAAGGGGAACAGATGAACCCAAATCCCCCTTTTTATTATCTACTGTACACTTAGCTAATGCTTTCTCCTGTGAGAAAGGTTTAAACAGTAAGCACAAATAGCACAATGAAATTGTAATACTCTCTCAGCATGGACCTGGATTATTTCAGCCACCAGCAATGTGAGTAGCTGCAGGTGTTGCACTAAATAAAGTAATATAAAGTGTCTAAATTGTAACAGTGGAAGTACTGTTTCAAGACCCTTGTCTGTTTTTTATTAATAGTCAGATTCCTTCCTATCAGCAGCCACAACTACCTTTACCCTATTATTCAGCAACAATATTTTGATAGGCAAAGATCTATTAAAATCACTGTTGATATTTTGTGACCATAGTCATTTTGGAGCTGAATAAGCGTTCAATCTTCTCACAGAAGGGGAGAACGTAAACTTGTGATTCAGGAAAAGAGGAAACCAGGGGTTACAAAGGTGGAGAGGCCAAGTAGAATGAAACAGACCCCCTCCATCAAGTAAAAAACTTGGCAGGATAACTAGAAACAGACCAACCCTAAATCTTTGGGTTCATGAGCTCTTAGTAACATAATTAACTGAAATAAAACTAATATTCCAGTGTTGAGTTTCACCTTAACATACATCAGCAGTTATAAGTAATAACACCAGGTATAAAAATTTATAATCAGAAAGTATTCATTTTGTTTATGGAATATACCTTAAGGTAAGGGGAGACATTCCCTAACACATTCCTGTAATTTCTAAAACGGAGAAAAATGATCTACACAAAGAGAACTGTCAAATTTCCCTTACTCTTTTTATCCAAAAGCATTACTTTGGGGGGAAGGTGGGCTGATCACTTATCTGAAATTTCCTACAAAAATAGAGAGCACCAGATTTCCAAAGCGTTTGTTCTTGAGAAAAGAACCACTAATACCTAGGAAAAAAATGTTGAACAGGAAATGTTTGACCAATGTTGCATCACAAGATATCAAAAGAATTTCACTTTGGCTACTTCAGGGAATCGTCAGGACATTCTTGATTTTTTTCATAGTCTCAAGCTTCTACAAAATGAATTTTTGAAATGAAATTAGTGATACTAAAATTCTTCTAAAAGTTTCCAATGAATGAAATGCAAAGTAAAACTCTTCTTATAGAATGAAATGTAAAATAGTATTAGTGCTGAGAGAGTAGATAAACAACATCAGTGATCTGTGAATAGCATTCAGGAAATTCCATTTATCTGATGAGCTGTTGGCTAACCGAGCAGTGTTTCATATGTCACCAGCTAGCTAAAGCTCCCCATTGTGTGCACAGATTTCCTTTAAAGGCGTTTTAACATCGTTTTGCACATTAGGAGATAGTTTCTTTAGAAGTGAATGGCAGATCCAAGGAAGGAATCTTCTTCTTATTTTTCTTTTTTAAATTGATGTCCGTCTGCACTTCACAGTACAATAACTCCACAAATCCCTAACTCAGGATCCCTGTCATAGGACTGCCTGCAGCAATCAGCCCATGGTTTCTTTTTGAACAAGCTTTCTTTTAACACTTAAAGCCAGGGATGATTTAACAGAAAGTGTCTCAAGTCGGTGAGCTACAGCCCCTTTAGACTCTACCCAAACAAAGCTACTAATGTGTGGTCAGTTTCTTGGCAACTCCAGGCTCGGCTGATAACGCCCCTGCCTGCTATTCTCCAAGGAGCCAGCTGCTGGAAGACTGCTCGGAACCTCATCCCCTTGGTGCTCCTGATGCGGACGATCCTCCGACTGCTTGGCGCCAACCACAACATGCTACCCACCGTGAGAGAGCAGGACGCGGGCTGCTCTAGTCAGGACTTATCGTCTATCATACTGATTGACGAAACCAAGAGTGAGCAGAAAAAATAAACATGAACAGAGGCTGCAGTGTATGGGCCAGTCAGCTGGGAGTTTTAGTATTTGGCCTTGGTGATCCTACTCTCATGGTAGGTTATCTTTTCCTTGTGCTATCATTTATCATAACTTTGAGGGCCAGGGAGAGAAACAAGCCTACAATTTTTCTATCGGTTTCATTCATTAGACTGCTCTGTCTCTCTCTCTTATTTTAGCACACCTTCCTTTGCCCCCCATAATAATCCTATCCCCTCAATAGTATTCCCCAAAGAACAGGAAAATTAAATCCCAATTCAGTCCTCCCATTTTTACTCCTTTTCCAGCATAGAACACTGCAAATAATTAACCTTTGTTATTCCATCAAATCTAGAATGCAAACTTCCATGTTCATTTACTTAAGTCAGGCACAGTAGTAAATCTGCTTCTCTAGCAGCTCAACTCAATGAAGATCCTGGATGTTGTTCAGTTATTCGGATTACTAACATCTTCTTAAATAATGGCACTTGACTTTTTCAGGCACAAACCATGTTTTGTATTGGTCTTGACAGCCACTATAAAGTACTCCCCCAAGTGTCAGTAACAAAGATGATTTGTATGTGGCTTGCAGTCTTCCAGTGTTCTAATAGCTTTCTCATTCCAACCTAGGAACATGCAACACAGGGCAGCTGGTTAAAGCTGATACAAGCATTTCTTCTCTCAGCAGGCTATTCTTGCATAACCATTTATTTTGCAGAGTTTTAAAGTGCCTGAAGGATTTAATTATGTACATAGACAACCCCTATAAACTCTATTCTAGGGTTTTTATTGACTTTTGTGCTGGGCAGCTCTTAGGCATTTCAATTAAGTGTTTTTATAAGAAAAACTACAATATTGTAAAAAAAAAAAAATTCTTTATAGATACTTCCAAACACTTTTCCCCATTCTGATTGAATAAACTCTATTTAATTGACAGAAAAATTCCAGGTTAATTCGAGGTTTAGTTTTTCCACTTTGGAAAAGTATAGGGTTTGAGACCCACACAGGTTTGGGAAAGTGGACTTGCCAATGTCAGTGAAGGAAATGAGCAGAGGGAGGGGGGACAAGATGACTCTGTAACATACTCTGAAAAGCCAGGAGGCTACCTGCTACTTGGGAGTTTCCTTAAACTCATAAGGGTAAAAACCAAAATGCAAAATTTTACATGTTCCACTTAACAAGTGCAGAATAATAAATTACCAAATTCATTTGGAGCACCCGCCTGACAGATCTAACCCTCAAAAGTCTCCCAGAGACCCCAAAGCCGCCTTTGTCTGCCTTCTTCAATTGCAAGGCTCAGGTATTTACAAGGCTTCTGCAAACCTGCCTTCATTATGATGTGGGATATTTCGGTCCCAGCAGGTGGCCAACAGGAGACCAGACCTGCCCGTGAAATATGTAATACTTTTTCATATACTTTAACCAGAAATGTGCCCCTCCGCAAGTCTCCTAACTGTTCTAATTTCCCTTTCTCCTCTTAATCTCCTCAGCAAGCCATGAGCTTGCATTAAAATCTACCTAAAACATTTCACCCACAGGCAATGTAATTCTGAAACAAGCAACCAACATTTCACAGCTCTGGAGTAATAGATTAATTTGAACCTAATGTTGCTGTCGTTTACTGCTCCAAATGTTCTGGTGTAGACATAGCCCCCAGGCATGGTGCTGTGGCATGCGCAACTTTTGGGAGCCGGAGCTACAGTTGGCTTAACATCTGTGCATCACATTTGCCATGTGCCTCATTATCGTGCACCCCACTGTGCCTACCTGTCCCCCTCAGTTTCTCAGCCACAGGCGATCCAATTTTTTTCCCCTCCAACTAAGAATCTTTGTTCTCCTTCTCACTTACTAAATTTTTGCGAGACCTCTGCACCCAAGCCGTGGGGATTCAGTCCACGTGAACGGCTCTGGCCCTTTAGATTCTTAATTCTCCATTAGGAAGAGGAAAATCACAGCATTAAGTCTCTGACATGCCACTGCATAAATTGTGCCATTTGTGGAATTCACCAGAGTCTGTGACCAAACACGGGAGTGTGTAATAAAGCCTGGCGTTGTTGGTTTTGACTTTAACAAGTTTGGTCGGTTTCAATTATCTGGAAGCAAAAAAAGACTAACTTCCAATTCCAGGTTTAGGAAGGACCAAAAAAATATTCACAAAAAGAAAAGACTGTCACAACAGAAATTAAAACCAAGGGTCTTGAGCTATTTAAGAAGTCAGCATTTCAAAGCATATTGCCACAAATAGTTGATATACACAACCTCTCCCCCTCAAAAAAAACCACACACACAAGGCTTTAAAAATATATGTAGCAACCAGGCCAAGCAGCTGCTTAAATTTTAATCCTGCTTAAACAATAAAAGAATGGTATGACTCCTTTATTGGTTTTCCATTGGAAGTGTTTGGGGCACCCATTTAACAAGAGACAGAAGAAAGATTCACTCCTGCCAAAATAACTTAAAATATGCAAAACTTAAAAATATCTGTTATTACTATAAAGTGTAGGTATTATTAATAATAATAGCATCAATAATGAAATATGTGAAAAGTAACAGAATACTAGTGTTTGGAGATAGAAAAACCACCATGCTCACCACAAGATAGAAGAAAAAATTCACACCAGAGGAGTTAGCCTCAAAAAGTCCAAAGATATGAATAAAGAAATTTTAAAACATTACCTACATATTACATATGACAAGTTGGATTTAGACAGTAGTCAACACATAAGAAACGTGGCTTAGAATTCTTCAATTATTTACCTGTGTGATAGGAAAATAATTTACTGTGCTTAAAAGGAAATTAGTTAGTTTTAAATGATCATTTTCATAAGACTAGTAATTCAAAAGATAAATCAGATTCAAACAGTAGTTACAACCGATCACTCAGATTTTTAATCCCTCAGAGGAGACCAAAACTGAGGTCTAGGGAGAGAATTTTTAAATGCCTTCCCCATGTAGAAATATGCTTTGCTCTAGAAATTGTATTGGATTTCCACACCTCCCCACACAATCCTCAAAATCTACACAGTACAGAGCATTGAATCTTGTACATTTTATCATATGCTTGAATTAGTTCATCCTATATGGAACTGTTACCTTTACAATAAAAAAAAATCGCTATTCATTATTGAGAGTGGACAGATGGAACATGTTCAACTTAAGACATCAATAAGAAGAGAAGGAAAAACTTATAATCCATGTGGCACAGGCTTCACCATCTGGTAGTTCCCCACTTGTCTGCCAAGACTTTTTTCCCAAATAAAAGTGAACATTTCTCTTTGGAGTTAATGGAACATTCTTAGATACTGACCCTACGCCTGATTTATAGATAATAAGTAATCATGCAATTAAAATAGTATATGTCCCCAAAATAATCCATATTATAGGGGAAGGTTTTGAGTCTAACTAAAAAAAAATTAAAACTACTTTCTCTAAAAGCATTATCAGACAAACAAAACTGTTATGCTTTGATAAATAATGAAGGCCATTGAACAAGTTATTTCATCCCCTAGAAAAACACATTGTAAGCTACATAAATACAAAATAGGGCAATAGAAAGGCTGGAAATCTCAGGCTCAGACTATGTTTACGCAACCTTCCCAAGCCCTTTATCTGGCAGATGATGCCTCATGTGCAAGGCAAGAGACTTCATGGACAGGTACATCCCAAGTCACAGCTGTTACAGCATCCTTTTACTAAGATGCAGGACACAATCCTATCACTCTCAAAAATATGTTAAATCCTATCATATTCCTATAAAACTTAAGTAAATCATCCCATCTATTATATTAACTAGGGCAGTGCATATACATTTCATTGTGTTTACTTCTCCTCCAATGTGTTTGCTTCTTATTTCTGTTGTTCATAGCAATAAGCTATCTCATCATATGAAACACAGAGAGCTAGTTCGTGGTTTATTAGTGCTCTAGTTCCAGGTCCTATGAGTAATATTAGGAAACACACACCCATAACTCTGGCAGTTGCCTACCATTTAAAAAGATCCTTGAAGGGAAGAAAAGCTAAATATCTCCCTAATTGTTGTATTGCAGGATTAATAAAGGACTTTGCTGTAACAGTGTAACATGTTTTAAATTCATTGCTTAAGAGAATTTCTAAACTTTATTAGCAATTTAGACAATAAACACTTATTAAACACTAATTATGTACTTAACTCACAACACCCAAAATGCGGACTACAATATGATATACTATAGAACTTTTGACACTGAGAATTTTTTTAAAATAAAATAAAATCATACTGGCATATGTTTAAACTGAATGTTGGGACACTAAGGCTGAATACATAAAATATATTTTTCTCTAAATGACTTTGTTAAAAACATGGTGGAATCAAATTAAACCAAAACTTCAGTCAATATGATACTAGCTATGTAATTTCCACTAGTTCTACTGAGTTGCTCAATCTCCTTTTCTTTAAAATGAGAATTATTATAAGGATACCTATATCATAGGATCATTATGAAGTTCATTAAGAGTTTAGGATTGTATCTGACAAAGCATAAAAACAATATATGAACTATTATTATTTATATTGTATATGCATTTGGAATTTTTAACAAATTTTATACCATTTAACATCATTAGAATCACATTAAAGTTATTTGTGAAATTTACCCCCAAACCAATGAATCTGAATCAATGGAGGCAATTAAAATGTGTAGCTAGAATTGAGACTCTCTGATGAAAATGTTAAAATTCAACAGATTGGTGACCCTCAAGTGGTTTGCTTTGGCTGTTTACTTGTATTCTCTAGCACCAAAGCCTAGCTCAGTGATTTGCAATCAGTAAATGTGCAATTATCAAGTAAGACAGAAAACTGCTAAACCTGCCTCTCGGTTTGCATTGCATGAATTCCTGGTCTTAGGGTTGTTTCTACACATGGTATAACATGTTCAAGAATACATTCCTAAGCATTGTTCAGGGAATACCATTTTGTCTCATGTTTATTTAACATCTTTCCATTCATTTCTTCCTTTAGTACAGTTATGGGCTGAATGATAACCTCCCAATGTTCGTATGTTGAAGCACTAACACTGACCCATACCTCAGGATGTGGTTGGATTTGGAGATGGGGTCTTTAAAAGTGGTTGGGTGAAAATGAGTCATTAGGGTGGGCCCTAAGACAATCTGATTATTGTCCTCAAGAGAAAATTTGGATGCCTAAAGAGGCACCAGAGATGCACACACACCGAGGAAAGGTCTTGTGAGGACACAGGGAGAAGGCTGCCATCCACAAGCCAAGGAGAGAGACTTCAGTAGAAACCACACCTGCCAACACCTTGATCTTGGATTTGGAGTCTTCAAAACTATGAGAAAATAAATTTCTGTTGTTTAAGTCACGAAGTCCTTGGTATGGGTATTCTGTAATGGTAACCTTAGAAAACTAATACAAGTCCATTCATATCCCCATACACTGACCCATTCATAGGTAGGGTTGCAGGCACCCCTCTTTCCCAAAGCCTCTATTCTACAATGTATCATATTTATTTACATACCTGAAAGCCCACAAAACAGAGATTTCTTAAATTAGAGACTATCCAATTTATCTTGTCTACCTAACATCTACCCATGTACCTAGCATAATTGTTCAATGAATGAATGAACATCAAAATGATTACCAAGTCAAATAAATGAATAATGAGTGTTTATAAAAATGTAAGAAAAATCCCCATAACAGAACCTTTTCCGACTGTATCAAAATCCTGCCCCTGATATGTAGTGCCACTTGCTAATGCTACTGACAAGCAAAAACACAAACATAAATACTCAAAGAAAAGGAGAGAACAACACACAATTCTCTATCTCCGGACTACTATGCACAATTCAATCAACAAAACCTACAACGACTCTTTACTTAAGATCTGCAAAGCTTCCCTGGCTCCTTGCCCAAGGCAGAGGTATGTTCATTCTAATTCAAGCCAATATGTATCCTTTCTACTTTAAGGACTGTAAAAGCATTGCTGAGATTTGAAAAGGTGGCCTGATAGGGCAACAAGCATTTAAAAACTTTGATCCTTAAGAATCTATTTTTAAACAAATTTATGTGGTAATAAAATCTGAAAGCCTGGATTGCATTGATATAGAACTATGGAATTGTTCGTAAGTACTAACATTTTGGGTACAGTGACTTTAAACTTAGTTTAAAGCCAAAGAGAGCCCTAGGATGCCACCCGAGTATTATAGGCATTTTCTATCACTCATTCATAGCACAAAGAGCCAGAAGGTGGCCCTCAGAGATTATTGGTAAAGACACAATAGGGAATTAAGGTGAACCAACCAATTTAAGTCTCATTCTCTCTCCTTTATAATTGAATGGAACAGAGGTTTCAGAACCTGCTTCAAAATTTGTTTTAAAAATACAATAAAACAGTGTGAGAGGACATCATATTTTTTTTTTTTCTACTTACATCCTGCATACAATTAAGCACAAACTTGCAAAAGAATTAACTACTCCACCAACCCACTGGATCTGTTATCAAACTCACAGGAGCCAGGAGTGTTTTGAAGGGAAATGGGGACGGGTGACCTGAAGCCCACTCCCTTGGGTCAGTGCATGCTGGGAGGGGAAATGAGCTACAGAGCAGACAATTTTCAGCTTCGGTGGTTTTACTTTCTTTACCAGGCCTCACGAAAACACACTGACAAAACAAAGGACACAAAATTAATGACCCATGCATTCTGTCAATTGACTCTTAGTAGCAGTGGCCAGTTCACCTTAATCTTTTTGTTCACATTGAACATGTAGCCCAAGGCATTGGTTAAGGTTCACTTAAGAATTCTTCAAAGGCATCACTTGGTTTTCATTAATTTGTTAACTGTAACTTCTCTTTTCTGATTAGGAACCCACAAACCAAGGGAAGGTCTATATGCAAAAATAAGAACAAAAGGCAAGTGTTTGACCAACCAGGCCTTCTTTTGCCTCCAGAGCTATCATTTCACACTCATGAATAATAGCACAAATGATAGCCATTGGATTTTTCTAGAACTTATGCTATATTTAAACTTTTTTGATTTTCTCAGAAATCCAAGTGTCAGCTCGCAGCTTTTGTAGAGGGATAAGTAACAGTGTAGCTTGTTATTTCTGTGAGTAATTATTTCCTAGTTATTCCTGTGATCTTTAACCAATCATCATTTATGAAATCTAATTTGAGCATACATAAAATATGGTCAATATTTGGCCTTAGATAAAATTTAAGAATCGACAAAAAAGCAGTAAGAATTCAAAAAGATGTATAAAAGGAATTTACTACTTTCATATCCGTACAAAGATTATACCACCTTTAAAATGATGGTGACAGTTTGCACTGAAATTTTCTTTCACTTTCTTGCACCCAGTGGACACATTGATATTAGAATAAAATTTTCCATTTGCTCAAAAGTTACAAAGAAAGTTCATCTCTATGAAAGTCTTTTTTTCATAAAATTGCTAAAAACTAGAACAGTTTTCCAAGGACACATAAATAATGAATACTGAGGCACCAATGGCAGGATCTGAGTTTTCTTTACCAAACTTCAATCCAGAATATAGGATGAGGCAACAGTTGCTTTCAAGCCTTGCAGGAAGTTGGTAGTTTCAACATTTCTCTTTTTATGAAAAAGCAGTATCAAGACAGTTCTAACGGTGACGGAGTATACCATGAGGCCATTTGGTAGTTTTTAGCAAAGGAAATGGATCCCATGAAGCAAATGTACCATTCCTTTCTATAAGCTTTTCAGACAGTTATAAAATATGATAGCAATGCTTAGTTGGTACAACTTCATGTTAGTTGCATCTGTCAGCATTTCCATTACAAATCCTTGATTTTCAAGGTTTTATAATTCAGCTGTGAAAGTTGCTTTAGAAAGAAAGTTGGCAGGACTGTCTCAGCCAGGGAGTTTATCAAATTGAACAAATCTTTGTTTAGCTATCTCTCAGTTCTGTGAGCCAAGGTCTACTCCCAGTTAGACAAGCCAAACTTCCAGTGACTTCAATGCCAGAGAAAGGCTTTTTCTCTCTCTTTAAATTCACTTCACAAGAGCTTCTCTCATTCTTGTTTCAGAAGCCGCCAGGATCCAGCTCATATCCTGTGTAACCCAGTGGGAGAGGAGCCACATCATATGTAACCCTGTAGGACATATGAATCGCGTCTTGGCCAAGTGTCTCCAGCATGAAATGTGGACAGCACTACAGAGAGATGTGGAACTTTTGAATATGTGTGTAATTAAAATGTACACACATCATACTACTGCTTGCAAAGCGAAGTGGTGCTCTTTTATTAAAAGACTTGTTGACTGTAGGAGTATGTATGTATTTCAGGAGACTTCCAATTATCCAGAATATGAACTTATTGCTACATTGTCTTTGCAGAGGCACAGGAAAAAAGACAATCCAAATCATGTATATCATGTATTGCATACCTGTTGTATAACCTTTGATACACATTTAATTGTGATTTTGATGTTGGAAATTTATGATAAACTTAGTCTTGATCAGAAGTGGGTGTAGGTTAGTTTTAATCAAAATAAAATTATACTATTTATAAACTATAAGAAAATTAAGAAAGCAATGCCACATTGTAAAGCAATTATCCTCCAATTTGGAAAAAAAAGAAAGGAAAATCAGAAGAGATGGCTCTGGACAAGATGGCATAATAGTTCATTTTTTGGTTGACAAATCATTTTATTAATATCTTTAAAAACAAGCTTAGAATGCACATCTTGTGCTTTGTTTGTATCATGAATCTTTGGATTCCCTTAATGGTATTCAAATTTTAATATGCTGTGATATTTACCTATTCTTTCTTATGTGTATGTTTACCTGTCTAATGTCTTTTTAAAATTAGTTTTTATTGGAGTATAGTTGATTTATAATAGTTCATTCTTAAAGGCCATATCAAAAATATTTTGTAAGATATTTATCCCTGTGTGCAATAAATTTCATCATTTATTTAGCTATACTAGCCTACATATCTGTGATACATAAGAATACAAATCAGATAAAAATTCTTCATAAAATTAATTTTAAGTTTGAGAGCAGAGAGGGGACATATGTGTAGACAACCAAGAAAAATGCTCTAAATTCTAGGCATCAGAAGAGAACAGGAAAGGTGTTTCAGTAGATCAGAAAGGAGAGATTTTGGGGTTATATTCCCAAGTGCATATTAATATTAATAAATATGTGCTACAACATAGTAAAATATTTAAATATGGTGCCATTCAAATATTAAATTTTATATGAAACAAGTTTAACTTTTACAACTATAATGTATAGTTTTATAAACAATTTGTGCATTTAAATATAACATCCATAGAATTAATAATAGTCATATCTCAGACTAATTCCCTCCTTATTAAAAGTTAACACTTGGACATATTGTCACGACAAATCTGTTAACAATGTTTGGGGCTATTAATACACACAGTCCAAGAAGCCAGCCTACAGAAGCACTAGAAGACACCACATAACAAATTCAGGAGTCACCAACAGTTTTAGAAAGGCCTGGCTTCATCCGAAGGCTTTTGTAGATGGCAGGCCAACAGATGACTAAAGCCAGGTATGGTTTGGGTTTGTTCAATGTCTTAATCTATTCTCAAACTTTGGATTTGGCAAAACCAAAACCACATTTTGCCAAGTACTTTCTCTCTTAATTTTTAAGCCCATGTGCATTTTCAGTGAAATTTAATCCATATGTTTCTTATTTTTTTACACTTAACTCATGAAATATTTCTCTGTAAGAGCCAGTTGACACTCAAAAGCCTTGTGAGTCTTTTTTTTTTTTTAAACAAGAAGTTTTTTGGCTTTTTTTTAAACTAAGATTTTTAGCATTTTCCCTCCTCAAAACAGGAAGTCATGATCTGCCAAGTATAAATGAATGTGAACAGGAACACAATATGTTATTCCAATGCCAAAAAGGTTTGAATTTGGTTGGAAATTTCAACTTCACAACAGTGCCCATAATTTTTTTTAATATGCCTTTGTGAATCTGTCTGCACCTAGACAATGACTGACATAATTTAAATTTTAAAAAATGAACTTTAATAAAGCTGACCAATAAGAGGGATGAGAAACATCTCTTCAACATGTCACAAAAGGAATTCTCATCAAGCCAATGTGTAAAATAAACATCTGCTGTTTCTTTCTTCCTTGGGCTATTAGATTTCATTTTCTAAAAACAGTTTGGAATATTCACCAGTAAGAAATATATTAATTGTCAGGACCTTAAAGTTTTCATGATAGAAAGACACAGATTTATGTATTATATATTTATTCAGAAACTTTATTGCTTATGGAATACATCAGCATATATGTCATATTATGTCCTGAATTTATATAGTTGCAGAACATTTTTTCCAAAAAAAAAAAGCAATGGTAATTCTTATAATGGCTCAATACAACTTAATATCAACATAGAAATTCAACATAAACAGGCTTAGAAAAGCAACCATAACAAAGGAGTAATCAAATAGCCTTTCCTCACCACATTTCATACTTTGTACTCCAACCATATTTAACACAGTTAGGATCATGGCACACACCCATGACATTCTTATTAGATTAAATTGAATTGAATCTGATAGTATAAGTGATGTGTTATATCATGATGATGCAAAGAATAAAGACACTGTAATTGCTATAAAATATTTAGTAACATCTTGTTAAAACCATATATGTTATCCCTTGTAACTACTGTGTGAGGCCATTATTTTTTATCAATGCAAATTCTCTTTTCTGAGTTTCCACAGCCATTGGTACAACTATGTTATAGCTCTAAGTTTCAGGGAGGAGAAAGTGAAAATCTTGGAGTTAACATCTGAAATCAACCAGAAGCTGTCACTGGAAAACGAAAGAAAGGCTGAAGTCTATGGTGTAATGAGTCATCAAACATATCCCAAATACCTTTCCAGGAAGGCAATCCCAGGAACCCATCATCAAAAGACTTGGCCTCTAAACCTAGTAACTGACTTTTAGCTTTTACTCTAGCCCAAAAGTAATTTTTCTCTTTTTCCTTGTGATACTCAACAGATTTTTTTTTTCCCTTTTACATACTTTTATGAGGGTTTATCTGAAAGTAATATCATGCTTGTCAAGAACATGAAAACGGGCAAGTATCATTCAGTGTGGTTTCTTAATTTAAGAAATAAATGAAGTGCACAAGAAACCTTTTGTTTCTGAGACAATGTACTGTCTGAGATTCTCAAGCCACGAGATGTTCCAAGAGTCTCTCCTTATCTCGTTCAGCAGAGATTCATCAATTCCCTCACCAAATGCTGGTGGAAACCACTTTGTTCAGGGCACTTTTCACAACCAAAGTTCTTGCCCTCTTGAAGCTTACATTCTAATAGTGACTTCACCAGTTTAATAAGCATATTACCTCAGAAACAAAATGATTTTTGTACATTTCATTTTTAATATTAAGAAATCACACTGAATGCTACTTTCCCAAATTTTTGTGTTCTTGACAAACATGATGAAAATATTTTCAGACAAACTCTCACACAAGGTGTGAAAAAGGAAGATATTTATTGAGATATCTATTGAGTATCATAGGGAAAATGAAGGGAAAAAAATCTTTCGAAAAATATTTCAGAAGACTTAGAATGTTCTAGAGCAATGAAAAAAGTTGGAAGTGGCCAGAGGAGGGTGATAAAGAATGCAATAAGAAAGCAGAATGTTAGCTCTAGATAGGATCTTGAACTCCATCTAGTCCAGCAATGGCAAAACCTGGACCTACAGTATCCCTCTCTCCTCACAATGCATGACTGCTTTTGCAGCTAGTAGACCACAGCTTCTGAAATTATCCAAAGGATCAGAGATCTACCAAAGCAAAGGATGCATGAGAGATGAAACTTATTTGATTTCCTTGATAATCCAACTCCTTCATGTTTATATAACTTGCCCACAGTCACACAGCTACTAATTCTTCACATTGCCTGCAATGGTTTTCATGGTTTCAATGATAGAGATGCAAACAGCTTGAGTTGGAAGAGAAAGGAAAGCTGATATCCACCAAGTGCCCAAGACACAAAATCAACACAATATCTCACTTATCTAACATACAGCAATCTTGTGAATGAAGTAGTATCCCTTTTATACATTTGAAGTTCATATAATCTTTCCTGGTCAGATACCATACCTAAACTGCCAAAACAAACAAACAAATAAACTTGCAGACTTTGGTTTTTCTCTGTCTTTGTATTGCTTCTCTTGGATACTAGGGACCCTCTCGGAGAGATGAAGGTAATTGTAGATTATTAAACAAAACAAAATGACAGCTCAGGGGAAGTCTCAGTAATCAATCTCTTTTTTTTAAAATTTCCTCCTGAGATAAATAGGCTAGAAAATGTGAAACAGTTTGATCTCCTTAGAGGTAAGATGTTATTTTAGAATTTCAAAATACTCTAGTTCTAATTCACTATGGCAGCACAAACTCTATTGGTCAAGTTCATTACAGTCGTCTAGTATTTGCATCAAAATCTTGTGCTGTTATGACAACCATTTTTAAGTTCTGACTTCTGTATTGTGGCTTAAACATGATAAATTCCCACTTTCAGAAGACATCCAGCTGGTTAAGTCTACTTCAACTGCCAAGATGATGTCCCACAATTTCCACATCTGCTTCAACTCCTCTGTCACAGCTTCATTACTATTTTTTTTCCTCTATTTTTCAAGAATTGGGATAATTTTGTTTCCCTGGAGAAGGCTGTAAGTAGTGCACATCCAAGCTGGACTTTTGAGTGGTTTCAGTTTATAGATGAGATGGGTTTGTACCTTATGTTCAGTATAAGTCCCTCCTGACTTTCTCAATAATTTGACTTTATGACAAAACTTAGGCGATCTCAAAAAAAACAAAAATCCAAAGATATTTAACCCATTTTAAATATTCATTCTCTAGTCCTTTTTTTCCCTAGAATTCTGTCAAAAAACTCTTCAAAAATACTTAGCTTCATCTAGTTTCAAATCAAACCAATATAAATAATGGGTAGAATTACTAACCTGCAGGGAATGTCATCCTAAATTTCCTGGCACTGACTATGTAACCATAAGCATGACTGGGCTATTTACTGGAGGCAGTATGCACTGTATAATGTTCTCTGAAAACTCATGTAACTAATGCAATATGATAACCACTAGGGTGCTACTGTGACGTGAAGGATATATTACCATTTTATCCAATTCAAACAAGAAAAAAAAATAGTTGACTTTAATGGTCCTGCCCTCTAAACAAATACATCGCCTGTTCTACTGAACTTAAAATTTGAGGTTATATACAAGTTATCCTGAAATAAAAATAATTTAGTAGCATACACATTCCAACACCAATGTATAATTTTACTTTTTGATCAATTATTTCTAGCAGTCATTTCAAGGAATTAAGTGTTATACAGTCCATGACATTTACTGAGAGGATGTAAGAGGAAAATAAGTGGATTCAGTACCACAGATTTCAGGTTGTCACAAGATGGAGTCAGTTTGAGAGGTGACACATTTCCACTCGGGGAGTTGTCGGACGTTGATATCAAAGTGTTTTAAGCTGGATCCAGCAGATCTGCTCAGACATCAACAGATGGAGGTTCAGAAAGGGAAGCTCTGAACCTCAGGACAGGAAAGATGAAAGAGAGTGCTGAGGATCCCTGCTTTTACCTTCTCATACCCTCACTCCCATGATCATACAGATGTGGAAACTGAGGCCAAGAGCTGTGATTTCCCAGGGTCCTAGTCCCAGGAGAGCAGGCGTGGAGCCATCTAACTTCCAAGATTCCAAGATGCTGACTCTCCTGAAATTAAGTCCTAGGGCAGCAAGAGCTGGAGCTGGGCAGAGACAGATTCATGGCAACCTTCCAGGGAGACGGCCAGCACAGAGATAATGGATGTAGGACGAGTGACTCATGAGATGTTAGAGTTGGTTTTTAAAGAATGAACTAAGATGATATCCATGATGAGAGAAAGAGGGAAAGAAAGAGGGGATGGAAGGAAGAAAAGGAGGAAGGAAGGAAGGGAGGAAGGAAGGGAAGAAGGGGAGGGGGGAGGAAGGAAAGGAAAATGAAGAAAAGAGGAAAGTCAGAGAATTATAAATAGCCTGGTGTAAATGTACCTGGCCTTCAGCTAAGGCTACAATATATATTATAAACACCAAACACTGTCAAAAGCATTTTAAGAAATTGGTCATCCCTTTCCACCACTTTGTGAGTAATACTTGGGAATGAGATAAAAAAAAAATAATAATAATGGTCTCCAGGGGATGTTTAAGAATGAGGTAATTTGCATGTTTCTTCCAGAAGACATTAAGTGTATCCTTCTCCTCTGCCAGGATAATTTTGAATTTCTGGCATCAAAGCTGAAATTTTCTACCAAAGTTGATCAATCTCCTGTTACCACTCTATATTTATGTTGGTGTAATAGTTTATTCTATGCAGTATTAGACTGAGGCTAGTCAGCTATTTAATCTTCAGGGTTTTATTCAAGGCCTCATTGAAGAAAATCCCCAAACTTTGGGTAGGCCAATTTTTTGTGCAATTTTTAGACACTAATCCTTCCTATTTGGGGACTATGGCAACTCTGCCAAGGAGGGAGAAAATGATTACTTCTCTAAAGAAAGATCTTGAATAATTAAGTTTATTCTCTTCTCCCTTCTCTGTTTTCCTTCTGTCTCATAATATTTTAGCCTTATAAGACCAGCGATCTGTTTGAAGAGCTGCCTGAATTATGTGGATAATTGCTTCTACTTTCTTTAGAGATGGAACATAGATACTGTATTCTGACACATGCCTATCCTGATATCTTATTTCACAAAAAGGCAATGACCATGTGCAAGCAGAGGCAATGAATGCATTCAAAGAAAAAGCAGATTTCAGAGACTCATGACAAATACACTGAGGTAGAATCAATAGAATGATCTTAAAAACAGGACTGTAGTGGGCAGAAGGGACTTACAATTAATCTATTCACAATCACCTTTTTCTCACAGTTTTGAAATTGAAGCCCAGGGAAGTAAGGCAAATTGCCTAAATCATAGGTTATTTCCAGCTGCTCACTTTTTGAAAAAGATAAATCCACTGGTATCTCCATACTGTTCTCCTGAATTCTGCTGAGTTAATTGCCATATTGAACCAAGTATTAACCTCTCCTGCTCCAACCCCTTCACCAAATCCTTCTTGCACCTTTCTCGGACGTTTGTGCTTCTGAGTTTGTTGTTGCAGTTATTGCTTGGGGGGGGAGGGGGGCAGAGAGGTTGTTTTTCTTTTTGTTGTTTTAGTTAGGTTATACTAGCTTACCTTTTAGATGATGCTTTCTTTGGGGATTCTGTCTAGCAACTCTGAGTACACCTGTACCAATTTTCTGTGAATGGGAAGTGATCAATATGGCTATATCATTCAAAGCCAAAAAATCAAAATTTTACACAAACAACTTAAACACCCCTACTGCCCTAAAGTGGTGCTCTGTGGTGCTGGAGAAGACTCCTAAGAGTCCTTTGGACAGAAAGGAGATCACACCAGTCTATCCTAAAGGAAATCAACCCTGTATATTCATTGGAAGGACTGATGCTGAAGCTCCAATGCTTTGGCCACCTGACGTGAAGACCTGATTCATTGGAAAAAACCCTGATGCTGGGAAAGACTGAAGGCAGGAGAAGAAGGGAAGGACAGGGGATGAGATGGTTGGATGGCATCACCAACTCGATGGACATGAGCTTGATCAAGCTCCAGGAGTTGGTAATGGTCAGGGAAGTCTGGTGTGCTGCAGTCCATAGGGTCGCAAAGAGTCAGACATGACTGAGAGATTGAACTGAACTGAACTGCCCTAAAGAATTCTAAAACATATCAAGTTACATGGAGGTATTTAACATTTATAATAACAACTATATTCTGTATTCAGTTAAAGTGCCTTTATGACGTACTAAATACCTTTTTAAGAAAACCAATGAAGTGACCATTTTAGCATTTCTGTTTTACAGATAAGACTGAAACTATACATTGAACACTAAAAACAAGTATCTGGGATTTGGAATCCCAAACCTCAGACACTCTCTACTTTATCTTTAATGCATAAAATTCTTCAAGTTGAAATACTGAGCTACTATGACCAACACTTACTCTATCAAGGTCTGTCCTAATGAGTTGTTTCATATTTTCCAGGTAGCACTATGTGGTCAAGGCTTCCCAGGTGGCTTGGTGGGTAAAGAATCCTCCTGCCAATGCAGGAGCCGCAGAAAACACAGGTTTGCTCCCTGGGTCAAGAAGATCCCCTGGAGGCAGGAATGGCAACTCACTCCAATATTCCTGCCTGGAGAATCCCATGGACAGAGGAGGCTGACAGGCGACAGTCCAGGGGGTCGCCAGAGTCGGACGCAACTGAGCATGTATGCATCATGTGGTCAGGGAACCAAGACAGGAGCTAAGACAATAGGGAACTGTCCTACACATTTTCGTCTTTTTGTTTTCTTAACTGCCGGCTGCTTTTCTCTTGAAGAAATAATTTGGGCTATCCTAATTGTATGGCTTTTCAACTCTTCACGTTTCAATCTCTTTTTCTCAAAAGTCTTAAGGTAGTGACTGAAATCTTATGTTATCCAATATGACTGGCTTAAAGATCAGTCCTGAGAATATCATTTAATGCTATGATTATTTTATTTTATTTTTTGGTTCTCTTGTGATCATGCTTTTTCATCCTTCCCTCAAAATAGCTTCTATTTTTCAGTGTAAGGCCTACCTGAATCCAGGGAATAGTGACCAATAGCATTCAACAAAGAATATATTCACTAAAAGCAGAGGAATGTATTGGGCTAAGTGCCCAGTCTAGGGAGCCTGATTATGTAGATTCAAATCTCTACTTCATAGCTCACTAGTTACGTGACCTTGGTCAAGTTATTTAATCTCTTTGTGTGCCCCAGTGTACACAAACCTGTAAAATGGGTTCTTAGGAGTGTTTAAAGAGTTAAGGCTTATAAAGTACTTAGAATAGTGACTGACAGAAAGCAACTATTTAAATGTTACCTATTATGATGAAAGCAGATATAAAATGGAGGAAAAGGTCATTAATCTATAATTTTTTATCAATAAGTATTAATAGGTTTGCATTCCTTTATGTTTCAATAATGTGGATTCCCTGACATTTGGTCCAATAAATGTTTCATTTACATTGCTTCCAAAATTGGTTAGACTTACTCATCACATTCTGAAATTTGCCTTTAAAAAAGTATATACCCAGTGACCAGAGTTCTAAAAACCTTACACTGGAACTAACAAATAAAACTCATCTGTTGTGATATGTTTATTTTCATTAAAAAGACATCAGTCTGCTCTGTGCTTCTCTTAGAAATAGAACTTAATCTCTGACAGGCGTTTCTCATTTTCCAGTTATTCTCTAGGGAGTATACATTGGCATGCTGGGAATGATTTTTTTTTTGTTTGTTTTTGGCTCTGTACTATGGTTGCAAATGGTGTCATTGTTCTTGGTTAAATCCGCGAAAAGTAAGCCTACCCCTCATTTTTTGGCTTCACGCTAAAGTAGACTTCACCGCAAAGAACTCTATGAGTTTATCAGTCTTTATTCACTGCCCGTATTCCAACATGATCAAAGTCTGCTAAAATAGCTATACACTGAGCTTTGTTTTCGCCCCCTTTTCAGTTTCTACACGTGTCAAGGATGATAATATATGTTGGAACAAAATCAGATTTTTCTGTTTGCTGGTCAATATGAGAGCTTCTGAAAGCCGCAAAACAGGATACATATTTATTCTTAAATTTCCTTGTAGGCAGGAGAAACAGGTTTGGTTGTCAATTGTTACTGAATTTTGCCACTGAATATCTTTAACTATTTAGTCATACCTAGGACAGATGTTCAACAAATCATTAATAAAAGGATGACACATTGTGTGTTGGAATTCAGCATATAGATTAGAGGTTGGTACTAATGATTCCCCAGAAACAAGAAATACTGAAAATAGATCATAGACTACTTTTCCCTAATTAATTTGTTCATTCTCTTTGGAATCTTAGTTGCATAATAGATTTTCCTCTCAAACTGTTTCCTTACAAATAGTCTAAACATTATAACTTAATGTGTCCTAAATAAACATTAACTTAATGTAATTGTACATTGTTATAAGAGGCAAAGTGCTATTCTAGAAGACAATTTTTATTTTACCGAAAGATCTAAGTTATATTTCTTTGGCTCTTATTCAATATCAGATTTTACATGCATGGAGCACATTGACTAACTGTTCAGCATGTCAAATTACTGATGTAAGACATTCAAAGTTCTGTGTAGATCAGCCATAGTCATCTTTCTAAATGTATGTTACAGATTAAGAAACTTAAAAAAGAGTATGTATGATCCATGTCCATAGTGCTAACCACTTCATATGCAGTGTCTACTTCCCTGACTTTACCCATACAAAAAGGCAGCACAGGACACACTCTACACTCCTTTTTAAAATACCGGCTCCACACTCCCATCTTTAACTGACAAGAGACAATCTTAATAGAATCAATGACCCCTGGTGTTTTGCAGGAAAAAGGGAAATTGATACACAGGGCTGAGTCCTTTGCAAGCTCTGCTATTTCTTTATAAAACATTTACGGAATGTCTAGATTGGGCCAGACCTTGATCCGGGGCTTGGGACAAGTTGATGGATAGATCAGAAGAAAGGCATGCTGCTCTGTAGGAGCTTCCACTTCTAACAGCAACTTCCTAAATTTTAAAAATAAGTCTTCACCATTCCTGGCCAAATGCTGCTGCTGACCAAAGGCAGTTTAGTGATAACAATATGCCTTTTTTTCACAGCATATTGGCACATATTTTGGTCTTCGACTATCACAACAGGAAAATAGACCTTGGTGCCTAAAGCGCCCTTCTTAACCAAACACCTACTCAAATGAAAAAAGCCCAGCTCAAGTGCTTCCTCCATGAAGCCTTCTCTGACTCATCATGGAAACCAATTTTAGATTACACAACATGTTTCTCACATATCAAGGAAATTATGTCTCCAATTCCCATGTCATATCAATTCCTTATTTAATCCCTTCTTTTTCCCGGCTTCTCTTGCACTGAACTAGAGCCATGTGATTGAGCATGGCAATTGGGATATAAAACTAAAGTGATGAGTCACTTTATCTAGGCACTTTAGAGTCAGTGATTCTTCTCCATGGTTCTCTTCCTCTCCCAGGGTGAATTTAGAAGCCTCATGTTGCAATGGCAGCATCACAAAGAAACCTGAGTCCTCAAGATCATTTCTGGAGAAACCGCTGCCGACCAACACTGAACACTGATTGAGCAAGAGACCTACTATTGTTAGGCCAACCTATGAGATGGGGAGATTTGCCTGTTGACACAACTGACATCAGTGACTGTGACTAATACAGTGACAGAAAGAATGAACTTGTTTTGGTTTTGCCCCCAAAAGGCACATCTCCTACACAGGAAACAAGGAGTGATGTTAAAGACGCACCAGGCTTCTACCAACCCTGCGGGGGCTGGAGCAGAACTGAGACAGGCTCTCCCTTCCCCAGTTCAGCTGCTTCTTTCCTGAATACTTTCTCCTATCTTTTCTCTCGATCCAAAACAGGAAAGCTCATAAATCACCCTTAGACAATGAGCTGAGTATACATTAGCTATTTGTTACTTTTTCTTCAAGATAAAAGGTATTTAAGTTCTGTCACTGAGACATGAGCAAAAGCTCCTTGTGTAAATCTCTTTAGATCATATACAGAGCACTTTACACACACACACATACAAACACATATACACACACAGTGCCTTTTTTCTTTTACTCATGAATAGGAAGGCTGAAAGAAGAAAATTAATTCTAGATTTCAATTAATTTCACCATGAAATATTACAAAATTATGTTTGCTTTCTTAAAGTAAATGAAAGACTATCAAGGATTAGTAAAAATTGCTTATAATAGCTAAAAACAGACTTATTATTTGCCTAATAATGTCCCTTTCCCTGATTTAGCATAAAGGAATTAGGGAAACAGGGAAATATGAGTATAAATCCTATACTCTTAATGAAAGCTTTATTATTAAATAAAATTATTTTTGCTTTTTAATGTGTTAACTTTCATACTATATTGATGAAAGATAACAAACAGAAAATATCTTTTATTCCATGTGAAGAAAAACTCTGTCCCAAGACAATAGTTAAATTGTAGAGATAGGAAAATAAATTATGGTATTAATTAACAGACTGAAAGGAATATGATCACTTCCATGCAGGGTAGATTCAGATGTCAGGTGTTCTAAGTCCAGAATTGATAGCCTTAGAATTAAAACCTGAAATCTAAGTAGAGTTTTCTCTTCCACAAATTGGTGCTATTGCTTTTTGTTTTTGCCTTGGTTGCTAGAAAGCTCAAAGATAGAATAAGTACTTTATTTTAGCTCTTTTCAGAACTGGTTATTAAATATGCTGTTTTCCCCTTCTTCTTGTACTCCTTAGCATTTACCTTATGATAGCAGTCTTTTGGAGTTTTTTTGTGTATACCTGTATTTCTGTTGCAAGTTGCCTTCAGTACTTTATGGAAATAAAGATATATTTTTTTTTAAACCAAAAAATTTTAGAATAGTAAAGTGTCAGGTACAAACATGACTGCATTTCTGAAACCATCTTCTCCAAAGGAACTGCAAAATGTTGGAAGGGAAGGTGTCTTAGAAGCAAGCTAATCCAAAACCCTTGTCAAGCAAATAGGGAAGCAGAGCCAGAGAAGTTAAGTAACTTACCTAAAAGTGAAAGTGTTGTTGGTTGCTCAGTCATGTCTGACTTTCTGTGACCCCATGGACCATAGCCTGCCAGGCTCCCCTGTCCATGGAATTCTCCAGGAAAGAATACTGGAGCGAGTAACTATTCTTTTCTCCAGGGGATCTTCCCTACTCGGATTGAACCCAGGTCTCCTACATTGCAGGTGGATTCTTTACCATCAGAGGTGAAAGCCCTAACTTACCTAAGACAACAAATAATTAGGAGTCATTTCTCCTGTAGCATCTCATTCCCTTTCACTATGCAATGTGTCTCTGCTTCAAGTACAATGTCCAAATCTCCACATACTATATTGGCTTAATTTAGTTATTTTGCCCAAATTTTTGAAGCTTCCTACATAAAGAACTAGTATTTAAACTGAATGTGCTAAACAGAGACCCACTCTCATCCTGCCAATGGACAGTGGTCCTTTCCACAGACTTGCTCGGGCATTTGTCAAGGGAAGGAGATTATACCCGTGGACTCCTGCCAGAAGCCTGGCTAGGGACTGTGCTCAGGGCTAACTGCTGCTCTGAGCTGTAACAGTGGCCAGGAGCTAGTCTCATCAGGATCTCTACCAATTAGGATGTGCTTAAGCGGCAGCAAAATAGAAAAAGCTTAGAGAAAGCTCAGTTGTCAATATTCTTGATATATAAGTCAACCTCAGTTTGGAGAAAGGTTTGTCGACCTCATCCTGGGCTATGATATTTGGTAAATAATGGCACCTTCAAACTGTTCATGTAAATCACGGCACCATCAGTGGGGTAATTGGTAGGCGTGATCCTGGTCACACAGGTCATGTTGCGGCTAATATATAGGATCCTCTTCATAGGGCATGCTCTGATAAGATATGGCAGCTGACATGATGGGATCCAGACAGGAGGCCAGGAGTCAGGGTGTGCAGACAGAGATGGGCTCCACAGACACTCTGTCATTTGAAAATCAATATATTCACAGTATTCTTGCTCGATAGCAAAAATGTGCAACAATTATCACATTTTTTATGGAAAAGTATACTTAAGAGATACTCTAATGTTTTGTAGATACTAATACCAATGTATCTAACTTGTAGTCCTAAAGGTCCAACTTTCAGAATGGTGAGTTTGAAATGAGCTTTGCCATTAGGTTCTTTTAAGGTTAGAACTGGAGTGAAGGGATGTGTTAAATCAGAGAACACCAGTAAGAGAATAAAGTGGTAAGTGAATGCATACGAAATCAAATACTTTACAAAAGGTCTAAAAGGTCTAATGGACAAGGATGTGTTAGACCCCATTATTGACTCCATCTTTCCATGCACAGCAGATGATATCAGATTCTAGTTCTTGCTCTTCACTAGGGCACTGGGGTAGTCAGTGCCATTGGGCTGTAAAGCCATTCTTCACAAAGGGGACACGATGACATTAATGGATTTCCGGGTGTGGGAGTTCTCCTGCATTATTGCTTCTCAAAACCTCCTTGATGTCTTCAGAGGTCTGTAATCTGTATCCTGCCAAGAACAAACACTAAACACAGAGTGTGATAGTTACAAGGAACACAGTTGCCGGTCTGACATTCAGGAGGGTTTGCACTTTGTTAATTCCTTACTATAAATGATTATCTCACATTTTTCTTTCAAAGCACACTACATTTTTAAAATAAATTTATTTATTTTTTAATTGAAGGGTAATTGCTTTACAGAATTTTGTTGTTTTCTGTCAAACATCAACATGAATTAGCCACAGTACATATGTCCCCTACCTCTTGAACCTACCTCCTAACTCCCTCCCCATCCCACCCCTCTAAGTCAATACAGGGCCCCTGTTTGAGTTCCCTGAGACATACAGCAAATTCCCACTGGCTATTTATTTTACATATGGTAATGTAAGTTTCCATGTTACTCTCTCCATTATCTTACATTATAATCACCTTAAATAAAATGAATTAACTCAACAGAGGAAACTAACCTCAGTTAGGGCCAAATTCACAGTCAGATAGCACTGAAATTCTCATGGCCAACGAGATATTGGCAAATAAACTCTCCTCCGTGTTGCCCAAAAATGCATCTACTAGTAAAGTTATGTGTTGGTATGTTCACTCACTCTCAGTAGGGCCTGGGAGATTCTCTCATTGTTAGTCATAATCCTTAACTATTTAATATGGGTTGCAATTTCAGGCATTTGAAAATTATGTACCCATAAAATATGCAGGGTGAAGTAAGCAAACTATTTGCTATTTACTTCTAAATATTTAAATGGTCTTCATTAGTTATCTACAAAGCATGCCTCGGTGAGGTCAGCGTGATACTCATTGCCAGGCTCAATTTCAAGCCAATGGAAACAGCATCTCACTGAACAGGAAAGCCAACACACAATTCAGATACAATATTGCTAAGTTATCCTCCCATTGTTTCATTCGTGGAAAGCAATATCTGATTCCATATTATACTTGGTCTTTTCATATTGGCAAATAGAAGCAATAAGATTAAACAAAAAATATTGTAAAATATTATGCTTCCAAACCCTAAAGTAATTGTTTAATATGAAACATAGCGGTGTAGAGACAAAAAGTTGCCTGTCCAACATCAATTCTTATTGTTGTTCTTCAGTTGCTAATCATGTCCAACTCTTTGTGATCCCATGAACTGCAGAATGCCAGACTTTTATGTCCTTCACCATCTCCACGAGTTTGCTCAAATTCATGTGCATTGAGTCAGTGATACCATCCAACCATTTCATCCTCTGTCACCCCCTTCTCCTCATGCCCTGAATCTTCCCCAGCATCAGGGTCTTTTCTAAAGAGTCAACTAATAATAGATCCAATATTATTTAAGGCATGAAAGAGAGTGGGAGAGAGAGACAGCCAGGAAAGAAAGAAGGGAGGGCGGGAAAGAGGAAGGAAGGAAGACATTTCCCAGCTTGCCTTGCAACTGCACTGGTTCTGATCAATTAGATATAAGTACTTATCACTGCATAGGGGCTTCCAGAAATGCCCTTCAATGGGAGCTGACTTACTTGCTTGTACCATTCTTTGTTGTTCTTAACCTTTTTATTGCTTAGAATGTGCACAATATGGCTGGCACTTTGCAACCATTTTGAGAACATGTGGATGACAGGCATACCTGATAACAGTAAAGAAGGAAGGTAGAAGGATTGGAGTTCCTAATGACATCATAGAACTGCCATACTGGCGACTGGCCTTCACATTTCTTTTAAATTTTAGGCCATTATTTTGGAGTTTTTGTTACTATTACAGACAAAAACAAGGAAGCTGAAAAAGTATTGGCTTAAGGCCTGGTTTCTAGCCCATGCCCTTCCACGAACCATACCACCTTTGCAAAACTCTCTTTACATCTCATGACCTCAGTTCTCTTTATTTTGAGTTGAGCTGAATGATATTAAAGAAACACCTTTCATTTTACTAGTTATGATTTTTAACTGCCCATCTTTACTTTCCCAACATCAACCTTAAATGTCCATGTAAAAGGGAAAAAGAAAAACCTTAATATTGGGTTGGTGAATTTTACAGTAAAAGAAGAATAAGAAGGATAAATAGTTACAAATCCTAGAATCCACAAATCAGTAGATGAAAAACAAGTTTTAATTAAGGGAAGCTAATATTTTAATAAATGCCATCACTAAAAGGAAATGTTTTAGCTTAACTCTCAGAGAATTTGACTAAGATAGGTAAATTGAGGCAAAAAGAGTTGCATTTGCCTCCTTTTAGCTCCATGTAGGAAACAAACTGATAAGCCTTGAAGGGCAGCAGTGGGGAAGAGACTAACATCAGCCCAAGCTGTTCCCCTCTTAGGGTAGAACAGTAGCCCATCTTAGAGTAGAGCCCTGGGCCAGGGTCACCTGAGCTCAAGGTGGTTGGAGCTCTGCTGCCCTTGGCTGGAAAGGAGCTTCCTTCCTCCAGTCTCTACTTTTTGTTGAGTACCTCTGAAGTATAAAAGGAAGGCGACCTAAGAACGTATCTACAGCACATCCCAAGAGTTCTTCAGGAGTATACAACCTGTAGTTATCAGTCATCTACTGTGTACATGCCATTATGCCAGGGTTGGAGGTACTACAGAAATATGTCATCCCTTCTGATCCAGAGACAAAGGAAAGTAGGAGAGACTTCTGTGATTTCATCTTACTCTCCCAACTGAAAAATTGATTATTAACACATGTAAGCCAGAAGTCACTTATTCCATTCTGGACAATTTCCCCTAATGGCCCATCGCAAATCAGTATTCTCAGAACCTCACAGAATTTTTCATAACCTTCCCTCTAGCAGAGGGAATATACCGAAAATTTGTAAATATATATTTTAAAAATCCCACAACCAATTCACTTAGTATTTTATTCACAAGAAGCAAAATATTGTATCTATTACGAAGTCTACACAAATTCTCTATGTTCTCATCTGGCAGAGCCAAGCAATCTTTCTCTACCTACAGAGCCCTTTGCCACATTGAAACCAAAACGTCTGGGATGGAAAAATCTTTGATATGCCTCTCATACCAATCTTGTGAAAAAAGATATATGTCTAAGTTTATGGCGACAAACAGTGTCATTATCTCCCTTCCTCTAATATTTAACCAATCTGAACACTCAGGGGGAAAATGTTATCTGAATTCCAACCACTTTATATACATTCCCTTGGTCTTCTTTTGACGATTCAACTGACTTTTTCTCACAAGTATCTCAAATACTTGTTTGGAAAGCTTTTCTCAAGTGGGTGTGCAAACAGGAGGAGGACTGTTCTTTAGCAATCCCTTCTTATAAGCCTCCAACGATACTATCTTCTTGTACTTCAGTTAATGAAAAGATAAATATGATCTGTGCTGTGCCCAGCTGTGTTTTTCTTGCACTGAGGAATTCACAAAAGGAAAATTTTAAATCATACATTTATCAGTGAACAAGCTTGCTAAAGCAAATAGATTTCAGTCTCCTGAGTTTGCTTCAATAAAAGATTAAACGCTAATAGTGCAATTTACCACACTCAACAGATTTATGAATAATCAAAGTTTGGAGGAAGGCCAGGCCGTTTAAGAACATTACCTAGCAAACAGATGCCAATAGTATGTAGACATCTTCCCTGTAGCTAAGCAGCCGTATTTCCTATCACACGATTCAATATTGACTGAATAATTGGCCTTTTACAAAACATTTATTAAAACGCACCATTTACCACACACTCAGTGCTGGTTTAAGAAGTTCAGTCAGGGAGGAAGACGGGGATGGGGGAGACGCATAAGTTCCTTCTAATTACCAAGTGGATTTAATTAATAAACAGCAACAAGTCAAGTCTGGCATTGTTAGACCAAAGGGCTGAATTGTCAAGGAGTTGGGCTTCCCAGGTGGTTCAATATTAAAGAATCCACCAGCCAAGCAGGAGACTCGGGTTCAATCGTTCGGTCAGGGAGATCCCCTGGAGAAGGAAATGTCTACCCGCTCCAATATCTCGGCCTGGGATATCCCATGGACAGAGGACCCTGGTGGACTACAGTCCATGGGGTCACAAAAGAGGAGGACACTACTTAGCAACTAAACAGCAACAAGAATCTTTACAGAAGTAAGGGGATAAGCACCGCATATCCAGTCTTTAAATAATACTTTGCATGATTACTATATAAATTACTATAATGTAGATCTATAATATATAAAATTGCCCTACCATAATACTGTGAGTATTTGTGTGCACTCTCAGTACACACAAAGCTCATTTTTCACATGTTTTCTTGCATATTCTAATGCTTTTCCTCAGTGCTTATGTGGCCGCCCTTGGTGTCTGAGATTACACACTTAGGCATGGAGTGTTTGTTGAATGCCATATCTACCCAAAGTAGCATGTTAAGTTAATGATTAAATGAGGGTTGGAATCATGGGGCCAAGCTTCTAACTCTTTGAAAAAGATTTCTTATTTCTCTATCCTGTGTCCTTGTATCCAGCTTGAAAAAAGAAAAATATCAGCTAATGGGTTCATTGTGATAGAAAAGTCACCTATTAAAAAATCCCCTTGCTAACAAATTCGGAATAACGTGTGAGCAAAATGCTCTATTTGTATGCACCAAACTTAGTTATAATGAACTCAAAACACATTCACGGTGTGACTGAAAAACGAAAACTATCATCGTGTTTCACAGGTTAACCTGGCAGAAAACACAACTGGATTCCAGGTAATCTCTTGACAAATTAGAACAGGTTTCCTCATTTTTTGGCATCTTGTTCAGTAAAAACCCTAGTCATGCTCTCTGTAACAGGAATTCCTAATCTAACGTCACTTAATGCCAGGAAAATGAAGGTATCATTTGCCTCTGGTGTTCAAGTACATCTTGAGTAGGTTCTCAATTTGTTTAGACTTCTCTGACACCTAAAGTTAATTATTCTAGTTCTTTGGTACTCTTTCTTGTTACGTAAAACCTTTGATTTCTACAGTTTTACTTGGATTTTAAAAAGAGAGTAGGCTTCGTTACGGCACAGTTTGCCATTAAGTAACTTGATTTAGAAATATTATCTAATTCTTGCCTTATATTTATGTATTATATAATTATATATATATTATATAAACATTTTACATATTTAATTTTTAAAATATATATCTATTTTTTAATCACACTCAGTTGGCCCAAGCATAGATGCTGTGTGAATTTTCCTAACAGTCATTTAAAAAGGTATTATTTCACTGTGTACATTCAAGCACACATTATAAAAATGGATAATACAAAACATTCACAAACTCACTGAACCCCAATCAGAAAGGAGCAATGGTCTAGCCTAGTGTCTGGCATCAGAATCTGGACAATAAATGATAAAGTTTTAAGAGATGGATTATATCAAAAGTTACATCTCACTAATTTGCTAAGTCAAATTTATAAAAACAAGGACAGTGAACAGAAATAGATATTCAAATAAGAGAAAAAGAAATCTTAAGAACATGAACAAATTACTCATTTTCAAGACACCTGAAGCTCATTACAAAGAAATTTTAGGATTCCGTGTTATACATATACATATATGTATACAGATATATGTATTTGTATACATATATACATATGTGCGTGTGTGCTGTCTTCTTCAGGCATGTCTGATTCTTTGCAAAGTTATAGACTTAGCCCACCAGGCTCCTCTGTCCATAGGGATTCTCGAGGCAGGAATACTGGAGGGGGTTGCCCTGCCCTCCTCCGGGGTATATTCCCAACCCAGGGATCAAACCCACATCTTCTTCGGCTCCTGCATTGCAGATGGATTCTTTACCTGCTGAGCCACAGGGGAAGCTCCATATATACATACACACACATACAATTTACACAATTTGTGTATCTAATCATAATTTAAAATTTTATATATTAAAAGATATTTTAAATATTAAACAGGGCAAGTAAGTAGACTTATGCTAAAGGCTTTGAAAACAGTTAGAACACCTTGAGAAAGCAAGGAAAGAAATATATACATATAAATAAAATATGTATAATATTTACAAAAATATTAAGATGTTTATACTTTTTGCCTTTATAATTTTATTGTTTTAAGTTTTCCTGAATACATATAAACTATATGTAAAAGCTACATTTGTTACTTTATTTGTTGTGTTACATTTCATGGTATTAAATTATAAATTATGCAAGAGACTAACAATAGAGGGAAATTTAAACAAACAGTTATACATGGATAGACTAACAATTACGATAATAATTATAAAGCCACTGTGAAAACATAGGTCCATATTTAGAATAAAATATTAAGTAAGAAAAAGGTGAAACAGTAATAAAGTTAATTAGGTGGAGTCAAGCAAATCTTAAAAGAGTAAAATTGTTTTCAATTTTTAAATTTTTGTTATAATACTAAAGCTTTAAAAGTGATGATAAAAAGCTGAGGTCTTCTTGGCCATGACGGGTAGATGCTATACCTTGGCCACAACCTTAGTAGATGCTATAATTAAGTATGAGGTACAGACCTCTTTGACCTGCAGTCTCTCTCTATGTGGACAGTGATAGGGACTAGTCTCATTTCTCCAGTGGGAGTCAATCCCACAGGATAGCTATTCCCAGGTGTCCCTGGTTGTGGCAGTTGGCTTTCTGAGCATGCATCAAACTAAGTAACTGAGGTCTGAAATGACATCCTCCCTCCTCGAGAGCCACTCCCTCCATATCAAAGGACTGTCCTTGGCACAGGACTCAGAGTGTTCAACCCCAGGCCTGCACACGGCCTTTGAAGCCAAACTGTCCTGATAAGGGGACAGGGTCTCATCACCAGGCATCTTTTTGTCAAAGCACAAACACCTCAATGTCAAATCATCAAGGAATCATCTAACTCACCAAGCCAAACAATCACTTATTGAGAAAGTCAGGGAAGGAAAAGGCAGCTTTAACACTCCAAAGTTAAAACAACAACCAAAAAAGACTTTGAAAGTTTATAAATTTTTTGTAATGTCTGTGTTTTCAAATCAGATATTTATTGCACTGTTAAAATGACTCAGGGTAACATTTTTAGTTCTGCAACAGTGCTGCTAACATTCCAAGACCAGCTATCCTGCAACTGCCCATAAAAAAAATTAACGCTACCAAGGCCATTTTTTGTGTGCGCTTAAATAAGCTCATGCCAATGAAAACTACCCTATAGGCATAAACTGGATATTTCTGTTCAGCACACATTAACCGAGAGTTCCTCAGGGTGTGACACCCAGATGACTTCTGTGATGCAGATTTCTAGAAATCTGGCTGGAAACCTGCATGATTGAACACCCTACTCACAGCAGGGTGCAACCATTGATCTGTTATTCTACCCAATCTGCACTTAGTCTCAGAAGATTAACCCTTTGGCAGTAAGAATTCACATTGCTAAATGCAGAGTCTCTACTGAGGCTTGTGAAAGTGCATTAATTCCCAAAGTAGGACAACTGGAGGGTCTCACAAGATTCATGAGAGAATGAGAAGTGGCTGAAATGAGAAATGGAGTGAGTCATAGGCTCTGGAAGAATCAGAACTGCAAACTCCTGGAGGTAAAGAGACCACAGTGATCACCTAGCACAGGCCTTTCAACGCACTGCACAATTAGTTAGTGACAGAAACCCAGTCTAGATTTCTCTCCACTGCCCCAAAATGTTCTGTGGTGAAAGATGGACACAAGGAACCTGGTTGTAAAGAAAGAAAATATCATATTTTACGATTAACATAACAGTAAATGAGGATAAAATATTTCATATCAAGATACTCCCTAAGATATATTCTGATGAGGTCCTGGTATAATTTTAAAATTATATCTGGACACAGAGGAGACCACCTTAGATGCTGGAGGTGGATGACAACTTCACAGTGAGAGTGTTAAGAGAGGGAACGCAAATCATTTACACACCTGGCCCTCCCATGGCCTTTGAAAGTCAGTAGCTGTTCAGTGACTTCAACATAAGACTTTCGAGCAACTCTTCTTTGTCTGGCAACGTAATTTCCCACACTTCATCCCTCACCCCTTTCCAACAGAGAGAAGAGGGTCATGGGGTAGGCACCACGTGCAGGAGGTCAACTCTACCTCCCTCACATCTGGTGAGGGCAGGAGAAAGGGAGTTCGAGAGGATGGAGAGACTATGAGCTGAGGCAGAGGGGAGCAAGGTAGATGAATAGAGATAATCTCATCCCATTAACTTCTGCTGAAAACATCCATTTCCCCAAGACACAGGAATATGAAAAGAGGCAGACAGCTGCAGAAGAAGAAAACTGTTTCTAAACAAACAAGGTTGAGTGAGTTGTGCTTCAGCTGCCCACGTGCTGTTTTCTGTGATCATTTCGATATTTACAAAGACGCATCTCCCTAGCACCCCTTTGCGGCAAATAAGGCATCTTTACAATTCAGAACATCTGTCAAAAAGCAGAGGTATACAAACTATACTATACAATTTGTCCATCTGCCCCCACCTGCACATTCCAAATTACAGAGATGAATTTTAAAGGGAATGTTTCAAAATGTTAAAGCCCTATATTACCTTTGTCTGGGTTGCTGAAGTTCTCATCGCAAAGAGTGAAAACCATCATGCTTCTACACAGAAATAAGCAACCTCTATCAGTGAAACACCACCAGGAAGAGAAAATGAATACAATCCTCACCATTAATACTAAAACTAGTCAATAATTATCTAGGCAGTATCAGTTATGTCTTTTGTGCATCCTGGTTGGTCTCTAAGCAAAGTGGAGCTTGTGAGCAGTACTTGGGAACACTGCGGTTTCTCTATAGGACTATTATCTCAGGCGGCGTGTATGAAGAACAGGGTGGGGACAGCATGCATATTTACTGCTTCAACATTCTACCCACTCCTAGAGAATTATTGCTCATCCTAAGCCCTCCAAGGGCAGCAGGAAATTCTTACTCATTGGCAATTTATTTCTTGGAAACCCCGGGAGGAAGATGCGCTTTGTCCCTGATTAAGCCTGTGTTAAGTCATGGCTGTGTGAAGGCTTCTAAGCCAGAGCATTCCAAATCTGGACAGGCAGGAAGGAATGAGTCACACCTCTCCAAAGTTCCTTAAAGATCAGCGAGGATTGGTGCTAATTTTAAAATCTGATTTTTCAAGAAAGGTAGGTGTTCAAGAAACATTATTTGTTTAAATCCAAGTAAATCTGATCATATGAACTACAAAATGTAAGAAACCCATTCTGTAAAGTTATAACTTCATGGACTAAGCATATTTTCCTGTTTCAGAATGTAAGTTTTCAAAAATAGCTACTAGCTGAAGGTAGTATGGGGACTGAGTGGAAAAAAATCAAAAGGCCAGGGCAAAATAAACCCTGGAGGACAAGATTAGAATACAAATTCTAGAAGCAAATTAAGTAATGTTTAGCAGAGCCAAAGGAGTCGCTTTTTCACATGAAAAGGCTACAATATAAATGCTGACATTTCTCTAGATCTTTACGAATGTGACAAAATGATCTATGGAGATATTGTCAAATACAGTAGTCATTCACCATATGTGACCATTTATACTGAAAATTATTAAAATAAGTACCATTTTAAATTTAGCACTAATGCAATATTGTAAACCAACTATACTTCAATTAAAAAGTCAGTTTAGTTTCTCATTTGCACTAGTCACATTCAAGTACTCAATACCTAAGTAGGACGAGTGGCTGCCACACTGGACAGCACAGATTATAGGACATTTTCATCACTGCAGAACATTCTGCTGGACAGGTCAGATTCCAGAGCTCATAACAGACTTTAAAGTGAGCACTGATATACAATATAAACTGAAATAAAAACCCATGGCTCCATAAAAGTGTACAATAGGGAGCAGCATAGTCAAACCATAAAAAAACTTTTATTCTCGCTTTGGCTCAATCTTTATTTAGGAAAAAAAAAATCAGAAAATAGGCAGGGCAAAACTTAGGCTAAGTAGTCAAGTTTCAGGGAGAGTTCACCATGAAGTGCTTCCTTCCACCTGGAAAGGTACAGATGTAAGTGTGTGTGCGTGTTTGTGTGTTTGTGTGTGTGTGTGTGCTAATATACTTTACGGTATCCAAAGCATGACCTCATACAGAGAACGTTCACCCTAGGGCCTGCCAAGATGGTGTGGATGGCCCACAGTAGTGACGTTAAGGTAAGGACTTTTTTAAGCTGTAACTTCAATTTTATCTTTATATCTGAGAGTTATTTTCTTTTTATCAATTGAAGAGACCTCTTACGAATGGTTGAAAGTGAGAATTTTAGAATCACAATTCAATAGTTAGAAATTTAGTTCTCTATATAATAGGATGATTAATAAAAATTTAGGGACTGGATTTTTAATCTTTTTTTACAATTTTATTTATTTATTTTTATTATTTATTTTTAATTGGAAGATAGTTGCTTTATAATGTTGTGTTGGTTTCTGCCATACAGCAACGTGAAGCAGCCATAAATATACAAATATCTGCTCCTTCTTGAGCCTCCCTCCCACCCCAGCCCCCATCTCACCCCTCTGGGTCATCACAGAGCTGGACTGAGCTCCCTGCATTATACGGCAACTTCCCACAAACTGTCTATTTTACACATGGCAGAGCATACACGTCAAGGCTACTCTCTCAATTCGTCCTACCCTCTCCCCCCCTGCTGTGTCCACAAGGCCGTTCTCTATGTCTGCGCCTCTATTACTACGGCAAGAACTTTAAGTAAACCAAGAAGTCAAAACTACCTGGCACCCTTTGCTCTGACCTCAAAACAGATTGCTATAAAAGGTATCATTCTTAAACAGAATAGAGCAAGTAACCTATTTCTTCATGGGGAGAGATGTCCAAAGAAGTCTTCACTGCTGAAATTTGCTCAGGATTAGAAATGGTTATACAGGTGTTGTCATTAGGTCTGTTTTTGGAAAGTCGCTTGCCTGGAATATGTAAAGTATGCTGTATCTTGTGAGCAGGAGGGCTTGATAACATCCCAAGGTCATTCTCTGTATCAGAACACTGATATCCTGACAAATATCTTAGTTTTCCAATGAAACACAAATGTCAATTTAAAATACACAATTTGATTTCACTCTCTCCCTTTTTTTCCCTTTTTACTGCTCCCATTCAATGACGTGTGTGTCCACATGCTTTCACGTGTGGGGTGGTCACATGGTTATAACAGCTGTACAGATCTAAGGCTCCAGAGACTATATGTCCAGCGTTAGTTACAGATTAAACTGGTTTGCAATGGAAATATTTAAAAGCGTACTTGATTCTAATTAGTACAACTGCAATAAAATAAAATTTCAGTGACTATGAAATTTTCAAAATTACGTTACCACATTAAATTGATTTTTTACTAATTTACTAACCCAAATTTTTACTAATTTACTAACCCAAATTCCTTTTTCTGTGCTCACTTCAGCAGCACATATACCAAATTCCTTTTTCTTTTCCATCTAGATGACATCTTTGTCAAAACTAGAGTACACTCACTGGAATATTTTCTTCTTGTGGATTCTCTGGTACTTTTAGTTATTGAAATCCAGGGATGTTAGATTGAGTCATTTGAATGTATGCATATAGCATTTTACAAAGCACTATAACATTTAACATTGTATTTGTCTGCCATGGCTCCACATCCAGGATTTAATGGCAGGTGGTAACTTAAAAGGGAGGAGGCAAAGGTCAGATTCATTAGGTTATAATTTTAAGGACTTCTAGCCCAGAATTCATTTCTAAAATTAATTTTATTGCACAAGCAATAAATAAATTTTCTAAGATTTTCTTGAAAAACATTGAATAGCATTAAACGTAAAGCTAAAGTCCCTCTTTATTGACTATGCCAAAGCCTTTGACTATGTGGATCACAATAAACTGTGGAAAATTCTGAAAGAGATGGGAATACCAGACCACCTGACCTGCCTCTTAAGAACTCTGTATGCAGGTCAGGAAGCAACAGTTAGAACTGGACATGGAACACAGGCTGGTTCCAAATCAGGAAAGCAGTATGTCAAGGCTGTATATTGTCACCCTGCTTATTTAGCTTATATGCAGAGTACATCATGAGAAATGCCAGGCTGGATGAAGTACAAGTTGTCATCAAGATTGCCAGGAGAACTATCCACAACCTCAGATATGCAGATGACACCACCCTTATGGCAGAAAGTGAAGAACTGAAGAGCCTCAGTGAAAGAGAAAGAGGAGAGTGAAAAGTTGGCTTAAAACTCAACATTCAGAAAACTTAGATTATAGCATCCAATCCCATCACTTCATGGCAAATAGATGGAGAAACAGTGGAAACAATGACAGACTTTATTTTGGGGATCTCCAAAATCACTGCAGATGGTGACTGCAGCCATGAAATTAAAAGACCCTTGCTCCTTGGAAGAAAAGCTATGACCAACCTAGATAGCATATTAAAAAGCAGAGACATTACTTTGCCAACAAAGATCCATCTAGTCAAAGCTATGGTTTTTCTAGTAGTCATGTATGGATGTGAGAGTGGAACTATAAAGAAAGCTGAGCGCTAAAGAATTGATGCTTTTGAACTGTGGTGTTGGAGAAGACTCTTGAGAGTTCCCTGGACTGCAAGGAGACCCAACCAGTAACTAGTGCACCCTAAAGGAAATCAGTCCTGAGTGTTCATTGGAAGGACTGATGCTGAAGCTGAAACTCCAATATTTTGGCCACCTGATATGAAAAGTTGACTCATTGGAAAAGACCCTGATGCTGGCAAAGACTGAAGGCGGGAGGAGAAGGTGATGACAGAGGATGAGATGGTTGGATGGCATCATGAACTCAATGGATATGAGTGTGAGTAAACTCCGGGAGTAGGTGATGGACAGGGAGGCCTGGCGTGCTGCAGTCCATGGGGTCACAAAGAGTCGGACACGACTGAGTGACTGAACTGAACTGAACTGAAAGTCCCTCTACCCACAGGAGAATCCATTCATGTCCTCTCTCCCTTCTCAGAGGCAACCGCTGTTATCAGATGAAGTGTATTAGGTCTTCTTCATTCTTTTGCAACTGCTCACACATATCTAAGAAAGCATGCACATGGAAATTTGGTGCAGCGTTGTTCATAGCAACAACAACAAAAATGGAAGTAGCCTAAAGTCAACAATTAAGGAGTAACCAAACTGTGATTTATAAGAATGTAGTAAGCCTATATTAAGTAATTTGGAGTAGCCAAAGTGCTTACAATGTTCATAACACAAAATTAGCACTATTTATAAAATTTTTGCTATTACAAATATATTGGTGTGTGTATATTATATGCACACACATATACATATATATTCAGTGAAAGTGAAACTGCATAAAGATATGTTATGAGCCAATTTATGTTAAAAACATGCTCACATGTGTGCACGTGCACATACACACACTGACACCACATATTTTCTAGGAATTCCTTTCACTCCATGACGTTTGCTCTGCTCTCTTAGGTCATGAGGATACTTTTCAAACACAGAATAAGAGAGGAAGCAGATATGTGCGTTTGATCTGCCTCAATGGTATTTCTCTGGTCCTCACCCTGAGTAGCTTTCAAGCCTAGTTCATTTTCTCCTTGACTCTCTAAACACGTGGAGAAGTCAAACATAAGCCATCCCCAAAAACAAAGTGAAGAGAGAAGCCAACAAGATTGAATGAGCGTAAACCCTGCTCCGCTAGGTTCTAACTCTTCTGTTTCCACGCGGAAGCATCTTGTCAGATAAATCTTAATTTACAGCAAGAGAAAGGAATTGTGCTCTGCTGAGCAAAAAATCCAGGAGATGAAATTTAGTCCCGCTCCAGCGTATCTCCCAACTGGGCACAGAGCAAATCCTTAACCTCACTGCACCAGAGGCTTTGGACACAGACTCTTTCATTAATTCTGCAGTGCCTAATGGGGGTTCTTTCTTCACGATCATGCATGTCCTTTACAAATGAAGCTTCTTTTGAAGACAGGCAAGAGATCAGATTAAGCCTTTCAATATATATTACTTCAGTTTCTTCTTGGCTCTCTGTTCTCCACAATGGCTAATTCTCAGGAGGGTCCCAGACGTGAACTCTGCTAAACTACTAAACAAGACTGTAACAAGGGAGTTCACACCACAATTCATTCTTCTTGACTTCCAACCAGGGTTTCTCCCAAAGAGATGCCCCTGTGCCATCTATTCCAGCAAAACTCAGATCCATTCCATTAATCATGTCCATTGCAGTGTTTCCTTTCCTAACCCCGAAGAAATCTTAATTATTCTCTTGGTTCTAAGTGTTTCTGAGTGGACAAACTCAAGATTCTTTTTTTGAAGAAGTACCTTAAGTGCTATACTTATACCACAGCACCAGGCACAGTTTCTGGAGCAATGCAAACTTTCAAGAAGCATTTGTTGAATGACCAACGGCACATTTTTACAAATATGATATATGGGGATCTCGTCTGTACATCACACTTATATTTCCCACCAGGCTCTGTGGGATACATAAGCAAATGCTCCATTATTTCTCTCTCTCTCTCGCTATAAAGGACTATATTAACCTTACTAACCTGACATACCTGAGGCAGCTATCACACTTCCGTGTTCACTCCAAGGCAAGTCTTAACTCTGCCAAAATCTCTGGTTATTTGGTCAGTCTACATATTAAACAAGTTCAGTCCCAACAAATCCAGATCTAGTTCTCAATGCCTACAAATGAGGTCCAAGTTATCAATGCTTGAATGTAAATTTTAAGCCACAGTGTGCTAAATTCATACAGGAAATACTTAGCAGGCTTTTAAGAGTGGTAACAAAGAAGTGAACATGGAAAATATGTGTTTCTGTATACTGTCAGATACCTGACTCTGCAAGGGTTGTTTCCAAAAGCTGGTTGGAAAGTTTCATTAGCTTTGCCCATACAGCTACAGGGTTATTCATATTGATGCTCTAATACTCTGATAAGCAAAATGCTGGAATGGCAGACAACAAAATAAAAAAATGGGGGAAGCCGAGAGGTCAAAGGGCACTGCCTTAGAACAGTCTGGAGCCAATGTGGTCCAGAGAGAGTCCTGACAAGTGACCAACTCACTCTCCTTCCAGTCAGGTCCTTGCTTCATTCACCAATCTAGCATTTATTTGATCCTGAAAGACAAGTCAAATATTGGGAACTGAGTCTTTCCAGAGGTGTCAAGACACTTAGGGAACACTCAGTATTTTGAAATCATGGGCATTCCAACCATTGAAATAAGTTGCACTTCTGGCCACTCCCAACTCCCCTCACTGGAGGGTCACTAATGCCCTGTCCTGGGAGATTCGGGTGTACTCACCTGAGTTGGTTCTAAATGAAAAAGTAAAATGGTCTTTGCCCTCATTATTTGACAGAACTGTACAGTAAATTAAACTGAGCAATCCACTCAGGGTTGCTTTAGTTTACCCAAGTGTGTTTTTGAAATGAAAATGTGAAATGTTAGTCACTCAGTCCTGTCCAACTCTTTGAGATCCCATGGACTGTATCCTGCCAGGCTCCTCTGGCCATGGGATTCTCCAGGCAAGAATACTAGAGTGGGTTGCCATTCCCTTCCCCAGGAGATCTTCCTGACCCAGGGATGGAAACCGGGCCTCCTGCATTGCAGGCAGATTCTTTACCATCTGAGCCACCAGGGAAGCCCCTAGTGTGTTTCTAATTCGATCTATATTTGAATTCCTAAGCATTTTCTCCAAATTGGTCAGGGGCTTAGCTTGCCTATACCTCATGCACCACCATAATAACCAGGACCTCAGCAATCTAGAGTCAGGCTAGGGCGTGACCACAAATCCCAATCTTTCTTGTGGTTCAAATCATGCCTTTGCCTTGTGTTTATAATCAAGGGTCTTGTTCACTGGCTGCAACATTGGAATTTACTGCGTACATTTCTTCAATACCACTCTCCCCTCTCTCCTCCTACTGCACAAAGGAAGACCAGAGCAAGGCGCCTGTTAAATAGTTGTTGAGTGGGAAATATGTGATACATAGAAGGGGAGAAAAGAGTGGGCAAGGGTAAGTGGATGATGGTGGTAGAAACACAAAAAGGGAAACTCGTGGGAATAGAAAAGAGAAAAAAAAGAAGAAAAAGGGTGTCTTCTGAATTTCCAGCAGTAGAGATGCTAGAGAATTCCATTCCAGGAAATTAAAGATATTTTACATGTTTGTATATGTACGTTTCTGGGTATGAAAATATAACTGTATGCACATATAGTTTTTCGATAACAAAATCAAAGATAAAGCTATTTAGTTAACACCTACTTATTTAAGTACATCTTAAAAACTATATTCAATATTAATCTACATTTTAATTAACAATACGGTTGCCTGGTCACTAGTTGTTTTCTTTTCTTAACCAACACTGCTGTTCTAACAAAACAAGCTGACCCCTTTGATTGTGGCCTTTTCTGTTGTTTTCCCAAAGGCAAAGTCTCTGCTATCTTGCTTGCAAAACCAAAGTCTGGTGTTTTATTGTTGTTATGAATGGGTCAAGATTTTTTAAAGCACCACCCTTGAAAGTTCTTCCATAGAGATCTCTTTGAAATGAACAACAGTCCCACAGATAGAAATTATAAACCAGAGAGTTAGAGGGGAGAAAGACAAATGGGCCAGCTATCATTGTTGGCCATAAGTCACCCAGACTATAACTCTTCTGAGTGAAATAAAGTTGGCTGGAAGGGAGAAAAATCTCCAGAACGTGACACAGGATGAGACACAATCTGGAGCTAGAGCCATCTTTCTCTACGACTCTCAATATGCCATTCATCGGTCAAGACCAGCTAAATAAACTGCTCTGTAATATTTGCAATTTTCATGATTTCTTTAATCATAAACTTGTTATCGTGAGCAATTTATTGTAAAATCCAGACAATTATCTGAGCCTAATTAATTTACTTTCTTTCAAGTTTTATAACAATTTATCCACCTCACATCCTAACCCAACACAACTGTGGTTGTATCAGGGATCTAGTGTATCCATTCAACAAGCATTTATTGTGTGTTCACTATGTAATTTATAAGGTCAGGTATCACACACACAAGCACACACAAGCACACACAAACACACAATTTAATACCCCACCATTCCCTTGTAAGAAGTTTATAAATATAGTTGTTTATAACTTTTTTCAACATAATGAGGTAAGTTTATAAATAAGCAATTGTTTAAAGAACCAGAACAGATTTAGAAATGAAATTTCATGGAAGCAAAAGAGCATGCATGCTGTATGTGGGGTGGATGGAATAAAACATACATGGATGGGGAGGGGTGTGGCCATGGGACAGGTAGAGGCAGGCAGGAGATGTGGGTGAAAGGTAAGTGGCAGAGTTTAGGCTCTAACATGCTGTAATTCATCCTGTTGGATGAATGGAGCACCACTGTTGTTCAGACACTATCATGTCTGACTCTGCAGTCTCATGGACTATAGCACGCCAGGCTTCCCAGTCTTTCTTTATCTCCCGGAGCTTGTTCAAACTCATGTCCATTGAGTCGGTGGTGCCATCCAACCCCCTTGTCCTCTGTCACCCCCTTCTCCTCCCGCCCTCAATCTTTCACAGCATCAAGGTCTTTCCAGTGAGTTGACTCTTCTCATCATGTGGCCAAAGTATTGGGGCTTCAGCTTCAGCATATTCAGAATATTCAGAGTTGATTACCTTTAGGATGGACTGGTTTGATCTCCTTGCTGGCCACTGTGGGCCTTTATAGCTGGGAGTTGTATGATGATACTGTGTTTTAGACAGAAAGGACTGATGGCATTGGAGGAAGCTCGGAGCAGGGAAGAGATACTAACCAAAGTCTGGGATTATTGTGATAGCCCAGCTGAAAAGCAGTAGTGACAATTTTCAAAAATTTTCACTAAACAGCAAAAAAAAAAAATAATTGTTCTGATTATCCTAAGCAAGCTACACCAACCTACTCAGCAAGGTTGACTTTAACCCTATCACATGTGTACCAGCTATAATGCAGAATCTTGCTATTCAAAGATGATCTATGGATAAACACACCAGCATCAAGTGGAAACCTGTTAGAAATGCAGAATCTCAGTCCCACCCCAGTAATGCCAAGTCAGAATCTGAATTTTAACAAAGCCCAAAGGGTAACACATTCACATCTCAGTCAGAGAAGTACTGATGTAAAGAAAACATCAGCATTAGACACCAGGGTTGTTTGTTCTGAATTTTTTGCGTATTATTTCTTTTGGACTATATTGCTACACTTCCAAGCTTTCCATGAATTCACAAAACCTACCTCCTCCTCTCTACTGAAACAAAGGAAAAAAAAAAAAAAAACGACCCTGTTAAGCATTGCTCATTCAACAAGCCTAAGGTGCTTATCCTTACCATATTTTTCCTTGGTCAAGTAACCATTATCTTTAAATGCACACCTGAATTCCAGCATTTAAGTAGATTCCTGGGGGAGGATGTAGAGATTGCTTAGAGTGCAAACCAGTTTGTCTGTATCATCCTGCCTAGAAAGGATGTGATGGTCTACCATCACATTTCTTTGAGTTCCTTCAAGTGTTAGGTCCATGATAGGCTATTTTCAAAGCCAAGCAATTAAGCAATATGCACAGTAGCCCAAAATGTATGATTTGATGGAGAACAAATCTCTGTTCCCTCCAGAAGATTTCTCCTCTAATATGGTGCTGCATAGACCCACAATTAGACTCGAAAATAAGGAAAAGATATCTATCTCCATATAAGTCTTTTAAAAAACTATATGCCACTTGTTAATGGTTTATTAGAGGTAGCAGTTTTTACATAGAAATGCTGAAGGAAAGGTAGATACACCATTTGTTAGTTCGCTTGTTCATTTATTTATTCTTTTCTCAAATATTTATTGTGCCCAAATGTGCCAGACACTGTCACTCACAGCAAAGGGCTGAACAAAGTGCAGAGGCTCTCTGCTCTCATAAAGAATAAAATCTAGAACAGTAGTCCTCAAATGTTTATTGTCACAGTCCCTGTCAGTAAAAATTTTTCAGCATGCATTGCCCAATGTACATATATATTTATTTACATAGTTTTCTCTATGCTAATGTACTAATATTGGGTTGGCCAAAAAGTTCATTCAGGTTTTTCTGTAATATCTTAAGGAAAACATCAAATGAACATTTTGGCCAATCCAATACATACATAGTAATATAATATTGATGAAGCTAAATTTAAAATAGGCCAATGTATGACTGCTCAGTCACATCTGACTCTTCAACCGCATGGACAGTAGCCTATCAGGTTCCTCTGTTCGTGGAATTTTTCAGGCAAGAATACTGCAGCAGGTTGCCATTCCCTTCTCCAGGGGATCTTTCCATCCCAGGGATCAAACCTGCATCTCCTGCATTGGCAGGTGGATTCTTTACCACTGTGCAGTGGGCTTCCCAGGTGGAATAGTGATAAAGAATCCACCTGCCAATGCGGGAGACACAGGAGACTTAGGTTCAGTCTCTGCGGTGAGAAGATCTCTGAATTGAGAAGATCCCCTGGAATAGGAAATGACAATCTGTTCCAAATTCTTGCCTGGAAAATTTCACGAACTGAGGAGCCTGGCAGGCTACAGTCCATGGGGTCGCAAAGAGTTGGATGAGGCTGAGCACAAACAATGACAATAAAGTAAAAACAGGTCGTATGATTTTTATTAAGATGATCTTATGAGACCATCTTTTATAGCCCCTGGCAAATGAACACTCAGTTGAGAGATCTCTCTTTTAGAGTAATTTCTAAAAGAAAATTTTTTCCCATGAGAACAATTTTTTCCAGAGGAGATGATTACTTCAATCACCTCCAGAATTTTAACGAAAGAAATCGTATGAGTTACTCAGAATCAGAAACTCAATCTACTTTCTTTTTGCATGTCTAGTAACTTAACTTAAATTGCACTTAGGGCATAGTAGATGTTCAGTAAATGACTACAGAATTGAAGGGAAAAGGGAGAGTGAAGGGTAAAGGGGAAGAATGAGTATATGTATTAAATACAAGATTTATTTACATAATAAGAGAAAAAATAGCTTGCTTTCCAGGAAAAAATAATAAACTACCTTGATTATTAAAATAATAATAATAATAATAAAACAGATTACAGTTTAAATATGAAAGAAGCCATCTCCAGCTCACTTCCATTTGCCAAGCTGAACTATCAAATCATAAATCTCATCTCCTAAATTTCTGGGTACAATTTTCCTGGGCATCCTCTCTTTTTTTAATGTATAATAAACTAATTTTACTACAAAGAAACCAAATGATTTTTGAAATGCATTTCCATGTAGGTTTCTTAAAATAATTTACTCTGCCCACAATTCACTGAAACAGGAAATGGCAATAGACATAGTTACACAGTGACACAGCCTCATAGCTGACACCTATAACCATTCCCTTTGTTCAAAATCAACTGTATTTTCTTTGTGGCAAACGACTTCTACTGATAGTTGGTAATACTAATATTTGTGTCATGTTATCAAAAACATTTCCTAAGAGTCATGGTTGCAGTGTTATCAATAATATATTTATCTGTTACATCAAAGTTTTGGTGTAATAAACTTATCTCCATTTCCACTCGTTTCCCCCACTGTCGGCTTGGACAAAAGGCGCTTTGTAGAGTGTGTCCCCATTAGAAACAGTTCCTTCAGGTGCATAGACCAGTGCCAGGCTCCGTCACTAGACTTCTCTGTTGAGGTCAGACTCCCCCATCAAGACTGCTGAAGAGAGCCATCTGCCCTCTGAGGACTGTGCCATCCAGGAAGATGAATTCAAAGTTACCACATAGGGAATGGGACTGTGATACCCCCATGCTCGTAGATGTTACAATCTGGTGTGAAACAGCTTTTCAGGAATGCCTGAGTCACATTCTAACAGCCTTGGGAACCTTAAGAGTTTAGACTAGGATTGCTGCTCACTCTAAGCAGGGATGTACTCTAGCCAAAAAAGTCTATTTTTGCCTCAGCTTAACCCTGAGGATCTCCAAAGTTCCCAATTGGTCAGGCGAGAAGGATTTTCTCAGGAACCCTCCTCCTCCTGATCAGCAAACAATGAGACCTCTTTACAATCTGAAATCTCACACGGTCCCACAGTCTCCGAGGGATTCTTGTAGCAAAAATTCTGATGTCCATTTTTATAAAGTGTATGTGCACACCAAACACATACACATTTATACATATATGTGCTTGTACACATGTAGGTATATACAAATCTGTACCTATATACATATATCTATATACATGCTTAATATGCGCTACTCACAAAAATTATATATGGTATGTCTTATTTTTCTCTTTCTAAAAATAAGGACACGGGGGCTCACAAAATTTATAGAGCTTATTAAAGTCCCATCAATGGGACTCAAATATGCTTCTCACAACTGAAATTATAAGAACATTCTTTTATATAATCATATCTTTATATCAGCATTGCTACCTCTGTCTCTGTTTCACAAGCATGTAGGATGCCCCTTCTTCCCTGGACATTGGGGCGCTTCCCCCTCCTCATTCAAGGAGCAGGAGAGGAGAGACTGCCCTTCCTAACACAGCCCACAGAGTGGCCCCTGCGAAGCGAAAGGAGGTTAGTCCCCAGCGGTGACTCTTTCAACACGAGGAGAAATCTGACCCTTCTTTCAAATGTGTGGAAAGGTGAAAAAGCCCTTTTTTTTGTTGCCAAGTATTGGACTTAAATTCCTTCCCAACTAACCCGAAGGGCCCCGGGGAGGCTTCAGGGCCATTATAAAAAGTGTCTGTGGAGCCCTTGAGTGCCACGGTGGACAGGCAGCGCAGACGCAGGCCGAACAATAACAGCCGAGCTACAGACATGTGGCAGCCCTGCTTCCGTGGCATTCTGACAGTGCCTTTTCAACACATGAACATTACTTCTCGGAGCAGTAATCCCATGGTCCTTATTAAATTTTCCATATCCCACAGACCCCACCACAGCCTTCCCACCCACCCTGAAGAGTGCTCTCTGCTCCCAGGGCAAACACACTCTATCAGGGGCTGACCTGGAACTGCACTGCGTTTTACACTCAGCCACACTGGCCAGCCGGGTGTGCATGCTATGGCAAACTGAAGCCCCAGACTTCCTTCAGGTCTGGCTTCTTGGACAACTTCAGTAGAGTGTCTGTCTGACTGGAGAAGGCAGAGAATGCTTGGGGGAAAGGTGAGCGGCATTAAGGAAAGCTCTACTCAAACAATACTGTTCAAAATATTCTGATTGGTTAAGATAAGATGTACTTTCATTTTCCTGACAATTTTATCTTTATAGATAGGCTGCACAACCCCTAAGAAAGTCTTAGCTGACTGTTTTAGAGTTGGTTGTTATTTCCAAACAGCATGTGCTGTGGGGAACACATTCCAACTTCTTAATGGGGTGTAATCAGTAACACGTTCGCTTCAGGCCTTATAATGATGATGCTGTTAACTGCATCCACCAAAAATCCTTTAAAACAGCTGTTTTCAACCAACTTTCACTGTGAATGTACTTTTGTGTGTTTAATGTACTTGGCAAGCCTTTTGAGAAAGCCCTTGCCTACTGTTTTATTTGTTTCCATTTATGAAAACATGCGTTCGCTGTGAAAATCAGATGCATTTGTAAAGTTATCAAGGAACTCATAAGAAAAACCATCCTCTCCTTGTCATCGTTGTGACGGCTGAATCATCTCCACTGAAATCCGTTTGGGAGAAATTTCCATGTATTTGTTTAAAATGATCAGCAGCTCTTCTTCGGGCAAAAGCTGGAGTAAGATTCTCAAATATTTTTCTCAAATTACGTGTCCTACCTAAAATTAAAAGAAAGTGGGGGCCGTGGATGGGAGGAGGGGTCTGAGGGAGAATGGATACATGTATATGTAAGGCTGAGTCCCTTTGCTGTCCATGTGAAACTATCGCAACACTGTTAATCAGCTACACTCCAACATAAAATAAAAAGTTAAAAAAAAAAAAAAGAAAGTAGGAGTGGGGCGAAGAGAGAGGTACGGTAGGGCCACCTGGTCAAGGTTCAGAAGCAAAGGTTTTCCATTAGGCAGCTTGCCCCCTGCTACCTGTAAGATTCATTCCCAGAGTTTTCCTTCAAGCCCTTCTGTCTCCATCATTTATCAGCCCCCTGCTCTGAAACGCAAGAATTATCCTCAATTCAGAGCCTTAGTAAGAATAGAACACCTTCTTTTCTTGTAACATTATCCAACCAGGAAACAGGCAGCGTGTACAAATGGTTGGTTGAAGTCTGGTCTTTGTTTTCTGTCTTCCTCGGTTGACAATGCTTGCTGCAAGGGAGCAGGCCAAACTCAAACTGCCAACCACCCCGGTGCGTAAAACTGTAAAAGCAGAAAAAAATGTCCTAGCCACCTTAGGACCTCAAACCCCCAAAGCAGACAGGACTGTTGCCATATTATCAATTTATCAACTTATGTCATTATAGGTATTCATAACAGGGCATGTGATTAAGAAAAAAAAAACAAAGGGTGGGGCAAACTGAGAGAGTAAGCATTGACATATATACATTACCATGTGTAAAACAGACAGTTAGTGGGAAGCTGCTGCCTAAAACAGGGAGCTCAGCCTGGTGCTCTGTGATGACCCAGAGGGCTGGGATGGGGGTGGGGGGAGTGGAAGGGACACTCAAGAGGGAGGGAATAGATATATATATATATACACTTATAGCTGTTTCACTCTGTTGTACAGCAGAAACCAATGTAATACTGTAAAGCAATTATCCTCCAATTAAAAAAATAAAAATAAAGCAAACAATAGGCTGGCATCACAGACATTTGCCCGCCACCTGATGAGAGCTGGGAAGCAGGGGGCCCTAAGTCCCAGCCCTGAGAGGGCCCAGAAGCTATCCTTTCCTGCTTTGCCTCCCTTCATCTCATCTGCTCATTTTCTCCATGATGAAATGATTCTTTAATCCATAATCACTGGGAATGTGTGTGTGTGCTCAGTCGTGTCCAACTCTTTGCAACCCCATGGACTGCAGTCTGCCAGGCTCCTCTGTCCACGGGATTCTCCCGGCAAGAATACTGGGAAAGCAGATGCTTAAGCAACCAGCGCAACCTCGGGCCTTGTGTGCGGGTCCTAGACAGTAAATCCCACCCCTTCCCCTGTGCTCAGTGTGATAGTGAAGGCCAAGCCCCAGCTCGGCAGCAGGCCTCTTATTTCCTGGGCCCTCAGAAGACAGAAAATATCACATTTCTATTTCATTCGACCCTTCACTCTCTCTGTCATGCTTGGCTGCCTTTACAAGTCCGCATTTCACTGTTGCAGCAAAGCTTACAGGGACGCTAACAGGTGAGGCCTGGAGCAAACACGGGCTCTGAGAAGGGCTGGCACGGAGGCAGAGGACCGCTCGGCTTATCTGCTCCCTATCTTGCCATTTCTTACCACAAGGCCCGCTCCATGACAGCCAAGTTGTCCTGGGGCAACGGCTCAGTAATAAGACATACAGCAAATAATGGGGTTTTTTGCTGGAAAAAAATATATACTCAGGTAATTAAATTGTTAACATGATGGATGGCCTTATTTTATATTTGAATCCAAAGTGACTTTCTGTATCATTCCACTCAAAAGGCTTGATGTTACAAAAAGGAACAAAAAAAGCAAAACATAACTCCAGAGAGATGGGAATATAGATTTTTTTTTTGTTGTTCATTTATTTTAAAAACAAACATGGGTCATTTTCAGCGAGCTGGGTTGTAATGTTTACCTGAAATGCACGGAGCTGGTGTCCAAATTTCATATTCACCACCTCTCAGTGCTAATTTTTTCTGTGCCACATCCTAAAAGGTGAGGGTATAAGAAAATCTGCCAATGGATATGTTTTGCTTCATGCAGGAAGAGTAAGGACGTATTAGAGAGACCTATTGTTCAGAAGGTTCCAGAAGCAAGACCCTAGTGTCTGAGTTTAAAATGTTAATGGACATCCATTTTGCCCGTGTTGAATCCCAAATGACAATATGTTTTGTGCCCAAGGCATGGTTCTGACAAAATCAATAAACCACCCTAAGTTTGATAAAAGTTTTACAAAATATCCAGGACATTTAGAGTAATTGTTAACATCTGCTCATTATTCAACAGTGTATGCAGGTTTAGAAGCCAGATAAATATATTTATTCATCAGCAGCCAGCATGTCACTGCTACCTCAGTGGTGATATAAAACAGTTAGACATTAGAACCTGCCTCAGTCTTGGGTTCAGAGAATACAAATGAACCATTGTGAAAAAAACAGAATGTTCTGCTTCCCCCATGTTTTATACAGTAAGAGAGAACAAGGGGAGGGAGGAGAGGAAAAGAGGAAAGGGGCAAGTTTTGGTCAAGAAAATCCTGAAAACTTACTTTGAACTGAAAACCTGGAATGTTCAGGGGAAAATAAATAAATAAAAGCATAAATCTTTGAGAGGGATCTGAAGACATCAATCATCGCTGCAACGTGAAGAGCATTTTTCTTGTTTATTCTCCAAAACACAATTCAATTTTGATTTTCTTCTTTCATTTCACAATATAAGAAAGTTATGTCTTCAGAAGGAGGGTGAAATAAGCTTTTGAAAATAACACTGAAAAGGCTCTCTCTATCAAAATGAAATTAGTTCTTTGAAAACATCCACCAGTTGCTGACTCGTCCTCTGCAAAAACCAGCCTTGGATTCATCATTTAACAATAGCAAGGAGAAATTAACCAGACCACATTCACCCTTATTGGTATACTATGGGGACAGGGGTGCATCTCAAGTAGTGTTATGTGAGGTTTTGTTGTTTTATGTAATCTGGCGTGTGTGTGTGTGTTCTTCCAGTACTCTCAGTGACCTCTAGTAATGCTAATAGATCTCAAGTTTGTGTTCCTTGAGTATTTGAAGCTGGGTTGATCATTAATTTTCAATGACCTTGCATTATCCTCAATCATGATTGTGTAAAACAGACTGGATAAAAGTTGCCTCAAGGTTCACCTCTTTGGTGAGGGAATAAATCTGATGATCTACCTATGAAAGGTGCAAAGATTGCAGAGGGAAGGGTTATAGTAGAAGAAAGTCACTGGTCAACATCGTTGCATTTTTGGGGAGCGTAACTCTATAAACTCACTATCATGCACATGCATAGAGACTGTCACATGAAAGACACTTAATAAAAGTTGGTTGAATTGAATACCTAGAAAAATATTATCTATCTGTATCTAATATTTAACACAATCTGAGACATTAATTGGAAACACTAGATTCCTCTAAGAGGACCAGAAGATTAGCAAGATAGAGATGAGAAAATTAACAGAGATGCTATCTAGCTAATTAAAGCTGTAAAAGAAGCAAGAGCCTCTTCATAGATTGTTCTGTTAACTAACCTGTAATTATATTGTCAATTGCATTAACTTCATTGCCCATTAATAGAGTAAGTTTCAAGGGAAGCAGCCAATGTGGGGATGGTTATTTATTTTTATGTCCTAATTAATCAGTACTGACACCAAACCACATCCTTCCTCCTTGCTCATTATTTAAATGACCCATTTATATGGATGAACCTCTTTGCTTTGTGCATTTCATTATCACATTAACATGCTTTCAAAACAAAAAGGGTTGTTTCTGCTTCAGCAAGTACTTTGAACAAACAACCACTTGAGCTACTCCCGACAAGCTCTGCAACCCTCATCTTTCTCTAGGCATTTATATTGGCCAGCTGGAGTTTGACTAAAATCAAATGATCACCACTCAGAGGGGAAAAAAATAATTCCTGATGAATTTTGTGGTGCTTAGATAGGGGCAGGGGAGGATCTATCTCAGGAAATAAACAGGAATTCCAATTTTCATCTAATGTTGGGAAGCAGCTTTTATTCAGCTAGTCATTTCTTTGAGCCCTGAATACAGAAACCTGAAAATAAACCCTGCCTCTGAGTGAAGTTAAAATCTACTGGAGTCATTAGATTGAAATATAATTTAAAAGTTTGTGAGCCATCCTTTAGTACATTATTCCCCTCTAGTGAAAACTCCAGAAGCTGTAACTATTTTGGACTGTTGTAACTTTGCCCTCTAATGAAAATTTCTGCTTTTAGACTCCATCTTAAGAAGCCAACATCACTCATTTTAAGCATATCAACTCTGATACCACCATAGAAAATAATGTTGGGGAGAGCGCAGATGCCTTAATACAGCCTAATGAAAGGTCATTTCCCCCCAAATTTTCTCTTAGAAAGAGAAAGCATGCTATATTCTGATGTTAACAAAGTCTCTTTATATTATGGGGAACATGCTGAAGATACTTTGGAGGAAAACACATTCGCTGGAAAAAAATGAAATCAGAAGTTGATTTGGATGGCTATAGATGTCACATAACAGAATTATTTTTAAGAAGTTGTTCAGTTGCTATGTTGTCTCCAACTCTGTGACCCCATGGGCTGAAGCACGCCAGGCTTCCCTGTCCTTCACTATCTCCCGGCGTTTGCTCTAACTCATGTCCATTGAGTCAGTTATGCCATCCAACCATATCGTCCTCTGTTGCCCCTTTCTCCTCCTGCCCTCAGTCTTTCCTAGCATCAGGGTATTTTCCAATGAGCCAGCTCTTCGTATCAGGTGGCCAAAGTATTGGAGCTTCAGCTTCAGCATCAGTTCTTCCAATGAATATTCAGGGTTTATTTCTTTTAGGATTGACTGATTTGAGCTCCTTGCAGTCCAAGGGACTCTCAAGAGTCTTCTCTAGCACCATGGTTCGAAAGCATCAGTTCTTCGGTGCTCAGCCTTTTTTATGGTCCAACTCTCACATCCATACATGACTACTGGAAAAATCATAGCTTTGACTATAAGGACCTTTGTCAGCAAAGTAATGTCTCTGCTTTTTAACATGCTGTCTAGGTTTTTAAGAAGATGTAATAACACTTGACACAGACTTATTAACTTTCCCTCTGGATATAATCTCACAATTGCAAATGTTTGATGGATTACACTTTAATTTTTAAATAATCTTTAAAAGTATATATGAAAAAATTACTTTGTGGAGTCCATGAATATGTACCCATAGGACACGTTAAAATGTAAATGGTTCTGAACTTATATGATTTTGTACTTGGACCAGAGATGAACCCCCTAGTGACAATCACATATGCAAATTTTACAAATGATGTGTCCCAGATACCGTGGATGCAAATGAAGAAATATGCTCTTGAAAATTGTTGGATGACTCAACAAACAAACTTTAATGATGCCGACACTGTATATTTTAATTTTGGATAGATTGTACCATGAAAGTGAAATAAAGCAATATTTCTAAATTCATAAATACTGTAAACATCCTTTGATCATGGTTTTAAAATCTTTTTTTTTTCTTTTTAGTTTCTGGCTGAGCAACATCAACTATCACTCTACATTTTGAGTCCCTTTCAACAGGGCATGGACTACACTTGGATATGGTGTGGTTTTAAGTTCTATCCTGATGAAAAATTTTCAACTTGTAGAATGTACCAGAACAAACAAAACCATGCCTTACACTCCATACTTTCATTTACTTTTCGTGGTTTTCTCATGTTTTCAACAGTTTCCAGCCACCTTCCTACTACCACTACCACCTCTGTGGTCTAGGAATCCATCTACGCTGAATTCCACTTATTAAAAGGAAATCCTTCTGTGTACTTTACCTAAATCCTGCATCCTTCAGCTGAAGCTCATTTCATATTACTCAAACTTCTCTGAACAGTAGTCCAACACCATCTCTTTATGGGAAAAATCCATTATCTGCAAATAGTCAATCAATCACTCTTTATCCTTCATTTCCCTCACTTGAATAAGCCCAACTCCCTAGAGCTTTCTCTATAACTCTCAACCTCCAACTCACTATCAAGGAATAACTGAGTTCCTGGGAGAATTAGTCATATATTATGACTAATTATAACACTATAACAAATAATACCATAATGATTATTAATTTTAAATAGCAAACACAATTGCCGTAAAACTTGGCTTATGCCTTCCTCAAAGTTCCTCAGGAAATTCTCAGATTTCTCCTTGACTACCTCAACCCTGCTTCAGAAATGTTCAATCTTCTGTGTAAGTGACAGGGGAGACCAGTTTATATTTAGGAGCAGTAAGCAAATGTCTGGTATGGAACACATTAAAACCAGGGAAATCTGTTCCCTTGTAACCTAATCCAAGACTTCCAAAACTAAAGGCAAGTTAATTAGTCCATAGTCCTCATCAGAGCACCTATGAAAGTGGGCTCTATTCCAAGCTTCAAATGTACAAAATTTTCTGAAATGCTCTGTTAAACAGCGCATATACACCAGCCCGAGAAAAGTTTGTTTTGCTTTGTTTTGGGTGGAGATGGCAATTCTGTGTGCTTCACATCAGGTATTTGAGTCTCTGTCAGATTAGAGTGTCACCTTAAAGATCAGGTATCCAAATCTGCTGACCTGGATCATGTGACTAATGCCAGGGGGAGCTGTGCATGTCAGGCAAAACGCAAGAGCTGATGTTTAGGTTAGCAACTTTACAATTTTGAATTTGCTGCCTAACTTTGTGCACGGGGCATGAAACATGACCCTGAAACCAGATCACAAACACTTAGACAACTGATTCAGAATTTTACACTTTAAAGAGATTGAACTGATAGAGGATGAAGCAGCATCTATTTAATGTGGAAGGATTAAGTACTGTGCTGTCTCCCTTCCTGAAACTCAAGACTAAAATTTGTTGATGTCCTCTTGCTTTTTGTTTGCTGAAGAAGATACCAGAATTTTACTGTGATCTCTGTGCTAATCCTACAAGGGGCAGGCAAGTTCCAGTGTACCTTCCAGACCCTCAAGCTCAGATTCAAATGAACAGTAAGGAGGGCCCTGTAAAAGCTCACAAGGGTCACAGACTGTGTGATAGTAGTGGAGGGGATTTCTGGTGGGGCCTCCTCTACCCAGTGACCACCCTTGTCAGAGTTCCCCAAATCAGCCTGATAGGAGATTGAAGATCTGAATTTGGGCATCACAGAATGTTTGCAGACTCCCAAGGAGTGGAAAAGATCTGGATCAAATTATATTCAATTCAGAGGCATGTGGGGGCATTCTAATGACTTCCATTACCCTTTTGGTCATCATAGGTGGTAGAGCTCATTAAGGTTCAATCACAAAAATTAGAACTCAGAGGATGTCAGACCTGAGCAAGATGCTATGTGGACCACCTAAGCTCAGTGAGGAAAAGTGACTTGGCTAAGACCCCAGTTGCTGGCCATCTTATAAACCACAGCAGGTACCTCCATGACTATCAAATGGATGGCTGCTATTTGTCTTGTGAATACCTGTCCCAGCAGGAGTTAGCTGGAATGAATCAGCAGAGCAAGTAGAGATTCAGAGAGAAGAGTTGCCTGGCATGAGCGGTGCTTGCCAATCTAGGACATTGTCAGCACTCTCATGAGATTCTGGAGGAGGCTCCTAACTCTGGTGCTTTCCCACAGTCTATTTCCACACAGCAGTCCGGGGCTTGCCCTGTCCCCACACCACACTCAACCCAGGCCCTTCACCATGGCCTTTGAGGTCTGTGACCCTCACCACTTCTCCCTCATTCATTCATTATGGCCTGGTGTGGCCAGTCACCAGTTCTCTGAAGAACAAACTTGTTCCTTCTTCAGGCTCTTTGCCCTTAATGTTATTCCTTTAGCCTGGAAGACTTCCAAGAGCTATCACATGGTTCATTCTGTCATTGCCTTCAGCTCTCTGCTCACCTGTCCACTCTCAGAGGGTCTATTCTTGCCCCTTCTCTTGAGGAGCAATTCCTCTGCATGCTACCCTTTGCCATTTACCCTTTATCCCCTTGCTCATCTTCATTTCTCTTTATAGCAGTTTTCTTTACCAACCATTATATATTGAGCCATTTTTATGTTCACTGTCTTCTCTCCTATTAAAAGAAACTCCAGGGGGGCATGGAGTTTGTCTAGACTCCACAACAGTGCACAGAACATAGTATGTATGTGCTAAGTCACTTCAGTCATGTCCAACTCTTTGTGATCCTATGGACTGTAGCCCACCAGGATCCTCTGTCCATGGGATTCTTCAGGCAAGAATACTGGAGTGGGTTGCCATGCCCTCCCCCAGGGGATTTTCCCAGCCCAGAGATCAAACCCACGTCTCTTACATCTTCTACACTGGCAGGTGGGTTCCCTAGCACCACCTGGGAAGCCTATAGATCTGAGTACGTACTCAGTTTATATTCATTGAATCATTGAACTGACACTCTTATGAACTACCAGTCAGTCAATCTCTTGTCAGTCTTTTTATCTCCCCCTCATCTGTCTCTCTCTATCCCTCTCTCTCTCTAAGAGAGAATATAGATAGATAGATAGATATTTTAGAGCAACTATGTGACTTAGAACAACCCTAGTAAGACATGGTGTTTTACTGGTTTATCATTAACTGTTTCTTGGGGGTTTTGTTTGTTTGGTTGGTGATTTTTTTTCCATTCAACCGTCCCACAATCTCAGTTTCCTGTATCATATCATAGGATAGTTATATTACTATACTTATCTACTTCTCTGTTCAAAGGTTGTAAGGTTCTGTATTTAAAGATATTTTAAGAGAAAACAATGCTTTTAGAAAAAAAAAGTGGTTTCTGGGAAAGTTTGCAATTTCTACAGGTATGTCTTTCCTAGGCAAAGATAGATAAAGACAGAAAAATAATATTGCTTTTAACTAAGATATTGATCATTTATGAGGAAGCTGACAAAGCAAAATGATGCTTCACACAAGACCCAAGACAGGCAGCAGCAGTAGCCTGGAAAGACCCATTGCACAGAGTGGGTAAGTTGGTGGATACATAGTTTGTTTTCTGGCTGTCTTCTCTAGTCACTTGGGATAGAAGGTACTAGGAAAACAGAAAGAAGACTGTCAAAGACTTGACAGTCTGAAAGATGGTGACCCTTCACTTAGGGTCCCAGGATCCAGCTCTGGAACTAATTATTAATAACTAACTGAACAATAATGAATCTAAAAGAAGTGCAACCAATTGCTGACTCTCAGAAGAACCACACCCTCCTGCTCTCCTCTTATTCCAGAATCTCCTGTATGTCCTAACTTTGCCCAAATAGAGCTTGATCTGTTTGAACAGGCCTCTAAGAAGTCCAGCCTTATGTGTATACTCTTGCTCATGTCTATTCCTTTTACTATATTGGATCATTAGGAAGAGTCTTTCCCCTCCAGCCTATCAACTTTAAAAAGGGCTTTCCTAGACTCTCCTTGCTCTAGAAGACTATCATTTTAATATTTTAAACAGCTGTTTTTAATTTAAAAATGCTTCATATCTTAATACCAAGTAAAAAGTGCACCTTATAATTGAAATTGGTAAGTTTCTATTGTGTTCCTGTGTTTCCTCCGAGATCATCAGAATAAAGAGGTGGGCACAGACATTGGGTTTTGAAATTCCTACCCCATTATCACCATAGTGACTTAGCTGGCTTTATTTTATATTTAGACTTCTGAGTAAGATATTGTTTAAAGAAATAACTTTACTGTTTTTACTTAAAAGAATTAAAAAAAATACTTTTAAATTACAATAACACAAGACTCAAAGAATTTGCCACCACCTGGTGGCAGCATACCCAAATTTCAACATAGTTAATTTTTCAGCAGAAGGATTAAGTTGCATCTTCCATCCCAAAATTATAAAGAGCACTTAGAAATGTGTCAGAGGCAAAAGAAAAAAAAAGAAATGTGTCAGAGGATTAAGTATAATTATGAAAAATGCACTAAGAAGTACAGTATCACTTTCAAAATGCAATGTGATAGAACTTGAAAGTTAAGATTCCATAAAGTAATCACTTTGTAGTATGGATCTCATACAACTTACAGAAAATGTTTTTCATTGTGCCTTAAAACCAACACTTGAGAAAGGTAAAACAAACTGTTAATAGCAGAATTATCTGTCTTAATGTTTGAACATCAGCGTTACCAGTCTTCAAAAACCTGGGGGAAAGTATCGTTTCTTCTTCTTGGAGTCAATATAAATACTCAGTTCCTGGTTAAATTCTATCTGGGACATTCCCTTTAGGCTACTCTCTACCTCCAACAAAGCAAAAGAAAGCAAAAAAGCAAAGACACCTTCTCACAGACCTTTATAAATGACTGCGCAAAGAGAATAGAAACAAGGATTGCTTTAACCACAAGCACATTCATGGAAGAGTGGAGGAAGAAAATTAGATGTTTTTCCTTCTTAGGCCTTGCAGCTCTCAGTAATAGTAATATATTATATTGGTTTTGTCCAGTCTAACCACACTAACCTTGCCGTAGCCTGAATACTCTGTTCGGGTAAGATACCTTTAGCCTTCAGGAATCAGTTCCAGTAAATGAAGCACCTGGAGAGTGAAGGAGGAAATGAAACCCAAGCCCCGCATTCTAAGCTGCTTCTCTGTCCAGACCCACAGAGCACCCTCCCCAGAACGATGTGGTGCCCCTTGCCCTTCTTCTCTGGCCCTGTGACCCGGAAGTTATTGTCCCCTTGCTCATAGCAATGGTCTTAGGTTAACCTGGCAAATAGGACATAGAGAACCGACGGGACAGACCAGGGGCACCCTACAACACTCCCAGATCCGTGGAGAACACAGTGAGCTGAGGAAAAGGAAACGTTTTTGGTGGCAGGGTGGAGGGCACAGAAGAAAGAAGCAGCCTCATGCCCCTCAACACCTGCAGTAAATTTCCTCCCTAGAGAACCAAGATTCCCCCCAGGTTTTTGAAGACAAGATGTGGATTTGCCAGCAAGATTACATCTGCACAAATTCTTCACAGACCATCAGCGGGCACATGATATTCTGAGCAAATAGCAATTTGCCAAATTGGCAGAGTTTGCCATTGAAATCTATGCCTACTACTCTTCCCCAAACTCATTCTAGTATTATTTACCACCTTCTCCTGGAGTCAACTACAAGGCCTAAAAGATGACTTTATTTACAAACAAGTAATGAAATAAGAGTAATAGAGGAGTGAGGAAAAGGAAGTAACAAGAATCAATAGCACTTTTGAAATTTAGGGTTTCTCCTCAAATACCCAAGAGAACTAACCTACAAAGTCTCTCATATTTAATAACACATGGAGAATCAAAAGTTGATTTGAGCTATGTAGAGTGTGTGTCACTGTTAAGCCTTTCAGAATGCTAAGAACATATCATAGCAAATTTTGGCCAACCCAAGGGTATAAAACTTTGCTTAAAAGAAAAATCACTGATGATCATTGCTTTGTGATTGTTGGATGTTCCTGCTCTCATTTCATCCTATGAATTTGTGTCACAGCATCGTCTGTATACAGCCAAACACCACCAACTGGGCTTTTCCAACGCTTGGAGAGATATTTAAATTTTCTTTAGTGATACACTTAGACTGCAGATGTACAAAGCCAATGGCATAAAATTTTAAATGTTTATTTAGTCTTCAGAAAGAGAAAGTTTCAACAGAGAATCCAAACAAACCCAAAAAGTTGAAATAATGTCAAAGTTGCCAAGTGAGAAAATAAGTAATTAGCCTTTCTGCCTTGGTTGTTTTATAACAGGCTACATTCTGACTTGCTCCTGGGCTATGATTACCTATCTTGAGATCACTTTTGATACTCCTAAGGTAAAGGAACACCAAACAGTAGTCATTTATCTGACAAAAGACCGTGTGTTTTTCTTAGTCTATCAATCATTAAACTAGTAATGTCTTTTTATGCTATTGCTTTGACATTCATTAACACTCACGTCAGAGGAAATCTCTGCAATTAAAACTCCTATGGAACATCTAAAGTTGTTTTGCCCTTGTTTGTTGCAACTGATTTTTTTAAACGGAAGCAATAACACTAAGATTATTTGAGAACTTACTCCATAGCTCAACTTGAGGTATCTCTTTTATGACTCAAACCCTGTTGATGCTCATATTTTTTTTTTAAAAATCACCTTTTGACATCTGTGTTAATTTTTGTGGCAAGCTTGACTGACTAGCTTAAGAGGAAGGAATACCTCAGAAAAACAAAATCAGATACCCACAAGGCTGCTGGGTTGCCACTGGAATTCTTTCTCATGGCAAACACACAAACTCTCAGTAGAGTTTCAACAAAAACTCTGAAAGGCTCATTATCACCTCAGATGTTTGAAAAAATATTATGTAAGTTCTTTATGTCTTGAAACCACAAACAGAAACAGAACATCCAATATGATAAAGTGAGAACTTTGAATACCATAGGGTAACTCGTTCACTTCTAAACCACTCCTTTTGTGAGAACATCACCCATAAAAACTGATTATACACCATCCACAGCCATATTGTCATCCAGCATTGAGAGAAATAAAACTGAACAAACACTTTTCTTTTTAATAAAGAGCAATTTAGAGGGTGGGAGAAGAAACAATTTCCTTCTTGGAGAAATCTGTGTTATAAAAACGTCTTTTATTCTAGGAGTGGATTGAACTCATTGTATCTGTATTTATATGCCATCTACTTTACAGAGTATAATGTGATAGAAATAGATATCAAAGTACATCTCGAATATTCATCATTTTAAATGCTATTGGTATGAAAACGAATTTAAAATTTTTCTCTCTTTATACTTAACTATTATTTCAATATTTAATTATATTATTATTTAAAATCAATGATTGACCTTGAACCTGGGTTAACAGTAATGATCTAAAAACACGTGGTACAAAATATTTCACATAAATTCCATCTCTCTTCTAAAAACCAGATTCAATTAAAACCTAAGTCACATGAAATTATCTGAATTAATGTATGCAGTCAACAAACACTTGGTAAATGCACTATATTAGAGACACTGCAGCTGTGGGGAGAAGGAAATACTACACTTCCCTGTACACACGGGGAAGTGATTTTACCTGTAGGATAACCAAATCCATGGTTTCAGGAAGTGAACTATAATGGGGTTTTAATGTCCTCTGGGCCTGGTTCAGTATTGTTCACTTTCAGTAAATGAAAGCAATACAAGCTTTGCAAAGGGATTTTCAACTATTAGAGGGGAAACTTAGAACAAATCCAAATACCACCATAGATGTAAGATTCTGGGAATGACTCATCTTGTGGAGATCTTTAATCTGAAATTACTGCAGGTTTCATGAATATTTAAGAAGCAAAGATTCAAAGAAGACAGTTGAAAGGGAAATTGCTGTGGGCTGGTTTTTAATAAATAGACCTTTCCTAGGACTCCCAGTTCTCAGTAGGAATTGCCTCAGAGACACTTTCCACCTATAATCATTACTCAAGTATTAGGACCCAAGACATCACACTCAAGAGGCCCCTTTATTGCAGACAGATGGGTAATGGTTCAAAAAGCAGCTCTCCCAGTGTGAAGACAGGCTATAAACCTACACCCAAACTGAGGCAAAGAGGTGGGGCCAGGGGTCCCCACACAACACACACCCACACTGGGGCTTCTCTCGTGATTTCTCTCCCCACCCAGGCTGTGTTTGCTTCTCTTCCTCATCTGATTCCACCAGGATCAAAAAAATGTTCTTGAGATAAAATTAAGTGGAGGATTAGGTCACTGGATTTGGGTCTGAGTGACCACTGTGTTACTTACTAGCAGCCTGACCTTGGGAAAATCATTTAAGGTCTTTCCAAGTAAAGTTCACTCCAGTCAGACCAGAGCTCATCTCAAAGTCCTCATGAATCAGAATCCGATCCATAGAGCTGTTTTGTTTTGTTTTGTTTTGTTTTGTTTTTCCTACAGAGCTTGCTGAATCAATGCCCCCGCTCCAAATAGACCAGCATACTGTTTAGCCATTATGGGAATTTTTTGATTTCCATATTTTTCACTCAATTTGTATATTCACTGATGTAGCTACACATTTTTCCTGGGTAATGCACCTTGAGTCCTGATGCTAATATATTTGGTCTCTAACTCTCTATCCCCCACCAAAATCATATGCAAAAATAAAAAATATATATTTTTTCCCTAAAATATGGGCTACAGAGAGCTTTCAAAATGAATTCGTGCATGCTAAGTCGCTTCAGTCATGACTGGCTCTTTGTGATGCTATGGACAGTAGCCCACCAGGCTCCTCTACTTATGGGATTCTCCAGGCAAGAATGCTAGAGTGGGTTGCCATGTTCCCCTCCAGGGGAATCTTCCTGACCCAGGGATCAAACTCACATCTCTGAATATGAATGTTTATTTCAAATGTCACAAACCTGTTGATTCTGAGGTTTTTCCACTCCATTTCACCTTCCGTCCCACTCCACCCCCATGTGCGTCCCTCTCAAATGCATTGCAAAGACTAAGGGACCCATTGTTTGTACTCTGCTTAAAATGGGAGCCCTAACTGAATGCACTCTGACAATATTTTTCAACATTTTCATGGAGTGTTTCAGATTTATGTCCGCACAAGATCATTATCTCTTGGCCCTCCGCCCATTGCCACAGAGCCATAACCTTTGTTCGAGGGAAGTCCAGGCCACTGCTGTACCTATAGATTTGACTCTGTTAATAAAGAAAAGGCAAGCCACTAAACATTGTGTTTCTGCTCTCATAATAAGAGAAGGAACTATAAATTACATCAAATCATCAAAATGTTCATGCTAAGTTAGAAGAAGCCTTAGGATCTTAGAACAAGGAGCTCTTAGATGATATCCTCTCTTACAAATCATTCAGATAGAAAAATTATTTGTAAAATAAAAGGCCTTGCAGCATCTGTTTAAATACCCATGGTTATGCTATCTCACAATTTTTTGAGTTAGCTCCGTATAGTCAAAATAGTTCTGTCAGGGACTTCCCTGGAGGTCTAGTGGTCAAGACTTTGCCTTCCGAAGCAGGGATTGTGGGTCTGATACCTGGTCCAGGAGCTAAGATCCCACATGCCTCACAGCTGAAAAAAAAAAAAAAAAACCAAAACCAAAACAGAAAACAAAAGCAATATTGTAATAAATCCAATAAAGGATTTAGAAACAGTCCACATCAAAAAAAAATTTAAACAAAAAAAATTCTTTCAAAGGGTTCTATACCTCCTTAAAACTTTAGATTCACAGTTTTAATTAACCCTATATCAGCTTGTGCAATAAGGAATAAGCCTAGCAATGCTGGGGCCACCCAGATGGTGCAGTTAGTAAAGAATCTGCCTGCCAATGCAGGAGACACAATAAATGCAGGTTCAATCCCTGAGTCAGGAAGATCCTCTGGAGGAGGAAATGGCAGCCCACTCCAGTATTCTTGTTTGGAAAATTCCATGGACAGAGGAGCCTGGCGGGCTACAGTCATGGGGTCACAAAGAGTCAGAAAAACTGAGCATGCACACACACACACACACACACACACACACATACATACACACACACACTAACCATGCTACCTACATCATGACAGCCCTGTAAATAATTGAAACAAATGCCATGTTACTTCTAAGCCTTCTTTTTTCAAAACAGCCTCACTTCTTACTGCCTTATGCCCTTTCTTTGGAAGCTCTCCAGTCCATGAATATCTATTTTAAAAACAAACTACCCCCCAAATGAAGACAAAAAGCCAAAGAGGGTGTAACCAGAGGAGAATACAACACAGCTAACCATTACCCCCATTAAATCAGGTCACTGTACTTCTATATGGGAGCCTGGGGTTCTATTAGCTTTTATAGCCACTCCAACACCTTGTTGGGTTATATTATGATTTGACAAGGCCTCACTCAATACATGGCCCAAACTAATTCATGAACTTTTACTTCTGCTTCGCATGCTGCTACTGGTTAATGAACTAACCTGAAGCAATCCTTCTAAACTCCATTTCTTGAACAGTTCTTTGAGTTCAGTTTTCTAACCTTGACTATATCTCTTGCTATTTAACATGTTGTCCTATTGGATAATATGGAATTAATAAAACATCAGTGATTCTGTTAGATAATAACACATCTCATCATCTTTCGACAATACCATGATTATTCTTTGAAACCGAAACAGCTGCACAAGGTGAGTGTCCGACTCGATTATGTCCAATCTGAACAGAATTTTTTTCCTCCAATCAAAACATTTTCCTTTCCCTCTTAAAGATGACAGGGTACTTACAGGAATACAGAGTTCTGAATAGAAGGAAAATGTATGATTCATATCTTGTGAAGTGAGATGCCACCCAATCCACCCGAGGGAAAGCTGGGAGAAAATATGTCTTTTATTTTTTTCTATCATAATACAGAAAATAAGTGCGAGCAGTGTTGATAGCCAATGGCTTTTCACTTAGAATCAACAATAGTGGCACGTCCTATGATTTTACTTTTTCAGCACCATCCCCAAACAAAGCAATGAAATCTAAGATGATGTGAATGCGACCCTGAAATCCAAGAAGGCAGAATAATGGCTTGCAGGTGTGAACATTATTCATATTTTAAACAAAATTAAATTCTTCCCCATTACTCTAGGAAAATCAATGTAGCATAATTACCGAGAAGTAAGATGCTTCTGATAATTCAAAGATACGTTAATTTTGATGACAGTTTTCACCCCTGTTGATCAAATAAAGTATGTGTACAGGATTTATATTATTCAGAAAAGTACCAAGGTGAAACTTATGAACTAATCCTTCACTTATAACCTAACTATTCTGTGAAATTTATAAACCCCAAACACAGGATCCTTTTGTGTCAGTTTCCTTCAAGTATAAATCCATTCGATGGGAGCAACACAAAGGAGAGAGGGCTTAGAACCGAAAACAGTGCAGCTTGTTTAAATAGCCAGATGATATTTAGAAGAATGTGGTTGTTCCAGGAGATGTTAGACAAGGATTTTTTAGTGACTACATGCCTGTCTCAATGTCAGGGAAGTCTGTAAAATGTTCTCTTTAGGATATGGAATATGGACAGAGTTACACTACTTTGCCTTTTTTAACAAAGCTCACGGCTGGGCAGGGACTAGGCACTCTGGTAATACTTGCTGAACTTGAGGACATAGAATTTATTATCTGTGACTTCAAAGCATGGAAAAGAAAAGGAAGAAAGAAATCCATGCACCAAGTCCAGTTTGAAAGGTATAAGTTAGATAACTTGCCTCCAGGTCATGTCCTCTCACACCACTTACCCTTCTCACTCAAGGCAAAGCACAGACGACAGAAATATCCTGGTGGCTATACCCACTGTGTGAAAATGGTGGGTTTGTTTCACATGCCCTATCCTGTTTGCTTGAATGTTTTCTTTTGTCATTTTTGTTAAATAAAAGGAAAAAGAAATCTGGTGAATTCATATGATTAGCATGTTATTGGTACTTGGCAAATATTTACTGAGAGAATAAATAAACCTTTTTTGAGCAAGTGGAAAGTAATGAAAGAATAGGAAAATTTTAAAAGTAATATTTTAAAATCAACCAAATCAGATCTACTGAACTGGTCTAAAAGCTTCTTTACAAAAAAATTTTTAAAACAAAATGGTAACCTGAGCGTGATGAGGTGATTCATGGCTCTCTCAAATTATTTCCCATCTTTAATACTTCTTATTTGAAGAGAAGAGGCACATGCTCAAATCCTCTTATTACATCATTCCTTTTTAAGACAATGAAAGTCCCCTGAAAGTGAAAGTCGCTCAGTCATGTCTGACTCTTTGTGACCCCATGGACTATACAGTCCATGGAGTTCTCCAGGCTAGAATACTGGACTGGGTAGCCTTTTGCTTCTCCAGGGAATCTTCCCAACCCAGGGATCGAACCCAGGTCTCCTGAGTTGCAGGAAGATTCTTTACCAGCTAAGCCACAAGGGAAGACCAAGAATACTAGAGTGGGTAGCATTACAGGCAGATTCTTTACCAACTGAACTATCAGGGAAGCCCTTTTAAGACAATGATCACCTTAAAAAGTCATATAGAAAATAACACTGTTTGATTAATTGTATCACCAGTCAGCTTGATGAATAACTTGTTCTGATGAGGGTGAGGATGGTAGAGAGGAAAAGGTTAAAAGAGAAAGTTGAATTGAACACATGAATAACAGGATAGTTTTAGGTATGGGTAAGAGAGGTCTTAAGATTTAAGGAACAATTTTCCATACACTCAACAAATTCCAAAGCAATAATCGTAGTGTCATCCAAAATGCAACATTACCCCTTCCCACAGGACAGGAAAGTCCCCTGCTATTCCTGCCTCTTTATACAATGACACACATTGATAGTCTCCAGAAAACTGCACTCATGGAATCTGCAGCTGAACCAACTTAAAATGGGTATATCTTATATCTCCACTACTATTCACTTAAAATGGGTATATCTATATCTCCACTACTATCCACTCATTTGTTCAACACATATTTGCTACATGCTAACTCTGAGCTTGGTCTGTGCTTAGTTGCTCAGTCATGTCCAGTTCTTTGCGATTCCTTGGACTGTAGCCCACCAGGCTCCTCTGTCCATGGGGATTCTCCATGCAAGCATACTAGAGTGGGTTGCCATGCCCTCCTCCAGGGGATCATCCCAACCCGGGGATCGAACCCAGGTCTCCCGCATTGCAGGCAGATTCTTCACCATCTGAGCCACCAGGTCTAGAGAGCTAAAAAACACTAGAGGTGGGAGACACATACCAGGTGTTGGAGATTCTGGGACCTTAGTGCAGGGCAAGGAGCATAAAAATGTGAAGAGCCAAGTACAAGGTAAAAGGGACTGGTGAGGTCTGTGTGAAACTAAAAACATATGGCCCTCTTAAGACGTTCAAGTTCAATTTCTTTTTTTTCTCTCCTAAACACTTTATCTGCCAGAAGCAGCCCACAGGCTGTGAGTCTGCAATCTAGACTGTCTAAAGTCTTATTTCTCTCAAATAATCAAACAGTCATGTTCTGTTTTCAATATCTACAATCCAGTGAACTCAAAACGATATGCTTGTCCCTCACACTTTTTTACTTCACTGTCCCCAGTCCACTAAATGATTTTGTTTATTGATTTGGGTTTTTTCTTCTCTTTCCTCTTTGTTATACTGACCAAATGCCAAATGAACACTCCCTTCCCAGGAAGAAAAGGATATCAGTGTCTAGACAATGAAATCCGACGTTACTGCTTATCTAGAGAGGGTCACCAGGATTCCTGTGAAGAGGTGTAAGAAATGTAGTTGCTTTCAGAAAACATAAATGTTAAGCCCAAGTGACTACAAAGCAATGAAGTTACTTTCATGTTTGCTCAATGGAAGTAATTTCATCACCCTTCATGCAAGAGATATAGATTTTAGAGAAATTTTCCAGTTCTTCCACCCTCAATGAATCAAATAATCAGTCCAATATTTGGTTCAGCAAATATTTGTAATGGTCAGTCCAATTGTGTATTTAGTGACAGCCTTGATCTTTTAAAATAACTTTCCCTGTTAAGCTGTTTCCATGTATTTCAATACATCACCTGTTCAGTTGGGGTTTTAATAGAAAAAGATTAATTTTAGTGTTGACTTATTTTGTCTTTTGTTCCCATAAGGATAAGACAACCAAATCAACACATCTTAAAAAAATTATGTATCCTCAGCTCCTGTTCCTCCACTCCTGTTCTTCTGGTTGGAACCAATTGACAAGTAATGAAATGTATGAAAATGTAAATTGAATATAAATGATTTAATGTGAATTAATGGTGGTGAAAGCTGCTGGGCTACTCAGAACATAAAAGTACTTTTCTTATATACTAAACATAAGTGTTCTGAGCTACACAGAGAACAAAGAAGCAGGCTACCTTGAAACAACACTGTATAGAACATTTCTTATCATCCTACTCAATCCTCTAAAAATTCAGATAACCCTGAAAGTATTTGTTACCATGATGTAAAATTCAAAATAATTAGGAAAGTCCTTAGTTATATGGCAGATTATAAACAAATTCTGGTGTCCTTTTTACCTGCTCTTGTATCTCTTACACTTTCCTCTACTGGGGCTCTTAAAATGTTACCTTAGAGTTTGTATTTATAAATAGTTAACTTCTCTTTCCAGCCAAATTTTCTCCTGAAGCTTGTCAAGTCCTTCCCGTGTGTAAGGTACTGTGCTGACGTTCCTGCTACATAATGGATGCTCAATAAATAATTATTACAATCAGATTCTATGGCAGGGTTGGGGGAGCTTAAGATCGTTAATTCTGTCACCAGTAAATTTACATTACTATGAAAGGAAAGACATTTTTAATCAGAATGAATGAGGTTAGATACACTAGGTACCGATAGGACTCAATAAATATTAATAGAATTAGAGAAGGCTCTTTTGAAAATTAAACTCCCTGAAAACTGCATTTTTATACGTTTATTTATTGTGGTAGTTGTAGTGCGTTCTAAGAAGGAGGTACTTAATTCATAATATAATCATCTTCAATGCAGTTAATTAATTCCAGATTTTATTACATTACTTGAGCTCAGTTAATGCTTTAATCTCATGATATAAGGAGGTAGAAAAGGTGGGTGCAGCAAGTCATCTCGAGAGCCAAGGGGAATTATAACTTGCATCTCAATTACAAGGCAAGGACTAATAAATGATTACCTAATTGTGGGGGCTGGAAAAAAAAAAATCACAGGGAAGCCCAGAGCACTTCAGAAGTCTGAGACCAGATAACTGAGCTGTACCAGGGAGGGGAGTGAGGGAGGAGAGAGGGAGAAAAAAGCAAGGAGGGCAGCAGGCAGAAGGGGCCTTGCCAGTAAGCAGGGCTTCCAGGATAATGGTAAACTTATGCAAGAAATAAACTTGTCTTACAATGGACACGTTGACTGTCAGCGCCAAGGCCCAGCCCACTGGAAATCAGAGTTGCTGAAATATATGATTAGTATTCTGTTTCATGCTCACTTTCATGCCACACCTTTCGGTGGAGGTCATCTTTCGAGTCATTAAATAATCTCAGAGTGATATGTACACAGAAGAGTTTGTTCCTTATCTTTTCCATGTCACACCTGGTGCTTTCCATGGACTCTTTGTTCTTGTTTTAACAAAGTGTGTAAAGGTTGTTTTTCTTTTTTCTTTTCTCCCTCCCAATGACTAACTTGAACTCAGCATTTTAACCCTATAACAACTATAGTTGCTGGGGATGTCTCTCTGCCTAGACACACTTCACCTGTACATAAAAATAAAATTTTTAATGTATTTTAATTTCAAACAGTAGACTCCAGTTTAGTTAAAGACTTTTATTTTATCAATATATCTAATTAAGTTGCTACCCCTCCATTCCCCTCAAGTAAATATATTACTTCAATATTACTTAAAACACTTATGCATTAGTGACATAAAGGAAATTTAAATCAGAATTAAGTAACCAAGTGTGTTAAGTGAAGCATTGTCCAGATAATAAAGAAATCCAGGCCACTGTGTGCTTTTGTATAATTATAGTAGAATGTTACATAATAAGAATAATAGATATTTTATAGGTTAATATGTACCATATATGGACTTCCCCAGTGGCTCAGTAGTAAAGAATCTGCCGGCAGTTCAGGAGCCGCAGGAGATGCAGGTTCAAGCCTTGGGTGAGGAAGCTCCCCTGGAGGAGGGCATGGCAACCCACTCCAGTATTCTTGCTGGAGAATCCCATGGACAGAGGAGCCTGGTGAGCTACAGCCCATAAGGTCGCACAGAGTCAGACATTGCTGAAGCAACTTAGCACACACACACACACACGTACCACATATATAGATTAATATCTAAAACATATTAACTCAGGATGTTCTCAGTATTGACCATCTCAAGCCTGTGTGACAGACAAGATAAACCTCACAGACAAAAAAATTAAAAAATTCCAAGAAATTAGATGATGTCCCAAATAGAAACAAGTGGCAGCGCCCAGATGAGAACTGGTCTTCTGGATTCTTGCCCTTCTGCCCTTAGCTTCTGAGATACCTCATCGTCTTGCTTTTCCTCCTGCTGCTCTGGCTATGCATCCCCATCTTTCTTTAGGGATTCTTCCTTCTTTTTCAACCTCAAATGTGGGCAAGACAGAGGGCTCAGTCTTTCATCACTTTCTGTTCTTCACCCTCTGGCAGGTCCCATATACTTATGGAAGTTTTAAATTTCATATGTGAGTTGATGACTCCCAAAATAGTATCTTCAACTCAAACTTCTTCCTTGGGCATGGACTCATATATCCAGCTGCCCACTTGACAGCTTCTCTTTAAGATTTCATAGCCATACTTGGCTATCATTGGGTAAAACAAAATTCCTAATTTACCTCCAAACTGGTTTCTTTCTCAAAATTCACTATCTTGGGACATGGCTCCATTGATGAAACAATACCTTAGTTTCACTCCCCTCTCTTTACCCTTAATATGTTATCCACAATTCTTGGCAATTTTTTCTCCTTCACAAATAAATCATACCTCCCCCTTATCCCATCCAATATGCAGCCATTGCTTTTTTCCCAGCTGAATCATCACTTTCCTACAAAAAGTCGTGTCTGACACTTTGAGATCCCATGGACTATAGCCCACCAGACTCCTCTGTCCATGGAATTCTCCATGCAAGAATACTGGAGTGGGTTGCCATTTCCTTCTCCAGGGGATCTTCCTGACCCAGGGATTGAACCCAGGTCTCCCACATTGCAGGCAGACTCTTTACTGACTGAGCCACCAGAAAGACACTCACTTCCCTACAATATGCTATAATTTTCACTCTTAATCTTGCCCCATTTGGCATCTCCACAAAGATGCCAAAACAGTCTTTGAAAAGCAGAATCATGTTAAGATACATCCTTTCTTAAAACTGTAAAAGGCTTCTCATTAGAATGTTTTAAATGTTTTACTATTAATAGGTACACATTCAAATATTTCTAAATAAATAAAGAGTATAGAGGATCTTGCTGTGATTTATGTCGGAGAGTGTTTTGCCTATGTTCTCCTCTAGGAGTTTTATAGTTTCTGGTCTTACATGTAGATCTTTAATCCATTTTGAGTTTATTTTTGTGTATGGTGTTAGAAAGTGTTCTAGTTTCATTCTTTTACAAGTGGTTGACCAGTTTTCCCAGCACCACTTGTTAAAGAGGTTGTCTTTTTTCCATTGTATATCCTTGCCTCCTTTGTCAAAGATAAGGTGTCCATAGATTCGTGGATTTATCTCTGGGCTTTCTATTCTGTTCCATTGATCTATATTTCTGTCTTTGTGCCAGTACCATACTGTCTTGATGACTGTGGCTTTGTAGTAGAGTCTGAAGTCAGGCAGGTTGATTCCTCCAGTTCCATTCTTCTTTCTCAAGATTACTTTGGCTATTCGAGGTTTTTTGTATTTCCATACAAATTGTGAAATTCTTTGGTCTAGTTCTGTGAAAAATACCGTTGGTAGCTTGATAGGGATTGCATTGAATCTATAGATTGCTTTGGGTAGAATAGCCATTTTGACAATATTGATTTTTCCAATCCATGAACACGGTATGTTTCTCCATCTGTTTGTGTCCTCTTTGATTTCTTTCATCAGTGTTTTATAGTTTTCTATGTATAGGTCTTTTGTTTCTTTAGGTAGATATACTCATAAGTATTTTATTCTTTTTGTTGCAATGGTGAATGATACTGTTTCCTTAATTTCTCTTTCTGTTTTTTCATTGTTAGTATATAGGAATGCAAGATGAAACTGGAGCCCCTTATACAGAGTGAAGTAAGCCAGAAAGATAAAGAACATTACAGCATACTAACACATATATATGGAATTTAGAAAGATGGTAACGATAACCCTATATGCAAAACAGAAAAAGAGACACAGAAATACAGAACAGACTTTTGAACTCTGTGGGAGAAGGTGAGGGTGGGATGTTTCAAAAGAACAGCATGTATATTATCTATGGTGAAACAGATCACCAGCCCAGGTGGGATGCATGAGACAAGTGCTCGGGCCTGGTGCACTGGGAAGACCCAGAGGAATCGGGCGGAGAGGGAGGTGGGAGGGGGGATCGGGATGGGGAATACGTGTAAATCTATGGCTGATTCATATCAATGTATGACAAAACCCACTGAAATGTTGTGAAGTAATTAGCCTCCAACTAATTTAAAAAAAAAAAAAGAGTATAAAAAGATAAATAGCATAAAGCCGCCTACTATCCTTGTTTCCCATCTACCTAGTTCCTTCCTCTTGTCCCCTTCCCTTGCAAGGTTAACACTGTTCCCCGTTCCTATGTTCCATTGCAATTTTAATAAGATGCAGACATTCTGCCCTGGCTACTGAGCCCAGTTGGATCAGACCCTTATACTTCACTCTCATCTCCTTCCATGCTCCTCCCCTCTATGTATTACTTCCCTGACGTTTCTTTAATTTCATGAATTAGCCAAATTCTTTCCTGCCTCAGGTATTTGCCCACACTATTGACCTTAGCTAAACCACTCCTCCTCCTCTTTTAGTATATTTTCCAGGTCTCTCCTCAAATGCCATCACTGGGCAAGGTAGATTCTCACCTGTTGCTTATTTAGCAATCTGACCAGAAGTTGTAATATATGCCAGTTCATTTATTCGCACCCTACTGTCTCCCTAGATGTTAAACTCCAGGAGAACAAGTGCTGGATCTACTTATTTTGTCCCCTGCAGCTGGTAACCTAGTCACTTAGAAGAGGCGCTCAATCGTAGGGACTCAAATATTAAAGTGAATGAATTAATAGTTTCTATCTGTAAACACTGAGATTTTAACTAGACATTTCCTGAATATTTGTATTAAAATATGCAGTAAACCACATTACACAAATTGAGCTATACGAGGAACACTTTGCCCCTCAAAAAAAGTGTTGGAGGTGGGGTTCTTTTTTTTCTTTAAAAAGCTCTTTGTTTTGAAGAATGTCATGGTATTACACACTAGGCTGCTCTAGGCATGATAAATAATCTATCTACTCTTCAAAACTAAAGGGCAAATAAGAACTACATATTTTCACATGACATCTTAAAATAGCAACTACATATAACTTCATGCATTGGAAATAAAGTCCTTTGTCATTTGTTGCTTAAGAATTTTCCTATACTTTTGTACATGCTATTCCTTTTTAATCTAAATAAAGACATTAAGTCAACAAAATTTTAGGAAAAAACACTTTTAAGGGTGAGTGAAGTGTTTATCGCTTATTTCCTTTTTCTAAAGGGAGGTATCTAATGCTTTGTCCTGAATGAGCTTGTTATGACCAAGAATTCCCTCCCATAAAAGACACGTCTTTCTTCTCATCCTGAGTATGGCTGCACATCGAAGGACACTCCAGACATTTCCCTTTCAGATCTCAAAAGGAAGTATTAATCAAACAAAAGATGGGAAATTATGACATTCAGCCACTAAGGTTTAACTCAAGTGGCCAAGTTTTAGTTGATCTCAGGGTACAGGTGACTATCCATCAAATAACCCATCATAACACACATTAAAACGTCTGGGTTAATCAGGACAGAAGCCAAGAATAATATTTTTTGCTGACGCTCAATGAAGACTACCAAAGGAATTCCCCTGAAACTGTACTCCACAAATATGCAAGACCTAAAAAATTAATAATAATATAAAAGGAATTCCGCCTAACAGTATGTTAAACAAGGCAGCAGCACATTCTTTTGATGAAGTACTAAATGGCTTGGATGACATATGCAGGTTTAAATTACAAAAATGTTAATCTTGTAATTCAGTATAAAAATATGTTTACATATATATTTTAACCGTCCCTAAAATAACAGAGGATTTAATAAAACATTCAAACTATATTAAATGATATTAATAATAAGGCATAAATTACTGAAATCATCACACTCACATTTCTTTTCCAACCCTACCTTCCAAGAATTCATTCATCTGAAAATCAATGACAATTACACATATAGGCAAACAGAAAGCTATAAGATATAGACTGAGCAAGAAATAGATCTTCTCTTTACCATTAAGATTCTAATGGCTTTTTATCACAAATACTGAATTGGTCTTGTTTCAATATCTGCCTCTAATCTTGTCCTAGGCACAACTAACCACTGATATCACAATTTACAGTAGTCACCTTGAATTTTTGCTGGAGCATCATGATGTAAAGGATAAAGCACCAGCCTGAGCATCCAGAACTTGAATTTCCACTGAGGCCAAGTCACTCAATCACCTGGAGCCTCAGTTTCCTCACCTGCAAAGTGAGGATGTGAGCTTGATGACGTCTGCAGCCCTGACAGCCTATGTGATCCTATGAAGAGCTATGGAAGCAGCCATTGTGATCACTCTAATGCAAAACCAAACACCCCAGAACACTATATATCAGGGTCAGGACAAGAAGGACATTCAGGGACCTAAACAAAGGACATTCAGGGACCTAAACAAAGGACATTCAGGGACCTAAACCCACTTCCCTTTTTACATTTATTGAAAAATTAACAAGATCTCCAGGGGATCTTCTTGACCTAGGAATCAAGCCCCTGTCTCCTGCCTCTCCTGCACTGGCAGGCAGATTCTTTACCACTGGGAAGCCCTTAATAAGATCTCCAGTACTCTAACTTTTTGTAGCTTCCTAAAAATAACCAAAAGTCTCACAAGGTTCACCTGGGCAATTTTGCAATTCAGTTCTCAAGGACATTTTATCTTTATGAGGTTAAAAACATTTTTGTCTCTGTTAGAGAAATTTCTGAAATTGTTCATGTATTAACACACCATCAACGTGCTTTCCATAAACACTGGCTGAGCACCCACAGTGTGCTGGGCCATGTGTTAGGTGACACTTTGTATGAAGGAAAACACCCAGTCCCTGTTGTCAAGTCACTTATGCCAGGTTGCACATATGAGCTTGCTGACGTTCTTGTTTAGTCTCTAAGCCATGTCTGACTCTTTTGTGATCCCATGGACTTCAGGGCTACAATCTGTCCATGGGATTCTCCAGGCGAGAATACTGGATTGGGTTGCCATTTCCTTCTCCCTGTCAGCTCAGACAGTAAAGAATCCGCCTGCAATGCAGGAGATCTGGGTTTGATCTCTAGGTCAGCAAGATCCACTAGAGAAGGAAATGGCAACCCACTCCAGTAATCTTGCCTGGAGAATTCCATGGACAGAGGACTATGGTGGGCCTACAGTCCATGGGGCTGCAAAGAATAGGACACAACTGAGCAACATTCACTTTTCACTTTCTCCAGGGGATCTTCCCAACCCAGGGATTGAACATGCATCTCCCACATTGGCAGGCAGATTCTTAACCACTGATCCACCTGGGAAGCCCAAGATTGCTGATACTCAGTCCTTTATACTCAGAAAATGGCAATTTCATGTAACTCAACCTTATATAGTTATATAGAAAATGGTCTCATCAAACAGATTAATCTTTAAAATTACCACATTTGGGAAAGTCCCATTAATTCTGGAAAGTCATTGTGATGTCATTTAGTGATTTACTAGAGAATTTCCTAACAGGGATTACCATTGTTTATCTTGTTTTGGGGTTTGTTTCTATTGTCATTGTTGTTTGGAAACATATTAATAATTACTCAGTTCGTATGCATTTGTTCCAATGCTTTACCATAACCAGTTAATGATTGACTGATCTACAATCTCCTTCACATTAGTTACTTGTCATGCATTCACACTCACACATACACACACAAGATGACTTGTTTCCTTTTCTACACTTAAGGTAATCTTCCTTTTCTTCTAACAGACATTGCTGCATTCTTTCTCAAAGCTTGTTAGACAGCTTGAGGGTGGGATCTGAGCCCACACTTCTTTATATGACCCATAGCCTCTATCCCAGGGTCCAGCATGCAGTAGACACAACAAAATTACTACTTAAATGATAAAAATTAAATTATAAAGAGAAATATCTGATTGAAGAGATATAGTAATATCCAAACATGAAAACTATACGAAAACAAATATTACATTTCTTACCAACCATGCTAATACTTGTCACATGCTATAGCAATGGCACTCCTATCATGTTCTAAAGCTATTCTCTGCAATGATTCTAAAATAAAGAATTTACAGTATCACAGAAACGACATATACCTAGCACATTAGAAAGCTTTGTGCATTGGATAGTAAGTCTACCTAGCTATGTTAGTTAGTAAAAGTAAATTTCCAATTTTGCCTTATGAAATGAGAATACTTACCAGGAAAGTGAATAATAAGGTTTGCAGTGTGATACAATAAGGAGAAAACTCAGTAATTTTATACAAAGACCATGGACAGTTCAAAATATCTAACCACAGTTGGACTTTCTTTAAATGAAGCTTTCTCTCAAAATAAAAGTTGAAAATATCATAATTTTGAATAACTCTTTTAAAATTTGAACGCTATATCTAAGCAAAATTGAAAACACTTCCCCAAATGATTAGCATGAAGTGCACATATCAATTGCTCCATAGCGTAAGAAATGTCAAATGGCATGGAGACAATGCCATGCTTTCCTGTGCAGTGCAAACATATTTCTTCTTGAGACACAGTTTACATAATACAGGAAATGGCTTCATCTGGTTCCTGGTCTTTTTGATCAAGTCAAAAGCCTTAAAGGAAAAAGTGTTTCTCTTACATTTTACTTTTTTTTTGTACTTTTGTTTTTCACTAATTATATTTCCCTAAATTGAAAATGGGACCTAGACAGATATTGGAGAATGGCATCCTCTAAGAAACACTTCACTGAAAGGCAATCTTGTGATTTTTTTCACAAGTTCTCCAGGTGGCCAAAAAGAAAGGGAAAAAAAGCCTGTGATTCAAGGAAAGCTGATTCTACAGTTTAAGATGAAATGTTCACTTTAAAAAGATAAATAAGCTCTAAGGCCTAGAGGTAGGCAGTACTTGAATGTTTGAGCAACAAGGTGACCACTGTGGCTGATTAGATAGAGGAGAAGATGGAAAGAGCTGAGGTCAGAGAAGAGCTAGGACAAACCATATGGGACCTTTGAGGCTTTGTGAGTATAGTAGGGACTTTGCATTTTGCTCTGAGTGAACTGAGAAGCTATTAGTAAGTTTGTAAGCTATTAGTAAGCTCTTCAAGCAGAGGAGTGAACCGACTGAGGTTTTTGATCAGTCATGTTGGCTATAATGCAGAGAACAGGTTATACACCACAAAGGTGGAACCAAGAAATCAGTCAGTTAGATATTACCTTCATCAGGCCAGAAATAATAGTGATGGACTGGGGTGGCAGAAATGGCAAAAAGCAAATGGATTCTAGATACGCTTTGAATAAATGAACTGATGTAACTTACCGATTAATTAGATGTAGGTATAAAAGAATGAAAAGAAGCAAAGATGATTCCAGGTTTTTTTTAACCTGAACACCTGATAGAATGGAGAAAAGTACAGAAGGAGCAGATTTGGGGAGGGAGGAAAAAAACAAAGCATTTGGCTTTTAACATATTAATAGCGAGATATTTATTAGACATCCACATGGAGATGTCCATTGAGAGCTGGATCTCCAAAGTTAGAGTTAAAGAAAGATGTCTAGGAGATATACACTTGAGGATCACGTGGGTAAAGGTGGTATCTGAAGCTGTAAGAAGGGTACAGAAGGAGTATGAAGAAAGATGAGAAGAGTTCCCAATCCTGAACCTCTGGGTGCGCTAAGACTTAAAGGGTAGAAAGGGACTTCCCTGATGGTCCAGTAGATAGGACTTTGCCTTCCAGTGCAGGAAGTATAGGTTTGATCCCTGGTAGGGGAGCTGAGATCCGACACGTCTCTAGGCCAAAAAAAACAAAACATAAAACAGGTGGGATGTATGGAGAGCATAACATAGAAACATATACGTTACCAAAAATAAAATAGATAGCCAATGGGAATTTGCTATGTGACTCAGGGAACTCAAACGGGGGCTCTATAACAATCGGAAAGGGTAGGATGGGGAGGGAGGTGAGAGGGAGGTTTAAGAGGGATGGGACACAGGTATACCTATGGCTGATTCATGTTGATATTTGGCAGAAATGAGCACAATATTGTAGAGCAATTATCCTTCAATCAAAAATAAATTTAACTATAAAACCCAATAAAAGTAATAACAAAAAACAGAAACAATAGTGTAATAAAGTCAATAAAGACTTTAAAAATACTCCATATCAATAAAAGGGAGGTAGAAAGAGGATAAGGAATCAGCAAGAGAGACTTAGGATCAACCAGTGAAGTAAGAGGACAAGTAGGATTGAGTCGTTTGCAGGGATGCAAGAGACTAGAGTTTTTCAAAAGGAGAGAAATGATTAACTGATTCAAATTCAAGTAAACTGACTAAAACAAGGCCTGAGGATTTGACAAATATGGGAGTCATTGATGGCCTTAAAAGAATCTCCTTGGTAAATGAGACAAGAATGAGAAAGAAAGAAACCATAGATGACAGTGTTGTGCTCCAAGAAAGAGCAGAGAAATAATAACGAGAGTGATATGTGGAGGCAACAGAAGTGTGTTTCTAAAGGTGGAAGATTTACAGTGTGTTTACACGTTGATGGAAATGATCAAGCTGGAGAGAAAATCTGCTGATGCTACAGACAAAGAGAGCAATTGCTGGAGTGTGTCTGCAGGTAGGTGAGAGAAGATGGGATCTTCTGCACAAGGGAAGGAGTTCACCTTAGAGTGAAGGACATCAGAAGCAGGGTGACGAAGAGAAGGCAGAATGAGAGGGGCAGATGCAGGACACTTCCTCGACTTAGTGATACTGGCATGTGAACATTTTCATACCACTCTAGTTTCTCAATGAAATAAATATGGTTATTGGCTGATAGTGAAAAAGAGAAGAGGTATGGGGATTAAGGGGAACAGAAGTGGGCATGAAATACTTGCCATTTGAGTTTTTCCCAAACTCATATGTTGAAGAAAATGAATTGCCAATGCAATGTATTTGGAGGTAGGGTCTATAAGAAGTAATCAGTTAGGTCATAAGCATGGAGCCTTCATAAATGGATTCAATTCCTTTATGAAAGTGGCCCCAGAGCTTCCTCCATCTTTCCTCCATGCAAGGGCATAGCAGAAAGATAGACAGCTATGAACCAGGAAGCAGGCCTTCATCAGACACCAAACCTGTTAGTGCTTTAATCTTTGACTTTCTAGCCTCCATAACAATGAGAAATAAACTTTGGTTGTTTATAAGTCAACCAGTCTATATTTTGTTATAGAAGCCTGAAAGGACTATAGTTCTTTAGGAATTGTATAGAGGTAGAGTAGAGAGAGAACTGGATTTAACTAGGGTCGGGGACTGGCCAGATGAGAAGTAAGGGAATTAAGGGTTTTTGCAAAAGAGTGTTCAAAATTGAAGGGCCAAACTGGTTAAGACTACTTAGCCAGAACAACCAACTACGACAGTCACTGATAAAGAAAAATAAACATCCATTTTATTAAGCCACATCTTGAGGTCTATCTGCCACCTCATCCTAACACAACAAATTCAGAGTATAAGGTTCTTTATGACACAGTCTCATCTTATTTCTTCTTATTCTTTGTGATCTGCCATAGACAATTAGCTATAGTTTCCTAGAATATCCCCAGCTTCACCCTTCCTGTCCTCTTCCCCTGGTCAATTGCAAAGGTCACTTCTCTTCTTTGGTCAGTCATCCCCACCATTATTTTACTGATAACCTCCTAAAGCAGGCCAAGTGTGAATTGACCAAATTGCACAATAGGTATCTTCTCCACAAATTTCTGCACGATTGGCACATACTTAATAGTTGTTTATAAATTAATGAATGAATGAACTCTTAACCATGAGTTCATCCATAATCATGTATCTCTAGAGATGGAATGTATTAAGAGTAAAGAAAATTTATATTACATACACAGTTCACAGGCTATTCTTCCACCCATGCTCTGCTCCAGTATAATACAATGTAATCAGTTAATTTAAATTACCATTTGATAAGTTACATTTACTGCTTCTCAATTTTTTACATTCATTTCTCATTTTAATAATTCTCATAAATACCTTTTGATAGGAAAGTGAGAGAAAAAGAAATAAAAGAACAATAAAAGACATCCAAGAAGAAAATGGTGCTGGGGGGAGGGAGATGGGAAAAAAGGAAAGGAAAATTAAAATAAATGAATGAAACAGAGGCAGAGAGGGAAATAGGGAAGAGGAAATGGGAAGAAAGAAGAGGCATCAGTAGCAGAAACGGGGGCGGGGGTAGGCAAAGGTAAAGAAGATCATAAAGCAGAGATATTAAAGAAATTGCTTAAAAGCACTGAAGGACATTCAGAAATTCTGGAAAGAAGCTGTAAAAATCTGGAATCACTTATAGTAATCCTTTATTCCTCTAAATACCAATGAATATTTATTAATGGTAAAGACAGGCCATAATTACTGAGCATCTCCTATATGAAAAACATGGTCCAGAGCCTTCTACAGTTTTCATGCCTACAATTCCTCACAACTGTTATCTTCACTTTGCAAAAGGAGACACTGAGGCCCTGAGTAACTTACTAAAACACATAGTGAGTGGGATCACGGAGCCGCAAACCCAGACCCACCCACGCTCTTACCCACCGTGACTCATCTCCTCTTGGTCATGCTGCTTTTGCCATCAGGACAGGCAGACCAGGGTAGCTTCTGAGCCAGCTGACAAGGCTTTCTCACATCTCTCATCCTTCCCAGGCCAAGTCAAAAGGAAAACTGAGAAAGGGAGACATGAGGAGCTGCCAGGAACAGCCCCGTGCTCCCTGACCCAAAGGACCTGAATGTGAAGCAGATGGGACCCAGCCACTCATCCAAGACGCACACTGTCCTGTTCTGCTCTTCAGACACTTCATTTGGATATATCTGTTTATTCCTTTCAAAATACAGTTGTGCTCCCAAGTCGGGAACCAAAGTACACAGACAGAAACCCTTTCTGGAGATGCTCTGCCTCTGTCTGAAAGAGGATGGGAAAGAGAAGAACTCAGCCATCTTACTGACGACTGGAAGAAAAGTTACCAGAAAGCTAAAAGCCTTGCATCTCTGCATCTTAAGGTCCTCGGACAAAATTTTCCAGATGTGTACATGTCAGGAATAACAAATTCACAGCCGTATACCACCATGTGTCTCTCCAGCATCAATGGCAATCATTATTATCTGATCCTTACACATTCTCAATGAGCCTGAATAGAGTCTCAGAATCCTTCACAACACAGTATTCCAGACATCTATGAATAATCCATGATAATGATCACAAGATTGAAATTAATTTGCAATTTCTAGTAGAGACATATGCCAGTACTAGACACAGTCCCATAAGATCATGAACTGCCTAATATAGATAAAGCCAAATACAAACCTAAATATTTGACTAAAGCCATTTATTATTTGCTCAATAATTATTTTTTCAACATACTCAACAAGAGTTTGTGTTTCATAATGAGAGTTTTAAGAACTAATTAACAAAGAGTACATTTAAATTGAGAAATGCTAATGCCTCTGTAATTCACAGTAATTTTAAGGCCTGACCAGGAAATAGAAAACTATTTGACAGAGTCTGGGCTAAAAGCCATGGATGGCATCCACTATTTAATGTTGTATAATTTACAAACTTCTGTTCTTTCAACAGCTCCTCAGAGAATGAAGCTGCTAAGTAAATATACAGCTCAAAAACAACACAGAAGAGCTAACCCACCTCTCACATCTTGCGAAAAAGCAGTGGTCCTAAACAGGAAGACAATATGTACAAACTGCCTGCCAAAAGCACCCAGACACTAAACAGCCTCTCTCTACACAAGAAAATTTAAATTACTTAGAATGCCTCATGGAGAAGGAAATGGCAACCCGCTCCAGTACTCTTGCCTGGAAAATCCCATGGACGGAGGAGCCTGGTACGCTACGGTCCACGGGGTCGCGAAGAGTCGGACATGACTGAGCGACTTCACTTTCACTTTTCACTTTCATGCATTGGAGAAGGAAATGGCAACCCACTCAGTGTTCTTGCCTGGAGAATCCCAGGGACGGGGGAGCCTGGTGGGCTGCCGTCTATGGGGTCGCACAGAGTCAGACACGACTGAAGCGACTTAGCAGCAGCAGCAGCAGCAAGATGCCTCGAACTAAAGATCTTTTGATTTCGTGAGTAAACTGCATTTGTGGCTGACACAGTCACATCAGCGAAGTTTGATGATTTTACTTCATGCCTATAGGTCTGCAGCCTGGAGAAGGGCGTGGTAACCCACTCCATAACCTGGCTGGCTATGGTCCCTGGGGTCACAAAGAGTCAGACAGGACTGAAGCGACTAAGCGGCAACAGCAAGTATCTGTAGAATTAAAAACACAGGACATAAACGTCACATAGACAAGAGGTTTCACAAGCATTCACATACAGTATGCCAAATGCTTTCCATTTAGAAGAAATATAATTTTAATCAGGTCTGAAATTATTATATATTTCAGTAGCCAGGAAAAAAAAGTCCTTCCTTTCATTCCTCACTTACATCTGTCTATCTTAGAACTCTCATGACACTGACAGTCACAATATTTAATGAATTAGATCAAAAAGAGCATGATGCCAGAGATCATGGAGTTAACATTTTCCCAGTGTCAAGACTCACCTACAAAGGCTTTATTAAATAGTTCTCTCCACTTAGAATGGTCCTCAGAGCAACAAGGCCCAGGGACGAGGGTTTGAGTGATATCAACACTATTACTGACTTAAACTGTTAGAAAAGCTTTATTTGCTTTATAAAAACTCCTGCCAATTCTTGCTTTAAAATTAAACAAGTCACTGGAACGATAACACTCAAAAGATAATACCTTAAAAAAAATAGATCCTAAAAACTTCAAATCTTAAAGTTTTTAGAAAGGTTAAACAGCGTTATAAAATGTGTTTGAAGATTTTTTTCTTGTTAATATGACAATCATTATATGACACTCAAATTAAGGTTAATATCCTGGAAAAAAAGAATTCCTTTTGTCAACTGGTGGTCTGTGGCTTGAGACTTCACTGAAAGGTTTCACTTGAAAAGGCTATGAAAACATCAGCCACTGATCCAGAAGTTCTCAACAGCTCAGAGATGCAAGGTCATTCATAATTGTCTCCATCTTTCTTTCCTCTCTCCAGAGTATAATTACTTCAAGAAACAAAATCCTGGTTTATTTTACTGAAATCCAGAAACTCGCCGCTTACATAGCAACAGCTACTTCCCCTATCCCTGGTTTAAACATCCATAACTGTCACCACTCCCACATATATTCCACAGGACAATGCCTAGCCCTTGGTGGGTCTAATTTTCAGAATCTGTGTATTGTTAAAATATCAGCTCACCAGTCATGAGTACCTACAGTGAGTTAGTCACATGAAAACAGATACTAAAATTTGGTTGAGAAGAAGGGAGACAGAATAGTGTCACGGAAAAAATAACAGAATTTATTTTGGAAAGTAGAATCTCAGCTGTATCATTTACTAGCTGTGAGACAGCAGGAAAGTTACTCCCTTGCCTCAGGTGTGAAGTGGGAAAATGATCCCTACCTCATAGGACTATTATGCAGATTAAAAGAGGTAACATGTCTATGGGCACATGGATGATAGAACCTCAACAAATTAACTATCTTGGTTAATGAGATGAGACTCAGGAAATATTTAAAAGTTATAACATCTGATTAGAACAGGAGAAGGAGCACATAATCACCTAACTAGAACCTTCACACGTCCAAAAATTTATTAATAGCAAATAGGAGATCACTGCACCAGAGCAGTTTCAGAAAAGTGGTGAAGACAAGAATGTTTACAGCAGGGATTCCCAACTTCCAAGATCTAATGTCTGATGATCTGAGATGAAGTTGATGTAATAATAATAGAAATAAAGTGCACAATAAATATAATGTGTTTAAATCATCCCCAAAGCATCCCCCCGGTGAGTCTATGAAAAAACCGCCTTCCACAAAGCCAGTTCCTGGTGCCAAAAAGGTTGGAGACCACTGGTCGAGAGGATTATGATAGGGAAGGAAACTGAGAACGCAGATCTGAACAATAATTTCAATAAGTGTGACTGTGAAGGAAAAGACAGAGAAATATGGGATGAGGCACTGGATTTGGAAAGTGTGTGTCTGTTGCATATCTTTAGGATGGGAGCGTTTGAGTATTTGCATGGCTGAAGGTCAAGGTCAGATATAAATAGGAGGATCAGATAATTTATGACCCAAACCAGACATTTTTGAGAATGAGGATGGATGATATTAATAAGTACACTTGGAAAATAGGAGTAAACTGCAGTTGTCCCAGGCCAACCAGAATCCAGTGACCCTATAGATAAAGGGAGATGTTGATGATATACAAAGGGAAAACCAACTGATGGTTTTCCTTCCCTGAGTAGGGAAGAGAAAGACACAGAGCAGAAGCTAAAGAGAGGCATAGCTGGCATAGGTAAAAGAAGACAAAAAGTTAACCTTTTCCACGTGCCAGATATAGATTGATAGCCAGCGGCACCCCTGCTCTCAGAGAATTTACAGTTTAGTGCACAATTATACATGAGAAGGGGAGGGAGGGCATGGGATTGGCCATGAGGAGAAGAACCTGTAATATTTGATATTCAGAAAATGTTCTAGAATTTCTCCTAGGGGGGGTTGTAGTTTAAAAAGCATAGTTGATATAATTCAGTGTATTTCCTTCTTTTTTTAATTGGCCACGTGTTTACTTTGAAATTTTGAACATCAAAGAAAGCTGTTTTATTTAGTATTTGCTTTTACTTTGTTAGCGTAGGAAGACATAGACTAAAACTGGTTCAGAAATTCTGACTGAGTGACAGGGAAATAGCTGTACTTTAATGAGCACACTTCCCATGTTCTCTGCATACACACATATAGATGCATGAACCCATGTACTGTACCCCCCCAAAATGGTTCAAGGATATAGGGGCTCAGCAGATGTTGGTAGAATTGCATTAGACTGAATGCCCTTCTACCCTGGCATGGCCATGCTAGCTAAGAGGAATCATGCAAGCTTTGAAACACAGACCCATGGTCAAATCCCCTCTCCATGACCCTTACAAATATGGGTCATTTTCTGGTAAATTATTTTAGCCCCTCTGTGCTACATATTTCTCATATATATTTTATATATATATATATATATATAATATATCTGTATATACTAGATGATATAAATACATATTCAAATATTTTCAAGAACTTTATAAACAATCTGAAAAGTAATTTAATGAGAAATTGAGATCAGAAATTATGTCATATGAAATATATATGTATACATAAATATACTATGTACTATAAATGTAAATTAATAGAAGATTATGTAATCATATATATAGAGAATATAGAATATAAACATATGCATTTTAATATTTTTCCTCATTTTGTAAGCAACCTGACAAGTAATGTGATGAGAAATCTGCAGATACTGCCGAAATATGCATATGTTTGCTGAGCCCCTATATCCCTTAGTTATTGAGGGGAGGGAGGGATGTATAGTTTGTGGGTTCTACACTCAAGAAGTAAAGCTTAAAGAAGTAAAATAAACTGCTAAATTAAGAGTAAACTATGAAATGCTAAGTGAGGTAGAAAAGAAGAGCTTAAATCTGGTTTAACTGGTTGAATCAGAAAATGTGTCACAGAAGAGAAGGCAGCTGAGCAAAGCCTCATGACTGGAGCAGTGATTCTTCAGAGAGCTGGAGTGTGTTCTTATGTGGTCAGTAGAAGGTGGTCAAGGGAAGGCTTGAGGACTACTTGAAGCCAGGTGTGATGAGGAGCCAGGTGCCACTAGACTATGAAGGGCGGGGCCAGAAGAGGAGACAGCAGAAGAGATATAATTAGAAGGAAAGAGAAAATGCACTCCCAATGGTTGTTATCTTAATTCAATACCAAACTAGTGAAACTGGATATCTGTTGGAAGAAAACAAGCAGTCACTGAATATTCTTTTGATTTCCAACACTGTCCTTCCCAAGCTGGGATTGTTGAGAGCCAGTTTCTCCATATAGCTTTAACTTTGTTGACATGATCTTACAAAGAAACTTTCTCTGTCCACATGTGGCACACCCTATCAGCACAATCATATTTTTCTGAGCTCTAAAAAGACTTTACAGGAGGATTAGATGGGTCTATTGGTGCTTCCTCTGTGTTGGTGCTAAGAGTATTTCTAACCCTACTGTGTTATCTGGACTCAAATATTTTTCTTCTGATTCTCAACTAAGATGTGATGAAACTTGCCAGTAGAGGTATAAAGATAATACCTATCTGACAGGAGCAGAGATTAGGTGCGTAACTAATACCCAGTCTTATAGTCACAAGGAGGATCCAGGCCTTTGTCTTTTGTACACTGCTTTATTCCCCACAGCCAGTGTTCCCAGGCAGCTCACTATGCTAATCATTCAACAAGCTCTAGGTGAAAGGAGCTTCTTCATTAGAAAACACTTGAAAGTTTCACCCAAGCCTGAACACAACTGATCAGGGTAGAATTAACCAAACAATATAATAAAGTTTGCTCTTTGAGAAGTGAAAAGTATCATACGGTCAATTCTTCCTAGAAGAATGTTCCACCATTCCAGAAAAAAAAAAAAAAATTCTTAGAAATGTCAAACGCCAATGGATGGCTACTAAAGGTAGATGATATCAGCTTCACTTATGAGTAAGCTCATAAGATGATGGCCCATGTTTTAAGAAAAAAGAAATGATTCTTGGGAGAAAACATATAATACTCTGGATCTAACCTATCAGGCTCAAGATGTGCCGAATCACCATGTGTATTCATACATATGCATTCATGACCAAAACAGAGACAGCCACTATCCCTAAAGTCATCTTGACCTCAGAAATAATTGGTTTGAGGACTTCAGAAACCAATGCTTAGTGAAAGGTCATCATCTCCTTTCCCTTTTTTCCCCAGTATTGTGTGTGTTTCCCAACTAGACACTTTATTTGGGACTCACATTTAGTAATGAAATATGGAACTATTAGAAATTCACCAGTGAATGTTGGATTGCCTTCTGTTGCATAGCCACTAGATCTATGTTTCTGTAACATGGAAGTGTACAGGCATATGGAAGACCTATGAATTGTAGGCCAGGCAGACAGACAGACAAAGGAAAGCTTATCTAAAAGCAACAGTATGTCACGATCTCAACATTGAGCCCAGACACTAATTTATGGCAAGACTGATGTCTTTCTGTAAAAAAAAAAAGGAACTATTTACCAAATATGACCACAGTCCCACTGCCCAGGAGGCCATCGAAGGACCTGAGTGCTGCCTCTATAGCCTTCCTTCAAACAATGCTTCCTTGTTCCATGGCCTCCCAGCTGTGACAGGCGCGATAAAAATGGAGATTGTTTTTATACTCGATGTGCTGTTTCTTCACTGACAGCAACATGGTTATTCGCCAAATAATCAGAGTATGTTGGCATTTTTATAAATAAAGCCCTTAGTCTTGACAGTAATCTGTGCAGGGAGGACTTGGAGGATGGACAAAAAATGTCTTCTTTCCCAGGCATAGGAAAAAGGCCTCCTTGGCTATTTTTCAGAACACTGAAATGTCTTTTGACCAAAAGGCAGCCAGAAGTACAGCTCCGACATCAGCCCAGCTGAAGTCCTGCTTGCCCCATAAGGACACAGGGAAGTATTTCTTTCCTTCATGGCTTGCAGGAATGTGTTCCTGGGGCTTCCTGAGTTATACAAGGAGGATTTTATTTCACTGGAGTAGAGATCAGGGAGTGAAGAGGGAAGGAGTGCGGAAACTAACATTCAGCGAACTCCTGCCGTGTTCTGTGCTCACTGAAATTGTTTTGCTTCATCCCCATAATACCCCTTTGAGGTAGGTATTGTTGTTCCCAATTTATAGACAAGGAAACTGCCATGCATGCTCTGGTGTGGACACAAACACTTCTGTCCACAGCAATCCAGCCCAGAAGTAGTCAGAAGGAGAGGAAGAGTCAAAGTGTGAGAAAAGGAATACACATTTGTCCTTTATAAAAACCATCTTAGTGGCTGGAGAATTTCAAGCACATGCTCTACTATGTAATATTTGTTTTGTCGAAAAAATATATATTTTGCAGTTTTTGAAGTATTTTAGAGACAATGTCTCTCTAAACTTCACTTAAGAAACCCCCTGAGTAGGAGGTAGATTTAATTATTATTTGACAAATGAGAAAACTTCTGAGAGTTTAGGCAAAGTGCCAAAGTCACAGCTAGTGAAAGAAGAAAAGGGACTCGGGGCAGATCTGATTCTTCTTCGTAGTGCCATGTCTTCCACTTCACTCTTCTTCTCTCTTATTTCTTGAGCATGAGAAACTCAGAACCAAAACTTTTCTGCTACAGGCGCAGGAAGAGAAAAAAGGCACGAGGCACCATTAAAGCAGTCTGCCAGGAAGAACTTGTTGGAACAACTGAAAGCTTCAACTGTGGGGACTTTTTATGGAGGGTGTTTCCATAGCCTCTTCTCCACCCCTCTCCTCTCTTCACCACCAATCCCATCAACCCAGTAAAATCAATCCACACTTGGTACGGGTCAAAGTCACCTTGCACGTTGTGGCTCCTACAAGAACATCCCTCCACACTCCACACAGCTTGTATTTCCAGGCAGCAGAGCACTTATTCCCAAAGGACCAATAGCAGAGTGTGGGGTCTAACCGAGCATGGTTTTGAGAACTCCTATATGAATAGTGAGAAGTCTTCACTGAGCCTAGGCAGGAGCTGAACGGAAACCCCTCAAGGTGACGTGGCAGCAGGCCATTCACAAAACAGGAGCACCACTAAAGGTCCAGTGTGACTCATTTGTAGAAGAAAACCTTGGACAGTCTTTCCAGCAACCACTGGAATCTGAGTGGGATGGCCTTTGGGCCAGCGGCTTACTGTTGTGCTAGCCGGATTCGAAGTGAAATGTTTCTAAACTCTGCTATCCACAAAAAGGTTTAGAAAGACAGAATAAAGACCATCTAACTCAAAAATGAAACCTACTCCTTGCCATCACTTTTTAATGTGCACTTAATAATTAAATTCATCCTCTTTAAAAGGGTAATTTTAGCACTGTTGGATAATTTAGGATAAATGTGTCTGATGGGCAGGTAAAGCCCCAAGACATTCAGCTTTAAAGCACTCTAACACCAACAAACCTTGCATCTGAACTGAGACACTGTTGGAGAAGATGGAAAATAGTGTCCAATACTGACTTGGTGTTTGATCCTTCAGGAACACTGAACTCACTGTGTCAACTAATATATACAACCTTCTGATGTCTGAGCAGCCTGTATTTCCTTTCTAGAAGCTGGTCGACAAAGTCTGTTGCGCCTTTCAGCCTCCCTTTAATAAAGGAAGTAAACTAACTACTTTGAGTGTTATTTATGATTGCGTCTCAGGGTGATAGTTGCCAGATGTGAGATAGTTCATGTAAACTATTAAAAGATAAAGACCCCTGAACTTGCATTGATTTCGACAAAGCAGAAATAGAAACCAAAGGGTCAAAACAAACACTGCTGCTTCCAAAATGGGTTCCACTAAATTCAGCTCAGTGACACCACGGGTCTGCCATGGACTAGGAACTAGCGGTGAAAAGATGAAGAGGGCGAACCAGAGTGGCTTAGAAGTCACAAAGGACTGGGGCAACATGAAACAAGGGGCTACAACAACAGCGTGAGCCAACAGTGCTTCAGGAGCCTGCAGGAGTAAGAGGGGTTATTCCATTTTGCAAAATAGCTGGAGGAGGGTCAAAGCAGATGTAACACTTGAACTAGGTTTTGAAGGGTGAAAAAAGATTTTGTAGAGGCTCTACGAAGGGAAGGAGAGAAAGAGCACTTGAGGGCAAAAAATAACACAGGAAAAACACTGGAAGAGAAAGAACAGATGCTCTTGAGCATGTGGAGCAATATTCTATTCAGAGAGGGAAAAAGTTATACCACCTGAACCTTTCGAGTGTGTTGTTTTGAAAAAGTATATTAATTTCAGATGTAAAAACATTTTCCTTGTGTACGAGTAAATACTGTAATTGAAGTGACAGAGTAGACATGTAGAATTTATTATCTGAAAGAAAATCTAATCAATAGGTATTTCATTTCGAAAAGTTAATGAAATATTATGGAGAGAGTGGCCTTTTAAGCTTTGATTTTTAGAATCGGAAAAAGAGCTTAATTTTCAGTGACAAGGTCACTACCAGTTGAATGGTCTCCTTTTGCTTCCCACAGAAATGATGGTTCTTTCGTTCTTGAATTATTTATTAAAAATCAGGCTTCAATAATTGGAGTTTATTTAAACTTTTTTGGCATATCAGCAAATTAAAATCATGTTACCTTTGTTATTTCTACCAGTTCAGAAGGAGTATTACAGAACTTATGTGAAAATAAACATTAATTTCATCAAAGTGTTATTGGTGTGTAACAAAATCTTCTGTTTTCAGTTCATGCTAATTAATATTCGATGCAGTCAGTACACATGTATTTAATACTATCATCAAGGAAGGGCAGTGGGTTCAAGTAACTGTAAAGGACAATGTGGGTATATTTTATCTCCTGCTAATTAGCAAAATTAGATGAGCTTCTGGAAGATTATTTGAAAGCAAAGGTTTGCCAAGCCTACTTTCAATAAGCAGCTTTTATGCCTCCAATAGCCTAAGATTCAACTCTTAGATGACAAAAATAAATCTTCGGGTACATCCATCATGGTTAAAGCAAGTCACTTCCAAGGTCAACTATAGGGTCAGAAACAAAAAGCGTGCCAAATAGCTACATATGCAAAATCATAGACATCAGTTCATTGGAAACAAATGGTCTACCTTGGGAAAGAAAAATTGTTTAGTTGTTTGCATCAATGGTAATTTGCTGATATAGCTTGATTTGGGGACATAATGAAAATGTGAAGTTTTTCTCCCAGTTGGATGATATCTTCTCATAGAAGGGAGAAAAAAAAATAGCATCTGAACCGTGGCCCATATTTTTGCCAGGATCTAGCTCAGGGAGTGAACCACATATGTCTTAGGCTATATGCATAATACAACTGACATCACATAGGTACTTTATCATTATGGAGGCAGTTCTTCTTTCAAAAGCATGTCTTTGCTAAATAAACGTGTCCTCATAACTGTATTTGAGAAGTAGACAGGTGCTGATCCTCTAACACTCTACACCTTCTTTGAAGCCCTTAAATACCTCACTTCAAAAACATGTCCTATTTTAATTATATCATCCTGGTACATGAGAGATAAGGTGACTTCTCTACTTCCTGGATCAAAAGGAACAGCAGGATTAGACAGAAACAGCACATCAACTATCATATTCACTGTCTCTAGATTACAACATTTGAACACTTTACATCCACGCTACAAGCATCCTCTCAGTGTCTACAAGGAAGTGTCTGCACTTTGTTTGACCCGACTGAACTTTGTCACACTGCCTTCTCACCACCCCTGCTGAAGCAAGCCACTAAATCTTACCAACTATCTCTTTGTTGTCTCTTGTGCATTCCCAGCCCCTCCTTCCAAACTTACCAAGCCAGTTAAGTTGCACTTTTCACCTTCTCCGTTGACATAAAATGAAGGAACTGCATTTATTTGATTATTGACTGCACATTTTGTCAACATCTCAAATTTTATAAGTCAACTAGATCGTGTTTCAAGGCAAAGTCCTAAGGTTTCATAGCTCATCTCTATTTGCTTGCTCAGAGCCGAGTAACGAAATGCAAAACTCAGAACTCTAGAGAAAGTTTGTTTAGTCTTGTCATCATATGACTGAACTAAATTATTCAGCACTGTATAACCATTTTAAAACATTCTAATAGAGAAAAGGAAGTTATTAGTTTGTTAAAATATACTTAAATTTGATAGACATTTAACCAATGTCTATGAGAGTATGTTGGAATGAAAATTGTTAAGAGAGTTGAATGCAACAGGAATTCAATGTTGGTAGAGAAAGCAGATGTGGCTTCTGCAAGGAGGTTCTCACTTGCTAAATGAAAATGCTGGGAGGAAGAGACCTGGCTTCCAAGTTCAAGGTAGCAGAAAACAGGGTCAGTCTCCTGTTCTCCACCCACAGGGTAAAAGATTGCTATACTCCCTGCCTGGAGCCATAATCATCCGGAGTTTTAAAATATTTTATGAAATATGCTAGTTAACCCTGTTAATACAAAACACTGGACTTGAGGTCATTTACATCTGAATGTCTGACTTTAAAATAAGATCTCTTACTGGTGAAACTGAAGCTGCCAGCAGATACTGTCAGTTACTTAACTAACCTCTCAGAGTTTATGTAGAATTCCCTTCTGGTGACTTGACCCATCCCCATGTGAGGAAATGTTATTTGATATCAATATGGAAACACAGTTGAGTATAGACATGGGTATAACACAAAACTTTTGAATTTTATTTGAGAAACCTAAACATTTTTTTTAAATTAGAGATGAATCTTATTAGAAATGATTTTGTGGGAAAAAAAATATTATTTTCTAATGATTCCAAAAGTATACACATGGGTGTAACACAAAATGTTTGAATTTTATTTGAGAAACCTAAACATTTTTCAAAATTAGAGATGCATCTTATCAGAAATGATTTTGTAAGAAAAAAATGTTATTTTCTAATAATTCCAAAAGTACTTAAGCCAGTCAGTCAGGCAGCCCAGAAATTATTTCATTTGTTACATTCAGTTGCTGAATAAGATTATAATTTACCTATAATATTTCTATGTTGTAAGCTGTTTTGGTCTGTTACATGAAGCAAACCAGACTTGATAAGAAGGAGAATTATATGGAATAAAAACTAGTAATAAGTGTACAAGCTAAACCCTAACTAGTAAATAAAGCATCTACCTACATATATAGGAAGTATTTGGGGCTTAGAGCAGGGAACAAAATACAGATGTTCTATGGAGCCAGGCGGATCAGGGCAATGACTGACACTGGCTTTGTGAGGACCATGGTAAAGTGAGAGTCTGATGGTTGCCTGGCTACAATGTGTGACCATGTGGTCACCATCTCTTAATGCTTCAAATCTGGCCAGAATCTAGACTCTTTATGTGAGATGTTCAGTAATTAAACACTGACCATGAACTCAATACTATTGATACAAAACAAAACATTTCTATGACTTCATGGTTGCCACCTTTGCCAGAAGTTTCAGTGGGGCATTATATGAACTTTAGATAAAGATCTGGTTACAAATAACGAATGCTGTGCTTCAGAAAATAACCACGAGAGGGAACTACCTATTGAAAGAATCACTTAAGCTGATAAATTCAGAGCCACCTTAGACCAAGGCTTCCATCTCTGCCCGCATCCCAAAATATCAGCAGGCACCAGTGGTGTGCCAAGAGCCAGTTTCTTTGCTATAATCTGAAGAGAGGGTGATAAAGAAGAAAGACTCAGTACTGACCTTCACACAGTTTACAGTCAAATCGATGAACTCATTTACAGTCCCAGTGTTCACTGAGTGATTTCTCATCTTAGAGAACTTCGGGATACAAAGAAAATCTCTCCATTTCTTACTTTCCTCCATACCTATTTATATTTTACATTTATTACAGTTTCATAACCAGAGAGCAAGGGAAGTCATCTGTTACAGTGTCTTATCCATCCTCTTAGGAAAATCTCTGGCAGGGTTCTTGTAGAGACTTGAATTTAAAAGGATCTGAGGGAATGAGTCATTCTACCAGTGAACTCATTTTAATCTTCCTCAATGTCTTTTCACATAGATGGCTAGTTTCCTAACTAATATCCTTTTCTCCCCTCTTGCCTTAAGGAGAGCACCAATATACCCAACTAAAAAGTGGTATATCTGGGATTATGATGACCATGTGAAACTAAAATCCAGTTAATGAAATATAAGCAGAAATGGTTGTGTGGGACTTCCAAAAGTGGTTGAGCCTTTTGACCTGTCCTACCTTTTTCTCCTATCAGTAAACTATCACGTGATAGGTGGAGTTCCAGTGGCCTTACTGTGACTTATAAGTGAAAACTTCTGAGTAGGGTCACCAACCAAGGATAAGACAGAAAGACTGAAAGAACATGAGTCACTGATGGCTTCATGGGATTACTGCACCAGCCCAGAAGCACCTACCTCCGTTGGGTAGCCGTAAAGACTGTGAATATAGTCAAATATGACTAATAAACCATTTGTTCATGAAGTGTTGCAACACATGGTATGTTTTATTTCATTATGTGTTCAATTAGGAATACATAACTCAACGCAATCTTGCAACAAACAAGGTTTCAACACAGCAGATCCAACAATTATTGCACATGCACCTGTAATGGTTTGCCTCTGATGATTTTTATCTCTAGTTTTACTAAAAAAACCAATTCAAAGCCAAAAACTTGTTCCTTAAAATGTCCTGAAGTAATCACAGGTTTCAGCATGTAAAACATGATAGTACATACATTTGAATACTTTCTATCCATACTGTAGATTTTATACTATGTGTGGGTGAGGGGAGAGATGAAGCCCCCCTAACATGTTCCAAATGTAGTTCCAAACTTACACAGCATGAGTTAACTCAAAGTAATATCTCAGAATAACCTGGAATATTTTTACCTTCAAAACCATGTGGAAAGTGTGGACAAACACCTGTTTGGCTATGGGCAGCAGTGCATCATTTACGCATCCTTTTCTAGAGCACTAAGAGGAAACCTTAATTCTGGAGAGCTCTTGGACTTTCTATTACTTAACCATCTAGCCTCTCTCTCTGGTTTGTATTTGGCCTAACAAGTCAGCTCTTGTCCACAGTGAAGTTGGATTTTGTAGCCTGCCCTGCCCCAAGATTCTTTCGCAAGTAAATAGGTGACTAAGAGGTGCTCTATGGCAATATGTTAAAGAGAAAATTGAATTGAACATGTTGAATTAGAATTCTGTAGAATTTTGAATACAGGAGAAACTGTTAAAGTGCAATTAACTACTCATTCATCCTGTGAGTGTTTTGTATATACCTTCTACATGCCAGAAAATAAGTATTTAAAGCTGAGTAAGAAAATGTATCTAAAAAAAGAGAGAAACAAAATGTATCTACCCACAAGCATCAGAGATGTAGATGAGTAAGCAAAAAATTATTTTACAACATGACAAGTGACAGGATAGAAAATATTCACAAAACGTTATGTGTGCTGGAAAAAGGGACATCTAAATCTATTTGGGACTGACATATATACACTATCATGTGTAAAATAGGTAGCTAGTAAGAACCTGCTGTTTAGCAGAGGAAGCTCCCCTTGGTGCTCTGTGGTGACCTAGAGGGGTGAAAATGGGAGGTCAGGTGGCAGGGAGGGGATACATACATACACACACACACACACACACACACATATATATACACACATATATATATATCTGGTTCATTTTGCTGTACTGCAGAAACTAACACAATATTATAAAACAACTTTATCCCAATTAAAAAAAAGGAAGTTAAGACTTCTGAAAGCAGGCATGGCTAGGTGGAATATTTAAGGGTGATTAGAAATCAGCTGAACAAAGAAGAATGCAAGGCATTACAATGCAAGTAGAGGAAAGAATCTGCTTGCCTATCACTTAACGAGTACTTGAAAACAACATAATTACACCTAGTACAAGTCTGAGACCAAGCTTTAACAAAAGGTGAGTATTTCCACCACAGAAATCCTAGAAAAAAATATTGTTAGCATTTTCATAAATCTGTGTCTAAAGACTAAAGTAAATAATGATCTTAACAAACTGATGATAATTGATAGCTATGACTGATTCCATGAAGATGCACATTTGACATCTAAAATGGTTGAGCAAAAATAATAATTTTTCTATAAAGTCTTGGGGAAAAATATATTCTTGATTCTTTCAAAATACTAAAACAAATAAAACCCACAGAAAAGAAATTTCATAATACCAAAATAAGTGACATTTCCATGTAAATATCTTCCATTATAAATAATAGTTTATTGAACTTGGATAATAAAGCTTTCATTTCATCCTTTTACTGATATGCATAGACCCTAAATTTATATTTATACATATACCTATGCCTACATATGTAAGTAATATAACCAATGGTAGTATTTGGTTACCTATAGTTTTATAGCTAAATGTAGGTACATTTTATATGATGATGTTGGTTATGATGTTGTCAGAAATACCACTACTTCTGCCTCTAATAGTACTATTAATGAAGTATTATTAATTATCACCCTACCATTCTTATCATTTTTCATGCTTATTATGTTCCAGGAAATACACAAATATCATATATACATATAATGTACATGACAAAAATAAATATATTAATCCCATTTGCAATGATACAAACAAGGCTTACAACAGTTAAGCAAATTGTCATTGGTCACTTCAGCTGTTAAGAGGGAAGGCCATCTAAACATATTCGTGACTTCAAGTTCCCAACTTGAACCTCTCTGAACCTTGATTTCCTCATCTAAAAATTGGGAACAAACAATGTACCTACCTAAGTGAGTGGCTTTGAATATAGAATCTAATATTGTATGTAAAAATACTTGTAAAATATACACAGCCATAACAGTTTTAACTATCATACCCATGAAAAGGTGATAAAAGGATTTATGTAATAAAAACTTGGAAGACAGAATATATCTACAAAATAGCTTAGAGAAAATGATAATAGAAGGCAGGGATAGTTCATGCAAGTGTTTATTATTGTTTTACAAGTGTCATAACACACTGGAAGATGACAGAGACCTTAAAAACATCATTTATCTTAAGTTCCACTTAAGACTGATCTCAAAATACATAGGATGGACTACATAAACTGACCCAACTATAAAAATTCAAAGGGCTTGCAAGATTCATCTTTTTTCATTTTAATCTTTTAAAAGCATGTTTAGATTATATTCATTGGATTTTAGTGAAGCTTTTCTCTAAAATAAATTGCCTATACATGCACACACTAACACATGTGGAATTCTTTTTCTGTAATCCTCAAAGAGGCTTTTGATTCTTCTTCTGATTCACCAAAAAAGAGTCATTGAGGAAGTGTGATGCGCACTGGGATTTGGATGGCTCCAGAGTCACTGTGTACATTTACATGGAAACCAGATGGTTGTGCAAAAATGCTTCTTTTTCATTTTATTTTTTTAAAAATCAGTGGATTATTGAGGTGTTTCTATGGTCTCTTATTCTCGGGAAGATGAAAAGTGCATATCAAAGGTAAACTGCAAGGAAATGGCATCCAGAATAATCAGGCAGCTCATCAAATTTAGATCACGTATCTAAGGGCAACTCCTTAGAAAGTAAGGTTTTACTAGAACTTATGACACTGAATGTCGGGAAGGGTCTGAGGCTTCTAGTCACGAGGGGAAGGAAAGGAAGAAGGAAAAGGGAACTCTTGGTCAAGAAACTTTTATGCCCCTTGCCCTTCAAAGACTCAATTTTTTTCCTCCTTGAAAAAAGTAACCACAAGTTTATAAGATGGGATGTTTAAAAGACTTCACTTTTTAATCTCACAATATTAATTCCCCAAAGCTTTGAACTGACAAGCAGGCCAATGTAAATGAGCCAGAACAAGAGTCAGAGCCAGAATTTTTGTTGTACCATGACAAAAAATGTGTTATTAGTGCTCAGTGATTAATGAGCAGGCAAGAGGAAGGGATATAACAAGTAGAAGATTGTCTTGGTATGTGCTTACACAATATCAGGGCAAAACACAATCAACTTTACTACATTATCATATACACACATATACATTTTGCATACCTGCATCACAAGGAGCATTTGATGTGAGTTTTCATCCACATCCAAAAAGCTAAAAAAGCTTTGAGTAGACACCCATACATTTGTGAAATGCCACATATACATTTATGAAATGACATGTACACACAGTAAACACTGCTTATTAATTAATGGATTTTTGGTTACCTAAACTGTATTTAAATCATCTTAAGTAATGCATTCAGTACATAGTGGTGAGTTTATTTCATTGGCAAGGCAAATTAACCAAATCTATGTTAACCCGTGCCTACAATCACAGAGGATAAATTTAGTAAGAAATGCCATTAAAATTCATACAAGAGAAGAAAAAAAAATGGCATTAAGGGGGAAAAAAACTTTTCTTAACAAAAGAAAAAGCATTCTGGAAAAATCAAATGTTCTAACAGCAGCCCAGCACTCTATGTTATGAAGTTTAAACTGACAATATTCTCTTTCTTTATGCCTGACCACTGGAAATATTCAGAAGAGCATAAAGGCCTGCTCACAAAATATACATGTTTATGAAGCACAAACCCAACATCAACTGTTCATCAAGCTCAGTTGAAGCAGAGAAAAAGAAAGCCTGGAGAAAGTCAAGCAAGATGGGGAGGCAAAGGAGGGACAAGAGATACAAAGAGGTAATCCATCAACCACAATGACTGCACCGCGTCAAGGCTGCAAACAGCTGGGATATGCCAAGCCAATGAGAAAAGCAGCCCTTATATTTTAGGAATTAAATAAAGCATAGGATAAATAACAGGATGGTGACATAGTGATTACCCACTATAGACCTTTGGGAGAAAGGGGAACTTTCATTTAATCACTTGCTTGGCTAAAATCCTCCCCCAACTTGATCTCTTTTTATTTTAAAGGCTGGATTTCCTGCCTGCCCCAATAAACAGATCTAGCACCATCTCCACTACCCCCAAACAATGAAAAATAATTCACTCATTAAATAAAAGTTAAATAATATTATTTTTCCATACTACAGATAGATACAAAATTTTAATTTATCTTGCTTGGTATTGTGATGGTACATTTTAGAAATAATTGTTGCAGGTTAAAAAGTCAAAATAAAACAGAAGAATAAGCAAACAAACCATTTTTACTTGCACTGTTTGGGGAAAAAGAAGCTCTACATGGTTTCCCACTGCTTTCCTTTTTACTAATTTTTTTCTCCTCTGTCCCTTCCTCCCTCCCTTCCTTCCTTTCTCTCATTCCTTTTTTCCTTGCTTTCTCTTTTGTTTTTAAAGCCTAAAAGCAAACCCAATCAGTAGCAATTTCATTTACTCTTTTATACTTTCTAAACCTCACTTCTGAGGATTTTCCTTTTTTAAAAAAATTAACACCTTATTTTTAAAAAGTCCTAGAAAGGAATAGGCACACTTTTGTGGGTTCTTTTCAGCTTTCTCATAGGATTAAATATATAAAGAATCAAGGTATTGGTTTTACTTAATCCTAATTTATCCAGTAAATTTGCATAGCTATTTTTAGTTACTCTTGAATTTTACTCCATGAGACGGCAATATATCACTGCTCTGGAGTCAGTTCTGCTGTTCAAAGGGATACATATAGAGGCAATACAATTAAATTTCTATTCTTGATGAACTAACTGAGTTAAGGGCTTCCTTCCCAAGTGGCACTAGTGGTAAAGAACCTGCCTGTCAATGTAGGAGACAAAAGAGATACAGGTTTGATCCCTGGGTCAGGAAGACCCCCTGGAGAAGGACACGGCAACCCACTCCAGTACTCTTGCCTGGAGAATCCCATGGAACGAGGAGCCTGGTGGGCTACGGTCCACAGGGTCCCAAACAGTTGGATACGATTGAAGTGATTTACCATGCATGCACAATTGAGTTAAAATTCACTAATAGGCAAAATTAGATAAAACAACTTTAGTCATTTTGTCTATAAAAGTAGTTGTAAGAGTTGGAATCATCTAGGAAGCTTTAAAAGGCTTCCCTGATTGCTCAACAGGTAAAGAATCTGCCTGCAATGCAGGAGACTCAGGAGCTGTGGATTTGATCCTAGACCCTACCACCCCCCAAAGATTCTGATTTTGAGGACAAAATGAGTTATTTAATAAAAAATATGCAGCTCTTCAGCTAAGACTAGTGAAGCTATCATTGGGGTCTATCTTTGGGATTTAATTACATAACTAACCAAATCTATTTTGACTTCCTTTCCTCAACCATACTCCTTCAAGTCTCTAACAGAGAATTTAAAAAGGGAAAAACAGTATTGCAATTCTAAGAAGACACTATTCTGCTGGCCTGTGGCAAATAAGAAAGGAATGGCCCCACAGATTTATACAAAACAGAGTCATTTTTCCCGGGGTCTGTCTTTTCCTATGTTTAGGTGGCAATCATTCCATGCTTCATTATGAATGTTGAATTCTGCCCACTGCTGGATTGAACAAGGAGGCTAAAATTGGCCACGGGACAGAACCACTCAAACGTATCAGACAAGCTATGAGAACAAACAGGGGAAAACAGGCACCAAAGAAATTGCTCTAGTAAGAAGCTCAGAACAATTTTCCAAGAGCTCAACATTTGGGATGATGTAGACTAACTTCCCAGGTGGCTCAGTGGTAAAGAATCCGCCTGCCAATACAAGCAATAGAAGGAAACTCGGGTTCGGTCCCTGGGTTGGGAAGATCCCCTGGAGAAAGAAATGGCAACCAACTCCATATTCTTGCCAGGATAGTCCCGTGGACAGAGGAGACTGGCGGGCTACAATATTCTTGTGAGTCAGACATGACTGAGCACACACATAAACACCCACACCCCCCGCCACACACACACAGAGACTAACTTCACTTTGAATTGGGAAGGATGGCATTTTCTGTATTCCCCATGCTACTTTTACTGGTGGTCATCTTCCTCAGTCCTTTTTCTGAAAAAGAACACAATTTTGTCCCCTCTAGTTGGCCCTCACTTCTTCAGTGTGCGATAATTGGAGGTAAGCCCTGCAGGGGCTTGAAGTTTGGGGAAGACATTTTCGTAAGATGGGAAAATTTTGTTCCAGTGAAAACAGGATAGACACTCAAATACTCTATGAGTAAATGTTCAATATAAGTATTTGAATTCATACAGTAAAAGAAGATATCTTCAAAACCCCTCAGCTGATGTAACTGGAAATTTTTGAAGTGCCTTAATTTTTGTTATGATGTGTCAGGTATTTTCTTTATTTATGTTTCTTTTATTTGCTTTAATCCAAAATAAAGTGAAATGACTTGAAGAAGAGGAGTGTAATAGTCAATTTTACTTGTAATTCATGCTGGTATTTGATGCATTATGGTAATATCATATACTATATATGTATGTATAATGAACTTAAAAAACAATCTATTTCTATTAAATTATGATTTCATATGACTCAATTCTTTCATAACAAGAAAAAATTTAATTTTGGTATCCTTATAGATTATTCATTACTTAATAATTTCAAAGAAATAAGGCACTGGCAGAATTAATGCAAAATAAGTTTTAGAGAATTTTCTATCTTTTAGCAGTTAGTCTTGTTAGAATTCAAAATGGCTTTCCTGAATTCATCTTGGGCGTTACTGTTTCTAATTATCATTTTATATAAAATAGTAATTGTGACCCTTCTGACCTCTTTACCCTTTTCACACAGATGTTAAAATTCCAGTGAAATCACATACTGTTCTATGTAAGTCACAGGAAGCCATCTTTTCAAAAAATATGACAGAAAGACTTGTAATAACATTTCCTGAGTACAATCTAGGGAGCTTTCAGGGGGACCATATGAAGTCATAGAAGCAGAGCCTCCTATAAAAAGTGAGAAATATTAATAAATACAGCGTTTCTCTCTCATCAAATAAAAGCTCACTACAAAGAACTGCCTCACAACATAGAAATTATTTAATATCTTAAAGCAATTCAGTGAAAACATAAAAAGTTATACTGAGGGTGTAGGTTTATACTGAGGGTAAGTTAGGTCTGGAGAAACTCAATATAACTCACTTATCATTGTTTAAAGTAAAATACGTGTTTAATACACATCAGTTGCTGACCATTTATCTTATGCTTTTTAAAGATTCTCCATTAAAACACTGTATTTCTTCCCTAAAAGTTTTGTGATAGGTTTCTAGCCATTTCCGTTTATTGCTACACAAAGAGAATGTCTGGGCAGGTGATTTACTTAAATAGATGGCTGCTAAATGAGAATGAACTTTGACTCATTTAAATTAACTCCAATATTTATTGTTACAAGCTTGACAATGCTCTTGAAAATGATTAAGCATGACCTCTAGAATAAATGAATTTAATAAAAAGGACTGAAAAAGAATACAACATTCCATTTAAAAGACACCATTATTATTTTGAAATCAGGAACCCATAAAAGGTTTGACATACAATACCACAAAATAAATTTGATTTTAAAAAATCTCAGTAACTTCAGACAATTTTACTTAGAGAAACTCAATGCAAGATATTCTGAAAATGACTAGATGACTATCCCAAAGAGAACAAAACAGTTGATCTTATTTGTATTTTAGTGAAAGAGGAAGTGATTCTGTCTTCACATATGATTCCTCCCATGTATAAGATTTATGATCCATAGGGAAAAATACACATGCAGAATCACTGCTTAATTTAGTAATTATTTTAGTCAGTCTCCAAATTATATGCCTAAGGTAGCTTAGGGGGAGATATAAAATTCCACCACCATTAATCTTTAATCTCTCATACAAGATCTAAATGTTTTTTTAAGCAAGAAGGAAATTCAGTAAGAGAATAAACTTTGATTTCCTTGCTATTGAAGGACATCTCTCCACTGGCACTTCTAATGCCTGTGTGTGATTCACATCAGAATGAGACCTCCCACACCCGTGGCTCAAATGCTTAAGCTTGGAGGGGATTTCCATTTATTTGTCAGTTCCACAGACACATGCATCCTTTTGCTAGTTTCAAGAACACATTCACTGATATTAATATTAACCTCCATCTTTTTACCTTAAAATGTCACTATCATAAGACAAAAAAAAGATGACTCTGATATAAACCCCCAACAGCATCACGGTTGCCTAGAATGATTTCCTGTTGCTGTATCTGTGTATGCCTTGTCTTGTAATTAGAAATGTGCACTCTTTGTGGACAAAACCCCTCTTTTCTAAACACCGCCAACTCTGAAGCCCTAGTCAAACACTACGTGCTCAGAAGGTGCCCAAGACATGCTCTTGGAAGGGAATCCTTATAAGAGAGCATTGTTAAAACAGGACCCTGCCCCTTGCTTGACCTGCAGCTTTCTACACAAAGAGATGTGAAAAGATGTAGCTATGTTTCCAAGTATATTTTTCACATGGTGACTAATGCTTAATATCATCTATGCTCAGTCACTACAGGAAAGTAAAGATGATATCAGCTGCCAACCCTGCATGACAGCCTATCTGTCCTTTGTGACTATTTTCAATACTATTTACCAAAGGAAAACAGGTTTTCAGAAACCAAAGAATTCACAGATGTTGTATATTTGTAAAATGCCTATGTTTAAGACAGAGCGATTGGTAGCCATGACAGAGAGATGTCCGTGCTCTGCCACGGCAAACAACCTGAGCATATCCAACGTGGCTCGTCTCCTCTCAGCATTCAGGGCTCTTCAACAAGCTGTTCTAACTGCCCTTCCCAGTTTCTCTCACCCCATTTGACCCCTGGCCCCTTCAATTCTACTCATTCTTCAGACACCAGGTGAAATTTCTTTTCCCCCAAGAAGTGTCCCGTAGGCCTAAAAAACAAACCTCCGTCCCATCAGTTCAGTTCAGTCTCTCAGTCGTGTCCAACTCTTTCTGATCCCATGGACTGCAGCACACCAAGCCTCCCTGTCGATCACCAACTCACGGAGTTTACTCAAACTCATGTCCATGGAGTCAGTGATGCCACCCAAGCATCTCATCCTCTGTCGTCCCCTTCTCTTCCCGCCTTCAATCTTTCCCAGCATCAGGGTCTTTTCCAATGAGTCAGTTCTTCACATCAAGTGGCCAAAGTATTGGAGTTTCAGCTTCAACATCAGTCCTTCCAAGGACTATTCAGGACTGATCTCCTTTAGGATGGACTGGTTGGATCTCCTTGCAGTCCAAGGGACTCTCAAGAGTCTTCTCCAACACCACAGTTCAAAAGCATCAATTCTTTGATGCTCAGCGTTCTTTATAGTCCAACTCTCACATCCATACATGACTACTGGAAAAACCATAGCCTTGACTAGATGGACATTTGTTGACAAAGTAATGTCTCTTCTTTTTATATGCTGTCTAGGTTGGTCAGGCTTTTCTTCCAAGGAGCAAGCGTCTTTTAATTTCATGGCTGCAATCACCATCTGTAGTGATTTTGGACTGCCCCCAAAATAAAGTCTGTCACTGTTTCCACTGTTTCCTCATATATTTGCCATGAGGTGATGGGACTGGATGCCATGATCTTAGTTTTCTGAATGCTGAGCTTTAAGCCAACTTTTTCGCTGTCCTCTTTCACTTTCATCAAGAGACTCTTTAGTTCTTCGCTTTCTGCCATAAGGGTGGTGTCATCTGCATATCTGAGGTTATTGATGTTTCTCCCGGCAATCTTGATTCCAGCTTGTGCTTCTTCCAGCCCACCATTTCTCATGATGTACTCTGCATATAAGTTAAACAAGCAAGGTAATAATATACAGCCTTGATGTACTCTTTTTCCTATTTGGAACCAGTCTGTTGTTCTATGTCCGTTCTAACTGTTGCTTTCTGACCTGCATACAGATTTCTCAAGAGGCAGGTCAGGTGGTCTGGTATTCTCATCTCTTTCAAGATTTTCCAGTTTATTGTGATCCACACAGTCAAAGGCTTTGGCATAGTCAATAAAGCAGAAATAGATTTTTTTTGGAACTCTCTCACTTTTTCGATGATCCAGTAGATGTTGGCAATTTGATGTCTGGTTCCTCTGCCTTTTCTAAAACCAGTTTGAACAACTGGAAGTTCACGGTTCACATATTGTTGAAGCCTGGCTTAGAGAATTTTGAGCATTTCTTTACTAGCATGTGAGATGAGTGCCATTGTGTAGTAGTTTGAGCATTCTTTGGCATTGCCTTTCTTTGGGATTGGAATGAAAACTAAACTTTTCCAGTCCTGTGGCCACTGCTGCATTTTCCAAATTTGCTGGCATATTGAGTGTAGCACTTTCACAGCATCATCTTTTAGGATTTGAAATAGCTCAACTGGAATTCCATCACCTCCATTAGCTTTGTTCATAGTAATGCTTCCTAAGGCCCACTTGACTTCACATTCCAAGATGTCTGGCTCTAAGTGAGTGATCACACCATTGTGATTATCTGGGTCATGAAGATCTTTTTTGTTAGTTCTTCTGTGTATTTTTGCAACCTCTTCTTAATATCTTCTGCTTCTGTTAGGTCCATACCATTTCTGTCCTTTATTTAGCCCATCTTTCCATCATAGCCCTGTAATAATTATCACCCTGCGTGCCCTAATAGGCTGTTGGTTTGGACATCTCCTCACCTAGACTGTCAACTCCAAAAAGCTGGGCTGTCCTGAATCCCACCCACCAGACCCCAAGTGCCTGGGGTGCTAGGCATTTCATAGAGAACTACTGAATTGAAATGCAATCTGGGCCATGAGACAAATCAAGTAATTTTAAGGTAAAGAAACTTTTTAGAGATAACAATTTTTTTTTTGCTGAATCAATCAATCATTATGGATATGTGAGAAGTGTGTCTATGCTTAGAGGTGTGTGTGTGTGTGTGTGTGTGTTTGTGTGTATTGCGAAGATAGGAACTTCAAGAAAATAAGAGGAAAGGGAGAAAGTGTGAGATGGATCTCAGTCCTCTTTATGGGTCTGTGTTGCCACACACAATATTTTATTCTGCTGTGATATCACCAACTATCTTTGTAGAATCCCCGCCTCCCCCTCACCAGATTGCAGACACCTAGAAGGTTGGAATTACACTTCTTTGATCATTGTCCATAGTGCAGTAGCAGATCAGGGTGAGGACAATAGCAAAAAAGGGATATTTTTTGCCTATATTTTCACATTCTCAGAATAGAAGTTTGGAATCACATAGGAAAAAACTGGTTTGACAGCTCTATTTCTATGGCCGTCACAACAATTTAGGCCCTGCATTCAATATGATTTCTAGAAAATATTGCATAAATAGAGTAGTTCCATGATAAATATCAAATAAGTTAGGGTAATTTGGTGAGGTAAATGAGATAAGGAAGGTTGTGAGCTCCATACAATACCTGAAACATAGTAGATACTGAACAAATGTTTATTCATCCCTGCTATTTAATTATTTGTGTTACAGCCTACCACCTTGCCAGCATCACATATGAGCTCCAAGGGTCGTAGGAATCCAGTGTTAAAACAAGAGTCCATAAAGAAGATTGAGCATCAAAGAATTGATACTTTCAAACTGTGGTGTTGGAGAAGACTCTTGAGAGTCCCTTGGACAGCAAAGAGATCAAATCAGTCCATCCTAAAGGAAATCAAGCCTGAATATTCCTTGGAAGGACTGATGCTGAAGCTGAAGCTCCAATACTTTGGCCACTTGATGTGAAGAGCCAACTCATTGGAAAGGACCCTGATGCTGGGAAAGTTTGAGGGTTAGGAGAAGAAGGGGGCGACAGAGAATCAGATAGTTAGCATCACCAATTCAATGAACATGACTTTGAGCAAACTCTGGGAGATGGTGAAGGACAGAAAAGTCTCATTGCTGCAGTCCATGAGGTTGCAAAGAGTTGGACACAATTTAGTGACTGAACAATGAACAACTACAACACCAGGAGCTTTTAAAAGGTGGTTACTTGGAACGTCTTAGCAATGCAAAGTCTTGGTCCACCCCAGACCTACTGAATCAGAAAACTTTGAAGGGCACAGCCATCCATGTTTAAGCAGGTTCTCCATTAGACTCTACACAGTGTAAGGTTGAGAACCACTGCTCTACACAAATGGGGGAACATCCATTTAAAACAGAGCCAAGTAATCTGGAGGGCAATCTGAAAGGTATGGAAAGAACCACCTTCTCTAATTTCTTGCTGCTTAAAGTGTGATTCCTGGACCAGCATCCTCACATTACCCAGGATTACATATTAGAAATGCTGGACTTCAGGCCCCATCTCAGACCTACTGAATCAGAAACTGCAGTTTAACAATATTCTCAGGTGCTTATTAGAAATGCTGGACTTCAGGCCCCATCTCAGACCTACTGAATCAGAAACTGCATTTTAACAATATTCTCAGGTGATTGCTATGTATTTTAAGCACATGAAGAACTGGTCTAATGAATATTCTGAGTAGCAGAAGTTGAACTATGAAAAGGAAGAAAAATACAAAAGTAAAAATTGCATCCAAAAATGAAACAAAAATCTCCAATGTCTACGAGAGACACTGGGTGGTAGTGTAGGAAGTAATGAGCATTTATTTTATCACAAGCCGTATCTCCAATTAAATTTTACATTATCTATTTAAGTCAGTTATTTGGTGTGTAACAGGGGGACCCCATAGCATTTTAACCTTGCTTTCCAACAAGAGAATAAGATGGAAGCATCAGAACAAGTAGACCACATTTTAAAGCCCAAGACAAGTGAAATGAATCTACTGAGTATTCTGTAGCTGGGAAATGTAAACACTGCAGGTGAGTTTTTAAATTCTTCATCTTTTGTCCCACATTCCTACATACATGCAGCATTTTTCACATATTTAACAAGTAATACTTTTATCACCACGATTTTGCTATTGATTGCTTCTTTAACAACAAAATGCATCACAAACAAAAATGAATGAAGCTGTCTGAGGAGAAAATTCCATAGTAGCTTTACTGTCAATGCCCATCATAAATAACCATGACATCATAGGAGCCTTATCTACGGGTTGCCGCTACTGATCGATGGCATCACTCTAGTGGTGTAAATAGCTTCTAATGTCCCATCTTCCACCTTCAAATAGGCTCTGATTATTTATGATAGCTGTTAGGTTACAAGTCTGAGCTGTGGTTTGGATTTATTTTCTACTTATAGCTGCTGTGGATTTCAAGTTAGATAGGATTATTTTTTAGTTAAGATGATGAACTGAGATAGAACTGTCATGGAGCGAGGTACACCATCATCTCGTCTCGTTGGTGTCACCATTTGACTATGAATTCACAGTGCCAGATTGCCTTCAGCATTATCATTGTCAACCAAAAAATATTAAAAGATAGCAGTTAATCACTGGTTGTTATGAGAAAGGGAAAACAAAAAAGCACCAAGTGCAGCTTTCTACACAATTAAACAGTTTTAAAACACTGTTACCCTTTTGTTACTAAATTGTGAAGAAGCATATCATCTGCACTGTGTATATTTTACAATAATGAAGGTGTTTCAACTTGAATGTGACAGCTAGAGATGATTTAGGAGGTAAAAGGAAATCCATCACCTCTCGTGCAAGGTATTCTTCATAATCATAAGAGAGACTGACAGGTAACTTGGGCAAGAATACAGTTTTTGCAGAGAGAAATAGGAATGAGCCATGTCTACATGAAACAGGCAGGTGAAACCAAAAACAAACAAAAAAAATCCGCCAATTAGCCAGACATTTTGTCCATATGATGACAAAAATTGGAATTATTCTGAGCATTAGAGAGACATAGTAAGTTATCAAAAATATTATGAATGAGATCAGAATGAAAGACCATATTTTCACTTTTCAGTTTTTATCATTATGTAAATTAAAGATTTTTCTTTTGAATTTTCACTTTTCTTAGGATTTGACCAACTAATTATTCAAATACCTCTACTTTAAGTCATTGTCTCTCACTGAGAAAATTATGCTACAAATAGAAGTTCTCAAAAAACAAAGGAAAAGGTTTTCACCATGCAAAACAGTATATGGTGAACACCCTAGAGCTATATTCTTTATGTGTTTTTCCAAGAAGAGTTTAAAAGTAAATTCAATAATTATGAGACTATTTTTAAAATCTCATATTGCAATATTTATCCCATATATTTTATGATTTATCAGTTAGCCAAGCTTCTAATAAATAAATAATATTTAAACATTGGTTATGGTAAAATTTTCTTTCTTACTAAATTTTGGATTAATTCATACAATTTTTAATTATACACAAAATAACTGCTGTAGTTGGCATTTTTAATTGTTTTTAATCTGTATTAAGAAAACAATTGGAAATCAGTTTGCCCCTTACAACATTTTGCAAACATATTAATGGTAAGAGTATACCTAAAGTTAATCACTGCAATGAAAAGTAACCACCTATTAAAAAATGCCCTAACTCTACCAAATTATGAATTATTACTATAAGCAATCCATATTTCCATATTACTTATTGAATTTTCACCTGGGCAACTGCACATTGTTTTATAGTTACTTTGAGGATTACTCTATATATTTAAACATATATATTTTTTAAATGGGAAATACACAGATTCTAATGGTAATAAACAACTGCTTGATGATATTTAAATAAAAACAGAGGGTTCCCCTCCAATAATTGTGCCCTTATATGAATATTGTGATAATTATTTAAAGCCAGACTATTTCCCTTTCTAATGATAGTCATTTACATATTCCTTCCCAATATGCTGTGCACTGTTAAGTCTTCAGTAAACTGAAACTCTCAGTAGAAAGTGGGAATGTGGCCACGAGGAGCTGACAATAGCTGTTTTGTCACATCTAGACCCTGGTACTTGCTCAGGAAGTGGGGACTGGCCCAGCCGGCTGATGCCAGGGGAGGATGATTTATTGCCTGGTGTCCTCAGTGGCAACTGGACCTTTTCCCACTGTCACTCACAACTTGCAAAGATTGTACCCTAAAGAAGAGGTTCCCCTCCATTCTAAAGAGATTACAATGCTTGTCATAAAGTGTCTTTTAGCAGAGGGAAACGGGTATGAAAATGGGCAAAGAAAGGGAACAATCAGAAGAGGAGAGAAGATGGATGTTCTGTAACCTTTTCTCAGAGACCCGTTTCCTCTACTTTTTCTCCTGTCTTTAGCAGGTTTTTGTCTTCGTTGATGACAATGCGTAATAGCCTGATAAATTGATTTTGTGAGCCCTTTTTCTCATCTCTTGAGAAGATACTAACTCGTTGGGACTTCAGAGGGCTCGCAGAGGCAGGAGACAACAATTAGTTTGTTGAAGATGTCAGAAAGTAGCTTCAGAGTTTTGCCAGGAGAAATCCTTACTGACAGATCGGTGCTGACAACGTTGGCAGCTGCCTGAGAAGGGCAGCAAGCAGCTCCAGCATCTTAGGGTCCAGGGAGGAGGGCTGCCGCACATTAACTCCACACTCAGGCTCTGTCCTCAGAGCTATGAATTCCCCCTGACTCACCAGAATTAAAAAGGGATGTTGTATTACCAAAAATAAATGAAGTCTAAGAGCTGGATTCTACAAAAAAACATTTGTTAAATTTCTTCTTTAATAGCTAAACAAACAGAAAATTAAATCTTAGTGCTGCTGTTCATTTAAATTTAAATCAGTGCCTAAACAAATCGCTGTAACCATTTTCAAAACCTTTCATGTACTGTGCAATTTCAAATTTATTTTCCCATATGTAAAAATATATGCTGCTTGGCACTCAACTCTTTAGAACATATTAATTTCAATAAATCTCTTTAAGGGACCAACTGACATATGTTAAAGAGATAAAATACTCTGGTCTGAACACACTTCAATTAGTAAGCACTTTGCAGTACCATCCTTGAAATTATTAAACACTATTAACATTCAAATTTACTGCCTAAAACCTTTGCTTTAAAGTTACCAAATGAGAGACTCAAAGTGCTGCTTTTCTAATATAAAATAACCTAACTTTTCTAACTTGAAGACATAAAATTGGCAATTTCTTGGTTTTATGTTAGTTTCAAAACTTTAAAACTAATATAAAAATCTCATTACATTTTGGTAAGTGTTATAAATATTACAGTGTTATAAATATTTCCTTTTTGGCATGAAAAAATCAAAGGATTGATCTTTGCAATGCATGAAAGCAAAATTTCACATTTTGGTAGGCTTGTGACTATTTATATTTCAAGCCACATAATTTGGAATACTATACTCTGTATGTGTAAATGTGTCTATAGCATGTTGATTACATATGCATGTTTTTTATAAAATTATCACATTAGACTTAATGTCCTAGAAGCTGTAATATAGCAAGATATTTTTCCAGGCATTTAATCTCTCAGAATGTTTCCCAGATAAACACTGAGCTAAACATAAAACGATATTTTGATGAAAGCTACATCAACCACTGAGTGTTTCTCATATTTCTGACAAAAAAGTATGAGGTACCCAAGTTAGACAAATGCTGGGAGACGTAAATGGGGTAAGCTTACATATTCTGCAATGAAGAGTTCCAGGGAAAACCCTGAGAGTAAAGAAAGCCTGAATTTTAGACTTTGTTTTGCCACCAACTAGCCAATGACCTTGAATCTCTCTGGGTCCATTTTCCTCATCAGTAAAACAAAGGATTAATCGGGATGATCTCTCAAAGGACCCTTTCTAGAGAGCTAAAATTACAAAACCACTATCTATAGTTTGAAACCACTGACTTTGCATGGTCCCTTCAGCATAATTGATGAGTTTAGCCAGAATGAATTGTCTCAAAGACGAAAACCACTGCATGTGTGCATGACCAATGTCACTTTCTAAAATTTGAGGAGCAATTATACAGATTTGGGAGCACTCAGTTTTTGATTTCTGGTGGATATTCTTCCTGTCAACTTTTGGCCCCTTCACCTGATTGAAGGATGAATGGAAGAAAAGCAAGAGAGGTGACACTCATATCACAGACTACCGCTGATCTGCCACACAATAAAACCTGGTGGGAATAAAGTGAGAATTTGGAACTGAAATCCGATGGAGGGGTTCATCTACAGTGTATCCCTGTGACTACTGCTAATATTATCACAGTATTAATACGGTTGTTAGGGAATGAAAGCATTGAACAGTTAATGTTAATGCCACAGAAATAAATTATGTAGTCAAATTGTTCATTAAATGCATTAATCCAGTTGTAAGGGACCTGCATCATAGCAATAATTGCACTGTCATTTCAAAGCTTTTAAAAGCAAATCAATCCAAATTATATCAACTTGACTTATACCTTCCCAGCAGCAGTGCTTTAGTACTGAATCACAAATAGATGATAAAAGACACCTTCTGATGTATTTGTAAAGCAGTTTGAAAGCCTTTTGCATTTTTGGCCAAATTGAGGGTTTAAGGATCAGGAAGAAAAAAAAACATCATGGCACAACAGGTTTGACCCGAGTTTTTCCCATTTTACTTTCTAAACCAAACTATACAATTCACTCACTTTCCATAACTTCATAATATTTGTCACAAATATTGCAATAGATAAAACCAGCACTTCAATCACAACAGTGAACAGAGTTCTACCGGGTAACAAAAACTCCTCGGCACAACAGGAGACTTTTAAAATTCAAGCACTCTAAACTTAGCAGCCCCCCTGAGAGCCACAAATTGAGAGAGATTAATTCTGTGCCCCTGCACCCCTCATTACCAGGAGAGCTGAAGTAGGTCAAATGCAAGTTAATCTCCTGAATTCCACTTTTGCACATGGATGTTAGGCCAGCCATTACTGTGGACTGGCTAATGTCTTTAAGCTGCATGCATGCAAAATTAATAAACAGGGTGCCCAGCCAATATGAAATATAAATACAAGGAAATGCCTTGAAGTGAATGTAGGTAATGACATTGCACCATATAGTAATTAAGGAAACATATGCACACATGTTAGTCCTAGCCTATCTTGAACCAACATGGAAGAAAACAGTGAAAACCAATTGCCCAAGTGCTGAATTTTCCCTTAATAAACCATAACACAGAGATGAAAAAATGTTAGTCAATCTAAATAGCTAGAAAACTTCAAATGTGATCTGCCTCTACCCACCTTCTGAAAGGGCAAGACAAATTGCTCATGTGGAGGGGGATAAAGTTTTAAGCGAAGCAAGACTGCCATCACTCTGTGAAGGTACAATGTTTTCCATTCTTTAGGGGAGGAAAAAAAAAAAAAACAGACATACACGTCATGTCAGCACTAAGCTAGTAAAATCAGAACTCTGCTTGTCCAGAAGGCCTCATAACAACCTAATTGCCTTACCTCTCTCAGCCTGCAGCCGGGTCAGCCTACTTCTCTTCTATTTTCATTATTGACTGCATATTTTCAGGAGTGATAAATGCTGTAATTTCTTTGTAAAATTAAATGAACCATTATCTTGCATTTTGGAGAGCTCTATTTCATTTTGCAAATGCTTTCACATTCTAACTTATTCCATATTATTTTCACAATAACCCAAGGTTGAATTAAATAAGAAATATTATCCTGGGTACAATAGTGGGAAATTAATTAAATTATCAAATGAATAACCAGAGGATCTGATTCCTACTCCTATCTCTGTCACTAACTGGTTTCATGGTCATGGAAAAGTAATTTCATCTTAACAAGAACAGCAGAAAAAAAAAAAAAAGTTCACTTAAATGACAGTTCAAGGAATAAAATAATGCAAATGGCCCTTAACTACTTGGAAAAAAATGTTTAACCTCACTTTCAGAAAAAGAGAAATATACACTAAAAGTACAATGAATGTCAACTTTTACTTATGATTGGAAAAATTAAGATGATTTAGATATATACTAGGTTGATGTGTAAGTATGGGCAAATGGGAACTTTCATACACTGTTGTTGGGAAGGTTGGTTAGTATAGCTATGGAAAATTGGCAAAACCTGAAATAATTATAAATGCATGTACCCTTTGACTCATCTAATTCACTTCTAGGAATTTATTTCTGTCGATATTCTTCCACAGCTCCCAAATGTTCCATGTACAAAGTTATTCATTTAACATTGTTTGAAATAGTAAATAGTAATACCACTAAATTACAGTATACACATTCAACAGAATACTATACAACAGGGACTTCCCTAGTGGTCCAGTGGCTAGGACGCCGCCCTTTCATTGAAGGGGTCACTGGTTCGATTACTGGTTGGGAGACTAAGATCCCACAGGCTGTATAACCAACCAAAAAAAAAAAAAAAGGGACTTTTTAAAAAGAATACTATACAACAAATAAAGAATGAACAGGTTCTTTATATATTGATATAGGATAATCCACAAGAAAAACAATATAATAGAGTGGAAAAAAAAAAGCAAGCTGCAGAATGGTGTATTTAGTGTACTTGTGCTCAGTCACTTCAGTTGTGTCCAACTCTTTGCAACACCATGAACTGTAGCCCACCAGGTTCCTCTGTCCATGGGATTCTCCAGGCAAGAATACTGGAGTGGGTTGCCATTCCCTGCTCCAGAGTCTTCCCAATCCAGGGATTGAACCCAGGTCTCTTATGTCTCCTGCATTGGCAAGCGGGTTATTTACCATTAGCACCACCTGGGAAGTATAATACTTGTGTAAAAGAGAAAAACAAAGAATAACCATTTGCCTCTATATGCATATTATACTTCCAGCAAGATACTAAAAAAAAAATTGGTTGTGCCTCTGGGAGGAAGATGAGATGATAGGAGATGGGTGTGTTTAGTCAATTAAATAGATATTTTAAAGGATTAAGTAGTTATTTATATACCCATGTAAATATAAACAGGTGGATAGATCGATATATAGACATAGGGGAAGATCCACAAAATATTACTACAAAAATAAAGCAGACAAATGAATGTATAGGTACACTTTGCACAAAAGATTTCTGTCTACAAACATACAATGCATGTGTTTATGTGTATACACATAGGTTTTCATGTAAATGCTTTAGAATGATATATAAGAAATTGTTGAAACCGAGAAGAAACATGATGTGCTTAAGCACTGCTTGAATTCTACTATGTATATGTCTGTCTTTCATAATTCAAATTAACTACAAATAAAAGAACAAGTAGGGAAGGGGATATTATTCAAATTAATTAAAAGATATACACAAGGTAAGTTATCTACCCTTAAATGGGATGAAGTGGCCCATAATAAAAGGATTCTATTCCTCCTACAGCCCCACTCTCCTTCACATATTGATGAGTCTACTGTGGAAAAAGAAATTTTCAGTTAGAAATTCTGTGTATGACAGACCCCTGAAAACACAAGAGCTCAGGGAATGGATTTGTCTGGTTCGCCACATAAACGCCCAATAAATACGTGTTGACTGACTGACAGGCCCAATTGCTAAGTATGCTACAGAATATGTGCAAAACAGCCTACTGAAGCAGTTTGCCATCTCATGAAGACATTTGATTCCAACAGGCTAGCACTTAATTGAAAAAATATGGGAAGGACAGGATGGCAAGACCATTCTACAAAGTCCTCTAAAAATGGATGATTATTTCTCTCTGCTTATCTACAGGGCATCTTCCCTGAGAGACACTAACCCTCACACACACACACACACACACACACACACACACACACACACAAAATCATTTCTACCAACAGAAATAATTCTTTTTCACATGTTTTGCCAAAATTCCCCAAGAAAGCCATGATAGGTGATGTGAAAAGGAAGAAAGATGGGAATAATGCAGGTCTCTGTGCATACTTGTCTGCATAAGGACCCGATGAGGTGAATGCCCCTAGAAAAATTATGATGTTTGATCCACTGAAGTAGAGAGAGGCTGTTTCTGGGTGTGGAGTGTGAAAAACAGTCTCACTACTTTATAGTCACACCTCATAACATAATCCTGTAACACCTACTGACCCAAGATCTCCAAGAAAGGGATAGTGTTAATTCTATTGCACTTATGGGAAATTTGAGGAATACGCAGCCAAGATCCGCCAGCCCCAAGGTTCTTACTCCTAGCCTGAACCGTGATCTTGCCTTACATATCTGAGGATGAGTAGAATATACTCACATCTTTTCATTAGATTCTGTCTTGTTCTTCTTTGGGGACTAAGAAAACAAAGCTGTCCTTTTACCATGAATGTCATCAACTATGAATGCCATTGTTATTCTTTATTTCACAGAATAAGTAAACACCCTATAAGTGAGATTCCCTTGCAGATATCTGCAAGTTAAAAATTAATATTTCAACTCAAATTTAATAGCTTCTCTATATTTATGGCTAAGATCTTTTCTTTGCAATCATTTCAAACATTACGTTTCTTCTTTAAAAGATCTTAGTCCAATAATTATGCAGACCAGAACAAACGTTTCAAATGGATGGAGTCATTACTCACTATACACTGCTGTTTAAGTCTCCCTCCCCTCTCCTTCTCTCTGTGTCATATTTGGAGTATTTTTATTTTTCAAACATTGAATCGTTTTACTGCTTGCTCAGTTAAGGCTATGATTGGCTGTTAACCACTTCTCTATAGACTTCAGGAGACTGAGAAACAGTAGAATTGCACTTTTTTTACATCAATATAAAGTCATGTTCCACCCCTACTCCCCCTCCTTTGCCCCCTTCCCAGCTCCTCCATGAATGCGTTTTTCTCCCTCACTTCTTAGACGCATTTGGTAACAATCAGGCTTTTATTTTAAGGAGCCCTAAGATAAGGTATCTGTGAGCGCCACACTTGGAGTAATTGATCACATTTGTTTCCTGTTCGTAGGTTAGACTCCTCACTCTTGCTCTTTTAAAAAAAAAAAAAAAGGAAAAAAAAAGCTTGGCATGTTTCTCATTACCCTCTGCCTTGTTAGCCTCGTAGAAATTTTCTACTGTGGAGAGTGAAAACAGGACGATACTATTACAAACCCCATCTAGTTGGTGACAGCAGCCCTTCTCTTTCTTTGGGAACCTCTGGCCACCTCACGCTTTAGCCGGGAGCCCTCCTACAGACACACAGGTATGCACGCCTATAACTGAGGGAGAGGTCCCCTGACATCCGCGTGGTGTCTGCATGTTTAATTTTCACACTGTGCTGATTCATACCGGTCCCCAGGATGACAACATTGTTATCATATGACTCAAACCACCCCACCTCATTTCATTTGGAAATGTTAGCTCAGGTTCAATAAGCATCAGCTGCCAATTCTGTAAAAGAAGACCTATATCTTTTCCATTTATGCTTTCCAGATAAATTGTAATCAGTAGTATTTTATTGACCCTGTCAGGTGGGGCTTAATTTCAGATATTGTCTAAGGAGAGAAAAATGCAGAAATCTGAACAATCAAGTTCCCTCTTTTGCGTCCATGGGCCAACGAATTAGAAGACAGGTCTCAGTCATTTTCTTAACAAAGCAAAAATGCTCATAACTCAGTATAAAATGAAAAGACAGACCTGCCTTTTGCTTCCTTTTTTAGGACTGAGAGAAATATCAAAATAAACGATCTATCATGGCTAAAATTAATGTATTTACCTATAGCATGAATATTTATTTTTAAAATATGATAGATTCTAATAAAGTGATACACAGTTCATGCAAGAAATCTTATCCAATAATTCTTTACCTGAGTAGTACTCCTTGAACATTTAAAGTTTCAAGACTATCTCCTTTTTATTTGATCATGCCACACAGCATGCGGGATCTTAGTTCGGTCCCCAACCAGGGGTTGAACCTGTGCCCCTGCAACAGAAGTTAGGAGTCTTAACCACCAGACTCCCAGAGAAGTCTCAAGACTATCTTCTTAACAATTGCCAGCATGGTCGGTTGACTGATTTTGTGTTGTTTTCTTTTGTTTCATTATTCTAATGCTCACCATGCCTTGGCACCTTTCTATAAACAACAAAAGCAACATATCTTAAAATAACTCAAAATAAACTAAGATTCAAGAGGAGACTGGGAATCTGGCCTAAACCCTCCTCTGCAAAGTAGTTAGGTAACCTTGGGCAAGTTGCTGACCCTTCCTGACCCTCAGCGTCCTCATTTATGAGTGGGATGGGCCAAATGGCCTTCAAGAGCTCCCATTGTGGTAAATGACATTGACCTGAATCTCACTGTGAAAGACTGAGCCCTGGAGATCTTCTAAGGCGGTGTTGATACAGTAGCTGCTACTAAACACTTGAAATGTGACTAGTCTGAATGAAGGTGTGTTGTAAAATAGACACCAGATTTCAAAGACTTCAGTGCCAAAAAAGGTAAAATGTTTCAGTAATCATTCTTACATTGTTTTATGTTTTGAATAACGTTTCAGATACATTGGTTGAATTTGAGCAAACTCCTGGAGATAGTGGAGGATAGAGGAGATTGGTGTGCTGAAGTCCATGAGGTCGCCAAGAGTCAAACACAGCTAAGCAACTGAACAAGAACAACAAAAATCATATTATTAAACTGAATTAAACCTGGTTCTTTTTTACTTTTTATAAATGCAACTACAAAAACATTTAAATCACATATGAGACTTGTGTTATATTTCTACTGGACAATAATGTAGTAAGAGGCCCATGACTGTGTGTTTACGACAGACATAGGGTTAAAATGGAAAGAATCTGAACTATTTCATTTATTGGGTGTTTATAATAATAAAGAGCAATCACTTGTTCCTTGGATAAAAATACACAGGTCAAAGCCATACTGGAAGCACCCAAGCTACTCGATAAAGAAAGTTAAATGTTAAAAAGCCTGTTTCTTAAGATTACAGTACTAGTTGTCAACATATATAACTTAGTCAAAAATGCTCATAACTTAATGTTCTCAAACTCATAACTTAATGTTCTCATCTAACTAATCTGATTGATATTCCCAAACACCTGAATTCTTTGCTCATTAATCCCTCTACAACATTAGTAAAAAGTTAGAAATACACTAGTGAAAAATTATAGCTAACTAAATGATTATAAATGACCTTTGGTTTCTTAAGATAGATGTTTCCACTTTATCTTGAAAATCCCTTCATTTGAGAACGTTTGAAGTACTGTAATTAAAGACCAAATTTTTGCATATTTTTGTCAATGGTAAATACCTAGATAATTTAGAGTATTAAGAAAAAACTAAATTTTCATCCACATAAAAATGTATTCACATATGTATGATAGATATTTCAGTAAATAGCTATCATTTTGTGTTTAAAGTGACAAATCTGGGCTATAGTGTATTTATAAAATTGTCTTTCTAGAAGATACAGATACAGAATAAATGTTCATTATATTAACAGTGAAAACTAATCCTTAAAAGAAGCATTATCAATCCTACACTAAAGTAAATCCAGTTACTATGTGAAAGGAATAACCTGTAGCACATAGAAAAATTAGCAAGAAATTACGGTTACAGTGCTGGTAAATGTCATTTTCTCTCTCCAAGATTCAAATGTTTTCCTTATAAAAATATGCAATCTTGTTTTTACCAACCTCTTTTTCAACTCTTTGCATCTTTGTCCATTTCCAGAACCTGACACCTTGTCAACGATCACAGGTAAAAGCTTTTCAAGATCTTCTACTACTCTTGCCCTAATAAGGTCACTGACCTTTCAGGCTCAACTCCAGCCCACCCCCTTCTTCATTTCCTCTCCTATCATTAGTCTGAAATGGCATCAACTACCTCTCAATTTTCCTCATCCCTTCAATGCCCCACCTCTTTAGTCCAAATTCACCTAATTAGGAACTTAATTTCCTTTTTTCCCTGATTGAGGAATTGATAATGGACAGATCCCATTCATCTCTGAATCACAGAAAACTGCACTGATGATCTCTTATTTAGAAACGTCAAGCATTTATTCTAGAAACTGTTTTTTGGAGGCCAAGATTTTCCAAAGAGCATACTTTTCTAACTGTAGAACTAAGCAAACGTGTTGTATTCATTTTATCTTTAAAACTAAAATGGGAAGAAATGAATCATTCAAATCTGATAAACGTTACATTTATTTGATATTTATTTTTATATAGTCATAATTACTTACATTTAAAACAAGTAGATTGTCCTATAAGGTGGCAAATAATCAAGTTCTATTAATACTACAAAATTGCCAGACAGGATTTAAATAGATATATCACAAAAAGTTAATAACTCCTTGAAGCTGGTTATTTTTTAAAAAATTAAATAAAAAGAATTTTTTACACCAGCAATGATACATGTGAGCTAGATGTCTACAACCAAGTAAGAGTCACGTATTAAACTGACTATCTAGGTTGTCACCTAACTTTAATATGAAATTATCTCCTTGACTCTGATGGTGATAGTTTAACTGCAGAGTTTCCTACTTAACAATTCAAAGAACATACATAAAAATATTACTTGTGTTTTCTTCCCCCAAAGCATCCTATAACTTTCAGAAATGGTGGCAGAAGAAAAAGCAATCTAGCAATGTTATTCTACTACCCAACTCAAACTTTCAATGTCTAATTTCAAGTCCTACTCATTCAAGGAATGAAAATATCAACATCATTATAAACCATGGAACTGATCATCAAAATAAATAACAAAGACAAGTCAACTTCATTTCATCCAATAGGAATTTGAACCCTACAATACATTCTGCCATAGGGCATCAGCATAAACCATTTCACCAACTTTTATCTTATGACAAATCTACTCAATGCAGAAGAGAATTAGTGAAATAGGTTACTTGAGAAGAGAATGCAATTCCTTTAAAGGAAAAAAAAAGTCCCTTTCAAGCATATGTCTCACTGCTTCCTGCTTTCTTTGGTGGGCCATTGAACTGAATGAGGGTTAAAGCATTGCTATCTGGACCAAACCTGTACTAACATGATTCAGACTCTCCTGGCAAAAGGGAAGTTACTCTATTAATTTTAAATTTTTCCAAGAAGTCAAAATTTATTCTTGTAAAAATAAAAATTACCAAAACAATTTGTTGTTGAAGCATTGCTCATTTTCTTCCTCACTGAATGATTCACACTATAAAAGCCTATAGCATGTACAAAGGATTTGGCTATTTATAAGAGATAGCCATTGGTAAAATGACCTCAAATTCAGTTATCTGCAAAGAAAACAAATTCTAGGAAAATAAAGTAGAAAGTAAGAACAAAACAACTTTTAAAAGACAAAATTAAGAAACTACCTCACGAATTTCAGAAAAAATAATATTAAACTATTTTTGCCTGAAAATACAATTGCTAAATCAGAATAATCATTAATAATTAACAATAAATTAAATGAAAAATTTATGCTAGTGAAGACTAAAGAATCTGAATTCTGACTATCTTGGAGCCCTATTAGAAACATTTATAAATGGGGGAAAAAAAGGAGAGATCAGTTTTACACATTGCCATATTTTCATTTTCTCCATCTCCTGATGCTACTCCAAATTAATCCAAAATAAATAAATGTAAATAATTAGGTGAAATTCAGAATCTTCTTCACCAAGCAGCAGTATTACAAGATCATTCAAACCAGATATGTTATACAGCTGAAATATTAGCTAGAAAGGGAAAGAAGAATTAAAAAATTAAAATCAAATAATGTCTTCTAAACATGTGAAAGATAAGCTTATCTTACATATTAATATTTGTAAAAGATATTACAGATTAATATCTTACATATTAATCTTAAGAACTTGTATTTATACAAAACAATTACTATTCTGACACAGAACTTCATATTATCAATATAAATTCTATAAATGAACATATTGGTAAAGCCGGTTGGAATTTATTACAATAAGACTATAAAATTTTTTCTCAAAATATTCAAATGATACAGCATTTCACACTAGTCTTCTAATAATAACCAGGATACGTTTTTTTTCTAATATACTGGACAAGTTTTAAGTGTGTTAAGCAAATGAGAGAATATTTGCTCCATTCTTCTACAGCTAACTGGTAGATTTCACATAGCTGAAATCTTTTATCACTTCTTTCCTTTCTACTATGTAAACCTACTTAATGTTATTATATAATGACCTGAGTAATGAAATCCTGAAGATTTTCCATTGAGAGTGGAATGAATCCCAATGTACTGAGAGTTTTTTTTAAATGAATAATGTTAGGAAAAAAATTAAAAGATGTTATAGCATTTAAAATCCGAATACCAAAAATATCAAGCCTAGTAAATAAGATCATATTCACTACATGTTTTTGACACTCACACTGCCAGTAATCCCAGAAAGATTTGCCATCTCCCTACTCTGCCCAAGGATGTATTAACTCTCCAAAACCTCATGCCTAGCAATTTTCCCCCTTATTCCAAACAACTGATCATTACTTCTCCTCTAAAGTTGCCAGAAATTCCTCACTGCCTATAAAGCTTAATTTACTAATTCATAATATTTCCATATTTATGTATTAAGCTACTTTCACAAGACACAAAAGAATATATTTTCCAAAAATTGGCAGTTTCTGTTTCTCTTTTTTTAGTTTAGTATGGCTGTATTATCCCCATGTTAAATCCTAGCCTGGCCTTTAACTTTATCTTGGAAATACTATATAGCTGTACCCTTAGGAAATGTGTGCAAAATTTAAAAGAATTCATGTTTTATGGCTAAATCCTAGAAGACTGAGAAGAGGTAGAATGCCAGGAATGTTGCTAGAGTCTCAGAACGTCAGGCCAAGTGAATGGTCGCCATGAAAATACAGCTGTACATGTTTGCGTGGGCATATATTTGTTCAGTTTTCTCTACCCTTCCCGAGCTGGGGCTTCAGCTTTAGGTCATTCTGCAAACAAGCCCCAGGAGACACACAATTACACTCCCCTGGAGACTGACCCCTTAGAGTGCCCACCTGTAGCCAAACACAGATAGCATCCCGGAGCAATGAATTAGCACTCTAAGCTGATTAGAGCAGCTCGGCACAACTCTATTTTATTGACACAATGAAGAGAGGACAGAAAAGGGCCTGAAATGAGAAAATCATTTCCATGCTGACTGAATTAAAACAACAAAAGAGCTCCTTGCAGTTGCAGCATTCAATTTGTCGGGAAAAAAGGAAGCCACTTAATGGCTCACAATAGATCTGAGCAGACAGATGAAATTTAAAACTTCAGCATGAGTGCGATTAGCAGCGCAACATATTCTAAATCATTTCCTCCATATGCATAATTTCGTTTGATTATTGAGTTCTGAGTTTTACAAAAACACTAGGCTAGATATTATCTTCAAAATGTCTTGACTTTTCATTTTTCAAAATCACAGACGGGTTTCTCATTGTATGGTAATGTCTTCTGGTGACAATATAAATCGAACAAAACAAGCGTGGTTCGTGTTTTCCTTTCACCTTTAATTTCCAAAAATGAATGTATAAACAGAGGTTAATTTGTGGGAACTAGGATTGCAAAGTAATCTTCTACCAAATAATTTACAATTTGAAGCCAAATAAATTATATGCAACAGGAGCCCTTCCACATGGGGTAAAAGGCAAACAATTATTGCACCCAGAGGCTGCAAATAAACTCCACTGTGTTAAACTCCACTGTGTCCAAATTGATGTCTTCCTTAATATAAAAAATATCATTCATAGCATTAAGAGCAATATAGTTAAGACTAGTTTCCAAATGTCTGTTCTTTTTTTAATATTGCTCAATCAACTATTGTTTTGCTTGTTCTGACTTCTAAACTCTTGAGTTGAATCTGAAATGGATGTCAAAAATGATCATTTAATAAGAAACATTTATCTTTAGATATAAACATGTTACATCACTGAAAATGCTCTAGAATTCCTCTTTACTGTATTTCTTTTATTTTCCAAACTTACAAGAAAAATCTAAATGTCTAAAACCATAATGGAAAACATAATTGATTTTCATGAACAGGTCGAATGTTTGTTGTCAATGGAGATTTTTCTCTTGCCAGTGTTAACTTTTGGGGTTTAAAAATTAAAAGAATGGGAGCAAAGATCTTAGTCTTTGATTAAGCTCACATTTTCATTTTCCACAACGAAACCTCTGTTAAGAAAGGGTTTTTGGTTAAAGTGGTCCTTCAGATTTTTCACCTCTCATCTTGGCTCCTAATCCAAATGAAGAAAATTCACTCTTTCCGATCATGAAACATCCTTTGCCAAAGTGATGAGGTGCAGTGTAAGCCGAACAAAAAATTAAAAAACTGGTCAAAGGAGAAAAAAATGACTCGGAAATACTTTGGGATTAGATATTTGGGGTTCATTACTACTTAATTTGCTGAGTGAAATTTCCCTGGAGAAAAAGCCCAGGATAGTCTGAAGATGGCAAAGGCACAAGTGATCTCGCCGGCCGCTTCCACTCTCTTAACTAAATGAGGTAAGGGTTTTTTATATAAAGAGAAACTATAAAGCTTGTGGATATTTTAACAAAATCAACGTAGTGTAACTTTGCTGACAGCTTGTCACATTTCACTGACTGTCTGTCTGGGGTACCGTGATAACATCTGCATTCACTCAGTATGAGAGCTTAACATAAGACAAAAAAGTGGGCCCTGCCACAGACGGTTCCATGAGTCTGTCAGTTCTGACATGTCATCTGAATTTTTTGAATCACTAAACACTTTTGAGACTCTGGTACTTATTATCTTTCCTTAGTTTCTATGCTCGCTCAGCAATGCTGGAAAATGTAAAATTTGCAAGTAAGGTAGTGGACGTCCCAGGCTTTTTGTTGTCTAATCCGTAGGCCCTCATTCATGCTCACTGTTAATCTCTTAAGACATTATAAAACTGTTAGACAAAGAAATGTGAATACCTCTGCTTCTTGCAAGAATGGGAGGAAACCAAGGAAAATCGGGATCATGCTAAGCTATTCTTTTCACTATGAAAATGGTAACTTAAACCTGTTGCATCAAATTATCTATAATTCCCCATACTAAGGCAAATGTTTTTGAAGAATGAACAAGAGTAGTGTCACAGAAGGAGAAAAATGATCACAGAATTTTCAAAATCTGCCAAATTTGATGTCAACGGGGCATGGGGATCCTGATTGTTGAATTTCTCACTGTTTCTACTTTTCATGCCATGTTACATGGTGTGTGGTTAATATGCTTTTGTGAAAGCTCATAAAAAAAGTTTACCAATACTCACAAGTAATCATCAAATAGTTCAGATAATTTTGTTCTTTACTAGGAACGCTGGGAAAGCTAAAAGCTACCAAACAATAGCCTTAAAAATGTGGCTAAAACTCATTAAAATGCTACATATCACAGATTTTAATGAGTAATTTTGTCCTCAACGCTAGAAAACTTTACAGCATTGTTTCTGTAAAGCCTAAATATAAATGGATCCTTGGAGCCAGACAGAATGTTTTTATGAATCACATAAAACAGCCGAAGCTGCATTTTTATCTCCTTTTTGCAGTCATTCAGGACATTCAGCTAAAACTCCACGCATTTGTTCTCTAAGTAACCAAGAGTCAGGGAAGAGAGAATATTAAATTAAGAGGCAAATTTTCTTCTGGACCCCAAATACCTATTTCCCTTTTTCATAAGCACATGCTTAACACCTGCAAATAATTTAAGTATAGACAAGTGCCCCTGGAAGTGACTAACTACAGGTGTGTTCTCCACCTGCACCCTTGGAATGACTAACTGTCCCCCAGATGGTCAGATCCTGTGCAGATTTGCTCTGAAGGAAAGTGACACGTATTAGATGGATAACCAATTAATTAAACCAAAAGTATTCGGTAAGGACGGTGGGACTGACATTTGGCTTAGGGCAAGAAAAAAAATAAAAAGAAAACAAGGGGAAATAAAGAGGGAAAGAGGAAGAAAGACAAAGCAAGGGAAGAGGGGAGGGGAAAGAAAGCTAGCATGGGTCACACTGTCCTCCACTGCTGGGACACCAGGACATGCCTGTGGAGTTAACAAATCAATTAGTTAGTAATGAGCAAAAATAAGGATGCATTTTGGAGCCACATATTATCTTCTGCCTCCTCACAATGCTTTGTATAAATTCAAACTGAAAAACAATTTTCCATTGAAGTAAAACCCCTCCTAATGGAAAAACTGGGTCAACAACGCCTACACTGTCAACTCCTCTACTGTGAACACAAGATTTTGCGCCTAGTCCTCACTTCCTTCGGCATCTCATCATCTTGTAACTCTTTCAAGAGCGTCAACGTAGTGTCATTCGCCTGATGTTTAGTCTGTGCCTAAAATGTCAGCTGCTTATTATTTTTACATTCTGACACTAACGCAATGGCACTTCAGGATAAAGGGCAAGGTTTCTGACAATCTCAGTGATCAAAAAACTTGTATTAAATAGATGTTTTCGTTCTTCCTAAAAATACAGGGTCATTCATTTTTAAAAAACTAGATGGACCAGTTTTCATTACTACATAATTTTTTCTGACCTTTTTGTAATCTGCCTATGAGTGGCCCTGTATTAGACACTGTATTATTACTTCAAGGAGAATGTGCGTTGCCTAGAGCCACAGAAAATCACCTTTTCTTTATGCTAAACAGAAGCCCAATATAGTGGAAGGATTTAGAGATCTGGGACAAGAAGACAGAAAGGTAACTGTCCAAATGTAGTCTTTCTGCCTAAACTTCTAAACTCGGGAGTCTCACAAGGAGGAAGTATTTGGGGTCTAGACTAAAATGAACAGAAATCAATGTATGAGAGAATAAACACAGATAAAGGTTTTCATGAGACTAGAATAAAACTTATGAAAGCTATAAAGAGGCTGAAAACAATAGCAGTTTTCAAATGATGACAGATAAATTCACAGCTGACAAAGCCTCAGTGAGGGGCAACTGATGATGGAAATACCCCCTGATTTATGCTATATTTTCAATCTCGTCCATCTTGGGTAGTGAATTCTAATGGCATATTGTGCCATTTAGTGCTTCTTTTTCATCTTTTTTGCTGTAGTAGAATTAACTAATCCCCCAGCTCTATCCATGTCCATATCACATCACATCACAATTCTGACTTTCTTGACTTAAAAGTCCTAATATTTTAAGTGTTACTTTACCTGATTACAGTACCTTTCATCCTATCACACAGAAATATAAGGCAAAATGATGTTTTTTCTGAGGTGCTTAGCTGGACTATACACAGAAATTCAAACTCTTCAATCATACCTTACAACTGCATCTTAGACTCTCAGTGAGGTTCATGGAAGATTTGCAGAGCAGAAACTAAAGCCAACTGGAGATCCATGTCTCTATCAATCAGTTATGGTGGTTGAGTAAAGAATCAAACCTCAAATGAACACTTTTTGAGTCAAGTTCACCAAGTGACATTATATATATACCTCCCTCCTCACTATAATACCCTTCATAATGTTCCAGACAAATCAATGTTCAGGAGTCCATATGGAGCTGTGTAATTCAAATCATAACAACTCATGATTTCATCAAGTACTACTTTCTATATTTTTCAGTCTGGCTCATCTATAGGCAAACTCAACTATTCTTCAACCTTTATATTGCTGACAATACTCTTATAGAATTAACTTCCTCAAAGGAGAATTCCCATGCTTTGGAGGGTACAAGGAAAGCGAAAATACTCTTGTTAAAATCAAATTCACATCTGGTTTTCTTGAGATTACTGCCTTTCCCAAGTTAAAAAAAGAAAACAAAGTCCTAACTTCTTATTAAACCTTCCAATTAAGTCTATTACTAAATCCAGATTGTTCTCAGTGGAGGCCCCACATGAAAAAAGATCCTAGGATATAGCAGAGTTTGTATGAGGAAAGAATCATTAGTATATGCCAGTACATTTGTGCTGACAATTAAGTCCATGCTGTGGAAGTTAAAAGACATTAACATGAGGTTATAATAGTCAGGAGAACTGAAGGGAGAAGATAGCTGAGCTCCAGGGAAAAGGCCACTACCACTGATCCACCCTACAAGGCTTCCTTCAAGAAGTCTCTACCCATACCTGGACAAACTCAACTTTGGGCTATTGTTACTTTCAGCCGTAAATCCTCAACCAAATAATTCAAGTACCTGCCTCAAATGGGGCTTCTCAGGTGGCACCAGTGGTAAAGAACCCACCTGCCAATGAAGGAGACATAAGAGATGTGAGTTTGATCCCTGGGTTGGGAAGATCCCCTGGAAGAGGAAATGGCAATCCACTCCAGTATTCTTGCTGGAGAATCCCACGGACAGCGGAGCCTGACAGGCTATAGTCCATAGGGTCACAGACAGTCAGACACAACTGAGCAACGTAGCCTTCTAATATCCCATGAGTCAGAAAGCTTACCCCCAGTTTCCAAAAACACATATTTTGGTATTTCTTTGTGAGAAACAAACAAAGTTTTGTTGCTTCTTGCATTCAGAATGTTCAGAGGTAACAGTGAACAGTAATATTTTACATATGAGAAATTATACTGGGTCTTCTACAGAGTCTGATCTCCAAATTTTCTGTCCAGAAATTCTCAGGACCCCACTGACCTACCAGGTAAAATTTTACAAAAATTTAAGAATAAATAAATGACAATATTAAAAAATGTAATAAATAAATAACAATATACAAAAAGATTAGGATATGTATCTCCACTCATCTAAAACATCAATACTGCCATATAGTTAATATATTTAGTTATGACATTGTTCTCAGAGCCATTCTCACTTAATGAGGAATTCCACTGATGCCACAGGACCCAGGAAGAAAGCAAATTCAACAAGATGACTAGGGTTGTTATTTCCTATCAACAAGGTCAAAGTTTTGTGAATAGGCAGGGTATTCTCTCTTCATTTAAGATGAGACATTGCCACCTTAGCAAAAAGCGTGTTTGTTCTTGGGTTATTCAGAAAAGACACCACCACTGTCCTCATCAAAAAAGAGCATGAACTGGAATAAAAACACACCCAGATCTCCTGCAAATCCACAGAGGAGGTCAACCCGTCTGCAGAGAAAATCAGCCTCACTACTATCTAGATAAAACCTGAGGGGGCAGAGTTTGCAAGACATGGGAATGTTGAGGGCCAAGGAAGATTAGGAAGAATGAAGAGAAGAGAGTGCCCTTCAAAGGAAGAATACATCGAGACAGTTATGGTGAGGGGGGCTTAAAAGGTGAGCTCTTACCTCTCTCAACCCCACTCAACCAGGCTAGGAGAACATAAGTCCATCAGACAGGAAGTCAAAACTTCCTCCTCTGCACTGTTTAGAAATGCTAACTCAAGTCTTTAGTAAAAGAACCACTTAAACATCCATCAGCGTTTCAAACATGTCAGGTCTAGGAAGGTCACTTGGCCACACTAATCACAAAGGAGACCCCTTTTTCTGTGATGTGGTGGCTCTGCCAACCCGAAGAGCTCTAACTCCGAAGACTGAATTCCCCGATCTTTCTCTCACTAGAAGGGACCCCAACTTTTGAATGATTATGGTGATGATTATTAAAATCACTTGGCTTTGAAGCACTTACTACAGCACACCAAGCCCTACTTTAAGCCTTTACAATAATCTGCAATGTAACCATTACAAAAAAAAAAAAAAGTCCTACCAGGAAGATCCTATTGCTACTACCATTTTACAGATGAGGAAACTGAGACCAAAAGTGGTTTAGTACTTGTTCAAGGTCACAAAGTTAGTAAGTGGTAGAGAGTTTAAACCAAGTTCATTTGTCTTTAGACCCAGTGCCCTGGGCAGGTCCTATGTTACAGTGCCACCTTTTTTTAGAGACAAGCCCATGACATCTGTGTTCTATTGGAGAGGACCAAATGATATTTTTTAACAATGCCTTAGTATATAGTTGAGGCTGAACTAAGTCATACCCCAGGGACAGGATGAAATTTATACCTGTATCTTCTCAAAGATGTCTAGGTATAGAATTTTCTCTCTAACCAACTTACTTTCCCTTCAAAACAAGGCTTTGGTTTCAAGCTACTTTCATTATGAAAACATCAATTCCAAAAAGAGAAACACATATCAAACGTGCTTTGATTTCATGTTTACAAAACACTGCTTCAATACAAAAGAAATTGTTCAACAAGCATCTGTTTTCTACCTAATTTAACTTAATTTGTATCCTTCCCAGGGTGCATGGGCCCCCAGAGAAACAAAATCTCTAAAAGCTTAATGACATGGAGCACATCCACAAGGGTAAGAAGAAGTAAGGAGCGGGTGTCTGAGACAGCATTCAGAAACTCAAAGTCAGAGCTACTCTAGGCCTCAGAGAGACCTCGGAGGAGAAAGTCGGGTGACTTTTCCAGGTCCTAAATCCAAGTTGGGACAAGAACCTATGGTTCCAGGAACCCAGGTCAGTGTTCCTTCCGATATCTTGCAAGGCCTCACTGAAACACAAACCACTAGACAGATGACAAAGAAGCCAGCCAGGGAGCCACACCACATGAATGGGCAGATTGTGGAGGGAAGGGGGGTGGGGGGAAGGAGTCAGGGCTGAAGGATAATATGGTTTTACAGAAATCTCTTTGCAAGTAGATCCTGGGGTTCCCAACGTGCCTGCCCGAGAGAACAGCTGACAGACAGCAAGAACAAAGGCAAGGACACTCTCACAAAGGGAGATACAGGAGTCGCAGGGCTTCATGCATATCACTAATACACTTCATCAAGTCGAGACCAAGAATAACAGTGAGGAAAAGCCCACCCGACACAAGGGTCCCTTTATTCCTTGGGCTTTCCTGTTTCACACACACTTTACCTGATGAAATGTTAGAACTTTTGCTTCTATTTCTGCAGAATCCTTTTGATTTTTTTCCACATTCAACTAGCACATTTCCTAATTATTTAGCGTTCCTATTTTTTTTTTTTTTCCTGCAAAGTAATGCACTGTGCACACAGGGAACATATTTGGAAGTTAATGAAATCAGATGAAAATTGCCTAGATTAAAATGTCCCCATTTCTTCACTACAGTGTCTGCCACCTACTGTTCGGCCACAAAATACTGCAGCTCCTGCATCAATAAAACTTGGTATTAATATTCTCTGAGGTGGAAAGACTCGATTAGCCTTTCCCCACCCCCACTCCCCCTTCTCCTGTTCTTTGCTTCCAACTGCGTTGAGCTTTGGAACCTTCTGACAAATGGCCATTATTCTCTGGGCTGGTAAAAAATTTCTAAACTTTAGGGGAAATGTCGTTGGTCAAAAGCCCAAGGGAATTGGCTTGTTGAATTAAATGATAAATATATGCATTTAAGGTCATTAGAGACTTTATCTCCTGTGAAGGCTATATTTGTCAGATTGATATAATTTCTCTCAACTGAGTACTTAACTCCATCGGCCAACATTATTAGGATTATTCCTTTCCCTTTAAGTGGGAGACTTCTGGCGAACAGCACGTGTGTTCTTTCTGGTGCAGCTTCTTGAGCGATCAAGGCCCACCTTTGTTTCATTTCTTATGCAATTTTCACCTCTGACCCAAGAAATGAGTCCTGGGCTTCCTGAACTTTATTGCCTGTTAATAGACTGCTGGCTCTCTTTTCAGCAGTAATAGAAATGGTGGAGAGGCATTTCATTTAAGAGGCTGGCAGACTGCAGCCCGAAAGACAATGTCAGAATTAAAAGTCAGCCTGGCCAAGAAACAATATAAAGACCACGGTGACATGAAAGAGGAAGTTTTCCATATTCCATCCCAGATTGAACAGCCACTATATAAATAAGCACAGCATCCCAGATCTAATTATTTTCCCACCACACAATGGCAGATACCCTGAATGGTGCTAAGTGATTGATCTAGTAATTCATCTTCAACTTACACCTATCTCCATATTTTGTTTCTCCTCATTAAGCTGGAGACATCAGCGACAAACTTATGAAGTGGCAGTCCTTGGCTTCATAAAATACACACAGATGCTCATCAGAGGCTCTTTCCTGCCTGCTTCTCAGTGACACGTGTTTATAATTTTGTCTGTACTTCGTTTGCTGTGGTTTACTCTTAAGTACATCTGTTCAATTAAAATGGAAATGTGTGACATGGCCTGTACTCAGCAACTTTGGAGCTTGTTAATGAAACGTTCTAAGGTTCCTGCTTGTGCTCTTTATTTGCAAAAGAAAATGATTGAAAAGTACAAATAAAAATCCCCTTTAAAACACATACAAAGAAGTCAACTGTTTAGTTAATAGTTAGGAAAGGACATTATTACTGTATAAGAACATTTTTTTACATGAAAGGACATTATTAAAAATGATTTACTGCCTTGTGTTTAGAAACTTACATGAAAAGTCTGATAATATATTAAACTTGTTTATTACGACTTCATATAATTTTGAATAATTCTACTTTTTCCTTTGACAAGTGCAATAAACTCTACTGGTATAGACATAGGTTGATTATCACGAGTCAACTGTGTTGCTTAAAGAAACATGCCCAAACAATCAGCTTTTGACGGCTGCATCTCCAGTTATTTACACTCACCATCATGGTAATAACTCACCATTTCTATATTAATAAGGCAGTGAAATTTATTATGATGGTATTGAAAAGTTATTAAGTACTGCATCCCAAGTGACAAAGTACCACAGCACTGTCACTGTCCAAAAGCACTTGCCCATTCATCACCTGCCTTTCCAGATGGTCCTGCATCTTTATCGCTCCCAGGTTGGTGACATCACCTGTTCACCCACTCAAAATTGATGATGAAAGCAAACAGATCTATCTTACTTACATTTACCAAATCAATTTAATTTTTACAGGCTGTGGCTTGGTGACATATTGACTGTTTTCCTTAATGGCATCTACTGTATTTAATGCAAGGATGTCATCTTTGATTCCTGGCTTGCATAATGTGTCATTTCATAATAAATTTTTCTAACATATTTACTTAATGGAAAGAATTATGATTGCTTGTCAGTTCTCTTATTAAACACAATGATAATTCTTTTTCTTTTTGAGTATCATCCATTGGGTGACAGAGCTATTTTTAATCCTTCCTCATCTCTTAAGGGGACATTGACTTGGATACAAAGTAAGTTCTAATCAAATGCTGGACATTTGACTGATCACTCTCAACCCTGGAGTTCAGTGTAAGGGTTTTAATATCACTTATTTGTTACTATAGAAGAACTAGATTCTCAAGAGATTAAATTATTGTCTCTTTAAGAGAGTAAAATAATATATTAATGATAGCTAAAGATAAACATAGGAAATGTCACTACAAAAAGAAAGCAGCTGTAAACTAGCTTTAATGGCTTACGATGTTTAATATTTACTGCTCTGGATTATGACAATCAGTTCTCTTCAGTGAGTGCTGACACATCAAATGTATGTCAACAGAAATATCTGCATAGTCAAAGATTACAATGCAGGATGAAAGCCTGGTCTACTGACTATGTGATTCTCACACACAACACCCCTTTTTCCCCAAGTTGATTTACAGATCCATCTGCAGCCCTTCCAGATAAATGCCCCTCTGACATGTGTCATCACTGCATTGTGTTACATAAGGGAATAGATGACCAGTGTCTATATTCAGAGAGGTATTCAGGGCCCAGAAGGTCAATTACTGTGTGGCCTCCCCCTGCCCCTGAAATCCCCACCTATACTATGTGTACACAAGTAAAAACAACATCAAATAAACTCCAAGCTTAATTCTAGGAGAAAAACTGGGGAAGGGTCTGTGACGAAGGGAAACTGAGTAATCTAAGGTGTGTGGTGGTTTAGCGGTAAAGAATCTGCCTGCAATACAGAAGACCACCTGCCATGCAGGAGACACAGGTTCGATCCCTGGGTCAGGAAGATCCCATGGAGAAGGAAATGGCAACCCACAACAGTATTCTTGTCTGGGAAACCTCACAGACAGAGGAGCCTGGTGGGCTCCAGTCCATGTGGTTGCAAGAGTCTGAAACGACTTAGCAACTAAACCACCACCACCATCTATTCCTTTAGATACAGTCACCTAGCCAAGAGAAGCCATAATACAAATTTTCGAAGAGTTAAGAAGGGTGAAGAGAGGGAATGGCTGAATGGCCTAGCCCCACATGCTGACATCCTGACAGCAGTAATTCTTGGTTCCCTCCTTCTTTAACGATCTGGTTCCCTCAGTGCTACTGTAGCAAGCCTCCCCACCCTTCACTAAAGCTAGTCATGGTCTGGGATAATGTCCAAGGTGACTTTGCCCTACACTGACCCGACTGGATCCCAGGATTTGTGACTTCCTGAGGAGATGGCTGGTAACTCCACACAGAGCCACGCTCCATCTGTGATCCTATATTTAGTCTCAATCACAGAGGCAGAAATGCATATGTCAACAAAAGCATCCCAGCATGGTTTATATCTTTCTGGAAACCAAGTCCAGGGTTTTCTATATCACTGAATTTGGAATGATACCAGCTCAAGTTAGAAAGGAAAAAAAAAGCAAAATCCAGGAGGGCAGAGCCAGATAACCTGCTCCTGCTTGTAGACCAGGTTCATATAAGGAGACTCTTCTTGTTCATCTATTGAGATGAACTTACCCTAACTCACTGGTTAGGCAGAGTCTTGCCCTTGGGTGAGGTTTCCAGGAAAACAAGGATTTAAGCTGACAGTGTTGCGGGACCAACAAGAACATCTTTTTTTTGGAAGGTAGCTGGCCTCTGTGACAGGGTGGAGACTATGCTGCTGTCACACACCTGCTGAATTCCTACCACAAGAATCTAAACAAATGAAAAAAAGAAAAAACAAATCATCCACACCTGTGACTACCAAGCACTTAAGGTTTCTGTAAGGCACCATCTGCACCTGGGAAGCCTGGGCGGTCAGTTGCAGCGCCAGAGGAAAACACCACTGCCAGCCCTTTGTAAAGGAGGCTCAACTGTCCCCCTCTCTCAGATCTTGGCCACTGGTCACAGGTAATATTAATACAAGTCTTAGAAAAATATAATCATAGCCACAGAAAATACATGCATCTTCCTGTGCATGAGGAAAACTCCAAGTGCAGGTGTGGCAGGAATAAAAGAGATTTCAGAGCAGAAGCATCTATAATCATCACCCTCTGCCCATCCTGGCCCCAGGGAGGGAGGAGTCTTTTTCCTGGATCAAGGGCTGGATCCTTGTTTATTAACCGAATCCAGATACTAGGCAACCTTTACTAGGTAATACTAGAATGGAGGGCTTTCCTGGTAGGCTAATGGTAAAGAACCGGCCTGGCAATTCAGGAGCTGCAAGAGACAGCGGTTCGATCCCTGGGTCTGGAAGATCCCCTGGAGAAGGGCATAGCAACCCACTCCCATATTCTTGTCTGGAGAATCCCATGCACAGAGGAACCTGGCGGGTTATAGTTCATGGGGGTCACAAAAAGAGTAGACATGACTAAAGCAGCCTATCTCCCTTCCTGCTTTATCTCCATATATATATGTGTGTGGGTGTGTGTGTGTATACACACACATATATATATAAGAGAGGGAGGCAATTACGAGGATGGTGTTTAAAAGGAGAGAGTATTTAAAAGAAGCCCCTGCTGGAGGCCTGAGATATTGAAAGAGTAAAAGAGCTAATGACCAACGATCCTAGAATAAACTTTTCATTGTTTTTGAACCTGCATGTCTTATTCCTGGCCACGAATGTTCCTCTGAGAAGACATCTCTGAGACTTGCTCCTTTGGTCACAGGGACTCAGCTCACACAGTGGTGTGGAGCGGCTCCGTGAAGCTGGCTATTTCTCTGAAATGTTTGTTCACCTTCTATCAGTACAAGCAAAAATCCCTTTATAACAAAGTTACTGTGAAAACTCTGTTATACTAAATTCTTGTTATAGCAAATATCGACTTGAAAGAAAGGACAACCTAACCTAGCTGTGAGTATATGTTTGCTCCAAGCACACACAAAGTCGTTTTTTTATCATTCTTTGTCATGATGACTGACTACATCTTGTTCTCTGTGATTTTTCAGCTTGACAATTCTACTAATTACCATATAGAAAATATTCTTTAAAAGTATACAATATTTGACCTAATCTCAGCTTCAGTCACATCATGGGAAGTCCAAAAGATGTAAGAGAGAAAAAATGAGGATAGTATTTGTTTGCTAAATTTTCAGTAATTAGCTGAAATAATAATTCATTTTTAATTTCTTGAAAGATACGTAAAAAGGAGGACTTCATCAAAATTGTTATATGATTCTATCAATGTAAAAAACTTTGAGAAGCTAAGATGCTACATCAATAAAATTCTTACGTTTTGCTCAAATGAAACAGTGTACAATCCTCTCAGTGTCTCCACGTCTCCATAGTATCAATTTATCATTATTTGAACCAAGTCTCTCCATATTCCTACACGAAACAAACCAGGGAGCAAAGAAACTTAACCAAGTTTTTTATCCTTCTAAGACAGATCTGAATCGGCTACTCCTTACTACTTTTCTCTGCTTCCTAATTTATCCTTGAGGGAGCAGCTTAGAGAACAGAATATCCTATGCAGTGGTCCCAACCTCTAAGTGTTCTAGAATAACAAAGCCTTACAAAGAATCTCTGCCCCTGGACTGACAATCCTGGAGTCAATTGTCAAGTCTATTAAAAGAGGATCTTTCTTGAACATTTCATTTTTTGAACCCACGAGTTTTACTACTGATTTACCAACAAAAAAGGGTGAACAAATAAGAAAGAAATTCATTTTGGTCCATTTTGTGAGATAACACTTGCAATTGGAAGAAAATCACCCACATACGTTGAAAAATGAATGACCTCTGCAAATTCTAACTGATTACCAAGGCAAGCAGAGTAAAACAGAAGACTCTTGATATTTGGGGGAACTTTTAAACATATTTGATACCAGACTTGCATAAATCTTTGGTATACTTTGGAAGTATGAGAGGCTGTCAAAACAGCAATAAGATGAGCAGACATGCTGAACTTCATCAACACCCTTCATGAAAGAGGGTATAAGATGGCATAGTATATGTGAGTAGGGGTAATGGGATTCTGATATTTTCACCAAAAAAAGAGAGATCCCTCTTGAGCCTAGGTCAAAACTAGGGGTAGTTCCTGGTGCTTCAGGAGAGCAAACTTCTATTTTCTTTTAACAATGCAAGATTTAGTTTCTACTACGTATTCTTAAAGGATAAAATCAATAAAATAAATTGTACATTCTTTCCTTTCCTCATTTCATTATATTCTAAGAGAATCCATAATACCTTCTTGGGTTCCAATGACAGTCACGTGCAGTGTGCTATTAAGTAAGCCTCACCTTTTCTCTCGGCATTTTCTCATTTCTTAATTCATCACATAGTAAAACTGAATATCCCAACTGTATTTGTCAGCTTATAAATAATATTTTTAAAACTTAATACTTTGTAATACAAGGTTTTATGGTATTATACATTCATTATTAAATTACATTTTTCCTTCCTACTTCCTATTAAAGACACCCTTTGGGATAAATAGTGAAATAATAATTCTATTGGAATTAATTCATTTCAGAATTATTAAGACAAAGGTCTTCATTTCTTAGTTATCCAGCTTTAAGATATGCAACTTGTCAGGTGAACTTGCTTTCTCCTTAATGAATAATCATTTTCTCTGAAATCAATGCCAAACCAGAGAAAATTCATTTTGGGCCCAGTCAGACCTAGAAAGAAATAGGTGAGAAATATTGCCATTCAGATACCTGGTACATATATCTAAAATCCCAAATTACCCCATTCTTCTTTATTACCAAACATACATTATTTGATTGTCAGCTCCTGACTCTAAACTCAGTCGTTAGGTATCTTGAAAGTTTGATGCTGTTGTTGCTTTAATGGATACTCATGTTTCAGTTAACATATAGATTTCATGTTTCAATGGGTAAGGCTTCACTGCAGGACTCAAAATCAAACTTACAAACGTGAGAACTATTTCTTTTAAAATGATCTAGAGAGGCACACATTCATTGTAATATCACATTTCAGGACTGCATGCCTAGAATATAATGTACTGTCAAAGCACTGCATCAAAATTATTTAATGAATTTCTGACTCCAGTAAAATCTCTTTCCACTATTCCTTCCCATCTATTTAACGGAACATAAGAAAAATTTACTATCCACTCACATCATTATTTTTCTATGACTGAATAGGTATATGTTTGAGGGGAGCAAACAAAAAGCCAAGTTCATACACTGCATTTTAGCCAATCCAAGTAATCTACAGCAATTTTGGGTGAGACAGATAGAATGGAGGATTTGGCACCTCAGAGGTACACTGACCTACATCTACTTGTAGAGTTTTATGATGGCCAATGACAACAAATACAGGCAAAGAAAACAGGCTAAATGGCAATATTCCAAAGAAACAAAACTTCACCCCCTTTATCTAATGACCCATTTCACTATTAAAAAATGTTCCACCCAAATTATTTTTTGGCTTAAAAGAAATTTAAGGATCTCTCCTGAATCCTTGTTTTAAAGGTTAACTAGGAAGCCATCAGTGTCTCCTTTTCAAATAAATTCAGAGTCACATAATTAGACCATCCTGGAAGTAACTGAACTTCTAGAAAACAAGAAGTGGGAGAAAGAAAAATTGTTTATGAAAATAAATAGATAAAATACAAGTGGCTTTTGCCCTATCCAATGACCCTGGACTAGATCTATGCTTCAGCCAAAGTTTTGTTCCTTTTTCACCTTTCATAAGCTCTTGTGCCACATGGAAGGCTCTTTGGTAGGCTTTTGACTCACAATGTCACATTTTATTTTCACAACAACCCTAACTGGATAAGTACAATCATTATCACCCTCTGACATAGAAATAAACTGAGGGACAGCTGATTTAGTAACTTTTCCTAAATCATTCAACTAGGACACAGACCTTAAGAAGGATTTGAGCTTGGAAAGTCTTCGTCAAGAAGCCTGCTCCCTTCTGTTCTGCCAAGCATTTCCTATGCTATCATTTATTGATCATCCTTAGAATAAAACATACAAGAAAATCTCAACTTGAGCCAACAGAATTTTTTAAATTATTCTTCACTCAATTGGGAAAGTTCTGAACCTAAGAAAAGTGTTCTATCGCTAATTACTTTCGGGGCCTAGAGACAATTAAGCACTACCCCAGTCTTTGAAAATCTTTTTGTTAGAGACAAGTCCTAGTCTTTGCAAGGTAGAAATCACTGCCAAACTCTAATATCATTTTTAAAGATTTTCCTTATTAAATCAGTACTGGTTTGAGACAAATTATACAAATGATGTTTTTTATGTCTAGCTTAATTTAACTAGCTATATACACTGGTCTATAAATCATATTTTCAAAAATACCCTACTTCTCTAAACTAAAAACTTAACAGAAGCAGAAGATATTAAGAAGGGGTGGCAAGAATACACAGAAGAACTGTACAAAAAAGATCTTCACGACCCAGATAATCATGATGGTGTGATCACTGACACTCACCTAGAGCCAGATAACCTGGAATGTGAAGTCAAGTGGGCCTTAGGAAGCATCACTACAAACAAAGCTAGTGGAGGTAATGGACTTCCAGTTGAGCTATTTCAAATCCTAAAAGATGATGCTGTGAAAGTGCTGCACTCAATATGCCAGCAAATTTGGAAAACTCAGCAGTGGCCACAGGACTGGAAAAGGTCTGTTTTCATTCCAATCCCAAAGAAAGGCAATCCCAAAGAATGCTCAAACTACCGCACAATTGCACTCATTTCACACGCCAGTAAAGTAATGCTCAAAATTCTCCAAGCCAGGCATCAAAAATATGTGAACCATGAACTTCCAGATGTTCAAGCTGGTTTTAGAAAAGGCAGAGGAACCAGAGATCAAATTGCCAACATCTGCTGGATCATCAAAAAAGCAAGAGAGTTCCAGAAAAACATCTATTTCTGCTTTATTGACTATGCCAAAGCCTTTGACTGTGTGGATCACAACAAACTGTGGAAAATTCTGAAAGAGATGGGAATACCAGACCACTTGACCTGCCTCTTGAGAAACCTGTATGCAGGTCAGGAAGCAACAGTTAGAACTGGACATGGAACAACAGACTGGTTCCAAATAGGAAAAGGAGTATGTCAAGGCTGTATATTATCACCCTGCTTATTTAACTTACATGCAGAGTACATCATGAGAAATGCTGGGCTGGATGAAGCACAAGCTGGAATCAAGATTGCTGGGAGAAATATCAATAACTTCAGATTTGCAGATGACACCACTCTTATGGCAGAAAGTGGCGAGGAATTAAAAAGCCTCTTGATGAAAGTGAAAGAGGAGAGTGAAAAAGTTGGCTTAACGCTCAACATTCAGAAAACTAAGATCATGGCATCCAGTCCCATCACTTCATAGGAAATAGATGGGGAAACAGTGGAAACAGTGTCAGACTTTATTTTTTTGGGCTCCAAAATCACTGCAGATGGTGATTGCAGCCATGAAATTAAAAGACACTTACTCCTTGGAAGGAAAGTTATGACCAACCTAGATAACATATTAAAAAGCAGAGACATTACTTTGCCAACAAAGGTCCATCTAGTCAAGGCTATGGTTTTCCCAGTGGTCATGTATGGATGTGAGAGTTGGACTGTGAAGAGAGCTGAGTGATGAAAAATTGATGCTTTTGAACTGTGGTGTTGGAAAAGACTCTTGAGAGTCCCTTGGACTTCAAGGAGATCCAACCAGTCCATCCTAAAGGAGATCAGTCCTGGGTGTTCATTGGAAGGACTGATGCTGAAGCTGAAACTCCAATACTTTGGCCACCTCATGCGAAGAGTTGACTCATTGGAAAAGACCCTGATGCTGGGAGGGATCGGGGGCAGGAGGAGAGGGGGACAACAGAAGATGAGATGGCTGGATGGCATCACCGACTTGATGGGCATGAGTTTGAGTAAACTCTGGGAGTTGTTGATGGATAGGGAGGCCTGGTGTGCTGGGATTCACGGGGTCACAAAGAGTTGGACACGACTGAGTGACTGAACTGAACTAAACTGAGACTATAAGGGTGGGGTCCTGATATAATAGGATTAGTGTTCTCAAAAGAAGAAAGGACACCAAAGTGTATCAACCACCACCCTTTTCTCTCGCCCTCTCTCTCTCTCTCTGTGGGTGTGTATGCATGTTCATGCACTAGGAATGGCCAAGTGAAAACATAGCAAGAAGACAATATCTGCTAGCCAGGAAGAAAGTCCTCACCAGGAACAAAATCAGCTGAAACTTTGATCTCACACTTCTAATCTCCAGAATGGCGAGAAAATATATTTCTGTTATTTCAGCCACCCAGTCTATAGTATATTGTTTATAGCAGCCTGAGTTGACTAATCCTGACTATTTCAGATAATATACTTAGCATTAGACAACACCACAGGCACCACAGATAGGACACCATCAAGACATTGCACTTAGAGGATACAGCTATGCCAGCTCTCATGGAAATATTGCTCCATTAGGGAAACTAGGCAAACAATTTGGATGCTGCACAATGCTTTATGTTCTTTAGTATGGATTTACTCAATGCTATGGTGAGGAAAAATTTAAGCAGTACTAAATTGCTAATCGGAGGATCAGGGATGATGACATGAAAGAAGAGAACTTGAGAAATGGATATAAACTTGCTAAGAACAGGAAGGAAAAGGAGATTCCCAGGAATGGAGACCAGTGTGTGCAAAGAATGGAGGCTTTGAAAGAACAGAGGAACTATAAATCAGATAAGGTTGGTATGGGAGACAGTACAGTCAAAGATGATCCATCTTTTGGCTTGAGCAGGTGGACAGATGGTAGTCCAATTTATTAAAAAGGAAATGCACAAGGAGGGGAGTTTTATAGGGAGAAAAAAGCAAGGGTAGTACTAGAGATAGGAATGGCTTGTTCAGTTTTGATAGGCTGGGATTCTCTCAAGGAAACATTTAGTACAGAATCTGATGGAAAGCAGCACTGAATAACTGCTGGCTGAATCTGGATTTCCTCCATTCATGTTTATTCTTTCTGGCCTAAGAGGTTACTTTCTCCTTCAATTCATTATTTTTAAAAATGACACAGTATCAGAAAAAGAAGTCACACTGGTTAATCACAACTATCTGTCCAACAAAATAGGAGGGAAATCTGCTACATTTGAGGGCAAATATGACATAAGAATAATTTAAAGGGCACAGCACATGGGAGTAGGTCAGAAGCTTTGTGCAAGTGCCTTTGTTGATCATGATTGGATTTTGTATTAAGCAGGGTAAGATTAAAAAAAAAAAAAAGAAAGAAACAAAATGCTAACATCAAGAACTCAACTGTTCCTCTGTGGATAACAATTTTGCCAAAATTACACCAAAATTTTTTTTAACAAAAGCCCTCGCTCTTGTTTGGTTCACAATACATCTAGAACAGACAATCCATGCTCTCAAAAGCAAGGACAGGGCTTCCCTGATGGCTTAGCGGGTAAGAGGCTGCCTGCCAATGCAGGACACACAGATCCCAGCCGTGGTAGGGAAAGATCTCACCTGCCATGAAGCAACTAAGCATGTGCAACACAGCTCCTGAGCCCGTGCTCTGGAGCCCACGGCCACAGCTCCTGAGCCTGTGGTCCGCAGCTGCCGAAGCCCATGCACCCTAGAGTCTGTGCTGCAGCAAGAGAGCCACCGCAGTGAGCAGCCCACCAGGGCACCACGCCTAGACAGCAGCCCCACTCGCCGCAACAAGAGAAAGGCCTGTGCAGCCACAAAGACCCAACACAGCCAAAAACAAATACATAAAATTATTTTAAAAAAATAAACGCAAGGGAAACCATTAAAGTGGTGAAGAAAACCACCGAATTGACCAGCAACTGAATTCTTGATGGACAGTCGTGAACTTATAAAATTATCTTGAATTCCAAGCAACAAAACAACTCAGTTTTGACATAATGAAAAGAATTATTTCATATTTCTCAGGGCAAGCATCTGCCCATGTATGTGCTGAAGACATTTTACTCCAAGGAGAAAAAACTTCATTATTTTTACATTTCCTCTAAATGCAGAACTATCACCAGGTTCATCCCCAAATCCACAGGTATCCTGTTTAAAGAGGCACAGACCTGCATTTACCAACCCTGGAATTGCAAAATGATTTCATTATTAAGTCTTGTTTTATTCCAAGCCTTCTGGAAAATCTCTAGCAGTACTGCACTTGTTGTTTAACTCTAGAGATTTTGTAATAAAAGTTTAATGAGTTAATGAGTTACTTATTAGTGGAATGTTTATAGCCATTATTTTAAGGTGAATGATAATGACGTAAAGTTTGTACGCATTTGGTTTAAAACGTATTCAACTCACATATCAGTTAATGCTACAGTGATTTTTTAAAAATCTCTTATCAATAGACACGTCTAGAAGTAGTGTAACTAAACCACTTTACCAGAGCTGTGGTCAAGAGCAAAACTAAGGAAGGATTTCTCACTTGTAATTATGTCAAATCTGGATCTTAACTTTTAGCATTTCAGAATTTGAATAAGAATTGTTTTTATTATTGCATTTTGAGCAGATTTCACAAGGTGACACAGATAAAGCAAAGGGACAAAATTTGAAATGAAGTCCTGAAGGCACTGCATATTTATTTCTATTTTAAAAGTTAACCAGATATTCCATTAATGATCATAAATATTAAGAGAACAGACTAAAATAAATCTAGTTTATCCGACTTCTATCTAACTGAAACTGTAAAACCAGAGGTCAATCATATCTCCAAAAAACACTTTCTTGTACATAGAAATTACCTACAAGTTTTTCAGATATAGGTCAGCTATTCCAGAAAATATGATGCTGTAATATAACCACAAAAGTTTTCAAGTTATAAAAATAAGTGGGAAATATATATACATATACATGTATGTATACATATACTAATTTTGTACAAAAATTATAAACTCAAAAGAATAACTAGTTTACCTGTCCTTATCAAAATAAAATTAATTTAGATTTTGTAGTCAGAACATAACTTCCCTTTCTTACGTATTTCCAGATGAGTTCTCTAAAAAAGAATGGCTGAAACTAGCAACTGATTTTCATATTGCTTTTTGCTGCCATGTTTATACATGAATAACTCATTAAACCAATCTGAACATAAATAACCATGACAAGATTCAGTACAGTACACATATTCTGGAGACATGTATAATCAAATTGGGATGACCAAAAGAGGGCAAAATATATTAGAATACAGAACAAAATAAACATGTAGAATGAAAGTAAAACCAAATTAACTCAAAGCCACAAGATGGAGAAAACAAATGTTTCCTCCAATCTTCCAAGCCCACTTCCCAAAAAAGTAAAGATAAAGTACAATAAACATGTCATATGACTATTCTGTTTGCTTATGCCACATACCTTAGGGATGGCCACCTTTAATGTTTCCAAATATTAATTTAAAAACTATATTTGTATCCTTTAATATGTTTTCAAGACACTATCCTCTGGCCATTCATTAGTTGGGTTCCTTTCTATCATGCCATACTTTCAAGCAATACTTTGTTTCTATAAAGCAGTGAAAATTATAAGAGAGGTTCATCCTTAAAACTCTATATAAAACAAATTTGCAACAAATGGAATTTGCTTATATTATGGCCATTTGTAGAAGTAATCTCTTCTTTACACATCTTAATATACATACATGTATTAACTCAAAAGATATTCTTACCTCCCATCCATAACTAGGGTCTTTCAGGTTTGACCTCTGCTCTCCCACATAAGGCCCAAACTTTTCACCTGCTTCAATTTTCCTTTTGGTCCATATTCCAAGGCCTGCTCCAGGCATATTTGACTCTCGAAGTTCAAACTCAGCAGGAATGGGGATATCATCAGGGATGTAGATGGGGGCTTTGTAAGGAGAGCCCTCCTTCGGAGTGAACGCTTCACTGGATGTGGCTGGAGAGCATGGTTCTTGAATACTGAGGGATAGAGCACCGGCTACTCCATCTGCATCTGGCATTTCTTCCAAAGGAATTTCAGGGTAGCTGCCATATACACACTCATTATCTGTGAATAAATAAAAACTTCATAAATTTCTACTAATATAGAAGAGACAGAATTCCACATCTCAATATTCACTTATAATGCTATTGCTCTTTTAAAAAAAAAAAATAGGAAAGACCATTCTTAAAATATGCCTGCATTAAAACCTCTGTTATTCACAGATGAAGGAGGGGGAAGGGATTATTTCCTCTTTGGTTTATCTGTGTTGAATCCATAAATCAAATGAGCTAATCTTTAACTGTCAGTACTCTCATGGGCCAGCTCAATCTATTATCCAGCTGGGAAATAATCAGCAATTTAATTATTATTATGAATAAAATAGAGATTAAGAGTAAACATATGTGTAACTACAACTCTGCAAACCATCCCAAATTGGGAGCTGATAGCATTATACAATGTCTTAGAAAGTTATATCATGCAGAGGTATCTTGGACTAAATTGTAGTAGAGTCATAAGAGAGTCCAAAGGCTTCTATGAGCCACAAGGCTTAAGTTCATATGGCAGGATTATTTATTGAAAGGTTAATTTATGTTTGTTCTTTCTCTATTTTTCCTTTCCCATTTCAAACACACCGTTGAGCCTGTGGTATTTCTTTGCTTCAGTAGCTTACGCAGAACAGAGAGTTAAAGTTATTTGATGCTAGTGATTCCTCTGGACATTTATAAAAGCTAAAATCGTTGAAGAAATTAGGTGAATTTCCCAGAGGGAACAAAGAGGAGATGGTGTCATGGGGTGGATCAAAAAAGAGAGTGAATTTCCTCCAGAATGAGAAAAGTAGAGATCAGGGGGACTCTGCATGGAGCAGAGGTCTTGCCTGGAGGAGATGGCAAGACCATCTTTGAGAGGAGAGCGGAAGAGAGTAACTAGGAGTTTGCACCCTCAACCCTGGAGCTCCAAGGGCTCCCTGGAGCAGTACAGCCACATGCTGAAGTAAATGCCCACACCATTTCAGCCTTAAGACCTTTCCACACCTTTGGAATGGAGGAAGCATAAAGAATAATAACTAAGTATGCATTTCCCACCAGTCGAAGGGGATTTGTTACCTTAAAGAAAATAAACACATGTTTCCACTAGGATTACAGACTGAAAGTCATACCTAATTTGTTCAATTTGTAGATATTCAATGGGGGAACTAAGAAAAATGGCTTAAAATTACAAGAAGACAAATTTCAATCAGAGCCATCCAAAGTTAAATGGGTCACCTAAAGTTCCCCAGCACAGGGGTTCTAATATAGCCTAGATAGCCATGAATTAGGGTTGATATGGAAGAATTGCAGCTTTAGATTAATGACTAGAATAGATGACACTTTAGATCCCATCAACCTTACAGTTCTATGAATTATTAAACTCTTCCAAGATACTTTATTGGGCTAGAGGGTAGAATATCTGAGTTCTACTCCCAATGCCTTCTTTGAGTCATTATGGAATTTAATTAACTATAACACCTATTAAGAATTGTCTGTCAAGTATGAGTCCTCTTAAAGTTTTGTGAAGTACATGAAAAGTATCTTTCTAATGAAGTGCTTGGTTCTTGAGTCAAATGAGATAATGCCATTTAAACTAAGCATCAAATCAGGACCCAGCCTTATTTCTACGAGACATTTGATCTCAATATAACAAGCTTATTATCATTCAAGTCCAGCATATCCAAAATCTTGCATATTATCATCTACCTTCAAATCAAGTGTCCTCCCACTTCCCTATTTCTATTAAAAAATAATATTTCCCCCCAAATTATCCATGTTCAAGGTTTTAAAATAACATGGATATTTTGTCTCCTTCACCCTCAATCTATTCAGTCATTAAATGCTGTCCATTTTTCTTGTAAGATTTTTACCTTCACCCCATTCTTTCAATCCATGTTTTCATTCCTGAATTTTTTAACAATCCTCTAAATGGGTCTCTAGACCTCTAACCTCTTTCCAGTCCTTTCAAATTGATCTTCCTGGTATATCAACTTTTCTGTGCCATAGCCTCCAGTAATTCCCAGTGTCCATAAGTAAAATATGCTTGGAACAGAACCTCTCTCATTCTGAAAACATTCTTTCTCTTTTAATCTCAACACTCCTCAGTAGAAGTCCCCAGGCCAGAATAAACTTATCTCTATCTTCTGGGCTCAGTAAGCATTTCCTTTGTTACTCTCTCTTCCCCTTTGCCCATCCAACTTCTAGTCATTCTCTATGTCAACTCCCAGCTTATCTCCTCGCCATCCCATTTAACATAAGTATCTCCTTTCTTTTGAGTTCTTACACAATTTCCTTCCTCAGTCTGATGATCAAATAATGCTGCATATTGCTATTTAGAGCTTAATAAGAATAATCTTTTATTCCAAACTACGAAATAGACTCTTAAAGGGAAGCCTCAAAACTCATACTTCTTATGAATTCTCCACGTGATCTTCATAAAGGTGCTTAAAAAAATACTTATTAAAGAGATGATAATTAATCTAACATAATTTCATTGACTATTAAAACAAATCAATATTTTTCTAAATATTGGAAATTATTTTGATCCTAGAAAGCACCTTTAAACCCACAACAATGGAACATTACAGATTAGAAACTTTTCTCCAAATCCAACATCAAAATAAACAATTTTTATAATGCCCCAAAGAAATACTATCAGAGAAATATACTCCAGGGTTCCAACACCCTTGATAAAGTCTATTAATCTTATTCTTTAGGGAGATTTTGCACTTCAAACCAAGAGCCAAAAGTTCACCAACACTCTTTATACAGCTAAAAACATACAAAAACATCTCTCTAGAATGCTAACATTTAACTACTGCAAATGTAGTTAAAGATTCTTAAAGGGATTTATCATCCATTGTGAAGATTTTCGTTTTTTCAAGAAGTGCTAAAAACTGGAAGACATTGTGTAACCTATAGACTTATCCATTTAAGCAACAGGAGACAAAAATGCATGCAAATGAATAGAACTATTTCCTCCGGTAATTATCCATTAATGGTCAGTAAAATCTCCCCTATTTCCTGGAAGGGTTAAACTAGTCATACTGTCAGTTCCATCAAGTGAAAGCGAAAGTGAAAGTGAAGTTGCTCAGTCGTGTCCGACTCTTTGCGACCCCATGGACTGTAGCCTACCAGGCTTCTCCGTCCATGGGACTTTCCCAGGCAGGTGTACTGGAGTGGGTTGCCATTGCCTTCTCCATCAGAGTAATCCCAAACCTTAAAAATGGATAGAGGTAAACTCATCTGGTCGCCCCCCACAATCATTGCTGACCCCATGACCTTTGAGTTAGCCACAAACTTTCCCAACGCATAATTTTTAAACTAGTGAGTTTGGATTTCAATTCCTGTGGAGACAAAATACACGAGTGCCCAGGCTGCTGAACAGAAGAATTTGAATTTAAAACCTGAATGCAATTCTGCTTACAATAGCAAAATAATTCCAATTAAACTTAAAGAACAACTTATACAGGTCAAGCAAATCCAGGAGAAAGACTTATGGTCCTATTCATCCACACACAGGCATTAAATGTATGTGTAAAGCCAGGCAATTTGTTTTCAAGCCACTGTTAATCCTGTATCATTGGAATTAAATATAAAAAGGGCTATGGTGACAGAAAATGGAAATATAAAACTGCTGAGTTTTACATATCAAAACATGCAACAATATTTCAGTGTTATCTAGCACTAAGAAATTTTCAACAACATATGCAGTCTATCATACTGCATTGAACATTTGCATAAGTCAAAGTAAACTAATGTCTCCAGGTACATTCCTCAAGAACTATCCAAAAAGCTGCTAAAACATTTCATCTAAATGACAAACTACCTCAATTATCATATCTCCATTAAATATGTGTTATTGAGGAAAAATTGGTATATCTTTTTCCTGAGCTATAACTACAGTTAATTAAAGAATTGTTCAGATATCAGATTGACAGATTGGGCACATTTACAATAGGTAAGTATCAGGTAAGAAGTGCTATATACATCAGTGCTCCCATAAAGATAAATAACCCTTGTAATTTCTTGGAACTGAATTGCCTGCTACTGGAATTTGCTTCTTGCATCCTTTAAGTGTATCATTAACTGAAAAAGGACAGAAAGATAAGTTTATTGTTGGATTTGAGGCAAATGACTTGGGAAATGCTCTTGGAAATCAAATTCTTCAATACAACTTTTAAGTGTTCTAATATCCCTGGAGGCCAAGGCCCCATTTGTTTTGGATTATATTTATTTCTATGACTCCTGAAATAACTAACATAAGGTTTCCACCTGAGGAGAGCTGCATTTTAAAAACTTATCAGAATCTACAAAGAGGAAATTGCAGAAATAATACTGATAATAATAACCTCCACAGATATATCTATATTCTCTCACAATCCAGGGAGAAAACTGCGACTAGAAGGATAATCTTCCATTTTGCAAATGTGCAACCTGATACCCAAGGATGCTAACCCATATATCCAAAGTCAGCTGAGACTAGAACCCAGCTGTTCAAATCCAGTCCTCCCTTTAACTCTTAGGCAGCTTGCTTTTTTTTCTTTAAAGATATGTTTTAAGGTATGTTTGTGTTTTCAAAATTGTAGCCCTACTATGTGAATAGCTTATTTTTTCACTTTTTTCACTTGATATTATGAACACCTACTTATGGTTTTAAAAACATTAAACTATATTTTAATTGCTGCGTTATACTCCACAATATAAACCCATAATAAATGAACTATTTCCATAGTATTTATTTATCTTGCTTCTAATTTTCTGATACCATAAACACCACTAAAATAAACATTTTTTCATATAAATATTTATGTTCACCCTATTTAGGTTATATTCCTAGAAGAAAGCTGAGTGAGTATTGACAGATTGCTTCTCAGAGCTTGATACCAATTTATACTCCAAGCCATCATACAGGTATTTATTATTATGTCTTGTTCTTAAAATTTATTAATACAACAGAAAAGACTGTATATCTATTGTTGCTTTAATTCACATCTCAGCGATTACTAAGACTAAATATTTTGTCATTCCTATTTCCCCTTTTGCAAATTACTCATTGTTTCTGTCCAGTTGAAACTGGGCTTTTATTGGTCTGTCTTACTAATAATAAAGAAATGAGCCCTTTGATACAGCTTTTTGCTACTATCCCCAGTAGATCACTTATCATTTGGTTTTTTAATGGAGCTTGTGTTGTCAAAATTTTTACCTTGTACAGAATGAAGTCTATTTTTCCTTTGTGATTTTTACATTTTTCTTAGAAAGTCCTTACCCATCCTAAGGAAGAAAAAAAAAAAAAAAAAAAGATTCTCTTATATTTTCTTTGAGCTTCACAGTTGCTGTTCTACCAACCTTAGATTACCAATGATTTACTGCTGAGTGAAAAGCAGAGAAAAATGATTTCATTTATTTGAGCTCCTGTGAACGGCAGCCTAGAAAAAAAAAATGCCATTTCACTCATAATTCTTTGGTTCTTATTTGCAAGGCTGGCCTAAAATGCCGTCTCTTTTGTGGGTTTTATATAACTCACCATTTGTTTCACTTGGCCCCTCTGCCTAGCTTAACTGCAAATCTTCTGGGCAGATGCCATTCAAAATCCAGAATTTCACTGTTAATAGTATTCAGTACCCGTCATAACACTTATCACTCAGCATTATCATTAGTGATACTCACATAAATAATTTTCCACTCTTCTTCACATAAGTCCACTGAGAGAAAATATTTAGCAACTAGAGTTTAAAGTTAACATTAAAAGCACATATACCTAGCTTGTCTCTGAAGTAAAAAAAAAATTTCCCTAGACATTAAACAAGGAACAAGTTCTATATACTCAGCCGTACACACTTAGGCGCATAATAGACACATCAGTGTGCGTTTGTAGTGTGCATGTGTGTAATAGCTCACTAATCTTAAAAATAGGCTGAGACAGAAACATGGTTTGAAATCTCAGGCAGACTGGTTGAGATCATAACTACATGAAACAACTGCCAGGAGGAGACCAACGGGGGAACTGAACAGATTAGGTAACTCCGAAATTTAGACATTTCCCCCCATTATGTTCCTCATTGCAGTTTTGTAATAAAAACATGAGCGAACTTCAAAGGAAGCTCTGTAGTAAAGGTTAATTGCTACTAAAGAAGAGGGTGGGCCCGAGCGCGGGGACTTTGGGCCCAAGCGGCCAGCAGACAGGAAGGATTACACGTGGCTGCGAGCGGCGGATGCGTGCCCAGCTCCGCGAGCAAGGCAGGCGCTGCCAAACCTCAAGCCCCACCAGGGACCTCCTGGTAGGACGTGAGCACATGAACACGAGTCCATGAGTCGGTGCCTGCTAATGGCAGGGCGGGGAGGGGAGGGGGAAGACATCAATTTCCTTCCAAAATTCAAACCGGACATGCTCTTCTTCCCTTGTTAGGACAATTCCAGAGCGGTGACCCAGGCCTGTTGGCGAGGAAGCAGAGGACCTGGGAGCCAGCTCTTCTGCACCGGCGACGCAACCAATCACCACGCGCCGGGCTTGGGGAAAGGGTGGAGCCCGAGTCAGGCCAGATGCACAAACAGAACAAAGGAGGAGGCCGTGCATTGGCCCGCAGGAGAGTCTGTGAGAATGGCCCCAAGATAATGAAATTTAAGATCCCAACGAAAGGAAGAAAGGAAACTAGTAAAAGTGAGGGAAACGAATTTCCAGAAAACTGACTTAAACTAGCTTTGAAGGACCGTAGTAAGGGTCAGAGTCACAGACTGGGAAAATCGAAGCATCTCACAGGCTTCCCAGGTGGCGCTATTGGTAAAGATCCCGGTAAGAGAGGTGGGTTGGATCCCTGGGTCCGGAGGATCTCCTGGAGGAGGGCATGGCAACCCACTCCAGTAAGCTTGCCTGGAGAATGCCTTGCACAGAGGAGCCAGACCGGCTACAGTCCATGGGGTCTTAAAGAGTCAGACACGACGGAAGCGACTTAGCAAGCACGTATAGGATGGAGGCTGCTGACGGAACTTGTCTTTAGAATGTGCTGCCTCCAGAGAGGAATAACAAGTAGACCTCGCGGAATCTGTTAACACTGGACTGCATTTGAAGAATCCATGTCTCCAGCGATCACCACTTATTGTGAAATAATGCATCAACATGGCTTGGCACATGGAATTTTTTTAATGACCTTCTAACTTCCTTGAGCCTTTAGTATTTGCTACTTCCTTGTACCAGAGTATTCCATTTCTTCCTTGTGGAAATTTTTCCTCCGGTGTTTTCTAAAAATATTTTATGTGTGTGCTGTCAAAAAGACCCTAAAAGTATGAAAGAGTGTTGGGAGGCAAGCAAGGAAGATGGCAAAAAATACCACAGGGGTTGAAAGTAAAGGACCAAATCAGTGAACAAACATTTGTCTTCTTCATAGGATTGTGGCATACCTCTCACTTATCCTGGGGTTTTAACTCTGGTTAAGAGTTTCTCCACTCTTCTCGAAATTTCACAGACATTTCACTAAACAAGTATGTTTTGTGAATTACACTGGTAGCTTCTAAGCTCCTATGAAATGAGTTTGACCACTTCCAAAAGTTCCTCATCAGAGATGGAACTCAGCTTTTTAAAACAGGTTATGGGAAGAAATTGTCAGAAAATTCACAGTTGAGGTACCAATGAAGAAACCCTTTGGTATCTACTTACAGATCTAAAACAGCTAAAATAAAGACATTAAAGCTGTGTGGGTACTACTCCAAGGAAAAACATGACCTGGTTAATGTTTGGCTCATTCTGTTGTTAAGGGAGACGGGATCGCCAATACCCACTGGAATGACCAGGTAAGAACAGACTTATCACATATCAGATATGGCTTCTCTTACGTTATAACTTTGTGCTGTGACTCCCTTCTAGTAAGACAAATTTTTAAGAGTCTTTAGGCAACCTTTGACCTGATGGCTTTTCTCCTAAGCTTTTTATATCCCCAAAGTGATTTTCCTTCAGATTCATTTAGAGTAAAATAGAAATGCCCTGAAATTACGTTGCAGCAGACTGGGTGGTTGCTCTCAGGCAGTCCGAAATGACCAGAGTACAGCCTTTCAGTATTCAAGCCATATCTACAGCAATTATTTGCCAGCATATCTAAAAGAAGGCAGGCATTTCCTGTTGCACACAAATGGGACACTCTTATCTAAATTACTGTTTAAACAGGTATTTAAGAAAAGACTATCACAGGCAGGAATTTACTGATGACGGAACACATTAGTTTAGGGCTGGACACATTAGTTGAGGACTCACCATTGTCAGGAAAGGAAGCATATCAGCATCAGGAAGGTATAGGGAATATTTTATAACTCCTGTATGGGTCAAGTTGGCAGTTGTAAACTATGCCATTTGCACTCAGGAAAAGCAGGAGTGGTACATGCCCAGATGTGGAGGTCTGGATTCAGCAATATGTCTTCCCTGCCCAGAGTAACCTTGAGAGCTTGAGAGTCGTAGCTTTTGAGGAGTCCCTGCCTCCCCTTCCATAAAATAAGCTCATTGGACAAGTTCAGCCCCAGGTCCATTCCACTCAAGCAATCCCAGTTCTACATAATGAAAACCAAAGAATGGTCCAAGTTTGGTGTACCAGAAGCTTATAAAATGTATTTCCTGGTCTCTCCACTTCAGTCTCTCCCAACATGTAAGCTAGGAGAGCCTATACTCTGGCTGCCCAACTTTGTTCTAACCAGTGAAACTGGAATTTATTCCCAGTAGAGGCTTATAAAACTGGGCTGTTATTCTCACATTAAGTAGACTGCCCTCTGGTGAGGACTGTGGTTTACGTGTGGGCAGAATGTGTGGTTTACTACCTCTAATTTGTTTATGTTGTTGATGGTGGTTTCAGAAGAAAGCTACAGCCCTTCACATGCTAAAGAGTGACCTGATTTACTTCCTTTAAAAAAAGAAAAAAGTGTTGGAGTGGGGGAGGGGAGCATGAGAGTGCATTAATGTGCCATTGCTAACAGAGGAGCAACTGGGATCTCTTTGACCACAGCTCTGCTTCATTCAGCTCTGCATGTGAAATGAGAGCCCCAACTTGTTTATTATAATTACCTAAGTGTGGCTTGGTGGCTTTTGGCAGAGATCCTTCTTGCCTCCGAAGGAGAGACCAAAACTCAGGAGCTACAAGTTAAAGGAAGAAGAGGGGAATGTATTTTGAAGCAAGGAGACCAAATTCTAATATAAACTGGGTGAAAATATTCAAAACAACCCCTGCAAAGATGAAGATCAAAAAGTAAATGAGATTGCCCTCCACTTTCTACCATATAATAAACAAAGATAGGTGTGCAGGAGAATTGAATAAACAGTGGAAATGTAAGTTCAAATTCATTCTCACAGCTAACTTGATGCAGAACCTTCTCTGTTGCTACAAAACAGAAGAGCTTTCTTATATCCAGGAATCCTACATAAAGAAAAGAAAATAATTATGCTTGTCTGGCAGAAGAGGGAGTTGTAGCAGTGGCTTGCCGATAAAAAAGAATGTGAACAAGCAATAGAAGCCTAACCTAACCACACTCTGAGTTTGATAAAGAGCAGAGAGTACCCCAAAAAATTAAATTTAGTTGGTTTCAAAATTAGGCTTTATATGAAAATGAGCAATGATCCTTGTTCTCACAAGGCTTGGTAACAAAGAAAAGAATGACTTCTGATCTTAAAGTGATTCTGTGGGGAAAGTTCCTTGATTCAGCTGATTTCAGCATGGACTCTGGTCCCACTGCAAATACAGCATCTTTGGTGTAAAATAAGTTTAGATGGTTCCAAGAAGTGCAATTTTCTGCCCCCATTTCAAACTCTAAAGGCCCCCATATTGAGTTTCCCAACAGTATATCATATCAAACATAAAATCATTCAAAACCATGGGGATGGATGGAATGTCATTGAAAAACATGAAGGTTTTGTTTTTTTTTTTTTTAATTTGAGAAAACATTATACACGTTAATAAAAAATGTTTTCAGGGAAAATATGAACAGATGTGTCATGCATAAGTGTATACACACACTAAATAGCACTTATGATTTGAGAGGGGGTAATTTCAACATTGTTAAGTGGTAACACAAGCTAGGTATTTAAGGGAATGATATAATATGACAACTTCATAGACTACCAAGCTATGTATGGTCTCTGGAAATTGTCATTATCAACATGTACAATAACTAGTAGCATTAGGTGGTCTGTACAGTATCCTTCATGTCTAATTGAGTCACACAGTCTAAGACACTTGATGGGCGCCAGGCACTGCCTCCTAATGAGAACTGACTTTTAAAGAAAGGCATTCAGGACCTCTTCTGTATAAATTACTATCATTTGCAGCAAGAGAGGATTATAAATGCTTGTTGGCAAAAACTAAATTTATTTACAAACTGGGTCTAATTTATTTATGGCTCCAGTACAATCGGCTTTGTTGAAATATTTATGTTATCTGTACTTCTGCCGCACTAAACTCTACCACAATCATAAACACTGTTGAAAAATTATTTGCAGTTAGCAGGATTTAAACTACCCATTATATCACCAGCTAGTGCCAGTAAACTTTTGCACTGGTTGATAAAGTTTCCTCTGTGGAATAAATATACATTTGACTTTCAAAATCTTTGGTGGGCTCCAAACTATCAGAGTGAAGGATTAAACAGATGTCCCAGACTTTACCAGTTGTGTGTGACTGCTTCAATTGCACATTCCAATTGAAATTTTGTGATAGACTACAAAAGTGCCCAGATTAAAACTCTTTTCTAGCATAAGGCGAGGAATTAGATAATTGAAGTGTAGGGGTGATATTCTTTGCCCAAGATGCTGCTTCTCAGACTTTAGTCATTTACCCATTCCAAAACAATGATTTGACACCATGCTGGACCTGGGACTGTGCAAGTTGCTATGGCTATGTATAGACTTGAATAAGATCAAATTTCTGCCCTCAAGAAATCTAGAGTTGAGTAATAAAGACAGAGATGGTAACAGGTATATGACTATGTGGTAAAATAAGATCTAAAAGGAGGTTGTGAAGAGTGATGGCTGTTAAGAAGTTGAATATAAGTAACTACTTCTGGGCCAATCTGCAGAAATAGATGAACTGGGTGAAGGGAGTCTAAAGGTACAAATTTCTGGTTATAAAATAAATAAATCATGGTGATGTAATGTACAGCATGGTTACTAGTTAATAATAGCATAGTTAGTAATGTGTGTGTGTTAGCCACTCAGTCATGTTTGACTCTTTGCAACCCCATTGACTGTAGCTTGCCAGGCTCCTCTGTCCATGGAATTCTCCAGGCAAAAATACTGGAATGGGTTACCATTCCCTTCTTCAGGAGATCTTCCTGAACCAGGGATCAAACCTGGGTCTCCTGCATTGCAGGCAGATTCTTTGCCATCTGAGCCACCAAGGAAGCCCTATTGCTATAGTTAATAATACTGTATTTCATTTTTGAAAGTTGCTAAGAGTAAATCTTAAAAGTCCTCATTACAAAAAACAAATGTATAATTATGTATGGTGACAATGTTAACTAGACTTATCGTGATGATTATTTTGCAATACATGTAAATATCAAATAAGTACACCTGAAACTAATACAATAGTGTTAGTCACTCAGTCATGTCCGACTCTTGGTGACCCCATGGACTGTGGCCCGCCAGGCTCCTCTGTCCATGGGATTCTCCAGGCAAGTTAATGGAGTGGACTGCCATTCCCTTCTCCCGCTAATAGAATGTTATATGACAATTAAACCTCAATTTAAAAATGTAACAAACAAGAATAAACCTCTCATTTCCATTCTCAGTAGAAATGCAGTTGTCATTTTACATGCATTTCGGAGGTGCACCAAGTTCTTCACAGTAATGTAAGTTTCAAAAAGAAAGGCATGATTTACTCTCACACTGTCTAAATAACTCATAAAATGATGAAACCAACAGGTTCTAAAACAGCCTTGCCCACAATTTCATTACAAAATAAGCCAAGAGAAAACCACATGGAGAAGTGGATGGTTTCCCTGTCAGTAGCTAGTAAAAACTGTATTTCTGCTTGGTCTACTTCACTGAAAAAAAAGACTAAAAGTTCTCCTGTAAACCAGGTGGGACTGCTGTGATGCCAGGGAAACTCCCACCAGCCTATAAACGGCCCAAACCACAACGTTATCTTCCAGTTTGAATTGAAAGTTGTGCCAAACAGACCAGGGATAGTTCTGGCTGATCTCAGAACAGTGCTGTATACAGAGGGATGACTGGCCAGATCACTCTGAAGCCTCCAATCTAAAGCAAGGGTTGTCAGAGAAAATGGCAGGACTAGATATTCTGGTGTCCCACACCACTCAACCGATGATGGTCCTTTCCCAAATAATATCCATATATGCCAAAGATGGTCAAAGAAACTTAAACAAAAGCAAAAGTAGCAAAATAAATTTTGAGAGCTGCATTTATATGGTGAAAAAATAAAATCCCCCAAAGAATCTATTTATTCATCAAGGTGCGTCACAAAAAAAGGAATACCAAAAACCAAATATTTGTAACTTCATATTTTGTAGTATATACATAAAATACTGTGCTGCCTATTTATATCAAAATTATATAAAATTACTCTTACTTAGATCTAGGTATTAATATTATTCTCCTGAATAAGCAAAATTTAGTGATTTGTTTTATGCTTCTGCTTATCATTTTATGGATTTATTCTGATGAATCTTCTTTAACAAACTGCTTTTCAATAGGTTATAGCTATTAAGTATAGCTAAGTTAATATTTGAGCTATTAAATAAAGTTAAGCTAAATGAAATCTTTTGGCATCATGTTGCTTAGTTGATGAAATAATTGATTGAAATATCCATTTTTCATAGCGTTGTAGAATCTCAGAGCTGAATAGGCCAGAAAATTATCAGTTTACTCATCTAAACATTCAATATGCTTGCTGAGTCAAATGTATTGTGGATCGGCCCAGGTAAACCTACATAATCTATGACTGCTTGAGAGGAAAAATTGGAAACGTTTTCATTCTATCAGAAGTATATGATGTTAAGAAAACCCATGGAGGGGCAGGAGAGATTCCTGAAACATAAGAAATAATTATACAATAATTTAACAAGCCTTGTGCTGTTTTTATTTGTGTTGCTTTTGTTGTTATATTACTATTTATACTCCATTCAACTTTTTAATACTCATCACCACTATTAAATCTTAGCAACTGTGATCCAACACATACCACAAACTGTTAATCATTTAGTCAATAAGACTTTTATATGCAAAGCACCGTGGGGGCATCACAAAAAAGAATAAAGTGAAATTGCTGATTTCAAAGAACTTACAATCTCGTCAGAGAGATAAGACGAATGACCAGCAAGAATTAAGTTGTATAATATAAAGCTGCATTGAATAGAGTCAAGTGTATGGTACAGAAAATCACAACTATAATAGTCAACACTTAAACGTGATTTTCCTCTTTGTTAAGAGAAAACTGAAGTGGAAGATGGCTATAAACATTCCACCTGTGATGAAGACAGATAATTGAGAGGATTGTGAAACAGAATGTTACAGACTGTGGCTGAGCCTTGGAGAGGTAATGACTTTTAATTGGATTGAGTTTATCATATTTGCAGAGGTACAGCAGACACAGAAGAAAGGATTAGAGTGATTTCCACTTTCCATTATTTGGCATAATGAGAAAACAGAGGGTGGTCCACATCTCTCATACATATTATGAGCCACAGGAGATGCTTAGCATGTCAGTTTTGGGTAGCATTGAGCTCTCCCAAATAAACACATTTATTTGGACATAGTTAAGTCAAAATAAGTCACCTGGGAAAAAAAAGGTTACAGGTCACTAATTTGCATAGTGCAAAGGATTTATGAGTTTTTAAATTAACCCTCCTGAATCTCTACACCATTTCAAACAATAGGGTATATCTGCATTTTTCTTCAAAGTTTAGCTGGCTTAAAAAGTCAAATGAAAATACTTGGCTAAAGAAAAGCCAGATGAGCAGACTTTCTTCTAGATGGAAAAGAGGTACATTGTAAATTCTCCCAAAACAGCATTATTTACATTAAGTCAAAATACATAAAAAATAAACAAAAAACTTGCATAAACATGTGGTAAGTCATAGAAGGGTCAGACAATTGGCACGCCCCAAATTCAAGTGTGCCCAAATAGCAAAGCTTATGAAAGCTGTGTGCATGCTCTGTCACTCAGTTGTGTCCCACTCTCTGCGACCCCAGGGACTGTAGCTCGACAGACTCCTCTGCCCATCGGATTTCCCAGGCAAGAATACTGGAGTGGGTTACCATTTCCTCCTCCAGGGGATCTTCCCAACCCAGGAATCAAACCCACATCTCTTGTGTCTCTCGCATTGGCAAGCGGATTCTTTACCACTGCACCACCTGTGAAAGCACACCACCACCCAAATCCCTTTTGACTATAAGGTGATGAAGACGGGGAGCACGGTACCCTAATTACTGCAGAAATCCCCCCACCAAAGTCATGGGATTAATGTAGCTCTTTCCCTATCTCTTGGGTAGGACAGTTCAATTCCTCCCACAAATATCCATTTCAATACTTCAAAAAGAACCTGTGCCTTGAAAGATAAAAGAACATGAAGAATTTTCTTGTTGTTCTTCCATTACTATGGTGCAATTGGTGAACATCCAAAAACACCTCTTAAGTCTCAGCTGGTGAATGAAGATGGAGACAAGTACTCTCAGGCTGTACATATATCACACTACCCTGATAACATTCCCAGGACTTTTAAGAAGTCCGGCAGTAGGAACACAGGCAAACCCAGCCAGAGTTCTCTCAAAGTTCTGTTATGCAAAAGTGAGGAGTAGCCAGGATCCCTTTGGGGTAGAAAATGGAAGAATCACATGCAGTTGATTCTGTACTCTTACCAGATCATGCCTCTAAACATAAATGAATATTAATTGACATATTTACTGCAACATAAAGCAGTTGTTAATCTAACATTCCAGCCTTTGTTCCAAGTCTCGTATCATTTTCTTCCAGGCTGTTGACTTTGGAGTGACTGTGTAAGCCCAGTGAATGCTAGCAAAGAGTGATCAATCAACACTTTGAAAGCCTCTGGTTCATCCCAGTACCTGGGAGCTGCTTTGATAAACAGTATTCTTGGGACTGTGTAAAATACATGTGGGAACATGGCAGGTTTTTGTTCTTATTTTTTTATTTATATTTAAACAAAACCTTTGTGTACAACATATCCCTAAGATTATTCTGTTCCAAGCTCAAGTCACTAAAGTTCTAAGTACTCTCACATCAATGTTTTCTCTGTAGATTTAACAATGGCCTCCAATTTACCCACATTTGGGGGCACATTAAAAATAAAAAAATATATAGAAATTCCCTGTATTCCATTTTAAAACTTGGATAAAGGGACTGAAGAACATGTAATACAGTTGCTTTCCTGATGAGTATATGCTACTAAAGGTGTATCCTTCTCCCAAGAAAGTTTTATTCTGGGTCATCAAGATGAACACTCATTCTAGAGCTCATCAATTTTTTTCTTACAAACTGGTCACAGCTTTCTGGAGACCTTGGAAAATTCTTTCATGATTGGTCATAACCAATCTTCCCATCTTATGCCTTTAACACATTTTATAATCTAGTCACAATAATCTATCAAGGGTTCACTAAAATCCTGTAGAATTTGGTTTCTCTGCATTGTTTTCCCTGATAACCTTCTATTCTCAAATGTGCTTCCCTCATTCTCCATCACACTGCTCCCTAGTGGAGTGTGCTCCTGTTCTAAGAACAAGCAGTGAGCAAAATCAGCAATGCCCCTGATCTCAAGAACCTTATATTCTGGTAGGTAGAGGGAGAGAGGGCTTCCCGGGTGGCTCAGAGGGTAAAGGATTCACCTGCAATGCAGGAGAGCTGGGTTTGATCCCTGGGTAGGGAAGATCCCCTGGAGAAGGGGATGGCAACCCACTCCAATATTCCTGCCTGGAGAATTCCATGGACAGATGAGCCTGGTGGGCTAGAGTCCATGGGGTCACACAGAGTCAGACCTGACTGAGCGACTAACAGAGGGAAAAAGGAACTAAAGCATAGATGGAAAATATGAGAGAGTCTTAGCTGTTGAGGAGAAAATGAAACAGAAATGTGGGGGGTAGGTTGACTATTTTAGGTAGGGAGAGCTTCATGGAGGAGGCAGCGTTTAAGATTTATATACTGAACTCTCTCAGATCTAGTTAAATGTTGTTTCATCTGCTAAGGGTTTCCAATCTACATATCCATCATCTCACCAGCCACAGTAAGCATCTTCATTTTTGGTTCCCAGAGTATATAAAATGTACCTCAGTATATGTTATTCTCTCATTTACCCTGTGTTATTATAATTAGTTTTCTTTCGTGTCTATTTCCCCATTTTGATTTTCAGCTTCTTGAAGGCAAGGGCGTCTAAATTATCTTTATACCATCCTCCAGTGCTATGAATACAGTCAATGCTCAGATTCAAATTGAACCAACTTTAGAAAATGCTAATTATGAGGAGTTTCATTTTTAAAAGCTGTACTTTGTAGCTCCCCTAGCTCTGAATCTTAAGCAGATTTTTTAAAGAAGCTATTATCCACAAAAGTCATTGCCACCACAGAAAAAGAGATGTTTTTAGAGGATTTCTAAACTATTGACCGTTCACAATACTTGCTCATCAAGTGATAATTGCCAAGTACTCTTCTAGAGGAGATTAAAGTTTGGAAACAATGATCTTTTCCAACAAATTTCAGGCAATTGATCCAAAAAGGGAATTCTCGAGCTTTCTGTTTGAAAATATCCGAAGTTGAGAATTCCCTAGTTGAAAAGAATCAGAAAGAGATTTTTGGTTAATAAACTAGAACATTGAGCTGACCTTTGCAGAGCACAAGTAGGATTTCACAACAGCCAGTGAAAGTAAGCACAGAGTTTGAAAATTCTACCGGAAAGTTTTGTTTCTCTCTTTTTTAAATAAACTGTTAACTCTTGTTCTAAGCTTAAAGAGTGTGCTAAATAGAGTTTCTATTCTTTAAGTGACACCTTTAAAAAATAAGGAACTTGCTCAAATATAAGAATTAATAGCACAAATTTTAAAATGCCCTTTTCTGAAGAATCCAAGTATTCTTACTTGTAGGATCTGATTCTGAAATTCCAATTTAATAAATGAGCCCCCAACCCCCTACCCTAAAAAGGAATGCCTCCTTTTTAGGGTAGTTTAAAAGGAAGTTTAGACTGAGGTAGGATAAATACTCCACATTCTATTTCAAATACCAAGAACAAGGTAAGTATTTTCCCTGCTGCTTCCCTGCCCTGTAATTTGACATCCATTTTAATGATGCTTGCTTTATTACTTGTCAGAAAAGTGAAATGGCCTGTCAATTTTATGGAGTTTCTCCTACCTTTTGGATGGTTCTATTACATTTTGAAATAAGTGTATAGCTTGCCCATCCCCTTTTTAAAAAAATCCTAAATGGTCCATGTGTGGATTTGGTACTTGGCTGCCAGGGGAATGAAGTCATAATTTCAGGAGTCCGGGAGAATAGATCAAAATCACCCCAACACTTTCATGGATGGGTATATGCTGCTAAATGGATGTTTACCTAGAAAAGTCATCATCTGGCACGCAGCATAGCGAATGTTCCTAAGCAGCCAACTCATGTATACTAAACAAATTTGGCTTGGCTGCTGCGAGAGCTGCCCTGTGGAAATTCTCAACATACATTTGTTTGATTGAGCCGTCATTCCCAGTTGATCTGCTGATGATCTGTGTCACTTTGTTTAAATGTCCTGGTGTGGTTTTTTCTATATATACAGTGAAAAGCCAGTATGTTCCTGTGATGGATTAAATAGAGGTGAAATTTGAGAGTGACTCCTGTTTTTGATTCCTGTGTTCTCAGACAGGTGGGTCTGGAATGATCAAGAATGTCACATTCAAACACAAGGGAAAATATGGAGCCTTTTTGATTTAAAACACATTACTGTAAAGATATATTTGCTACCGTGTTCTCCCTGTGCAAGAAGCTATTTAGGATTCCCCACCTAAACAAACACCATATGGGTTAATGCTCAGCATCCCTTTCAAATGTTCAAAAACAAAGGATACAGAACTCATTGCTGGTAAATGTGGTCTGAGAGAAGCGAGGAAGGCCAATTTCTGATGCACGGATTTGAGAAATCAAATGCAAGGTCAGGTTAGAACCAAAGCTCACGATCTCAAATATCCGAGTAATGGTTCAGATGGAAATCCAACACCGCAGTGCCATGCCACGTCTGAGGCTCTAATCAAGTGACTGCCTGTTTGCTCCGTGGCTAAAGCACTTCCTCCAGCTAATCTTCCTAGATAGGCTCTCGCCTTTAATGACCTATGGGGTCTGCTGTTAAGTGTGGGGATCTGGGCACCATCAGCATGGATGTCTCCACTCTGCCAAACCCCAGACAACACGTGATGCTCACACACTCCCTCCCCTCTGTTCCTGAGGACATGGTAGACCATGCCTGTCTTAAGCTGTGTTCCCCAGCCCAAAAATATATTCCTGACCAACTTGCTCTCATACCTAAAACCCACCCTCCCCCAATTAATCATCATTCCTTTGGGTTAAGGCAAAATCAGCTCCAAGAGTCCTCCTGATTATTGATAGTTTGTTCTTTTCAAAAGGCATTTAAAAATCTCCTACAGGCCACCCAGACACTGGGTTTGCATTCTAGAAGCCCCAAATGACTAACCTTATTCCTGGCTTCAAAGAGCCATAGTCCAGGAGAGAAGGAAACTGTGTGAATAAAATGTAGTACCCACAATCCACAAACTACGTACAAAGTGCAGAAGAGAAAGGAATCCATTCTGAGAAAAGTTAGGAAGGGCTGCCCAGGGATAGGGACACCTAAGTAGGGTGTGAAGGAATAAAGATAGTTTCAAAGGAGTTTCCCAGAGAAAAGACAAGAGAAGACAAACTCTTCCAAAAAGAAGGAGCATATCTTTAAAGTGTGCCCTGTTTAGTATGAGCATGAGACTAAGGGTTTCTCAATATCGCCTGATTTATAGAGAGAAAGAAGGTAGACAGGTGAAAAAAAGAAACAATGAACCGAAGAGCCCAAGAGTCAAAGTCCTCTATGCCATGCCCTAGAGTCTGACCTTTCTCCTATATGAATACGGTGCTAGTGGAGAGTCTCAGGGAGAAGAATGGAAAAATCAGAGCTGTGTTTGAGGGTGATCACTCTGACTCAAAAAACAGGAGATATTTAAGGGGGGTGACATAGAAGGCAGATGAATCAGTGAGGAGCTATCTCAAAAATCCATGAGAAAGATCATAAAGGGTTTAAAAAAAAAAAGATGACAGCAAAAGTGGGGGATGAAAAATAAAAGAGAGAAAGACTTGAAAATTAAAATTGAGAGAATTTGGTGATGGAGTAGGGAATAGGGGCATAAAATAATCCTGATAAACCAATATACTACATGGTGAGTCAGTTTATCAGTGATCAGTAGAAGCTGCCATGCTGAGGAATAGCACACATTCTGGGCATGAGAACACAGTCTGGGCTGCCAAACACTGGAATAGGAGCCCCGGGTGGTCAGGAGGCAGCAAGAGAACTCTGAGTACCTAGAGAGTGAAGGCACTATAGAACCAGAGGCTTTTTCCTTGATGGAAGATTTCATGAAGAGCCTACCATCAACATAAGGACAGGAGAAAAAAAAAATGTCATTCTTGCAAGTACAAATAGAGAAAATACCAAGTAAGGCATTCTAAGATATCCTCACTAGATCCAACAGACTCGTAAGGAATGTGGACACCATACCAAGCCTCATTCCTTCAAATTAGTAGCTATACTTTTAAACATTGATCACTCTTAAGTTCCTGCACTGTAAGTTGTTCCATATATCCTGGTAATCTTAACTCAGATACTTGGCTTCACAAGGTGTTTGCCAGACACACAGTCCCTTTGAACAATGGTTCAATGTTGCTGGAGATGGAATTCCACAGGAAAGGCTCCAAACAACTCCTTATCGCAGGGATTTTGACAAATTTACTAAACAAATTTAGCCTACATGTAATTTTGCCCCCCACATTTGAGACATTTAAGAAAAAATAGTTAATTTCAATAAATCTAATTTACTAAGATAATTTTTTAAACCCAGTAAGTGAATATACAGGAAATCTTGCAAGTCTACATTCTCTACCCAGTACCCTTTTCTGCTTGCCCTCTATGCAGGACACCAAAACTCTAAGCATATGGCATGGGGGGGGTGAGGGGGTGGGAGGGGGAGGTGCATGCCCAGCTGAGCCCAGGTGCTTCCTTTCCCAAAAGTGGCCAATCTGCTTGATATTATTTACTTGTGTATTTTCCCAGTGAAAGAAAAAAGGGAAAACAGGGAGAGGGTGGAAGTTGAGTTTTATTTATTATTGTTTGACATTATTTATGATTATTTTAATTTAGGTTCCACATCCCAAGAGTCTCATTGCAATGGGTGCAACAGATACCAGTAAAATAGCATCACATGCACATACTGTATCTACTTCCCTTTTCACTAGTCATATTTTCTCATAGGCACACAAAGGAAATCCTGTCAAATTGCAATATACTTCTAGGCATTCTGCTTTGGATTTTCATTTTAATAAGTATAAAAGAAGGAAGAAGGAACTAGAAGACATCTATTTGTTTTACAGACTTATTTGCACCATCCAAAAGAGAATAGCAGTAAACATCTCTTTTAGGGAAGGCATGTGTTTATGATTTGATGGTCATCAAAAGTGAATAATACAAAGTAAAATAAAAACAAGATAGCAGGGGTTCTATATTAATTTGCATAAGCCTGAGTGACTAAGACAGATTTTTTGAAACAGGAATCTCTATTTTTTTTATTTTTGAGAGTTAACCTCCTCAAACAGAAGGCAAATTTTGAGTACATTTTCTTAACTGATAAACATAAAATTAGGACTTATGGTTATACTGTATATAATTGGTAATAATGTGTACATACACCTAGATTTGACTCCCTAGTTTCCTGAGAAAAGTCAAATGGAAAATGGGTAAAAATTTACATTCTTGGCTGCCAAAGTACTTTGCTTAGGGTCTAAGGGACCAAATTGTCACTATTGATCACCTGAATCTTAGACAGGACTCTCTAGCAGACTGGCTCTGAGATCATACTGTAATAAATGCTTTTCTATAGAACTATACAGAACTCTTCTCATACTGGAGTTTTGAAACATTTTTTGAAAATAATCAAAAACCACATTTCTTCCTAAGTTAGAAAGAGTTTGAAAAAACAAAGGGATACAAGGAATGTGTAGTGAGGGTTTTATTGGTTATCTCCTCCCAAAACACCATTCTCTCTCTCTCTCTCTCTCTCTCACACACACACACACACACACACACACACACCATAACACTATCTTTCCTTCTTTGACATGACAGAACCCAATCCTTCCCACAGTTTAAATGCACACAGAAGGAAGGTCAAACAGCAAACACTCGGGAGAGCTTTTTCAAAATTGTTAAAGCCTGCAAACAAACACAAACTCAAAATAAATTAGAAATAAACTCCAAACAAACCCAGTCAAACACAAATTAAGCTGAGGAAATCCAAAGCAAACAATCTACAAATCTTCCAAAGCGCAGTACAGTTACTTCCCGTTCCTAGACGGCTGCTTGCGGAGACTGCAGGAAGAGGGGGCCCCACCCCCCCAGCCTTCAAGCACAGGCTGACAGCGGGGCTGGTTCCCTCACAGCCTCCACCTCCCCTCCCACTGCCCGCCGTCCTGGAGCACTGCCCCAGACCCGGAGCTCCATGCAGAGCTGGGGCTCTGGCCACCCCGCCGGCCTGGTGTTTGGCTCTTCAGTCACCCAGCGCACAAGTATGATGGATGATGATGGATCACAGCCCCTCCAAAACCGTGTGAATTTCCCAAGGCCGCTGATTATTCTAATCGAGCCCCCAGAAGAAGCACAGAGCTTTACAAAAGCCTCCAAGGAAACCTCCCATTCCGCTTGTCTGTCTGACACAGACCCCACTACATAAAGAACCTGGCCCTGATACGGCCTCCTGTCTCAGACACACAGATCTGGGCCTTCACACTCATTGTTCAGTGATATGATTTAGCCTTGAATGAATTTTTAATGAACACCCAGAGTTATATAGCACAGTGGAACGGCCACTCCAGCTTCTCCCAGGGGGAGATAACAGTTTACCAATGCTTTCAGGTCACAGCTTTTATAACGCTCCCTTGCTCTGCTAGACAATATGGTCAGGAGGCTTTCTTCTTTATTGTCTGGCCTCCTCTCTATCTCTCTCATATGTCTGTCTCTGTCTCTGCATCTCTTTAGATAGTTCTTAAATCACAAAGTTCTCTAAGAGATATCATTCTACAAGGTAAATGTACAATTATAGAATCTGTTCATAGCAGATTAATAAAATCATGACTAGACCTTGACATGCATAACTAAATTGTTGTAATAATGAAGGCTATAAAAAAGAAAAGTACAGTAATACTAAATTTAATTATGTTGGGGATTTTTGACTTAGGTCATTTTTGGCTCTGTAAGGTTACAGTTTGTGCACTAGGAATAAACTCTGGGTCTTGTAGAACAAGCGTCCAGTGACTGTTGTTGGCCTCTTGGAATATTCCAGATCAATATAAACAGAATGAATAGTATCATCCATGCATGTTCAGTTGCTCAGTCATGTTTGACTCTTTGCAACCCCATGGACTGTAGCCTGCTAGGCTCCTCTGTCCATCAAATTTTCCAGGCAAGAATATTGGAGTAGATTGCCATTTCCCACCCAAGGGTATCTTCCCAACCTAGGGACTGAACTCACATCTGCATCTTCTGCATTGGCAGGTGGATTCTTTTCCACTGTGCCACCTGGGAAGCCAAATAGTATTATATGTCTATAAAACTCCACAAAGCAGCCATAGTTAGAAATATATGGTATGAAAGTGAAAAAGTGAAAGCTGCTCAGTCATGTCCAACTCTTTGCGACCCCATGGAATAGTCCAAGGAATTCTCCAGGCCAGAATAATGGAGTGGGTAGCCATTCCCTTCTGCAGGGGATCTTCCCAACCCAGGGATCGAACCAAGGTCTCCCACATTGCAGGCTGATTCTTTACCAGATAAGCCACCGAATATAACCTTTAGGTCCTTTTAAATGCTTATCATGATCCAGTTTTCGGTGCTTGGGTATCTCTTCCAGCACCCTAAATATACTACCTCTTGAATTCTTAAAAATCTCTGAAAATCTACATAAATAAATTAGAAAAAGGTCAATCTTACTTCTTAGTGGTAGCTCTAAAATTTCTACATCAGAGAAACTTATGGAAATGATTCTGATTAGACAAGGATAGGGAGAATAGGTTAGAATTGTTGTGTTTACAGAGTACTTTGCATATGAATAAGAAAAATTCAATTGACTTTATCAAATAATTGGGAGAGGTATGTGGAAATGGTGAAGATTATGGGTTAGCTTGGGAAGGCTTCCTGAGTCATGGTTTGGCATCACCGCCCGTATTTTTACACTATTAATCATGTTGGCTCACTTCATACATACATTAGGTATTGGGTTGTTTTTTTTTAATTAGCTGTGCATCTTTAAATACTAAAATATTTTGAAATAAAAAACAACTTTTAGGATATACAACCATAATCTTTGCTTCTTAAACAAGAAGAGTGAATAAATAAGAACAATAAATGAGGCTTCTAGAAACCCAGGTCCTGTTTCTGACACTGCCACTAATTAACTGGAAAATTCTAAGCAATCTTTTCATCTCTCTGGGAATCTGTTTCCTCCTCTGTAAAATTTATGAATGCAGAGAACCCCCTAGGTCCCTTCCAGATCATATTCTAGGAATCCATCAGTCTCTCTGTGATTGTGGAAGTTAATTCCTAGAAAAAGCCACATCTATATAGCTTGCTTTGTGCCATAATCATCATAGTACCATGTGCATGTAAATTCAAGAAACACCGCTGAAGACTGATGAAGATATTATGAAGTTGGAGAAGGCCAATGAGAATATGAAAAGTAATAAAGTTTTCATTTTGACTGAATAGTACATGCCAGACTGCCATGATGTTACGCACTTTACACCATTATCTCATTTAATCTCTGCAAAAAAAAAAAAAACTATAAACAGGTATATATAGGTAATAACCCCATTGGACAGATTAAAAAATAACTAAGGCTCAGAGGCTTTATGCATCTAACCCGTAATCTTCCAGTAACCCAGACTTTTTGGACCCCAACGTAATCTTTCCATATCATCCTATTTCCTTTTTATTCTAATAGTTCCATCACCACCCATCATTTGCAATACCCAAATTATCAAAAGATAAATCAAGTCAAGGTGCTCCTTTAAGTGACTGATGCACCAGACTACAGAGTAGGACCCCATCCAGGGTGCCCCTTTAAGAGCCTGACGTGCCGAACAAGAGAAGGGCTCCAGGCAAGGGAGCCCTCTGAGTGCCTGAAGGGGCAGAGCTACAGAGAAAGACTGGCCAAAGAGGCCTTCTGATCGCCAGCTACAAGAGGCTCGAAAAAAGACTCTGATAGGGCCATACTCCTCTGGTGGAGGCAGTCCATGTCCCTGCACGCTTGGCACCGCCAGGGTCCCCACAAGCCAAGCAGCTGCACCACTTCACGCTTAACTCTCACTGGGGCAGAGCTGCCACAGGCAGGAAGTCTTGCGTCTAAGCACGCAGGGTCACTTTGGTCGTGTCCAACTCTTTGCAACCTGGTAGACTGTGGCCTGCCAGGCTTCTCTGTCAGGGAGGGGGGGTTCTGCAGGCAAGGATACTGAAGCATAGTGGCCAATACTGGTTGCCATACTTTTCTAGAGCACTACATTTACTGCTGCCCTAGCCTCCAACTCCCCTGAGTACCTGGTGCTGCCAGAACCCCTGCGACCCAAGCAATTGCACCACCTCCACAGCTGGCCCTTCCAGGGACAAACCCAAGTCCTCCAGGGCAGCCTCAGGAGCGAACCCCAGTGGACGACCCACATGCAGAGGTGGGGAAAAAAACACACAATTGAAACCCGGGGCAGTGTGGCTGAGGAAGAAGACCCCAAACCTTCCCATCAGCTGTACTAGCTGCAGATTAAATCCACAAGATCAGCTAGGCAGACTCTGTGTCTGTGCAATATATAAAAGGTCATTGAGAGCTCCCACAAAAGAAAGTGTACTAGTTCTGATAGCTATGAACATTGGAGTCAAGAAACACAGGAGTAGGACCAGTTAGAATCTGAACTGCCCCCACAGCAGGTCCAGAGATCAGCAGTGTTGGAGGGCATCCTAGGGAGGTGAGGTGGGTTGTGATTCCCAGTGAGGAATAAGACTCCGACAGCAGTGACTCAAGAAAAACATTTATTATTCTTATGTTTTGACTTGTTTTGTAGATTCTTTTGGATTTTTTTTTCCTTTTATTTTCTCTTTCTGTTGTGGTTGTCGATTTTATTGGCACAATGAAATCTAATTAAGCTTTGAGCTTTTTTTTTTCTTTTTTCTCAGTCACATTTTTTATTGTTGTTATAAACCTCTGCCTCTACATTGGGCTTTTGCTGTTCTGTGGAGTTTTCCTTTCCTTTTCTTTTTTTTTTTTTTTTTTTTGCTTTCTTTCCTTCTTCTTTTTTTTAATCTTTTCCATAATTTTAATTTTTTTAAACGTATTATATTTTTTCTACATTTATTCCTTTGTTTGCCTTTCCTATTGTCCTTTGCAGTTAATCTATAATGTATATAAATCTTCTTCATCTATCTCTACTTAACTTTGCATATCTATTTTTTCTTTCTTTTCTTTCCTCCCTTTCTTCTCAACATATTTGCGAGTTTTCATTGCATTAATCCCCACTTGGCACCTGGCTTTAGTTTTGTTTTCCAGTTTGTGCTTTAGTTAGTTTTGTTCTTAACAGGTAAACATAAGTTTTGATTTCCTTTGTTTGCCAGGTTAATCTACTGTACTTTATTTTTGCTGGACTGTTTTGACTTTGCTCATGGGTGTATCTGTATATTGCATAATTTTAATTATTATTTGCCTGATTTTGTAACTGCCATTTGTCTGGGGTTCATCTTTGGTTTCTTGTTTTAGGATATTTGTTTTAATCTCACTTAATGCCATAACGAACTACTTGAGGAATCTTTGTTCCTGACCAGAGATCAAGCCCTGAGCCTTTGGAGTGGGAGCAATGACTCCAAGACCTTAGGCTACCAGAGAACTAATCCTAGGGAGTATCAAATAGTGAGAATTAACAGAAAGGAAACCACCTGAATACAAGACCTGGCATCACCCAACCACCAGTAGCACCCTGTGCAGGAAACCTCATCTAAACAACAAACAAAATAAAAATACAAACCCAATCATCAGCAGACAGAATTACCACCTCACTCAGGCTTGCCCATCAGAGGAAAAACAAACAAACAAAAACTCAGCACAAATCTCACCCTAGAGGAAGCTTACACAAACCACTGGACCAAACTTAGGAGGGCAGAAACCAAAAGGAAGAAAGAATTCAACCCTGAAGCCTGGGAAAAGGAGACCTCAAACACAATAAGTTTAAAAAAAAATTAATGAAAGGGCAGAGAAATACTACACAAATGAAGGAACAAACCAGAAATACAGAAGTCCAAATAAATGAAGAGGAAATAGGCAAACTACCTGAAAAAGAATTCAGAATAATGATAATAGAGATTATCAAAAACCTTGAAAACAAAATGGAGGAAATGCAAGAATCAATTAACAAAGACCTAGGACAATTAAAGAATAAACATACAGAGACAAAAAACACAATTACTGAAATTAAAAAAAAAAAAAAAAAAACCCTAGAAGGAATCAATAGCAGAATATCTGAAGCAGAAGAATGAATGAGTGAGCTGGAAGATAAAATGGTGGAAATAACTTTTGAAGAGCAAAATAAAGTAAAAGGAATGAAAAGAACTGAGGACAGTCTCAGAGACCTCTGGGACAATATCAAATGCACCAACATTCAAATTATAGGGGTCCCATAAGAAGAAGAGAAAAAAGAAAGTGTATGAGAAAATTTCTGAAGAGATTATAGTTGAAAATTTCCCCAACATGGAAAAGGAAATAGTCAATCAAGTCCAAGCAGCAAAAAGAGTCCCATACAGGATAAACCCAAGGAGAAACACACCAAGACACATACTAATCAAACTGACAAAGACTAAACACAAAGAAAAAATGTTAAAAGCAGCAAGGGAGAAGCAACAAGTAACATACAAGGGAAACCCCATACGCTTAACAGCTGATCTTTCAGCAGACTCTGCAGGCCAGATGGGAATGGCAGGATATATTTAAAGTACTGAAAGGGAAAAATCTACAACCGAGATTACTCTACCTAGCAAACATCTCATTCAAAATTGATGGAGAAATAAAAGGCTTTTCAGCCAAGCAAAAGTTAAGAGAATTCAGAATACCATCAAACCAGCTTTACAACAAATGTTAAAAGGACTTAGATAGTCAAGAAATACAAGAGAAGTAAAAAGATCTACAAAATCAACCCCAAACAATTAAGAAAATGGCAATAGGAACACATATATCAATAATTACTTTAAATATAAATGGACTGAATGCTCCAACCAAAAGACACAGACTGGCTGAATGGATACAAAAATAAGACCCATAGATAGCATATTAAAAAGCAGAGACATTACTTTGCCAACAAAGGTCTGTCTAGTCAAGGCTATGGTTTTTCCAGTAGTCACATATGAATGTGAGAGTTGGACTGTGAAGAAAGCTGAGCACCAAAGAATTCATGCTTTTGAACTGTGGTGTTGGAGAAGACTCTTGAGAGTCCCTTGGACTGCAAGGAGATCCAACCAGTCCACCCTAAAGGAGATCAGTCCTGGGTGATCATTGGAAGGACTGATGCTGAAGCTAAAACTCCGATACTTTGGCCACCTCATGGGAAGAGTTGAGTCATTGGAAAAGACCCTGATGCTGGGAGGGATTGGGGGCAGGAGGAGAAGGGGACGACAGAGGATGAGATGGCTGGATGGCATCACCGACTCGATGGACATGAGTTTGAGTAAGCTCCAGGAGTTGGTGATGGACAGGGAGGCCTGGCGTGCTGCGATTCATGGGGTCACAAAGAGTCAGACACGACTGAGTAACTGAACTTACTGACCGACTGATATACTGTCTACAAGAAACACACCTCAGACCTAAAGACACATATAGACTGAAAGTGAGAGGATGGAAAAATATATTCCATGCAAATGGAAAGCAAAAGAAAGCTGGAGTAACAATCCCCATATCAGACAAAATAGACCTTAAAATAAAGAAGATTACAAGAGATAAGGAAGGACACTACATAATGATAAAGGGATCAATCCAAGAGGAAGACATAACAATTGTAAATATCTATGCACACAACATAGGAGCACCTCAATACATAAGACAAACACCAACAGACATAAAAGGAGAAATGGACAGTTACACAGTAATAGTAGGAGATTTTAACACCCTACTCACACCAATGGCCAGATCATCAAAACAGAAAATTAGTAAGGAAACACAATCTTAAATAATACATTAGATGAGATGAATCTCATTGATATCTTCAGGACATTCCATCCAAATGCAGAAGAATACACTTTCTTCTCAAGTGCACATGGATGGAACATTCTCCAGGATAGACCAAATCTTGGGTCAAAAATCAAACCTCAGTAAATTTAAGAAAATTGAAATCATATCAAGCATCTTCTCCAACCACAGCGCTATGAGACTAGATATTGATTACAAGAAAAAAAACTGTAAGAAACACTAACACAGAGAGATTAAACACACATTTCTAAATAACCAACAGGTTACTTAAGAAATCAAAAGGGAAATCAAAAAAATTCTAGAAACAAATGACAATGAAAACACAACAGCTCACAACCTATGGGATGCAGCAAAAGCAGTTATGAGAAGAAAGTTTATAGCGACACAATCCTACTTCAAGAAATAAGACAAACATCAAATATACAACCTAACTTTACACCAAACAACTGGAAAATAGAAGAACAAAAACCCCCCAAAATTAGTAGAAGGAAAGAAATCATAAAGATCAGAGCAGAAATAAATGAAAAAGAAATGAAAGAAACAGTAGTAAAGATGAATAAAACTAAAAGCTGGTTCTTTGAGAAGATAAACAAAATTGACAAACCTTTAACCCGACTCATCAATAAAAAAAGAGAGAAGAATCAAGTCAGAAAAACTGGAAATGAAAAAGGAGAGGTTACAATAGACAATGCAGAAATACAAAGGGTTATAAGAGACTACTATGAATAACTATGTGGCAATAAAATGGATAACCTGGAAGAACTGGACGGATTCTTAGAAAAGTTCAATCTTCCAAGACTGAAGCAGAAAGAAATAGAAATTATGAACAACCCAATTACAAGCACTGAAATTGAAGCTGCGATAAAAAATCTCCCCCAAAACAAAAGCCCAGGACATTTAGAGAAGAGAAGAGCTAATGCCTATCCTTCTAAAACTCCTTCAGAAAATTGCAGAGGAAGGAACACTTCCAAACTCATTCTACAAGGCCACCAGCATCCTGATACCAAAACCAGACAAAGACAACACAAAAAAAGAAAACTATAGGCCAATATCACTGATAAACATAAATGCAAAAATTCTCAACAAAATTCTAGCAAACAGAACTCAGCAACACATCAAAAAGCTCATACACCATGATCTAGTTGGGTTTATTCCAGGAATGCAAGGATTCTTCAATATATGCAAATCAATCAATGTGATATACCATATTAACAAATTGAAAGATTAAAAACCATATGACAATATCAATAGATGCAGAAAAAGCCTTTGACAAAATTCAGCAATCACTTATGATTAAAACTCTTCAAAAAATGGTCATAAAAGGAACCTACCTCAACATAGTAAAGGCTATATATGATAAGCCTACAGTAAACATTATTCTCAGTGGTGAAAAACTGAAAGCATTCCCCCTAAGATCAGGAACAAGAGAAGGGTGTCCACTATTTTTCAACATAGTTCTGGACGTCCTAGCTACAGCAATCAGAGAAGAAAAAGAAATAAAAGGAATCCAGATAAGAAAAGAAGTAAAGCTCTCACTGTTTGCAGATGACATGATACTGTACATAGAAAACCCTAAAGACAGAATCAGAAAATTACAAGAGCCATTCCATGAATTTAGCAAAGTTGCAGGATACAAAATCAATACACAGAAATCACATGCATTTCTATATACTAACAATGAAAAATCAGAAAGAAAAATTAAGGAATCAATCCCATTCACCATTGCAAAAAATAGAATTAAATATCTAGGAATAAACTTACCTAAGGAGACAAAAGAACTGTACACAGATAATTATAAGACACTAATGAAAGAAATCAAAGATGACATAAACAAATGGAGAGATACTCCATGTTCCTGGGTAGGAAGAATCGATATTGTGAATATGACTATAATACCAAATGCAATCTACAGATTCAATGCAATCCCTATCAAATTACCAATGGCATTTTTCATAGAACTAAAACAAAAAATTTCACCATTCGTATGGAAACACAAAAGACCCCAAATTGCCAAAGTAGTCTTGAGAAAGAAGAATGGAGCTGGAAGAATCAAGCTTCCTGACTTCAGATTATACTATAAAACTACAGTCATCAAGACAGTATGGCACTGGCACAAAAACAGAAATATAACGAATGGAACAAGATAGAAAGCCCAGAAATAAACCCATGCACCTGTGGGTACCTTATTTTTGACAAAGGAGGCAAGGATACACAATGGGGCAAAGACAGCCTCTTCAATAAATGGTGCTGGGAAAACTGGACAGCTACATGTAAAAGAATGAAATTAGAACACTTCCTAATACCATACACAAAGATAAACTCAAAATGGATTAAAGACCTAAATATAAGACCAGAAACTATAAAACTCTTAGAGGAAAACATAGGCAGAACATTCGATGACATAAATCAAAGCAAGATCCTCTATGACCCACCTCCTAGAGTAACGGAAATAAAAACAAAAGCAAACAAGTGGGACCTGATTAAACTTAAAAGCTTTTGCACAGCCAAGGAAACTATAAGCAAGGTGAAAAGACAACCCTCAGGATGGTAGAAAATAATAGCAAATGAAACAAATAACAAAGGATTGATTTCCAAAATATACAAGCAGCTCATATACCTCAATGCCAGAAAAATAAACAACCCAATCAAAAAGTGGGGAAAAGACCTAAACAGACATTTCTCCAAAGAAGACATACAGATGGCTAACAAACACATGAAAAGATGCTCAACATCGCTCATTATTAGAGAAATGCTAATCAAAACTGCAATGAGATATCAGCTCACACCAGTCAGAATGGCCATCATCAAAAAGTCCACAAACAATAAATGCTGGAGAGGCTGTGGAGAAAAGGGAACACTCTTGTACTGTTGTCGGGAATATAAATTGATACAGCCACTATGGAAGACTGTATGGAGATTCCTTAAAAAACTAGGAATAAAACCACCATATGACCCAGCAATCCCACTCCTAGGCATATACCCTGAGGAAACCGAAATTGAAAAAGACACATGTATCCCATTCTTCATTGCAACACTATTTACAATAGCTAGAACATGGAAGCAACCTAGATGTCCAACAACAGATGAATGGATAAAGAAGTTGTGATACATATACACAATGGAATATTACTCAGCCATTAAAAGGAACACATTTGAGTCAGTTCTGATGAGGTTGATGAACCTAGAACCTATTATACAAAGTGAGTCAGAAAAAGATAAATATTGTATTCTAACACATATATATGGAATCTAGAAAAATAGTACTGAGGAATTTATTTACAGGGAAGCAATGGAGAAACAGACATAGAGAATAGACTTATGGACATCGGGAGAGGGGAAGAGAGGGTAAGATGTATGGAAAGAGTAACATGGAAACTTACATTACCATGTGTAAAATAGATAGCCAACAGGAATTTGCTGTCTGGCTCAGGAAACTCAAACAGGTGCTCAGTATCCACCTAGAAGAGTGGGATGGGGAGGGAGATGGGAGGGAGGTTCAAAAAGGGAAGGGACATATGTATACCTATGGCTGATTCATGTTGAGGTTTGACAGAAAATGACAAAATTCTATAAAGCAGTTATCCTTCAATAAAAAAAAAAGAGAAAGAAAAAAATGAAAAAGTGAAGAAAAACGATAAATAAAGTCATTAAAATATGACAATAACTCCCATGTTCCTCTCTTTTCCAGCAAGGGACTGCTATGGCTTTGCTTAACTCCCCTCTAGACACATGGCCCAGTTGCTTAAGAACCAATTCCAGCTACTTCTCTAGATCAGGGTTTGTCCATGTTTTATATGAAGAGTAACTTGTTCAAACACCATAAGTTATTTAGAACATACACTAGTCATCATTGATTATCTTACCAATTCACAAAGACCATTTTTAAAATTATGATTACTATGACACTTTATTTTTATTATTCTGATCACTTCTAAATGCAACATGTAAGAAAATATAAATTCAACTATAAGCTATAACAGAACGTATTCCTGACGTATTGGCAATCCTGTCAAGAACAGCAAGCTACTTATGTCAATTACCTCAAAATAATTGCAAAATACCTCATCATAGGTAATCAAAGTGATGACTTTGAAGGATATTTCTACTTATGATTCCAGTTCGGAATTATGCATTGCCCAATGGCTCAACAGGTAAAGAATCTGCCGGCAATGCAGGAGACACTGGAGATGAGGGTTTAATCCCTGAGTTGGGAAGATACCCTAGAGAAGGAAATGGCAACCCACACCAGTATTCTTGCCTGGAGAATCCCAAGGACAGAGGAGCCTGGCAGCCTACAGCCCAAAGGGTAGGAAAGAATTCGACATGACTGAGAGACTAAGCATATATATATATACATACACACACAAATATTTACATACCACTATAATTTCTCAGATTTGATGAAAAAGACATTTGGACATAAGGTGAGATTTTATGTTGTTCTGAGTAATTGAATCTCCACTCTCAGACTCTTCTTCATGGGAATCTATTCCCTGATGGTTAGCCAGACAGCAGTGATATTGACATGCAAAACCCAAGTTTGGATCTCTTCGTTTATTGGTCTCAGAAATTTACCGTGTTTGAGCAAAGTCCAAGATTTGGAGATCTGCACCAACAGAGTTGTTAAAATCAAAGAGCAGGATATAGTGTGATTTCCATTGCTTCAGTTAGAGTCTGTGAAATGCCAATTCTGCATATCTTCAAAGAGCAGAATCTGCCTCCAAAAACCGTACAAAATAGCCCACTACAAAGGAAACTCCTTCAAGATCTTTGCTATTGAACTAGGACCAGAAATCAGAGGAAAACCTCTGAGAACAGTATATAAATGACAGATATCAGAGGAGACCGCGCACGCCATGAAATGAGAGACTTTCTGCTGACAGATGAGCACCTTTGAACTCTAACCCAATAAAAGAATTAGCACTCCCAATGTATAATCAGTACAGCAAGCAAAATATGTCAACACACGATAGGCAGGATAATCAATCGACTTACAGCATAGGAAACAGCCAGACTAAATAGCAGCCCGGTCCCAGTGAGCCAGACAGCCCTTTCCTGCTCCTTAAATTTCTCGTACCACGGGGATGAGGAATTAATATGCAGTAAAGGAAAACCCCTAACAAGTAAAACAACAGAGCAAGGCTGCTGAGTCCTCACTAAGAAGAGACCCAGGATTCCCCAAACTATTTTTCTTTTTCTTAGAGACGTTCTAAGGATCTTTTGCTTGTCAGGTAACAGACAATTTTAAATTAGAAACCACAGCCCTGTTATTTACTCTCTCTCCCTGTGAAGATTTCAGAGATAATAAATGTAGCAGTAGCTACAGACTTAAACAGGGTGAGCTTTTAATCCTGGTTGACTGTATGCTAACACTGACTTCAGGCAAGTAATTTAACCAGGTTGGGCCTCGGGGCTATAAAAACAGAAGAATAACACTTTCAAGGGGCTTCCCAGATGGTTCAGCAGGTAAAGAATCAGCCTGCAATGCAGGACACACAGGTTCGATCTCTGGGTCAGGAAGATCCCCTAGAGGAACACTTTTAAAGGGGATTTTGTAATAATTAAAAGAAATAGATAGAATGGCTTCAGTGATACATAAAGTGGGTAAAAGGTCATATTCAACAAAGGCAGGGCTGGCAATCCCAATCTCTCTGTAATTAACTTTTGATCCTTGCAAGCATCTAAGAAATGCAGTGATGGCCTCATATATATATGTATATATATATATAAAATAAAAATCTCACAAGCCAAAAGAGAACATTGTAGTTTCAGACGTGTATAAGAAGGGGCAGATAACCCAGGTCTGAATTCCCTTTCTACCGTGTTGTATGGTCATGGAAGAACCACCAATCTTTCTGGGTCACAGTCCACTCATTTGTAAAATTGGAGAAATAGTATTGCACCAACCTGGAGGGCCGAGGCTGAGAAGAGGGACCCATGTTCCTTTCAGCTTTTTCTCAATAATTGCAAATTGTCTGTTGCTGGTTCTCCTTATCTCAGGTGCCCACTTGATAAAACCAACAAGAAACCGCCTCAATTCTGCAAATCTACATTCCTTCAGGAATTCAGAAATGATTCTTTTGCTTTATTTTGCTGTGTTTTCCATTTTTCCAAAGAAGAATCACTTATGCTCTCTGCTTAAAATCACAAAGCAAGTCTGCAGGATTTTCTTGGTGTGGTTTGCATGGTTGATGGTAGTAATTGTTTTAAAAACTCAGCCCCAAACTTTCTAGCTCCAAACCACAGGTGGGTATATTTTATAATACCTTCCACTCATGCTGCTTTTAATTCAAGATCCCACCTGTTTTAAACTGAATAGTTCTGTGTGATGCAATATTTTATTTTCACTTATCTCATTTTAAATATGTTTGCTTTCCAAACAGATGTATTGCAAGAACAGCATTTCAACTACACGTTTTTAACCCTCCTAACTGCACCCTCATGATGTTAGCAGCCCTTAAATGGGTAATTTTCTTCACTGACCATAGCAAATACCATTTGAATTAGCTAAGAATTTGTCTTTGGGTTCATGAGATAGAAGAACATCCATCCCATTGCAGCTGAGCTGATGATAATAATTTTAAAGCCACTTGGAGGAAAGTGACTTAAAGGCAAGCAGTAGAAATATTGTGAGGTTTTCTAAACAACTGCTTAACCTTTTCTTATGAAAAAAGAATTCTCTTTTCTGATATGTGTGGATATAGGTAAATTCAAACATTCTAGTTTTTATCACTCACTGATACTACTGCTACAAAAATGAAATCTGAGACCTAATTTGCCTTAGAATTCAGAAACTGAAGAGCTTTCAGAGAGCAACAATAAGTCATTTTCCACGTTTATTTTCCATGCACATAGGACACACCACTCTGCCATCAACATGTCAGATGAAATCCAAAATGGCTTAGCACAAAAATTACCCAAAGAATGGCCATCAGAAAAGAGATGTGACAAAACAACTATGCTAAAATAGTACTTTAACTTGAATTATATTTGCATTAATTTGTTTCCTAATACTTTTGGAGAACTTTGTGCAGAAAAGACTGGGCTTTTGTCTGATAGTTTCTAAATATCAAACGTTTGTCGTCCATCAGCGACCCCTTCTTGGATGTGACAGTGCGATAGAATAAAGCCCAACTTTTGTTTTGGAATCTCATTGACATAGCCTTTGGCAGCTCACGAGACCTGTTCTCGTTTATTGTCTCCTTTGTACGCTGATGCCTACTTATGAGGAAGGGCAATAAGGGAGGCCCGTGACAATGTCTCAACTTTCCCCCACTAGAGACAGAGCTGCCACAGTTTCTATAGCACAGAGCATGAGCAATATTTGTTGTCAGAGAAGAGAAGTGTCAGACAAATAAGAAGAATCATTTGACACTCTAGGAAGTTGAGTCGTGGGATTGTGCCTAGGAATGAACAAATATCTCATCATAGACTAGATTGAAACAGTCCCATGCATTGCACACTCACAAAACACAGTCTGTGCTCTCCTTTGATTGTATTTGGGTTATCTTAGGCTTCTTTAAATGTTTTCCATAAACTCACGGAATAGTAATTTCAGGACAAAAGTAGACAGTGAAAACATTTTTATTATTTTACCTTCTGCAGAGTTGTCTCATTATTAGCAAAAAACTAAAAGGACTTAACTGCCACAAACAAAAACATGAAATGTTTAGTCTTTCCTTTAGATTGAATCAGTCATAGACATGAATTGCAAGCATAGTTCCTGCCTGCTCTCCTCTATTCATCTTGCCAATTTTGTCTGTCTCTATTTGAATATATCCACATAAAAATGTGCATGTCACCATAGAAGGTCTACTTTCCATTGATAGTAAACTGGTAACTTTTCATTTCTATCCCTTAAAAAAATGTGGAAAGGTGCTTTATTTTTTCAGGATGAAACTATTAAACTACATATATAAATATCTGAAGACTTTAGTAAGAGAAACTGGGCCATTTCCATTTTCATTTTCCAGAAGACACTAATGCCAGAGGGAAAAAAAGATGTTTGGCAAAGCTCGTTTCTTCCTAAGCATTAAGAAAAAGATGGTCATAAAACCAAAAGGAAAGATATTGCTCTCCAAAGAATCCAGATTCCCAAACTAACCACAAACAGGAATGTTTATAAAAATGACTTGCTTGCAATTCTCCTTGTTAGATAGTTCATACTCTAGAAAAGGCTTCTGTATAGAACATCACTTAATCGCATACTCATTCACTGTGCAAGTTAAAACCTGAGGAGAGCTTTGCACTGTGAATCTCCCTCCTGACTCTATGAAGAAGCTACATCTGGTTTCCCGACATCTCCACCGCGACAGAATTCCACTGTTCCACATTACATATCGTCACTGCAAATGTTATCTCTAACACAAGAACAATGCCTTCTGAATGGGTACAGCCACTATGGAGAACAGTATGGAGGTTCCTTAAAAAACTAAAACTAGAGCCACCATATGACCCTGCAATCCCACTCCTCAGCATGTATTTGGGGAAAACATGGCCCAAGAGAATACATGCACCCCAATGCTCATTGCAGCACTGTTTACAATAGCCAAGACATGGAAACAACTAAATGTCCATCATCAGAGGAATGGATAAAGAAGATGTGATATATATAGATTGATATAGATATACAGTGGAATATTACACAGCCATTAAAAAGAATGAAATAATGTCATTTGCTGCAAGAAGGATGGACCCAGAGACTGTCATACTGAGTGAAGTAAATCAGACAGAGAAGCAGAAACATCGTATGATGTCCTTTATATGTTAATCTGAAAGCACATGATACAAATGAACTTATTTACAAAATAAGATTCACAGACAGAGAATGAATTTATGGTTGCTGGTGGAAAGGAAGCAGGGAAGGGATAGTTAGAAAGTTTGGGAAGGTCATGTATACACAGCTATATTTAAAATGGATAACCATCAAGGACCTACTGTATAGCACAGGAAACTCTGCTCAATGTTGTGTGAAAGTCTGGATGGGAGGGGAGTTTGAGGGAGAATGGATACATGTATATGTATGGCTGAATCCCTCCACTATTCACCTGAAACTATCACAACATTGTTAATTGGCTATACTGCAATACAAAATCAAAAGGTTTTTTTTTTTAAAAAAAAGAACAATGCTTTCTGCTAAAGTACTAAAGTACCCAAAAGTGGCAAGGCCAGATGTGTCATCCATACCTTACATAAATATTTATCTTAAAGAATTTCTTTGGGTTATATTTGTTACAGTGCTCTTATAATGGGAAAACCCATACTGTTTCCACAAAAAATAAATGATGTTCACTATGTTTCTTAGTTTCTGTGACAGTCTGTTGGCAATGTCATGTGTAGGACTATCGAAATAATACCAGACAAATGCTCCTGACGGCTGGGGTCTATCAGCTTTCATAGCAGGTTTATTCCCCTATAGCTGACAAGAAAAATAAACATCTTCCAAAGAAAATGAAGGCAAATGCCAAATGTCTCATCGATTCCTAGTAAAAATCTCTTTTTAAATATTAATTATGATAATGTTTGACTTTAAAAGAAAGGCAAAAAGGAAAAGTTTGAGACAGGTGTAAAGAACATTAGGAACATTATGATCTCAAACAATGTGATGTAACCAAAATATATAAGAATGTCACTAACCTTCATTCGACTGCAAACTGAACATGGGCTTTTCAAAGGACTGGGACAACCTCTCAGTTTGGGTCAGAGATTCTTTTCTTTAGAAAGTTTCCACTGTTCAGTTCAGTGGATGTTGGAATTCAGCTCCTGAAATACTATCTACTACAGAGCACTTGGGTTTCCCAGGCGACTCAGTGGTAAAGAATCCACTTGCCAATGCAGGAGATGCAGGTTTGATTCCTGGGTCAGGAAGAACCCCCAGAGGAAGAAATGGCAACCACTCCAGTATTCTTGCCTGGAGAATCCCATGGACGAAAGGAGCCTAGTGGGCTATAGTCCATAGGATGGCAAAGAGAAGGACACGACTGAGCATACACACAGAGCCCTTATTTTTATGCTTTATTTGTGGTCAAGAAAACACCAGTGACTAAAACCTCTATGCTTTACCCAATAGTAAAGAAATAAAACTAGGTTATCTTTAAAAGAATGTAGAGCCACAGGAAGTGATAGGAGTAAGCACAGCCATAGGAAAGTTAGTGGCAACTCTGAGGAAAGCTGGCCCTATGCTCAGCAGGGAATATGCAAAAGTTGGTGGGTTCTAGGATGCCAGAGACCTCATGGGGCTGGGCACCTAACAGAGACTTGTGTTTGACAAACCAGGCAGAGATGGCACTAGACGCCATTAACTGTACTCGCTAGTCAGGTGAAAAGACACAATGGCAGAATAATTTGAGAAATCCTCTGGCAATTCATCAGCAAGAAAGAGAAAATAGGCTTTCTTAAACAGGTGTTTGGTGGTGGTTTAGTCGCTAAGTAGTGTCTGACTCTTGCGATCCCATGGACTATAGTCTGCCAGGATCCTCTGTCCATTGGATTTTCCAGGCAAGAATACTGGAGTGGTTTGCCTGTCAAAAGCTTTTCATTTGTGTGTGAACACTTCCCAGTTCTAATATTCGTTTTTAACCCTGGCACTTGTAAGGAGAAGGCAGGAGCTAACCGTTTACAGGCTATTTTCTCAGCAAAGATTTGCAATATTATTAGGGTAGGGGAAAGACAGAGGTGAATGGATGGTGCATATTTTTAGGGTATTTTAAATGACAAATACCAGAGGACAGATGTGAAGACTCTGGTTTAAAACTAAAGAACCACCAAATGAATGTGAGTAATTCAAAATGTCAGCATAGTATCCGAGAAGAGTTCATTCAACCACAGAGAGCCCACCATGTACCTCACCCTTTAACTTCAGAAACAGAAACATCCTCATAATCACACCTCTTTCCTCCTTAAGCCATGTAGGAATTGGTCCGATCTCTTTTTAGTCAGCATCTATGCTTAGGGAAACAAACCAAGCACTGGAAGTGACCCATCACGTCACTTTAATCAAATTTAATCCTCCTCTCAACAACTGAAGTCTAAAATGACAGTGCCAAATCAAGCATCAAATTGAGACTTTTCATCTCCCAAATTCATGGTTCTCTCCATCAGTCACCTAGCCTTGGGCGAGTTCAGCAGCTGTCACAGGCATAGTGAGAATGGTGTCCTAGAAAAGAGCTCTGGCCCGGGAAGCCTCTTGATGAAGGTGCGAGAGGAGAGTGAAAAAGCTGGCTTAAAACTCAACATTCAGAAAACTAAGATCATGGCATCTGGTCCCATCACTTCATGGCAAATAGATGGGGAAATAATGGAAACAGTGGCAGAATTTATTTTGGGGGGCTCCAAAATCACTGCAGATGGTGACTGCAGCCATGAAATTAAATGACGTTTGCTCCTTGGAAGAAAAGCTGTGACCAGCCTAAACAGCATGTTAAAAAGCAGAGACATTACTTTGCCAACAAAAGTCTGTCTAATCAAAGCTATGGTTTTTCCAGTAATCATGTATGGATGTGAGAGTGGATTATAAAGAAAGCTGTGCACCAAAGAATTTATGCTTTTGAACTGTGGTGTTGGAGAAGACTCTTGAGGGTCTCTTGGACTGCAAGGAGATCCAACCAGTCCATCAGTCCATCCTAAAGGAAATCAGTCCTAAATATTCATTGGAAGGACTGATGTTGAAGCTGAAACTCCAATACTTTGGCCACCTGAGGCAAAGAAGTGACTCATTGGAAAAGACCCTGATGCTGGGAAAGATTGAAGGCAGGAGGAGAAGGGGACGACAGAGGATGAGATGGTTGGATGGCATCACCGACTCGATGGTCATGCGTTTCAGTAAGCTCTGGGAGTTGGTGATGGACAAGGAAGCCTGGCGTGCTGCAGTCCATGGGGTCACAAAGAGTCAGACACATTTGAGCAACTGAACTGAACTTAACTGTGAAGCATGGGACTTGAGTTCTAGCGCCAAGCCCTGCAGCAAAGCAACATTGACCAGCCATGTCTTTAACATCCCACCATAAGTGAGCTGGATGATCCTCTTTTAGCTCTAAGAATCCACAGATCTGAAATTTGAATCATGAGGGAAATGAAGAAAGAGAAGAGACTGTGTCAGTGGCTTTCTCCTACCTGAGCGATTAAGCAACTAGCAAACACATTTCCTCACACGACACTGGTCTGCAGTACTGGGGCAAGGCAGTTTCCTCCAAGGAAGCAATTATAGGTAGTGAAAAGGAAGAAGACAGCCCCACTCGTTGGGCTCACCTATGAATCATTTTCAAGGAACAGACTTGCCACATGATTCCATATCCAGTTCCAATTTCCTTCAAAAATGAAGGCTTTGCAATTGTACAAATCAAGCTCATAATTCCCAAGAACATGACATTTTAACTCCAGATGGTCACTAAAAAGTTATAGGAAGATGCTTTACCTGGAAAAGAACATGTACTTTGAAATAGGTATGTATAGGAGAATTTTGAAAATATCTAAAATAAAGACTATTTCTTAAATGAACACAATTTTAAGCTGGGTATGTTTTCATCTCCCGTAAAGGATCTTGACATGCCACAGAAATATATAGCTGGCAAATTTGCAATGATGGCAATGTACAATGTTTCTCTTGTAACTTACGTCTCCTATGCAGTCACTGTGGTCATGACAAACTCCAGTCCTGTTGGAATGAGACTCAGAGAACTCACTGAGAGGCGACACATGTCTAACAAGAAGACGTCTACAGTCTGTAACAACCAGGAGACAGGGTGAGGTTTCTAGATTCTTCAGGGCCAAATTATTAGGTTCTGGTGGCTCTTAAATTTTGATAATTTACTGTGAACAATCTTCTTAAAGTGCATTATCTTCTTCTTTACTCTTTTTCGGGAACACAAGTATTGCACCACGTGAGATTTCAGCTGTTTCAGGACACCATGAAGAAATGCAGAGTTGTTTGTCTTACAATGAGTATTTTCAGGTTGCTGTGCCATTTTAGATGGCATCTCTGCTTCCTTCCCCTATGTCTATTGCCAATCTCCTCTGCTAGCTCTGATAGTCCACTATCAGATAGTCTGATAGTCCACTGTCAATAAGTCTAATTCCTGCCATCTCTCTACTATGTTCTACATGGTGCCATGATGGCTTAAACCCTATACTCCTTCTTACTTTCCTTAGGTCCCAACCTTTTCTCCTGCTGCCTGTTTGCACTGCCCTGTTTTTCATAGCCTGGGCCAGCCAATGAGAATACTCCCTTCTATGGTTGGTAAACCACACAATTACAGTACATCTTTCTGTTTTTAAAAATCATTTCACTTTTTTCTTCTTTATGTTTCCAGTTCTTACAACTCTTCTCTATATTAAGGTTGGAAGATGTCACTGCTCAGACTCAGAAATTCTAAGTTAACATCTTCAAAGGGTTAGAGGGGGACCCGGACAATAAATAGGTGGATATGACTAAAATTCTCTTTTCTCTAATATAGATTATCTATAATAATCCAAGCAAGAATCTGGACTTCTTAAAAAGAATAAGCCGGCAGTGAAGAACCAGGCAATTAACTTTTGGTAAAGAAGCTAGACAACCTTAAGAGGTGGAAAATTTATGCCTCATGATATAATATTCCATGTTGTGCAAACAAATAAGAATTATTAAGTATCTTATTTTGCTCTTTATGTTGGTTCTCATTTTTAAAAAATAGTTACTAGTGGAAAGCTTATTTGGACCAATAAATATTCCCAATAATATGTTTGAGGATCAGATTTTATCTTATTTGTTGTTATTTTTGTTATTTTATTTTATTTTGTTATTTTATTTGTTGCCCAAGTTGCTGTGTGTGACATTAAAACTTATGAGGAATTAGTGTAATAGTGAAGAGAAAATTGATGTGTTTCAATAACAGAAAATGGACACCATGATCACTTATATTCCTGAATGGTGTCTAATATAATCAAAGTTCAAACTGGGTATCAAGTATGGAAAAAACTATAAATAATGCAACTCAGTTTATAACAGAAACACAATATTATTCCCAAAGTAAAGTAAATTACAGAGAAAGAGTAAATTTTCTTTTTACAAGTATGAAACTTTGTTTCTTTTCCTTGACCTAGAACCTGAAAGTTTTTGTCTAACATGTCTAAGAAATTTTACTCCATTGAATGAAATTTCAAAGAACAATTATTTTCATTTTTAAGTCCTAAGATATTAATACTAAAATCTTCCCAAAATCAATAGCCTTAAAAATTAAATTTTACTTTTAGCAAAGATTCACCTACCCAGGTCTCCTAATACATCAATGTGCATTAAATAAAGCCTAAACCATATAGCGTAGTGAAAAATATATGAAATTTAAAGCAAGAGAAATCCTCACTTTAAATCCAAGTTGTGTCATTCACAAGCATGCAACCTTGGACAAGTTACTTTACCTCTCTGAATCCCCATATTTTTATATGTAAAAGAAAACACTACTAACCTTGTTGTGGAGATTCAAAATAAGACACTTGGTATAATACAGAGAAAATAAACAATAAATTATAATTATTTTCAAAAGAGTACTCTAGTAAGCAGTAAGTGTTAGTCACTCAGTTGTGTCCGACTCTGCAACCTCATGAACTGTTTGCAACCCCATGAACTGTAGCCCACCAGGCTCCTCTGTCTGGGATTTCCAAGGCAAGAATACTGGAGTAAGTCCCCATTTCCTTCTCCAGGGAATCTTCCCTACCCAGGGATCAAACCAGGGTCTCCAGAATTGCAGGCAGATTCATTACCATCTGAGCCCACCAGGGAAGCCCATTGAAGAAATAACTAAATTGAGATCATAAGTCTATGTTCTACATGGTCTAAGAGTGCCTCTCAGACTGTAAAGTGCAGAGAAATCACCTGAGGTCTTGTTAAAATGCAAGTTCTGATTCAGTAGATCTGGGTGGAGGCTGAGATTCTGAATTTATAACAAGCTCCTAGGGGATTCTAATACTGCTCATTGGTGAACCACATTTTGAGTTGCAAGGCTTACTATGAATTTGGGTGTTATGATTCATTACAATTTTCTTGACTCATAAGAGACAGAAGTTTCTTAAATGAAGACTTCATACATGGAGGCTCCAAGAGGAAAAAGAAAAAAGAAACGCACCTTCCAGAAGCCAATTAACCTCTTTAGCTTTACAGGGAAGAGTTCACCTAAAGTTCCTTTCTATTAAAAATTTTTGTTTCCTTAGAGTTCATAACTATACTTAACTTTAAAATTTCTGATTCTCTGCAAGAAGGAAATTATATAGAATCTTTTGCAAATATTAAGAATTAGTGAATAGGGGGACTTCCCTGGCAATCCAGTGGTTAATACTCTGGACTTCCAATGCAGGGGTCATGGGTTTGATCCCTGGTCAAGGAATTAAGATCTCACATGCCATGCAGTGCAATACAGGAAAAAAAAAAAAATCACCCCCACCCCACCAAAACCAGAAAACAAACAAAACAATAAGAAGTGAATAGGAGGAAATCACACCCGGTTTTGAAAGATGAGTGTTACAGATTGATGTATCCTCCCAAATTCAAATGCTGAATCCCTAACCCGCAGTGTGATAGTAGATTTAGAAGAGATCATGAGGCTGATGCCCTCATGATGGGATTAGTGGTCTTATAAGAAGAGAAAAAAACCCTATGGCACTCCCCCACCCCACCTGTTCTCTCTCCATCATAAAAGAATACAGCAACAAGATAGTTATCTGCAAGCCAGAAGGAGAGCCCCTACCAGGACCTGATCATGTTGGCACCCTGATCTCTATCCTCTCAGTCCCTAGAAATGTGATCAGTATCTGTTGTCTAGGCCCCTTTGTCAATGGTGGCTTGTTATAGCAGCCCAACTTGACTAATACAATGAGGATACTATAGGAAAGCTTGCTGAAACTAATCATACAAACTTATTTTTGATGGGAATTCTTCTTAAAGATCGTTGACATTAATGAGAATTTTTGAACATGGCTCCTAACAAGATGCATTAGCAGTATAAGGGAACCACCAAATATAACTCCACTTTTAGATGAGAAAGCTGAGGCCTAGATGAGGCTCATGACTTGTTCCAACTCAATAGTATCATATAAACAGAAACAAAAACTCAGTTCTCCTAAGTCCTACTCAAAGTGCTTCATAGGCTTTGAATACTTCTTTCTGATATGGAATCCTCATAATTAAATCATCATTAATTTTTAGAGAGTTAATATTTAACCCTGAACCAAAACCCATGTTGGTATATACGTAGAAGACAGATGTGGCCTGACAGAGTGAGATGATATTTACACGGTTTCTAATGGTCCCAGAGATTTAGTCTGAGATGCAAGCAAGCCAAAAAATGTACCTTTCTTCTCTGCCAGAATTTATAGTCAAATGCTGAATGCTTCCATTAAGTCTATGACATTTCATCATCTTCTCAACAGTCCCATAGTTATTACAATTGAAATAAAGAAAAACTCACTGTTCTGGGAGACCACCTCCCGTAGGACTGGCTCAAGAGCTAAATTTCTTAGTCTAACCTTGAAAACTAAGACAAGCATCTTGAGGACTACTGAGGTTTCGTCAAATTCCTACCATGCAAAGACCATGATGCTCTGGTCTAAAAGCTGAAAATAGCATCCTTTCAGTGGCACAGCTAAACCCTCCATCAGATTTTATGGTAGTAAAACTTCAGGATGGCTTTCAAACTCTTTCTGATCTGACCAGCAGTACATTTCTCTAAGTCTACCACAACTTCCGGAACAAGTTGGCGGTCAATCTCCAGTTAGTCTAAAAAAGTCACGGCTCATGACGCCTCTGATCTGAGATCTTGAAGTCACGATTGTACAAGCCTCCATCTTCACCATGACGTGAAAGAAGACGGTTGTTCTTCTGAAGGGTACACAATGTGAAACATGACTGGCAAGTTTTCTCCATAAACAGAGCAAATCTATCCCTCACAGAGCTGCCTTTATTTGAGCAAGACATTTGCAAAGCTTAGCGTCTCCTTGAATCTATTAGAAATCCTTCCCTGAGTGAGGAAACAGACATTGTAAATGAACCATGACTCAGAAACCCCCTTGTACCAGAAAATATCCTACAGATTCCAGAGGCATTTTATGTTCTGTCTATTTTCCTGACATACTAGTTCTAACTATCTGATTCATTTATTTTTTGTTTAATGCTTTAACCAGTTTCAATAGATTATTACAGTCAAACAAGTGATTTCTTTCAGGGTTAGGATTTTTTTCTCCTTCTGACTTTGGAAGAGTTTCAGATTCCGTTGAAGGAAAGGCTCTTTTATATACTACAGAAACACCCCATACCATATATTCAGCTCAGCTACAATAAGAAAAGCCAGACCCAGATGTCCCAAGCTAAACAGAGGAAAAGGGGAAAGTAAAAACTTAATGTTCATTTGCAGAAAGTCCCTACTTGCATACACCCCAGATAGCCAGTTGGAATCAATGAAAATTTATAAGCTTACAGAATAAAAATCTAATTCTCTCATCTCAGAGGACCTTGCAGCACTTTCCATTTTTTATGTTCTACACAGATGGCTTCAGTGGCACACAGAATAACTCCACAATTAAGAGAGAAAGAATGTGCATTTCCAGTAGAAAACAGAACTGTGAGTCACAAACATGAGTTACCCATGCACATAACCTATATTTAGCATATAGGTATTCCCTCAGATTCTGTCCAAATCTGGCCCATAGTTATTCATTTGAATCAAAAGATAAAAAATTATTATGACCTTTGATCCAGATATTTCATTTCTAGAAATAAGATCATGTGTGAAAATGTATCTAATAAAGAACAATCATATATAACATTTGTTGAGCAGGTATTACAAAGCAGGCATTGTCCTAAGACTTTATATCCAGCATATAAGCACAACTCTCAGAGAAATGTGCTATCACTATATCCACACTGACTGAAGACATGAAGATTTTGTAAAGGTCCCTTGATCAAATAGCAATCAATCGTGCATATTCAAAAGCCCACATGCATAACCATTCAACTGAAATATATGTGAATGTTATAGCATTGTTAATGATCATGAAAAAACCTTCACAATCAAATGTCCAACAACACAAGCTTTGAGAAAATAAACACAATGGAATTCAAAGCAGCCATATGCTGAAGAATAGTATCATACAACAGGAGAAGATACAGGTAACATACTGAGTGACAGATTTTCAAAACAGACAGCATGAAGAAATGCCCTTTTTGATCAGATAAGATTCATACAGAGGAAAAAAGATAAGAAGATGTTGAAAGTGGTTATCTCTGAGGATAAGCTTATGTGTTATGATTTTCTCTGCTATTTTTTGTTTTTAACAATATTCCACAATAAATATTGCAGAAATACTTTTCCATTTGAAACATTAGTTAATAAAATTACCTAATAAACTCTCTCAAAAAGCTCCGCTAACACAAAAAATATCATTTTGATTGAGTCTGTTCTAAACATTGTAATTCAGATTTTTCTAAAAGCCCATGTGAAGATATCAGCTAACAGACTTTAATATTATAAGAAATATGTCAACAGCATTTTTCTGATGGCTCTGCCAGGTAAGCGCATACTCCTTGGGAAGACCTTGGGGACACAGTTTAATGAAAAAGTCATTTACAGTCTTGAGAGACAGCCCAGGCTCAAACACAGCACAACTTCAAGATGGTAGACACCTAGACAGGGAGAAGGAGCCTCTGCTGCTCAGGCGCATCACTGGGAGACTGGTTAATAACATCACTGTGTTCACAGCAGATGCCTAAAGCTTCCAGACTTGGTGGTAAATTGATGGTCGCCCTCCTTCCTTCTTAGTTCACTCATGCTTAAAAGTGTTTTTCACCTTTTAAAATCCATCTGATTTGAAGTAAATGAATAGTTTTCTGCACTGAGAACATGAAACATATGAGAGCCAGTTTATGGCAGTCACAAGTTTAGTAATTACTGAAGTAAAAGGGCTAGAAGAGTAATTACAGTTAATATGAGATTAATTGAGCTGCACACAGAACAGAGAAAATTAATACAGGCTTGAGATTCCCTCTTCCAAATGTGAAACCATGAAATGTTGATATCATGCAACCATCAGGTTAGTAACATAAGGCAAGTGGAGACTGTGGGAGGAAGAGACTGGCATTTCATGAGTGCCTACTATGTGCCAAACATGATACACCAGTGTATAAATTAAATCTTGGTGACAACCCTCATTAGAAATAAATTAATCAACCCCTAAATTACCCAGTTATATATCCAATGCTCCCTGGTTGTTAATGGTCTATAAATTATTTCTGCTGGGCCACATTTCTTCAACAACAAGCACACATAAACAAAAGAGAGCTTTTAAAGGTGTGAAACCTCTTTTTCAAAAGCTTTGAAATTTTTTGTTACTCACTTTTCCTCAGATGTTGTTTAGGCATTAAGTTGTGTCTGACTCTTTGTGATCCCCACCGAACTACAGCCCATCAGGCTCCTCTGTCCACGGGATTCTCCAGGCAAGACTACAAGAGTGGGTTGCCATTCCTTCTCCTTCCTCAGATGTTACAGACATGGTAATTGATACATAGTTTTTCAGCTTTTCTCCTTCTCTTTTTCTATCAAAATCATGATGTTTCAATATATACTATTATTTAAAGTCACAGAGTTATAGGTGTGTGTGTGTGTGTGTGTGTGTGTGTGTGTAAGCTTAGTCACTCAGTTGTGTCCAACACTTGCAACCCCAAGACCCCTGGCAGATCATAGCCTGCCAGGCTCCTCTGTCCATGGGATGCTCCCACGGGTTGCCATTTCCATCCGCAGGGGATCTTCCCCACCCAGGAATCAAACCCGGGTCTCTTGCACTGCAGGCAGACTCTTTACCAACTGAGCTATGAGGGAAGCCCTCACAGAGTTATACTAGTCTCTATTTTCTTTACCAAATGCTATTTTTTTCAGTTTTTAATGCAGTATAATTCCACATCTCTTATGTCTCCTGCATTGACAGGTGAGTTCTTTACCACTAGTGCCACCTGGGAAGCCCAAATCAACTATACTCCAATTTAGGGGAAAAAAAGAAAGGCAACCTTGTATTAACCAAAGAATTGTAGTGAACTTGACATGTTAAACTGATAGACGCCTCTGTGAGTATATCACGTTCTAAGTAATTTGCAGCACATCTTGAACAGAAGATGGATGGCCAGGGAGAGAATATTTATTAAAATAAATAGTACCACTATCACAGAGAGAAGTTTGGGGACTATTACTACTATCTTTTCTTTTTTTTACCATCAAACTCCTTTTCAGGGCAAAATATGTGTGTTTGAAGGCTTCCCTGGTGACTTAGTGGTAAAGAACCTGCCTGCCAATGCAGGAGACACAGATTCGATCCCTGGGTCAGGAAGATGCCCTGGAGGAGGAAATGGCAACCTACTCCAGTATTCTTGCCTGGGAAATGCCATGGAGAGAGGAGCCTGGCAGGCTACAGTCCATGGGGTCACAAAGAGTCGGATATGACTAAGCAACTAAGCACACACATATATGTTTGAATGATACCTGATATGACAACAAAATATAGAAAAAAAAATCAGTGAAAAGGTGAATCAATATTATGAATTGAATTGTGCCCCCCACAAATACATATCTTGAAGTCCTAAGCTCCAGCACCTCAGAATTTAACTATATATGGAGAATAGGTCTTTAAAAAGGTAATTAAATAAAAAATGAGGTCACTAAAGTGGGCCTAATCCAACATGTCCTTATAAGAAGAGGAGATTGGGACACAGACATTATGCTTGCATTGTGGAAAGACCATATAAGGACACAGGAAGTAGGCAACCTCCATCTGCAAGCTCAGGAAAGAGTCATCAGGAGAAATCAAACCTGCCAGCACCTTGATCTTGAACTTCCAGCGTCCAGAACTGTGAGAAAATTAATTTCTGATGTTTAAGCCACTTAATCTGTGGTATTTTATTATGGCAGCCTTAGAAAATGAACAGGCAAATCTTGGAAATTTGTTGAAGCATGCCAATGATGTAGCAGTAACTCTACTGTACTTTTTTTTTCGTATTCACAAAATATTTTTTATCTCAAACTATTTGTTAAAAACAAAGTTCTTAAAGATTTTATCTATTCTTTTAGACCAACAAACCAAAACAATGAGAGATTTTTGTGATGAAAGGCAATGGACTCAAAGGCAGAAGCCCTGGGTCTAAGTTTTTACTCTGCCGCCACCCAGAAAGTTCTGGACCAGGTACCAGGAAGGGATAGAATTAAAAAGAAGAGACAAGGAAAATGAAAAGAGATCCTGCCTTAAAGAAACTCATGGTCTAGGAGAAGAGCCAGACAAGTGGAGAACTATAAAACAAAGTCAAAAACTAAAGTATGTGGCACAAATAGAGTCATAGGAACAACAGAGTGTTAATTAATTTCATCTAAAAACAACTGCCATGGTGTCAAAATCTGTAAAATGAGAGACTGGGGTCAATTCTAAAGTCTTTTATAAGTACGAATGTCTATGACTCTGAAATCCTCTACTATAAATGGCTTTGGCAGTTAATGACAAAATGAGAAGTCAGATTACTTGATCAGATCTGCTACATATAAGCTTTTTGTGATATTCCAGCTACAAGACTTCAAAACTGCTGGACAAGTCAATCAAGCCTCCTATCAAACCACTGTGTGTTGGGGCAGGGTAGGGAGTGTATATGTGTGTGTCTACTGCATTAGGAGTGATGTGGTAAAAGTTAAAAGAGCTTGCTGCTCAATAGTGTCCAACTGTTTTGTGACCCCATGGACTATAGCCCACCAGGCTCCTCTGTCCATGGGATTCTCCAGGCAAGAAAGAATACTGGAGTCAGTTGCCATGCCCTTCTCCAGGGGATTTTCCTGATCCAGGGATAGAACCCAGGTCTCCTGTTTTGCAGTCAGAGTCTTTACCGTCTGAGCCACCAGGGTAGTATATGCACACACGTGTGTGTGTGTGTGTGTGTGTGTGTGTGTGTGCGAGATTTCATTTTCATAATTAAAAAGTTTTGTGGTAAAACTAATAGCTCACATTGATTCAGTTTTAGTCTAAGTGGTGAATACAACCCCAAATTAAGCTCCAGGGGTGACAGAATCTACCTTATTCTCTATCACAAACCCAGAGCCTAGGATGGTATGCACCTCAAAGCACATACTCAACAAATTTTCTGTTGGATCATAGTACAATTTATGAGAAGAAAACATTTTGAAAATTTAGCTCAAGAAATATCCTAATTTATACATGTCCAGCAGCTGCATGAATATTTCAATGAACAGGTTGAATGGATTTGACATGAGAAGATTTGGGTTCCAGGGCCTCCCACACTCAAGAGTTGTGTAACTGACACTGTCACTACAGCTCTCAGCCTTTCTGTTGTAACTGGTCAGATGGGATCAGTGATCCCAAAATTTCTATGTATCAATGGATTGTTGTGAAGATCAAATAATGTTCCTAAAAATTTCTTGAACACAGGTGAAGAAAGGAATGATACAAGTGCACAATTAGGTGATCTGTATGTTTTAAAGAGCCCCACTGTCTCTTGCACCTCAAAGTTCAGAGATATAGTTGACTCATACTTTGGAGACTTCAAAGGGACACTTAACTGTAAAATAATAATAGTAATAAATGTTGAAAATAAATAAGAATAGCATGAGTTCCAAGAAGTCAGAAATGGAAAATTCATTGATGCCTGCCCCAGCAAGATCTGGCTTTGAACAATAAGTCCATCCCATTCACAGAACTAGCTAAAAGTAATTTGTTTTTTAATAAATCCTCATTTCCATTATTCTGAGTGGCATCTGTCAGAAAATGTTATATAGCTATAAAATGTGATCATCAGGGCCATTTGAAGACTTTTGTCTGTCTAGCTACTTAATTTTGGAAGTTGCAACTTACATCAAATAAAAAATTAGGATGTACCCACATCCTATATTCAATACAATTCAAGCACAACTCTAGATGGGCTGAATTGTAGTTGGCTGGCCAACGTAGTACCATAGTGATAAATGTTTAGGTGACTTTCATTTTACCCCTGTCATTCATATTTTGAAGCCAGTACTTTTTTTAAGTAGACCCTTAAAAAACTAGTAGCACCCAAGCTCTCACCCCATAGTGGTAACAGATAAAACAGCCCCATCTTTCATAATTATGCAATTAGTTACTTTGTGTAATTGCACTGGATTCTAAAAGAGAAGAAAAAGTTTTCACTCACTGTTTGCTAGTAATCTTTGTCCACAAGTCTATTTTCCCCACCTGCTATGTTTGCCTAAGACTGGTCATTTGTTACCTGCTAGTTCCAATTGATTTCCTTTGCCTTCACCTCCTTTAGCCATGAGTGCAAAGAACAGACTGTACGATTTATACCAGCCATCTAGTACCAATCATTAGATAACAAGACCCTTTACTGAAAGCATTTAGAGTAAAACAATACTTTAAGTTTACCTTTGCTTTCATTTCCTTCTTTATTACACTAGGTTCAAAGCAAGGCCAAAAATGGTATCACAAGGCTTATTTAGACATCCAAGCAAAGAATGCCAAGTCATTCTAAATAAATCCCTCGGCTCCAGCAGAATTTTACACATTTTCAAGTGCAAGTTTCCTACCACATTCTGGGGTTTGGTTTTCCCCATGTCTGCCTCAGTCACTGTCTTTATGTTTAAGGGGAAATGAGTCATATTAAATTACGCTCCAGAAAATGTCCTATAAAGCCATATCTAAGCCATCCTGTTTGCTAATAAAAAGATAAGATGTGTCCTCTGAAAGACACAGTTGGACTATGCCAAAAGACTTACGGCAGAGTTAGACAAACCTAAAGTTGTTATCTGGTAGGGATATCTGAACTTATAGCCTTTCTTCAAGTGGGTGGGGTAGGAAGGGAGCAGCTGCTATCTGTCAGCCTTGAAAACTCAGGCTTGTGGCAGGGGTGCTGGGAACTTTCTGTGGTTACTAAGAGGCTACAATACCACGCCTAGATGTCTTGATAATTATTTTCTAAAGTTGGCACTGCCCACTGGCTTACCTTTGCTAGTAGAACATTATCAAGACCAGCATCTTCCAGAATTATAGGATTCTAAGATCCATTTGAAGAAATAAAGGTCTCTTCCAACAAATGTTGGGGAGGAAAGTCCATATTTTAAACTTTGAGCTCAAGTTGACTTCTGTAATTTGTATCCCAATCATATTTCCTGATTTATTCACCCGATTGGACTCAAGGTCTCACAAACTAATATTTGTGAATACAACTGCCAATGTGAGTACAATCAGGTAGACTGGTCTACCATAAATCCTAAAGCCAAATATGCATGGTTTTGAGCTTTTCAGATTATTTTATTTAGGATCTCTTCATTCTCATAGATTAGTGCCTGCATATGTAAATCCCTACAAGGGTCAAATATAAAAGGTAAATGAGGTATAAAGCAATAGAGGACGGTAAAGACAGGGGGACTGGGAAAGCCTTGCCTCATCCAAGAGGGGCAGTTGCCATTTGGCCATGGTTGTTTTGGGCCATGTAGAAAACTGGCCTGGTGTGATACTTCAAGAGAAGTCAGAAGTTTGGATTTTTGAGTACGGTTTCCTTGTTTGTTTATTTGTTTGTTTGCTTTACATGTTGGCTTAACCAAGCCTGTATATATCAGCAACTCATGTATAGCCCAGGGGACCAAGAGTTTGAGACCTGATAAGGATCCTATTTAATTCTGCCACTTTGGCATGGATAATATGAAAGTACCACTGACATTCTTTTGTTTTCTTTGTTTTTATTTAGCCTTAGCTGATTTCAAAGTTTCTTAAGTATGTTCAACAACAAGGAAGTGTGAGAGTGAAAAAAGATCCATGAAATAGCAAAGCAGGTGTCAGAGTCTCACACACACACACACACACACACACACACACACACACACATATACACACACTCTCACATTCTTCATTAAAAACTACCAGCCAGAAAAACTTTCAAATATGGAAATTCACTGTATGGATAAATAACTTCAACTTTGTAGATTATAAAGAGTCCAGTTAATCTATGCATCTATTTCATCTGTTTTCTTTACTATTGGATTTTAAAATGTATGCATTGTGAGGTGATACTTATATCAAAAACTAAAAACAGTGCTTAAAGATACACAGCACCTTCTTAAAGAAACACACACATTCTTATAAGCACAGTTAAAAGGGGAAAGGTTAAAGGCTACACTATTCTGTGCCAAGAGTCTGCTCCAGCTGCAACTAAATAGTGGTTCTCAGGCTTAATTAAATAAAGACCCGTGTAAATTCTAACTGTTTACTGTGTGATTAGAACTCTCAGCAAAAAAAAAAAAAGCTCATATTTGATTTCCTTGTTGTCTGCACTTGCCCAAACCCTTTACCCACCAGGTATGTACTGAAGCTGTGTAAACTCAACATTTTTCTTTTGGAATCAAGAGTAAGATATAAAAGTTTATAGAAACAGTGAAACCCAATTGTGGAAAATTCATTTTATGTGAATGAAAAAAAAAATAGTCTCAGTAATTACAACCAATGTTGTCATGATGAGATTTCTCCCAATAACATTGAGAGCGGTAGTTCTTAAACTTGGTATAAAAATCATCTGGTGGAGCCTTTTCTTAACCTTGGTATAAAAATCATCCCAATAACATTGAGAGCAGAAGTTCTTAACCTTGGTATAAAAATCATCTGGTGGAGTCTTTTCTATGTATAGGATCATGTCATCTGCAAACAGTGAGAATTTTACTTCTTTTCCAGTCTGGATTCCTCTTATTTCCTTTTCTGCTCTGATTGCTGTGGCCAAAACTTTCAAAACTATGTTGAATAGTAGTGGTGAAAGTGGGCACCTTTGTCTTGTTCCTGACTTTAGGGGATATGCTTTCAGTTTTTCACCATTGAGGATAATGTTTGCTGTGGGTTTGTCATATATAGCTTTTATTATGTTGAGGTATGTTCCTTCTATTCCTGCTTTCTGGAGGGTTTTTATCATAAATGGATGTTGAATTTTGTTAAAGGCTTTCTCTGCATCTATTGAGATAATCATATGGTTTTTATTTCACTAGAGCTAATCAATGAATATGGTAAAGTTGCAGGATATAAAATCAACACACAGAATTCCCTTGCATCCCTATACACTAACATTGAGAAAACAGAAAGAGAAATTGAGGAAACAATTCCATTCACCATTGCAACAAAAAGAATAAAAATACTTAGGAATATATCTACCTAAAGAAACAAAAGACCTATATACAGAAAACTATAAAACACTGGTGAAAGAAATCAAAGAGGACACAAATAGATAGAGAAATATACCGTGTTCATGGATCAGAAGAATCAATATAGTAAAATGAATATACTATAGCAACCTATAATCTTAATCTATAATCTATTGCTTTAGTATCTAAAGCAATCTATAAATTCAATGCAATCCCTATCAAGCTACCAACAGTATTTTTCACAGAACTAGAACAAATAATTTCACAACTTGTATGGAAATACAAAAAACCTCAAATAACCAAAGGAAACTTGAGAAAGAAGAATGGAACTGGAGGAATCAACCTGCCTGACTTCTGGCTCTACTACAAAGCCACAGTCATCAAGACAGTATGGTACTGGCACAAAGACAGAAATGTAGATCAATGGAACAGAATAGAAAGCCCAGAGATAAATCCACACACCTATGGACACCTTATCTTCGACAAAGGAGGCAAGACTATACAATGGAGGAAAGACAATCTCTCTTAACAAGTGATGCTGGGAAAACTGGTCAACCACCTGTAAAAGAATGAAACTAGAACACTTTCTAACACCATAAACACAAAAATAAACTCAAAATGGATTAAAGATCTAAATGTAAGACCAGAAACTATAAAACTCCTAGAGGAGAACATAGGCAAAACACTCTCTGACATAAATCACAGCAGGATCCTCTATGACCCACCTCCCAGAATATTGGGAAAAAAAGCAAAAACAAACAAATGGGACCTAATTAAAATTAAAAGCTTTTGCACAACAAAGGAAACTGTAAGCAAGGTGAAAAGACAGCCTTCAGGATGGGAGAAAATAATAGCAAATGAAGCAATGGACAAAAAATTAATCTCAAAAATATACAAGCAACTCCTGCAGCTCAACTCCAGAAAAATAAATGATCCAATCAAAAAATGGGCCAAAGAACTAAACAGACATTTCTCCAAAGAAAACATACAGACGGCTAACAAACACATGAAAAGATGCTCAACATCACTCATTATCAGAGAAATGCAAATCAAAACCACAATAAGGTACCATTTCATGCCAGTCAGAATGGCTGCTATCCAGAAGTCTACAAGCAATAAATGCTGGAGAGGGTGTGGGGAAAAAGGAACCCTCTTACACTGTTGGTGGGGATGCAAACTAGTACAGCCACTATGGAGAACAGTGTGGAGATTCCTTAAAAAACTGGAAACAGAACTGCCATATGACCCAGCAATCCCACTGCTTGGCATACACACCGAGGAAACCAGAATTGAAAAAGACACATGTACCCCAATGTTCATCGCAGCACTGTTTATAATAGCCAGGACATGGAAGCAACCTAGATGTCCATCAGCAGATGAATGGATAAGAAAGTTGTGGTACATATACACAATGGACTATTACTCAGCCATTAAAAAGAATACATTTGAATCAATTCTAATGAGGCGGATGGAACTGGAGCCTATTATACAGAGTGAAGTAAGCCAGAAAGAAAAACACCAATACAGTATACTAATGCATATATATGGAATTTAGAAAGATGGTAACGATAACCCTATATGCGAGAGAGCAGAAGAGACACAGATGTAAAGAACAGTGTTTTGGACTCTGTGGGAAAGGGCAAGGGTGGGATGGTTTGGGAGAATGGCATTGAAACATGTAAATTATCATATGTGAAACGAATCACCAGTCCAGGTTCAATGCATGATACAGGGTGGTCGGGGCTGGTGCACTGGGATGACCCAGAGGGATGGGATGGGAGGGAGGTAGGGGGGTTCAGATGGGGAACACATGTACACCCGTGGTGGATTCATGTCAATGTATGGCAAAACCAATACAATATTGTAAAGTAATTAGCCTCCAATTAAAACAAATAAATTTATATTTAAAAAAATATAAATCATCTGGGGTGCCTTTTAAAAATACAAATATCCAGGCCTGTCCCCAGAGGTTTATCGTGACTATGGGTGAGCCCCTAAGTGATTTGAATACTAATGATCCAGGAACCACCTTTGAAGAAGCACCAATCTAGAGAAAAATCCTGCTTCCAAATTGAACACAGTAGTGCTATTTTGGGGCTCCCCAGGTGGCAAAGTGGTAAATAATCCACCTGCCAATGCAGGAGATGCAAGAGACACAGGTTTGATCCCAGAATTGTGATGATCCCCCTGGAGGAGGGCATGGCAACTCACTCTAGTATTCTTGCCTGGAAAATTTCGTGGACAGAGGAGCCTGGCAAAGTCAGACGCAACTCAGCACACACACACATGTGCTATTATCTGAATTCACTTTGGGGAAAAAAATGGGCTTATTCTTAATAACGGAAACTAGCAAAATAAATCTCTTCAACTATACCCATTCTTCAGTTTCAAATTAATTAACTAATTTTTTTTCCTTTAGTATTTTTAAAATCCAATGTATCTAAATAAGGAGTGTCACATGTCCTTTAATATTTTTAAAATTTAATTCATTTTAAAAGTATACAAATAGATTCTAAGATAATATACAAAATATACAGTCAAAATTTTGATATTTGCAGACATTCTTAGGAAAAGAAGCACACTTTAAAAGCAAACAAGTGTAAATGCATAATTCAGTTAGTTTTTCTTTAATTTGTCCTTGGCATTGATGAAGAGCAAATTAGCTACTCTCTTTGGGTGCCTACCAGAAATAATAGCAACAAGTCGAGCTTTTTTCCCTTCTCAGTAATATGTTCCTTTGTAGATAAGCACTGTGGAGAGGTAAAATAATGTCTTTTAAAAGTTTACTGTTTTCGTGTTCTAAGATGTAAATGATAGGAGAAGGACTGGGAGCTATTTCAGAAATATTTATTCCATTGAGACAATGGATTTTGGTCATTAGAAGAAAGAATCATGGACTATCAAAATGAAACAAAAAGACAACATATTTTGCTCGACAGCAAGTTTCAATACATAAAGAGTAGGCAACTTCTCACAATATTGTACATTATTGTCTTACAGAATGAACTGAGTGTTCAGATAGACATATTTTGGGAAAAGCTTTAATGATGTGAGACAAATTTTTAAAGAGGAGATGTTTTGATTTTTAAAGAATTCAGTAAATATAACGATAGAGTTAACAAATGTGTTTTCCTTGCTTTTGCTCTCAAAACTATTCAAATCACTTATTAATCTCCAGTCTGTTTCATCAATCTTTTATGATGTGTTACAAGGAGTTTTTCAAATTTAAATTTCATTACATCATTTTATAGTTGTAAACCCTGACCACTATAATTCTTGGTTTTAACTAGGCTATGAAGAGAGGAATGTATTCATTAGACTACTCCAGGACTAGAAGCCTGCAATTTAACCAAGATTAAAATAAATAAGATGCCAACATTCACAATCCAAAATAGAAACAGGACCCTGAACAATTAATTTAGAAACAACATAATGCATTTCTATCATTGTATTGGATTGTCACTGCTTCATCATGTATGGAAATGTAGAAAGATGTAGCAATCATGTCTTTTTCTGTATCTCAGAAAGGAAACGTAAGTGATTCTTAGCAGTAAGAAGTTATTTGTGCTTGGACCTCCTGTGCCACAGCTTCTTTAACTAGCTCCTGGGTAGAATTCATTAATTTTTATTAACAGGGAAAACATTTGTTCCCGTGACAATATTTGCATTGCCTGAATGATTTTCACCTCTGGCACAAGGTGTGCTATCGACTCATACATCACCCGATTACTTGGAGAGCAGAAAGACCCTCAGTCATTAGTGAGTGAATTAAAGATGATCTTAAGAGCTATTAATCACAGTGACAAAAGCCTTAATGTTTCTGTGACCCTAGTGGAGCCTGGGGACTCAAAGGGAAGCAGAGGGAGAGAAAATGGAAACATATGTTTTCTCCAAAATAACCTACCTTAGGAGAACTGTCAAAGAGAGAGTCACATCAAACTAAGAAATTCTGCCAGCGACTGGCCTCTGGATTATGTGTCCATTTATCTTCTTGTGAACCCATGTTTCCTTTTAAAATATATGTTTTCTTGCTATAGATAATTAGAGCACCAAAGTCATTGTCTTTTGTGTTTTTAATATCTTTATTTAAAGTTTATTCAGAACTTATGCTTCTGGTAAACTCCCTTCATTGAAAAAATTCAACAAAAATTGGATTCAGTCTGCTAACCACATAAATCAAGAGAAAAACAAGCAGACAATAGCAGTAAAGCACCATTATAAACATTAATTCAAGCAGATACAATATTCCAATAATAGGGGAAAATGGTAACATTATTAAGTACTACAGTAGGTTACAACACTTAATCATTCTTCAGTATATCTGGCTATATTCATCTGGATGTTTACAAGATTATAATGGCATCAACTCCACTGTTAATAATATAGGCACTTGCTGGAATTTCAATTATCTTTTACAATATGTTGACATAAGGAACAGACTACAACTGGCTATTTCTGAATATGGTGAGAAGATCCATATCTCCTTATTTGTATGCATGTCTTTGTTTACATAGCTGTGGAAGAATATTGCATTGTGCTCATATTTTGTAATTGGTTCTGCATCTATGATTTTAAAAAAAGGAAATTCTAGTTAAATGGCTTTTCTAAATGCCTGTCTTTGATATGATTTAGATTAGCAAAAAGTATTGCTGAAATGACAGCTTTCTCTGTTAAAATTGATACCAAATGGCCACACATAAAAATTCTCTTTCAATCTTCAGTGCCTTGTACAGTAACTAACACATAATTGGGGCTCCAAAACTATGTGTTGACTGACTAAAATAGATAAATAAGTAACATTGAAAAATAAACATTATCATGGATAAGAAAAATCCGAAATTTTATTTTTATTTGTTTATTCTCAGGAAACTTTTATATTTTGACTAAAGAGCCAAAATCATCAGTTCAACTGAAATGCTTGAGTTTGAATTACATGAGAGTATGTTCTTATTGACAAAGAATATTTTTCATCATGATTCTCTTTCTGGAATCACAGAGAAAATAAAGGGAGAAGTTACTATATATAAAATTATTTTGCTGTTCAAAAAGAATGGATTTGGAATAATTTAAAAGTTCCATGAGAAAAATAAAACCTGCTTAAGAACCGTTCAATTTTTGTATTCTACTTTGCCATTTATACAACCCTATGAACTAGATTTCATTATTTCCCCCCACCTCCCAGATGAGGAAACCAAAGCTTAAAATATTAAAGTAACTTTCCCCAGTGTCACAAATCTAATTAAGCGGTAGAGAATGCCAGGTTTTCTGGCTTCAAATCCCATTCTCTTGCCATTAAACTAAGCTGTGTCTGAAATAGGTTCAAATGTAAGGAAAATATCTAGGTTAACACAGAATCGATCTTTGAAATTGGGTCTCTGATAAAGCCTACTTTCTACACAGGAAGTCATACTATTAAAGTCTATAGGTGACATCCAAATACTAATTTCTTTGCAATTATTAGTCATAAAAAGAGAAAAGTTTAGGAAACTCATGTCAGATCTACTGAGAGAATATCAAAAATTCGTGAAGAAAATGTTCATGGAAGCACCCATTTGGTAACCAGACAGATTCAAATTACAGCTCCATCCATTTAGCAGAATCAAGCTTTCTGGAATGTTATTCGAGGGGACAAAAACCTTCTTTATTTAATTCCCTCTTCTCCCCCTGAAACCTCCAGCAAATAAGAGTAAAGGTATTCTTGAGTTAAAGAAAAATGAAAAGTATAGATTTACAGAGAAATCTGTTTTCATTTGGCATTTTTCCTTCTCCCCAGGCACTAAAAGGAGATCCATTATAATCTCAGGGTAGAGTTGAACACTCATGAGATTAGAACTTTTTTCTAAAAACAATTGAAAAATTATTTTTGAATGGTTAGATTAGACTTTCTAAGATTTCAACAGAGCCTAATTGTAATGTCATACATAAAGCGACAAGAAACTCATAACCATCTCATCTTTTAGTCCTAAAATGTATCAAAAAGTAAAAACGTTAGTCACTCAGCCATGTCTGACTCTGCGACCCCATGGACTGTAGCCCACCAGGCTCCTCTGTCCATGGAATTCTCCAGGCAAGAATACTGGAGTGGGTAGCCATTCCCTTTTCCAGGGGATCTTCTTGACTCAGGGATTGAACCCGGGTCTCTTGCATTGCAGACAGATTCTTTACCATCTGAACCACCAGGGAAGCCCAAAATATATCAAGAAACGTTGATCCTATTTAATGGCTCAAGTAAGGTACAGGGCACAACAAATTTCTATTATCTATGGAGCATTTACCATAAGCCAAACACTAGTTTTAGCACCATGCTTCTATTAACCCATTTAGTCCTCAAAATAGCCCATGAAGTAGATATTACAGTTATCGCAATTCTACAGGTAAGAAAGGTGAGGCAGAGGTCTTAGGTAAATTAAATGTGATGAAAAAGCCACGACTCAACCCAGATAATTTAGCCCCAGAGCCCACTTAATCCCTCAATTGTATACCTTCTCACTTTGCACTTCACCCTGTAATAGCTTTCCAAATATAGAACAGTAAGAATTGTTTTAAAAAAGATATATTCATCTCTTTCTAAATCACAAACACTCAAGTTCCTGAGTCAAAAATCGACATCCCAACAGTTTTAATTGCAATAGCAGATCCTGAGGCAAGGATTCAGGAGCTAGTAGTTTTTAGCAGAGATATTCTCAAGAAACACAGGGAGAGAAGTAGGAAGAGAAAGAGAGAAGCCAGAAGTAAATAAAGGGTTTGTTATCTAATGAATTACCACTGAGCACCGAGGAAAACTGTGTAGATCAGTATGGCTGAGGTGAGGAAGCTGGGGGTTTTATCCACCAGCTCCCATCAGTCATTTGTTTGAGATCTGATCCCAAGGGACATCATTCCTTGAACTTCTGACCTGCCCATGCTCAGACCTGCCTACTCAGGCAAACCATTTGGAAGTCATGGTTAGCCTGCACAGAAATGGTAAGGGGATGTAAATGGGGCACTGGCCATCTGTAGTACTGGTCACAGCCAGCTTTTGAAGAAAAGCTATTTCAGACTCTTCTCATTTTCATGTTCCAAAGTGCAGAGTTTGATCTAGTAATTTAAAAAAACATGTGCTTAGCAAATAAAATATTTTTTTTTACTCCTCTGTCCACATGAAAGTCACTCAGTCATGTCTGACTCTTTACAACCCCATGGACTATACAGTCCGTGGAATTCTCCAGGCCAGAATACTGGAGTGGGTAGCCTTTCCCTTCTCCAGGGCATCTTCCTAACCCAGGGATCAAACCCAGGTCTCCTGCATTGCAGGTGGATTTTTTACCAGCTGAGCCACAAGGGAAGCCTCATTATTTACTAATTCATTTTTTCCCCAATAAAAATTTATTGTGATCTGGAATCTAAGTTGGGGCAGAGATTAAAATATAAATTAAAAACACTGTCAAACAAGACATACGAATTACTAGCCATTAAAATAAAGAGGGATAAAAACTGACACATGAAAAGACTTCTGTTCATTTAGAGATAGCATAAAGAAAGCAGGGGGAAAGAAAAGCTACAAACTAGCGGAAGATATTTGAAAAATATGCAGTTAGCCAAAGATTAGTATCCAGCATATGAAAACAACTTCTAAAACAAATAAGACTGAACAAAAATCCTGTGGATAGGGCATAGACATAAACAGGATTTCACTAAACAGGAAACATAAAAGGCCCATACATATATGAAAAGAAACTCCATCCCTTTAGTTATCAGGAAAATACAAAAGTAAGGTAATAATGAGATAATATTTTATACCTCCTAGGTTAGCAAAAACGATAAGAGCAAGTGGTCTGAATACATAAAGAATGCAGGAGATCTTGCCCTTTGTTGCTATGTGCATACATTGGCACACAGACCTTGAAAAACAATCCTGTTCTACCTCGAGCTATCTCCTTTGACTAGCTATTCCACTGCTAAATATATACTTTAGAGAAGCTCTTATATACACATATTGGAAGACATGTTTGAGGCTGTTCACTTCAGCACTGCTTATATCCCCAAACTGCAAACCCAAAGGTCCATCACATGAGAATGAATAAGTAGGTTGCAGCACAATCCTAACAGGAAATAGTATACAATGTGAAAATGAGCAACATGGATGAACCTCAAAACAAAATATTGCATGAAGAAAAGCAAGATCCAGATTCTTTTCTCAACTCAAAACCAAAGCAAAGCCAAATAATATACTATCTGGTAATATATACATATGCAAAAAACACACTTTTAAGTAGGGAAATGATAAAGGTAACATTCAGGCCAACTTGCAGCGTGAAGCAGGAGAATGGGATAAGGAAGATACACTAAGGGAGATATGATAATACGGTCATGTTTCACCTCTTAAGTTAGGTGGCGTAAGTTCACAGGTGTTCATTTGATTTTTCTATTCTATTACTTGTCCGTATGTTCTATATACCGCAATATCTCATTTTATTATACTTTGCCTTTTTGCTTTTTGCAGATGCTGCATTTTTCACAACTTGAAAATTTGCAGCAACTCTGCACTGAAAAAGTCTATTTGCATCATTTTTCCAAGAGCATTTGTTCATTTTGTGTCTCTGTGTCACATTTTGATTCTACAGTATTTCAAACTTCTTCATTATTTTTTATTTGTTACAGTGATCTATGATCAGAGATCTTTGATGTAACTACTACAACTTACTGAAGGCTCAGATGATAGCATTTTTTTAGCAAGAAAACATTTAATTAAAGTATGTACTTTTTTAAGCAGACTTAAACAGAGTACTGTATAGTGTAAACATAAATTTTATGTGCATAGAGAAATCAAAAAATTTGAGCGAGTCACTTTTTTTGATACTAGCTTTATTATGGTGGTTGGGAATGGAACCCACAATATCTCAGAGGTGTGTCTGTATTATCTTACATATATTCCTTTTGATGTATCAAGTATTACATGATAAAGGATTACTAATTAAGAAAGTGATCCTTGACCACACATAGCTCACAACCCTGCTGGGAAATCTTGCAGAAATGCTAAGTGCTCTTATAGGAGAATCATAATAGAGGGAAGGGCAGGGGAAGGAAGCATGGTTTCATGGAGGAAACCTTGCAGGATGAATATGATCTGCCAAGTGGAGGCCAGCAAAAGCATTCCAGGCAAGAGAAATCGAATGAGCAAAGGGTTGAAAAAAGACTGAAGCCTGCTGACATGTAAGGTGCTGAGATTGGGGTGGGGCTGCAAATGATGATGACACTCTAGAGAGTTTACTATTGAGTGGATGAAGAGATGTGGATTGCTGATGGCAAGGCATAATTCTCTCACTTTTTAGGGGACTTGTTACCATTGCTCATCTTTTTTAGGGACGGATCCCATGCGGTCTAAAGCTTCTGAAAGAAAAACCACTTCTGTTTCCCACTTCTGACTGGTGGCGTTGGTAGAGGGAGAAGAGAAATTAAACCCGTCTGGCCCCTTCTTTCTGCCAGTTGCTCACCCCAGACCTAGGGGTCAAGTAATCGCCTCTGGATTTGTAGAGAAAGTCATGCTGGGTGGTCTCCCAGGATTAAATGCCAGGATCGTTGAGAAAATGTCATCCCATTAGAGGCACAGAGGCCAGATGATCCCTCTGTTTGTGGAGCTGACTTTGCCTGCCATGCACAAGTAATTTCCCAAATAGTTCAAATAACTTGGAGGGGCAGAGAGTGCCTGCTGACAAGGGGAATATAGACGACAATGCATCTAATTGTATTGGAGCCTGTCTTGTGTGGCCTGGGGAGTGGAGAGGCCATTCCCTTCACTGACTGGCCTCACGGTTTAGCCTGGCACCATGGGCAGACAGACAGGATCCACACATCTCTAGAAGAAATCCAAGGTACCCATGCCCTGGACAGAACCTTCACCTCTGAAGGAGTGTGGCTAATATGTCCACATTTCCATGCTGTTTGATGAAACATTTTGTAACAAATGAAAAATTATAGAATGATAATGAAATCTATCACCAAGCAATACTTCTGGTGTTCATAATAAAATGTTTTTGTTCACCCTCATTTTAAAAACTTTGAACCAGTTCAAACTTGTCATCACATTCCCTGACATACATACGTAAGAATACATCTATTTTATGAAATTCAAGAATTCTACCTCTATCAAAAAAGAGAAAAGCCTATGGGAGACAGACTACAGTTCATTTTATGTATCCTTAGCAAATGTGAGATATTTTAATGCAGATAACATCATGATATGATTTCCACGTGAAAATTCTTTTACTTAAATTGTTCCAATGGATTTGTCTGAATTTGTATCAAATATACATAAGATTTTTGCAGATGGGAATATAGAGAATAAAAGGTGCTTTTAAGATTCTTCATCTCAGTTACACTTGAGTCATTTCCACATGCCATTAAAGTTATACTGAAGAGTAATTTCCACATGCCATTAAAGTATGAATCTGAGAGTATTAATCTTCCACTTTTGTTTTCTAGTAAGCACAAAGGATAAAAAAAGAAGCAACTAGTAATAGACATAAATATCCATAGTGCATGGGCATGTCAGCATCCCAGTTGGATGGGAGTGTTAATATGGGAGTGCCTCAAGCCAGCAAAAGAAGCTTCAGATGTTTCATGTCAAGGAATCATGTATTTAGGAGATTACAGAGACAGTGACCACTAATGTTTAGTGAAAGGAGGAAGAAAATCTGTCAAAACAAATAAATAATAAAGGTTTCCTAACAGTAAGCTTACTATAGGTGAAAGTACAAAGCAAATTGTGGTGGTCTCTTCCATTCCTGAACTTCCAGGGTGCCACAACCTTGCAAAAGCCATCAATGAGGTCTCCAGTTTTTCCCATTGCAGTTTTTGACCATGAACGTAGAATTGGTCAAATGGCCTAGTGTCTTTGTGGCCCTTGGAGATGTCTTCATATTGCAGCTATTTGAATGCAGGCCTGTATTCTTTACAACACCCCCATAGAACCTAATTAAGTGCCTTGCATCCAATAGGTGCTCAGGAACTACCTGTTGAATTTCAATGAGTGACCATCTCAAAAGAGGACTCATTTCCCCACAGTGTTAAAATCAACTGTTCAATATTTGAAAGTATTTACCAGAACTTGGACTGATGCTAAAGCTGAAACTCCAATAGTTTAGCCACCTCATGGGAAGAGTTGACTCATTGGAAAAGACCCTGATGCTGGGAGGGATTTGGGGGCAGGAGGAGAAGGGGATGACAGAGGATGAGATGGCTGGATGGCATCACCAACTCAATGGACATGAGTTTGAGTAAACTCTGGGAGTTGGTTATGGACAGGGAGGCCTGGCATGCTGCAATTCATGGGGTCACAAAGAGTTGGACACAACTGAGTGGCTGAACTGAACTGAACCAGAACTTGGATTTCTCTCCTCCTCATCTGCTGTGAAATTTCTTGGTGTCCCATAGAAAAGAATACATTGCAAATGGAAGGAAATTCCATCCAGGACTCTTCCCTGTGGGCAAGCACCCTGCCTTTCTTCCAGACAGCAAGCATGAAGGCTCTATTCATGTTGCACACATAAGTCCTTCCTTATGCTCCCCTGTGGTCAAACAGGAGAGGACCTATTTATTGAGGACCTATTCCGTGCAAGACACCGCACTACTTTCTGTGGCAGGAAGGGAAAGGGAATAAAGGCAGCTCCAATCTCTCCCAAAAATTAATACTGTAATCTGACCAACAGTGTAATTGTGTTTATAATACCTTTGCCCATCGTAGCTGCTCAGCACAGCTTTAAGATCCAAAGAAACAAATATTTGTCTGCCCTCAAATAGTTAAGATTAAACCTGACTTCCATTCCCATGACTCCAGCAAAAACCCTTCTCTGACTTTGCCAACAGCCTCCATCCCATCCAACCCCAAAACTCTCATCTTCTTTCTTCACTTGTTTGACCTGGTTTATCTCCTGTCTATACTATTTGAGGGCTTCCCTGGTGGCTCAGTCGGTAAAGTATACACCTGCAATACAGGAGACCCTGGTTCTATCCCTGAGTTGGAAAGATCCCCTGGAGAAGAGAATGGCTACCCACTCCTGTATTCTTGCCTGGAGAATTCCATGGACAGAGGAGCCCAGCCGGCTACAGTCCACATGGTCACAAAGAGTCAGACATGCATAATAGTATTTGAGAAGAAAATGAGTTTTTCCCCTGACCACTGCTTCCCCACCTTCAAGGCTGGGTCTGCTGTCTGCCCTGCTCCTCTGAAGACCCATCAGGCTCCCACCTGGGTTTTTCTACCAGCCATTCTCCTCTGGGGGTGTGCGAGGAAATCCAACTGCTCAACAGAACTCTCTCTGAAAATGGAAGAGGACTCTAAGTACTACATATTTAGCGCAGTTTCTCCCCTCTCCTATAGTCAGTAGTCCTTTCCATTCACAAATACAGAGCTCTCTCTTATGTGGGGAATCTTCAAAATAAAACAAAACAAAAGAAGCTCACAGATATAGAGAACAGACTGATGGTTTCCGGGGGCAGTGGGGCGGGATGCGGGGTGAGGGGTGAGAGAAATGGGTGAAGGGGGAATACATGTATAAAACAGAAAATAAAAATAAAATTAAGAAGGCAATCAGAAGGAAAAAGAAAAGAAAAACAAAGACCGATCTCTGATTAGGGAAATGATCTTTTTAGAAAAACGGTTGCATTTGATGTTATAGCAAATAATCTATACTCTAACTAATGATGTAGTTTTTACAATTGTCTCACTGAATCCTCAGCAAAACTAAATACCATTTCCCTCGATTTTTCAAATAAGGAAAACTAGGCACATAGAGGTTACAGATTTTGTACAAATGCCTGCAGCCACTAAGTGACAAGGCAGAATTTATTCCCAGATCTGTTTTACTCTCCATAAATGGCTGATCGTATGTTTTGTGAGCATGGATTTTGCTAGCTTATCTTGTTTTATGAATCTGTGTCCCCATACCCCCCAAAAACCAGTATAATAAATAAAGAGCTAATACATGTGCACAAATACTACACTGGAAGAAATGAATAAAGAAAAAAATTAGAGAAATGTCTTATAATCTTCAAGTTTTCATTCCCAGACTCACCTCTTACAGGCTAGCCATGTCTATACTTCAGGATTCTTTCTCTGTGCCGACAGATGATAATTTGGAAGTCCCTTTAACTTCTCCCTTGCCCCAGACTCTCTTACCCAGTCTACTTTCAAGTCATTTTAACACTTCCTGAAGCATCATTTTGATCATGTCACCCTCACTCTCAAATCCTATGAGGACTCTCAGTTCCCACATCAAGGAAGACACCATAAACCTTTGCCAGAGGCTTTGCCTCACAGTCCATCTTTCCCCTTACAGACCCCAAAACATACCCCGATGAACTTCCTGATGAACGTGTCCCACACCACACAAATAATGCAGATCTTCCCTGTCAGCCACCTTGCCCTGAGTTCCTATTACAAAACCTGCTAAACTACCTTCCCCATTCTTGACAATTTATTAAGTGGGCATGGGTTCTGGGGGCTGCGCTTTACCTCTGTTTACATTATCTTCAATCCTATACTACCATCCACTATGACGTCAGTCTCACCATCTATGTTTTGTAGATGAGGAAATTAAGGCTGAGAGAGTTGCCCATGATCATATACCTGGTGTCATGATCTGGATTTGAACCCAGATCAGGCTGACTCAAAAGCACTTGCTCTTAGGTACTACATACGCACATGCCCATCAGGACAGCTCATGCGTGGGGTCTACTCACTGCCCCTGCAGTTGTGCTCCACTAAACACAAAATTAATTAAAAGTTTCTTAAATTCCCCAGATGTTTGGCAGTGCAATTTTGCCAATCAATAAATACTTAAAACTCTAAGCTAAAGGTCTTAAATTTTTCCTGTTATGAAAAAGGGCCAATGTATCTTAAAAGGTTGGAATCCAACTCCCTCATTTTACCTTGAATCTAGAATTTGGTTGGAAGCCTCCTCATCCCCTGAGATTTAGATAAAATTGCCTTGAACCACCCAGTTTCTTGACCTGTGACAGTTCAGAGCCCTCGCAGAGATGTGTACCAATTCTCAGGGTGGTGAGAATTATCTTCTGGTCACCATCTGCCATCCACACTTAAAAGTTCTCCTGGTCTAGCTCCATCATCCCCCACTCTGTAAAATTCACCCTATCATTCAGTTTCTAGAAAAGAGCCAATCAAATTAGGCATTTCATAAGTTTCATTTGATTGGAGAAGGGAATAGGTTAAGATCACAACAAAGAGGAATTGAACAATTTTATAAAGTAGCTGTTCTACAATAAAAAAGAAAGTCTATTAATTACTTTTAATTTTAAAAAAGATTACAACAAGTTATGTATGTAGTTCACTCTGTATTCAGAGACAGCCAGGATATCTTTCTCACTGATTCCATCACTAACTTCATAGGGCACCTACTACACCCCTGGCACCATGTTAATTTCAGGAAGCAAAATAATGAACATTGTTCCTGTCCTTGGGGCACTCACACTTGGAAACAGAGCACACAAACAGATGGTTACTGTACAAAATGACAAGTAGGTACTTACAAAGTACTCAGGGGACAAGTAAGAGGAAGAAACCTCCTCAACCTGGAAGGCTGGGGAAGGCTACACACCAGAGCTAAAACTTTAAATAAAACCTCTTCCACCAAGATTTTGCCATTCCAAGACAGCCAAGTGAAAAGTACATTCGAGACAGAGAAAAGCGTGTATGTGACTTACATATTGAAGGACTAGTGAGCAGTTGGGTATAAATGGAATATAGGCATAAAAAAGGATGCAAGATGTGAAGCTAAAATGGTAGGTCTGAGGCATATTACACAAACCCTTGTTTGCGATGTTAAATGGTTTGGCAACTAGGAGTCATGACATGATCAGATTTGTATTTTGGAAAGATAACTGGAAAATTCTTGGATGAGAGCTAGCAGAAGAGGGAAATCAGAGGTTATTACAATGGTCCTGGTGACCAATGACGAGGTGATATTTAGGTCATCCCTGGAACCTGACTCACAGTAGATACTCAACAAGTGTTATTTCATTGATTTGTCTCACTAGCATCTTGCTCAAATATTGCAAGCAACTGGCCTTGATATAGTATCTTTTAAAATACTACATTTTGAATATTGAAAATGCTCAGGTGCCTGATCAGGGTTAAGATGACTTGGCACTAACTGAATATTTATAGATCATTTATCACATACTAAAGATCAGCTATACATAATCCCATTTACTCTACACATGACCCTTCAAGATAGCAGTTTCAGCACTTTACATAGGAGGACAGTAATGAGTGAACAAACACCAGGTGTAACACCAGAATCAGAATTTGATGCTTTGTTGTTCAGTCACTAAGTCGTGTCTGACTCTTTGTGACCCCATGGACTGCAGCATGCCAGGCTTCCCTGTCCTTCCCTGTCCTGGAATTTCTCAAATCCATGTCCATTGAGTTGGTGATGCCATCTAACCATCGTATCCTCTGCTGCTCTCTTCTTCTGCATTCAATCTTTCCCAGCATCAGGGTCTTTTCCAATGAGTTGGCTCTTTGTCTACCTAATTTCAAAATCAACTGTAAATTTATGGCAGCAAAGATCACTGGTAAAGCCATGTTCTTCTTCATCAAATATTTCAGAATAGGATTCACAGAAATGAATCAAGGGTGTGGATGAGAGATCTCTGGCCTGGAAGTTCTGATACTGCTTCCATATTTTTTTTTACTACATATGGCAGCAAACCATAATGAGTCAGATATTGTCATAACACATTGCATAATTCCAATGAGGCATTCACATCTCAACTACTTTTCATTATTTGCAATTCAGTAATAAATCAAAGAGATCAACTATTTGGTGGGCTGGGGGAGGGTGGAAACTCACTTCACTCTTAAATACCATTAAATATTGGATGGTATTATCAGGAGGTAATGCCAGTTCCCATAATAGATTTGGCTCCAGGTACACTGGAATCCAGACTTCTGACATTCCCATACATTGACAAATTTCTGACCCTGAAGTTTTATTTGAATTCAGATCTCCAAAATCTCCTTAAGCCAATTTACCAGGAATAATGCCTGTCAACAGAGAGATAGAACATCATCCGCCTAGTCTTTAAAGTTTTAAAATCAAAGCCAAATGAAGCTCATTTGGGAAAGATCTTTTCTTTCTTTAAGGTGAGAGATGGAACACAAATGAAGCATACCATGGTAAATAGGAACTGTGCTCGCTTGCAGTCATGCACTATAGCCATTAAGCCTTAAGGTCTTAAGGTACCAAGCAATGCATATGATAAATTTCTCAAAAACATCCCAGCCATAACATAGTTCTTGCTGATTGCTCATTTACCCATAATGCATGCTGTCATAGCAAAGCCTGACAAATGACTGAGAAAGCTCAGGTTATTTTTTACTCTGACTGCCAAGCCCCTCACCTCAGATTATTCATTTATTAGGGCAATCACTGAGGTCTGGGTACTTAATATTGTTTTCACCAAATATGAAAATGATCTACTTGCCTATTCTTTAGTTCCTCCTAGGGCAAGCCATTTATCATCAGCTCAGGATAAATGACTGCTTCATTATAGCCATAATTTATGAGGTGTTAGAAGTAAAGAGCCACGCCTAGAGACTTAAAGCTTTAATATGGATTAAAATAAGATAATCAATCAAGCTAATACAAATTTTCTCTCAGCATTATTTCTTGTTTTGAAATAGCTTAATAATTTTGGGGGGCGGACTGTTTTTAAGCCACGTTGAACATCTCATTATCCAGCAACATGCATGTGTGTCTGAGGCAATGTGTAAATACATATAGAGTGAGATACTACCAGGAAAAAGGAAATAAAACCAAGCCACCAGCAGTGATTGACTGAAATCCTGATTTTTCTTCATGGTGTCTGATAAACCAGAGGCCAAAGAGCTTGCAAAGCAGTGGTGAACTTAAGTAGACCCTTCTCTCTAGTTTTCTTATTTCTCTATGAGAATATTGTAGAAGGACCACTGCTGCTTTATTTTTCCTCATTCACCCTAACAACAAAGAACTGACTCTAGGGAGAAAAGTTATGTCTCAATAACATTTCAACAATTTTGCTTTCTTTTATGTCCGAAGCAGGATTGCACAACCCATAATTTGGACAAGAGCAGCTCTCTTGTCGTGTCTAGGGGATAAAGAGTATTTCCCACTAAAATAGCATTACTGTCTTAAAAATTTTTTTTCTGGTTTGTATCTTGATTTTATAGTTATTAAGCTATGCCAAAACAAATATTATTTCCAAATTATGTGTCATGCTCCAAAAACTAACATAAACCTATTTGACCAGTTGAGTAAAAACCTTTGAAGACTATATGGGAAGTTCACAACTTAATGCTTTAAACACATACCACCGGGAAGAAAATCACCACAAGATTTAACAAATAAGCAGTCTAAAAGCCAAAGACACAACAATGCTAATTAAAAAACCTTCCCAAAGTTCTTGCCATTTTCCTAAGACTATGTTCCTTGCAGGTGAGACAAATGGGCCCCAGCTGCCTCCAGGCAAATCTTGAAAGATACTTCCAGCAAGGCCTGGTGACTGGAAACTACTCAGCCTTGAAATTAACATCCCTAGGAAAAGCCTTTTCCTCTCTCTAGACAACAGCAGCTTACATCTTCAGGACAAAACAGAAAAAGAAAAAAAAAAAAGCAATGACAAAAAGGGATGCCAGAGGAGACAGTTGAAGTCACGCTGTGTTCTCCTGAAGGGCCCCTTCATTTTTCACTTCAGAGAGAGTACAGAAAACACACGTATCTTGATAATGGCTTTGGTCAACATGGCCAGACTCCCCACATCCTTACACACAAGTACCACTGAGTTTACGTTAAAGGAGTAAAGGCTGGGACTTTCACAAATGCTTTGTGTCCGGAGGTGTGATTACAAATTAAGCCAGGAATCTCTATGAGAAGAAAAGGATCTTTCACAAGTTCATAATGGGAACTGAATGCAAAAGCCATAGCATTGTAATTTAGAGTATGGCAACTTGTGATATAAAATATTTCCACTTAGTGCAACTGTTTTCCATTCAATATTATTTCCAGCAATAAAAGCCTCTGGAATATCACTCAGACTGGTTTAAGTTAAATTCCAATATAGATCTTTGTTAGCTAAAGGGGCATTTTTCAATCCAGTCATCTTTCCCCACCCTACATATAATTCAACAACCGCACTTCAACAGGGATAAAACAATTTAAGCTCCAAAGTTATCCAGTGCATGTGTGCATGCGCTTTTCAAGCCCTGTGCGTTTGGACAGAAAATGACTCCTTTTCTTCCTCTCTCTCTCTCTCAGTTGAGATGACTTTTTAAAAAATGAAAATGCAAACTCTAGCATTCACAAATGTATAGCATCTTGTTTTCAACATTCATGCATGCATACATAAAAGGTACTAAAAAAATATGTCTGGACTCCAGGAAGGAACACATACAAGGAACTCTGCTTGTAAAAATAAATAAGGATATTTACTACAAAAATACTAACCATCTCAGTTGTGAATAGACTTCTGGTGGTTAGAGAGAGAAAGGAAAGCAGATGGAAAATTTGATTTGACTGTCAGGTCTTCGCTTTGTTAGTTACACATTTATTTGTTTGTGTAACACCGTCTATACCTCCAGGTACTCCACCATCCATGTCCTCAATTGTCGCAAATTTTGCAGTTCTTTCTCACACCTATTTCTACAAGGTTAATGTCACAATCAATTATATTTTGTATGCTATACTTTATGTATGTGTCTTTTGTGTGTGGCATCATTATTATTGTGATTTTTATTTCTATATTAAATACAGTTGGCACAAAATACTTCAATAGTGAAATGTGCACAGAGTTATAGAAGACATTGAAAATGTTTTTAATGTAAAAAATAATCCTCATAGGCATATTCAAAATAAACATGGTTTCCTTTATGGTGGGAAATAAAGCAACATCATTCATTGAAAATTCTGAAGCACGGAGATGAAGAACTACTTTTTTCCTTTATATCCACTTCCCTATTTATGTGATGAAATTTTAAAATAATTTCTCCTCTCAAAGTACTAACAGCTTCCTCTGTGGCTCAGTGGTAAAGAATCTGCCTGCCAATGCAGGAGATGTGGGTTCAGTCCCTGTCCAGGAAGATCCCCTGTCCGAGAAGGAAATGGCAACCCCCTCCAGTATTCTTGCCTATGAAATCCCATGGGCAGAGGAGCCTGGCTGGCTACAGTCTCTAGGGTTGCAAAAGAGTTGGACATGACGTAGCATAAACAACAACAGGCTGGACATTCCCAAAGAAGAGTCATCAGCAATAAAATCTTTGAATGGATCAAAACTTCTAACAGAAATCTGAGAAGAGACTTTGGTAAGCCATGTCACTACAACTCATGAGCATGTGCAAACATACAACTACTGCCTGGTAGGTTGTTAGAGTTAAGCTGCCTTCCTTGAAGGCCAAGAGCTAGAGGGAAAGTGTGGATCTGCTTAAGAAACACAGACCAATTCCTCATTCGTAGAACAGCAATGGTACAACATATTAAAAAATCAGTATATGGAAAAGTTCTTGATAAACTGAAACGTGCAACATGCACACATGATAGATCAGTGTTGCTGTTGTTATTATTTCTCTTTAATCATGTTGCTCATCTTCCTTCATGAGTGGATCAGAATTTTGAAGATATTTGCATTGTACTTGGATTTAGTTGATTCAGTTGAAGGAATACCAGGTAGGTATTCTACCAGGTAGGGGAAAACAGTGCTGAATAGAAAGAGAAAGAGGGCATGTATTATGGAGGTTGAGTCCCTGCTTTCTTGAGGATCACCGTTTGAAACAACTAAACTTTAGTTCTGTCTTTGCTTCACAGAGGTCTGCTTCCCCAGAGGACCCAGGACTGACTAATAACTGACTACACACACTTATCATATGCTTGTTGACTGAACAAATGAATAAATACCAAGACACCTCATTTACTTGCTAAGCCTAATTATCATCCTTATTTTCATTATCTACTAAAAGCCAGATTTGACTATTTCCATTTTTCTATAAGGCATGAAAAACAATATAAAAATCAAATTGTTTTTAATAAGTTAGCCCTAAGTAAAAGCAAAGACAGGTACATACTTTTCTGTGGCTTTCCTTGCCCTCATCATTTCTTGTGTAGTTATACACAGGCTCTTAAATACTGATTTTTTTATGGGGAATTTCTCAAACACAAATAAATATATTTCACTGAGTAAAATCCTGACATGAATGGAATGAAAAATAGTAACTTAGATGTAAACTGCTAAGTTACCAATTAGCTTCTTAAAACAATTGAAAGTCACTGAGAGCCCTCAATACACTGAGGCGGTTAATTAATTAACATTAGATGTGATTAATAATGAGTCTCATTTAATAGCAAATATCTGCCTGCAATGGCTGCATGACAGAACAAAAAGCCTTCAGAGAACAAGCAACTATATTTATCCTGATTGTGTTTGGGATTTTAACATGTTTTGTGCAGGCTGACAAATGGCCTATTAATTATCTAATGTTGTCTGACAACAACAGCTTGATAAAGATGTATGTTTTTGAATCGCTGGATGGAAACTGCTGGAGAAGAGCCCCAGAGGGGCCTTGCTGTCCTAAAACTGGGCTCCAAGCCACAGTGACAGGCAAGACAAAGCCCTATCTCCCACCACAGCCTTCGCAGATAAAATACGACTTGGCATTAGGGACATTTTTTTTTCTTCCAGAAAACTGCTTCTGCAATATCTGATTAGGAAAAGGAGGAGTAGGTCTTTACTAAATTGGGGTTAAGGCATAATCAATATCATATATGGAGTGTCTGGACTATTCTGCATAAACACAGGCACTTCGTATTATTAAGGAGTCTATAATGCCGAGGAAGCATATGGCAGGACACTGCAGCTCTCTCTATTCTTTTTATTTAGAAGTTTATCTTCCAACCTGTTTGACAGCTGCTCCTAAGTGGTTTCACAGTGCCAAATTATTTTTATGATTGTTTGATGTTTTATTCTCCCATTTCAGTTAATGAGATAGGATCCCACAATGGCCATAATTCAGGGCTGTCAGAACTAAAAAGCATGCTTGTGGCAAGAGAGCCTGATGGTAAATAAGGCTAAAAGCAATGGATAATAAAAAACTCTGTTATCAGAGTCGCCTTTGCAATCAAAACTTGTTGGGGTCAGAGCCTTCCTTTCTTTGTGTGGCTTCTGGATATTCCCAACCCAGTGAGAAGTCCCTGTCCACCCCACTCCATCATCCATTTTGACTCTCCAAACGAGTTCACATCTCCTTGGAAAGGCGTATGAGGAATAATATTAACTAAGAAATGTTAGAAGGTCTTAAAGATATCGAGTGCTATATTCTAATTAAAGGGCTTGTGCATCATTTACAGTGCCAAGCGAGTAATTTGTCATACACTGTTAGAAAGAAATTGTTCAACAAATAACCTTTACAAGAGTCTTGAGAACAGCTTCATAATTGAAATCCCTAATGGTTTTGCTGGGAACTTTTATTAAGGTTTGAGGGTTTGGGTTTTTTTTTCCCTCTCTCCCTCAAGAGTTTATAGCAACTTATGGTTGTAATGTAGCAACTTTCTTCAGAGAAGGAAGCCCTTTCTAAATTGTATTTACAAATGCCCTAAGTATTAGCAAGGCCATTTCTATTGATAATCAAAATGCAGTGATTTGCCAGAAGAAAACAGGAGACTTGTTCTGTTTTGTCCATGTGTTTGCTTTTGTTTTTGTTATCTGAGTGAGAAAGAAGCGTTAAGAGAGATGTTATGAAGATACCTGAATTTGGAAATTTTTTTATCTTTTCACTGAAGTTCTCAATATTTATTTGACTGTAAGGTGATCCTTGAACATGTGATGATAAAAAATTCAAAGTCGCTACTAGACTGAGCCTGTTAATATAAATTATTATTCAAAAGTTCAAAAAAAGAAAAGCTACCACTTTCCCAAACAGTATTTCTTTCTTCTTATTACACATTTAAAATAATGGTCCTTCATAGGCAGAAAATAGCATGGCAAAACTCAAATAAGAGTAAGTCCCATAACTAATTATAAAGCCTGACAGGCCTCATGCAGAAACACTCCCCGATGAGTACCACAGATTGCCTGCTTTATAAATATTTAATGCTTGCCAGCAACCTCGGTTTTTCTCTCACATCTAAGCCTAAACCATTTGTCTCCCCTTACAATCAGCCATGTCTATGTGGTGTCATCATGTCTGAACAAGTCTGACTTACTGCATGTTTTTCAGGATACAAAATCCAGAACATGACATATCTCCATAATGTGAATGGAACAATTACACAACTGAAGAGGCGCGGGAAAAAATAAAAAATTTTAAATGGGCTAAGTGTCATTACAAGCTCCAGAGAACTCAAGTCAGAAAATAATGACTAGCACTGTCGACAATTATCAGAGACAGCTCTTAAAAATATTCTCTGTGTAATCTTGAATTCCCTTCTGCAACCAAATTAAGTTACACAAAAACAGCACTACCCCCCATAATTTAGGGATGTTTAGATCCATGTTAACACAATATGTATCTCCTCATTTATAGTGAGCCACCTCCTGGGAAAAGTGTGATGATCTCTAATCAGGACTGGTAATGGATCTTGGGTCATTAGAAAAGACTTGGACAACTAAAACAGTGGTTCCTATTAAAGGGATCTTAGAAGAAGTTAACACTCCAGTACTCTTGCCTGGAAAATCCCATGGATGGAGGAGCCTGGTAGGCTGCAGTCCATGGGGTCCCTAAGAGTCAGACTCGACTGAGTGACTTCACTTTCACTTTTCACTTTCATGCATTGGAGAAGGAAATGGCAACCCACTCCAGTGTTCTTGCCTGGAGAATCCCAGGGACAGGGGAGCCTGGTGGGCTGACGTCTATAGGGTTGCACAGAGTCGGACACGACTGAAGTGACTTAGCAGCAGCAGTAGATGAAGAAGTTAAAGGTAAAATTACTGCTTTGTGACTGATGAGCTGTCATGAACCCTGAACTACCCTAAAGCTGTGAGTATCTCTATGAGGACTCTCGTGATTCCTGAGCATCTCACAGGTGAGTATCATCATCTCAAAAACCAGAACCATGTCTGGCAACACTCAGAACAATAAACACACAAAGAGATCCAACAGCAAGTTACAGGTGAGGCAAATACCCTTGGAAGAGGTCATGCACCCTGATGGTACTTGGTGTACAGACCTCTGTCCATCTTGTATATAAAACACAGGAAAGCCCAAAGTGCTGAGACACCAGTCACATCCACTGCATTTTACCTGGTTTGGTTTGTCCATCATGAATATTGTTCCCATCAACTTGACCTGACTAATGTTCATGAACTCAATTCTTACGTGTTCTATAGAAGAAAACTTTTTTTTTTTTAAATTTTTTTTATTAGTTGGAGGCTAATTACTTCACAACATTTCAGTGGGTTTTGTCATACATTGATATGAATCAGCCATGGATTTACACGTCTTCCCCATCCCAATCCCCGCTCCCACCTCCCTCTCCACCCGATTCCTCTCGAAACATCCCACCCTCGCCTTCTCCCACAGAGTTCAAAAGTCTGTTCTGTATTTCTGTGTCTCTTTTTCTGTTTTGCATATAGGGTTATCGTTACCATCTTTCTAAATTCCATATATATGTGTTAGTATGCTGTAGAAATCAAAGAGGACACAAACAGATGGAGAAACATACCGTGTTCATGGATTGGAAGAAGAAAACTTTTGAGCCTGGTCCAGGCCAGGGGCTACAAACTGGTGACCTGCAGACAGTCTTTGACCTACATATGTGTTTTATGTCATTAGCAGTAGGCTTCTTCTCCTTTATAAAATAAAAACTATTTTACTTGTCAATGTTTAACAGTGAAAAGATTTTACATTAATAAAAAAATTAGATTCCCAGCTTCTTGAAAATATGTAAGCTCTGGCAACATGAGATCCACACCTTGGGAGAGAGACAAGGGAGACAGCACCCTTCCAACATCACAACTGTTCTTGGATCCTCTGTGATCATTACAAGGTCCTTTCATTAATTCACATTTCTCACCTCACTCTAGCTCTTGCTTTTAAACAATACCCCAAACCTAGGCCAAACTTCCTCACTGCACAAAGAAGAGGTCCCAGGGATTTCAGGAGAAGTGATCAATATCACAAAACTCGTTTACTAAAGATGTGAGTTTAGATCCCAGGCCTCCTAGTTGCCAAGCCAAGGCAATTCATCATTATATATTCACCAAGGCAGCCATGGCCTGTTTTCAAGATGCCTGGTTACCAGCAGGGCACAGAGGATACATTTGTAAATGGCTGTAACAGGGTGAAAAGTTACTCCTGACACAGAAAAAGAAAATGCAAAGTGCCATGGACTTTCAGCATCTGTACCACCTGGGATCTTGTTAGAAATGCAAAATTTCAGGTCCACTGCATTAGACCTATGGGATCAGAGTCTGCATTTTAACAAGCCCCACCCTGTGATTCAGATTCTCTTCTCTAGGGGAAGGGTTTCACACAAGTTCTGTTTTCATAAGCCACTAGGTAAGGGTAAGAACCCCATGGCTATGTGTTTCTCTTGGATCCTATACCTGCCATAACACAATGGATGGAAAGTAGTTTTAGTTACAAACAAAGGGTCATACTAAATTGGAATTCTTCCTTCAGCTCATAAGAAGAAGAGTCCATGGACGTTCTCTGTGGGCATATCTTTGCAGCATGAAAATCTAAGTGTGTTATAGATCTAAAGTTTCTCAAAACAAAGCCTCAGGCATAGCCAGTTCTGTAAATGCACCTATCCCAATTAAGACAGCTAGGAATAGTTGACTAGATGGAAGCCAGTTTATGAGACAAAATCTTTCTGAACTGCTATCTACTGAAGTTACAGTTTACCTTTTCTAAAAATGAAAAGTTTGAGTTTCATATAACGAGAGAATTAAAACAATCTATTGGCCATTAAGATGTTTCTGCTGCTGCTGCTGCTAAGTCGCTTCAGTCGTGTCCAACTCTGTGTGACCCCCTAGGCGGCAGCCCACCAGGCTCCCCCGTCCCTGGGATTCTCCAGGCAAGAGTACTGGAGTGGGGTGCCATTTCCTTCTCCAATGCGTGAAAGTGAAAAGTGAAAGTGAAGTCGCTCAGTCGTGTTTGACTCTTAGCGATCCCATGGACCACAGCCTACCAGGCTCCTCCATCCATGGGATTTTCCAGGCAAGAGTACTGGAGTGGGGTGCCATTGCCTTCTCCAAGATGTCTCTATCATCCTTCTTATTGTATATTTTGAGTTGTACTGTTGAATAAGCAGTTGCTTTGAATAAAATTTGTACCTGGCTAAAATGATCAAGTAACAGTTTAAATCTTCAATTAATTCAATCATCTGGCAATAAAGTGACAGTTGAAACAAAAATAAAACTAAAAGCCAGAAGAGCCAGAAGAAGCAGGCAGGAGGACTTTGTGAGGAGCAGATGATCAGCAGGATGTTTGAGACAAAAGTACATCCAGGAAGCCGGGCAGTCTGCTGTCCAAGCAGCCAGACCCAGAACCAAACGTTATTAATTGCTCTCCAAGCCCTGCAATCACATCGTGCTCCAGCCCCGTTCACAGCTTTACTGTGTTCTCCACATCTGGAAGCAGCTCTCCGGATACAGCCCTGCCACACGTCTGACGGTCCCATCCAGGCACCTCTTCCCTGACCAAGAAAGCAGGGATCTTCACTACTTTATAGCCCACACACGGGGCATCACTTAGGAGAGGCTATTGGTGATTCAGTGCTCAAGAGAATTTTTTTTCTCTCTAATTTAGAAACTCACAGGGCTTACTTTTGAACTACAGGTGTTTTGTTGGGCTCTGAGTGCAGGATCTCAGTCAAAGGGTTGAAAACTAGATCCAGATTATGAAGATAAAATAAAGAAACAAAATCAGTGCAGTACCTAAAGACAGAAGAGACATCCTTTAGAATATAAGAGGGAGAAATGGACAATGACCTAAAAATACTCTGTTCCTCCTGTCTGGTTATATCAGACCAGTTTGTATGTGAGCAGGGAAGCAGGACATACATAAAAGAATCATAGAAGAAAAAATGAACCACAGTCTGTCTTTTGGCCCCATAATTGTGTTTCAGACATAAAAATGAGACTGTCCCCTTAAACAGAATCTCTGATGTCCACGTTTGAATAATAGATGTTCCCAATTATTACTAAAAGTGTTACCTCTGAAATACGAGGGCCACATACCTGTGAGGCCATCAGCCTTCTAGGCACACAGTGAGGACTGGGATTCCTTGCTTTGTTTTCCCTTATCTTTCCTCCCCCTTGAATGAGAGCAAATGTGTCTGCATTGTTCACCAGCCTGCACAGAAATGTGATGCCACCTAAGCGAGGTTTTCAGGTGTTCCTTTTTTTCCAGCACGAGGAAAGAAAATAGATGACACCACAAGTTTAATACTAATTGATTTATTACCTGCCTAAGCAAATCCCAGGCAGTGCAATGGCAGGCTCAGGCTTAAAGCAAATGATTTACAAGATAATGTTTGACTCTGAGAAAGGGTAATCAGACCCAGATACAATGGATGATAGGATAATTGAGAAGAAATAAAAGAGGATAAATTGCCATGTGCTAATGAGTTTACAGGCCCTAATGGGAAGGACATCAGTTTTAACACTCGGGTTATGAGCTGGGAGCAAGTCTTTTTCTCCATCCAAGCCCCCTACCTCCTTCAACTGCTGAAGATGTAGTGCTGAAGCAAACCAAGATTAATGGTATCCCACTCATTTACTTAGCCATTCTTTACACCTCAGACAGCTTCCTGTGTTAAACGTATAGGGCTGCGGTGCTTATTTTTTAAAACCAACTTTACTCCAAGCCGCTCCTGTCAGCATATGCTGCTTACCCAACACTGCCTGGATAAAAATGGTTTTGGCTCAACCACTTGGGCAACAACTCTTCTGCCTCCAGGGTCCCCAGGGGTGCCTCGAAGCCTGATGAGCCGATGCCGTTATCTGCAAGCCTTTTGGCCTCTCGCAGAATATTCTGAACCATTTATGCAACCTGGGTGCACTCACATTTGGAAATGGTTGCCTGAGCAGCAATCACGTCTCGCCTCATGATTCATTTTTATATCTCACTCACCCGCCATCCCACATCACCAGCAAGGACCGGTGACACTTTATTGGTATTTTTGATTACTGCTATAGCCATCTGAATTTTTCACAGGATGGGGGCCTCTGGTCCAAATGAAGCCACACACCGAGCCAACGGGACAGGCTGTAGAGAAATAAAGGGGCCGTGTGAGCAGAGCGACTGGGAAGGAATGCGGAGTGAGGCTCTTCCTGGGAGACACAGAACCTATTCCTTGTAATGTTCTCACCAAACGAAGTTTAATATGATGAATCGTGGAGCGACACTGACACATCTTCGCCTCGCAGAAGGGCAGCTCAAGCGCCACACTTAAACATGTCTGAGTGATGACTCAATTCCCTTACACAAAAGCCAAAGGAGCACATACCCAAAATGGCCATTTCTACCTGTATGGGGAAGGCTGCTTGAGCATCTCACCTTGCTTGGGAAATCTGAGCGCTCATTTCATGTTCCCTCATGGAATACCCACCACACAGGACACTTCTTCACAGGAGTTGATTTGATGTTATAGTTAGATCCTAAAACAGCATTCAGTGATTCCTACTCACACCAAAATTGTTTTGCTGACCTGGCATTTTGGGAAGCAAGGTTTTAGGGATGATTTGAGACTGACACTCTGGTGATTTCTGAACCAAGCAGTGTCACTGTAAAACTACAGGCCATGTTAGTTTTCTACTCTGTACATGAGATTTTAGGAACATCCGGTTGTTTCCAGTTTCCAGCACTAGTAAAACTTCACTGGTTCATGTTAATTTAGAGGAACCAGCAAAATCATTTTAAGTTTATCATACTAGCTTATACTTTACAAAATACTTTTATCAGAAAAAGTGACTGGATAATACAGGAAGGCTATTTATAGTTTTCTGCTCTTACTGAAAATATCTGCTGTCATGTAGAAGGGTTTGTTCAGCCTAATCCGTAGCTAAGATTCATTTAAGGAGGATGGTAACTGTTTATGTAGCTGCAGACGATTCTAACAAACTCTTCAGGCTTGCCTTCTCCTGCTGTTCCCCTGCCTGTCCGTCCACCCCATCTGCTCTACTCCCCAGATAAGTTCTGCTTTCCCTTATTTTGGGCTTCCTGGTGGCTCAGACAGTAAAGAATCTGCCTCAACGTGGGAGACCCTAATTCAATCCCTGGGTCAGAAAGACCCCCTGGAGAAGGGAATGGCTACCCACTCCAGTGTTCTTCCCTGGAGAATTCTGTGGACAGAAGAGCCAGGCAGGCTACAGGCCATGGGGTCTCAAAGAGTTGGACACGACTGAGTGACTAATACTTTCCCTTACCTTACAACTTTATTCATTGATCCTTTACATAGCAAAATGTTCTGTCGTATACTTAGGGTCACCTCCAGTTCAAGCCACCCATCTTGGTTGAATTCTCACAGTTTCAGTGATGCTCCACCCTATATTATCTGTGCAGAAGTTTCTCGTGCTGGGCAGTAGAGAACCATCTGACACTGGGGTCCATAAATGCTCTGAAAGACTAAAGATGATCATTTTAACCCTTTAGGCTGCTGCAGTCCTTTTCCAAAAACTTTAAGAATGGATTTTCTCTATGGCCAAGATAAAGGAGTCTAATTTCTCAGGCAGATAAACTGAGTCTGAAGAGTTGCTCCGTGGCTTCCGAAGGTCATACAAGGAGCAGAAAACCTGGGAACGAGTCCTGGGATCTCTGACTCCCACGTCCCCTTTGGGAACACTAGACAATACAGACACCCTCCATGAACTGAATCCAAAAATTGTAAAAGATAAGTTGTTTCCTTATATTGTTCAAAGAGGAAAAAAAAGAATAGCTTTCCCACAGAGAGCAAACAAATAGTGAATGGGCCCTCTCTTCATCCTATAGAGTTCTATGTGAGAATGTTTTTTTTTCTTATGTGAATTTTTTAAAAGTCCATTTGGATTGCCGCCTAACACAGAACATTTCAGAACAGACCTATTTTTTGTCTAAACAATAGAAGTATTGGGTCATAGACTTTCAGAGTTGGAAAAGACCTTGCAGATTGTGGAGTTCAACACCCTCATTTTACAAATTGAGAATCAGAAAGATTAGGCAGCACGGACATGTTTACAAGTTGTTCAAAACAGAGGCAATTAAAATAAATTACAAGGGGACTAAATCTATTTGTATGAACACTCCAATTATTCTAGGGAAAAAAGTACAAGGATGTGTTATCTGAAGCACATTTATTATTTTACATGGTAAGACTTAACATCTGCCCTCCCAAAGGCAAAGCAAATCTGCCAAAACAGAGCAAATCACACTGACAGTGGATTCAGTGGCACTACGTATGAGAAATTGAATAAATATCAGTAGATTCCCCCCACCCCCTGCCCAAGACCAACCCATTACAGATTCCATAGACCCAGGTTTAATCAATAGTTAAAAGAAGAAATGGAAGAGATTAGCATGATAGCAAAGCTTAATACAACAAAGTGATGGAATGAGAAGAGAGTCAAAACCATGCAAGGAGAGTCAGATAACTCACAGGCAAGTCTGAAATATACAAAAGATCATGTTCCAAGTTCAGGTTCCAGTTGGCCAGGACCCTCTTTCTAGTAATCCTTGTCTTTTACTGGGTTGCCTTCCTTCCTTCATGTGCCTCTCAGCCAGTAAATCTGCAGCCTTAGAAGCCAGCTCCCGGAGAAAACTAAAGCTCTTCTTTCTAAAATAGACAAGCAGTTGCACCAAAAGGACCCTCTCCCAAGGACCTGGCATATTGATACTGGACATAGCACAGCTATTCAGTTCTTCTGGATTTGGAACTGCTACCGGTCCCCACCCCACCTCCCTTATTTTCTTATTTTGAGAGAAATTAATTGAGAAACTGTAAAATGAATAACCTTAAGATAATTCAAACTGTGGTCTCATCCGACTCATCAACTGGGACAGAAACAATAATATGGATGGATGTTCAAACAGATATTTTTACATGAAAGAGATATCAACAAACACAAAGCTTAATATTATTGCCCAAAGGAGCCAATAACCATGGCTAATTTTGGGGGAATTTTAGGACTGCAAATACGTCTGCTTATTTATCCAGAATTTTTATTTTACAAATGAGAAACCTGAACTTTACGTTTTTCAGAGATTTGGCCAAGGTCATGAGTCAGTAAATAGCAGCAAAAGACCCAGGCTTCTGATTTCCCACTGCAGTGCTTTTTCCAGCAATTCTGAATAAACTTACACAGATCTAAAAAAAAAAAAACAACAATAGAACAACAAAAAAAATACTGTTCTCCATTTTAAAAAAGATAGGTTCTTGGAAGTGATAGTATATACATTAATCACAGCTGTCTGTGGGTACAAATTTAACACTAGCTAAAAACTTAAAGCTGATAAGGAGCTCTTTCATCCTTAAAGGAAGGCAAGATTTAAGACATCCTATGGGAAGTCAATGGTCTTCCCAGGTGGTGCAGCGGTAAAGAATCCGCCTGCCAAAGCAGGAGGTGTGGTTTCAATCCCTGGGTCAGGAAGATCCCCTGGAGAAGGAAATGGCAACCCATTCCAATATTCTTGCCTGGAAAATTCCATGGACAGAGGAGCCTGGTGGGCTACAGTCCATAGAGTCACAAAGAGTCAGACACGACTGAGCGACTGCGCACACACATACACACACACGGGAAGTCAAAGACCAACTAATTCCAAAGGCCTTACAGACTAACAGGAGTAGTGGGAAGTCTGGTGCGTTGCTTTCATGCCAGGCCTTTGCCTCACACCTGCTCACAAAAGTTGTGAACCGGTATTTTTGTAACTGAGCTACCTTCTAACTCTGTGTTACAAAAAAGCTCTGTTTTTCCTCTCCGAATTCACTATCAGAGCATGTAATTTGGCTCTCAATCATGGAACCCAGGTGGCATTCTAAAGAGCAAAGAGCAAATCTTAGATGTCATTGAGTAGATTTGCCATGAACCAGAAGATCCAATGAGAGACATGTTCTAGCCAATGGAGGAGGTGGTAGGCAACAGTTGACAGCCTATTCATTTGGACAGGCTTTCAATCAGTAGATAGCAGCTTAATGCACTAGGTTTCAAGCATTACACTGTTGATGAGAAAATTGCACATGTGCTAAATGATGGGTTTGATGTCAGACAACCAGATGTTTCCACTTAGGGCTCTTCCTATCTCTGCCAGCAGGTAGGAGAGGGAAAAGAAGGCAATGGTGTTCTAGACTAGGAGTTTCTTGGGAGCAGGGAGCAGGAGGGTGTCAATTCTACATCATTATTTCTTTAGCATCTACTACAGTGCCTGGCACATAATAGATGCTCTATGTTTCTTAAATTCATATAATGGCACTCAAGTCAGTTAATTTTCCTATTTAGTTTGCTGAGGAACAAAACTGAAGACTACTGAAACTTTAGGCTCTGTTAATTCTATTTATCCATATTATACCGGGAAGACATCCTTATGGACAACTGATAATAGCCTTGGAAACAGGCTAAAGGAGATTTTTTTTCCTTTCAAATTCAACAAATAATCTTGCTGCGATAAAGATGTTGTAAGGGTATTCTTTATTTGTAAGTGCATATACCAAATGCAAATAGTTTTACATTCTAGAATTTAACACAAAAATATTTTAAAGCTGTCTTAGAAACAAATTTTTCCAGCACTAAATTATTTTTTATGCACTCTCAGCCTCCCCAAAATGCAGTTTTTAATAACATGGTCATATGTAAAACATGTACACTGACTTATTTAATAAATAGAAACTGAGATATAAGGAACTAGTTTTCAAAGCCCATTTCAATAGGACAGAAAGTTTTCCTGCTGGTAGGCATAAAACTCATGTTCATCATTTAAGTCAATGGGGCACTTGGACAAATGCTCAATTCAAATATTTCATGGAAAGTGTGAGCACACATTTATATGCCTATGAGCATACAAAATAACACACACATGTAATTTTACAATGCAATTTAAGTATAATGAAATGGACTCCCATTCCCAGGCATGAGACGTTAAAAAGGAAGCCATCCCACTGGGAAATGGAAGGATTAAGCACAGATTCCTGTGCGGCATCATTCATCTTGCTTGGTGCTCATGTGAAAACATAAAAACTCCATCTGTTTCCTAGGCATACTTTGTTGTTCAGGTGGTTTGTTTTAAAGATTAATTTGTAATGGTTAAGTTAGTTATTTCAACTAAAAAAGTGCGCAAAATGGGGCTTGGCATCTGGTTTTGCTAAAAGTGTTAAGTGATCTTTAAGCAGCTGAGTGTCATCCCTACTTAAAGGATAAAATGATCAGTGGTTCGATTCTGCTTTCAGATAGATGAGCCTCCATCTGCATAGGAGTGGAAACAAAGTAAAAACAAGACAATGACTCTTTTATCAACTCTAAGGTCGTCCTCAAGTACACTTAGACTTTTGACTGTGATGATTTAACCGTATCAGAAAATTTCTTTAACTTAATCTGCTTTGATAATGAAACCTTAAATATTTCTGCCTATCACGTTATACATTTAAATTTTCTAATTTCCTCAGTTGTCATTGGAGCTGGAGGTAGTTTGGAAGAGTGCAGTAAGCTGGCCTCCATGTCCTCTTAAACGGCAATTTGTGTCCTCACTGTCATGGTGTCAGACCTCATATGTATGCTAATTATATTTTTATTAAGTATAATTTTATTAGTAAAATTTAAACTATGTAACATGAAATATTCTCTTCATTCACCATTTTCTGCAAGTGATTATAGCTTTCCATACACCTTTGACCAAAGAAGTGAAAGTGTTCGTCGCTCAGTCACTCCAACTCTTTGCAACTCCATGGACTGTAGCCCACCAGACTCCTCTGTCCATGGGATTTCCCAGGCAAGAATACTGGAATGGGTTGCCATTCTCTTCTCCAGGGGATCTTCCTGACCCAGGGATCAAACCCCAGTCTTCTGCATTGCAGGCAGATTCTTTACCACTGAGCCACCAGAGAAGAATGACCAAAGAAGAACCCTACTCAATCTGAGGAGTTCCCATGACACTTGCTGAGAAACACATCCATGGGGTGGGAAGGGCCAAGAGAAGACCCACCATGCCAGTCAGAGCAGTCTGCAGAGCCAAGGTGCAGGAGAAGTCAGAGCCTGCACATCCAAGATAATAATGTGACTACAGGGATCCGATGAGATCATGTTTGTGCAAGTATTCTTACACATGTGCATGTTAGAGGTTTACCTTTAGGGTTTTCCTAACATATCCGAAACAAATAACACAGACACTGGAAAATGATGGTTTGAAGACATTTCAAAGCAATTTTCTGTTAAATTTTAGAGTGCAAGAATATATTGCATTTGGCATATGCACTTAAATGTAAAGCACATCTTTCAAAGAGTCTTCATAACATCGATATTCTTTGTTGGATTTGAAACAGAAAAAATTTCAAGCCACTCTTCAAAATTCATCCTGGCTGTCCATAAAGATGTCTCACCAGTGGATATTTCATATAGTCTGCTGATCAGAAGGCATTCACTCATTGTTTATTACTTTATTCACCCTTGTTCTTATTACAGTTTAACTCATTTACTCTTGTTCTCTCTGCTTTTTCGAAGTCTCATTGGATTAGAAGCAGCACATTAGAAGAATATCAGGTGAGAAAGAATAGAGGAAGTTCTCCAGGGACTGGGGGATTACTGTGCTATTCATTTAAATCTATTAGGTTTTATGGTCCTATGTATTACCTTAAATGGTATCGCTACATCTACATCAATTTATTACTAACAATAATTTCCCTCTGTTCACAGCTATCTCATTTCAGGTAAGTGAGAAAAAAGAGCAGTGCTACCACTGTTCACAGTTATAATCATCAAAATATTGTCTATTTTGAGAATATAATATTCAAGGTTTCTTTATACCAGTAAGAAGTCAAGTGAAAGTGAAAGTGTGAATCACTCAGTTGTGTCTGACTTTCTGCAACCCCATTGCTCCTCTGTCCATGGGACTGCCTAGGCAAGAACTGGAGTGGATTGCCATTTCCTTCTCCAGGGAATCTTCCTGACCCAGGAATTGAACCCGAGTCTCCTACATTGCAGGCAGATTCATTTCTAGCTTAGCCGCCAGGGAAGTGAAAGTGAAAGTCTCTCAGTCATGTCCAACTCTTTGCAACCCCATGGACTCTAGAGTCCATGGAATTCTCCAGGCCAGAATACTGGAGTGGGTGGGTGTTCCGTTCTCCAGAGGATCTTCCCAACCCAGGGATCCAACTCAGGTCTCCGACATTGCAGGAGGATTCTTTACGAGCAGAGACACCAGGGAAACACGAGCCACCAGGGAATTAAATACCAAATAGTTAAACATTTAAGGGTCCTAAGAGAATTCTTCTGCCTTACTGTCACTGTGTCAGGCTCCAGATATCAATGTCAGGTATTGTTGACATTTACCTTTGTATGTGAAAGAATTCTCCCTTAAAAAAAATCTCACAACCAAGTAACTAATCATATTAGAAGAAAAATAAGCACATTACTAACAAATGTCTTGATTTCAGCTCAGTTCAGTCGTTCAATCACATCTGACTCTGCGACCCCATGGACTGCAGCACACCAGTCTTCCCTGTCCATCACCAACTCCTGGAGCTTACTCAAACTCATGTCCATTGAGTTGGTGATGCCATCCAACCATCTCATCCTCTGTTGTCCCCTTCTCCCACCTTCAATCTTTCCCATCACCAGGGTCTTTTCAAATGAGTCACTTCTTCATGTTAGGCAGCCAAAGTATTGAAGTTTCAGCTTCAGAATCAATCCTTCCAATAAATATTCAGGACTTATTTCCTTTAGAGTGGACTGGTTGGATCTCCTTGCAGTCTAAGGGACTCTCAAGAGTCTTCTCCAACAGCACAGTTCAAAAGCATCAATTCTTTGGCACTCAGCTTTCTTTATAGTCCAACTCTCATGACCATACAGGACTACTGGAAAAATCATGGTCTTGACTAGATGGAACTTGTGAGCAAAGTAAAGTCTCTGCTTTTTAATCTGCTGTGTCTTAAATTTCATGGCTGCAGTCACCATCTGCAGTGATTTTGGAGCCAAAAAAAATAAAGTCTGACACTGTTTCCTTTGTTTCCCCATCTATTTGCCATGAAGTGATAGGACAGGATGCCATGATCTTAGTTTTCTGAATGTTGAGCTTTAAGTCTTTTTCACTCTCTTTTCACTCACTTTTTCACTCTCCTGTTTTACTTTCATAAAGAGGATCTTTGGTTCTTCTTCACTTTCTGCCATAAGGGTGGTGTCATATGCATATCTGAGGTTATTGATATTTCTCCCGGCAATCTTGATTCCAGCTTGTGCTTCATCCAGTCCAGTGTTTCTCATGATGTACTCTGCATAGAAGTTAAATAAGCAGGGTGACAATATACAGCCTTGACGTACTCCTTTTCCTATTTGGAACCAGTCTTTTGTTCCAAGTCCAGTTATAACTATGGCTTCCTGACCTGCATACAGATTTCTCAGGAGGCAGGTCAGGTGGTCTGGTATTCCCATCTCTTTCAGAATTTTCCACAGTTTGTTGTGATCCACACAGTCAAAGGCATTGGCATAGTCAATAGAGCAGAAATAGATGTTTTTCTGAAACTCTCTTGCTTTTTTGATGATCCAACAGATGTTGGCAATTTGATCTCTGGTTCCTCCAGCTTGAACATCTGGAAGTTCATGGTTTACATACTGTTGAAGCCTGGCTTAAAGAATTTTAAGTATTACTTTGCTAGCATGTGAGATGAGTGCAATTGTGGTAGTCTGAGCATTCTTTGGCATTTCCTTTCTTTGAGATTGGAATGAAAACTGACCTTTTCCAGTCCTGTGGCCACTGCTGCATTTTCCAAATTTGCTGGCATATTGAGTGCAGCACTTTCACAGCACCATCTTTTAGGATTTGAAATAGCTCAGCTGGAATTCCATCATCTCCACTAGCTTTGTTCGTAGTGATACTTCCTAAGGCCCACTTGACTTTGCATTCCAGAATATCTGGCTCTAGATGAGTGTTCACACCATTGTGGTTATCTGGGTCATGAAGATCTTTTTTGTATAGTTCTGTGTTTTTCATGCCACCTTTTCTTAATATCTTCTGCTTCTGTTAGGTTCATACAATTTCTGTCCTTTATTATGTCCATCTTTGCATGAAATATTCCCTTGGTAACTCTAACTTTCTTGAAGAGATCTCCAGTCTTCCCCATTCTATTGTTTCCCTCTATTTCTTTGCACTGATGACCAAGGAAGGCTTTCTTACCTCTCCTTGCTATTCTTTGGAATTCTGCATTCAAATGGGTATATCTTTCCTTTTCTCCTTTGCCTTTTGCTTCTTTTCTTTTCTCAGCTATTTGTAAGGCCTCCTCAGACAACCATTTTGCCTTTTTGCATTTCTTTTTCTTGAGGATGTTCTTGATTCCTGCCTCCTGTACAATGTCACAAACCTCCATCCATAGTTCTTCAGGCACTCTATCAGAGCTAATCCCTTGAACCTATTTCTCACTTCCACTGTATAATCTTAAGGGATTTGATTTAGGTCATACCTGAATGGTCTAGTGGTTTTCCCTACTTTCTTCAGTTTAAGTCTGAATTTGGCAATAAGGAGTTCATGATCTGAGCCACAGTCAGCTCCTGGTCTTGTTTTTGCTGAATGTATAGAGTTTCTCCATCTCTGGCTGCAAAGAATATAATCAATCTGATTTTGGTATTGATCATCCAGTGCTGTCCATGTGTAGAGCATGCTGTTGGAAGAAGGTGTTTGCTATGACCAGTGCATTCTCTTGGCAAGACTCTGTTAACCTCTGCCCTGCTTCATTTTGTACTCCAGGGCCAAATTTTCCTATTACTATAGGTATCTCTTGACTTCCTACTTTTGCATTCCAGTCCCCTATAATGAAAAGAACATCTTTTGGGGGTGTTAGTTCTAGAAGGTCTTGTAGGTCTTCATAGAACTGTTCAACTTCAGCTTCTTCAGCACTACTGGTTGGGGCATAGACTTGGATTACTGTGATATTGAATGGTTTGCCTTGGAAATGAACAGATATCATTCTGTCATTTTTGAGATTGCATCCAAGTACTGCATTTTGGACTCTTCTGTTGATTACGAAAGTTGTTCCATTTCTTCTAAGGGATTCTTGCCCACAGTAGTAGATATAATGGTCATCTGAGTTAAATTCACCCATTCCAGTTCATTTTAGTTTACTGATTCCTAAAATGTCGATGTTCACTCTTGCCATCTCCTGTTGACCACTTCCAATTTGCCTAGATAATGGACTAACATTTCAGGTTCCTATGCTATATTGCTCTTTACAGCATCGAGTTTTACTTCCATTAACAGTCATATCCATAACTGGGTGCTGTTTTTGTTTTAGCTCTGTCTCTTCACTCTTTCTGGAGTTATTTCTCCACTGATCCCGGGTAGCATATTGGGTACCTACCGACGTGGGGAGTTCATCTTTCAGTGTCCTATCTTTTTTCCTTTTCATATTTTTCACGGGGTTCTCAAGGCAAGAATACTGAAGTGGTTTGCCATTCCCTTCTCCAGTGGGCCACATTTTGTCAGAACTCTCCACCCTGACCCATCCATCTTGGGTGGCCCTACACAGCATTGCTCATAGTTTCATTGAGTTAGACAAGGCTGTGGTCCATGTGATCAGATTGGTTAGTTTTCTATGACTGTGGTTTTCATTCAGTCTGCTCTCTGATGGAGAAGCATAAGAGGCTTATGGGAGCTTCCTGATTGAAGAAACTGACTGAGGGAAAAACTAGATCTTGTTCTGATGGGCAGGGCCATGCTCAGTAAATCTTTAATCCAATTTTATGTTAATGGGTGGGGCTGTTCTCCCTCCCTATTGTTTGACCTGAGGCCAAACTATGGGGGAGGTAATGCAGATAATGGCGACCTCCTTCAAAAGGTCCCATGCATGCACTGCTGCACTCAGTAACCCCAACCCTGCAGCAGGCCACTGCCAACCCACATCTCCACCAGAGACTCTTGGACACTCACGGACAAATCTGGGTCAGTCTCTTGTGGGGTCACTACTCCTTCCTCCTGGGTCCTGGCGCACCCAAGCTTTTGTTTGTGCCCTCCAAGAGTCTGTTTCCCCAGTCCTGTGTAAGTTCTGACAGCTCTATGGTGGGATTAATGGCGACCTCCTCCAAGAGGGCTTATGCCATAGCAGGTCTACTGCACCCAGAGCCCCTGCCCCTGCAGCAGTCCGCTGCTGACCCATACCTCTGCAGGAGACACTCAAACACAGTTCTGGCTCAGTCTCTATGGGGTCTCTGGGTCCTGGTGCACACAGGGTTTGTTTGAGCACTCCAAGCATCTCTGGCGGGTATGGGATTTGATTCTAAATGTGATTTTGCCCCTCCTACCATCTTGCTGGGGCTTCTCCTTTGCCCTTGGATGTGGGGTATCTTTTTTTGCTAGGATCCAACATTCTCCTGTCGATGGCTATTCAGCAGCGAGTTGAAATTTTGGAGTTCTGCCAGGAGAAGATGTCTTGATTTAAGTTCATCTCATCTATCTATACGCATTGTATTTAAATTCTCTCTGGTGTTTTAAGTTCTTTCGTTTTTTGAGGCAGCCTTATTTAAAGATTGTTGTTGGTGTTGCTGGTCAGTCACTAAGTTGTAGCCAACTCTTTGTGACCCTATGGACTGTAGCATGCCAGGTTCCTCTGTTCATGGGGTTCTCTAGGCAAGAATAGCAGAGCGGGATGCCATTTCCTTCTCTAGGGGATATTCCTGGACCAAGGATCAAACTCGGGTCTCCTATATGGGCAGGCAAATTCTTTATCACTGAGCCATTAGGAACTTGAATTCTGGAGGCAAACTACCCAGGTTTTGACCCCACCTCTGCTAGTAGTTAGCTATGTGCCCTTGGACAAACTACTTAACCTTTCTGTGCCTTGGTTTCTACATCTACAAAACTAAGACAATAATAAGATGCATTTCTAGGTATTGTGATGAAAATTAAGTGAATGATTCTATGTAAGGTATTCAGAATGGTGGCTGCACATAGGAAGTGCTCTGTAAGTGTTATACAAATGAAATAAAAAGCTTAAAGACAGTCATTGATTAGATTCCATTTGGACAATGCCAGATAAATGGCTAGCACTTTGCTTGTCTTAGATTATCATCAAAATGTGATCTCTCTGGTTTTACACTGATTTTTTCTGTGTGCATTGACATCCATTTTAACATAATGACATCATTTCATTTCACTTTGGCCTCAGCTGTTAACAGTGCTATTGAACACTTGGTTGGGATTAATTTATCTTTCACATTTTCATATGGCTTTCACAGTGCAGGAAAATCCTCATGTTGTACTAACCAATTTTATTTCTAGAAAATTCAGTCTTGGAGGTAAGTGATGACTGCTAAGAATCCTCATTAAAAATCACAAGCTCTATTACAACTCATCTGGCAATTTCAATGCTTTCTTCTTTTGCTTAATTATGGAACCTACCTTGGTTTGAGCTCATAATATTCTGAATATAATCTTTACACTTTATCTGATTCCATTCTAGGTAATGGCAACCACTCCAGTACTCTTGCCTGGAAAATCCTATGGACAGAGGAGCCTGGCAGGTTACAGTTCATGGAGTTGCAAAGAGCCGGACACAACTGAGTGACTAACACTTCAAAAACTACATCTCTTAAGAACCAGTATACAATCATGATATAAAGCCATGTATCTGTACAAACTTGTATTTTTTAAAATGCTTGTCTACTTTACTTCAATCTTAAGTTGTATTTTGCTACCATCTGAGCACTAGAGAGATAACCATGAAGAATCAAGGTATAAAACAGGAGTAGAAAAAAATCACTGCCATCATTGTTACTGGTGCCTAGCAACCCATCAGCCTAACAGATAAATTTCAAAAGCCAAACGACTTGATATGTATATGCCAAATGGGCTTCCAGCTGAATAAGTGAATACCAATATAGGTATTTAGAAGTGGGTCCTTCTCATGGAAGCCTTGACGCACACATTTGACCCTTAACTGGGGTGCTCAAACATGGCCTGTGATGATGACTCCCAGTGAAGGCTCTGTGCTGTGCTTGGCTGCATTTCTATCTGAGTGCCAACAGCAAGATAAATGAAAGACTGGTTCACTGGAGTACTGGTGGTTTGGGGGCTATTGATTTTTGGTCCATTCTCTTTAAAAGTGAGATCTAAAAAGTTGACAGAGGGTCATTAATTTCATCATATACTTGTCGTCTCATCCATAACCAATCTGGGTCTGAGTGTGCTTGTCACTCTGTGTTTGCACTTTATTTGTTTAGGTTTTTCTTGGTGATTTCACTTTTTTTTTTTTTTTCTTTTTACTTCAGCCCCTTTAAATAAAGAAAGAAAGGAAAAAAAAAAAAAAGACATGCTCATTTTTGGATCTTTCCTGAAATTGATTTGGGGATGAGAAAATTATAAAGATAGATATATAGAGAAGAGATTTGGATAATGGGAAACGTTTAAAAGACTCACAAAAGTCTCTGCCAGCTGCCTTCTAACCTTGGTTTAAAAAAAAAACACATAAAATTCATCAATCATAATTATTTAATTAGCCCCCCAATTGAATCAACACTTACAAAGGTAAACTGGTGGCTTGTTTTAATGAAATATTAAAATCCAAGTTGACAACATTCTTTTATGAAAAGCTCGTGGGTTCTTAATAAACATTGCTGAAATGTGTAAAAATAATTGATAGTAGTGACCATTAATTGAGTTTCTTTGGCTATAAGTTCTGAACAAGTCATCTACCAATCCTTCAAGAAATGCCAAACTGAGTTTTAAGATACCATGAAAACCTCCTATTGTTGTGATTTTTACTGTGTTATGATGGCAGGTTTATTTTTTGTTTGTTTTTTTAGCAGGGTAAAGAGAGTTTGGCAGCCTCCATAATTATTATTGAAATAACCATCAAATAAAATCTTTAAGCCTGGCTGAATATTCAATGAGCTGTGTAAATCTGGAGTGCATGAAGCAATAGCACAGGGCAAGAGTAGAAATCCAGAGGAATAAGCATGGGGTTTTAGATAATTCTGTAGCAGCCATCTAAGACAGCACTGTCCTGCCTAACTTGGGACATGGTTGATTCTACAGTATCTGTTTTGATACCCCAACGCAAGGCGACCAGTAAGGAAAGCAAAAGAAAATATGATTAAGCTCATGAGCCAAGGCAAGGAAATCCAGTATTAATAATATCACGACCTGCCAGTAAATCTCTATTTTATAGGTGAAGAAATACATTTCTACTTCAAAGTGTGTTTTTATATACCCTTGAGTGCCCAACTAGTTAACTACCAAGGGAGCTCTACATGATTTAGAAGTTAATCCTTCAAATGGCTAACAATTGAATGCCTCAGCTGTTTGTAGTTTCCTACCGCTGGCTAATTTCATTTTTGTTTCATATGTTTTGGTGGTAAGCTTTCACTGTTCGCTGACACTGAGGTTGTGAGTCTAGTTAATTCAGTTAAAATGAGGCTGGGAGTGTTCACAGTTTTCTGCTGGCAACAACCAGACCAGGGACAACATGGAGTGAACACTTCACAAAGAAACCAACATGGAAGAAAATTTCAGATGACCCAGCTCAGGGTCAACTTTAACAAGCACGGAGCCAGGATGCAAATAAACATCTCTAAATGTGTCAAGGCGTCTGATATCTGAAAATGTTTGATTCTTTGCATTATCTCTGACCCTGAGGTTATTATTATTTTTTTTTTTTAGCCAATTTACTTCTCCTCCTTTTATTTCAAGCTATTTTTCTTCAATGCCCTTGCTTGAAATTTTAGTAAAAGGCAAACCCAATGGCCTCTATGTGCTTTTTACCAGCAAAACCTCTAGATTTTTTTTGCATCTACCTATCCATAATGACTGGGCTTTCCAGGTGGCCCTAGTGGTAAAGAACCTGTCTGCAAATGCAGTAGACACGAGACGTGGATTCGATCCCTCAGTTGAGAAGATTCCAAGGAGGAAAGCATGTCAACCCACTCCAGTATTCTTGCCTGGAGAATCCTATGGACAGAGGAACCTGGAGGGCTACAGTCCATAGTGTCAAAAAGAGTCAGACACAACTGAAGCGACTTAGCATTCATGTGTGCATCCCTAATGACTATTGAAGGAATGGACTTCCCCATTCCTTTCAAGACAAGCACTTGCTCTATCTCCCCTCACTGTCCCAGGGCCCCCTAAACTTTTCCTTTTAGCTGCTCAAAGGCACAAGTCTCCTTGCCACATTCCTTCCCACTGGTTCGTCTTTCCTCTTCACTGGATAAAGGCCTCCTTGTCCCTCTGTCTCAACATAGGCATCCCTTGCTCAAGACATCTTTGCTAACTCTTCACACCAAGTCTGGTCCACTGTTCCCATATTCACTTTCTTGTGCACACAACTGCATACTTAATTCTTTATAGCACTAAACAAGACTGTAATGAAACAATCAATTATGCAATGTATGTATGTATGATGTAATTAACTTTTTAATATCTGTCTTTCTCATTAGAATGCCAACTTCTGTGTAGTCCAGGACAATAGCTGTCTCATTCACTTTCCTATGCTCCAGCTAGACATTCAGAATTTTGTTGAATGAATGAACCCAATCCAGGACCAGTTGTCTCACTGGCAAAACAGAATAAAAAGAAATCCTTGTCCCTTAATGTTTTTACTAGGATCAAATGACTTAACAAATATGTGAAAAATACTCTCTGTGTAATCAGAAGTTACAGGCATTATCATAGTGGTTTTTGTTTTATCCCTTTCTGATATATAGAAGCAATTTCTTGAAGGAATTTGTCAAATGATGACTACTCTGATCTTCCTTCGTGCAAAAACAGCCAGCCATTAACCTGGAAGGAGTCCCACAGTCTCCCTCATCTACCTCCATGGTTCTTACTCAGACCACCACCTAGAAATTTGATTTCAGACTTTCATCATTCCATTTTAATCCCCATCTTGTTTGAGTTAAAAAAAAAAAATTTAAGGGACACTGTAATGGATGTTAAAACGTAAAGTTCTTCTAGGACAAAACAAGATTCTGCCCAGAGGAATTTATATTCTGATAGTGGAGATGGACACAGGAATAGGTTATTATAATTCCAGTCAAATTCTGTAATAGAAGGAGCCATAGAATTCTATCAAATCATAAGAGTAAAACACTAAGCCCAATCTGGAGCCTCAGGAACGACTTCACGGACTAAATGGTGACTGAGCTGATTCTTAAAGAATGAACAAGGTTCCCCAGGTAAAGGCGGTAAGAGCGTTCCCTGCAGAACAAGCAGGATGCACAAGACGCAAATGTGGGGAAGAGGACTTCCCTGGTGGTCTAGTGGTTAAGGATTTGCCTGCCAATGCAGGGCACATAGGTTTGACTCCGGTCCATGAAGATCCCACATGCTGCAGAGCAACTAAGCCTGCGCAGCACAACTATTGAGTCCATGCACCGAGGACTCAGGCTCCCCCTCAGGAGAAGCCACCACAGCCCAGTCCTCATCTACAACATCTCCATATTCTAAGGGCTGCGTAGGAACCTACATCTAAGACACGGTTTTATTAGCTAGAAGTAAAATCGCCAAAACTAGAATTGCCAAAGCCCAAAATCAACTGAATGACTTAAAATCAAAATCCCTTCTCGATCATACCTATTCTAGCATCAGTTAAATGGAGCTGCTTGAGAAAAGCTATTCTCCACAATAATTTTCTTTCTGAAAAACCAATCATGTAAGTAAGAAAAATGTACATTTAAGTTTTTAAATATGTTTTCTTCTCTCATGCAGAAGTCCTCCTCCCTCTCTCTCATCCTGCAGTGCCCCCTTGCATTCATAAACTCTCTGTGTCCATAGAGATACAAACAATTTTTTTCCTAAGAAGCCATTAATTTTTGAGTTTGAGAAATATGAAATAGACAAAGTGGGTAATTTTTCACACTTGGAAGAATTTCCCCATTATGTTTTGACTTCTTTTCTCGCACAGCTAAAAAGAGATTAATAAAATTTACTTTTCCCATTAATTGGCTTCACCGATTGCCATGGGAGATGGTACTCCAAGTCAAATAAAACAGAAAATGTCTAAAGCATGTATTTATCCCAACCAAGAAGCTGTGGTCATCACAGTTAGCCTTCCCAAGAAACTGATATGATATTAAAGCCCAAGAGAAGTCAAACTTTGCATAAATTACTGAATTATCCTGTTCTCCAAAAGGCACCCAAGCATTAGGAAAAAGAAGTTTCCTTTTAAAATTCAAAAAAGTATCATTAGCCAACATATGCCAACAATGTAAACATTTATGTGATTACATCACTTGTCAAATCATTTCATTTTATAGAATTTTGGAGTTGGAACAACTCTAGCTTATTGTGAAGCTCTTTCCCTTGTGGTTCAGCTGGTAAAGAATCCACCTGCAATGAGGGAGACCTGGGTTTGATCCCTGGGTTGGGAAGATCCCCTGGAGAAGGGAAAGGCTATCCACTCCAGTATTCTGGCCTGGAGAATTCCATGGACTGTATAGTCCTTTGGGTCACAAAGAGTCGAACACGAATGAGCAACTTTCGATTTCACCTCACTTCTAACAAGAAGGTGGAGCTTCCATAAGACAAGGAGGCACAAAAGTGGACTTCTCCATAGGTCCAGTGGTTAAGACTCTGAGCTTCCACTGCAAGGGACACGGGTTCCATTCCTGATGTAGAAACTAAGATTTCTGCATGTCCTGCAGCACACTCAAAACAAACAAACAAAAAGACACAAAAGATGCACCCAAGCTATTGAATAGACCTCCCTCTACTACAGTCATAAGAAAAGACCAAGGGGAAAAAAAATTTTTTTTAATCCTGTGAGATTACATTTAAACTCTGAGGTCTAGGGAGCTCTTACTTTAACATTCAGAAGAAGTCCAAAAGAGTGGGGGAAAGGGGGCTTCTTGATGACAGCAAAACCACAATCAGATCTTCTGAGGTTATCCTGAGCAGTTATAAAAGCATTCCTTCAATAACCTGTCCTTCCTATTGAAGCTCACCGCTGGCAGAATAACACAGCCCTGTCATCAGTCTCTACCGTAGAGGGAGGGAAGTAGGAAGGAGGGTAGCGAGTGCTATTCATTACATTGGCCCCCTCTATCCACATGCTATTTGTTCTATTCCCCGGTCAGAGGAGACGTTCTGAGGGGTCAGGAGTAACAGCATTTGACGTGTAAGCTCAGTAAGTCACAAAGGAAGAAATACCTTGCAAATCCTCAAGGTCTTATTGCCAGAGGGTAAATTGTGATGAATCTGGTGTACCTATCACCCAGGAACAAAATGAAACTAAATATCACTTTTGGTTGTTCATCAGGGAATTTCAGTTTAGTTGCTCAGATGTGTCCGACTCTGTGACCCCATGGACTGCAGCACGCCAGGCCTCCCTGTCCGTCACCAACTCCCTGAGCTTGCTCCATCAAGTTGGTGATGCCATACAACCATCTCATCCTCTGTCATCCCCTTCTCCTCCTGCCTTCAATCTTTCCCAGCATCAGGGTCTTTTGAAAAAAGCCCATTTTAAAGGTTGATATATTCAAATAGCTGAAGATGAGCCTAGTCCGTTTATTTTTATTTACAGCAAGAAAAACCTTTAAACACCCAATATTTTCAAAATCTGTTCATCTATATTTTTGCTTCAAATTTTTTTCTTAGTTTGTCTCAGAAGTACGATAGGTTTCAGCTTTAAATTCTGGGTTCCTATTCTGTCTGACTTACACCTCGCAGACTTTCAATAAATATATTTAAAGGGAAGCAGATGTGCTGCTTAATCAGATAATGGAGAACACTGATAAAACCAACTAAAACTTCTCAGAAAAGTCATAAATTCTTTAGGCTTGGACCTCAACAAAGGGGAAAGTGTATCCCAACTGAGCAATAATTATTCTTTCTTAGAGTCCTAAGCTCCA